>NC_141876.1:208168080-209418080 GCF_056163025.1 Triticum urartu
CGACCGGCGCTGCTTTGGGCGGCTGGAGCAAGAAGACCAGAGGTTGAAGAAGCACTATGGCCATTGGATGGACATCATACGGTCATTGGAGTATTGACTAAGTTGACAAAGCTCTCCGTCCCTGTCAACTTAGTAGGCCCACAAGTCAGCCCAACAATATGGTGGGTCCTAGCTAGCAGGGGGGTATTCATTTTTTTGGGTGTAATCAGGAGGCACTTCCTTGCGTGCGAAGATATAGCTGGTGGGTCCGAGCTGTCAGCAGGGGGAACGTTTTTTTCATGAAATACAGAGGCCCTTCCTGTGGGTCCTAGCTGTTAGGTGGAGGAATCATTATTTTGCATGTAATAAGGAGGCATTTCCTTGCGTGCGGCCGTGGACCCAGCTGTCAGCCTCTCCACGTACCGTCCACTTCTGATGGATGTCGTTCATTGACCACGTTAACCAGGCCGCGCCGAGAGCACCAGGACGGTGGACGACGGCGAGGCCTAGGAAGGGAATGACACGGAGCCAGGGAATACTCGGCAGTTGTTCCCCACGCGGAGGAGTACGAGGGTTTACTGGTTCGTCTGTCGTCGCCGGAGAATAACAACATGTGTGGGTGAGTAGAGGGATGGCTAGGCCAGCGATGGGAGTATGGTGGGGTCGTGAGGCCTGCGCGGCAGCATAGCCGGCCGCGGGAGGAGGGAGCAGGCAGTCCCGCCGCTTGTTTGAGCGGCTTGAGCATGAAGAACAAAGATTGAAGAAGCATGACAGCCGTTGGATGGACATCCAACAGTCACTGCTCTCGTGTGTTGACTAAGTTGACAGGGCGTTGCGTGTGCGTCAACCTTTTTTTTATGAAAGCATACGCGTCAACCTGTAGTAGGCGCACAAGTTAGCCTCAAATCTGTGGAAAACAGCATACAGTCCATCTGCCATTGTTTCTAATAATGTACAACCCATTTGCTAATTCTTAAGAATTTTTTTGGAGCCCATCTTCTTTTTGTTAGCATCACACCCCATATTGTGGCCACTATTAAAAAGTATACAAAAATTTGCATATTTCGGTGCGGTCAACTGTTTTTAATCCAGAAATATCGATTCACATTCAAACTATTTTGAAAAATAATTTATACAAATATAAAATCCAAATAATTGTCCATTCATAAAAATCAATGGAATTTAAGATCTTGTAATGAAAAAAATTGAAACTAATTCCCGGTTTGATGTGTTTTAAAAATGTACAGCCCATTTCTGGGCAAACCGAATGAAACTCTCCTCGTCTTGAAAGATTTGCAGCCCAGCAGTGCCGATAAAGCAAGTAGGCCTTGTTTGGGTATTTCTTAAAAAAAGAACTGGGCTAGCCTTTTTCAGCAAGAAAAAACACAACTGGGCTCATGATGTGGTAAATATAAATAAAACCCTGGCTAGACGGGCTGTCGTGGTTTTGTCACGACAGATGTCCTAGAGAAAGGACTTAGTCGTGGAGCCATCGCGACGGGTTAGCTTGAAGGGGTACAAGGACGCAAGAGAGTTTATACTAGTTCGGCCCCTTCAATGAAGGTAAAAGCCTACGTCTAGTTGTGATGGAATTGATGGGTGTTTCGATGACTAGGGAGCAATAAGCTTCGCCTATGTCTCCAGTTGTTGTCTGTCCTCCCTGAACCACCGCCGGATCGTCCCCTTATATACATGGGTGATGCCCGTCGGTTTACAGCGTCCCAACACCGGCTCATAGATGTGTCCGGTTTGGTCTCTACTTATTCCTAACTTACAATACAAGTTACATATTGACGCCGGTTTACGGCTACGGCTCTCAACCGATTATGGGTCTTAAGCCCTCATCTACCTTCATGGGCTTTAACATGTTTAACTACTGATGAAGCTAATCCGGCCCAGATAGGCCGGTTTACGCCCAGTAGTAATATCCCCAACATTAGGCCCCCGATTGATTTGAACAGGTTCATGTCAATCCTTAGCAAAAACTTCATTTTCAACATCTTCTTGTAGTTTGGTGAACCGCCATGATGTCATCTTCTCTGATTGCTGTAAATCGGCATGACGTCATCTATCATAAAGAAACTATCCGTGATACCTTCTTGTTTAATAGATCCGCGATAATCGAGGGGACTGCTCTGTTTCCAAACTTGCGGCTCCTTGATTTTCGTGCCTGACCCATGTCCCCTGCTTTATAAATAGGACCGAAGGGTCATTCCTTTTTTCCCCTTCGTGCCCTTCTGCTTCCTCTTCCTCGCGTCGCCCAGCCTTCGGAGCTCCGCCGCCGCCGTCGACCTCTGCACCAACCTTGGCCGCTGCATCACCCTGAACGCCCCAGAGCACCGCGGCGACCTTCCGCTTCTTCCTCAGCCCCAGTAAGTCTTCTATCCTTTCCATCATAGATCTGTTCTAGGGTTTCCCTGTTCTTCCTGTGTTTATCGCTTGCTTCTTGTTGATATGATAGATCCTTAGACGAGTCTGTGTATCTTCGCTCTGTGTAGCGATAGTTTTTATCCTCCGTTTTCACTGTCTGGCATACTAAGAGCATAGATCTTATCCATACCTTTGCTTATTGATTCGGTACTGCTCCTTTTGGGCCTTGAATATTTATCTCCTTTATAAACATGTTCCAGATCCAAAGCTGTACCATAATGTTGTGAAATCTGTTTTTGCGTACTTACTCATCTGCAGTCTTGATTGTTCAATGCTTAGATCCGGCGGTTTAACTTTGTAGAAGAATTTTACAAACCGATATATACCATTAGTCCCCTTGTTGAACCGCCAGATATTGGTTGCTTCATGAAACTCCGGTTCAGATAGTTCTGCCTCCGGTTTAACAGTGCCCATACCAACATACCTTGATCAAATGTATTTTTGAACCGGTATCTTCTACCTTGTAGATTCCGTCAGGGCCAAGCAAGTATATGAGTGCAATTGGGTCCCTTCCCGCGTCACAGAGGATCAACTAGAGGATTTAGTCCTTATTGGCGCCTTGGGCAGCAAAGACACCCTCCATTGGAGGGCTCCTGGCAAAGAATGCCCCCACACAACTTGAGAAGGAGAGGTTGTTGTTTTCATAGACCACTTAGCCCGGGGCTTTAAACCGCCCGGTTCTAAATTTTACCGGGATGTTCTGGCTGATTTTCAACTCCATCCGCAAGACACTGGCCCCAACTCTGTTACAAATATGTGCCACTTCCAAGTGCTCTGTGAGGTGTTCTTTCCAGAGGAGCCCACAGTAGAATTATTCAGAGATCTTTTCCATCTAAACCGCCGTACTGATTTTACTGATGGCTCTAATACGGAATTGGGTGGCATGGCGATTCAAAAAAGGAAAGAGGTCACATACCCTCACGCCAAGCTGCACAGTCACCCCAAGGAATGGAATCAGACATGGTTCTACTGCAAAGACACCTCCCCTGCTGGTGAGAATCCCTTGCCTGGGTTTCGTCCGGAGCGGCTCAGCAATACCCATACTTTTCCTCAAAGATTGACTGCTCAGGAGAGAAGCAAATATGCTCCCCAGTTGTCAAAGCTTAGAACCTTTATGGCCAACGGTTTAACAGGGGTTGACCTTGCTCGCTGTTGGATATCATGGAGCATACTGCCCCTTAGTCAGCGCCCCGGTTTGATGTGCGAATATACTGATAGTGTGGATGACCCACTGCGACATTCAAGACTTCAGCTCTCCGGTGAAGAAATCATAGAGGCTGTGCGTAAGATACTGAATGAACCGGAACACATCTGCACTAGAACCGGCCTGCTTCCTTTCTGTGCCACCAACAAACCGCCAGCTGTAAGACTTTGATTTTTCTCTTTGCTGAACCTGTTATTGATATGTCTGGTCATTGTTTTTAATATCAGTGTCTGCATAATCAGGGCGATGATCCGTTTTGGAGCAAAAAGTTTCCACAGGAGAAACCAGAGAAAACAGATAAACCGGAAAGAGCAACCCGGCAAAAAACTAAAGCTGTGAAGAAGACTGCCCACCAGAAAAGAACCACTGCATCTTCTAATCCGGCCCCTGATGACGAGGTGGATAATCCGGACCTTGAGGTAGAGCTTGACTCACTTGGTTTATTTTTCATGCATCTTATTGATGATGATATTTGTCAGGATGATGCCGAAGCCAGCCATGTGGATGTTGCAGAGGTAATTATTCTCTCTTCCGATTCAGAAACTTTGCCTTCACAAAAAATCCGTCAGGCAAACCGGAAAGTTAAATTTTCTCATCCTCTTGCTTATTTGGATCCTAAACTTCTTATGAAGACTCAACAACACGAAGCTCGCCGCACCACCCGGCACAACGGCCAGGTAGTTACCTCCGCCGGTTTACCGAACAGTACGGTTCGGAAACGTCATTCCAAGGTCTCTAATTCGCTTGTCAGTGCTTGTCCTAAAGCGGGCTGTTTTCGTCAACCTCTTAATCCGTCTGACTCTGATTATCAGGTTGTTTCCCACTCATCTTCTGGCGAGTCATCGACTACTCAGCTCCCACCGCTCAAAACGGTGCTTGGGTAAGCTGTATTTATCGTGATGTTTGCAGTATATTGCCTTAGAACATATGCTATATTTAATTTTGTTATTCTTTTCAGGGCCAAACCTAGGCCGAGCAAGAAGGCCCGCCTGGATAAAGCGGCCGAAGAAGTTGTCATTCTTGAACCAGGCACGACACCCGATCTTGAAGCAGCTGTCCCTGAAGATATTCCCAACGATCCACCGCAGCCAGATGATGATCTTACCGCTGAAGAGAGACCTACTAATACCTCAAGTCCTATCCATCAGCCCACAGGTCCCCTCCGGATTGAAAGCTCCATCGGTCCAGCAAAATCTACTGATCAGCCAACAGCTCCAGTGCAAACTGGTGGTACCAAGGATGATGAAGTTGTCATTACTGGCACTGGTCATACTGAGCCAAGCAATCCTGTGGCTTTATCCAAACATTCTACCAAGGAAGAATTTGCTGCTTTTTGCAAAGGCAAGTGGAACGCTGATCTGACGGCTTACGCTGCTCTGAACGCCCAAGATATCCATTCCGGCTATCTAAACCGGCTATATACCAGCCGTGACTACGAAGCCGGTCTGGTTAATATGATGAAAAATAAATATGAGGTAACTTCCATATGCTCCTTCCTGCTTGTATGCTTTCACTCTTGCTGACTCTCCTAGCCCCTAAGGGCCGATTTGAAATATTGTTTCAAACCGGGACTTAACAATATGAATCTTGATGCTTTGAAATTTGCTGATGTAGTCCCCAAGGGCCGGTTCAACTTAGCGTAGTTAAACCGGTACTTTAAGCAATTGAAACTGCCGCATCAGAATACATATGATCAAATAGCCATTAGCCCCCAAGTGCCAAGTTGAATACTTGTATTGAGCTTGGGACTTTGTAAACAATTGAAAAGATGAAGATCGAATATGCATTAGCCCCCAAGTGCCAAGTTGAATACTTGTATTGAGCTTGGGACTTTGTAAACAATTGTAAGATGAAGATCGAATATGCATTAGCCCCCAAGTGCTAAGCACATAACTTGTTATGTGGTTGGCACTTGAATCCTTCTACCGACTTGTTGAAACATATATCTGTATGCCTGCAGGCGGAGCTGAAGGCGAAAGAAAACCAAGTCATCGATTTTCAAGAAAACTTGAAAACCCAACAGGCTGAAACCTCCAAAGCAAAAGAGGAATTGGCCAGTGCCTTAAGCGCCATGGAACAACTTAAGGAGAACTTCAAGAAGAAACGGGCGGATTGGGCCACTGAAAAGTCCGCTTTGACCAAACGAGCAGAGGATGCCGAGGCTGCATTAAAACCAGTGACAGATGAACTGACGAGCATAAAGCGGCACGTTCATGCCATGACCACTGCTATCTTTGGTAAGCGGTCAGTTCATCTGTCACTGGTTTATGCTCGTCATGGCATGAACTGCCGAGGCACGTTCATGCCATGACCAAACGTGCTTGCCTTCTGAATTGGTTCTGCCTTCTTACAGAGCCACCGGTTTATTAACCCTTTATGGTATTTCAGGGACACGCATTGGTCACTTGGGGTCAGATGTGCGGAAGAAATTGAAGGCAGCCTATACCTTAGTTGAACAATTGTATATTGGTGCCCAGCGGATCATCTGTACCGCGTCTCATAACAAACGGGCGCCCAGTTTGATTCAAGATACACTGATGAAACTGTCAGTGCTTCCTGCCCGGGTTGAAGAGCTGAAGAAATCTGCTGCTCGAACCGGTGCAATCAATGCTTTAATCCAGGCAAAAGCTTGGGTGCCGGATTTTGATCCTATTGAAGCGGCTCAGGGTTATCCCAGCTTGAAGGAAGACGGGTCAGAATTTGGTGAAGCGGATTTGCGAGCCATAAACCGGGAGGTACGTTCGCTAGCTTGTCAACTGGTTGAGGAAGCAGATTTGTCTCGTTATCAAGCCCGATATGACAGCCAGAACAAGCGAATAGTTGCACCAATCCATGAATCGGAAAACCTGATCCCTCCAATCCGTAAGCATACTTACGCTCCCGATATTGACCCGTCTTCGCTAATCCATGACGAAGCTGTTTTTCAAGCACTAATGGGAATCGACTGGACAACTGTGGATTTCCAGCCACTGGGTAGAGAAACAGAAGCTGAAGCGGCGTAGGATGACCCACAACCATCAGGCCAGGCTGGTGGCCAATCTTAAACCGGAAGCCGGTTTTAAAACTGTCTCTCCTTTGTGAAAAACAATTATGTTATTATGGGCACCATGTTGCCTTGTAATAGGCTAGCTGGTACCTTTGAGGTTGATATGCCTTCGTGCATAACTTGTTCTTCCTGTGGTAATGAACTTTCCAAAATACTTTCCGAAATAAGAAATTCGTTAAGTGCCACCACGGTTGTACCGTCAGGCGAAATATGATGTCTGTATGTATAAAGTCAAAACATCCAAAACAAAATTTTAAGTATATATGATCAAAAAATTTGCGATACATAATACCTGCCACCGTTGAGTGTGAAGTTGGCTTGGCCAACTTTGAAGCAGAGTTTTGCAAACCCACACTGTTGGAGGAAATAACGACTCCTGTATATATGTATAATCAAATATGAAATATATCATACCTGTGACATTGAATCACATCGTTGGTTTTACCAACTTTTTGTAGTAAGGGTGATAACCCAAATTTTGAGTACTGATAACTCCTTCTATATTGTGCCGGTTTATAATAAAACCATGCCGGGTTGTGATAAACACCGTGTTACTCCATAAGAGGATGTTAACAACAAGGATCAAACTGGGCAAATAGTCTCCGGATTCACGTGAACTATGTTCCATCAATTGATTGGTTAAAAAACTTTGTCGGTTTAAAAACACAATGAAAAGCAAAAAAACCCTTCAAAGAAAAGTATGAAACACGACCAAAAAAGATTTATTTAAGCTGATCAAATGGTGTAACCATGGCCAAACACGACCAAGCTCCCGTTAGGTGTAGCTATGGTTCTAGTTAGCCAGGTCCCCAAGTGATTCTTGTGGCATTTATGCCGACCAAATGGCGTGGTCATGGTTCGGGTTCGACCAAGCCCCCAAGTGATTCTGTGGCCTTAGGCCGATCAAGAGGCGTGACTGGTTTAGACATGACCAATTCCCCAAGTGATCTGGCGGCTTTCGCTTATCAAGAGGCATGGTATTGGTTCGGACACGACCAATCCTCCAAGTGATATAACACGATGCTTTTAGCAAAGCGAACTCAAGGGGTAAACCGGAGGCCGCTTTAGAGCAACTCCGTGTAACCTCACATGATGTAAAAGAACAGATACCCCGTTTTAGCTGAGGTTCCGGTTTATTAAAATATATACATTGTCGTAATATGTACATAAGTATAGCCAATGGCTCAGGTATAGTAAGGCCGAAGATGAGCTATATTCCATGGCCTGTTAGTCTCCTCCTCTGATGTACGTGAGTCCTTATGCTCTCGAATATCAATCAGATAGTACGACCCGTTGTGCAGATTCTTGCTGACCACGAAAGGCCCCTCCCAAGGTGGGGATAGCTTATGCATATCAGTCTGATCTTGGATGAGCCGAAGCACCAAATCTCCTTCCTGAAAGGTTCTGGTTCTGACTCGGCGACTGTGATAACGACGAAGATCCTGCTGGTAAATTGCCGATCGGGCTGCTGCGATATCACGCTCTTCATCCAACCGGTCCAAAGCATCTTGCCGTGCTGTTTCGTTGTCCGCTTCAATATAAGCCGTGACACGAGGTGAATCATGACGGATGTCACTGGGGAGAACTGCCTCCGCTCCATAAACCATGAAGAACGGTGTGTATCCTGTTGATCTGTTGGGTGTTGTATTGATGCTCCATAACACAGATGGTAATTCTTCTACCCAACAACCCGGCGTTCTCTGCAAAGGAACCATGAGCCGGGGCTTGATGCCTCTCAAGATCTCTTGATTAGCTGTTTCTGCTTAACCATTGGACTGTGGATGTGCCACTGATGAAACGTCGAGCCGGATGTGCTCCCGTTCGCAGAAATCCTTCATAGTACCTTTGGACAAATTGGTACCGTTATCTGTGATAATACTATGCGGAAAGCCAAACCGGAAAATCACCTTTTTGATGAACTGAACCGCCGTGGCTGCATCACACTTGCTAACAGGTTCTGCCTCCACCCACTTTGTAAACTTGTCCACCACCACCAGGAGGTGGGTCTTCTTATCTTTGGACCTTTTGAAAGGCCCAACCATATCCAGCCCCCAAGTCGCAAATGGCCAAGTAATTGGAATCATCCTCAATTCTTGAGCCGGTACATGAGCACGTCTTGAAAATCTTTGGCAACCATCACATCGTCTGACCAGATCCTTCGCATCAGCATGAGCAGTTAACCAATAGAAACCATGGCGAAACGCTTTAGCCACCAGAGACTTTGAACCGGCGTGGTGACCACAATCTCCTTCGTGGATCTCACGCAAAATTTCACGGCCTTCTTCAGGAGACACGCAACGTTGAAAAGCTCCTGATACACTGCAATGATGCAACTCACCGTTGATGACAGCCATGGACTTGGATCGCTGGATTATCTGCCGGGCCAGAATCTCATCTTCTGGCAACTCGCCCCGGTTCTTGTACGCCAGGTAATGAAGCGTCCAATCCGGAATAACATGTAGAACTACCACCAATTGAGCCTCCGGATCAGGAATGGCCAAATCCTCTTCACCAGGGATCTTCACCGACGGGTTGTGCAGCACATCCAGAAAAACATTGGGTGGGACCGGTTTGCGCTGAGAGCCCAGCCGGCTTAAAGCGTCCGCCGCTTCATTTTTCCGCCGGTCCACATGGTCCACCTGATAGCCTTTGAAATAACCCGCAACAATATCCACCTCATGACGATATGCTGCCATGAGTGGGTCCTTGGAGTCCCAAGTGCCAGACACTTGCTGAGCCACAAGGTCCGAATCACCAAAGCACTTAACTCGACTTAGATTCATCTCTTTAGCCATCCGAAGACCATGGAGCAAGGCTTCATACTCAGCTGCATTGTTAGTGCAAGGGAACATTAAATGGAGAACATAACAAAACTTATCACCTCATGGGGAAGTTAATACGACTCCAGCCCCCGAGCCTTCCAACTGCCTGGATCCGTCAAAATGGATGGTCCAATACGTATGATCCGGCTTTTCTTCAAGTGCTTGCATTTCCGTCCAATCATTGACGAAATCAACAAGTGCTTGAGACTTAACCGCTGTCCGAGGCACATATTTCAAATCGTACGGCCCCAGCTCTATAGCCCACTTTGCAATCCGGCCAGTTGCTTCCCGGTTCTGGATGATATCTCCCAAAGGAGCAGAACTGACCACTGTAATTGGGTGCCCTTGGAAGTATTGCTTAAGCTTCTGGCTTGCCATAAAAACTCCGTACACCAGCTTCTGCCAATGCAGATACCTTTGCTTGGACTCAATGAGTACCTCGCTGATATAATAGACCGGACGTTGAACCAGATGCTCCTTACGTGCCTCCTTTCGTTCCACCACAATAGCCATGCTGACCGCACGAGCATTAGCAGCAATATAGAAGTAACGGCTCCTTGTCAATGGGAGCGGCGAGCACAGGCGAATTGGCCAATTGCCGCTTTAAGTCCTCAAATGCTTCATCAGCAGCAGAACTCCAGACGAACTGATCCGTCTTCTTCAACATCTGATACAAAGGGATCGCCTTCTCACCAAGGCGGCTGATAAACCGGCTTAACGCGGCAATCCGGCCTGCCAGGCGTTGAACATCATTGATACACTTCGGTTTAGCCAGGGAGGTGATTGCTGTGATCTTCTCCGGATTAGCCTCAATTCCCCTGTTGGACACCAGAAAACCCAATAACTTGCCCGCCGGTACACCAAAGACACACTTGTCCGGATTAAGCATCATCTTGTACGTCCTTAGGTTATCAAAGGTTTCCTTCAAATCATCAACCAGAGTCTCCTTCTCCCTGGATTTAACCACGATATCATCCACATAAGCATGTACATTACGGCCAATCTGCTTGTGAAGACAATTTTGTACACACCGTTGATAAGTTGCCTGAGAACTTTTGAGCCCAAAGGGCATAGACACATAGCAGAAGGCTCCAAAGGGAGTTATGAATGCCGTCTTCTCCTGGTCCTTAACTGCCATTTTGATATGATGATAGCCAGAATATGCATCCAAAAAACTTAAACGCTCACAACCCGCCGTAGCATCAATGATTTGATCAATACGGGGGAGGGCAAAAGGATCTGCTAGACAAGCCTTATTAAGATCTGTGTAATCCACACACATACGCAGGGTGCCGTTCTTCTTAAGGACTAGCACCGGATTGGCAAGCCACTCAGGGTGAAAAACTTCAACAATAAAACCAGCTGCTAAGAGCCTGGCTACCTCTTCTCCAATCGCCTTGCGTCTTTCTTCGTTAAACCGGCGGAGGAACTGTTTCACCGGTTTGTATTTAGGATCCACATTAAGTGTGTGCTCAGCGAGTTGCCTCGGTACACCTGGCATGTCAGAGGGTTTCCATGCAAAAATGTCCCGATTCTCACAGATGAACTCGATGAGCGCGCTTTCCTATTTCGGATCCAAGTTGGCACTAATGCTGAACTGCTTGGACGAATTGCCAGGTACGAAGTCAACAAGCTTAGTTTCTTCTGCCGATTTGAACTTCAGGGCCGGATCATGCTCCGTAGTTGGCTTCTTCAACAGAGTCATGTCCGCCGGATCAACATTGTCTTTATAGTACTTCAACTCCTCGGTGGCACAAACCGACTCTGCATAAGCCGCATCTCCTTCCTCGCATTCCAAAGCGATTTTGCGGCTTCCATGAACCGTTATTGTCCCCTTGTGACCCGGCATCTTGAGCTGCAAATACACATAACAGGGCCGAGCCATAAACTTGGCGTATGCCGGACGCCCAAACAGGGCATGATATGGACTTTGGATTTTCACCACTTCAAACGTTAATGTCTCCGACCTGGAATCATGATCATCCCCAAAGGCCACTTCAAGAGCTATCTTACCAACGGGATATGCTGATCTGCCAGGCACTACACCGTGGAATACTGTATTGGACGGTTTGAGATTCTTATCTGTTAGTCCCATACGACGGAAGGTCTCATAGTATAGGATGTTAATGCTGCTCCCTCCATCCATGAGCACCTTGGTGAACTTATAACCTCCCACCTGAGGCGCCACCACCAGAGCCAACTGACCCAGATTATTGATCTGGAGTGGGTGATCCTCTCTGCTCCATATGATTGGCTGTTCAGACCAACGTAGATAACGGGGTGTGGCCGGTTCAACAGAGTTGACTGCCCGCCTCTGAACCTTCCGGTCTCGCTTGTCCAAGCTAGTAGTAAAGACATGGTACTGCCCACTACTCAACTGCTTTGGGTTGCTTTGGTAACTTGACTGTTGCTGCTGTTGGTTGTAACCACCCTGGTTGTTCTGACTATTTTGACCATTATGTCCGCTCGGATTACCACTAAATCCTGAACCGGAACTTCCTCCACCGTAACCCGGCCCGGACCCTGAGCCACCGCCAGATCCGTGATCATACCGGAAATTATTAGAATTCTTGAACTCCTGCATAATAAAGCAATCCTTCCAAAGGTGGTTTGCTGGCTCCTCCTTCGTCCCATGTTTTGGACAGGGCTGGCTTAGCAGATAGTTCAGGCGGTTTGGGTTGGGGTTGGGTGCTCCAATACGATTTTTCGGCCTACCCTTGCGCTGCTGGCCATTGTCCTGTATGCTGGTATTAGCCACAAAATCCATGTTGCATCCGCTTTACGCTTGCCTCCTCCGCCATTGCCTACCCAGTGATGCTGCTGACCTTTGGAGCTGTTGTTCTTCTTCCCCTTCCCTGTCTTGTCATCATCAGATTCGGGATCCTTGGTACTATCAGAGTCAACATATTTTACCAAAGCGGCCATGAGGGTCCCCATGTCGGTGCAATGACGCTTCATCCGTCCCAATTTCAACTTCAGGGGCCCAAACCGGCAGTTGCCTTCTAGGGTTAATACTGCGGTGTCAGCGTTGATGCGGTCTGAGGAGTGCAACACTTGTGAAACCCGGCGCACCCAATGAGTTGTTGACTCTCCTTCCTCCTGGACGCATGCAGCTAAGTCCACTATCGACATAGGATGTTTACAGGTATCCTTGAAATTGTTGATAAACCGGGCTCGTAATTGGGCCCATGAGCTGATAGAATTAGCGGGCAAGCTTTTTAACCAAGTACGGGCCATTCCTTCAAGCATCATGGTGAAGTATTTCGCACACGCCGTGTCATCCACATCAAGCATCTCCATAGCCATCTCATAGCTCTCTACCCATGTCTCTGGTGGTTGATCCGCCGTATAATTTGGCACCTTGCGTGGCCTTTGAAATCCTTGGGCAGGCGCACGTTGCGTAAAGCGGGGACGAGGCAAGGCACCCCCAAAGAACTAGAAGTAACACCAGGTTCGATCGAAATGGTTGGATGAACCGGCGTGAGCTGCCGAGCCTGATGTTGTGCGGCTAACTCGGCCTCCCTGCGCGCTCGGGCCCAGTTCACCACTTCCTGAGCGTCATCAGCTCCACCCGTCGGGTTGTTACCACGGGGTGCTCCACGTCGTTCATTACTCGACACTGCTGGTTCATCCATATGTCTGCTATAACTCCGGCTTGGACGGGGGGTCGAGTGGATCCGGTCGCGGCTGTACGAGTACGCTTCCTGTTGGGCCAAAGCTGTCCTCAGAAATTCCTTGACCCGTCGCGTCTCTACTGCCTGCGGCGAGTCACCCTCAACTGGAATGGCCTCCAGTCGTGCAGCAGCGGCAACAAGATTGTCCATTTGGTTGGAGTAGTGACCCGGAGGTGTTAAAGCATCCTGAGGTATAACTGTGTTTTGACGAGGCGGGTCCATCTGACGGGGCTTAACCGGTGCACCGGTCCCAGGGGCTTCTGCCTGGTTCCCCTCCAGCGGATTGCTGGTTCTTGGTCCTGGAGTGTTGAAAAGGTCTCTGGCCTCGAAAACCGGAGGTAAGCGGGACCGGTGCTTCCTCCTCATGACTTCATGCGACGCACTCTGGTCCAACATAAGCCTGTAGGCCTGTGCGTCTAAAGCGGCCCGCTCTGTGGCCATCCTGGTGTCCTCAGCCGCCAGATCCGTTTTGTCCTGGGTGATTTGTTCCTTTATCTTTGCAATCTCCGTGTTGTGAGCGTCCTGATCTGGCGGATTAACTTCTGCCATAAGCACATCCAACACATCAAATAGTTCTGATAGAACCTGAGCCGGCGGGCGCACGGGGCCTCCTGCCCCGGCAGCCATTGCCGCTGCTGAACCGGAGATCGTCGCCGTGGCTGTTGAAGAGTGAAGCGCTGCTTGTGTTCCGGTCATGAATATTCTAACCCGGTTAGGCAGATCAGAGGGGTCCGGAATACTGTCACCATCGGAACAGCTCTCAATCTGGCCATCTTGTAGCTGATAAAGAGATTCGGTTTCTCCGGTCGAAAAGTCATCACCGGAACAAACGGTAGTTTCCCCCGAAGCTCCGATTCATCCTCATAACTCCCTCCATGGATCATTCCCACGAAGGCACGCTTCATGGCTGGTTTAATCCGGGCGGATCGCGCACGCTGAGCCGTCTCGACGAGGTCGGTGCAGATGTCCGGCCCAGGGCCCGGTTCACCGATCTTGCCAATGAAAACGTGAATGCTACCAAAGGGGACCCGGTACCCGTACTCAATTGAGCCGGCCTCGGGGCCCCAGCCTGTGTCGTCGATGTAAAGTTTGCCGCGACGACTCTTAGTCATCCGGCCTACAGCGTAGCCCTTGAGTCCTTCAAAGCGGCCCTCCAAGAACCGGAAACCATCGTGTGATAGCCCCACGGTGGGCACCAACTGTCGTGGTTTTGTCACGGCAGATGTCCTAGAGAAAGGACTTAGTCGTGGAGCCATCACGACGGGTTAGCTTGAAGGGGTTAAAGCGGACACAAGGACGCAAGAGAGTTTATAGTAGTTTGGCCCCTTCAATGAAGGTAAAAGCCTACGTCTAGTTGTGATGGAATTGATGGGTGTTTCGATGACTAGGGAGCAATAAGCTTCGCCTATGTCTCCAGTTGTTGTCTGTCCTCCCTGAACCGTCGCCGGGTCGTCCCCTTATATACATGGGTGACGCCCGTCGGTTTACAGCGTCCCAACACCGGCTCATAGATGTGTCCGGTTTGGTCTCTACTTATTCCTAACTTACAATACAAGTTACATATTGACGCCGGTTTACGGCTACGGGCTCTCAACCGATTATGGGTCTTGAGCCCTCATCTACCTTCATGGGCTTTAACATGCTTAACTACTGATGAAGCTATTCCGTCCCAGATAGGCCGGTTTATGCCCAGTAGTAATATCCCCAACACGGGCCACAACCCCCGCACAGCCCCGTTGTTACCCTGGTCTGTCGCTAAAACAAGTATAAATAACAACCGCTTGTTCCTCAAAAAAAATGCGCGACTTGCTGGGTCCCTGGTGTCAGTCGCTCGTAGTGTAATTCTCTCGTTTATTGACTACGTTGACAATGGCATGAGCCCCAGATGTCCAACCATTAGGAGGAACCATATTTTTGGGCTTGTACTATAGAGGCACTTGCTTGCATACTGCCATGACGCTAGTGGGTCCCTACTGTCATCCCCTCCACGTACAGTCATCTCCTTGTTCCTCTCGGTTGTTGACGACGTTGACAACGCAAGAGGGCAGTGCACCGCGCACGGCGAGCGAACCAAGGCCGCAAGGCGGAGGACGACGGCGAGGCCTCAGACGGAACGAACAGGAGCCATTGAAGATGCGCAGGTCCAGTCGCAGGCAGAGGGGAGTACGAGGGTTGATTGGTTCGGGCGCGGGTCCGTGTTGGGGCCGACATCGCCAGAGAATAACAGGACGTATGGGGGAATAGAGGGAGGGACTGGCCAACGTTGGAGGGTACATACGGTAGGGCGGCGGCGGCGTAGCCCGCCATGGGAGGCGGGAGCAGGCGGAGCCGACGGGGTGGTTTGGTTTGGGCGATTGGAGGAAGAAGAAGACAAGAGATAGAACATACACGACAGATGTAGGTAGAATCGTTTGTTGACTGGCTAGTAAGTCGACACCATCTTGGATAGGCTATTTCCTCGCGGGTCCCAAATGTCAGAATCCAAATCTGTCATGGTCATGCAACCTTTCCTATGAAAATTTACAGCCCATTTGATGTGCTAGTTCGAAATAAGTTTGTGGGTGTTGGTGGGGGCTAATCACTTGGCTTCTTTAATGCAAAGTGAGCTCAAGAAGCCGGCGAGAGTGATGTTATTTCCCTTGGTTTGGATTTGTTACAATATTTCACTCTAAATTAAATGAATGGCAAGCCATTTGCCTTGTTTCAAAGAAAATATGACAGTCACAGATGAGTTGAAAAGGGCAGGAACATCTAACTCCAGCTTACAAACTGTACAAAAGCACGAGGGTTAATTGTTCATCAGGTTTACAAAAAAAACCAAATTGAAAAGGGCAACAACATCTAACTCCAGCACTATTTTCGGCAGTCACAGTCAAATGGATCGGTCAGGTCCATAGAATGAACATCCTGGGTCGTAAAATTTACTGGATTATGACCACAATATGTTGTAAATAGAAGCCCGGCACATTCAGAAGCTATTTTGCCCACCTGAAACTCCTTTTTTTGCTCTTCGACATACCCATCCGTCAAAACCATGCTGCTGATAAACTTAAGCCTGATGGACAATAGTAACCTCGCATTCAGGAGGAAGAATGTGACAAATCTTGTGTTTGCACGGTTGGCTACATATCGTTCTAGCGTTATTGTCTTCAATCGAATCTCATGAGAAGTGAGAAAATCCCGATGCTTACGAATCCACCGATTGGTTATAAGTTTCTTACCTCGTCCTGTTGCCTAAATAGACATGAAGATTGAAAATAGTTAAGGTCTAAAAGAAGAGTGTCGAAAGAGCAACTGTTGAACGGTTAATTCTAGTACACTATATGCGGGCTTCCAATGTGCGTGAAATTATCACCTTTATATACAATTTCTCCAGACATGGAAAGCATTGCAACAAGCCAATAATCTTGTTCAGATCAAAACTACTCATTTGGATATATAAGATCTTGAGAGAATCCAGCACCATTGATTGGCCATCCATGGAGAAACTCTTCATTGAGCATAGAACATAATATTAGTACAAAATGTGTACTCCAAGATGATATATAAATTATGCGCAGAAATTTAAAATGCAGCTTATGGTTACAAGTGTAGATGATAATATAAAGTACCTGAAGAATTGTGGAGCCAAACACCATATTGAAATGAGCACAGAGATCATGTATTACACCCAAGGTCTCCAGTTTAGGCGTAGAGAGGATGGTTATTTGCAACGGTGAATAACTAGAATCAAGGATCAACCTTTGAAGTGAAGGGGCATATTGGATGATGAGTTGCCTTCCGTCAAAAGAAATTCCAATTCTTACAAGGTTAGGCGACTTTATTTGGAGACAACCGATTCTAACTGTGAAAACAAGCACCAAGCACTCCATTGCAGGGCAATTGGAGTGGATGATGCTATGCAATGAGGCCTCCAATATACGAACCCGCACAAGTGACAATTTCTTAAGAAATGGGAGTCGAAGGTTTAGTACCAGATTGTCTGGTAGGTAGCACTGCGCAAAGGTGGCGGTGTGGAGAGAGGACGAAAACCCCGAGATGGACATCGGTGCTGAGGGCACAAGTTCATGGCGTTCGGTATGTGGTATGTGATTTCCAGGGGAATAGTAAAACTCAAGCAGCTGTAGTTCTGTGAATTCAGGGGATTCCAGCCAGGCGTCCACTATGTAGGGCATGGTATGCTTGCTCAGGTAGCATGACGGGATGCAGAGGCTTTGAACGGAGCCCTGGTGGGAGGAGATGATGGCTCTGGGGATTTCAAAATCATTGAAGAGAGATAGTTGACGACAGTCGAGATTAAGGGGAACGTCACGCCATAGAGGGCGCCACCGAATTGAGAGGACTTGGGTGCGGCACCAATCCTTGGTGGGGAGAAGCGAGATGATCTCCCCAAGGATGGCGTCCGGGAGATCGCTGATGCGTTCCACCCAAGATTCTACGGGTCCTGGGATCTAGTGGGGGTGGGGTCGCCGCTTCTCCCCGCGCTGCCGTGTGCAGGATCTACAACAAGCGTCGCCGTTGGCGGGAGCTTCATCTTCTTGGCGCTGGGGTCAGCCGACTCCATTTTCCTCGAGGGCGTCGCGTCGTGCTCACGGATTTGAGCAGAGTAACGAATGATGAGCCTAGTTGTAGTGCGAGCGAAGAAGAAGGGGATATGGGGGTTTTCTGTAGGAGTGAGGAAGAAGGGGAGCTGGGGTTTTCTATAGGAGTGAGGTGAGGAATTTGGGGGTACGAGTGGAGCGAGCTGACGTGAGGTGGGTGGGAGCGAGGAGGAGGAAGAGCACCCAGGTTTTTGAATTGATTTTACTATTTACTATTGTGGATGGGCTGTTTTGTCTGGGGACCCGAGAAACAATTACTACTAGTACAGTGGAGACACTCTACAGCTACCCAGAAAAACAATTACTACTAGTACAGTGGAGACACTCTACCGCTTCTGGCTCCTCCTAGGTCATTGAAACGTCTCCCTCTACTGAATGCCGTTATACTTTTGTTCACCGACATGCGGGCCATGTAGCGCGCGGGCCCAAATGCCATCCACCAAATTAGAAGGCAGGATGCAGGCGGAGAGTCACCCCGGTCGTAGCGTGGCAGTAACGAGTCGTCGTATCACAAAACCCCACCTCCCCGCAGTCTAAGTTTGACGGACGAAGCAACCATCATTTCACTCTTTGCTAAATCCCCTTCTCCCTCACCTTCTTCAAGAAATGCAACACTTGCATCTGCCACTGTTCTTCTCTCCGAACGAAGGGAAGGTAAGCAGATCCGTGATGTTGGTATATTTTCGTTCAGAGGAAAAAAAGAACTTTTGCAAAGCAGTAACCGATCCTCACTCTCTTTTTTGTTTCATTGTCATTGCGATTGTGTTTTCCTTTCAGTGGATTCCTAGTATTCGTCAGTTCATGATGGACCAAGGAGAACGAGGCAAAGATCTGCTGATATTGGAGCAGACGCGGGAGGCTGATCCCCACGAGACAGAGAGCTCCAAGAAGATGGAGGAAACCACCGAGGTGACCCTAGATACTGAGATGGTCAACGCCCCGTTTGAGGTTACAGCCCCCGTGGCACTGCAGGAGCAGTTTTCCCCCTTCGAGGATGTGTCCCCCCCCCCCCCCCCGCTGAGCTGCCCAAGGTGATTTCCTTCTTTGCTGATCTCGATTGTGGTTTTTCATCTAAGTATGTGGTGATTTTTTCTAGAAAAGGAAGTATGTGGTGATTAATAATGCAAAATTTTATTAGCTTCAATGCCATGGTATACGTAGTGGTTTAAATAACTTGTGTTTCTTATACTAAAAAGTAATTCAGAATTTGTTTCTGTTTCAATTAGAGACCTGATGCAGACAAGGATTGTGTGGTTGTACATGTCACTCGCTATGAGGCGGATGACCTGAATGTACACACTGGGAAAACAGAGTTCTTAGGCTGTTGGATCCTGGAAGTCATTTGCGGTTATACCAATGAAGAGTTGTATTCTAGCCTCACTGTTGTCAGGCGTGTTGTCCAGGGTGTACTGAAGCACAAGAAGTTCAAAGCTACTCCTTCGTTTGTGAGGAATACTGTTCTTGCCAAGCTTATGCAGGAAGATGACGTGGCATGCCTCCACAAACAAGTTTATCAGTGGCAAGGCCACAAGGTTGTCTTCATGAAGGTTCACAGGATTGAGCTGCTGCGGGACGTCCTCGATGATGTTCATGGCAAGGTCCGTCTTGTGTCCAGCCCAAATTAGATCGAGGCATGAAATAGTTGCCCCAGCTAGTGTTTAATAGTAGTTTGGATTGTGTCTAATTATCCAAACATTGCCTGTTATCGACCCCTCTGGGGCTAGTACTCTGTTTGAATCCGTCTATGGGAACTACTGCTACTTTTGTGTGCCCGTGAATCATGTGAGAACCATCGTAATTGTTGCCGAAACAGATGCGTCCTCACTAGTTTTTTCATGAATATGGCATGGTAAGACATAAGTTGTCACGGTTTATCATACGAGCAGTGTGTGTTTTGATGAAATAGAGCACTCGTTCGAGAACCGTGCGCCAACGTATACATAAGTACTTGTAAACACTGTTGGTGCTACCCCACTTGTAAGCAGTTGTGCAAAACACGGCACATTGGCTCAGCTCGCTTCAACACTAGGCTATCGACCAGCTAACAATCAACAATCTGCTGTCTCACATATAAGCAACTATGTATCTTGTTACAGTGGTTCATGCAGTTAATTGAGGCCACAATGTAAAAAATTCCAAACGTTCACACGCTAGTCCAGCGCTCATGTGGAACACTCACATTAAACTTGTCTTCATAAAAAACTTGAAAAGCATAAGTTAAGCAATTTTATACATCTCAATGATTCATAGAACATAACAAACATATACTAGTTCACAGCAAAAGACAAAGTTGTGAGAAGGTTTACAAATCAGGAAAAAACAAGGAAGGCTTCTCTCTGAGCAAAGGGCCTCCCGTCAGGCTTAAATTTCCTGGAGTTCACTCTGGTTTTTTCTTGTTGCCACCATTCAGGATTAGGTTCTCTCATTCCAGAATAACCAATTATAATTGTGGTCTCAGCTGGAATGCTGAACTGAACCATGCAGTGTACTGACCAGCTGAAATGCTTGTGCATTCCACTAAATTTAAGCACCGCTATTTGCAGAAATAAGCGGACCACAATGCCTCTTGTCCGTGCACCTGTCCAAAAAACCGCCATGCAGCCGTGCCAGCTAGTCCTTGGTCCATGGATGAACTGGTAGAAAGTGCATTCCGGACTAGGATGCAGTTGTTTTCGCTTGTCCTTGCACTGCAATCAGGAAGTAAAACGTACGAATCTGCTTCTTTTAGATTGCATTGGTCATTCTACCTTAGTTACTACCAATGTAGGGATACCTTGAAGACGGGAGGTTAGACGACGGCAGCGAGGGATAGCAATCTCATTTTGCGCAATTGTACTAAAACTGAGGTGTGTGCTTTTGATTGCGCGGATAGAAACGATACGGAGACAGACATCCCGAAACGATATGGAGACAGACATCCCTGTTTGCGCAAATAAGAAATACGGTTATTTAAACAGTGACAGATATTACTACTTTCCCCCATTTCCTCTTAGAACCATGTCCTAGATTCATGCTACAGCTTTCCCACTTTCTTCCCTGTTTGAACCAACGCTTTGAGTCGACTGTATGAAATAGCTTTACTTCTAAACTACTACTACTATAATGCGGCAGTTTTGAAATTGGATTTACCACTCCATCTTCGGTTCTCCCGCCCAAACAAGCATTGGCTCAAAATCCACCGTTCATTTCCCCTCTCATGCATATCACTGCCGTCCATCAAACAAAGGATGACATGATCTGACGGCTAAGAGTTGTCGGATTCGCTCCCGCTCCTTGTGCACATGGCCGACTCTGCTCTCCAAGTAAACAAATAAAGAAGTCCCCGTTGAATCTGGATTGCACCTACTGAAGTTGAGAAATGTCTAGAAACTGCTGCCACCTCCTCACATGCAAGTACGACAAGTTGGCAAATAGATAGCACATTTTGGTTCCCCGTTGTCACCTGGGAAATAAACACTCTACTACTAACTTATTTTTTTAGATTACTATAAAAATGGATTTTTAGATGCCACTATACTGCAAAGTTTACACTGTTCACATAACATAACATTGCATGGCTGATGCTAGCTAAAGTTTTATTCTGCTTCATCGAGAAATGTAATATTTTTATTATTCGCAAAAAAGTGTAATATTTTATTTCATTCATACATAAGCTATACCTCAAGCTAATACAGGACATGAGTGTCTGTCAGACCTAAATGACTTATTTAGTTGCACAAAATAGTCCATAAACATGCATGTAAACCGTCAAACAACTCTGGAACTATACATCAGTGGAACCCAGGAAACAACATATAATAAAACTACAACTTTTATCTTGTAATCAAATTCTTACTTGGAACTCAGTTTGATTTGTGCAAGTGATTTGCTTCTTATTTCAGAATAGTCCTTAGATCATGCAAACAAACACACTATGATATCTACTCAAGATACGAGTACCCATTTCTCTCTCTAAAAAGAAGGTATATGAGTATCTATCATACAGAACATACGTGCAAAGCACGTGCCTTAGTAGAAGTCTAGGTGGCTTTGGAACAGCAGACGGAAGTAGAAAAGGATCCACATGAAGGGAGCCGGGGCAGTAGAGCAAGGCAGGTTTCGAAGGAATATATACCTGAGGGTCGTCGGCATGTCGCAAAGACGGCATCGGGAGGCCGCATCTTGGCCACAATACTGCAGGGAGGAAGAAGGGGTCGGAGGCCTTCCCGAGCTAGGGCTCTCTCGGAGAGAACGGCACGGCCGCTGATCAGGACGCGCGGGCAGCCGTTGGTCTCCTCCCTCACCGCCGACGACAGCGTGAACGATGCACCTACACCCCTACCCCGGTCGAGGTTGTCCGGCCGGATTTGTGACCAGTCATGAGCTCAGAGAGAGTGTGGCCACCTATGTGTTGCTTAGATCTAGAGAGCATGAGAGAGTGAACGAGAGGAACCCTAGTAAAGCAAGCGCTAAGGCTCCTGCTTTTATATATAGTGGAGTGATTTTGTTGTACCAGCTTAAAAAATGCGCTCCTACGTGTACCCGCGAGTGGGTGTGAGAGAACTAGCGCATGTGTGCACCGCTTCTCTTCGTGAGAGTACAATATACTATGCCCAAAGAACGTTCGCCGCAAGAGTAATAGTACAAGTGTGTGACGTGTGAGCTAAAATAAAATGTGTGCGCCGTCTTTTGTTTTTTAGAAGTTCTGAGGGTAGGGTGTGAAGAGCACATATGTGCGTGACGTCTACCTGCAGATAGACGGTGGGTGCGACGTGCGAGTCCGCGAGAGGACTCGGGAGAGTCGTGACTCGTGAGGGTGCGTGTGCGTGAGAGAGAGGGGGAACGTATCAATGCAATGCATGTGTCCGTAAATCATTATCCGAAAAACGTTCGCCACAAGCCTTTTCCTGACGAACGCCGTAAGGACCGTTAGATCGACATCCGACAGTGTCAGTTTTGCCATGTCATTTAACAGAACAGCCACACCTCCTACACACAAATCTTCCACGTGAGTGTTAGCAACTGCCGTATGCTCCCTCCGTTCTGAAATGTAGTGCATATAGCTTTATTGAAAATTCGAACCTCGCAAACTTTTACCGAGTTTTCGTGTACCAAATTGCACATGTAGAATACCATGTATATATCATTTCATTCATCTTCGAGAGGTAACTATAAAGTTGGGTGTGGAGTCTACGAAGAAAGACCATCGTATCACCCGCAGCAATTTCAAGCATCCTTTAGTGTCGAGGAATATCATAGGAACTCTATATGATATGATTTTTATAGGATTTTTTCCTTTAGAGCCAATTGGTTCATAGGAATAGATTCATATACTCCACATTTCAAAGGAAATAAACATGATATCATTTATATAGCTTTAGAGCCACTTGGTTCATATGAATGGATTCTTATACTCCCTTAATTTCAAAGGAAAATAAACATTAGCGTATATTCAATAGAAAAGTTCCTATGATATGAACCAAATTACGTCTCTTTTCTAATCCCTCCTCATAGGAATTGAGAAACATGTCATGTCTAGATTCAATAGAAAAGTTCCTATGATGTGAACCAAATGGCATCTCTTTTCCAATCCCTACTCATAGGAATTGAGATGCTCCATGTCATCTCTTTCCCTACAACTTCCATGTATACATCTTCTATTCCTAAATAGATAGTACAACCCACTAGTAGATTTTTTACAAAACATGCAACTATGGCAAAAGAACTATATAGTGCGTCAATAACTTCGAAAGATGGTCGCGGGATGAAGCTAACCCGACAGTGCAGAGATAGGCAAATCCGAGCACTACTAGCCGTTGGATATCATCAACATTCCACCAGATCTGCCACATGTACTCCCTCCAGTCCTTTTTACTCTGCATATTAGAATTCTATAAAGTCAAACTTCACAAAGTTTGACCGTATTTATATGAAAAAATATCAACATCTGCCATGCTAAAGTTATATAATTTGAAACTTAAGTCATCACACATCTAGTGGTATTGATTTCAGATTGTGAATGTTGGCACTTTTTTCTACAAAGTTAATCAAACTTTACAAGGCTTGACTTCAGTCAAATCTTATATGCGAACTAAAAAGGACCGGAGGGAGTACAATTTAGAAGACTCCATGGTTGAACTTAAGCATAATGCACAAACCTCAAAACACAAGCACTTCTCCTTTGTTCTAGAATCTTCTGTATCATAATTGATTATTTTTTTCTAAATGAATTGCCATTATTTGTTTTTTACTTTATGATTTACTCCCTCCGTTCTAAAATAGATGACACAACTTTGCACTAACTTTGTACAAAGTTAGTGCAAAGTTGGGTCATCTATTTTGGAACGGAGGGAGTACAATGCACAACCCCATGAATCTTAACATTTTTATAAAACTTATTGATTTTGAATGAGATGAACTATAAGAACTAAACGAACATCTACATCATGCATATATGACTCAAAGCTTTACATGCTATAGTGTGTATTTATTCATAATTTGGTTTCGAAATCTCATGCGTTCAATACATGTGTACCTTACTAGTTTTGAGTAGAGTAGCAAATTTCACGCGGCCCCGGGTATATCAAAATGCAGCGCCCATGCATCATTGCCTTTCGGTCGAACCTACGTCCATAATTTTTTGTACGTACTATATCTCCACTGGTCCCTGAACCCAAAATGTTGCCTCGTTCCCATAAAACCAAGCGGCCCACACATATTTAAGGCGTCGGCTCGAACCCGTTTACTACGACGTGGCCCCGCACGCCGTAGTACTCCTACAAACCATACTGCCGCACTCATCATCGGTTTTCTTCAAGAGGACGAGGGAGAAGCCGATTTGTAGTGGAGGCGCTTTCAAAAAAAAGGATCTGTAGTGGAGACCCCTACCCTAGGGTGCCCTAGGTAGCTGCCGCACACATCATTGTTTTCTCTTTTCTTTATGCTCTTGTGCCCTAGAGTGAAATGATGGTTGCTTCGTCCGTCCAGCTTAATGCGGGAAAGGTGGGGCTTTGTGATTTGACCCCTCGTCGCTCATTTTCAACTACTGCGGCGCTACGACCGGGGTGCCTCCAATTCCAACCGCTGCTCCGAACTGTAATTTGGTGCATCGCACGTGGAACAAGACGGTGGATGAACCACATGTCGGCCAAAGGGGTCCTGCTAAGTGTGTCGCCATTTCGTGTGCGGACTGACCCTGTTTGAGTTGCTACGCCAACATGACAGGAGCAGCCTACCACTTGGTTTTGCTCCTTGGTGAATCCCGACTATATTGATCTAAAAAGATACGTGCTGAACTACCCTCTCCGTCTCGGTTTTGTTATTTTTAGGCGTCTCGGTTTATAGGGCATGCACGTAGTTCTAGGTCATCCATTTGACTAACTAAATATGAGTTACTATGTCACAAAAAGTATATCATTGGATTCTTAAGCGGATGTAGTTGTATTTAAAAGTCGAGGGCGGGGCTTTTCCTGCGCGGTAGGCGGCGGGGCAGTTCCACCTAGTCGGTTCGACAGAGACGCGAGAAGACGAGGGAGTAGGCTGCTACAAACATTGGGATGTGTGATTTGACAGCGAGTTACTGCTGGACAGGTGGGGCCTCGTGATTTGACTTGCCATTATCATTTTAACTGCGGCGCAACGACCGGCGTGAGTCTCCCAGATTCCTGACCACCTCCAAACAGGTGCCTCTCCCAATGCTCCACCATGTAGTAGAGGCTGGCTCTTGCATGAGAGCCCACTTCTCCACTTTTTCCTTGCCTCTCTTTCCTCCACATATGCAAAAAAGCCATGTAAAGCGCACTATTGTACTTACTTTTACTTGCTCCTACAGGTACTTAACCTTGCCACATAGGCATAAAGTCTGATGTGGCAAGTTAATCAAGAAGAGAGAGACTAGTTTGGTGACCCAAGGAAGAAACAGTGCTAAGCACGTGTACCTAGGTGAAAAGACAATTTTGAGTCTATAGCTAATTAAATGAAGCAAACTTAGCAACACCATTTCATTGGAAGAGGTCACTCCTTGGCAAATGCAATAAATACACGCGCTTAGCACCATTTCTTCCTTGAGTACGAAGAAAGAGATAGAGAGGAGTAAAAAATACACTTATTGCCAACCTTGTTGTAGTATGAGTGACTAAGTGATGACTATGTATGACATGCCAACATCAGATAGCCTAACGCACCGTGTTAAATCTCCAAGGGCGCGACCGCGCGAGCGACGCGACGGTCATGGTAGGCGCAACCATGATACGGGCTGCTGGCAGCCCTTGGATCTGAGATCAAACGGTCGCATGCTAAGTTGCTGAAAATTTGCAGAATAACCCTCTAGGATAGGATATTCACCCATAGGTCTAGAACCACGCCATGCAACCGTTCGATCTCAGATCCAGGGGCTCTCGGAAGCCTGTATCACGGGAGAATGGAAAGCCACTACCCTGCCGTTCGCACGCTGGCAGTTCGCTCCTACTCGTCCCCGCACGTCCTTCAATACTATGGCGGTTCGCTCCTAGTCGTCCTGTCCATTCACATTACGGTAGTTCCACTAATCCTAACCCTCCTCCCAAATCCATGGCGTCCCAAATCTCCACGATCGGCGGTGAGTACAAGGTTAGAACCATCACCGGCGATGAGTTCGACGTCATCTACACCCGTTCTTCCGCGACGGTGAAAGGATGCCTTTCTCGCTTCAGACGCATGTTCGAAAGCTCAGATGATGAGTGGGTCACTGGGCTAGATGTTGAGTACACCACAGTCCTGGGACGAGAGAAGAATCTAAAGGACGAAGAGAGGAAGAAGCCCGCCATGATCCAGGTTTGCGTACATAACGTTTGCTTGGTCTACCACATATGTCATGCCGACGTTGAGTGCCAGGATTTTAAGAACTTCCTCAAGGACAAAATAGTGAAATTCGTTGCTGTAGACTTTACGAACGACGAAGAAGTCCTGGGTTGGATAGGCCTCGTTGTAGGAAACCCCTTCGACCTCCAGAAGAATCGGCTGGTGCCCTCTCGTCAGCCTTCAATGCTGACCCTGGCAGGAGCCATGGTTCATCCTTCGTATGGTAAACTGGAGAAACCTCCATACACGTTTCATCGTCATGCATGGCAGCGGAATGTACTAGATATAGACCACATCCACTACGCTGCAATGGATGGCTACCTTTGTTTCAATATCTACAAGGGTTGGATGAAGAGCAACAGCCAAGTGTGCGGTTCAAGCAAAGAAGTATCGGCCAAGAGGAATAGGGACAAGGACGGAGTCGAGGACGTGGACGAGGACTCCGAGTAAGGTGGCAGTGTCGTTGCTCATGGTAGTTCTAAACTTCTAATGCAGTGTCTACCAGATTAGTTGCATAGTTTAATTTCAGGTGTGCTTAGTTTAATTTGAGGGGTGTGTTGTGCTGAGCCCCCAGCAGAACTATGTTATGTTTCTTATCATTACTTTAACTCTTCAGTATGTACATACTACTAGTATTACTTTAATAGAATTTAGCACCCCAATTAAACACGTACTAGCTTTTTTAATAGTACTATATGCATAATTTGGCGATGAGTGCTCTCTATATGTACCACCTTTTTTTAATTTCAATTTTTGCTCCATGGCGCAATCCATTGATAGTACTACTGTGCAAAAGTATATATTTTTTAGAAGGCTAGAGTACTGTTCATCACATATATAGCCAGTTAAATTCTCAACCTAGAACGACGTGTATGCCATGTAGTAAACCGATACGGAGGAAGTATAGTAAAAATGAGGTGATTTTACCGAGCGATCGGCGGGGGAGCATGGCCTGTCATGCGGTCCCATGTGTCATGATATACCAAGGCGATGCGCATGTCCCTCTTGAGGTAGAAGCAATACTAGTACGTGGTTTGAGATGATGGCGAACCGAAGTATGAAATAATGGTTGCTTCGTCTGTCTGGGAAAGTGCAGCATTGTGATTTGACGTCTCATTGCTCATTACTACTACTGGGCTGGTACAAGTGGGGTGCGTCCCCCTGCTGTTCTGCACTGTTATTTGGTGCTTGACACGTTGACCCGGTTGCTATATGTCCCACATGTCGGCGACAGGAAGTACAAAATTCATGAAAGGGAGCGTCGACGGAGGAGTATACTACAGAATTCATGAAAGGGAGCGACTTAGTTTTGGGAAAATCTGTTTTTACAGAGTACGTACCCACTAGGGTTTATAGGGCTCATCTAAAAACATTCGTTTTTCCGTTTATAAGTCTCAATTCTACTATACTAGTAGTAGTACTATTACATGTTAGATTTCGAGGTGCGTTAGATCACCCGACGCAAGCAGTGTCAAGAGGAAACTAACCAATGCATGTACATGTTCATGGAAATTTAGTGGTCATTCATGCATTCGTTCTAATTAATGCCTCGGTAAACATAACTTCTTGATAAAAACGAGCGTACTAATTACTTGTGCAAACTATGAAATTAATTCGACCACTCACCGTCTACCTTGGTTGGAGAGATTTTGAAATTGAGCCATAAACGGGAAAGGAGGGAGTAGTAACTTTTGTCTCGATTACTATTTGTGGCCTTGTATAGATGCAAAATGTATTTTTTATAGTGGCCTTGTATAAGTAAATGGAGGGAGTACTAACCAAAGTACGTAGTAGGGACGAGGAGTAAACGGAGGGTAAAATTTTCTCATCGTGCTGCGAGCCACCGCGCGCGTGGGCGATGGAGCGGGCGTAAGGCATAGTAAGCAAGCTTCACCTCATCTTGCGACCCACCGCGCCTGTGGGCGGGGGAGACGGCGTACTAAGCAAGCTTCTCCATGTTCTGTGAGTTGACGGGACACATCAAAAGTACTCCAGTGTATAGAGCCTTGCCTCTAAGGTAGGCCCCACATGGTTTGCCTCTTTTTTTAATTTAACATAATGCGTCAAGTCGCAATTTGTTTGTTCACCCGTGGTAGACGATCCTCCCTCCACCAAGTGGACAACCAGTACACGTGCGAAATTACCACGTGGGCTGCCTTTTTCGTACAGAAATGAGCTCCACCGTGTACACGCGCGGGTGTGGTTGGGAAAGAAACGGGTGTACGTGTGCCGTGCGTGCACCTCTTCTCTTCATGCACGTCCCCCATCTACGTGGGTGTGTGAGAGAGAGATACAAACTTAGACATAATGCGCCGTCCATCCCCATGCCTTCGCCCAGTCCGACCACCAGTCACCACCACGCCCCACTCCTCCTCACCTTATCTCTCATCTTTCTCCCTCCATTTTTATATACAAGGGGCCACTATCAAAATTACAATTTGCAGATATACAAGGCCACTAACACTAATCGATGCAATATTAATGGTGTTTGCCTCGTGGTACTAGCAAAGGAAGACATTAATTATCCCTTGCATCCATGAGGGAGTTTTTAAAAAAATGCATCTTGATGTTCCGTGCAATGCACGGGCATCTTGCTAGTCCATGAAAACAACACATGGCAATTCCACGGCAAACGAGGGATTTGAATCTATTGGGAGGGGCTGTTTGGATCTTGCCCGGGGTAGCCAAAATATTGGCGACCCTTTTGTCCACCGGTGCCTTTGCCACCGATGAATGAGGAATGGCTTGGGTGCTCATGCTGTCATGCATCCTCCAGCGTGCACATTGGAGATGAACTTGCACGAGTTGTGTTTTTTTGTCCCACAATGCCGCCCGAGCTGCCCGCAGACCGACCGGCGACCCGCAAATTATGCCATCCAACCGTGGCCGCACACATTATGATAGCAACTCAACCAACCGGACGAAATTCACGCAAACACGTTGACAAACTGATATTTCATATAAACAATGACGGAAATCTTATAAAATACCGGATTTTCATACAAACATGACGGATTTCATTACATTCAAATGAACTACGCGGTGCTAGTTCTGGACAACACAGGTATATAATACCTGGCCTAAATGGTCGCCCGCCGATCGATTTGTGTTCCTCATGTCCGGCAGCACGATCATCGGACTGCCGGGAGCCCCGGAGGTATATGCTTCAGCGCAAAGGACGGCTCGCTTCCCCACTGCCCAACTGATATCATTGGCTGGTGCCGAAGATGATGGTGGCCGGCAATGGTTCAAGTTCATCACTGACCACTACTTCGCCATGGCCGGCACTGGCTCGAGTTCATCCTAACATTCCCCTCTTCCGTGGAGCCCATGCGGGGTTGATGAAGGTCCTCACAAAAAAGGATCCGGCAAGACACCAGCTGTGTACACCGGCGTCGCCTCCGCGGTGGCCTTCATGGGACCCAAGCGGTGGCGGCCTCCCGTGTTCTACTTCTCCTCGATGATGGTGGCGGACGCAGAGGCGCTGGCCACCGACTTGTCGCTCTTCGCGCACCCAGCTTCTGTCGCTGCTTGCATGGCGCGGCCGCCGACATGGGAGTCTCGGCCACAGAAACGGGAGACACGGTACGAGGCGGCGGCGTGGACAGCAGCAACGACGCCCGTGCGCCGCTGCTCGTCGAGCTAGCCTAGAGCGGCGAGTTGCTGAACCGCGCGCCGGCTTGGGGCGGCAACTGGCTCCGTCGGGCGAGGGGAGGGAGGTGGATCAGCGAGCTGCATAGCTCGTATCCGGTGGGCTACCCATTCGGCTTGGATGCGGAATAACTACTCTTCGTAAGCCACTGTAAGAGTGGACAAAATGGTGGAGGAGATAGGGGAGCGGCGGAGGTGTGCGATTCTTGGCTGGTGTTTGGCCTCGTTTAAATAGGAGATTAAATAGATGGCGGACGGGAGGAGCTCGGCCGGCGTTGCGTTTAACGCCGGCCCGGTCATGAACGGACGTGTGTCCAGAGTGGGTTTCTCGGCTTCCACATGGGCGGGTTTCATGGAGGCGTTTGAATGCGGCACGGAGGCATGTTCAGCCGGGCGTGCCACGAGTGGCGCCCTTGACTCTGACCTAGGACACCGCGTCATTCTTCCACTGACATGTGGGCTCTTTGGGTGCATGGCATGCATGTCAGTGACCCAACGCAGGCAGCGCACAGCAGAGGAACCTTTGGTGGGCCAGGGCGGTCAGAAGCGGGCATTTCATAAACCGATGATTGTTCATTGAGTGTGACGTCATCTTTTTCATGTAGATAAGCCTACTATGTTGTAGCCCGTTCGATACGTTGTGATTCATAAAGACTGCTGCAAACATCAATGTTCTGCTTATCACAGATAAGATTGATTAATACCCATAACAATCCATGTCCTTAACAAAGGGTGCATGCACATATAGGTTGAACGTGTGTCTTGCGTCGTGTGCTGTGTGCATGCAGGCATGCGAGTGTTGCGTGCGTGCAAGGGTACGTTTCAGTGTTGCATGCATGGGTGCGTACGTGCGTGCGTTCGTGAGTGCACGTGTATGTGTCAGTGTTGCACACCAGCATGCGTGCGTGTGTACGTGTCAGTGTTGCATGCCTACATGCGTGCATGTCTTGCGTGCGTGCATGTGTACGTGCGGGGTGAGGCTACACGTCAGTCGACTGACTTTTTCATATCTGGTCATTAGATTTTCCATCCGTTGGATACGAAATCAAGGGCCTCCTGTTTATCATCAAACTTCACCCCCCTTGAGCCGCCAGCCACCACCGGCCGAACCGCCAGCCCCCGCCGCCCGCGGCCGGCCGCCCTCCCCAAAACCACTCCCCACAGCCGGTCGGCCGCACCGGCCATCCCTCTAGCCCCCCTGCCGAGCTTTTTCTCCAGGGATCCCCACCCCACCGCCCAATGAACGCCCCCAACCGCCGGTGACTGCCAACCAGAGGTTTCACGACTTCGAATACCCACCGACCACTAATTTATTACCATTTCTGTCCTTCATATACGCGCTGACGGGTGGGCCCTATGGTAATGTGCGCTGCTGAATGTGGACCGTTTGACTGGTCAATTGATCGTGTCATCAACAAATTACGGAGTTGTATGGTGAGCCAGTGACCGTATGATCACCCTAAAATGTACTCCTATTTTATTAACACAGTACAGACTCAAACTACCATTTCTTTCTTTCATATACGGGATGACAGGTGGGCCCCACGGTTACGCGCCCCGATGGTACAACACTAGTTGCGCCGCGTGGAACATTTGACTCGTCAATTGATTGTGTCATCAACAAAATACAGAGTTGTACGGGTGAGCCAGTGACCGTATAATCATGATATGTATTTGCTTGACATGGTACGGACGCAAGGGCTCATATATACGCGCAAGCACTCACCGCTATAAGCGCAAACACGCGAACCCTACCCCTATGAGCACCTTCGAGAGAGTGGGCCAACATATATGATCATGAGATTTTACGAAGTCACCATAGGTGCCTCGTAGTCGAGTGGAACATCTCCCACTGAACGTACGTCGCCGGAAAATACTGAAATTAACACAAGATAAATGCGAGCACCAGGACTTTAACCTTGGTGGGCTCGAGAAACTACTGTCCTCTAACCATCCAACCACATGTTGGTTAGCACGACAAAATGTATGTGGTGACCGTGATGAGCTTATTCTGAAGTCCAGTGACCATATCGTGCTTTCGCTTCAAATACAATGACCGTAAGTGTCGTCAACAAAATACGGAGCACGCATCAAATGCAAAGTCCGTCAGTGTCATCAACAAAATATGGAGACGTATCGTGAGCTCGATACCATTGTACTATTGTATATGCTTATTTTCTTAGTGCCTGATTGCGTGTGTGGTGTGGTGGGCACATCATTTCTAGTTGTGGTGGGTCAACATGAAGACTCATGGGTCGGTTCCATCCTGCGCCACATATAGGTTGGACCGAGACGTGTTATACGAAGACCCATGTGGAGGACTCAGCGTACAACACGAAGCTACCAGAGTCGCGGAGGACTCTATCCCCACTGGTGATAAGCCGACTATATATGATTTGTAACCCTAGGCCCTTAGTATGTTATACAAGCTTGGGGGCTAGTTCGTCGATAGTATACACACACGCACAATGCCTGGTATTCACGTGTACTTTGTACACACTCCTATCACTAATATACAGTACCAGGAGTAGGCTCTTTCTTCAACTGCAATTGAATTCTAGCATGTGCATGTGTTTCTTTCATATTATCAATCCATAGAGTGAGAGCGGTTTGAAATACAGGCAATGGTTGCTTTTGCAATTCATATATAAACATTAATTAGTGCACTCCATGTTGTTAGTGTGAAGCACTTTATACATTTGTCACTTGCATGGATACATTCAAATTGCTAGCTATGAAATAGAATAAATGTCGAATTCAACATAAAGGGGGTTTCGAAGATTCGAATTCATAGGAAATGCATTCATCTATTTGAACCCGAGATAATGGCATTTGTAAATCAGATGTAAAAGGGGGCATCAATCTTTGTTGTGAGTTTGAACATGCTATATATATTCATACGCATATCTAACTTTTTTTTGAAACCAAGGAGATTATATCTAGAACCATGCATGAACTGAGGTAAGTTGCATATTTTTTAATATATACTCGTGTTGTAACATCCCAAAATTCTAAATTTTGGAATGTTATAATAAATAGATAGATTTGACTGACTGTTTGATAGATTGTCTGAAAGTGAGTGAATTTGAAACTTTTGAAAGTTAAATGAGAGGGAATAAAAGGACTTTCCCAAACTTTCATATTTGCTTTCTGATCTCCATGAATTCAAATTCTTTTCAAACACAAAACCCTAGAGAGAAGATGACATGACTTCTTCCATTTAAAAATGAAAAGGGTGTTTGAAAAATAATTGAATTTCATTTGGAAATATTCCAATTCTGAAACTTTATGCGACTCAATGATTTTCACGAGAGAAGATAAAATGACTTCTTCAAATTATATGAAATATGAGTTGGAAGTTTCAAAGAATTAAATTCAAAGCCCCCTTTGAATTTATTTTCAATTTGGAATAGATCATCATGCATATCTTATTTTCTTGCTTTTTGGTCGATCCTAGAAATTTCACGCAACTCAAGGACCTTCGGAGAGAGTTGGAGATTTCGTTATTTTCATATTTGAGTTTTCTCAAATTTTGAAAAGAGGATCATTTGATTTATTTATTTTATCTTCAATTATTTTTCCAATATCAAAAATATAAGAGAGGGAATAATAGGACTTTCCAAATTTAGGAAAAATGAAGATTTAATAAATAGATCAAATTTCATTTTCCGGTGTTTGTTTGTTTTTATTTGGATAGGGAAAAATGCGTGTTTTCGGAAATTTTATTTTAGGTCCGGAGAAAAATTCATTTTGTTCGGCTCATTTTTAGGAGTCGGGGAAAATTTACTTTAGATTTTTCGGAGTTCGTTTAGTTCTCTTTTTGTTTTTTTTTCTGCGTGGAACTTTTAAAAAAAAGGGAAGCCTCCCGCCAGGCCAGCCGGGCCAAGGCCCAGCCAGCCGGCCGCCCCTCCCCTCGCGCGCGCGCAGCCAGCGCAGGCAGGTGCCAGCCGCCTCGCCTCTTGCCTCTCTCAAGCCGAGTCGAATATGGACTTAGGCCGGTAGCCCCTCCCCTTTCCTTGTTCCATTTTTTTCCTTTTTTCTACTAGGACTCTTTTTCCTAATCCTAGTCTATTTCTTGTCCCCTACCCCAAGTCTCCTCACCCCTCCCCAATATAAATACCCAAGCACCCCCCCTCTAAATCATCAAACCCAAAGCCTAGAGCTCCACCACACCCCGCGCCGCGCCACCCCTCACCTGCGCGCCGCCCTAAGCCGCCGCCCGCGCCCTGCGTCACCGCCGCCGCCGCCGCACCTTGCCGCCGCCGCCGGAGCCCCTCGCCGGAGACCTCGCCGGAGGTAGCCCCGCGCCGCATCTCTTCTTTTCATCGGATCGTTTTCTTCTAATCGTTCCGATTCTTTTCTTCTCTTCCGATTCGTTTTCTAGATCGGTTTTCCGTTTCTTTTTCAGTTTTCTTCTCCGAAACCCTAGATCGGATTCGTTTTCTTTTCCGATTTAGTTGCCTTGGACCGTTCGCCGGACCGTTCGTTCTAACGAACATGATCACCGGATTCTTCCAGGTTAACGATGCCCGTTCGTTTAACCGTTCCTCGTTTTCTTTTCGTCGGATTTATTCCGCGATCGCGATCTCAGATCCGATCTTCGTTCTAGTTTTTCTTCTCGCCCGTTTATCGGAATCAGGTGATTCAAGCGCCTGGAGTTTCGTCTCGAAACCGCCGTTCCGTCTAATCAACTTGAACAAGTTTTTGATATGAGAAAATTTGACCTAGTTTCAACTTGTTAGAACCGAGTTGTTTTCTTCCGCCGTTTGTTTTCCGTCGTTTATTCGGTTCGTTCTTTCTTTGCAACCGGAGTTCTTAAGTTGAACTTTCTGGTTCGTTCTCTCGTTCGAGTTTTACTTGTGCATTAGATGAGTACTTATTGTGTGGTTACTATTGTTTGCTTACGATAGATTGACCGGAGTGTGACGAGTAGATCTATCATGAGTTTTGAGTGCGAATCATCTTCATCAACATTGCAGGCAAGTTCACACTTTGATCATACCTTTTCTACAACCCATGTTTTATTGCATTAGATCAATCCTCTCACACTGCATGATTAGGATCTAATTAAATTGTGGGATGGGAAGTAGATGAGGTAGTACCTATTACCTGTATTATTATGAAACCTTTGGGAGTTACTTCTACGTTTGCTTATTATGCCATGCTATGCTAGTAGACGTGGATTGGGTGAGTGATATCCATGACAGATGTGAGATTGATAATTTTAATGGTTTATCTAAGGTGGCAACCTAACACACATCTGGGTGGATTGAGGCACCTGATGTCTATCAGGACTTGCCTGTTTTTTTGGACCGCCACCCAGGCTCAAAGGGATCATAAGATCTTTCATGCTAGAAACTTCCGTGTGCAGCCACATGCTACTATGGGCTCTGGCATAGTTGACTAAGTTGTGCGAACTCTTACGGGGTGGACTAGCAGATGTAGGGGATGTAGGTGTACCGGTCTACCCCACATGTAAGGTGCTAGTGCTTCTGAAAGACTATGTCTCGGTCATCCGTTTCTCAAACACCATGTAGTGCGAGAAAACAAACGGAGGCGATCGAGTCGTGTGGGGAAAAGTGCGCAAACCTCTGCAGAGTGTACAAACTAATCATGATTAACCGTGTCCCCGGTTATGGACATCTTGAGTATCTAGTACTTGAATATCATGTGAATCTCAACATGTTACTTCTAATTAATGTTGTTGGGTTTTAATTATTTTTAATTGGGATTGAGAATGCTGTCAACCATTCTCAATGTTTCACAACCACCATGATAGTTAAATAAACTTATTCCTCTGTAGTAGGGAAAAATTGGCTTTACGCAAAAACCTTATAACCATAGAGCTTTTCCACCAGCCAAATATGCATGTAGTGATAGTCATTATTCATTATTCTCTATGGTGTGAATTTGCTAGTACATTCAATGTACTGACCCGTTTCGGGCTGCAACGTCTCATGTTGCAGGTTTTCTTACGACGAGTAAGTGTTACATTAGGGTTACGATTTCTACACTCAACTTTGCCGTTGGTGTTGATGGGAAACCACAACCTTGTTGCTTCCGCTATTTGGATTGAGGTAATAGTATTTACGTTACTTTATACATGTGATTTACCTCTATTATGAATCCTTCGAGTACCGTGTGTGTCAGCATACTGATCCAGGGATGACACATAAGCACAGAGACTTGATCCATTCGGGTCGGGTCGCTACAAGATGGTATCAGAGCACATGTTGACTGTAGGACATGACCCTAGAAACTGGCAAGCCCATAGCAAAGATTTTTTCTCTACAACTTTCCCTTTCAAAAAAATCTTTTACCTCTCTTCTTTTCTGAGCTTATTCAAAAGTTCTTTTTAGTGAGACCATACCCCTTTCCCCTTATGACCACACGAGGATTCGACTGATGAGACCACTCCAAGAAGTACAAGATATCGAACAACTAAGACCACTTCGGAATGAAGAGTATTTTCCGTGCATCTGAATAATGGAAACTACAGCATGCTGAAGACTCTGAAGACTAGGAGAATTGGAGGCTCTGAAGAATTCCTAGATTTGTATGACCTAGGAAGGCTACCCTTATGGAACTTGGCAGACTATGGAAGTTGTCAATACCCGAGATCAAGGTGTATCGGAGAAAGACCAAAACATGGAGAGTTGAGAACTCAAAGTTTTGTCAAGAAAACCCTAAGGCAGGAGATATCAACTGGCAAGATAGCTCATGGCAATGACAAGGGCAGAAACACGGTTATCCGTGATGTCATCACCATTGAGACTGTGGTCACCGAGCTGAGCTAAGCATGCATATGCATGGAAGGATTGGATGGTAGAAGGCGGATGGAGCACCTATCAGCAAGAGATGAAGTTTTAACTTTAGATAGTGTATCACCCGGATCTGGAGTGTTACATCAAGAAGTTAAGATGGACATGCAGGAAGTTGTATTTGACGAGAAAGCATTTCGTGAAGAACTTAGAACCCAGAAGTTGAAGTAGCCAAGCTGGAGGAGTAGAACCTCGAGATACCGGAGATTCGTCAGGAACTAAAGGACAGTATGACCATGGTTCATGTGAAGGATGTTGAAACCAGAAGTTTGAAATGCAACTCCAGAATATTAAAGGATGTCACGAGAGATTTCACGTCAACAGAGATTGATCTGGCAAAGGAACTTGAGAAAGACAAGCATGATCGGAAGAAGCCATTGGAGGCATGAACAAGGCTTGAAGAGTTTGACGACGTTGACCTTAGAGGACCAAACCCCTGTTATATACCTATGTTAGATGCGACGATTGTGAGCTGTCATTTGTTTGATGTTTTTCGACAGCCACAACAAAAATCTGTCTTTTCAAAACTTTTGTTTGTATTGTGTGTATCCCTCTCTATCTCTCTTATCTCACCCCAAACCCATGGACCCAATAGAGGATGAATGAAGATGAGCTTGTATTTTCGGGACCAATGAGTCAATTGGAGACAGACCGATGGATTCAGAACATGGAGGATCATATGGAGAACAACCCTATAGTCGGAAAGGATATGGCCCAGCATGCTCTTCAATGCTTTGAAAGAGGTGCTGCTACTTGGTGGAGGATGTACCAAACCATCAATGGATGGCAAGGAGTAACCACTTGGAAAGAATTTAAGTTGACTTTGCTAAAGTCTCAGTTTGTGTCCCAGAAGTTGAAGCCTTATGGAAAGGACATGAAGAAAACTTATGCATGCAAGCTTTGTGGAGAAATAGGACACAACCCTAAAGAACACAAGGATGAATGCCCTAATTGTGAAGGAAGTCACCCAGCTGAAGAATTCCCAACTAGGCAGATCACTTGTTTCTTGTGTGAAGGGACTACCCACTATCCTGCTCAGTGTCACATTTACCCCATGGTACAACGATCCATCCAGCAGAAGAACGAAGCAATGAAAGGAGCCCTCATGGAAAGTTTAGAAGAACCTGTGATGAAGAAAGAGGTGGAGGACACACCCAAAGAGGAACCAATTAAACCCTGCACCAAGTCATGCTATTCATGTGGAGAAGAAGGACACATCTCCCAATTTTTTTTGAATGGGGATCTAGTAGAATTCCCGACAAAGGAAGTAGAATATGGCCCACAGGAGATAGAAGCCCTGATTCGAATGGAGAAGTCCAGAAAGACAAGTAGATTGGATTCCAGGAAGGATCTGAGTCATGTCATCTGTTATGGGTGCAAGGAGTCAGGGCACTACCTCAACAAATGCCCAAAAAGGAAACCTCGATACTTGTCAGAAGTAATATGTTTCCGTTGTAATGAAGCAGGGCACTTTGCCAGAGAATGCCCCAAGGAGAAGGAAACTTGTGCTAGGTAGTTGAGTTTGTACCAGAAGAAATATAGTCGTAGTAGTGAGGACATTTTCTTTTATATTGAGGTGTTGAGTTGAGGCATGTAATGGAAAAACAGGAGATAGTAATAATTTGAGAATCAATAAAGTTAGCAGTGTTGGTACTGATTTGGATTTTTGAGTTACTCTATGAGGAAAGATGTTGACCATTTTGAGGATAAGAGAAATATGGTCTATGGAAGATTTGTGCATTTTAAGGGTGGTAGTACCCTGTAATGGATTTCGGACAAAATGAATACGAGTTTTGTCTCGATATGTGTGATGCCCCAAGAGTATGTGGGATGAAGTTGGAGACCGTCAGTTGTTTGGACCAAATGTGATCAAGGAGTCAGAAGAGAATGTTAAGTTGATTCGAGATAGACTGAAAGTAGTTCAGTCCAGGCAGAAGAGTTATGTAGACTCAAAAACTCAAGGAGGTAGTCTATGAAATTGGAGGTAGAGCATGTCTTCGTGTGACCCCTCTGAGAGGAGTTAAACGATTTGGAGTTAAGGTAAAAGTTAGCCCCGAGATTTGTAGGACCATACCGAGTTTTGGAGCGTATGAGAGAAGTGGCCTACAAGTTGGAGTTACCCGAAGGACTGTCAGGAGTTCAGGATGTGTTTCACGGTTCCCAGTTGAAGAAGTGCCATGCAGAGATGGCCAATATTCCCGTGTAAGGACGCTTGACCGCGGAAAGGATAATGATGTTCCACGAAGTGGAATATGGACTTCATAAGTATAAGTTTTATCTCGGTATGTGGAATATCCCACGAGGATGGAGAGATAAATTACTATTGGATATAAAGGAGGTATGATGGATCAATGAAAATTCCATGATGAGTCTGAGTAATCATGTCCTAGTTTTGGTGCCAATAGAAGGAAGGAAGATAGTACAATTGGATGGATTTAAGAATACTAGGAAGTTGGAAGATGGAATAATGATAAGTTGCTCAATGATAAGTTCAAGGATTACAAGTGATGAGATGGACCATAACCCACAGGCCCCAGGACCTGCCAAGAAGCAAGCACATTCTTGCTGAAGGAAAAAACTTGGAAGAGGGTATACCTTATCGATAGACGATCTTATAGGAGTTACACAAAACCTGAGAGTTGTGAAGGAACGATAGATGTTTGTCTGGCTTGCAGAATAAATGGATTATTCCGAACTTGGTTCGTCGACGAGAGAAATTCTGCAATGCTTGTGAGGATGACCGAGTGTTACAATGCGAGATTCGCTAAACCGTATACAAGGTAATGATTTGGGTGCGGGATGGATTGATCACCATACCGACTTACTCTTATTGTTCGCCTTGTTATATGGAATGGTAAATCTGAGCGACTTACCTATAGTAGAGAGACAACGATGAAAACCTTGTTTAAGTCTTAGAATGGTATAAGAATTTTTTCCCTTGTACACGGCAGCTTTTGCCAACCGTAGGATATACGGTGAGGATCAACCCAGACCCTTTCCTGCAGGAGAAACCATAAATTGTTGACCACCATGAGATATCGATAGTTATTTAGTTTTGGCGCCAGACCTGTCAGCTACGAAGACCCAATCTCGGAAGAACCTTACCAAGATGAAAGGATAGAAAAATTGTGGTAAGGTTATGCCACTACCGGAAGACCCCGGATAAGGAATTATCCTGAAGATCTAATAAGACCGACACTGTTAACAATATGGATGAAGTATATGAGTTTCGATGGATCAGTAACCATGCTTCTAAGGGTGGTAGCACCCCAGACCCCTGTGATGATCGATGGATTTTGAGGAGACCCCCAAACCCTAACCTTTTCTTGCTAGCCTCTCCGAATCTCGAGGACGAGATTCCTTTTAAGGGTGGTAGGTTTGTAACATCCCAAAATTCTAAATTTTGGAATGTTATAATAAATAGATAGATTTGACTGATTGTTTGATAGATTGTCTGAAAGTGAGTGAATTCGAAACTTTTGAAAGTTAAATGAGAGGGAATAAAAGGACTTTCCCAAACTTTCATATTTGCTTTCTGATCTCCATGAATTCAAATTCTTTTCAAACACAAAACCCTAGAGAGAAGATGACATGACTTCTTCCATTTAAAAATGAAAAGGGTGTTTGAAAAATAATTGAATTTCATTTGGAAATATTTCAATTCTGAAACTTTATGCGACTCAATGATTTTCACGAGAGAAGATAAAATGACTTCTTCAAATTATATGAAATATGAGTTGGAAGTTTCAAAGAATTAAATTCAAAGCCCCCTTTGAATTTATTTTCAATTTGGAATAGATCATCATGCATATCTTATTTTCTTGCTTTTTGGTTGATCCTAGAAATTTCACGCAACTCAAGGACCTTCGGAGAGAGTTGGAGATTTCGTTATTTTCATATTTGAGTTTTCTCAAATTTTGAAAAGAGGATCATTTGATTTATTTATTTTATCTTCAATTATTTTTCCAATATCAAAAATATAAGAGAGGGAATAATATGACTTTCCCAAATTTAGGAAAAATGAAGATTTAATAAATAGATCAAATTTCGTTTTCCGGTGTTTGTTTGTTTTTATTTGGATAGGGAAAAATGCGTGTTTTCGGAAATTTTATTTTAGGTCCGGAGAAAAATTCATTTTGTTCAGCTCATTTTTAGGAGTCGGGGAAAATTTACTTTAGATTTTTCGGAGTTCGTTTAGTTCTCTTTTTGTTTTTTTTTCTGCGCGGAACATTTTTAAAAAAAGAGGGAAGCCTCCCGCCAGGCCAGCCGGGCCAAGGCCCAGCCAGCCGGCCGCCCCTCCCCTCGCGCGCGCAGCCAGCGCAGGCAGGCGCCAGCCGCCTTGCCTCTTGCCTCGCTCAAGCCGAGTCCAATATGGACTTAGGCCGGTAGCCCCTCCCCTTTCCTTGTTCCGTTTTTTTCCTTTTTTCTACTAGGACTCTTTTTCGTAATCCTAGTCTATTTCTTGTCCCCTACCCCAAGTCTCCTCACCCCTCCCCAATATAAATACCCAAGCACCCCCCCTCTAAATCATCAAACCCAAAGCCTAGAGCTCCACCACACCCCGCGCCACGCCACCCCTCACCTGCGCGCCGCCCTAAGCCGCCGCCCGCGCCCTGCGTCACCGCCGCCGCCGCACCTTGCCGCCGCCGCCGGAGCCCCTCGCCGGAGACCTCGCCGGAGGTAGCCCCGCGCCGCATCTCTTCTTTTCATCGGATCGTTTTCTTCTAATCGTTCCGATTCTTTTCTTCTCTTCCGATTCGTTTTCTAGATCGGTTTTCCGTTTCTTTTTCAGTTTTCTTCTCCGAAACCCTAGATCGGATTCGTTTTCTTTTCCGATTTAGTTGCCTTGGACCATTCGCCGGACCATTCGTTCTAACGAACGTGATCACCGGATTCTTCCAGGTTAACGACGCCTGTTCGTTTAACCGTTCCTCGTTTTCTTTTCGTCGGATTTATTCCGCGATCGCGATCTCAGATCCGATCTTCGTTCTAGTTTTTCTTCTCGCCCGTTTATCGGAATCAGGTGATTCAAGCACCTGGAGTTTCGTCTCGAAACCTCCGTTCCGTCTAATCAACTTGAACAAGTTTTTGATATGATAAAATTTGACCTTGTTTCAACTTGTTAGAACCGAGTTGTTTTCTTCCGCCGTTTGTTTTCCGTCGTTTGTTCGGTTCGTTCTTTCTTTGCAACCGGAGTTCTTAAGTTGAACTTTCTGGTTCGTTCTCTCGTTCGAGTTTTACTTGTGCATTAGATGAGTACTTATTGTGTGGTTACTATTGTTTGCTTACGATAGATTGACCGGAGTGTGACGAGTAGATCTATCATGAGTTTTGAGTGCGAATCATCTTCATCAACATTGCAGGCAAGTTCACACTTTGATCATACCTTTTCTACAACCCATGTTTTATTGCATTAGATCAATCCTCTCACACTGCATGATTAGGATCTAATTAAATTGTGGGATGGGAAGTAGATGAGGTAGTACCTATTACCTGTATTATTATGAAACCTTTGGGAGTTACTTCTACGTTTGCTTATTATGCCATGCTATGCTAGTAGACGTGGATTGGGTGAGTGATATCCATGACAGATGTGAGATTGATAATTTTAATGGTTTATCTAAGGTGGCAACCTAACACACATCTGGGTGGATTGAGGCACCTGATGTCTATCAGGACTTGCCTGTTTTTTTGGACCGCCACCCAGGCTCAAAGGGATCATAAGATCTTTCATGCTAGAAACTTCCGTGTGCAGCCACATGCTACTATGGGCTCTGGCATAGTTGACTAAGTTGTGCGAACTCTTACGGGGTGGACTAGCAGATGTAGGGGATGTAGGTGTACCGGTCTACCCCACATGTAAGGTGCTATTGCTTCTGAAAGACTATGTCTCGGTCATCTGTTTCTCAAACACCATGTAGTACGAGAAAACAAACGGAGGCAATCGAGTCGTGTGGGGAAAAGTGCGCAAACCTCTGCAGAGTGTACAAACTAATCATGATTAGCCGTGTCCCCGGTTATGGACATCTTGAGTATCTAGTACTTGAATATCATGTGAATCTCAACATGTTACTTCTAATTAATGTTGTTGGGTTTTAATTATTTTTAATTGGGATTGAGAATGCTGTCAACCATTCTCAATGTTTCACAACCACCATGATAGTTAAATAAACTTATTCCTTTGTAGTAGGGAAAAATTGGCTTTACGCAAAAACCTTATAACCATAGAGCTTTTCCACCAGCCAAATATGCATGTAGTGATAGTCATTATTCATTATTCTCTATGGTGTGAATTTGCCAGTACATTCAATGTACTGACCCGTTTCGGGCTGCAACGTCTCATGTTGCAGGTTTCTTACGACGAGTAAGTGTTATGTTAGGGTTACGATTTCTACACTCAACTTTGCCGTTGGTGTTGATGGGAAACCACAACCTTGTTGCTTCCGCTATTTGGATTGAGGTAATAGTATTTACGTTACTTTATACATGTGATTTACCTCTGTTATAAATCCTTCGAGTACTGTGTGTGTCAGCATACTGATCCAGGGATGACACATAAGCACGGAGACTTGATCCATTCGGGTCAGGTCGCTACACGTGTACAATGTATAATCAAATGTACCCCTCCATTCCAAAATAATCGTAGCTTTAGGATTTTCAAGAGTAAAGATTTGTGAAGTTTGACAAATCCTGAAATTTCAATTCAAGAGAACCGAAAACATTAATGCTTCTGCCCCCAAATATTGAACGAAGCGCCAAATAGGCTTCTGGTCACCCGAAACCGCGCGAGACTAATGTTTTGGTGGTAGGAAATTACTGTCCTGACTCTGGCCCGTGTAGCCTATTGGCCCGGTGTCCAAAGGCCTAAACCGGGGTAGGTTTGTAACTTCACCAAGACGCCAAAGAAGCATTCATACGCCGTGGGCGCCTACCCATGCGCTCGGCCGAAATCTATTCCGCCCACATTTGGGACACCTAACATGACTGTCCTACCCCCAACCAGAAATATGTCCGAAATTTTAGATGGGAGGAAAGTTTGTATCTTTCCCCAAATTTCAAACAAGCACGTCTCAAACCGAAACATTGTTCCCCCTTAGTTCCCTGCCTCCCTCCGTTTCCCCATTCATACTCCATGGGCGCGAAAATGCCCTCTCCACCAGCCGCAAAACCCCACCCTCCTCCGTCCTCCACCCCATAGAGGCCAATCCACCGCCGCCCTCCTCCCTCACGCCGGAGCTGGTACCCCGACGTCGTCGTCCAACGCAACCACAACCGCAACGCCCTCAAGGACTTAGCAGCTGAAGCCGAGGCAGAGCTGCCTCCACGACGCCGACGCCGACGTGCGCTGTACCAGAACCACTCTGACCACGCCGTCCGGCGCCTCACTACTGCGGCTCCACTATCGCAACCGTCCACTGCACTAGAGCTGTTGCTGCTACGCCGTTGTTCGCCGCCTCGGATCTGCTTCCCCGCCGCCGATAGACGGCCACCGCACCACAGTCAACAACTTGGCCATGGGTTCATCCAAGGCTGCACCGTCCTCCACAACTTCTGGTTTCCGGCGAACAACAAGAAGATCGTCGGAAAAACAGAAGGAGGACACAGCACTTCCAGCAGAAAGAGGTACTGCTCTTCCCTTACTCGTGCAAATCTTACGTCTCCGCTCACACCGTATTCATCCCACGAAAGAAAGTAGTTGAGTGCTTCTTACTGCATCTTCTTCGTGATACTAAATGCACAAGGTTTCCTCCCTTTTACTATTTCACCTTTGCTAGAGGTCAGTACCCCGCCTGGATTTCAATTCAGGGTCAGTCGAACCGCAATTAAAAGAAGAAGCACCCTCTTAGGCGCGCGGAGCACCTAGTCCACCTGTTTCCCCCGGAAGTGGCGCATCGGTGTCTATCATAGGGGTGTGGGGCGCAGGAGCTGCTTGCGCCCGATCTGGAGGTCGGCGGGGCTTGAATGGATGGCCGGGGGGGGGGCGGTGCCAAGCACGGTGGTGCGGTGAGGTCGAGGGGAGGGCGCAGGCAGGGGAGGAATACCGGGCTGGTGATCGCTGGTGTTTCGAGGAAGATCGTCAACACTGACTCGCTGGAGGTAGATGAAGGCGATCTTCCCGTTCTTTGTACATCGGACGGTGCAAAAAAATGGACTGCCCTATTTGCTTTCAGTCGACTATTATTTTCATAGAATCCTGTAGTAATTTAGTGTGCCATGCATGTTGTAGAGCTATCATATGTCTCCCGTCATTTATTTCTCACCGACCTGCTATCTGCTACCTTTACACTGTACTAATTGTGCACACACTTCACCCATACTCACACTATTGTTTTTTATGCATGGGTATTTTAGACTCTGACGCAGTGTTGATGAATGCAGAAAAGAAAAGACAGAAGTCGCTCCAGTGTAATTCGAAGATAAGCACTAAGCGTTCCAGCGCTCTAACGGGTGCAGTGTCAGCAGTTGGAGACAGTAAACGTAGCTCTGCAGTTGATGATCTCAATTGCCACACACAACCATCCCAGGTGCTTGCTTTAACTTCGCGCTGTCAAATGTGGTTGCATGTTGCATATGGTGTCTAGCTTGTATTGCTTCCAATTTGGTTAAATTGCGTCTGCTTACTTTGCACATTATACCTTTGATAATGACACGCCTTCCTGTTTTTGATACATACTACATATGTCTATTAACCATGTTCGTACATCAAACTAATGCTCTTTTGTATCCCTCGTTAATCACTTATGATGAGACAGTCACCTGGGTGGGTTTCTGTGAGACACCATACTCGTTTAAAGAGTGCAGTGTCATCCTCCCCACAAGATTCTCAAGAAACAGCAAGGCTAAATGAAGATAGTCAACGTAGCTCTCTAGTTGATCACCGCAATTCCCCCACACCACCATCGTAGGTGCTTGCTCTTACTTGGCAGTGTGATATGTAGTGTTTGTCTTACATGAATGTAGTGTTCGTCAGTATCATGCATCAATGAGTTCTGAAGAGCAAATTTTATTCCTTTTTCTTGTAGGTTTAACTTGACAAGGCAAAATCAAGAAAGAGGAAGGAAAAGAGTAAGGAAGGCGATGATGGTGTTCCTCTGCAGCAACGTAAACGGAGCATCTGTACCGATTCTCCTTGTACTGATAGTGCATTACAAGGTCCAAGTCTCCGCTTCCCTACTCCACCATCCAAGGTGCTTGCTCTAACTTGGCAGTGTGATATCTGGTTGCATGTTGCAGATGGTGTCTATCTCGTATTGCTCCTAATTAGTGTAAACTGCATCTGCTTAGCTTACACATGATACATGTGAATATGACACGCTTTCCTGTTTTTGGTACATACTATATCTTATGATAAGGCACCTTTAAGTCGCCACTATGATATTGGTTGTGTCTTGCATATGATTTCTAGCATGTACTGCTTCTATTTTGTTGAAACGCCATACAGTTTGAACTTGGCAGAGTGATATTGGTTGCATCTTTCATATGGTGTCTAGCTTGCAGTGCTTCTAATTTGTTGAAATGCCTTCTGCTTAGTTACCACATCATAGGTGTGAATATGTCACACCATCATGTTTTTCATACATATTCCATCCTCACATCATGTGTTTGCCTTTCATCCGAGTAGTGTTCGTCAGTATCATGCATGAATGAGTTCTGAAGAGCGAATTTTATTCCTTTTTCTTATCAGTTTGACTTCACAATGCAAAATCATTACAGCTGAAGGAAATTAGTCCGGCAGTGGATGATGGTGGTCCTTCAGAGCAACTCAAACAGGGGGTCTCTACAGATTCTACTCTGCCATCCTCCCAACAAGATTCGCAAGACAACACAAGGCTGGACAGTCAACGTAGCTGTGTAGATGATGAGCACATCTCCCCTACTCCACCATCACAGGTGCTTGCTCTAACTTGACACTATTATATGTGGTTGCATGTTGCATATGATGTGTAGCTTGTATTGCTTCTAACTTGAATTGCATCTACTTACTTTACACATAATGCCTGTGAATATGACACGTGTTCCTGTTTCTAGAACATACGTGTACATGATGAGCACATCTCCCCTACTCCACCATCACAGGTGCTTGCTCTTAGTTGGAACTGTTATACGTGGTTGCATTTTCCGTATGATGTCTAGTTTGTATTGCTTCTGATTATGTTGAATTGCATCTACGTAGCTTACAACTTATACCTGCAACGATCACTTACCCATAAGACACATTTAACTTGGGAATGTGATGTAGGTTGCATCTTGCATTGTCTTCTAGCTTGTACTGCTTCTAATTTCTTGAAATGGCACTTACGACGAGACACTTTTTACCTGATAGAGTGATATTGGTTGCATGTTCATATGGTGCCTAGCTTTCATTTCTTCTAATTTTGTTGAAATGCCTTCCGCTTACTATTTTTTCATACATATTCCATCCTCCTATCGTACGTGTGAATATGAAACGCTGTCTTTTTTTGTATATATTCCATCCTCCTATCCCGCGCTTGCCTTACATCAAAGTAGTGTTCATCTGTATTATGCATCAACCAGTTATGCAGAGCTAATTTTATTCATTATCTTGTGGTTTTAACTTCATAAGGCAATATCAGAAAATAGGAAGGAAAAGAGTAAGTTAGGGGACATTGGTGGTCCTCCGCACCGACGCAAACATAGACTCTCTAGATTTGCCACTGCTACTGCTAATGAAGTTGAAGTCCCAAGTCTACATGATGAGTTCATCTCCCGTACTCCACCATCGCAGGTGCTTGCTCTAAGTTGACAGTGTGATAATTGGTTTCATGTTGCATATGTTGTCTAGCCTGTATTTCTTCTATTTTGATTAAATTGCACCTGCTGAGTTTATACGTTATACATGTGCATATGACATGGCTTTCCGTGTCTAGAATACACTGCATCTATCTATCATACCATGTTCTTACATGAAAGTACTGCTGTTGTGTATCCCGCATCAGTCACTCATGATTGGACACTTTTAACATGGCAGTTTGATAGTGGTTGCATCTTGCATTGATTTCTACGTTGTACTGCTTCTAATTTTTCGAATTGCCACTTATGACAAGACACTTTTAACTTGGCAGAGTAATATTGGTTGCATCTTTCATATGGTGTCTAGCTTGCATTACTTCTATTTTCTTGAAAATCCTTCTGCTTAGTTTGCACACCGTAGCTGTGAATATGTCATGCCGTCCTGTTTTTCTTACATATTTCATCCTCATACGGTTATCTTACATCAAAGTATTGCTTGTCTGTATCATGCATCAATGAGTTCTGAAGAGTGATTTTATTCTTTTGTGTTGTGGGTACAACTTGACATGGCAAAGTCAAAAAAGAGCAAGGAAAATAATATAGTAGGGAGTTCTGTCACTCGTCGGGTGAAACGGAAAAGGTTCTGCCATCGAGATTCTGCTGGTACTTATAGTGCAGTAGAAGGTCCAAGTCCACAGGCTAAATCTACAAACACAGTATCACCTGCTCCACTGGCTGTAGCATCCGCTTCAACTATACTAGCATCTCAACCAGTTACTCGTTCGTTTGCTCCGGAACTGGCCAGTTCCCAAGCTACCTTCACACCTAACACTACTTCTGAAGCACTACTGACACAACAGGACTTGGCAAGATCAGGTGAACCTCATGAGCATCAACACCAAGACGGTACCTGACCGAGTCAAGTTGCAGTTGCATGCTCCTTTATATGTACTCTCACAGTTTGATGTACACTAACACTTTCCATATTCGTTGTTGAACTAGCACCACAGTGCAATCGGAAACAGACATCAGGGATAATTCTTGACAGATTAACAAAATCTAAAGGAGGAAGAATGGAGATCCGTTTTGAGGCAGGTTTAAAAAGGCCACGTGATGCTACAGAGTCAGCCAAGTTAGTATCAGAGGCAGCCATTGCCGTTAGGTGTCATGCACGTATCCTCCCAACGTGGATCCAGTATAGGAATGAGAAAGACAATACCCAGTTTAACACCTTCCTTGACCATTTATCCGTAAGTAATGTTATTCATCGCAATTAGTAATATTGTCTTGCTCTGTCCCATAGTTTCTAGATTCCTCCTAATAAGACTCACATCCTTTTTTCAACAGATGAGGTTCAAGTTGGATCCGAAAGATGATGCAACTAGACAAGCATGCACTCATGTTTTTCAGTCTGCTCTGCGACAGTATCGGTACGACCTTAGAAAATCTCACTTTGAAGGCAAGGCTAACAATGAAATCGCCCAAACATCTCCAATGGAATATATTACAGATGAAGACTGGACAGCCCTCGTTAAACACTGGTCTGATCCAAAGTATCAGGTAGGCTATATGTATTTGATCAGACCACATATTGAGCTTGTATTTATGTATGTGCCTTACAAGTGTATCTTCTTCTAGGCTAACTTTTTGAAGAACAAAACCAACCGTTCTAAAGTGAAATTCCAACAGACCATGGGATCTCGTAGCTATATTGCACACTGCGAGGCTCTTATAAATAGCTGCTACTTCCTTCTTTTTTGTGCCATATTATCGTATCTATATTGACTTGTTCCAAATACAGAGGAAATCCCGTGCGGACCAAAAAGAACCTGAACCGAATGCAGTGGAAATCTTCAAGGATTGCCACACCAGCAAGATGAAGGGCATGAGCACACCAGTTCAAGCCGCTGTTGTAAGTCCTTATTCCTCCTGCCTTGAACTGATTGGTACTGTGATGTGTTCATTTAACTACTTGGTTTGCAGCCAATGTCAGTTACTCTGTTCACTTTTATTCACAGTTGTCTTAACGTATCATTTCACCTTACATGGTTTAAAAGAGATGAAGGATATTCTTTTGGTCTTGATCTGTAATCTAGTTGTTATGTTCACGTGCGCACACAATGATAAAATAGACTGCTCGTTTTATATCTGTTTGCCCATGATATGAATGATGCCATACTATGTTCATCCTACTTTAAACCATGTCTCTTTATCCTTAGATGTCAACGAATGTGAGGAAATAGACAATACAGTAGGCATGCTACATGGACATATGTTCCGAAAGTGATTTTATTATGTAGTTGGCACTACAATACATGCTAATGTATTACAGTAGTTCACCAAAATAAGTTAAGTAGAAACGTTTAACCTACTTTGTTTGTTTTTGTCTCATTAGTAACTTATCTGGTACACTAATCTACAAGTTCAAACTTTCAGGAAGCTATGGAACAAATGATTGAACAACCACAACCACCTGAAGGTGACGAGGCTACTACAGGCACAATGTCACCTCTTGCTGCAGTGCGTCAGTATCTCTCCACTAACAGTGCAAAAAGCACCTTCCTGCGTAATTCTGGGTTGGTTGTCAAGGTAACCTCGTCCAAATCGCCTACTGAACAAAATCTTCCTGCTAGACAGAGTGATATATCTGTGCTCCAGACACAAGTCCAATCCCTAATGGACGTTGTTTCAGAAACAAGAATAGTGGTTGAGAAATTTCGTCAAGATATGAATGGTTTTGAAACCAGACTATCAGACATTCGCTTCGTTTTTCAAATGATCTGTGCTTCTATACATCTGATGGTGTTTTTATCTAGAAGGACTGTAAACTTTATGCCAACAGGCCTTTTGTTGTATGGTTGGAATTTATTTTGTTGTGATACAACATTTATGATGCTGCCTCATGCTGCAGTAATTACGACGCTATTTTTGTATAGTGTAGGTTTATCTTAGTAATGTATTCGGCTGAAAGCTTCGTAGGAACCCAACATGCCAACATTCGTCGGGCCCATTCCAATTGGGATAAAAACGATTACGGGCCGAAATTGGCATGTAGCCCACTAAAAATATCTAGGCCTAAATCAACATAAGCTTTCATATTTTTCTGGTAGGCCTGTGCCCATAGTGGGCCTTTAACAGGCCTAAACATAATTTGGGCCCTCAGTAAAAATAGGCTGTTTACAGGTGTAAATATCTCGAGCCCATAAAATACATGGGCCTTTAATAGACCGAAAGTGAGATTGGGCCCTGATTGTGCCAAATAACCCACTGGACTTTAACAGGCCGAAATTCGGACGGGCCGTAAATGCGCCGACCTAATACATGGGCCTTTAACAGGCCGAAACTTCGGTCGGGCTAGATTATCGTCATTTTTATATGGTCCGTTAATGGGCCCGATATGACGTTGGGCCACATATGGCCCATGGTTTACGTCCAGCGTTAACAGGTCGGAAATGACAACAGGCCGAAAGTGGCCCAAAGCTATAGTGGGCCTCTAACAGGCCGAATGTCAGACATGGCCGAATATGACCCAAATCCTTCACTGTCGTTTATGGGCCGAAAGTTTTGATGGCCTGTAAATGGGCCCAAATGAAGCCAAACCTTTAATAGGCCGGAAATACACTGGGCCGTAATTCGGCCCAATTACTTAGCGGACTATTAACGGGCCAGAAGTGACCATGGGCCGCGTTGATGACAAGTTTCGGACAGGCCGTTGATGGGCCTATTTGGCAGAGAATGTTGGGCCTTTAGCTGGGCCGGCCCATTATGGTCGGCAGAATCTTGTGGGCTTTTAGTTGGTATGGCCGGCCCAGCTAAAGGCCCATCCGAGTGAATGTCATGGAACACTTCTACGACAGCACATGTATGACTATCTTGATTCTGTCATAAATTTGTCATGGATGTACATGCATGACAGAAAACACGACCTACTGTGACAAACACGTATCAACACGGAAGTGTATTTTTTTGTAGTGCAAACAGTTCACTCAAGTGAACCGTATGTTGTACATCGCACACACCTTAATCTGGCTGACCGTTTCTGTTCTCTTGTCTCAATGCAAACAGTTCATCCGAGTGAATCGAATGTCATATATCGCACACACCTTGATCTGGCTGACCTTCTCTTTTGTGTTGCCTAATCACAAACAGTTCATCCGAGTGAACCGTATGCTGTATATCGCACACACCTCCATCTGGCTGCCCATTTCTTTTGTTCCTCCTCATCACAAACAGATAATTGAACTAAACCGTATGCCCTACATCGCAATAGTTCCGTCGAAGGGTCTCTGATCATAGTGTCATGTTAGCAGCAACCTGTAGTAGTGAATACTTCATATACTATAGATACGTTTGAGACGTATCAATGGCCCGCCCACCACATGAGCATATCACATACCTCGATATCACAACTTCCCGCTCAAAATACCATGGGCGGCTGTGGGGCCTTAACCAAGAGTTCGGTTCGACTGCACTATCTTTCCCTAATATTAAAGTGGCTATTGCTTCTGCCTGCTCACCATCGTGGGTGTTTTGGCAAAAAAGTCCTTTCTATTTTTGGTATTCAGCCCACAGTCCTATTTTAAGTGGCTTATTTGAGAAAATGTTTTGTTTATACAAAAACACCCTATAATTTCGTATATTCAACCCATGGTCCTATTTGGATGGAGTGGAAGTCTGTCCGAGCCCCATATCTCGCTTCGTCTCCTGTCCCGCATCTTCCTTTCTCTCTCGAACAAGGGTTAAGCGCCGACGCCGTCTCTAACGGCCACACACATTCCCGCCTCCCTATCTCGACCCTTCCGCCATCTCCCTCGATGGGAGGTCTTCCACAAAGCCCGACCGCCGCAGGACGCTAGTCCTATCCCACGCTGTCGCCAGCCATGTGGACGCCACGCTAGAGGCCCTCGCAGCCGCTGGGAGCCGGTACATGTTCCTCCACAAAACCTTGATCTGGAGCTTTGACGGCGTAGGCCTCCATGCTAGGCTAAGGAGGAGGAGGAGGAGGGGGCATGCCAGCATTGGGGTTTAAGCTTCTGTCACTCTCGCAACCAATCATCTAATTTTTACTCCACAATGCACTCCCTTAGGCCCAAATATGGTGAAGTTTCATGTAGTCGATGTTCACATGACACCACTAAGGGAATCACAACATACATATTATCAAAATATCGAACACATATCAAATTCACATGATTACTTGCAACATGATTTCTCCTGTGACCTCATGAACAGAGGTAACTACTCACAATTGATAAACATGCTCATGATTAAAGGGGTATTAAATAGAATATTGGATCTGAACATATAATCTTCCACCAAATAAACCATATAGTAATCAACTACAAGATGTAAGCAATACTACTAGTCACCACAAGTACCAATCTATAGTTCCGGTAACAAGATTGAACACAAGAGATGAACACAAGAGATGAACTAGGGTTTGAGAGGAGATGGTATTGCTGAAGAAGTTGATCGAGATTACCCTCCCTAAGATAGGAGGGCTGTTGGTGGTGATGATGATGATGATGACGATGATTCCCCCCTCCGGGGGGGGGGGGGGGAGGGGGGAGTTCCCCCGACGGAATCGCTCCGCCGGAGGGCAAAAGTGCTCCTGCCCAAGTTCCGCCTCGAGGCGGCGGCGCTCATCCCAAAAGTCCTCCTCTTATTTTTTAGGTCAAAATGACTTATATACCAGAAGATGGGCACCGGAGGTGGGCCGAGGAGGCCACAACCCCCAGGGCGCGCCAGGGGGCCCTAACGCGCCCAGGTGGGTGTGCCCACCTGGTGGCCCCCCTTTGGTAGTTATTGGCTCCAATAATTCTTATATATTGCATAAAAAATCACCATGTAGTTTCAACTTGTTTGTAGTTGTGCAGAATAGGTAGCCTGACGTAGCTTTTCCAGGTCCATATTTCCAGCTGCCAGAATTCTCCCCTAGGTGTCTGATACGTCCATTTTGCATCATGCTTTTATATTGATATTTATTGCATTATGGACTGTTATTTCACTTTATGTCCCAATACTTATGGCTATTCTCTCTTATTTTACAAGGTTTACATAAGGAGGGAGAATGCCGACAGCTGGAATTCTGGGCTGGAAAAGGAACAAATATTAGAGACCTATTCTGCGCAACTCCAAAAGTCCTGAAACTCCATGGAACATCTTAAAATAAATAAAGAAAAATCCATGCCAAAGATGAAGGCCAGGGGCCCACACCCTGCTCACGAGGGTGCCCCCCCCTAGGGCGTGCACCCCTACCTCGTGGGCCCCCTGGTGGCTCTCCGACGTCCATCTTCTCCTATATGAAGTCTCTCGATGAGAAAAAAATCAGAGGGAACTTTTCGGGACGAGACTCCGCCGCCATGAGGCGGAACCTTGGCGGAACCAATCAAGAGCTCCGACAGAGTTGTTCTGCTGGGGATACTTCCCTCCGGGAGGGGGAAATCATCACCATCGTCATCACCAACGCTCCTCTCATCGGGAGAGGGCAATATCCATCAACATCTTCACCAGCACCATCTCATCTCCAAACCCTAGTTCATCTCTTGTATCCAATTCTTGTCTCAAAGTCCGGGATTGGTGCTAGTAGGTTGCTAGTAGTGTTGATTACTCCTTGTAGTTGATGCTAGTTGGTTTATTTGGTGGAAGATCATATGTTCAGATCCTATATGCATATTATTACCCCTCTGATTATGAACATGAATATGCTTTGTGAGTAATTACGTTTGTTCCTGAGGACAGGGGAGAAGTCTTGCTATTAGTAGTCATGTGAATTTGGTATTCGTTTGATATTTTGATAAGATGTATGTTGTCTAGCCTCTAGTGGTATTATGTGAACGTCGACTACATAACACTTCACCATTATTTGGGCCAAGAGGAAGGCATTGGGATGTAATAAGTAGATGATGGGTTGCTAGAGTGACAGAATCTTAAACCCTAGTTTATGCGTTGCTTCGTAAGGGGCTGATTTGGATCCATATGTTTCACGCTATAGTTAGGTTTACCTTAATACTTTTGTTGTAGTTGCGGATGCTTGCAATAGAGGTTAATCATAAGTGGGATGCTTGTTCAAGTAAGAACAGCACCCAAGCACCAGTCCACCCACATATCAAATTATCAAAGTATCAAACGCGAATCATATGAACGTGATGAAAACTAGCTTGACGATATTCCCATGTGTCCTCGGGAGCGCTTTTCCTATTATAAGAGTTTGTTCCGGCTTGTCCTTTGCTAAAAAAAGGATTGGGCACCTTGCTGCACTTTATTTACTTTTGTTACTTGTTGCTTGTTACAATTTGTCTTATCACAAAACTATCTGTTACCACTTATTTCAGTATTTGCAGAGAATACCTTGCTGAAAACCGCTTATCATTTCCTTCTGCTCCTCGTTGGGTTCGACACTCTTACTTATCGAAAGGACTACGATAGATCCCCTATACTTGTGGGTCATCAAGACTCTTTTTTGGCACCGTTTCCGGGGAGTGTGGCGCCTTTGGTAGGTAGAATTTGGTAAGGAAAAATTTATATAGTGTGCTGAAATTTACTGTCAGTTGTTACTATGGAAAGTAATTCTCTGAGGGGTTTGTTCGTGGTATCTTCACCCCGTCCAGTAGAGCAAAGAGTTGCTCCTCAACCTACTGAACCTATTGAAAATGAAACTCCTTTTGAATTTCCTTCGGGTATGATGGAAAAACTGCTAGCTAACCCTTTTACAGGAGATGGAACAAAGCATCCTAATGAGCACTTAATATATGTGGATGAAGTTTGTGGATTATTTAAGCTTGCAGGTATACCCGATGATGTTGCTAAGAAGAAGGTCTTTCCTTTATCTTTGAAGGGAGACGCATTGATATGGTATAGGCTATGTGATGATATGAGATCATGGGACTATAAAAGATTGAAGCTGGAATTTCATCAAAAGTATTACCCTATGCATCTTGTTCATCGTGATCGCAATTATATATATAATTTCTGGCCTTGCGAAGGAGAAAGCATCGCTCAATCTTGGGGGAGGCTTAAATCAATGTTATATTCATGCCCCAATCATGAGCTCTCGAGAGAAATAATTATGCAACGTTTTTATGCTCGGCTTTCTCATAATAATCAAACCATGCTCGATACTTCTTGTGCTGGCTCTTTTATGATGAAGACTATTGAATTCAGATGGAATTTATTGGATAGAATTAAATGCAACTCTGAAGATTGGGACCTCGACGAAGGTAAGGAGTCAGGTATGACACCTTAGTTTGATTGTGTTAAACCTTTTATGGACACCGATATTTTCCGTAAGTTTAGCACTAAATATGGACTTGACTCTGAGATAGTAGCTTCTTTATGTGAATCTTTTGCTACTTATGTTGATCTCCCTAAGGAGAAGTGGTTTAAATATCATCCTCCCATAGAAGTAAAAGTAGTTGCACCTATTAAAGTTGAATAAAAGACTGTCACTTATAATGATCCTATTGTTCCTACTTCTTATGTTGAGAAACCACCTTTACCTGTTAGAATAAAGGATCATGCTAAAGCTTCAACTGTTGTTCGTAAAAGCAATATTAGAACTGATACACCTCCTGAGCAAGTTAAAGTAGAACCTAATATTGCTATTGTTAAAGATCTCTTGTCTGATAATATTGATCGGCATGTTATTCAGTTCGAAGGTGAAACTGCTAGAATTGCTAAACCTTGTGATAAAGATAAACATAGACCTATGGTAGGCGTGCCTGTTATTTCTGTTAAAATAGGAGATCATTGTTATCATGGCTTATGTGATATGGGTGCTAGTGCTAGTGCAATACCTATTGAATTATACAAAGAAATTATGCATGAAATTGCACTTGCTGAGTTAGAAGGTATTGATGTCACAATTAAACTTGCCAATAGACATACTATTTCACCAATTGGGATTGTTAGAGATGTTGAAGTCTTGTGTGGGAAAACTAAATATCCTGCTGATTTTCTTGTTCTTACTTCTCCGCAAGATAGCTTTTGTCCCATTATATTTGGTAGACCCTTCTTGAACACTGTTAATGCTAGGATAGATTGCAAAAAGAATGTTGTTACTATTGGCTTGGATGATATGGTTCATGAGTTTAATTTCTCTAAATTTAGTAAACAACATCATGAGGAAGAATTACCTAGTAAGGATGAAATTATTGGTCTTGCTACTATTGCCGTACCTCCAAGTGATCCTTTAGAACACTATTTGCTAGACCATGAGAATGATACATTCATGAATGAAAGAAGGGAAATAGATGAAGTATTCTTTAAACAGGAACCTATTCTGCAACACAACTTGCCTGTTGAAATTTTAGGGGATCCTCCTCCACCCAAGGGTGATTCCGTGTTTGAGCTTAAACCTTTGCCTGATAATCTTAAATATGCTTATCTTGATGAAAAGAAGATATATCCTGTTATTATTAGTGCTATCCTTTCAGAGCATGAAGAAGAAAGATTATTGAAAACTCTGAATAAGCATCGTGCTGCTATTGGATATACTCTTGATGATCTTAAGGGCATTAGTCCCACTCTATGTCAACATAAAATAAATTTGGAAGCAGATGCCAAACTAGTTCGTGATCCTCAACGACGTCTGAATCCTAAAATGAAAGAAGTGGTAAGAAAAGAAATACTCAAGCTTCTAGAGGCAGGTATAATCTATCCCGTTGCTGATAGTGAGTGGGTAAGTCCTGTCCATTGTGTCCCTAAGAAGGGAGGTATTACTGTTGTTCCTAATGATAAAGATGAATTGATTCCTCAAAGAATTATCACAGGTCATAGGATGGTAATTGATTTCCGCAAATTAAATAAAGCTACTAAGAAAGATCATTATCCCTTACCTTTTATTGATCAAATGCTAGAAAGATTATGCAAACATACACAGTATTGCTTTCTAGATGGTTATTCTGGTTTCTCTCAAATACCTGCGTCGGCTAGAGATCAATTAAAGACTACTTTTACATGCCCTTTTGGTACTTTTGCTTATAGACGTATGCCTTTTGGTTTATGTAATGCACCTTCTACCTTTCAAAGATGCATGATGGCTATATTCTCTGACTTTTGTGAAAAGATTTGTGAGGTTTTCATGGACGACTTTTCCGTCTATGGTTCCTCTTTTGATGATTGCTTGAGCAATCTTGATCGAGTTTTGCAGAGATGTGAAGAAACTAATCTTGTCTTGAATTAGGAAAAGTGCCACTTTATGGTTAATGAAGGTATTGTCTTAGGGCACAAAGTTTCTGAAAGAGGTATTGAAGTTGATAAAGCCAAGGTTGATGCTATTGAAAAGATGCCATGTCCCAAGGACATCAAAGGTATAAGAAGTTTCCTTGGTCACGCCGGATTTTACAGGAGGTTCATTAAGGACTTCTCAAAAATTTCTCGGCCTCTGACTAATTTATTGCAAAAAGATATACCATTTTTCTTTGATGATGATTGTGTAGAAGCATTTGAAATACTTAAGAAAGCATTAGTCTCTGCACCTGTTGTTCAGCCACCTGATTGGAATTTACCCTTTGAAATTATGTGTGATGCTAGTGATTATGCTGTAGGTGCTGTTCTAGGGTAAATAGTTGATAAGAAATTAAATGTTATTCATTATGCTAGTAAGACTCTAGACAATGCTCAAAGAAATTATGCTACTACTGAAAAAGAGCTTTTAGCAGTTGTATTTGCTTGTAATAAGTTTACACCATATATTGTTGATTCTAAAGTAACTATTCAAACTGATCATGCTGCTATTAAATACCTTATGGAAAATAAAGATGCTAAACCTAGACTTATTAGATGGGTTCTCTTGCTACAAGAATTTGATTTGCATATTGTTGATAGAAAGGGAGCTGAGAACCCCGTTGCAGACAACTTGTCTAGGTTAGAGAATGTTCTTGATGACCCACTACCTATTAATGATAGCTTTCCTGATGAACAATTAAATGTTATAAGTACTTCTCGTAGTACTCCATGGTATGCTGATTATGCTAATTATATTGTTGCTAAGTTTATACCACCTAGTTTCACATACAGCAAAAGAAAAAGTTTTTCTATGATTTAAGACATTACTTTTGGGATGATCCACATCTTTATAAAGAAGGAGTAGATGGTGTTATTAGACGTTGTGTACCTGAGCATGAACAGGAACAGATCCTATGCAAGTGTCATTCTGAGGCTTATGGAGGACACCACGCTGGAGATAGAACTGCACATAAGGTATTGCAATCTGGTTTTTATTGGCCTACGCTCTTCAAGGATGCCCGTAAGTTTGTCTTGTCTTGTGATGAATGTCAAAGAATTGGTAATATTAGTAGACGTCAAGAAATGCCTATGAATTATTATCTTGTTATTGAACCGTTTGATGTTTGGGGCTTTTATTATATGGGACCTTTTCCTGCCTCTAATGGATACACACATATTTTAGTTGCTGTTGATTACGTTACTAAGTGGCTAGAAGCTATTCCAACTAGTAGTGCTGATCATAACACTTCTATTAAAATGCTTAAGGAAGTTATTTTCCCGAGGTTTGGAGTCCCTAGATACTTAATGACTGATGGTGGTTCACACTTTATTCATGGTGCTTTCCGTAAAATGCTTGCCAAATATGATGTTAATCATAGAATTACATCTCCTTATCACCCACAGTCTAGTGGTCAAGTAGAATTGAGCAATAGAGAGCTCAAATTAATTTTGCAAAAGACTGTTAATAGGTCTAGAAAGAATTGGTCCAAGAAACTTGATGATGCATTATGGGCTTATAGAACGGCATATAAAAATCCTATGGGTATGTCTCCGTATAAAATGGTTTATGGAAAAGCATGCCACTTACATCTCGAACTAGAACATAAGGCGTATTGGGCTATTAAAGAGCTTAACTATGATTTCAAACTTTTCGGTGAGAAGAGGTTATTTGACATTAGCTCACTTAATGAATGGAGAACCCAAGCTTATGAAAATGCCAAGTTGTTTAAAGCAAAAGTTAAAAGATGGCATGACAAAAGGATACAAAAGCGTGAGTTTAATGTAGGTGAATATGTATTGCTATACAACTCCCGTTTAAGATTTTTTGCAGGAAAACTTCTCTCTAAATGGGAAGGCCCCTATGTTATCGAGGAGGTCTATCATTCCGGTGCCATAAAAATCAACAATTTCGAGGGCACAAATCCGAAGGTGGTAAATGGTCAAAGAATTAAACATTATATCTTAGGTAATCCCATAAATGTTGAAACCAATATTATTGAAACTGTAACCCCGGAGGAATACATAAGGAATAGGTATGTGGTACGGTAAGCAAACCGACTCCAAAACAATTTTTAAGGCAATATTTCTCCGTTTTGGAATATTTAGAAAAATAGAAAAATAAGTAGCAGTCCGGGAAGGACACAAGGGCCTCATGAGGGTGGTGGGCGCGCCCCTACCTCGTGAGCACCTCGTGTGCCTTCCGGACTCCGTTTTCTTGCACGATATGTATTTTGGTCGGTAAAAATTTATTATATAACCTCCCAAAGGTTTAGACTCCCGTATCACGTAATTATTCTCTGTTCTTGTTTCGAGCTGTTTTTCTGATAGATCTAAATTATCATGACGTCCCCAAGTGCTTCCAAGGACAAGTTCTTCGAGAAGGTCATCAACCCTTACCTCGCGGAGGTGCTGCGACACCCTCAAACCATTGAGGTGCGTGATGGCTTGTTGCACATCCGCGATGTTGAGGGACCAAAGGGAACCGGAAGCGTGGAGACGAGGCTCGAAGCAATGGAGCAACAAGTTTTCAAGTGTCAGGGGATGGTGGAGCGTGGAATCAACGCTAGCCACACGATGCTCGCGGAGTTCACTAACAACTACAAGCCGGATGCCAAGAACACCGAGGAGGCCATCTTCAAGCTATATGAGAAGATCGAGCACCTCCAAGCCCAAATCTATGACCTGCAAAACCAAAACTGTGAGTATGAATATAGATTCAAAAGAATGAGTTTGGCTGCAGATTCGAGGATTTCGGAGACTCGATCATCCTTCTATGATGGTGAACCTATGCCTTGGAAGATGGATGACAAGCCCGCATCATCAACAACACCTTCACCTTCTTCACCAACCAAGGAGATATAATCACATGGGTATGGGCACTCCCCTTGGCAACTGTCAAGCTTGGGGGAGGTGCCCCGGTATCGTATCGTATCACAATCACAACTCCTATCTTTACCGTTTTTCTTAGTTTGATCCTATTAGTAGTATCTTGATCTAGTAGAATAAAGTTTATGGCATGATCTAGTTTTGAGTTTGCTTTATGATCTCTCTTTGTAATTGAGACCGTGAGCTATATATAATAAAGATTAGTGTTGAGTCAAGGGCTTGATTATTTTGCCATGATCTTGGGTAAATAAAAGGAAAGAGAAAAAGAATAAAAGGAAACAAAAAGTTCATATTGATCTTAGTGAGAGTAATGACTTCACATAGGAAGAGTATGATGATTAAAAGTTGTTGGGAGTTGGCAGACATAGCTTTGGTCATTGTTGCAATTAATAGGAAGTAATAAGGAAAGAGAGGTTTTCACATATAGATATATTATCATTGACATCTTTTATGATTGGGAGCACTCATTAAAATATGACATGCTAAAGAGTTGATGTTGGACAAGGAAGACAACGTAATGAGTTATGTCTTTCTTATATCTGAGATAAAGTATGTTGTCATGGATCCTCTAACTTGATGAGCTTGCCATTCCCCCTCATGCTAGCCAAATTCTCAGCACCAAGTAGAAATACTATTTGTGCTTCCAAATACCCTTAAACCAGTTTTGCCATGAGAGTCCACCATATCTACCTATGGATTGAGTAAGATCCTTCAAGTAAGTTGTCATCGGTGCAAAGCAATAAAAATTGCTCTAAATATGTATGATTGATTGGTGTGGGAGAAATAAGCTTTATACGATCTTGTGATGTGGAAGTAATAAAAGTGACGGACTACATAATAAAGGTTCATATCACAAGGGGCAATATAAAGTGACGTTCTTTCGCATTGAGATTTTATGCATCCAACCATAAAAGAGCATGGCAACCTCTGCTTCCCTCTGCGAAGGGCCTATCTTTTATTATTATCTTCTACCTTATGCAAGAGTCATGGTGATCTTCACCTTTTCTTTTTCATTTTATCCTTTGGCAAGCTCAGCATGTTGGAAAGAACATGATATATATATCTAATTGGATGTAGGGGAGCATGAACCATTATTGTTGACATTACCCTTGAGGTAAAAGGTTGTGGGGCAAAACTATAAGCCCCTATCTTTCTCTGTGTCTGATTAAAACTCCGTAACCATAAGTATTGCGTGACTGTTAGCAATTATGGAGGACTAAATGATAGTTGAGTATGTGGACTTGCTTTTTAGCTCTGACATAGACTCTTTCCGATGTTATGATAAATTGCAATTGCTTCAATGACTGAGATTATAGTTTGTCGGAGCCCAATAAGGTTTATGATTTATACTTTTGCATTGTGAATAGATCATCACTTAAACATAAGTAATCATATGATAAAAGCTATATATGTTGCTGTTATGAGAATAATCATGATGCCTTCTTGTTCGTATTTTATTTTTATCGACACCTCTACCTCTAAACATGAGGACATATTTATTGTTATCGGCTTTTCGCTTGAGGACAAGTGAGGTCTAAGCTTGGGGGAGTTGATACGTCCATTTTGCATCATGCTTTTATATCGATATTTATTGCATTATGGACTGTTATTTCACTTTATGTCACAATACTTATGGCTATTCTCTCTTATTTTACAAGGTTTAGATAAGGAGGGAGAATGCCGGCAGCTGGAATTCTGGGCTGGAAAAGGAACAAATATTAGAGACCTATTCTGCGCAACTCCAAAAGTCCTGAAATTCCACGGAACATCTTAAAATAAATAAAGAAAAATCCACGCCAAAGATGAAGGCCAAGGGGCCCACACCCGCCTCACGAGGGTGGGGGCGCGCCCCCTACCTCGTGGGCCCCCTGGTGGCTCTCCGACGTCCATCTTCTCCTATATGAAGTCTCTCGATGAGAAAAAAATTAGAGGGAACTTTTCGGGACGAGACTCCGCCGCCACGAGGTGGAACCTTGGCGGAACCAATCTAGAGCTCCGGTAGAGCTGTTCTGCCGGGGATACTTCCCTCCGGGAAGGGGAAATCATCACCATCGTCATCACCAACGCTCCTCTCATCGGGAGAGGGCAATCTCCATCAACATCTTCACCAGCACCATCTCATCTCCAAACCCTAGTTCATCTCTTGTATCCAATTCTTGTCTCAAAGTCCGGGATTGGTGCTAGTAGGTTGCTAGTAGTGTTGATTACTCCTTGTAGTTGATGCTAGTTGGTTTATTTGGTGGAAGATCATATTTTTAGATCCTATATGCATATTATTACCCCTCTGATTATGGACATGAATATGCTTTGTGAGTAATTACGTTTGTTCCTGAGGACAAGGGAGAAGTCTTGCTATTAGTAGTCATGTGAATTTGGTATTCGTTTGATATTTTGATAAGATGTATGTTGTCTAGCCTATAGTGGTGTTATGTGAACGTCGACTACATAACACTTCACCATTATTTGGGCCTAGAGGAAGGCATTGGGAAGTAATAAATAGATGATGGGTTGCTAGAGTGACAGAAGCTTAAACCCTAGTTTATGCGTTGCTTCGTAAGGGGATGATTTGGATCCATATGTTTCATGCTATGGTTAGGTTTACCTTAATACTTTTGTTGTAGTTGCGGATGCTTGCAATAGAGGTTAATCATAAGTGGGACGCTTGTTCAAGTAAGAACAACACCCAAGCACCGGTCCACCCACATATCAAATTATCAAAGTATCGAACGCGGATCATATGAACGTGATGAAAACTAGCTTAACGATATTCCCATGTGTCCTCGGGAGCGCTTTTCCTATTATAAGAGTTTGTTCCGGCTTGTCCTTTGCTACGAAAAGGATTGGGCCACCTTGCTACACTTTATTTACTTTTGTTACTTGTTTCTCGTTACAATTTATCTTATCACAAAACTATCTGTTACCACTTATTTCAGTACTTGCAGAGAATACCTTGCTGAAAACCGCTTATCATTTCCTTCTGCTCCTCGTTGGGTTTGACACTCTTACTTATCGAAAGGACTACGATAGATCCCCTATACTTGTGGGTCATCAGTGTGTACCTTGCAAATTGTGAGATAAAAGGCATTACAATAACTGCAAAAGGCATTATTATGGATAAAAACATTATAAATAACTCTAAGAAAACATGATGCAAAATGGACGTATCAGCGGGCCTCCCCGTCGTTCTCCTTCACCAGCTGCCAACGACATCACCGGCCTGGCAGGGCACGAGCAACAAGCTTTGTCACACCCCCCCCCGTTCGGCGGGACGAACGCACCGCCACCCCGTCGCTGACTCCAGTTGGCTTGTCATCGCATGCTCGCCTAGGCCCGGCAAACGCGCAGGCGGCGTTGCTCATGGCGCGTGAGCTCCTGCACTACCACCCGGTCAATGACCTCTATGAGGATTGGCTGGATCGCATCACCGAGCTAGTCAGCACGACTGGGGGCTCGCCTGCACCATCCCTCTCGCCGCCTCGTCTGCCTCCTGCTACGGGTGACATGGCCCATGGGGCGCCTCCGCCACCTCCTTGTCAGGATGTCGTCCTCGGTCCAAGAAGCGCAGCCCCGCTGTGTGACCCTCCATGCCAGGCACCCGCGCACGAAGAAGATAGTTGGCGGGAGGTCCAACGACCGCAAGAAGGTCCTCCAGTGCTCCCTCCTCCGCCACGTCAAGACCGTGCGCCGCCTGCAATGGTGGTGCGCGAGCACCAAGGTCAGGCTCCACCTCCACGACGGGCTCCGGTGACCACAGCAGGCTACCGCGCCTTCACCCCTAAGGTATGTAGCATCGTCTGGCCACGCAAGTTCAAGCCTGACCTGCCTCCATGCTACGATGGCACTCCCGACCCTGCGGAGTTCCTGCAGCTCTATGAGTTGAGCATCGAATCGGCCAGCGGCGATGAAAAGGTCATGGCGAACTGGTTCCCCATGGTCCTCAAGGATGGCACACGCTCGTGGATCCTGAATCTGCCCGCGGGATCGATCTCCTCGTAGGGTGAGATAAGAGAGTGTTTTGTCGCGAACTTCTAGGGCACTTGCGACCGCCTGTGTGCCGCGGGTGACCTGCGGCGCATCAAGCAGCAGCCTGGGGAGACCCTGCAGAAGTACATCCAATGCTTCAATAGCATTCGCCTCAAGATCCCGAAGGTTTCTGATGAAGCCATCATCTCGGCGTTCTTCGATGGCGTCCGCGATGTCAATGTGAAGGAGGAGCTCGCCATCCATGAGGACCTATGCACAACTCTGGAGATGTTCAACATGGCTACCAAGTGAGCGAGAGCTGAGGAGGGGTGCCTCTCCCTCCTCGAGCTCCCAGCTGCTGACCCAGAAGACAAGAAGGCTAAGAACAAGGATGTTAAGCGCAAGGGGGATGCCGTGCTCGCGACAGAACCAGAGATGAAGCGCGGTTGCGATCACCCAGAGTTGTCCAAGGGCCGTCGTCCATTCCGCGTCTTCCACAACATACACAACCACAACACCAATGACTGTCAGGAGCTCAGGGTCAACCGCAATGGGTGCCTCGTTCGATGCCCCGAGCGCAATGACCGAGGCTATGGCCGCGGAGGAGGCAGAAGTGGAGGACGTTGGGACGACCGCGGCCCCCGCCAGGAGTGGCGCGACCCGCCTTGTGAGGATCGCTAGCAAGGACAGCCTTGCGAGGGTGCCTGGAGGGACCAGCCTCGTGAGGACCGTCCTCGGGGCAACGCCAGCCTCCCTCCGCTGCCACCACCACCAAGAAGAAACGATGACCACCAGGACGAGGGGGCTGGGGGTTTCCAGGAGCCTCGCGCCATCGCCAGCATCTTGGGTGGCGCTTAGGCCCTAGCCTCCCACCGCATCTTCAAGCAGTTCGTGCGTGAGGTGAACGCGGCCCTCCCTAGGCTCGAGGCCACGGGTCCGGTCAGGTGGTCCAAGTGCACCATCACCTTCAGCTCGTCTGACCAGCTTAAGTTCGCGGCAACCGCCGACGTTCTTCCAATGTTCTTCTCGCTCGTTATCAGCAATGTCCTTGTCACCAAGAGCCTCGTCGATGGTGGCGTGGAGCTCAATGTTCTTTCCATCAAGACGTTTGACCGCCTCCATGTGCCATACGATCAGCTGGAGCCCACCAAGCCCTTCTCAGGAGTGGCCGATGGCTCCACCACCCTGATAGGGCAGATCCGCCTCCCTGTCACCTTCGGCAAGCACGACAACTGCCACATCGAGCTCATCGACTTCGACGCCGCACACATCCACCTCCCATACAATGCCATCCTTGGGTATCCGACCCTGGCCAAATTCATGGTAGTGACCCACCATGGCTACAATGTCCTCAAAATGCCAGGGAACCGCGACATCATCACGATCTCCTATGAGGAGAATGACGCGGTGTGCTCCCTTGAGCGCGCCTATTAGGTCGTGGCAATTGTAGACCCAGACAACGAAGGCGTCATCTACCATCCCGAGGTTGTCCCCAAGAAGAAATAGCAGTTAGTCCGCCAAGAGCGTGTGATGCCCGGATAATTAAGCTACAGTGATACCCCGCTAATGATGCCATGTCACCTCAGTTACTGTGGATAAACTCGCATCAGTTCGAAACCCAGTTCAAACATCAAATTTAAAACAGAAGCAAACAATAAAAGTTTTCAAATAATAAAACTAAAATGTTCGGAGTGAACCAAATATTGCATAGGTAAATTTGATGGACAAACCACACTTTTATAAAAGTGTAAAATACTCTAGAATGTTTTAAACAGTAGCAAAAACAATTAGTTGAATGCCTTTTACATTAAATAAAATACTAAACTATTTTATTTAGTTGCCCAAACTTATGTGGCAGTAGCCTATTTATTAACACTAAAGTAGGGACTACTTTGATAGTTTATAAAACTAAAATAAAAGAGGAACTTAAATTAAAACCGAAAAGAAAATAAATAAAAAGGAAAAGAACAAAAATAGAAAACAAAACTAACATAAAAAAGTGAAAAGGAAACTCCACCCCCCTGGGCCAACCAACCCAACAGGCTGGCCCACCTGGCCCAACCGGCCTCGCCCCCTCACTCCCATATCCCCCTCGACTTGGAAACCCTAGCCCCGACGCACCCACTCCCCCCACGATCCCCCTTCTCCTCCCCATCGATCAGGATCGGGATCGATCCCCATCGCCCCTTGCCCGAGACGACCTCTCCCCGTGCCCTCGACATTGGCGCCCGCCCCCAGCGCTGCCCCGCCCCATCACCAGAAGCCGCAGCCTCGCCCCCGTCGAGGATCCTCGTCGCCCGGAGTTCGACGCGCCTCTGCCACTCCGTCGTCGCCGTCATCCTCATCTTCCTCCCTGAACCCCTCGCTGCCACATACCCTACAGCTACCTCGTGAGGCCCCCCTCCTTCTCCCGTGCCTCGCTTCCGCCGCACACTGGGTGCGCCCGCACCCGCGCACGCCGTCGCCCCGCAGCCAGCTCGCCGTTGCTCCCGTGCACTGTCACGCGCATCGCCGAACCCGGCCGAGGCGGCTTTTGCCATGCTCCGTCTAGCTGGACCCGCCGTCGTGCCTCCTGCTTCTGCTGGCATCGGCGGCAGCCTCTCCCCACGACCACACGCGCTGCTCCGCCCCTGGCCTCGCCGCCGAGAGCCTCCCCTTGCCACCACCACCTCCAATAGCGCCCGCTCCGTCCAGCCGGTTCACGGCTACCCCTCAGCCGCCATCCCTATCCCTGGCCGCCGACACCGGCGTGCATCGTGCGTTCCCAGTGCCCCTCGGGCAGGCGCCAGTTCGGGCTGTGCCCGTTAGCCCGAGCGCCCGCGCCCGATTAGCCCCATGGGCCAATCACAAGGGAGCTCCGCCCCAGAACGTATAAAAAAAGAATTAAAAAATAAAAATGTTAATTAATTAATTAACTAAATGAATTGTGTTTAATTAACCTAATTAACTACTGTTAATTAACAAGCTTAACAACCTAATTAATTAGATTAGTTAAAATCTATTAAACCACCCACTATCAATGACAGGTGGGTCCCACTAGACCCACATGCCAGGTTTGACTCTGGTCAGGTGGGTTTGACCTGCTGATGTCATGGTGATGTCATGCTGACATCACCCTTCATTGTTCTGGATAATGTTCAATTAAATAATTAAATAAATTCTAAAAATAATTAAAACTTTAGAAAATCATATAAAATAATCAGTTACTCGGATGAAAATACTTTGTACATGAAAGTTGCTCAAAACGACGAGACGAATCCGAATGCGCAATCCGTTTGTTAGCCACACGTCCCTACCATAGCGAACATGGAACTTTCTCCCTTCGGTCCGTCGGTCCGAAAACGCGGAACACCGGGGATACTTTCCCGGATGTTTTCCCCCTTTGCCGGTATCACCTCCTACCGCGTTAGGGCACTCCTAGCACCGTTACTTGTTGTGTCATGCATCATTAAGAATTGGTTTGCATTGTATTCATTGTTTCTTCCCCCTCTTCTCTTTGGTAGACTACGAGACTGTGCTGGTGCCCCGAACGAGTACGTTGTTGACGAACCCTACTTGCCAGAGCAAGCAGGCAAGCCCCCCATTGATCACCAGATATCGCTTATTCTTCTCTCTAATTCTTGCACTAGAGTACGATAGCATGTTACATCTTTTTGTTAATTCTATTCTGATGCATAGCCTATCCTTGCTACTACTGTTGTTACCTTTACCTGCAATCCTAAATGCTTAGTAAAGAATGCTAATATTCCATCAGTGGCCCTAAATTCTTGTCCGTCTGCCTTGCTATACTATCGGGCCGTGATCACTTGGGAGGTGATCACGGGTTTATTCTTATATACATTTTATATGATACTTGTGGTGACTAAAGTCGGGTCGGCTCATAGAGTCCCCGCGAGTGATTCATGGATTGGGTCCGAAAGGACGTTTGTCCTGACGGCCCTCTGAGTGAACCTTTGTGGCGGAGTGACAGGGTAGGTTGCGACCACCTAGGAGAGAGGTGGGCCTGGCCCTAGTCGGCGTCCGTGGTTAATTCAATTAACACGCTTAACGAGATCTTCGTATTTGATCTGAGTCCGGCCATTAGCCTATACACACTAACCAACTACGCGGAAATAGTTATGGGCACTCGACATCGTGGTATCAGCCGAAGCCTTCGGGACGTCAGCGACTGGGCGGCATGCGCTGGATTGGACTAGAATGCCTGCTCTTGTATTAGGGAGGCTAGGTCTGCTTTCGGCCACCCGTGCAACGTGCAGGTGTGCAATGGGCGATGGGCCCAGACCCCTGCGTCATAGGATTTAGACCGGCGTGCTGACCTCTCTGTTGTGCCAAGGTGGGGCTGCGACGTGCTGATCTTTCGAGGCCGGGCATGACCCAGGAAAGTGTGTCCGGCCAAAGGGGATCGAGCGTGTTGGGAAATGTGGTGCACCCCTACAGGGAATTTTATCTATTCGAATAGCCGTGTCGCTCGGTAAAAGGACGGCCCGGAGTTGTACCTTGACCTTATGACAACTAGAACCAGATACTTAATAAAACACACCCTTCCAAGTGCTAGATACAACCAAGTGATCGCTCTCTAACAGGGCGATGAGGAGAGGATCACCGGGTAGGATTATGCTATGCGATGATACTTGGTGAACTTACCATCTACTCACTTCTACATGCTGCAAGATGGAGGCGGCCAGAAGGGTAGTCTTTGATAGGACTAGCTATCCCCCTCTTATTCCGGCATTCTACAGTTCAGTACACATATACTACCCCTTTCATTGATACCAATGCATATGTAGTGTAGCTCCTTGCTTGCGAGTACTTTGGATGAGTACTCACGGTTGCTTTGCTCCCTCTTTTCTTTCTATACCCGGTTGTTGCGACCAGATGTTGGAGTCCAGGATCCAGACACCACAGTTGACGATGACTCCTATTACTCTGGAGGTGCCTACTACTACGTGCAGGCCGCTGATGACGACCAGGAGTTGTTTAGGAGGATCCCAGGCTGGAGGCATGCGCCTCTTTTGATATGTATCCCAGTTCGTGCTAGCCATATTATGGCAACTTCTTGAACTTATGTCTGTACTCAGATATTGTTGCTTGCGCTGCCTCGTCTATGATCCAGCTCTTATATTCGAGCCCTCGAGGCCCCTGACTTGTAATATGATGCTTTTATGACTTATTTTATTTGTAGAGTTGTGTTGTGATATCTTGCCGTGAGTCCCTGATCTTGATCATACACGTTTGCATGTATGATTAGTGTACGATTGAATCAGGGGCGTCACAAGTTGGTATCAGAGCCGACTGCCTGTAGGAATCCCCCCTTCCACACTCCTTGGCCGAAGTTGAGTCTAGTCGATGAAAATTGTTTTACTAACTTGGTTGTGCAGCCCATGGGCCCATGTCACCATTGGATGGTCTTAGGGTCTTTTATACCTCGACCTATACACCGGGACTCTGATCTCTCTTCTATTCGGGTTAGAATGAATTTACTAACTCTGACTCTAGGTTCTCGTAACTACTTCCTCCCGGAGAGCCCTTATCACAGATGATGGCCCGCTTCACCAGAAGATTCCGAAGATACTCTCCGTTATTCTCTCGAGACCTTATGCCCACCACTTTTGCTATTCCTGACCACCGATAAATCCTTATGTATAACTGCTTACACTTGTCGTTCTTACCTTTGTTCCCAGTTGCCCCTATTATTACTTGATACCCTGAAAATTTCTTCGATAATTCAAGAATCCTTTGCGCCCACCGCTTTGTAGCTCTTTGCCGCAGAAATACCCCTACGGATAATTCCTCACACTTATCAAGGATTCTTTCATCCCCAGTTCATTATGTGTTTCACAAAATTCTTTGAATGCTATTTGGTCTTTCGAAAATCCTCAGCAGACTATTGCTCTTGAAATTCTTGCCTGCTTGCATTATGGTTAATTCCATATGTCTAGTAGTCCTCGTTGACATCCCTTGTCCTTGCCATATTGAGCCTAATGAATTATTGTCTTTGAATGCATGCAATCATTAGTTGACCCTTATAAATTATCCTTCCTACTCAGACATCATTTTAAACATGAGCTGGATCTCGACCAATCAAATTGCCATTGATTGTACCCCCAAGGCTATTCTACTTATACTTCCCTAATCAGAGCTTTGCTTTTGAACCCTTTTCTTGGAATTCATAATTCCTTTCCATTTGAGCTTTGAGTTAGTCAGTTGTTTCTATAATCTGAGCTCCTCATATTCTTTCTTCCTCTGGTTGAGTACCGATGCTCACATCAGATCCCTTGTGGACCACCAGACCCTTTGTCGGAAATTTATCCGACAATGTCCTTCATATTCAATAAGCTTGTGAGCCTTTCCTCAGATACATAATGACTTTGGTAAATTGTATCCTCCGCTGTTGTCAACCATGCTCTACTATAGAGCTTGTGTTATTTACTATTGAAGCTTGTGGTATATGTTTCTGGGATAACCCGATGGGTTTAACCTATACCTTCCCTAAAATCGGGTGAACCTGAGAGTTTTCACGGGTCATATTCTCCTGGTGATTTACTAGATAAAATTTCAACACTACAACTCCATCAAAAATGAGAAGTGAATGATAGGTTATGCATTGGAGAAGTGGGAGTCGACCTTGAACCTTGTGTTCATGCCCATGGCCACGATGTAGATCTTGTTATGCCAGCTTCTCTTAAAAAAATTGTTGTCCCCTTGGTATAAGTTCATCTTATATCTGGGGTTTGGTCCTTTACAACCGTGGTTCCGACCAAGATTGTTCTCATTTGATTCTATTTCTCGGACAACTTAAAATACTTGCCTTTTGCAGATCAATACGCCTGCCCAACCTCTACTCTGCTCTACCTTCGAGTTTTACCTTCTGCTATCTCGAGAATATCATAGAACTACATAACTCCTTATAAGTTATTCATCTACAATTATTTCTCACCGATTCCAATTTTTCCTCGGGTTATGAGTTATTAGTCACTCAAGAACATGGATAACTGAATCGAGTCTGCACTATGATTCCACAACTCTTATTAACCATCATTGCTTACGGGTTTGAACTCGATCACATCATTCCTAGTCAGATTGGCTATATCATTATTGTGCTGATTCTAACTATGCTACCTGGTCCTTATTCTCGAAGCACCAATTTGCAATGATAGCTAAGCTTACGTCGATCTTCCTCGCCATACCCTTTCACCTTAGATAACAAGCTTGATTTCGATTTTGTGTCGTAGATGTGGTTCCAATAACCTCTTGCTTCATCATTCCTTTGACTTGATGTCATCACTGATCGATTACATCTTCATGAAATATCTCGACAAAATTTGTCATGATCATCATCAACATTTTGACTTCTTCCAGGATATCAATAGAATTCTTGATGAGAAATACTATCCTTGCCCCTTGATGATTTGTATTATCATCAACGACATCATTGCCTTCCCTCCGACACAAACTTGATCTTGTTATGGAGCTCCTTGCTATCCAGCTTATGTTATGTTCCACCTTGGATTATTATCATCTTTTATATCAAGGATGTTGTGAGAAATGCTCCACCTCTTAAGAATTCTTGTTATAGTATTACTTCTCGCCATCTCCGTTCATTTCTTGGTCACCATGTGGTTTGTAATCGGAATACCGGCTATCGAACTTTGAGGTGTGAATTCAAAACTTCCAGCAACTCTATTGCTTGGAAGTGAATGGTCAATAGTTTCATTCTACTTCTTTTGTTCATTAAGTCACCTTTCTAACATTGATCGTGCGACCCAACCCATATTTCAGGTGCACCTTTCAATCAATGTTCAATTGTGTATGCTTTCCTCAAGCACACCATTATATCATTTGATCTGACAAATGTTATCTCCTTGTTCACATGATTGTGGAAACCCATCTTTTTGGAAATCTGGAGGAATGGTCGCTGAGCCATCAGCCACCTCCTCACCCTGTCCTTGAGTTAATGATGAACTCTTGTTTCGGAACTCGCTTCCATAGTTTGTTTCCCGAGAATCTTACAAAGTCATATCGTCAATTGGTGTTACGCCTTTTCTTCTCAGGCATCCCGTGTATAAGGTATCCTAACACTAATTAGATCTGAACCTCAATCAGATATGATGGTGGGAACATATTTCTAAGAGTAATAACAATTGTCTTTATATGACCCGGTAAGGTGATATCGTGCCTAGCACACCTGGCCGGAGGACTTATTGTTACCGTTTCCTTTTTGGCAAGGCTATCCTTTCTTCTATGAGGAAATTGTAAGACTTATTCTACAAGTCTTTCCTAATGGATCCTTTGTGTTTCTAAAGTCTGATCTTCACCCGATGACCATGTCAATGCTATATCGATGCATGTCTATGGTACTCCAATTTTCAACAAGAACATTTGAAGACCAATGCTAAATGTTTCCTGCTCAATTATCCAAACACAGTTGTATGGGTAATGTCCGGAAATTTCTCTCCCCGTACCTAAAGAGTTTTCTACATTATATCATGTCATGGATATCATGCTCTACTTGTCCTTGGGATGGATATACCCTTGAAATATGTGTTTAAACACATTTTCCTTTCCATTGTTCTGTTTAATCTGATAATCATATTTTACTTTCCATTGTTTGGTTTAACCTTTCTTGTGATCTATATGAAGCAGTAATATTCTCCTGCTTATGTAAACACCTCGGTGTACAATTCAGTCAGCAAGACCCTGTTACTATTGTTGATGACATTCCGGTAACCACCGATGGACGAGAACCTTACCTATTGGTCTGCCTCGTTTCGATGAGCAGGAAAATGGTTCTCTTCGTCCCTCTCCATTGGTCCCGACGTTGTTGCCGACATATCTAACATGCTATCCTTTGACATGTCTTGCTTAAATGATCGTGCAAGACGTCACCACCCTTCCTACCTTTAACCCACATGGTGGGCCCATGACCCACAGTTCCACAGTATCAAAACCTGACTCTCCTGTACACGCCCGGTTTCCAAAGTTATTCCTCGCGCGTGGCCTCACATGTAATTCACGGGCCACCTTCCTAGTGATCTATTCTGGTAACAAACGCAATACTCAATCTCGTTGCTCTGGACCCCTTTCGCATGTTGCTTCAGACATCGAACGGTTGCCTATCTGTTTGGAACTTCTCATGGTACCTTCTAACTTTGCTCTCGATATCTTCTTAAGTTTCAATTCGAGAGATACTTATGCTCCTTCCCATGAGTTAACCATCCGATGCTAAATCTTGTTATGGCCCGTCCTTATAGAGTTTTCCCCCTCTTATCCTTTCGTAAGTTCGGTGAAGATCCTGAAGGCGGGACGACAATTTCATCATGATGCATTAATGCATAGGAATGAAGACATCAATGCTATGGATCGACCTCTTCGAGAAGAGCAACCTAGTCCGAGAAGACTCGTTAGAATTTCATAACCAAATATTTTCCCCATTAGTCCCCTCTTAAATCTCGGGACGAGATTTCTTGTAGTGGAGGAGAATTGTGACGCCCGGATAATTAAGCTGTAGTGATCCCCCGCTAATGATGCCATGTCACCTCAGTTACTGTGGATAAACTCGCATTAGTTTGAAACCCGGTTCAAACTTCAAATTTAAAACAAAAGCAAAAATAAAATTTTCAAATAATAAAACTAAAATGTTCGGAGTGAACCAAATATTGCATAGGTAAATTTGGTGGACAAAACACACTTTTATAAAAGTGTAAAATACTCTAGAATGTTTTAAACAGTAGCAAAAACAATTAGTTGAATGCCTTTTACACTAAATAAAATACTAAACTATTTTATTTAGTTGCCCAAACTTATGTGGCAGTAGCCTATTTATTAACACTAAAGTAGGGACTACTTTTATAGTTTATAAAAATAAAATAAAAGAGGAACTTAAATTTAAATGGAAAATAAAATAAAGAAACAGGAAAAGAACAAAAATAGAAAACAAAACTAACACAAAAAAGTGAAAAGGAAACCCCACCCCATTGGGCCAACCGACCCAACAGGCCGGCCCACCTGGCCCAACCGGCTTAGCCCCTCACTCCCTTATCCCCCTCGACCTGGAAACCCAAACCCCCACGCACCCACTCCCGCCCCCACGACCCCCTTCTCCTCCCCCATCGATCTGGATCGGGATCGATCCCCATCGCCCCTCGCCCGAGACGATCGCTCCCCGCACCCTCGACGTCGGTGCCCACCCCTGGTGCTGCCCCGCCCCATCACCGGACCTCCATTGCGCCCATCCTCTCCCTCGCGCGGCGCCTGCCGGAAGCCGCGGCCTCGCCCCCGTTGCGGTTCCTCATTGCCTGGAACTCGACGCGCCTCCGCCACTCCATCGTTGTCGTCGTCCTCATCTTCCTCCTCGAACCCCTCGCTACCACGTACCCTACAGCTACCTCGTGAAGCCCCCTCCTTCTCCTCTACCTCGCTTCCGCCGTACACCGGGCACGCCCACGGCCGCGCACCCATGCCGCATGCGCCCGCACCCGCGCATGCCGTCGCCCCGCATCCAGCTTGCCGTTGCTCCCATGCACTGTCACGCGCATCGCCGAACCCGGCCGAGGCGGCTTTTGCCCTGCTCCACCCGGCCAGACTCGCTGTCGTGCCTCCTCCCACTGCTGGCGTCGGCGGCAGCCTCTGCCCGCGACCACACGCACCGCTCCGCCCCTGGCCTAGCCGCCGAGAGCCTCCCCCTGCCACCACCACCTCCAACAACGTCCGCTCCGTCCAGCCGGTCCGCGGCTACCCCTCCGCCGCCACCCCTGGCCCTGGCCGCTGGCGCCGGCGTGCACCGTGCGTGCCTAGCACCCCTCGCGAGGCGCCAGTTCGGGCTGTGCCCGTAAGCCCACGTGCCCGTGCCCAATTGGCCCCATGAGCCAATGACAAGGGGGCCCCGCCCTAGAACATATAAAAAAGAATTAAAAAATAAAAAAGTATGTTAATTAATTAATTAACTAAATTAATTAATTGTGTTTATTTAACCTAATTAACTCTTGTTAATTAACCTGCTTAACCACCTAATTAATTAGATTAGTTAAAATCTGTTAAACCACCCACTCTTAGTGATAGGTGGGTCCCACTGGACCCACATGCCAGGTTTGACTCTGGTCAGCTGGGTTTGACCTGCTGATGTCATGGTGATGTCATGCTGACATCACCTTTCACTATTCTGGATAATGTTCGATTAAATAATTAAATAAATTCTAAAAATAATTAAAACTTTAGAAAATCATATAAAATAATCCGTAACTCGGATGAAAATACTTTGTGCATGAAAGTAGCTCAAAACGACGAGACGAATCCGAATACGTAGTCCGTTTATCAGCCACATGTCCCTAGCATAGCGAACATGGAACTTCCCCCTCCGGTCCGTCGGTCCAAAAATGCGGAACACCGGGGATACTTTCCCAGATGTTTTCCCACTTTGCCGGTATCACCTCCTACCGTGTTAGGGCACTCCTATCACCGTTACTTGTCATGTCATGCATCGTTATGCATCTATTTGCATTGTATTCATTGTTTCTTCCCCCTCTTCTCTTCGGTAGACTACGAGACTGACGCCACTGCTAGTGCCTCGAACGACTACATTGTTGACAACCCCTACTTGCCATAGCAACCAGGCAAGCCCCCCCCCCCTTGATCACCAGATATCGCCTATTCTTCTCTCTACTGCTTGCATTAGAGTAGCGTAGCATGTTACTGCTTTCCGTTAATCCTATTCTGATGCATAGCCTGTACTTTCTACTACTGTTGTTACCTTTACGTGCAATCCTAAATGCTTATTATAGAATGCTAATATTCCATCAGTGGCCCTACATTCTTGTCCGTCTGCCATGCTATACTATCGGGCCCTGATCACTCGGGAGGTGATCACGGGTATATACTTATATACATTTCATATGATACTTGTGGTGACTAAAGTCGGGTCGGCTCGTAGAGTACCCGCGAGTGATTCACGGATTGGGTCCGAAAGGACGTTTGTCCAAACGGCCCTCTAAGTGAACCTTTGTGACGGAGCGACAGGGTAGGTTGAGACCAACTAGGAGAGAGGTGGGCCTAGCCCTGGTCGGCGTCCATGCTTAATTCAATTAAGCTGCTTAATGAGATCTTGGTATTTGATCTGGGTCTGGCCATTGGCCTATATGCACTAACCAACTACGCAGGAACAGTTATGGGCACTCGACGTCGTGGTATTAGCCGAAGCCTTCATGACATCAGCGATTGAGCGGCGTGCGCCGGATTGGACTGGAATGCCTGCTCTTGTATTAGGGAGGCTACGTCTCCTTCCGGCCTCCCACGCAACGTGCAGGTGTGCAATGGGCGATGGGCCCAGACCCCTGCGCCATAGGATTTAGACCGGCGTGCTGACCTCTCTGGTGTTCCTAGGTGGGGCTGCGACGTGTTGATCTTTCGAGGCTAGGCATGACCCAGGAAAGTGTGTCCGGCCAAAGGAGATCGAGCGTGTTGGGAAATGTGGTGCACCCTTGCAGGGAAGTTTATCTATTCGAATAGCCGTGTCCCTCGGTAAAAGGATGACCCAGAGTTGTACTGATACGTCCCTTTTGCATCATCCTTTTATATCGATATTTATTGCATTATGGGTTGTTATTACACATTATGTCACAATACTTGTGCCTATTCTCTCTTATTTTACAAGGTTTACATAAAGAGGGAGAATGCCGGCAGCTGGGATTCTGGGCTGGAAAAGGAGCAAATATTAGAGACCTATTCTGCACAGCTCCAAAAGTCCTGAAACATCACGGAAGATGTTTTCAGAATATATAAAAAATACTGAGTGCAAGAAGTCCACCAAGGGGGCCACACCCTGCCCACGAGGGTGGGGGGCGCGCCCTACCCCCCTAGGCGCGCCCCCTACCTCGTCGGCCCCCTGGTGGCCCTCCGATGTCCATCTTCTTCTATATGAAGTCTTTCGATGAGAAAAAAAATCAGAAGCCATCTCCTCGGACGAAACTCCGCCGCCACGAGGCAGAACCTTGGCAGAACCAATCTAGGGCTCCGGTAGAGCTGTTCTGCCAGGGAAACTTCCCTCCGGAGGGGGAAATCATCAGCATCGTCATCACCAACGCTCCTCTCATCGGGAGAGGGCAATCTCCATCAACATGTTCATCAGCACCATCTCCTCTCAAAACCCTAGTTCATCTCTTGTATCCGATTCTTGTCTTCAAGTCGGGATTGGTGCTAGTAGGTTGCTAGTAGTGTTAATTACTGCTTGTAGTTGATGCTAGTTGGTTTATTTGGTGGAAGATCATATGTTCAGATCCTATATGCATATTAACACCCCTCTGAATATGAACATGATTATGCTTTGTGAGTAGTTACGTTTGTTCCTGAGGACATGGGAGAAGTCTTGCTATTAGTAGTCATGTGAATTTGGTATTCGTTCGATATTTTGATGAGATGTATGTTGTCTCTCCTCTAGTGGTGTTATGTGAACGTCGACTACATAACACTTCACCATTATTTGGGCCTAGAGGAAGGCATTGGGAAGTAATAAGTAGATGATGGGTTGCTAGAGTGACAGAAGCTTAAACCCTAGTTTATGCGTTGCTTCGTATGGGGTTAATTTGTATCCATATGTTTCATGCTATGGTTAGGTTTACCTTATTACTTTTGTTGTAGTTGCGGATGATTGCAATAGAGGTTAATCATAAGTGGGATGCTTGTCCAAGTAAGGACAGTACCCAAGCACCGGTCCATCCACATACCAAATTATCAAAGTACCGAACGCAAATCATATGAACGTGATGAAAACTAGCTTGACGATATTCCCATGTGTCCTCGGGAGCGCTTTTCTCTATATAAGAGTTTGTCCAGGCTTGTCCTTTGCTACAAAAGGGATTGGGCCACCTTGCTGTACTTTATTTAATTTTGTTGCTTGTTGTTCGTTACAAATTATCCTATCACAAAACTATCTGTTACCACTTATTTCAGTACTTGCAGAGAATACCTTGCTAGAAACCGCTTATTATTTCCTTCTACTCCTTGTTGGGTTCAACAGTCTTACTTATCGAAAGGACTACGATAGATCCCCTATACTTGTGGTTCATCAAGACTCTTTTCTGGCACCGTTGCCAGGGAGTGAAGCGCCTTTGGTTGGTGGAATTTGGTAAGTAAAAATTTATATAGTGTGCTGAAATTTACTGTCACTTGTTAGTATGGAAAGTAATCCTCTGAGGGGCTTGTTCGGGGTATCTTCACCCCGACCAGTAGAGCAAAGAGTTGCTCCTAAACCAACTGAACCTACTGAAAATGAAAGTGTCTGCTTCGAAATTCATTCGGGTATGATAGAAAAACTGCTATCTAATCCTTTTGTAGGAGATGGAACAAAGCATCCTGATGAGCACTTAATATATGTGGATGAAGTTTGTGGATTATTTAAGATTGTAGGTGTACCCGGAGATGTTGTTAAGAAGAAGGTCCTCCCTTTATCTTTGAAGGGAGATGCATCGACATGGTATAGGCTATGTGATGATACGGGGTCATGGGATTACAAACGATTGAAATTGGAATTTCATTAGAAGTTTTATCCTATGCATCTTGTTCATTGTGATCGCAATTATATATATAATTTTTGGCCTCGCGAAGGAGAAAGCATCGCTCAAGCTTGGGGGAGGCTAAAATCAATGTTATATTCATGCCCCAATCATGAGCTCTCAAGAGAAATGATTATTCAAAATTTTTATGCTCGGCTTTCTGATAGCAATCGCACCATGCTTGATACTTCTTGTGCTGGCTCTTTTATGATGAAGACTATTGAATTTAAATGGGATTTATTGGAAAGAATTAAATGCAGCTCTGAAGATTGGGACCCCGACAAAGGTAAGGAGTCAGGTATGACATTTAGGTTTGATTGTGTGAAATCTTTTATGGATACCAATGTTTTCCGTAAATTTAGTACTAAATATGGACTTGACTCTGAGATAGTAGCTTCTTTCTGTGAATCTTTTGCTACTTATGTTGATCTCCCCAAGGAGAAGTGGTTTAAATATCATCCTCCCATAGAAGTAAAAGTAGCTGCACCTATTAAAGTTGAAGAAAAGACTATCACTTATAATGATCCTATTGTTCCTACTTCTTATGTTGAGAAACCACCTTTCCCTGTCAGGATAAAGGATCATGCTAAAGCTTCAACTATGGTTCATAAAAGCAATATTAAAACTTATACACCTTTTGAGCAAATTAAAGTTGAACCTGATATTGCTATTGTTAAAGATCTCTTGTCGGATAATATTGATGGGCATGTTATTCATTTCCTTGATGAGACCGCTAGAATTGCTAAACCTTGTGCTAAAGATAAAAATAGATCTGTGGTAGGCATGCCTATTATTTCTGTGAAAATAGGAGATCATTGTTATCATGGCTTATGTGATATGGGTGCTAGTGCTAGTGCAATACCTTATGCCTTATACAAAGAAATTATGCATGATATTGCACCTGTTGAGATAGAAGATATTGATGTCACAATTAAGCTTGCCAATAGAGATACTATTTCACCAATGGGAATTGTTATAGATGTTGAAGTCTTGTGTGGGAAAACTAAATATCCTGCTGATTTTCTTGTTCTTGGTTCCCCACAAGATAGCTTTTGTCCCATTATATTTGGTAGACCCTTCTTAAACACTGTTAATGCTAAGATATATTGCAAAAAGGATGTTGTTACCATCGGTTTAGATAATATGTCTCATGAATTTAATTTCTCTAAATTTAGTAGACAACACCGTGAAGAAGAATTACCTAGTAAGGATGAAATTATTGGTCTTGCTTCTATTGCCGTACCTCCTAGTGATCCTTTAGAACAATATTTGCTAGGCCATGAAAATGATATGTTTATGAATGAAAGAAGGGAAATAGATGAAGTATTCTTTAAACAGGAACCTATTCTGAAACACAATTTGCCTATTGAAATCCTAGGGGATCCTCCTCCACCCAAGGGTGATCCCGTGTTTGAGCTTAAATCGTTGCCTGATACTCGTAAATATGCTTATCTTGGTGAGAAAAAGATATATCCTGTTATTATTAGTGCTAACCTTTCAGAGCATGAGGAAGAGAGATTGTTGAAAACTCTGAAGAAGCATCGTGCTGCTATTGGGTATACTCTTGATGATCTTAAGGGCATTAGTCCCACTCTATGTCAACATAAAATAAATTTGGAAGAAGATGCTAAACCAGTTCATGATCATCAACGATGGCTGAATCCTAAAAGGAAGGAAGTGGTAATAAAGGAAATACTAAAGCTCCTTGAGGCAGGTATAATTTATCCCGTTGCTGATAGTCAGTGGGTAAGTTCTATCCATTGTGTCCCTAAGAAGGGAGGTATTACTGTCGTTCGTAATGATAAAGATGAACTGATTCCTCAAAGAATTATTATACGCTATAGGATGGTAATTGATTTCCGCAAATTAAATAAGGCCACTAAAAAGGATCATTACCCCTTACCTTTTATCGATCAAATGCTAGAAAGATTATCCAAACATACACATTTTTTTCTTTCTAGATGGTTAATCTGGTTTCTCTCAAATACCTGTGTCAGCCAAAGATCAATCAAAGACTACTTTTACTTGTCCTTTTGGTACTTTTGCTTATAGACGTATGCCTTTTGTTTTATGTAATGAACCTGCTACCTTTCAAATATGCATGACAGCTATATTCTCTGACTTTTGTGAAAAGATTTCTGAGGTTTTCATGGACGATTTCTTCGTCTATGGATCTTCTTTTGATGATTGCTTGAGCAACCTTGATCGAGTTTTGCTGAGATGTGAAGAAACTAATCTTGTCTTGAATTGGGAAAAGAGCCACTTTACGGTTAATGAAGGTATTGTCTTGGGGCATAAAGTTTCTAAAAGAGGTATTGAAGTTGATAAAGCCAAGGTTGATGCTATTGAAAAGATTCCATTCCCCAAGGAAATCAAAGGTATAAGAAGTTTCCTTGGTCACGCCGGATTTTATAGGAGGTTCATTAAGGACTTCTCAAAAATTTCTCGGCCTCTGACTAATTTATTACAAAAAGATATACCATTTGTCTTTGATGATGATTGTGTAGAGCATTTGAAATACTTAAGAAAGCATTGATCTTTGCACCTATTGTTCAGCCACCTGATTGGAATTTACGCTTTGAAATTATGTGTGATGCTACTGATTATGCTGTAGATGCTGTTCTAGGGCAAAGAGTTGATAAGAAATTAAACGTTATTCAATATTCTAGTAAAACCCTAGACAATGCTCAAAGAAATTATGCTACTACCGAAAAAGAATTCTTAGCAGTTGTATTTGCTTGTGATAAGTTCAGACCTTATATTGTTGATTCTAGAGTAACTATTCACACTGATCATGCTGCTATTAAATATCTTATGGAAAAGAAAGATGCTAAACCTGGACTTATTAGATGGGTTCTCTTGCTACAAGAATTTGACTTACATATTGTCGATAGAAAGGGAGCTGAGAACCCCATTGCAGACAACTTGTCTAGGTTAGAAAATGTGCTTGATGACCCACTTCCTATTGATGATAGCTTTCTTGATGAGCAATTAAATGTCATAAATGCTTCTCATACTACTCCATGGTATGCCGATTATGCTAATTACATTGTTGCTAAGTTCATACCACCTAGTTTCACATACCAGCAAAAGAAAAAGTTCTTCTATGATTTGAGGCATTACTTTTGGGATGACCCACATCTTTATAAAGAAGGAGTAGATGGTGTTATTAGACATTGTGTACCTCAGCATGAACAGGAATAGATCCTATGCAAGTGTCACTCCGAAGCTTATGGAGGACACCGTGCTGGAGATAGAACTGCACATAAGGTATTGCAATCTGGTTTTTATTGGCCTACTCTCTTCAAGGATGCCTGTAAGTTTGTCTTATCTTGTGATGAATGTCAAAGAATTGGTAATATTAGTAGACGTCAAGAAATTCCTATGAACTATTCACTCGTTATTGAACCATTTGATGTTTGGGGCTTTTATTATATGGGACCTTTTCCTGCCTCTAATGGATACACACATATTTTAGTTGCTGTTGATTACGTTACTAAGTGGCTAGAAGCTATTCCAACTAGTAGTGCTGATCATAACACTTCTATTAAAATGCTTAAGGAAGTTATTTTCCCGAGGTTTGGAGTCCCTAGATACTTAATGACTGATGGTGGTTCACACTTTATTCATGGTGCTTTCCGTAAAATGCTTGCCAAATATGATGTTAATCATAGAATTACATCTCCTTATCACCCACAGTCTAGTGGTCAAGTAGAATTGAGCAATAGAGAGCTCAAATTAATTTTGCAAAAGACTGTTAATAGGTCTAGAAAGAATTGGTCCAAGAAACTTGATGATGCATTATGGGCTTATAGAACGGCATATAAAAATCCTATGGGTATGTCTCCGTATAAAATGGTTTATGGAAAAGCATGTCACTTACCTCTCGAACTAGAACACAAGGCATATTGGGCTATTAAAGAGCTCAATTATGATTTGAACCTTGCCGGTGAGAAGAGGTTATTTGATATTAGCTCACTCGATGAATGGAGAACCCAAGCCTACGAAAATGCCAAGTTGTTTAAAGAAAAAGTTAAAAGATGGCATGATAAAAGGATACAAAAGCGTGAGTTTAATGTAGGTGATTATGTATTGCTATACAACTCTCGTATAAGATTTTTTGCAGGAAAACTTCTCTCTAAATGGGAAGGTCCTTACGTTATCGAGGAGGTCTATCGTTCTGGTGCCATAAAAATCAACAACTTCGAGGGCACAAATCCGAAGGTGGTGAACGGTCAAAGAATCAAACATTATATCTCTGGTAATCCCATAAATGTTGAAACCAATGTTATTGAAACCGTAACCCCGAAGGAATACATAAGGGACACTTTCTGGAATGTTTCAGACTCCGAAAAGGAATAGGTATGTGGTACGATAAGTAAACCGACTCCAAAACAGTTTTTAAGGCAATATTTCTCCGTTTTGGAATATCTAGAAAAATAGAAAAATAAGAAGCAGTCCGGGAAGGACATGAGGGCTCCATGAGGGTGGAGGGAGCGCCCTACCCCCTGGGCGTGCCCCCTACCTCGTGGGCACCTCGTGCGCTCTTCGGACCCCATTTTCGTACACGACACGTATTTTGGTCGGCAAAAAATCATTATATAACCTCCCGAAGGTTTTGACCACCGTATCACGCAAAAATCTCTTGTCTTTGTTTCGAGCTGTTTTTCTGACAGATCCAGGTCTTCATGTCATCTTCAAGCGCCCCCAAGGACCAGTTCTTCGAGAAGGTCATCAACCCCTACCTCGCAGAAGTGCTGCAACACCCTCAAACCATTGAGATGCGTGAGGGGTTGTTGCACATCCGCGATGCTGAGGGGCCAAGGAAGACCGGAAGCACGGAGGCAAGGCTCGAGGCATTGGAGCAAGAAGTTTTCAAGTGTCAGGACATGGTGGAGCGTGGACTCGATTCCAATCACATAATGATCACGGAGTTCACCAACAACCACAAGCTGGACGTCAAGGACAGTGGGGAGGCCATCTTCAAGATTCATGAGAAAAACAAGCACCTCCAAGCCCAGATCTATGACCCGCAAAATCAAAAGTGTGAGTATGAATATAGATTCAAGAGGATGAGTTTGGCTGCAGATTTGAGGTTTCAGGAGACTCGATCATCATTCTATGATGGTGAGCCTATGCCTTAGAAGAAGGACGACAAGCCTACGCCATCAACAAAACCATCACCTTCTCCACCAACAAAGAAGAATTGAGTATCTAGTATGGGCACTCCCCTTGGCAACCGCCAAGCTTGGGGGAGTGCCCCGGTATCTTATCACCATCACTATTATCTTTACCGTTTTTCTTAGCTCGATCCTTTTGGTAATATCTTGATCTAGTAGAATAAAGTTTATGGCATGATCTAGTTTTGAGTTTTTCTTTATGATTCTTCTATGTAATCGAGTCCGTGAGCTATATAATAAAGATTAGTGTTGAGTCAATGGCTTGATTATTTTGTCATGATCCTAAGGGAATAAAAGAAAAGAGAAAGAAATAAAAAGAAACAAAGAGATCATGTGAATCTTATGGAGAGTAATGAGTTCACATAGAAAAAGTATGATGAATAAAAGTTGTTGAGAGTTGACAAACATAGTTTTGGTCATCATTGCAATTAATAGGAAGTAATAAAGAAAGAGAGGTCTTCACATATAAATATACTATCTTGGACATCTTTTATGATTGTGAGCACTCATTAAAATATGACATGCTAAAGAGTTGACGTTGGACAAGGAAGACAACGTAATGGGTTATGTTTTCTTACATATGAGATAAATTATATTGTCATGGATCATCCAACATGATTGAGCTTGCCTTTCCCCCTCATGCTATCCAAATTCATCGCACCAAGTTTAGATACTACTTGTGCTTCTAAATACCCTTAAACCAGTTTTGCCGTGAGAGTCCACCATACGTACCTATGGATTGAGTAAAATTCTCCAAGTAAGTTGTCATCGGTGCAAGCAATAAAAATTGCTCTCTAAATATGCATGACTTATTAGTGTGGGAGAAAATAAGCTTTATACGATCATGTGATATGGAAGAAATAAAAGCGACAGACTGCATAATAAAGGTCCATATCACAAGTGGCAATATAAAGTGACGTTCTTTCGCATTAAGATTTTGTGCATCCAACCATAAAAGCGCATGAAAAACTCTGCTTCCCTCTGCGAAGGGCCTATCTTTTACTTTTATCTCCTACCTTGCATAAGAGTCATGGTGATCTTCACCCTTCCTTTTTTACATTTTATCCTTTGGCAAGCACAGTATGTTGGAAAGATCCTGGTATATATGGCTAATTGGATGTGAGTTTTCATGAACTATTATTGTTGACATTACCCTTGAGGTAAAACATTGGGAGGCAAAACTATAAGCCCCTATCTTTCTCTGTGTCCGATTAAAACTCCATACCCACAAGTATTGTGTGAGTGTCAGCAATTGTGAAAGACTATATGATAGTTGAGTATGTGGACTTGCTGAAAAGCTCTTATACATTGACTCTTTCCTATGTTATGATAAATTGCAATTGCTACAATGACTAAGATTATAGTTTGTTAGTTTTCAATGAAGTTTATGATTCATACTTGAAATTGTGATTGAATTATTACGCTAGCATAAGAAATCATATGACAAGAATTATATAAGTTGTTGTTCTAAGAATGATCATCATGCCCTCATGTCCGTATTTTATTTTTATTGACACCTCTATCTCCAAACATGTGGACATATTTTTCTATTTTGGCTTTCGCTTGAGGACAAGCGAGGTCTAAGCTTGGGGGAGTTGATACATCCATTTTGCATCATGCTTTTATATCGATATTTATTGCATTATGGGTTGTTATTACACGTTATGTCACAATACTTATGCCTATTCTCTATTATTTTACAAGGTTTACATATAGAGGGAGAATGCCGGCAGCTGGGATTCTGGGCTGGAAAAGGAGAAAATATTACAGACCTATTCTGCACAGCTCCAAAAGTCCTGAAACTTCACGGAAGACGTTTTCGGAATATATAAAAAATACTGAGTGCAAGAAGTTCACCAGGGGGGCCACACCCTGCCCACGAGGGTGGGGGGTGCGCCCTACCCCCTGGGCACGCCCCCTACCTCGTGGGCCTCCTGGTGGCCCTCCGATGTCCATCTTCTGCCATATGAAGTCTTTCGATGTTAAAAAAATCAGAAGCCATCTCCTCGGACGAAACTCCGCCGCCGCGAGGCGGAACCAATCTAGGGCTCCGGCAGAGCTGTTCTGCCGGGGAAACTTCCCTCCGGGAGGGGGACATCATGGCCATCGTCATCATCAACGCTCCTCTCATCGGGAGAGGGCAATCTCCATCAACATCTTCATCAGCACCATCTCCTCTCAAAACCTATTTCATCTCTTGTATCCAATTCTTGTCTTCAAGTCCGGGATTGGTTCTAGTAGGTTGCTAGTAGTGTTAATTAATCCTTGTAGTTGATGCTAGTTGGTTTATTTGGTGGAAGATCATATGTTCAGGTCCTATATGCATATTAATACCCCTCTCATTATGAACTTGATTAGGCTTTGTGAGTAGTTACGTTTGTTCCTGAGGACATGGGATAAGTCTTGCTATTAGTAGTCATGTGAATTTCGTATTCGTTCAGGATTTTGATGAGATGTATGTTGTCTGTCCTCTAGTGGTGTTATGTGAACGTCGACTACATAACACTTCACCATTATTTGGGCCTAGAGGAAGGCTTTGGGAAGTAATAAGTAGATGATGGGTTGCTAGAGTGACAGAAGCTTAAACCCTAGTTTATGCGTTGCTTCGTAAGGGGCTGATTTGGATCCATATGTTTCCTGCTATGGTTAGGTTTACCTTAATACTTTTGTTTTAGTTGCGGATGCTTGCAATATAGGTTAATCATAAGTGGGATGCTTGTCCAAGTAAGGACAGTACCCAAGCATCGGTCCACCCACATACCAAATTATTAAAGTACCGAACGCGAATCATATGAACGTGATGAAAACTAGCTTGACGATATTCCCATATGTCCTCAGGAGCGCTTTTCTCTATATAAGAGTTTGTCCAGGCTTGTCCTTTGCTACAAAAGGGATTGGGCCACCTTGCTGCACTTTATTTACTTTTGTTGCTTGTTGCTTGTTACAAATTATCATATCACAAAACTATCTGTTACCACTTATTTCAGTACTTGCATAGAATACCTTGCTGGAAACCGCTTATTATTTCCTTCTGCTCCTCGTTGCATTCGACACTCTTACTTATTGAAAGGACTACGATAGATCCCCTATACTTGTGGGTCATCATGTACCTTGACCTTATGACAACTACAACTGGATAATTAATAAAACACACCCTTCCAAATGCCAGATACAACCCGGTGATCGCTCTCTAACAGGGCAACGGAGAGAGGATCACCGGGTTGGATTCTGCTATGCGATGATACTTGCTGAACTTACCATCTACTCACTTCTACATGCTGCAAGATGGAGGCGGCCAGAAGCATAGTCTTCGATAGGACTAGCTATCCCCCTCTTATTCTGGCATTCTGCAGTTTAGTGCACATATACTACCCCTTTCATTGATACCAATGCATATGTAGTGTAGCTCCTTTCTTGCGAGTACTTTGGATGAGTACTCATGGTTGCTTTGCTCCCTCTTTTTCCCCTTTCTATACCCGGTTGTTGTGACCAGACATTAGAGTCCAGGAGCCAGACGCCACCGTCGACGACGACTCCTACTACCCTGGAGGTGTCTACTACTACGTGTAGGCCGCTGAGGACGACCAGGAGTAGTTTAGGAGGATCCCAGGCAGGAGGACTGCGCCTCTTTCGATATGGATCCCAGTTTGTGCTAGCCATCTTATGGCAACTTGTTTAACTTATGTCTGTACTCAGATATTGTTGCTTCCGCTGACCCGTCTATGATCGAGCTCTTGTATTCGAGCCCTCAAGGCCACTGGCTTGTAATATGATGCTTGTATGACTTATTTTATTTGTAGAGTTGTGTTGTGATATCTTACCGCGAGTCCCTTATCTTGATCGTACACGTTTGCGAGTATGATTAGTGTACGATTGAATTGGGGGCGTCGCAGAGCCTCAGGAGAGCGGTGTCTCCAGCGACACCGCCCCAGGATCAGCGCCCACGGATGGGGCACCTCCCTCTCGTTCATAGGTAGGCGTGCCCGGCGTCCTCCTCAGGCTGGGCTCAGGAGCTCTCTTTTGGAGGGTCTATGACTTAGCCAATGTCACGAGGGAGGCGCTCGTGCACCATGTGGAGGCATGCTTCACCGCATGCTTCCCTCACGAGGGCACTAGGAACAAGGTGCCAGGTTCTCAAGAGTTCATCATCAAGACGATCGAGGAGCTTCAAGAGGCGAGAGCCATGCGTGGCGGCCATCGCGTACCACCTGGTGCAGCTCCTTGTTCTGGCGGGACAACGAGCTGCGCGTCTGCGTCAACATCCCCGGGCTCAACAGAGCCACAGCTCAGGAGCGCTTCTAGCCTTCGCGCGCTGGTCGGTGTGAGGGCCCTCCTCACAGCTACGTTTGCATGCCTTTTGGCCTGCCAAACACGGTTGCTGCCTTCCAGCGTCACCTATGAAGCATTGTGGCCGCTCAAGAGGCCAGGTACCACGCGGTCTCGGCGGAGGTAGCGACGGTTCTTCGCGAACCTCCCGAGCCTCCAGAGGCTCCCGAGGTTCAAGACCAAGGCGGCTTGTGAGGGGCAACCTCTTCAGGGCGCATCTTCTGCGACTTCAACATCTCTCCATCAACGACACTAGGTGACATTTTCCAGTTTATTCAGTTGGGGGCGCCCCTCGGGCTGCATCATCCCCAAGTTGCATGGCCTGTCCCTGCGGCACGTATCCTTTTGCCTTTTTAGTTTATCTTGTTGAGGGTGCCGCTCGGGCTGCATCATCCCCAGGCCGCGTAGGGTCCGTCCCTGCGGCGTGTATTGTTCTTGCATCTGTCTGGACTTGCTTTATATTCTCCCATAAGATGATTTATGTTATCACCTACCTGCCCGACGCTCTTTGCGGCTTCCCGCGTTGCTGACCGGCCTCTCGCTCATCCCGCAACGGGGGTTTCACATGCTGGCACCGCGCTTGTTCTCGGGTCCGTCCCTGCAACGCTGATAAACCTGTGCGATCGAGCTCTGGCTCGTGGCCTGCTCCGCGCACATCACCTCACCAGATCCTTAGTGCCTTCATCTTCTTGCGGAAAGAACAGTGGCAGGACAGCGAACGCGATTATGACTTATGCTCATTTCCTGAGCTATCCTGCAGGTATCTCTGGAGCTCAACTACAGGCGGCCTCGCCGCCCGCCCCTCTTTTATACGAGATTCACTTGCACGTTAAAGGGGGGGACTCTTGAGCATCGCGTCTCAGGAGCTCTTACTGACTCTCCAGCCCTCACCCCTGGCCTTGACCACGGCATCGCGACCTGGCATACCAGCAGCAGCTGAGCCTCGCTCGAGGGCCAGGACCCGAGGACGCAGAGCACTCAGATGAGCAGGGAAAGGGGAGACCGGCGCAGCAGTACCTAGTAGCATCACTGCTGAAGCACAAGTCGGGCATTGTGCAAGGAATCACAACAGGGTTGCCAAAAGATAAGTCACCCATGCATAATAAAGCGAGTCTCTCTGTCAGAAGCCTCCGCTCTCATAAAATCGCTAAAGCAGTGCTGCTTTCCTTTGCGGCCTCCAGGGAGCTGCTTGCACACTAAGGGGGACCTCCCGAGCATCGTGCCTCAGGAGCTCGTACAGAACCTCAGGCTTCTCACCTCCTGGCCTTGACCATGGTATCGCGACCTGGCATACCAGCGACGGCTGGAGCCCGCCTGGGGACTGGGACCTGACGGCGTAGAGCGGTAAAGCAACCGCAAGAACGAAAAGGGGGAGTAATGCCCGAGCGACACACGCAGCCACAATCTCATGTTAAGAGTAATGAGCCATGGAACAAAAGCATTACATGTTCTTTACATACCCCCGCGGGGTTCATTTTGATTCCTCGCGGGGAACAAAATAAGAACGGCCTCAAGAGGCCCCGACAACGGGCACTGCCGCCGACGCCATCATCAAAAGTGGGCCACATGAGGCTGACGCCAGCCCCATCCAGATCACCATAGGCGCCGGGTGGAGGTCGTCGTGGTGCTCCGGGAACGGCGGGAGCTCGGGGGCACGTAGCTGTCATTGCTCAACTGCGAAGACTCGCTAAGCTCAGGAGAGTTGCTGGACTCTTAGGAGTCATCGCTGCTGCTAGAGGAGCCATCGACAGGACCCACGGCTGGCACTGCGCTCGTCGCCTTGCCCTACTGATGGTCTCCTCCGGGGCAGCACTCTAGGCGGCGGCCTCCCTCGTCGAAGACCTTGAAGAACAATCTGGAGGCGCCGTCATACTCAAAGTGGATGGCGAGTGCCCCCTCCGTGCGGCAGGCACGAGTGACCTTGCCCCATCCCGAGTCATGAAGATCTTGCCAGGGTAGATGACCCCAATCTCTGCTCATGTGGCTAGACTGCAGCACCAAGCATGCTGCAGCCACAGCTCGAGCAGCCCCCTCGGCGGCATCTCTTTGGCGAAGAACTACGGGAACCGGATCCACGAGCGCAGAGGCATCGCCGCCCACAACACGAACACACGCGAGGAGGCGTCGGCGTGGGTTCACAGGACAGACGGCCGCGCGGCCCCAGCCAGGTCCCCGCGCCCGCGGCTCGTACAACGTGGGATGCTACCACCTTCTCTCAAGCCTGGTGCTCGAGCGTACAGAGGAAGTGGGAAGCCAGGTGACGGCCGCTCGTACCAAGGCCGCGTCACCTCCTGCCTCTCCCCGGTGTCATGAGGGCACCAGGACCTCTTCTTTGGTGGAAGCCGCTCGGGCTCCACAAGGGGGGTCTTTCCCTTTTCCTCCGCAGAAAACCTCCTGATCGGCGCCATGGATGTCTCGGCAAGTTAGCAAGATGGAGGGACCAAGAGGAGGAAGAAGGGCGAACTGCAAGAAGGTAGGGATGAGTAAGGGGGGCTCCGCCCCTTCCCTCATTTATAGCCAGGAGGAGGCCAACCGCCGGTCACCACGATCACACGTAATGATGATTTTGCTCTGCATGCAGCAGAGTCTTGTCAAGTCGAAAAGTTACCAAGGCAGCATGGGGAAGCGCAGGCGCCCACGTCCCATCAATCGCCACGTGTTGACCAAGGCCACAGGCGGTTGGGGCCTGCGGCTCTCCGCACTTGCCTTTTGGCTTCGCCTCGAAGCCTAGCTCGAGCGCGCCTTGGGCCCGGGGGCTACTGTTGGCGTCCTGGGAACGGGGATACCCAGACTTGTCTGCCTGCGGCCCACAGTGTGGCTCCATCAGCGGCCTGGTACGACCCATTTTCAGTAGCACGACTCAAGACCGTCGCGAGGGGCCAAGCCTCGCGAGGTGGATGACACCAAGGCCTCCCCAGGGGGCGGCCTCACCAGGCTGGCTCCCGAGGAGCAGATATATCAAGGTAAGGTGCACCTCGCAAGGTTCACATGACATGAGCCATGACGACCAAGGCTAGGCGGGCGCAGTATACCAGTTTCCCCTTTGGTGCCAAGGGGGCAAGCGCAGGTGCGGAGTCCCGAGGAATAAAGGAAAGGTTTCCATATTGGTGCAACAAGACCAAGACCGCTAAGACGACAGGACGAAGGTCATCGTGGAGCCCACTATAGCGTCACCACCAGAGTCTTTGTAGGCAAAGACTACTTTTGTCAAGATAACTTGTACTAGTTGCCCCCCTTCGAATTTGGCCGTTGTGGGATCCCTTCCCGCCTACATTTGGCAAGAGGACCAAGGCCACTATAAATAGGACTTAGCCACCACAGTAGAACGGGTGGATCAGTGAGACCATCCTCTCACCCACCAGCTCATCGAGCTCAAGAACATCTCACGTCCTAAGGTTGTTTTATCAGTGTACTAGTTCATCCTCAGCTCCTCGAGGCAATCCACCACAAAGCTGGAGTAGGGTATTACATCGCAAGGTGGCCCGAACCAGGTTAAACTGTTGTGTCTCTTGTCCCTTGGGTTCATCGAGTTAAGCTGTGGAATCGTTGGGCCGACAGTTCGGGGAGTAGGAGTTCTGCATACGCACCCCAGTGTTCGAACTTCTCAAGGGTTTGCGGAGCCCTGAATCTGACAGTGCCCACAATGATATTCATTCCGCACTGTGATTTTTATATTTTTATACTATATATAAAGTTAGTCATAGTAAAGAGAAATGATGAGCATCTTTCTCTCTATCGCATACTCCCCCTCTACGCCCCTTTCACGTATGCACACAAACTATCTCCATGTCCTCTAAAAGTATGCCCCCAACACATTCACGCATGTTTCATCTTTCTCTTGTGATATATACGGTGACGATCATTGTATTTGAAGAGAAAGCACGATACGTACATTAGACTTCAGAATCCACTTATTACGGTCACGATTTACGTTTTGTGGTTATTATACAGTCACGGGCTTACCGTGCAGCTCTATATTTTCTCAATACACGACTAGTTGACCGGTTAAACGCTCCACGTGGCACCTCTAGTGTTGCATCACATTGTCTCACTACCATTGGGCCCACCTGTCGGCGTGTATAAGAATGAAAACAAATGATAAAGAAATATTGGACGGTGGTTTGAAGTCATGACCGCGGGCACAGCGGACAAGGTGGCCTTGTATTGGTGTGCTGAGCCATCTGTTTTAACACACATGAGCCGATGTGGTGATTATACATGCACGCACGCATGCACATGAATTGCATGCATGCAACACTCACATGAACACACGTAGCCATGCACGCACGCAACACTCACACGTACACACACAGCCACGCACACACGAAACACTCACACGCATACACGTACTCATGCATGCACACACCACATGACCAACACACACTCTCACACTCAAGTGCTCAACCTGCACGTGCATGCGCACACATCAGGCCCTGACAAATACATACACAACCAGGTGGTTCCCGTGCTCGGGTTGGAGTCTTGTCATGCCTGTGTAAATTTGTGTTTATCTGACCTTTTTCCTATGCAAACTAACAGGTGGGACCCACAAGGAATGTGATCAATTTAACTAGTCAACATAGTGCCACGCAGACTATTTGGCCGGTCAACAGAGTGCAATCTGACGCTGAATGGTGAGCAGGTGACCGTATAATCACCGAAAAACGTATATAGTGACCGTAATGAGTTTATTCTGGTGTCCGGTGACCGTATTACACTTTTCGCTTGAAATACACTGACCTCCCGTGTATTTATCTCTTATCTTGCTCTCTGTGTGGAGCTGAGTAGGCCAACGTGCCAGTTCCTAAATTGGCGCATACCACCCCATTATTGATGTACTGGTTTCGTAAGAGCGAACAAGCATTCGCGTCTACTGTACAAACTGTAGATATGAGTTACAAATGCTATGAAGACGAATACAAATATTTGAATCCACTTCATGCCCAATTTATGTAGGCCCTCCAAAAGTAAATATCTACACGTTCTCACATGTTACATCTACTAACTATGCAATACATCACTACTACTACACTCTAACACAATAAATCATATGTGTTTTTAGTTTTACAAGATCTCATATTGTTACTTAATTATTCAGTTTGCATGTATTAAAATTCCCTTTGAAATATATGGCTAGTATCATCTACCGCACGGGAAAAATCTCGCCTGTGCATGTTTAATCGGGTTTGTATTGATGGATCATGTGAAACAGCAAAACTATAGTAGTACTACAGTACAAGTAACAGTTCACTGGACCGCCGTGTCGTGTACTCCTCTGTCATAGGAGTGAAGCGCTCACTTTCATAAATGTTCTGGTCCCTTTCGCCAACATGTGAGACATCAAGCAACCGGCTCCATGTGCCATACCGAAATAATAGTGCAGAGCAGCAGGGGTGAAGCACCCTAGTCATGGTGCTGGCATAGTAATGAGCAATGAGGGATCAAATTACAAAGCTGTTGGGAAACGTAGCATGCAATTTCAAATAAATTCCTACGCTCACGCAAGATATATGTAAGATATGCATAGCAACGAGAGGGGGAGAGTGTGTCTATGTACCCTCGTAGACCGAAAGCGGAAGCGTTTGACGACGCGGTTGATGTAGTCGAACTTCTTCTTGTTCCGACTGATCAAGCACCGAACATACGGCTCCTCTGAGTTCTGCACATGTTCAGCTCAATGACATCCCTCGAACTCTTGATCCAACAGAGTGTCGAAGAAGTAGATAGGTTCCATCAGCACAATGGCGTGGTGATGGTGATGGTGAAGTGATCCATGCAGGGCTCCGCCTAAGCAACGCGAGAATATGACCAAGGGTGTAATATGTGGAGGGGGGCATCGCACATGGCTAACAGATGTTGTTGTGTGTTGTAGGCGCCTCCCTCCCCTCATATATATATAGGTGGGAGGAGAGGGAGCAACTAAGGGGGGTGCCCCAAGTAGGCCGAATCCTACTTGGGGTTTCTCCCCAATTCGCCCCCTTCCTTATTAACTGGAGGGGAAAGGAAAGAGAGGGGAGGGAAGGAAAGGGGAGGATGAATCCTCCCCTTTCCTTCTCCCTTCCTCTCTTTCCTTCTCCTCCTACTTTGGCCTATATGGGGGTGCCAGAGGCCGTCAAGCCCCACGGTCTGAAGCGCATCCGCAAAGAAGCGCGGGAGCGGGAGCCAAGTGCCCGCGGGCCTCTCCGACCACACGACAAACTCCGGGAACGCGTCCACCGACTTGAAGCTCGGCCGGGGAGGTCGGGTAACCATGGCCTGCCTTCCCTCATCGCAGGAGCTGCCTCGGCCATGGCGCCTCCCGTCGCAAGAAGAAGCGTTGCTGCGGCCGCAGGAGGTAGCGCCCGCTCTCGGAAGAGTGTGCCTGTGCCCCTGAGGGACCACCGCCGGGGTCGCGGCATACTTTCGGGGGCGTCCAGGGCCCCTCTCGGGCGGTGGCGAACCAGACCCCTCTTTGGGGGCCTTCCCCTTCTCAGCGGTGGAGAACTTCCTCCTTGGCGCCATGAGGACTTTGTCAAGACGGCAAGACAGAGAAGAGGAAGGAGCGGGCAGCGAGAAGACAGAGATTAGTGAGGGGGGCTCTGCCCCTCCTCTCATTTATAGTCGGAGGGAGGCCAACCACTGGCCTCCATGATCCCACGCAATGATGGTTTTCTCTCTGCATGTAGCAGAGTCTCGTCAAGTCGAATGGTTGACGTTGCCGCATGGAGAAGTGGAGACACCCACGTCCCATCAATCGCCACACGTCAACCAAGGCCGCAGTCGGTTAGGGCCTGCGATGCTCCGCACTTGCCCCTTGGCTTCGCCTCAAAGCCAAGTTTGAGCACACCTTGGGCCCGGGGGCTACTATCGCCATTCTGGGAACGGGGTACCCAGACTTGGCTACCTGTGGCCCACTGCGTGGCTCGCCAACGGCCTGGTACAGCCGAGCTTCAGCATCAGCAACCCTAGACCCTCGCGAGGAGCCAAGCCTCGCGAGGCGGATGACACCAACATCTTCGCGAGGAGCGGCCTCCTTAGGCTGGCTCCCGAGGAGCGGAGATTTTTATGTGGGCTTCCCCTCGTGAGGTTCGGATGTCGTCATCCATGACGACCAAGGCCAGGCGGACACCAGCGGGCGGAGAGTACCAATTTCCTCTTTGGTGCTAAGAAGCAAGCGCAGGCGCGGAGTCCCGAGGAATCAGCCAAAGGTTTCCATTCCGGTGCAACAATACCAAGACCGCCAGGACGGAGGTCATCGCCGAGCCCACTGTAGCGTCATGCCCAGAGGCTTTTGCAGGCGAAGACTAGTTTTGTCGGGATAGCATGTACTAATTTTCTCCCTTCGAATTTGGACGTTGTGGGATCCCTTCCCGCCTTTCTTCCGGGAACAGGACCAAGGACACTATAAATAGGACTTACCCACCACCATAGAATAGGGCGGGATCAGATCCATTCCACCGTCACACTCAACATTTCATTCGAGCCCAAGAACACTCCCCCTCCCAAGGTTGTTCTCCCACTATACTAGTTCATCCTCAGCCATTCGAGGCCAATCCACCGCAAACCAGGAGTAGGGTTTTACACCGCAAGGTGGCCCGAACCTGTGTAAACTGCTATGTCTCATTTCCTTCCTTTTCATCGAGCTAGGCTAATGGATTGGCGAGTAGGCAGACTCGGGAGGTTGAGTTCTTCGCACGTACCATAGAGTTCGAACCTCTCAAGGGTCTGCCGAACCCGAAATGCGACAGTACCTCCCTGCTAAACTTATAGCAAGGCACACACGAGGCCTGCTACACAACATAGCATGTCGGATTTCGGGTTCCGGCAGACCCTTGAGGTTCGAACATTGGGGTGCGCGCGGAGATTTCGCCTCCTACCTTCCTGCACCCCTCCGCCGTGCTAGGATCTAAACTAAGGAAAGAACAACACAAGAGACACAGGGTTTATACTGGTTCGGGCCACCGTTGTGGTGTAATACCCTACTCCAGTGTGTGGTGTGGTGGATTGCCTCTTGGGCTGATGATGATGAACAATACAAGGAAGAGCAACCTCGCGAAGGTCTGTTCTTGGCTGAGGCGATGAACTGCTGGGAGGAGTTCAGCCACCTTTCTCTCTCTCTCCCTCTCTCTCTACTCTCCTTTGGCCGACCCTTCTAACGAGCCTCTTCCTTCCTACCTCTTTTTCGTCCTCCCCAGCCATGTGGATGGCTGGTCCTATTTATAAAGGCCCTGGTCCTCTCCCCAAATATTGAGCGGGAAGGGAGCCAACAATGGCGGGCTAATTTGAAGGGGGACAGCAAGTATCAGCTATCCTGACAAAAGTAGTCTTCGCCTACGCAAAGCTCAGGTGATGACGCCGTCTTGGGTTCCATGGTGACCTCCGTCTCGTAGTCCTCCTGGTCTTGGTCTCGTTGCACCGAAATGGCAACCTTTGCCTGATCGCCGACAGTAGCCCCCGGGCCCAAGGCGCGCCCGGACTTGGCCGTGCAGGGAGGCGGAAGGGCAAGAGCGAAGCGCCGCAGGCCCTAACAGCCTGCGGCCTTGGGCGCCGCGTGGCGGTTGACTGGACGTGGGCACCTCAGTAACCGCGTGAGTTGATAAAGGAGTGGCATCCGCCTAGGCCCCGCTTCTTGCTTTCTCCGGTTGCTACTCAGATCCCCTTTCTTGCGCCTCTCCTTCCTTCCTCCGAGATTTCCAGATCTGCTCTGACCATGCAGCCTAGGGAGCCATGGCGCCTCCTCAGCCCCCGGCCGCAGCTTGGTACTCGTCTGCCCTGGACTCGCCGAATGTGTCGGAGGCGGGCCTTGCCCGGTTGCGCCGGATGGCGATGGCGTGGGGCATCGACGGGGAGAAGGTGTTCAAGGCCGGCTCCGCCACCCCTGAGGGTCAAAGGAGCACCTTCTATCCGCTCTTCATAAGTGCCATTGTTGCTAGCCTGGTGCCTCCCTTCTTCGCCTCCATCATCCCGCAGGGGGAGCCCTTGGAGCTCCGGGTGCAGCACGCCGGCTGCAGCACCCTCGCGACCGAGGCAGAGGTCGCGGGCATCGCCCCGGGCGAGGTCTACATGACCCGGGGCTGGAGGGAGATCGCCCGGGTTTGCAGGACAAGGGGAGTCTTCGCGATCCACTTGGACTACGACGGTGCTTCGGTGATGCTCTTCAAGGTCTTTGATGCGAGCGGGCGCCGGCTGAAGTGCTGCCCCGGGGAAGGTGGCCAGGGCCCTGCTATGACGAGGACTGGGCACGCCACCCACTCCCTTGGAGGCTCCTCAGGTGGTGGAGGCGTCGGAGGTTCCAGCGACTCCGGCGAGCTCTTCGTGACTCCGGAGACGAGCGACGACAGCTACGAGCCCCCGTGCCGGCGCCGCTCCTGGAGCAGGGCGGGCTCGTCAGGCCGCCGCCGACTCTGATCTGGATGGGGTTGGCGTTGGTGCTTGATGGCCCACTGTTGATGATGGCGTTTTTTGTAGGGACGCGCGTGGTTTGTGTCCCTTTAGGATCCGTTCCCTGTGAGGAATCAAAAACGCGTCCCGTAGGGGCTTGTAAGGTGCATGTGATCCTGTCTTGTATATGTAACACTTGTCGTAGAATTGCGCGAGTTTCTCATTCCATCTTAGCTCAGTCCTCCCTTTCGAACCTCACGAGGGCTTGGTGCTCTGCGCCGACAGGTCCCACTCCCAAGGCAGCTTCAGCCGTCGCTGGTATGCCAGGTCGCGATGCCGTGGTCAAGGCCAGGAGGTGAGCGACCCGGAGTCCGGTAAGAGCCCCTGAGTAGCGATGCTCATGAGGTCCCCTTTGGTGCCCAAGCAGCCGTCGTTTGATGAGAAAGGGGAGCACCGTCGCTAGCAAGGGATAGCATTAGGTGCGGGGATGGTGCCACGGTAGCTGGCGCTTCCGGGCGATAACTTATCTCGAGGATCAGGGGCCGCTCTCTGGTGTGTGGCCGGGTCCGTGCGTCGGCAGGAGCGGGGTTGCCTGGCGAGGTCCTCGTGTGTCTCCTCCCTCTCGCCTCAGCTCCCCTTTCTGCTCTACGTCCTCGGGTCCCGGCCCTCGAGAGAATCTCAGCCGTCGCTGGTATGCCAGGTCGCGATGCCGTGGTCAAGGCTAGAGGGTGAGGGCTGGAGAGCCAGTAGGAGCCCTGAGACGCGATGCTCAGGCACCCCCCTTCAACGTGCAAGCGGTTCGCGCAGACAAGAGCGAAGGAGGCACAGCAAGAGCCTCGCCTGACGCAGCTCCTTCAGGAGGTCCTGCAGGTCCATCATAGAAAAAGCAAGGGGTTGTTATACAATTGACGGCCAGCCGTTGGTTGCTTCTGAGGGGTGGTGAGGCACTGAAGGCTTGACGAGGTGACGCTATGCGGGGCTGCCGCGGCCAGAGCTCAGCCATCCAGGTTTGTCGGTGTTGCAGGGACGGACCCATGCGCAAGCGTCGTGCCGTTCGGGAGCAGCTCCGTTAGTTGGCGTCAGCTGAGTAGGCAACTAGGTAAAACACGTTAGCCGCGAAGGAGTGGATTCGTGCGAATAGATGCTGGGAATGCGGAGATCACTGGGTCAGGCCCGAGCGACTTGGGGGTGATGCAGCCTGAGGGGCGCCCCCAACAAGGTAAGCTAACAACATGGAACAAAGGGATACACGCCGCAGGGACGGACCCACGCGGCCTGGGAATAATGCAGCCTTGGGGGCGCTCCCAGCTAGAAGTAAAACTCGAAAGATGTCACCTGGTGATGTTGAGGACGAAGGGGTGTTGGTGTAGCAGGCTTGGGGGGTTGCGGGAGCCGATCCTCACGAGCCCCCAGGCCCAGGGGCCTCGGGAGGCTCCGGAGGTGCTGGCGGCTCCTCGCGGGCCATCTCCATCTCTGCCAGGGCTGCGGAACGCCTGGCCTCTCGTACCTCCGTGATGCCCCTCATGAGGCGCTGGTACGCGTCTGTCGCGTTCGGCAAGCCGTAAGGCATGCGAATGTAGCTGTGGGGTGGACCTCCGCAGTGCCCCACTCGCGAGGGCCAGAGGCGCTCCAGAGAGACGACTCGGTTGAGCCCTGGTATGTCGATGCAGATGCGCAGCCCACCATCCTCGCCTGGATGGGGGGCCACTGCTGGTAGGCGGCGGGCGCATCTCATGACTCTTGACTCCTGTAGCTCCTGAATGGCCTTGCTAACGAACTCCTGTGGGTCTGGATCTCCTTGCCTTGCTCCTTCTTGAGGGAAACGTGCTTCAAAACACGCCTCCATGTGGTGCCCAAGCGCCTCCCTCGTGACCCTAGCTAGGTTGGTGGCCCTCCAGGGGGGATCCCCCGAGCCCTGCCTGGGGAGGGCGCCGGGCGCGCTTTCCTAAGCGATGGAGGGACGTTCCCCCTGGGCAGGCGCGGGCCCTAAGGGGCCTGCCTCTTGAGGGGCCGGGCCGAACGATGTCTTCTTCTTCTTGGGGGCGGTCTCGGGAAGCCTCCTGCTTCCGCGATCCGGGTCTTCCAGTGATGCGGCCTGAAAGGCTCGTTCCAGGGAACGCACCGCGTCCTTCTCTTCACAGGGCACCGTGATGACTCCGCAATTCCTGGCATCTTGAGGACGTTGTAGCCGTGGTGAGTTACGGCCATGAACTTGGCCAGCGCTGGGTATCCAAGGATGGCGTTGTACAGCAGGCGAATGTGAGCGACGTCGAAGTTGATGAGCTCGGTGCGGTAGTTGTCGCGTGCCCCGAAGGTGACAGGGAGGCGGACCTGCCCAATCGGGACCGTGGAGCCGTCAGTGATGCCGGAGAAGGGCTTGGTTGGCTGAAGCTGGCTGTAGGGCACTTGGAGGTTGTTGAACGTCTCCACGGACAGGACGTTGAGCCCTGCCCCGCCATCGATGAGGATCTTGGTGACCACCACGTTGTTGATGATTTGGGAACAAAGCATCGGGAGGACTCCGGCTGTTCCCGCACACTTGAGCTGATCTGCAGAGCTGAACGTGATGGCCCACGCCGACCACCTGAGAGGGCGTGTGGCTTCGAGTCTGGGGAGTGCCGCGTTCACTTGGCGGGTGAACTGCTTGAAGATGCGCTGAGAGGCTGGGGCTTGTGCTCCGCCCAAGATGCAGGCGATCGCGCGCGGCTCCTGGAAGCCCCCAGCCTCCTCGTCCTGATGGTGGTCCTCGTTTCTCCTTGGCTGCGGCGCCAGCAGTGGGAGGCCTGCGTTGCCTAGCGGGCGATCCTCGCGAGTGAAAGCACAAGTGCTCCCTAAGTGGTTTTGATAATTGATGACAACATATCTCTTGTTGGACTAACACTTCTATCTAGCATGTTTCAGATAAGTTCAACAATGGAGTGGCATGGACTAAAGGTTGTGGGAACTCCTTAGATGCTAAGGACAAAGGATTGGCTAAAGCTTCAAGCTCAAGACTCTTCATTTTACATTTTAGTGATCCAAGATCACATTGAGTCCATAGGAAAAGCCAATACTATCAAGGAGGGATGAGGCGTTGCTTAATGAGCCTCTTGCTTCATGTGCTTGATGATATGCTCCAAAATCCTCAACTACTTTCCCATATCCACATATGACCTAAACCCTAAGCCAAACTCGGTCCTACCGATTCTTCCTATCCGGCGCCACCGAGTTTCACTTGTCATTAGCCACTACCAAACCCTAGCAATTCGGTTCTACCGATAAGGATCTCGGTCTCACCGAGATGGGATTTTAAACTCTCTGTTACCTACTGTAATATTCTCGGTCTCACCGAGATATGCAATCGGTCCCACCGAGATTGCAATGTAAACTCAGTGTTTCCCCTTTGTAACTTTTCGGTCTCACCGAGTTCCACTCGGTCCCACCGAAAGAGCAAATCGGTCCCACCGAGTTTGCCTGACCAACTCTCTAGTTAGCTAATTACCAAACTCGGTCTCACCGAGTTTGTGTGATCGGTCTCACCGAGATTACGTTATGCCCAAACCCTAACCGAATCGGTCCTACCGAGTTGCATGTCAGTCCCACCGAAATTCCTAACGGTCACTAGGTTTACTACTTCGGTCAGACCGAGTTTATTTATTCGGTCCCACCGAGATTGGAAAACTGTGTAACGGTTGGATTTTGTGTGGAGGCTATATATACCCCTCCACCTCCTTCTCATTCAGTGAGAGAGCCATCAGAACACACACATCATTCCAACTCATTTGTTCTGAGAGAGAACCACCTACTCATGTGTTGAGACCAAGACATTCCATTCCTACCACATGAATCTTGATCTCTAGCCTTCCCAAGTTGCTTTCCACTCAAATCTTCTTTCCACCAAATCCAAATCCTATGAGAGAGAGTTGAGTGTTGGGGAGACTATCATTTGAAGCACAAGAGCAAGGAGTTAATTACCTACACACCATTTGTTACTTCTTGGAGAGTGGTGTCTCCTAGATTGGCTAGGTGTCACTTGGGAGCCTCCGACAAGATTGTGGAGTTGAACCAAGGAGTTTGTAAGGGCAAGGAGATCGCCTACTTCGTGAAGATCTACCGCTAGTGAGGCAAGTCCTTCGTGGGCGATGGCCATGGTGGGATAGACAAGGTTGCTTCTTCGTGGACCCTTTGTGGGTGGTTGCTTCTTCGTGGACCCTTCGTGGGTGGAGCCCTTCGTGGACTCGCGCAACCGTTGCCCTTGGGTGGAGCCCTGTGTGGACTCGCGCAACCGTTACCCTTCATGGGTTGAAGTCTCCATCAACGTGGATGTAGGATAGAACCACCTATCCGAACCACGGGAAAAACATCCGTGTCTCCAATTGCGTTTGATCTTTCGAAACCCTTCCCTTTACATTCTTGCAAGTTGCATGCTTTACATTCCGCTGCTCATATACTCTTTGCATGCTTGCTTGATATGTATTGTGTGTGTTGAAATTGTGCCTAAACTCCACTTATACCGAAAAAGATTAAAAATTGCAACTTTAGCACATAGTGTCTAATCACCCCCCCTTTAGACACATCTACTTCTAGATCCTACAAGTGGTATCAGAGCATTGGTCTCCATTGCCTTGGTTTAATCACCATTGGAGGAATATGGATGTGTCTACTCTAGGGAGTCTTAGACATAGAGTGCCTATTCTTGATGGAAAGTATTTTCATGAGTGGAAAAATGAGATGCTTGTAATCTTCAATCAATATCATTTGAACAAGTATATTGCTAGCCCTTGTGCACCCCATATTGATCCCTTGCATCCTACCCTAGATGAAGATATTGACATGATTCGCAATCTTAGAACTATTGAGCTCATCATTAGAGGATTGCCCAAAAATCTGATTGCTTGTTTGCCTACTCAAGATTGTGCCTATACTATATGGAAATTTCTTGAGGAACGATTTCCCAATCATTCCTTGAAAACTTTGGATGAAATTCTCCATAAATCCATTGCCTTGAGTAAGATGAACTCTAGTGATCCTAGTTTTGGAAATGATGAGTCACAAGATCATGATGAACTTGAATATTATGATGATGATGACAGTGACTCCGATCTTGATGATGCAATGAGACATTTTAGTCTTATGGCAAATCTTCGGGGATATGAATCAAGAGGAAAGGAATGGGTTCTTGATAGTGGATGCATTGATCATATGACCGGAGACGAAGAGATGTTTCGTGAGCTTGCTGAAAACAACGGCCCTCGAAAATATGTCACCTTTGGTGATAATTCAAAGGGTAAAGTGGTTGGCCTTGGTAAGGTGGCCATCTCACATGATAGTTCCATTCAAAATGTCATGCTCGTTGAATCTCTTGGCTATAACTTACTTTCAGTATCTAGACTTGCTGATTTCGGTTTGAACGTTCTATTTATTGAGGTAGATTGCCAAGTATTTCGTCGAGACAATCATAAAATGGTCTTTACGGGTATGCGTAGAGGTGATCTTTACATTGTCGATTTCTCTAAAAAGGCACAACCTAAAACTTGCTTTGTTGCTAAATCCTCAAAAGGCTGGTTGTGGCATAGACGACTAGGTCACGTTGGCATGAGAAACCTTGACAAGCTTATTAAAGAAAATCATATCCTTGGAGTTAACGATGTCATATTTGATAAGGATAGACTTTGCAGTGCTTGTCAAGCAGGTAAACAGGTTGGAGGAAGACATCCCGTGAAGAACATCATGACCACAAGGAGGCCACTCGAGCTGCTTCACATGGATCTTTTTGGTCCCAATGCCTACAAGAGTCTCGGTGGAAATTCTTTTGGTCTAGTTATAGTTGATGATTTTTCAAGATTTACGTGGGTGTTCTTTCTTAATGACAAATCGCAGGTCCAGAAGATCTTCAGAAACTTCGCTAGGAAAGCCCAAAATCAGTTTGATGTGAAGATCAAGAAGGTTCGGAGTGACAACGGAACAGAGTTCAAGAACGCAAATGTGGACACCTTTCTTGACGAAGAAGGGATTTCACACGAGTTCTCGGCTACATACACACCTCAACAAAATGGAGTTGTTGAGAGGAAGAACCGGACGCTCATCGAAATGGCAAGAACAATGCTTGATGAATACAAGACGCCAAAGCACTTTTGGGCAGAAGCGGTTGAGACAGCTTGTCACGCAACAAATCGCTTATATCTTCACAAGCTACTCGGCAAGACGGCATACGAGCTCCTCACCGGTAACAAGCCTCAAGTTGGATACTTTTGAGTATTTGGCTCAAAGTGCTACATTCTTGATAAGCATCATCGTTCAAAGTTTGCTCCTAAATCTCATGAAGGTTTTCTACTTGTTTATGGCTCAAACTCTCACACTTACCGTGTCTACAAAAATTTCTCCCGAAAGGTTGAAGAGACGATAGATGTGAAGTTTGATGAATCTAATGGCTCGCAAGTAGAGCAATTGCCAATTGATGTAGGAGACAAAGACCCTTCAGAAGCAATTCAAGATTTGTCCATTGGCAAAATTCGTCCAACGGAGGTGAAGGAGAGTACTTCATCCGTCCAAGTGGAAGCTTCTACTTCACGACAAGGTGAACCAAGAATCGACACGGAAGCATCCACAAGTGGGCCACACCAAGATGAAGAAAACGAGGAAGTACGTCAAGATGAACATCAACAACCTCCTTCTCCACCACGACAAGAGAACGACGACGTCAACAATGAAGAAGGCCAAGAAGAAGAACAAGATGAAGAAGATGCTCAACAAAGACCCAAGCAAAAGCTCTCACGAGTCCGAGCAAGAATTGCCAAAGATCATCCCGTCGAGCAAATCCTCAATGATATACAAACCGGGAGAATCACTCGCTCAAAAACTCGTTTAGCTAACTTTTGTGAAAACTATTCATTCATCTCTAGCATTGAACCAATGAAGGTTGAAGAAGCATTGGAAGATCCGGATTGGATAAACGCTATGCATGAAGAGCTACATAACTTTGAGAGAAACCAAGTTTGGACATTGGTTGAGAAGCCCGACAACAACCACAACATCATTGGTACCAAATGGGTGTTTCGCAACTAGCAAGATGAAGATGGACAAGTGGTCTACAACAAAGCACGTCTCGTCGCCCAAGGATACACACAAGTCGAAGGTATGGACTATGGTGAGACGTATGCTCCCGTTGCTAGACTTGAGTCCATTCGCATCTTACTTGCCTATGCTAATCACCATAATATCACCTTGTACCAAATGGACATTAAAAGTGCTTTTCTAAATGGAGAAATAGAGGAGGAAGTTTATGTCAAACAACCTCCCGGCTTTGTCAATCCTAAGAAACCAAATCATGTTTACAAACTTCACAAAGCTCTTTATGGTCTTAAACAAGCTCCTAGAGCATGGTATAAATGCTTGACCAAGTTCCTTACTACAAGTGGTTTTGAAATTGGTAAAATTGATTCTACTCTTTTTACTAAAAGGGTTAATGGAGAACTATTTGTATGCCAAATTTATGTTGATGACATCATATTTGGTTCAACTAACCCTCTCTTTAGTGAAAATTTTGGAAAGCTAATGTCAGAGAAGTTTGAGATGTCTATGATGAGTGAACTCAAATTCTTTCTCGGGTTGCAAATCAAGAAAACTAAGGAAGGTACATTTGTCTCTCAAACAAAGTACACCAAGGACTTATTCAAGAAGTTCAATATGCAAGAATGCAAAGGTATGTCTACACCCATGCCCACTAGTGGACATAATGATTTGACCAAAGATGGTGAACCTGTTGATCAAAAGGTTTATCGCTCTATGATTGGTTCATTGTTATACCTATGTGCTTCACGTCCCGATATTATGCTAAGTGTGTGCATGTGTGCTCGAAATCAAGCTGCTCCTAAAGATTGTCATCTTAAGGCTGTGAAAAGGATAGTGAGATATTTAATCCATACACCAAATTTTGGCATTTGGTATCCTAAGAGGTCTTCTTTTGATCTTGTTGGCTACTCCGACTCAGATTATGCAAGAGACAAGGTTGATAGAAAGTCCACTTCGGGTACTTGTCAATTTCTTGGTAGATCTCTTGTGTCTTGGTCTTCCAAGAAACAAAACTCGGTATCCTTATCCACCGCCGAAGCGGAATACATTGCCGCTGGTTCATGTTGCGCTCAATTACTTTGGATGACCCAAACTCTTAAAGATTATGGGATTTATGTGAGACATGTTCCACTGCTTTGTGACAATGAAAGTGCTATCAAAATTGGTCATAATCCTGTACAACATTCTCGAACTAAGCATATTGAAGTTCGTCATCATTTCATTCGAGATCACGTTGCTAAGGGTGACATCAATCTTAAGCATGTTCGCACCGATAAGCAATTAGCGGATATATTCACTAAACCGCTTGATGAGAAAGTGTTTTGCAGGTTGAGAGGAGAATTGAACATCATTGATGCCTCGAACTTGGAGTAGAAACTTCATTGGATACATGCAAGACATGAGCTTATGACTAATCCATGATATATCTCTTATGATAACTATCTTATGTCTTGGATATATTTGCACCTTGCATGTTGTCTAACCCATGTAGGTGCTTGGTTGAATCTAATTCCATGAGATTGCGACTCACTCATATCTTGAGCAATCTCTACATCACCAAGACTCTACACAATAGTGGTTGAAGACAAGGAAGCACAAAACCATTCAAACATATCCTTTGACAAATTCTATGTTAAGCTTCATGATTGTCATTTTTGGATACACTAGTGCTCTTCCTTGCAAGAACTAACCCATGTAGGTAGATGAACTCAAACTCCAAGTGGTGCTCTCAACTCTTGATGAACTACATCAACCCTGAGCACCCACACAAGTTCAACTACATGAGCAAGAACCACATCACCACCCAAGGTATGTCATTCCATCTTAGAGAAGCTTTACTTCAAGACATGAGTCAAAGCAACTCAACAAGATGTGAACACATCAAGATGCTTAAACGAAAAATGGTAACCCCATTTTGAGCTTAAACGATGAGTATGACGTATGATCAAGTGTCCTCACTTGACTCCTAAGTCAATATACTCTAACATAGGTGACTATGTCACCGCCCAATTCTAGATGAAGTTCTCTTGTGTCCTTTTCTGAGTTATTGCATTTGTTCCTTGCATATTTGTTTCCTTCTCTCTCAAAAACAAAAAAAACTTCATCTAGAAACTTTCACTTTTTCCTGTTTGTTTTTGTTCTGCATATTTCTGCATCAAATTCCTTGCAAATCTTTGTGAGATCTTACTTGACTAGTGAGCTGAGGTGACAAGTGTTTTTTCTCTGTGTAAACTCGGTTTCACCGACTTGCAAATTTCGGTCCAACCGAATCTTTTCGGTACCACCGAAATGTGCCACTCGGTGCCACCGACTTTGCAATCAGAAAAACAGTTTGCCACTTGTTCTACATTTCTTATGATCCAGCTCCACTCAATGAATCTTGTCCTCCACAAGCATCACAATTTTATCCTCTGCTTTGTGCCGAATCTCAAGGACCAAACCCATTCGACGGATTCCAGGAAAAACCTTCTTGGAAATTGATGTCAAAGGGGGAGAGAGAGATCACATCAAAGCTTGTAGGAAAGAGAGATCACACCAAGAGAGAAAAAGTATTAAGGGGAGAGAAAGTCTCAAGGATCCCGGATGTTGTTAAGGGGGAGAGAGAGAGATCTCCAGGGAGAGAGAAATACTCAAGGATCCCAGATGCTTGATGTTCAAGAGGAGAGATGCCACATGTCTTTTTTGGGGGAAAGACATGTTCACATGAACTCATTTGAATTAAGTTCTATTCAGCTCTGATTTTCTGTTTCCTATCTTCTCCCAATATCCCATGTAAGATTCAGGGGGAGCAAGACACCTAAGGGAAAAGAAATCAGCCAAATTCATTGCATATCTTTATTTTTGGGGACATGTTGAATCCAATGATATCACTCTCTACATGTCATCCCAGTTTTGGCATTCTTGTGGTTTCTTTTGTTTGCTCTGGCTAGTGGACGTACCTGTGTTATCTAACCTTGTTTGCAGGTTCATTCCATCCTAAGCCAACTCGAGACCACAAGGTAAGTATATGCATCAAAATCATGAGTATGAGGAGTTCTTGCTTATGTACATACTGTTTGCAAGAAGGACTCATGAGCATGAAGGTATTTTCCTTAATAATCTTTTGCTCTGATGCATATGGCCAAGATACATGTAACACATTGCCTACTCTGTCATGATTATGCTCTCACATGCCTCTATATTTCATATCTACATGAGTGCATACATGTAGGGGGAGCCTATGCTTGCTACATGTTCTTCCAAAGCTTTACTTGCTGTTCTGTATATCTTTATCTAAAGCTTTGATGTATGTTGCCATCAATTACCAAAAAGGGGGAGATTGAAAGCACAAGTGCTCCCTAAGTGGTTTTGATAATTGATGACAACATATCTCTTGTTGGACTAACACTTCTATCTAGCATGTTTTAGATAAGTTCAACAATGGAGTGGCATGGACTAAAGGTTGTGGGAACTCCTTAGATGCTAAGGACAAAGGATTGGCTAAAGCTTCAAGCTCAAGACTCTTCATTTTACATTTTAGTGATCCAAGATCACATTGAGTCCATAGGAAAAGCCAATACTATCAAGGAGGGATGAGGTGTTGCTTAATGAGCCTCTTGCTTCATGTGCTTGATGATATGCTCCAAAATCCTCAACTACTTTCCCATATCCACATATGACCTAAACCCTAAGCCAAACTCGGTCCTACCGATTCTTCCTATCCGGCGCCACCGAGTTTCACTTGTCATTAGCCACTACCAAACCCTAGCAATTCGGTTCTACCGATAAGGATCTCGGTCTCACCGAGATGGGATTGCAAACTCTCTGTTACCTATTGTAATATTCTCGGTCTCACCGAGATATGCAATCGGTCCCACCGAGATTGCAATGTAAACTCAGTGTTTCCCCTTTGTAACTTTTCGGTCTCACCGAGTTCCACTCGGTCCCACCGAAAGAGCAAATCGGTCCCACCGAGTTTGCCTGACCAACTCTCTAGTTAGCTAATTACCAAACTCGGTCTCACCGAGTTTGTGTGATCGGTCTCACCGAGATTACGTTATGCACAAACCCTAACCGAATCGGTCCTACCGAGTTGCATGTCAGTCCCACCGAAATTCCTAACTGTCACTAGGTTTACTACTTCGGTCAGACCGAGTTTATTTATTCGGTCCCACCGAGATTGGAAAACTGTGTAACGGTTGGATTTTGTGTGGAGGCTATATATACCCCTCCACCTCCTTCTCATTCAGTGAGAGAGCCATCAGAACACACACATCATTCCAACTCATTTGTTCTGAGAGAGAACCACCTACTCATGTGTTGAGACCAAGACATTCCATTCCTACCACATGAATCTTGATCTCTAGCCTTCCCAAGTTGCTTTCCACTCAAATCTTCTTTCCACCAAATCCAAATCCTATGAGAGAGAGTTGAGTGTTGGGGAGACTATCATTTGAAGCACAAGAGCAAGGAGTTAATTACCTACACACCATTTGTTACTTCTTGGAGAGTGGTGTCTCCTAGATTGGCTAGGTGTCACTTGGGAGCCTCCGACAAGATTGTGGAGTTGAACCAAGGAGTTTGTAAGGGCAAGGAGATCGCCTACTTCGTGAAGATCTACCGCTAGTGAGGCAAGTCCTTCGTGGGCGATGGCCATGGTGGGATAGACAAGGTTGCTTCTTCGTGGACCCTTTGTGGGTGGTTGCTTCTTCGTGGACCCTTCGTGGGTGGAGCCCTTCATGGACTCACGCAACCGTTGCCCTTGGGTGGAGCCCTGTGTGGACTCGCGCAACAGTTACCCTTCGTGGGTTGAAGTCTCCATCAACGTGGATGTAGGATAGCACCACCTATCCGAACCACGGGAAAAACATCCGTGTCTCCAATTGCGTTTGATCTTTTGAAACCCTTCCCTTTACATTCTTGCAAGTTGCATGCTTTACATTCCGCTACTCATATACTCTTTGCATGCTTGCTTGATATGTATTGTGTGTGTTGAAATTGTGCCTAAACTCCACTTAAACCGAAAAAGATTAAAAATTGCAACTTTAGCACCTAGTGTCTAATCACCCCCCCCCTTTAGACACATCTACTTCTAGATCCTACAGCGAGGCTGATCCCTCCAGTCTCCCTCACGAGGCTGATCCTCCATCCTCTCTCGCGAGGCGGGTCTTGCTAGCGATCCTCGCGAGGTTGGTCGCGCCACCCTTGGCGCGGCCCACGGTCTTCCTAGCGTCCTGCGTTTCTTCCTCCTCCTCGACCGTAGCCCCGGTCACCGCGGTCGGGGCGACGGCCGATCCTTCCTTCATGCACGGCTCGGAGTTCTTGGCATTCGTTGGTGTTGTGGGTGTGGAGGTCGTGGTACACGCAGTACTGGCTGCCCTTGGGAGGTTCGGGCTGGTGTCTGGTTCTGCCGCGAGCACTGCAGCCCCCTTGCGCTTCACATCCTTGGCCTTGAGCTTCTTCTCTTCTGGGTCTGCGGCAGGTAGCTCGAGGAGGGAGAGACGCCCCTCCTCAGCCCTGGCGCACTTGTTTGCCAAGTTGAATAGCTCCAAGGAAGTGCACAGGTCTTCATGCATCGCCAGCTCCTCCTTCATCTTGACGTCGCGCACTCCCTCGGAGAAAGCTGAGATGATGGCCTCCTCAGTCACCTTGGGGATCTTGAGGCGTGCGTTGTTGAAGCGCTGGATGTACTTCTGCAGGGTCTCCCTGGGTTGTTGCTTGATGCGGCGCATGTCGCTCACGGCGGGTGGCCGGTCGCGAGTACCTTGGAAGTTGGCGATGAAGCGGGTGCGCATCTCTTCCTAGGAGGAGATTGTGCCTGGAGCCAGGTTCAGGAGCCAGGTGCGGGCCCCGTCCTTGAGCGCCATGGGAAACCAGTTCGCCATGACCTTCTCATCTCTATTGGCAGCTTCGATGCCCAGCTCGTAGAGCTAGAGGAACTCCGCAGGGTCGGCCGTGCCGTCATAGCGAGGAGGCGGGTCTGGTTTGAACTTGCCGGGCCACGCGACGCTGCGTAGTTCGGTGGTGTAGGCGCGGCAGCCTGCTGTGGCCACGGGAGGCCTTAGGTGACGGAGAGCCTGGTCTTGCATGTCCCCACGCGCTGGAGCAGGGGGATGGTCGCGTTGTGCTGGAGCAGGGAGCGCCCGGGCAGCTTCTGGCGGGCGGGGGACTTCTTGGAAGCTCTGTTCTTACTGCGCTGGCACCTGACGGAGCGGGTTCCGCCTAGGGGCCATGCGCCTTGGAGCCATGGCGTCTTCTTGAGGAGGAGGTGGCCGGGGCGCCGCCGGAGCCTCTTCGCCCGCGCGGGGCGGGGTGCGGTGCAGCGGAACGGACGGCGCGGAAGAGCCCCCTGCAGCGCGGACGAGCTCGGCGACGCAGTCGAGCCATTCTTCGTAGACGTCGTCGAATTGACGGTAGCGCAGGAGCTCGTTTGCCGCGATGAGTGCAGCCCGAGGCTCCATGGGTGCGCGGAGCATGCGGGACGAAGATCCAGCTGGGGCGAGCGAGGGAGTTGCGGTGCGGCCGTCTTGACGCACGGACGGATGCTGGGACGATGCTTGCCGCTCGTCCCCCGCCGGGCCGGGGGCGGCGTTGACGGCAGGTGATGGGGAACGGCGTGGATGCCCACCGACAGGGGCCATCTGGGCGACGCGGGATGCGAGTGCGGCCCGGCGCTCGGCGCGGGCCCGACAAGCGTCAGACATGGGCGTGACGGTCGGAGGAGAACGGGGCGGTGGAAGACGAATTCCGGCGCACCCCTACCTGGCGCGCCAAATGTCGGATTTCGGGTTCCGGTAGACCCTTGAGGTTCGAACACTGGGGTGCGCGCGGAGATTTCGCCTCCTACCTTCCTGCACCCCTCCGCCATGCTAGGATCTAAACTAAGGAAAGAACAACACAAGAGACACAAGGTTTATACTGGTTCGGGCCACCGTTGTGGTGTAATACCCTACTCCAGTGTGTGGTGTGGTGGATTGCCTCTTGGGCTGATGATGATGAACAATACAAGGAAGAACAGCCTCGCGAGGGTCTGTTCTTGGCTGAGGCGATGAACTGCTGGGAGGAGTTCAGCCACCTTTCTTTCTCTCTCTCTCTCTCTCTCTGCTCTCCTTTGGCCGACCCTTCTAACGAGCCTCTTCCTTCCTACCTCTTTTTTGTCCTCCCCAGCCATGTGGGTGGCTGGTCCTATTTATAGAGGCCCTGGTCCTCTCCCCAAATATTGAGCGGGAAGGGAGCCAACAATGGCGGGCTAATTTGAAGGGGGACAACAAGTATCAGCTATCTTGACAAAAGTAGTCTTCGCCTGCGCAAAGCTCAGGTGATGACGCCGTCTTGGGCTCCACGGTGACCTCCGTCTCGTAGTCCTCCTGGTCTTGGTCTTGTTGCACCGAAATGGCAACCTTTTCCTGATGCCTCGGTACTCCGCGGCCGCGCTTGCCCCCTTTGCACCAAAGAGGAAAGGAGGACGGTGCACGGGCTGGCACCCGCCTGGCGCCCTGAGTTGTCATGGCTTGCGTCATGGGCACCTCGTGAGGTACCCTGCCTTGATCCCTCCGCCTCCTCATGAGCCAGCCTGACGAGGCCGTGCCTGAGGAAGCTTCGCGTCGTCCAGCCCGCGAGGCTTGGCCCCTCGCGAGGGTCTTGGGTTTGTGTTGGTGAAGATGGGCTGTGCTGGGCCCCCCTTTGAGCCACGCCGCAGGCAGGCAAGTCTGGGGACCCCCGTTCCCAGAATGCCGACATAGCATACATGATAGAACCTATGGCTGAGGCATAGGGAATGACTTTCATTTTCTCTCTATCTTCTGCAGTGGTCGGGCATTGAGTCTTACTCGACTTCACACCTTGTAATACAGGTAAGAACCCTTTCTTTGATTGATCCATTTTGAACTTCTTCAAAACTTTATCAAGGTATGTGCTTTGTGAAAGTCCAATTAAGCATCTTGATCTATCTCTATAGATCTTCATCCCAATATATAAGCAGCTTCACCGAGGTCTTTCATTGAAAAACTTTTATTCAAGTATCCTTTTATGCTATCCAGAAATTCTACATCATTTCCAATCAACAAATATGTCATCCACATATAATATTAGAAATGCTATAGAGCTCCCAATCACTTTCTTGTAAACACAGGCTTCTCCGAAAGTCTTTATAAAACCATATGCTTTGATCACCTCATCAAAGCGTATATTTGAACTCCGAGATGCTTGCACTAGTCCATAGATTGATTGCTGGAGCTTGCACACTTTGTTAGCACCTTTAGGATCAACAAAACCTTCTGGTTGCATCATATATAACTCTTCTTTAAGAAATCCATTAAGGAATAAAGTTTTGACGCCCATTTTCCAGATTTCATAACCATAAAATGCGGTAATTGCTAACATGATTCGGATAGACTTAAGCATCCTACGGGTGAGAAATTCTCATCATAGTCAACTCCTTGAACTTATCAAAAACCTTTCGCGACTAGTCAAGCTTTATAGATGAAAGTGCGTTATATTGACTAGAGGGGGGGTGAATAGGCGATTTTTATGAAATTCTTCACTGAGGAATTTGCCGGTGAGGAAATTCCTAAGCGAAGAACTACTAGCAGCGGAATAAGTACTCAAAAGTAAACATAACAGAATAGAAGCATAGTCATCATGATGAAATGAAGACAGGCACAGAGTACAGGAAGCGTAATCACATGATAACACAGGATGAAGACAAACAGATTGAAGAAATTGAACTGAGGAAATTGAGAAAGTCTTCAGTCAAAGTCTTCAAACACAGATATGAACAAACACACAGCACAGTTATGAGGAAATGAAAGAGTTGAGGAAATAGAACCAGTAAGCTTGGTGAAGATAATGATTTGGTAGACCAGTTCCAACTGCTGTCTCAGTTGTACGTCTGGTTGGAGCTGCTGAGTATTTAAACTCGAGGACACACAGTCCCGGACACCCAGTCAAGGACACTTAGTCCAAGACACCCAATCCTCACTGTATTCTCCTTGAACTAAGGTCACACAGACCTCGTCCAATCACTCGTGGTAAGTCTTCAGGCGACTTCCAAACCTTCACAAACTTGGTCACTCGGCGATCCACAATTCCTCTTGGATGCTCTAGGCCATGACACCTAACCGTTTGGAAGAAGCATAGTCTTCAAAGGTAACAAGCGTCGGATCCACTCAGGATCAATCTCTTCAGTGATGCTCAATCAATTGGGGTTTGTAGGTGTTTGGGTTTTGGGTTTTTGGTTTTTCCTCACTTGATGAGTTTCGCTCAAAGTCCTCGGAGGATGGGTTGCTCTCAAATGACAAGTGTCAGTTTCTCTCGGAGCAGCCAACCAGCTAGTGGTTGTAGGGGGCGGCTATTCATAGCCTAGGGAGCAGCCCGACATGATAAGACATAAATGCCCTTCAATGATATGTCCGTTAGGTGGATAGATATTTTGGGACAGCTGGCGCATAGCACAGCAACGGTCGGAATTTTGAGTAGCAAAATCCTCAGGGCTATCATGTTACTCACTGTGTAGGCAATCCGCACTGGCGAATTCCTAACTCCTCAGTCAGGACAAATTCCTCAGAGACCAGAACAACTTCGTCTCTGTCACTGAAGAAATTGACTGAACTGTATGAGATTTCCAATGGCTTCACTCGAAGGGATTGGTAGGTGTAGGATTTTGAGTTGAGCATCACATGGAAAATTTTCCTTAATATTTCCTCGACCCCCTTTAACAGTATGGTGTTTCCTATGACTCAAGAAAGAGAAAAACAAAACTATGAAAATGAAAGTCTTCAAGCTTCATATTCCTCGCATGAATATCAAGTCTTCACGGACACACCAATTTCTTCACTTTCAAAGTCTTCATGAAAGTCTTCAGAAATACCAAAATCTTTAGTCCAAGATATTCATTTTTAGGGGTCAACTTTTCCTGTAAATATCAAACTCCTCATAGACTTATAGACCTGTGTACACTCACAAACGCATTAGTCCCTTAACCTATAAGTCTTCAATACACCAAATCACTAAGAGGCACTAGATGCACTTACAATAGACAGTAATATTACAATCAGCGTCAGTCTTCTTCTTGAAGATCCGTTTATTCTCTATGGCTCGCCGATCATCGGGCAAGTCAACCAATGTCCACATTTTTTCTCATACATGGATCCTATCTCAGATTTCATGGCCTGAAGCCATTTATCATCGCTTCTTCATAGTTCGTAGGTTCGTCATGGTCTACTAACATGACTTCTAGCACAAGGTTACCATACCACTATGGTGCATAATGTGCTCCGGTTGACCTACGAGGTTCGGTAGTAACTTGATATGAAGTTTCATGATCATTATCATTAGGTTCCTCTCTAGTTGGTGTGGGCACCACGGGAATGGTTTTCTGTGATGAGCTACTTTCCAATTCGAGAGAAGGTACAATTACCTCATCAAGTTCTACATTCCGCTGACTAACTTCTTTCAAGAGAAACTCCTTCTCTAGAAAGGATCCATTCTTAGCAACAAAGATCTTGCCTTCGGATCTGTGGTAGGAGGTGTACCCAATAGTTTCTTTAGGGTATCCTACGAAGACACACTTCTCCGATTTGGGTTCAAGCTTATCAGGCTGAAGCTTTTTCGCATAAGCATCGCAACCCCAAACTTTAAGAAACGACAGCTTAGGTTTCTTGCCAAACCACAGTTCATACGGTGTCATCTCAACGGATTTAGATGGTGCCCTATTTAACGTGAATGCAACTGTCTCTAACGCATAACCCCAAAATAATAAAGGCAAATCGATAAGAGACATCATAGAATGCACCATATCCAATAGAGTACGGTTACGATGTTCGGACACACCATTACGTTGTGGTGTTCCAGGTGGCGTGAGTTGTGAAACTATTCCACATTTTTTTAAATGAAGGCCAAACTCATAATTCAAATATTCGCCTCCGTGATCAGATCGTAGAAACTTTATTTTCTTGTTACGATGAATCTCCACTTCACTCTGAAATTCTTTGAACTTTTCAAATGTTTCAGACTTGTGTTTCATTAAGTAGATATACCCATATCTGCTCAAAGCATCTGTGAAGGTCAAAAAATAATGATACCTGCCACGAGCCTCAACACCCATCGGACTGCATACATTGGTATGTATTATTTTCAGTAAGTCATTAGCTCGCTCCATTGTTCCGGAGAACGGAGTTTTGGTCATCTTGCCCATGAGGCATGGTTCACAAGTATCAAATGATTCATAATCAAGTGATTGCAAAAGCCCATCTGCATGGAGTTTTTTCATGCGCTTTACACCAATATGACCCAAGCGACAGTGCCACAAATATGTTACACTATCATTATCAAATTTGCATCTTTTGGCATCAATATTATGAATATGTGTGTCACCACAATCGATATTCAATAAAAATAGACCACTCTTCAAGGGTGCATGACCATAAAAGATATTACTCATATAAATAGAACAACCATTATTCTTTGATTTAAATGAATAACTATCTCACATTAAACAAGATCCAGATATAATGTTCATGCTCAACAATGGCACCAAATAACAATTATTCAGGTCTAAAACTAATCCCAAAGGTAGATGTAGAGGTATCGTGCCGATGACGATCACATCGACCTTGGAACCATTCCCGACGCGCATCGTCACCTCGTCCTTAGCAAATGTTCATTTAATCCGTAGCCCGTGTTTTGAGTTACAAATATGAGCAACCGAACCAGTATCAAATACCCAGGCGCTACTACGAGCATTAGTAAGGTACACATCAATAACATGTATATCAAATATACCTTTGTTCACTTTGCCATCCTTCTGATCCGCTAAATACTTGGGGCAGTTCCGCTTCCAGTGACCAGTCCCTTTGCAGTAGAAGCACTCAATTTCAGGCTTGGGTCCAGATTTATGCTTCATCCCGGGAGTGGCAACTTGCTTGCCATTCTTCTTGAAGTTACCCTTCTTTCCCTTACCCTTTTTCTTGAAACTAGTGGTCTTGTTAACCAACAACACTTGATGCTCCTTCTTGATTTCTACCTCCGCAGCTTTGAGCATTGCCAAGAGCTCGGGAATTGTCTTATCCATCCCTTGCATATTATTGTTCAGCACGAAGCCTTTGTAGCATGGTGGCAGTGATTGAAAAACTCTGTCAATAACACTATCATCTGGCAGATTAAGTCCCAGCTGAGTCAAGTGATTATGATACCCAGGCATTTTGAGTATGTGTTCACTAACAGAACTGTTCTCCTCCATCTTGCAGCTATAGAACTTGTTGGAGAATTCATATATCTCAACTCGAGCATTTGCTTGAAATATTAACTTCAACTCCTGGAACATCTCATATGGTCCATGACGTTCAAAATGTCTTTGAAGTCCCGATTCTAAGCCATAAAGCATAGCACATTGATATATCGTGTAGTCATCAGATCAAGCTTGCCAGACGTTCATAATATCAACATCTGCTCCTACAACAGGCCTTTCACCTAGCGGTGCATCAAGGACATAATTCTTCTGTGCAGCAATTAGGATAATCCTCAAGTTATGGACCTAGTTAGTGTAGTTGCTACCATCATCTTTCAACATAGCTTTCTCTAGGAATGCATTACAATTAAAGGGAACGGTAGCATGGGCCATTGATCTACAACATAGATATGCAAAAACTATCAGGACTAAGTTCATGATAAATTAAGTTCAGTTAATCGTATTACTTAAGAACTCCCACTTAGATTGACATCCCTCAAGTCATCCAAATGATATGTGTTCCAAATCAACTAAACCATGTCCGATCATCACGTGAGATGGAGTAGTCATCAATGGTGAACATCTCTATATTGATCATATCTACTCTATGATTCACATTCGACATTTCGATCTCGAGTGTTCAGAGGCCATGTCTGTACATGCCAGGATCGTCAAGGTTAACCCGAGTATTCCGCATGTGCAAAACGGTCTTGCATCCGTTGTATGCGAATGTAGAGTCTATCACACCTGATTATCACGTGGTATCTCAACACGACAAACTGTCGCAACGGTGCATACTCGGGGAGAACACTTATACCTTGAAATTTTAGTGATGGATCATCTTATAATGCTACCTCCGTACTAAGCAAAATAAGATGCATAAAAGATAAACATCACATGCAATCAAAATATGTGACATGATATGGCCATCATCATCTTTTGCTTTTGATGTCCATCTCCAAAGCATCGTCATGATCTCCATTGTGACTAGCTTGACACCTTGATCTCCATCGTAGCATCGCGGTCATCTGGCGAACTATTGCTTCTACAACTATCGCTAACGCATAGTGATAAAGTAAAGCAATTACATGGCGTTTGCATTTCATACAATAAGGAGACAACCATAAGGCTCCTTCTGGTTGCTAGTAACTTTTACAAAACATGATCATCTCATACAATAACATATATCACATCATGTCTTGACCATATCACATCACAACATGCCCTGCAAAAAAAGTTAGACGTCCTATACTTTGTTGTTGCAAGTTTTACGTGGTTGCTATGGGCTTCTAGCAAGAACCGTTCTTACCTACGCATCAAAACCACAATGGTGATTTATAAAGTTTGCTATTTTAACCTTGAACAAGGACCAGCCGCGTCAAATTCGATTCAACTAATGTTGGAGAAACAGACACCCGCCATCCACTTTTATGCAAAACTAGTTGCATGTCTGTCGGTGGAACCGGTCTCATGAACTTGGTCATGTAAGGTTCGTCCGAGCCGCTTCATCCGACAATACCGCCGAATCAAAATAAGACGTTGGGAGTAAGGAGTATGACAATCACCGCTCACAACTCTTTGTGTTTTACTCATGCATACCATCTACGCATAGTACTGGCTCGGATGCTACTATTGGGAAACGTAGCATGCAATTTCAAAAAAAAGTAATCCTACGCTCACGCAAGATCTATCTAGGAGATTCATAGCAACGAGCGGGGGAGAGTGTGTCTACGTACCCTCGTAGACCGAAAGCGGAAGCATTTGACAACGCGGTTGATGTAGTCGAACTTCTTCTCATTTCGACCTATAAAGCATGAAATGTACGGCGCCTCCGAGTTCTGCACATATTCAGCTCGATGACGTCCCTCGAACTCTTGATTCAGCAGAGTGTCGAGAAAGTACATGAGTTTTGTCTGCACGACAGCGTGGTGACGGTGATGGTGAAGTGATCCAGGCAGGGCTTCGCCTAAGCACCGCGAGAATATGACCGAGGGTGTAATCTGTGGAGGGGGGCGCCACACACGGCTAACAGTTGTTGTTGTGTGTTGTAGCCGCCTCCCTCCCCTCATATATATAGGTGGGAGGGAGAGGGCGCAACCAAGGGGGCGCCCCTAGTAGGCTGAATCCCACTTGGGGTTCCTCCCCAATTCTCCCCCCTTCCTTATTGACCGGAGGGGAAAGGAAAGAGAGGGGAAGGGAAGGAAGGGGAGGCCGAATCCTCCCCTTTCCTTCTCCCTTCCCCTCTTTCCTTCTCCTCCTATTTCGGCCTATATGGGGGTGCACCAGCCACTTGTGGGCTGATCTGTCCCACTCTTGGCCCATAAGGCCCATATCTTTACCGGGGGGTGGGGGGATACCTGGAACCCCTTCCGGTGACCCGATATGTACACGATACCCTGTGGAACACTTCCAGTGACTGAATACTATCGTCCTATATATCAATCTTTACCTCTCGACCATTTCGAGACTCGTCGTCATGTCCATGATCTCATCTAGGATTCCGAACAACATTTGGTCACCAAATCACATAACTCATATAATACAAAATTGTCATCGAACATTAAGCGTGCGGACCCTACGGGTTCGAGAACTATGCAGACATGACCGATACACCTCTCCGGTCAATAACCAACAGCGGAACCTGGATGCTCATATTGGCTCCTACATATTCTATGAAGATCTTTATCGGTCGCACCATTATGACAACATACGTTATTCCCTTTGTCCATCGGTATGTTACTTGCCCGAGATTAGTTCGTCGGTATCTTCATACCTAGTTCAATCTCGTTACCGGCAAGTCTCTTTACTCATTCCGTAATACATCATCCTGCAACTAACTCATTAGTTATTTTGCTTGCAAGGCTTCTTATGATGTGCATTACCGAGAGGGCCCAGAAATACCTTTCTGATACTCGGAGTGACAAATCCTAATCTCGATCTATGCCAACCCAACAAACACCTTTGGGGATACTTGTAGAGCATCTTTATAATCACCCAGTTATGTTCTGACGTTTGGTAGCACGCAAGGCATTCCTTCGGTATCCGGGAGTCGCATAATCTCACAGTCAAAGCAATATGTATTTGACATGAAGAAGGCAATAGCAATAAAACTGAACGATCAATATGCTAAGCTAACAGATGAGTCTTGTCCATCACATCATTCTCCTAAAGATGTGATCCCGTTCATCAAATGACAACACATGTCTATGGTTAGGAAACTTAACCATCTTTGAGTAACGAGCTAGTATAGTAGAGGCTTACTAGGGACACGCTATTTTGTCTATGTATCCACACATGTATCAAGATTCCGATTAATACAATTCTAACATGAATAATAAAATTTTATCATGATATAAGGAAATATAAAAATAACAACTTTATTATTGCCTCTAGGGCATATTTCCTACATAAGCTGCACCTTCCCCGCAGTTATGTTGGAGGGAGGAAGTAATAATGCTAAAAAAGAAGTTGGAGGGACGAAGCAACCATCATTTCACTCGTTGTTGAATCTGCTTCTCCCTCATATTCTTCAAGTTAACCACGTGTTGCTTCTGTCATTGTTCTGCCTCATGTGGGACGTGGATCGGCTTGGTAAAGCTCTAACACGTGGGGTTGCAAGTTAGCAAACCACCATGCCAAAGTCCTATAAAAATTAGAAACCTCCCCCGCCATCAGCGCGGCAAAATCACCTCCTTTTTACTAATCTTGATACTATAATTTTTTAGATCAATATAATCGAGATTTGTATAGATAGCACACAGGAGAAAAACCAAGTGGTACAGTTAAGGGCATCCACAATCTGTAGCCAAATGTGAAAATAGCTTTTGCCATCGATTGGATCCATTGTGGACGGTGCTGCCAAAGCCAAAAAGATGGAACCGAAGCTCCCTAATTGATAGATTGAAGGAATAGAAAAATGCAACCTCTCTCCTCTTCCTCCCGTGCTTGGAGGCATGTATAATATAGAGCACAGAGTCTACTCCCCTATCCCTTCTAACACAAATCACAAAGCGGTGATGCGTCAAATCACAAAGCATGGACGAAGCAACCTGTGATGCCCCGAGACCAACGCGCCAGGTGTCTTCTAGTTATTCGCTATTGTTGCCTTGTCATTCGCTTGCGTGTTGCATCTTGTCGTGTCATCATCCACATTGCATCTGCATGTTTTCAAAACTTGCATCCATCCGGGTTCCCCTAGTTCTGTCCATTGTCCATTCTGAGCCCAGACACACTTGCACACGCCCGTGGCACCTCCGAAATATTATTTTATAAGCGGCCGAAAAATGTTCCCGGAACGGGTTGAAAGTTGGCGTGCGGCCACATTCGGAGCTCGTTTGATAGCCCAACCATTAAACATATGGCCGCAATATAGTCGGTCTAACGTCAGACGTTTTCGGTCTTCGGAAACAGTTGCCGGGCTGCACTCCTTCCCCTCTCATCTCATCCCACTCCCATACTAACGCAGCCCACCAACCCCCCCACCCCCTCGTGTGCGCGTCCGAAACTTACCCAAACCCGACCCGGGCAGTCGTCACCGATGGATCAAGATCATCCGCAAACATCCCGAAATCATCACCGGTTTCTCGTTGGACTTCCTAACCTATTTATTCTGGGCCGGCCGATTACGATCGGAGGGTCCCATCTAGCCCTCTTTTGGACCCCTAATATAAATAAGCCACCTACCTACCTACCTAACCCTAAAACCTAGGAAGTTTGTCCCATCAATCCCTCCTCCTCCGTCGCCCACTCACCTCCTCTCCTCAGGATCTTCCTCGATCCAAAATGCCCCCAACCAGTGCCTCCCCTGGATCCCCTCGACCCCCTCGTCCAGCTGAGCCGCCCATCGACCGACGCTCCCAAGCCCAAGCTACCGAGCATGTCGCCTTCGTCGGTCACCCAAGCAGCAGCGCAGCACCGAAGCAGCCCCGAGCTCCTCTTGCGCCTCTATCCTCGATTCCCTTCGCCTCATGCCACTTCACCGCCAGCAAGCTTCGTCGGAGATGAGCGCCGATGCCCGCTTCTTCTTCAGCTTCCCGTGTTCCTCCTGTTTCCATCTCTCATCTCCCTGCCTTTCTCACTTTCTATGACCAGGGGACCCGCCATCGACAGCCACAGCAGCGACCTCCATGGACCCCGGCCACCGACTCGGAGCTCCTCGCCGCCAAGCTCTGACCCGCTCGGAGCCGTTCCCCAGGTCGCCGGACCTCCCTGCAAGCACCGTCGCCGCCATCCCCGAGTCTTTGTTGTCTTCATGACCTGCATCAAACCTGTTCCCCTGCACTCGCGGCCCCTGTCCGTCTCCAGCTTCACCCTGCCTCTGCTTCATGTGCGCGGTCGCCGCCTTGGAGACCCGAGCCCCCTGCGTCGAGCTGGCGCTCGCCTTCAAGCCTGCCACCACCAAGTCCCGCGGCTGTCACCCCTACTACCTCTGCATCGACCTGCAGCTCGCCAGTCCCGCTGCCGCCTGCTTCCTCTTGTCAGAAACGAACGAGCGGTCGCACACGCGTTGACTAGCGCCACCGCGTGGGTCGCGCCCAGCTCCACTGCCGAGCCGGCCTAGCAACCAGTCTGCCCACCTCCACCACCGGCCCAAGGCCCTATAGTGAGCCTCAGCCCAGCCACTGATTGCCCCTGTGCACTGTTGGGCCGTGTTCAGGTTCATCCTGATAGTGTTTTTTTCCTCTGTTGTGATTTTAGCATTATCCAATGTTTTCAGTTTTGCAAAAAAAAACCCTAAGCTTCATGCATTTAATATCTCACAAACTATGCATCATATGTAAAAGCTTCATATATGTAAAATGCTTAGAATTTTGTGTAGGTTCATATTATGTAACTTCCATCCATGTTAAAAATGTTAAAAATGTTGTTTGTGTTTATTTTGCATAATTCCATGTTAAAATATTTTATTTCATAACTAAGTAACGTAGCTCTGAATTTAATAATCTTTATATGTGAATGGGGTGGAAAAATGCCTAGTTTAACATGGTGCACTCTTCTTGCATGTATAACAACTCTAAAATATGGTATGGGGCAGAACGATACCAAATCTAAAATATGCACATGAGGGTTTTTCCGAAATTTTATTTTTTATTTTTCCAGAATTGTTGTTTGTTGTTCCGGCCTCATTTAAACTTGCCTAGATAAGTAGTTTCCATATGCTTCACCCCTTGCCATGTTTAATAACATTTAATATTGTTGGGTACATAAACGAGAGAGAACTAAATAATTGATGTGGTGTTTCATCAATATGCAACTCGTTGCATATTGAGCTCCACTTAATTTTTAGTATTGTTTGTGTACTTTGCCATGCCAGCCCTCATTAAACCAGACATGCATCATACTTGATTGTGCATCATGCCATGTTTATGCTTGTTGGTTTACCATGTTGTTTGCTTCTTTCCGGTGTTGCTTCTTCTTGGTAGTTCCGGTAACGTTGCGTTTGTGAGGATCTGTTCGACTACGTCCATTTGTCTTCTTCATGGACTCGTTCTTCTTCCTTGCGGGATCTCAAGAAAGATGAACATACCCTCGAAATCACTTCTATCTTTGCTTGCTAGTTGTTCGGTCTATCGCTATGTCACTCTACCTACCACTTGTTATATCATGCCTCCCATATTGCCATGTCAAGCCTCTAACCCACCTTTCCTAGCAAACCGTTGTTTGGCTAAGTTACCGCTTTGCTCAGGCCCTCTTATAGCGTTGTTAGTTGCAGGTGAAGCTGAAGTTTGTTCCATGTTGGAACATGGATATGTTGGGATATCACAATATCTCTTATTTAATTAATGCATCTATATACTTGGGTGGAAGGCTCGGCCTTTTGCCTGGTGTTTTGTTCACTCTTGCCGCCTTAGTTTCCGTCATACTGGTGTTATGTTCCTTGATTTTGCGTTCCTTACGCGGTTGGGTGTTATGGGAACCCCTTGACAGCTTGCTTTGAATAAAACTCCTCTAGCAAGGCCCAACCTTGGTTTTAACATTTGCCACCTAAGCCTTTTTCCTTGGGTTCCGCGGACACAAGGGTCATCTTTATTTTAAACCCCCGGGCTAGTGCTCCTCTGAGTGTTGGTCCAAACTAGAGCACCATGCGGGACCGTCCCTTGGCAACTTGGGTTATGTTGGTACTTGTACGCTTAGCTTATTTGTTGTGCCTTGAGAATGAGATATGTGCAGCTCCTATCGGGATTTGTCGGCACAGTCGGGTGGTCTTGCTGGTCTTGTTTTACCATTGTCGAAAAGTCTTGTAACCGGGATTCCGAGACTGATCGGGTCTTTAAGGGAGAAGGAATATCCTTCGTTGACCGTGAGAGCTTCTGATGGGCTAAGTTGGGACACCCCTGCAGAGTATAAACTTTAGAGATCCGTGCCCGCGGTTATGTGGAAGATGGGAATTTGTTAATATTCGGTTGTAGAGAACTTGACACTTGACTTAATTAAACTGAATCAACCGCGTGTGTAGCCGTGATGGTTTCTTTTCGGCGGAGTCCGGGAAGTGAACACGGTTTTGGGTTATGTTTGATCGTAAGTAGTTTCAGGATCACTTCTTGATCACTTCTAGCTTCTCGACCATTGCATTTCTTCTCTTCCCGCTCGTATTTGCGTATGTTAGCCACCATATTTGCTTAGCACTTACTGCAGCTCCACCTCATTACCTTATCCCACCCATAAGCTTAAATAGTATTGATCTCATGGTGTGAGATTGATGAGTCCTTGTGACTCACGGATACTTCCAAACAGTTGCAGGTGCCGATGATACCAGTGCAGGTGACGCAACCGAGCTCAAGTGGGAGCTCGATGAAGATCTTGGTCGTTGTTATGTGTCTTTTCTGGACGAGCGGTAGTGGTGCCCAGTTGGGACGATCGGGGATCTAGCATTTGGGGTTGTCTTCTTTTATTTTGGTTCCGTAGTCGGACCTTGATTGTACTCTGGATGATGTATGTTTAAATTGTTATTTGTGTGAAGTGGCGATTGTAAGCCAACTCTTTATCCCTTTCTTATTTAGTACATGGGATTGCATGAAGATTACCCCTCTTGCGACTAAACCACCATGCGGTTATGCCTCTAAGTCGTGCCTCGACACGTGGGAGATATAGCCGCATCGTGGGTGTTACACAACCATCATTTCACTCTTCGCTGACTCCACTTCTCCATCATCTTCTTCGAGAAACCACCTTACCGCACTAAGCTGGACGGGCGACGCTATTGTGTAGTACTAGTACATTTACGCGTTCTTTGGTTCAACGGACTTCCTGGATGCAAATAAGGCAGTTGTCTCAGCTTGCAGGCAGCACTTGCGAACGACTTACCGTGGTCTCCCTCAATGGTGTTCTTCGTCGAACGCACTTCGCCAAACCACAACGTTTGAGATATCGTCGATGTCACCATAATGGGGAATGAAATCAAATAGTTACTACCTCCATTTTTTTGTACACAAGGCCAGTATATCAAAATTACAATTTGCAGAAGGCAACTAATACTAATCAAGGCAAAATTGATGGGGTTTGCCTTGTACTAGCAACCAAGGACATTAATATGCGGAAGTGAGAAGGTTGGTTTGCATGGTGCTGCATTAATCAATCTATGAGGAGTGAGAAGGTTAGCTCTTTGGGTATTGGAGAAAAAAATACGCATTAATTGACACGTCAAACGAGGATTGATATTGATCAATCCCGCGAAGGAAAACCCCACCTTTTTTAACACAAGTATTACTCCTGCGTACATACTTGCATCATGTTTGGGTCTAGGGCTTGCATTGCCATACTCCGCCACACATTTTTGCCAATCTTGCCTAAAGTTTTCAAAATGAAAAGGAGGTACGCTTGCGCACAGCTGTCGCGGTTGCACCGGACCCTCACACAGTCGCTCCTGCATGCCGCAAACCCAACCAAGGGAACGCACCCTCACCGACACGTGCTACCGCATGTGATCAATCCAAACTCAGCCATCCTACCGCTAACACATAATTTTCGTTCATAAAGTATGTTTATTCAACTGCATGTTGGGGAAGATCCGTACGGCGCGTGTGGTGGTCTGTTGGGGAAGAAGAATAGGTGAGCAAGAAGGGGTAGGAGACGTAGGATATTCATCCAACCGCCTGAAATGGTCGACTGACCCAAATGATGGAAGTCAGGAGACTTGCATAAATATATGTTCTTACACAACAAAAGATTCATAAAAACAACAAAAAAATATCACTGCTCGCAGAACGAGACTGCATAGTCGTCTTTGGCTGCCGGTGCAAACCAACCATAGCTGCCAACATGTGTCTCTGCACCATGGTTGTCCCTGGCCTCTAGCTACTCGTTCAGGTAGAGCGTGCGGGCGATCTGCACGGACGAGAGCATCGCCCGGTTCAAGCCCATGACATCCGATTCTGCCTGTAGGAGGGCCTCAATGGCAGTAGCATCCGCGCGCTCTGCGACGAATTGAGCCTCCGCCGCCCAATTCAAGTCAAGGACGTCCAGTTCCGCTTGCAGGAGGGCCTCGATGGCAGAGGCATCCGCGCGCTCCATGTCAAGTTGAGCCTCCGCCGCCCAGTTCACATCCATCACAACTGGTTCCGCTTCTTGGTCCTTCTTGGTTCCATCAGGGATATGCCCTCCTGGCACACACGCTCAGCAAAATGAGGTCGTGTGCGACCGGCGAGCTCTCAAATACGGAAATACATATAGTAGAGCTAAAAAATACAATTATACGATCGCAAGTACATCCCAGACAGTCAGTCCCCGCTAAACATTTCCGTTCGTATGTACATCCCACAGAGTCGCTCCAAGGAAAACGTTTCCGTTCACAGGTATATCACACACAAATTTTCACGTTAAATCGTTTGCGTTATTGAATGCATCACACACGGTCCGTAGAAGAAACTGTGTGGCAAAGGCTGTCCATCACACATAGTTTTTATGTGGTAAACGTTTGTGCAAGGTGGCCTAACGCAAATAGTTTTCAAGAGAAAGTCATGTGTGATTGTTCATTGATCCAACACGGTTTATTCCTAGAAACGGTGTGCGTTGCCTGAGGTCATCTCCCATGGTATTTTTTCAACAACCGTTTGCAATAGCGAAACCCAATTAGCAAGCTAATTATCCGATTATTCATAATCCATTTATTAATCTAATTGACATTTCATATTAAGCACACAATATATTTCATTCTCATAATTGAAATACATCAGGGTACAACATCATATAGCTTCAGCACTCAGCTACCCCATTACACAACTACGCCAGGACCAAGCTTCACATGCAACATATATAACCTTTCGAAATTAGCATCATAGACAGTGCATAGACAGATGTATCTCATCTGGAAAACTGCTGACGCAAAAGACGAATATTGAGCCTTCATTGATGTTGAAGGTCTTTGTAACTTTACCCCAGTGCATGTGGATGATTGGCCGTCCATCCTTCATCCTCTTCAAGAACACTTCAATATTGAACCGTGGGTGTTGTATGAATACCTTCCTCGCCTCCTGACCATACATGTGGTTTGAGAGGTAATCATCAGTGAACTGCTTTGGAAAGGCCTGAAAACAAGGATGTGCATAAATATCTTCTCTATATAGGAAATGGGGCAAAGGAATAAAAAATGCAAGGTATAATAGTTAGTACCATCCTGTAGTGAACTGATGTGTTCTTCATTGTGCACACAAAGATCTTGTTGTTTTTTGTCGCTAATTTCTTTATCCTAACAATCTTTCTGAGTTTATTGACTTGACTAATATTCATGGACAACTCCTTTCCCCATATGCAAAAAGGGGCGAACAGTGGGTCAAAATCTCTGACAGCAGGACCTACAAGTGCAAGACCAAATTGTTAAAAACCTAAATATTAGAATGATTCCTGCAATTGCCCAATAATGTGCTATTAGAAAATAGACCATGCATGTGAACCTCAATTGTAAACCTCATAGCTTCCCATTGTTTCCCTGCAACACATATAAGGTAGTTAGTCATCAGGTTAAGTAAGAGTTCGCATGCTATCAGTAAAATATGTTGATGAAAAATAAGCACATTGCAGATTCATAAAATTAATTCAAGCCACATGGAAAACGCATTTATCCAAACCAAGCATGATTAAGAACTGGGAAATATAGCACTTGTATATGTTTCTCATGTATTAATTGCAGCCAAATTCGATTTATTCCTCACATGCACAACAATACAAAATTCTACCCACGACAATTGGGCATCGTAGTGTAGAATTGAACCAAGCAATTAGCTAAACACCACAACAAATGAACCAAACATTAACTGAGCACCGCATTACACAATATAACATACTCCTAATAGAAGATCAGACAGCTAACCAAACCAAGCATGCTTAACAACATGGAAATATAGCAATTGTATTTGTTTCTCATGTATTTAGGACAGCCAAATTAGATTTATTTCTCACATGGTATACAATAAAAGAATGCACCCACACCAATTGAATATCGCATTGCAGAATTGAACCAAATAGCCAACCACGTCGCGTCGTCGGTGCGCGAGGCGTCGATGGTGGCCTCGACGGCGAGGTGCTCCTCCAAGATCTGGGGGTCGACACGAATGGCTGCCATCGCAACCTCATCCGTGCATGCGGCCGCGATTTTCTTCTCCGCTGCCAAATGGTCCTTGGGATCCTGGCTATACTACACGCACCATGGCTTAGGGCAGCACTTATTTGGTGGACGGATCGGTGATTTGGGTGGAAGGTGTCGCGCCGGCGGTTGGGGCATGTGAGATGTGGAAGGAGAAGGAGGATGGGGGTCGGGTGTGGATTACCTGCCTGGATAGGCGAGGCCGAGCAGCGTGGAAGAGGGTCGCCGACGAGGAGGCGGTGCTGCAAACAAGGAGTGAAGGTTTCAACTTGGAAGGGAAGGCGAAAATAGGGGAAACGTGGCTTTTGGTAAGGGGGAGGGGGCGGGGAGGAAGATATTTCCACGCAAGCCGAAAAATTGGAATCGCTTCAGCGAAAAAACTGGCGCGCAAAGTGTCATCAGACATGGTCCCTTATTCAGAACTGTGTACGATATGTGAAAATCACAAATGATTCAGATAACTTAACCCATGTGTGTTGAGTTTGAACGTCAAAAATTTTGGTTCGAATTTCCCTGGATACAGTGGCCATCCACGTCATTGCATAATTTGGGTACACGAAGGAGACTAACTTCTTAATCGAGCAAGTTCAGCAATTAAACATAGCTAGCTGACCTAAACATTACTCTAACAAATTAAAGACCAACACTCTTAATTAAACAAAACAAAGAGTACTACTATGACTGGTGCTCGTCGATCTCCACTGCCGCCTCCATGTCCAGCTCGCGCCCGACGGTCTCCTGGGGAAGGGGCTCCATGGCATCAATTGCACCATACTCGGCAAGCATCTCGCCATCCGCATCCGCCATATCTTTGGAATTGGCCGCCGCGAGCTCGGCGTGGGTGGCCGCGATCTGGGCTCTGGCGGGCTCCGTTGTGGCAAGGTATGCCGCGCAGGAATGGACGGCTGCTCGAACTCTCTCGGTGATTGCTAACTCTTCGGCCGTGGGTTGCCAACCATTGTCGGAGAAGCTTCGTTCGATTTGTGCAGTGATCGCCACGAGCTGGGTGTGGATGGCCTCGACATGGAAGTGGGCGGCCTCCATCAGGGCTTAGGCCGGCACTGCAGAACGGACAGCTGTTGTGCCACTCTTGCTAGTTGCTATCCCTAAGGCAGATGCTGCTGCAGCCGCCCGAGAAGCAACAACGGCCGTTTGGGCTGCCTTGGCCGCCCGGACGCAGACTGCGGTCGCCCTCACGAAGATTGTTAGCACGCGCCTGGCGGCTGCGGCCGCGCTCTCGCCGGAGTGGGCCGCCGAAGTTACCCTCACGACGTTTGGTGTACTATACACCGACGGTATAGTGAAATGATATTTGGGGAGTGAGCTAGTGTGCTTGACACGCCGACTGTGGACTGTAGCCGACACACCTTCTCGCGTAAGCCATAGGTGTACTATACATTGACGGTGCTCCAAGATATTTTGTGCTGCATCTCACATGGTTGGTCATAATAAACCGTGTGCGATCTAATTGATTTATCGTCTTGATTTGAATTACATAATGGGGTCACAACTACAAAGGATGGTGTTTGAATTGCTAGAACTTTTATCTGCACTGAACATGCAACTATAGGTGTGTCGTAAAAATGGAATTATTCAGGGTTCGTTTGGATGTTTTGGTACATTAACTTGGTTTTGTAGGCATTTCAGGTGCATAATTCTAATTTGAACTACATGCATATGCTCCAATGCATATAAACGGGTTGAAAAATCAAATATGTGTCCTTGGTTGCATTCTTAGGTCCCATGCAAGAAATGGGAATGAATGTCACACACCCGGCCACCGTCACTCGGTCGCAAACATTGAGATACCTGATTTTTAAATTCTAGTAAATCCGAAACTCGTTCGAAATTCATGAAACTTGGCATGCTATCATGGAGCGGCATCAACATCCCGTGGTAAAAAATCTATCCCATTTGTGGCAGGTTTGGGTATAAGCTTCTCACAAACCAGAGCTTCTGACAACAAGTGTGACGGTTTCGGTAGGGAACGTGCCACCTTTGGGGACGAAACGATATCTGTTGCCTCTTATTGCTTTCAAAATATTTTGAGTGTCAACATAGAACAACAGGAGTGTTGTGTTTAATTTTGGAATTTATCAGGATTCGTTTGGACATTTTTATACATTAACTGGGTTTCCCAGGCATTTTATATGCATAATTCAAATTTGAACTACATGCACATTCTCCGGTGCATATAAACTGGTTGAAAAATAAAATTTGTGTCCTTGGTTGCATGCTTAGGTCCCATGCAAGAAATGGGAATGAATTTCAAACACCCTGCCACTATCACTCGGCCACAAACATTGAGATACCTAGTTTTTAAATTCTAGTAAATCCAAAACTCGTCTGAAATTCATGAAACTTGGCATGCTATCATGGAGCGGCATCAACATGCTGTGGTAAATTTTTTGTGCCATTTGGGGCAGGTTTGGGTATAAGCTTTTCACAAACTAGAGCTTCTCACAACAAGGATGATGGTTTCGGTAGGGAACATGCCACCTTTGGGGACGAAATGATATTTTGAGTGTCATAATAGACCAACAGGAGTGTTGTGTTTAATTTTGGAATTTTTCGGGGTTTGTTTGGACATTTTTATACATTAACTAGTTTTTCTAGGCATTTTATGCGCATAATTCAAATTTGAACTACATGCACGTTCTCTAGTGCATATAAACTGGTTGAAAAATCAAATATGTGTCCTTGGTTGCATGCTTAGGTCCCATGCAAGAAATGGGCATCAATTTCAAACAGCCTGCCACCATCACTCGGCCACAAACATTGAGATATTTGGTTTTTAAATTCCAGTAAATCCAAAACTCGTCGAAATTCATCAAACTTAGCATGCTATCATGGAGCGGCATCGACATGTCGTGGTAAATATTTTGTCCCATTTGTGGCAGGTTTGGGTATAAGCTTGTGGGGACCCCGACTTATAAGTCGTGATCACCGAATGCACGTGCACATTGATCCCAGAGATCAATGCTCACTGAACACACAGAAGCTGAATAACAAGAGTCTTACATCCGTACATACAGTCTTACACAAATTATGACCATTATGGTCAAGTCTTACATAGATAAAGCCACTAGGCTGAGTACCAAATAAACTTAAGCAGCGGAAATCTTCGTCGATAAGTAGAACCCATGCCATCCGCCTTAACCCTACAGATATTCTCACTGGGAAATGTCCTAGTTCGCATGTTCATCTCCAAAGAATTCTTCTTCGAACTCATGTTCTTCCATGCCTGGCCAATTAAATAACCAGTGGCAAGCCAATGATTACTTTGAATGTACTCGCAAGCAACCCATGATTGGAACAGGGCACAACAATGCAATGACATAGCACTATGTGGGTAGTTTGCAGAAAGCTAGTTTTGAGTGCAATGACATGATCTATCAATATGTAAAGTATGCATCACGAGAGTACATATATCCGCATGGACAAGTTACAGATATCAACATATGCGGAGTTGGACACGAATCCAACTTGTTCATCATGTCAAGCCATCTGACTCACCCCAAATGGTTTATCAACACACACACACATAGTCTGTATACTCTGGACGTAGTTTAAGCAGCACCGCCGAACTGTCCTTGACCGTGGACACGGCTATTTGAATATTTTTACACTCTGTAGAGGTTGCACACTTTACCCACAAGATCCGGGGAACTTCCGTGTCATCCACGACCCGCGGTACCTCAAGTACCCGGGGTAAGCACCCGATCATTACCTTTCCCTAGACGGCACTAACATAGAGTCCACTCGATTGGTAGTAACCCCCGTGCCCAACATTCACATCTTAAAATTGTGGAGCCTTGCTCCCATATTCATCACATACCACAAGCACGGGGTACCAACGGTGTGTCCGGTGCCCTGTGAAAACAGTCATGGCCGCCATACCTAGCACGACCCTCTCCCGAGAGAGCGCAACAATGACTCTCCCGTCACTAGTAATGCAGGCTCCAAGCTAGTATCGGCCTAGGTAATCAATAATGCCCTTTCCCATATAAGGGTAGAGTGGTCGCACATGTAAGGTAGGGACAGTCGACAAATCTTAAATCTAATCCGTTTTCAAAAACAACACACACACTTGCCTTGCTACACCACTTCGTCATCAAGTGGTTACCCATCTCATTATCTCCCTCGGGCATAAGTGGCACCCGATGGGGTTTTCAAAAAAGTCTTTTGAAAATACTTTGCCTCCATCACCATGCATATCCCCCGTCCCTTTTTGCGTAGCAACTACTCTAGCATCCTACCTACTCCCACCGGCATAACCCTCATAAGGAGGTAGGGTCATGCACCATGCAACTATCAACGAGGAAGTAACGGTGGCAAACCACACCATGTGGTCACCTCATCATCATGTCTCCGATGCAAGCAATAAAAATGGCATTTGACATGCATAAAAAGGTTTCATAGACATGGTCAAAGGGCTTCTTGCCTGGCTCAGCAATGTCTTCTGGGTCTTCAAAATCTTCTGGTCCAACTCCCTCGTCAGCAACGCAATCTATCGTCGCAAAATAATAACGATAAAATAAGGCAATAATAAAACAGAAAAACCAATGTGCTCAGAAAAATGTCAACTCATTTTTGTTAAATACTAGGGTTAAAACTAAGAAGGGGAAAATTCTTATTTCTGGATTTGGAGCTGCAGATACAGAGCAATGGATTTTCAAACAAGGATTTAATCGCTCAAATTTGAATTTAAATTTGAATAGCAAAGAAAAATTGGTTGGGCATGTATGAAAGTTACACCATTAAATAGGTGGGATTTTTACAGGATTTTAGGAACTGGAATTATTGCATTTGGATTAATATTTAATCCTGTGGAATTTTTGGAAAAGGTATAGAAAAAGAAAAAGAAAAAGGGCACTGTGCCCGCTGGGCCAGAACAGCTACAGTGCAGCAGGCCCAGAGGGGAAAAGGCCCAAGAAAGCTAGCGCGCGCGTCAGATTTTCAAACCTGACGGGCGGGGCCCAGGCGTCAGCAAGAGAGAGAGAGAGAGAGAGGGGCGAGGGAGAGGTGAGGATGACAGGTGGGCCCCACCTGTCATCTCTAACCTCGCAACATGGAGGTCGGCGAGCTCACCGGCGACGCTACAGGGCACGGCAGGTCGAGCGGGTGGCACCGTTGGATTCAGGTGGACGTCGCCATTCGGGTGGTGGTGGATGTGGTCTCAGGGGCAGCCTGGTTCGCCGACGACGAGGCCATGCGGCGGAGGTGCTTCGGGTGTCGGTGGTTCCAGCCGCTACCGACTGCAAAATGAGTAGGGGAGAGAGGGGAAAGGGTCAGTGATGCCCTGTAGTTCCAGATCAAGAGAGAACGGGGGCGGAGGAGGCCTGCACCGCGCGAACGCCTACGAGCCGAGGCGGCGGAGCTCGAGCTCCATCTCGAGCTCGGGCGGCTCTGGAGACAAATGGGTGGTGCGGGAGGTGGATTAGGAGTGTGGGGGAGCGACATGGAGTGAGAGAGAGGCTCGGGGTCGCCTTATATAGGCTGACCGAGGTCCACCGTAGGCGCGGCCTACGGGTGCCCGCGGGATCGTCTCGGGTGGCCGTTAGAGAGGGAATGGAGGGCTCGGGGGTGTTCGTGGGAGTGGTCTAAGGTGCCAGGGAGAGAGAGAGGAGGAGCGGGGCGAGCTGCGGGCAGGCCACAGGCGCTGCGCGAGCATTGGCCGAGCGGGGCGGCGTTCTAGCGTGAGCTACAGGAGAGAGAGGAGGGCGCGGGAGCAAGTGGGTGGCTTGCTGGCGTGGAGCGGACGTCGAGGGGCATCGACTGGCGCGCGGGGGAGGCTCGAGGTGGCCGGGAGACGCGGCGTCAACGGTCGGGTGCCCTGCCAGGCGCTCCAGAGCGCGAATTTTGCTGGCATCCGCGGCTTTCCCGCGTCCGCGCACGTCCACTTGCATCTGGCAGCTGCAAGGGGCATGGGCAAAAGCTGGGGAGAGCCTTGGATGCTCTGGAAGGCTGAGAGGAGAGAGGGAGCCTGAGAGAGAGAGGGAGGAATCCACTATCTAGAGAAGAAAAATGGGGTTCTCCCCCCTTCATCATTGCCTCCTCGGGCAGCAAAGCACACATGTGCTAGAGGGGAACTAGGAGGGGTCGTGCTAGAAAGTTGAGCCTACGGAGATTAGTGGAAGAGGCCAAAAATGGGATTTTGGTAAAGTGGCAGAAGGTGTTTGATGCTGGTTTGGGCAAGTAGATGATTTCCATTTGCCATGAGAATTAACAGTATGGAATGGCACATAGAAGTAGGATGTTCCACCAAGTTTGAGCTCATTTGGGCAAAGTAGCCAATGTAACTTTGGTAAACCCTAGAAATCAACAGAAATGGACTTCCCAAGATTTAGTCATGCAAATTTATTCTCCTTGATGCACCAATTAGTGTAGTGTCATAATTTGAGGTTCTGAACATGTCCACAAAAGTTGAGATCAAAAGGAGAAAGTTGCCAATGTAAACTTGTTCAAATTTGGTTCTGGATAGAGAGGGTTTTGGGGCACTTTGATCAAGATAACATTCTCTCCAACTTGTGCCATTTGCTCTAGATGCATTATTACACCATTTGAGCATGTGCACCAAGTTTGAGAGCATTTGGACATGTTTGACAGTGCAAAGTTGTTCAAACTTGAAAAAGGATAGAAGTGGTTTTGAGAGGGTTTCATGGGGTTATACTGTTCTCCATGTCATGAGACTTGGCAAGATCATCAAACATCTCATATGTGACATGCTAGAATTTTCTTGGAATTGTTGGGGAATATTTCCTATAGAAATATTCAAATCCTTGAAATGGGCAGAAATGGTTTTGGGAGGGTTTTTCTAATATTTTGAACATGACCATGTGTTGAAACTCATATATATGGAAAATATATGTCCATAGAGTTTCCCTCACTTTTGTCAAATATTTTTGAAACAATAAAATAAATTTTCCCTATTAAAGACCATTTTGGCCTTAAGAAAAAGCTTTTAAATAAAATAGGAAAATAACTGTTAAAATTATATTTTTGTGGGTTAGGAATCCTATATTTAATAGGTTTCAAATATACTCTTTGAAATATTTTTCATACCCCAAATCAAGTACTTGTAGTGCAAACCTTAATTCAGGGGTTTTTGGAAAACTAATTTTTGAAAATACTACTTGGCCAAATTATTTTTGTAAGAAAATACTATATTGCACTATACACATGGCATGATCATTGGGCAGAAGTTTGGGGCAAGGAGATGAACTACAGAAGGTGGAGTAGTTGACTTTAAAGAGCACTTCAAAAACCACACAGAGAAGACCAACTTCAAAATGAAAAGCCAAATAATGCAAAAGTTTTTGTTGGTCCAAATTTTCATGCTTTTATTAATGCATAAGACATGTTACAAAATACAGGGTGTGACAGACCTACCCCCTTACAAGAATCTCGTCCCCGAGATTCCTAAACTAGGCTTTGAAGAGATACGGAAACTCGGATCTAAGGTAGTCTTCACGTTCCCAGGTTGCTTCGGCTTCAGTGTGGTTGCTCCACTGGACCTTGAAGTACTTGATGATGTGGCTTCGAGTGCGTCGCTCAGCCTCGTCCAAAATGCAGATGGGTCTCTCACGGTAAGTCAAATCAGGCTAAAGGTCAATGGCTTGGTGATCGACGTCCTTGTAAAGATCAGGCTTGTTTGGAACTTGGAGACACTTCCGGAGTTGTGACACATGGAATATGTTGTGCACATCAGATAGTTCAGGTGGCAGTTCCAACTGGTAAGCCACTTCTCCGCGTCGTGCGGTGATCTCGAAGGGGCCGATAAATCTTGGTGAGAGCTTTCCCTTAACGTGGAAATGCTTTGTTCCCTTAAGAGGAGTTACTCGCAGGTATACATGGTCTCCGACTTGGAAGTCTACTTGTCGGCGACGAGTGTCAGCATAGCTCTTCTGTCTTGACTTGGCGGTCTTCAGTCGCTCTCTGACTAGCTGAACTTGCTCTTCTGCTTCACGGAGGATATCTGGCCCAAATTAGTCCTTCTCCGGTTTCTGACCAATTGAGGGGCGTGCGGCACTTCCGTTTGTATAACACCTCAAATGGTGCCATTCGAAGGCTTGACTGATAACTGTTGTTATAGGAGAACTCAACAAATGGGAGGCATTCTTCCCACTTAGCTCCGTATGCTAAGACACAAGCTCGGAGCATATCTTCGAGTATCTGATTCACTCGCTCTGTCTGACCTCCGGTTTGTGGGTGGAAAGCAGTGTTGAAGGACAATTTGGTTCCCATAGCCTCTTGGAACTTCTTCCAGAACCTCGAGGTAAACTGGGTCTCTCGATCGGATATGATCTCCTTAGGAACACCATGAAGGCTTATAATTATGTTGATGTAAAGGGTTGCCAGGTGATTGCCATCATAGTTAGTCTTGACAGGAATGAAATGGGCTACTTTAGTCAAATGATCGACTATGACCCAGATGAAGTCATGCCCCTTGTTTGACCTAGGTAGTCCAGTGATGAAATCCATTCCGACTTTATCCCATTTCCACTCGGGGACCTTGAGTGGTTGCAGCAATCCAGCAGGTCGCTGATATTCAGCCTTGACCCTTTGGCATACATCACACTTTGCAACATAGGTGGCAATCTCTCTTTTCATCCCGTGCCACCAAAATCTTTCTTTCAGGTCTTGATACATCTTGGTCCCTCTAGGATGGATGGAATACGGGGTGTCATGAGCTTCTTGCAAGATCAAGTGCTTGAGCTCAACCTTCTTTGGTACGCAAATGCGATTCTTGAACCACAAAGTTCCTTGCTCATCCTCGGAGAATCCTGGGGCCTTGCCTGCCTTTTGATTTTCCTCTTGATGCCTTCAATACCCTCGTGTCCCTTATGGGCTTCCTTAACATCATACATCAGGGTAGGCTTGACTTCGAGGTTGGCCAAGAATCCTGGTGCAACTAGTTCCAATCCAAAGCTTTCAAGTTCCTTATACAAGGCGGGTAGCTTTTCCTTAACCATAGCATTCAAGGAACAAGCCTTTCTTCTTAATGCCTCTGCTACCACATTAGCCTTTCCAGGGTGGTATTGAACACTGAGATCATAATCCTTGATCAATTCTAGCCATCTTCTCTGCCTCATGTTCAATTCCTTCTGAGTGAAAATATACTTCAGACTTTTGTGATCCGTGTATATCTCACACCGCTTACCTAGGAGGTAATGCCGCCATGTTTTTAGGGCATGAACTACAGCTGCCAACTCGAGGTCATGAGTAGCTTAGTTCTCTTCGCGAGGACGTAGTTTTCTGGACAGATATTCTACGACTCTTCCTCCTTGCATAAGAACACCTCCAATCCCGGTTCTCGACGCATCACAATATATCACAAATTCTTTGTGAATATCAGGTGTGGCCAGAACTGGGGCGGTGGTCAATCTCTTCTTCAGCTCCTGGAAGCTTTCTTCGCACTTCGGCGTCCATTCAAACTTCTTGTCCTTCTTCAATAGCTGGGTCATGGGTCGGGCAATTCTTGAGAATCCTTCAACGAACTTGCGGTAATATCCCGCGAGTCCAAGGAAGCTTCTGACTTCCTTCGCATTGCTTGGGGTTTGCCATTCAGTCACGGCTTGGATCTTGGTGGGATCCACTGACAACCCTTCGGTAGTCAATTTATGACCCAAGAACCCAACGTCATGCAGCCAAAATTCGCACTTGCTGAACTTGGCGTATAGTTGGTGCTCTCGAAGCTTGTCTAGGACCATCCTCAAGTGTTGCTCGTGCTCTTCTTCCATCTTCGAGAAGACAAGAATGTCATCGATGAAGACGACGACAAACTTGTCCAGATATTCCATGAAGACCTTATTCATGAGATACATGAAGTAAGTTGGGTCATTGGTCAGTCCAAAGGACATGACCGTGCACTCATACAAGCCATATCTGGTTACAAATGCCGTCTTCAGAATATCTTGGGGTCTGATTTTCAGTTGGTAGTACCCAGATCTGAGGTCAATCTTGGAGAACACCTTGGCCCCATTGAGTTGATCAAACAGATCTTCAATCTTGGGAAGTGGATACTTGTTCTTGATTGTAACTTCATTGAGGGAGCGATAGTCAATGCACAAGCGGATGGTACCATCCTTCTTTGCCACAAACAGAACAGGTGATCCCCAAGGGGAGGCACTAGGGCGGATAAATCCCTTCCTCAACCGCTCTTCTAGTTGCTTCTTCAACTCCGCTAACTCTTCCGATCCCATTCTATAAGGCTTCTTATAGATGGTTCCTGCTCCGGGTATGAGCTCGATGATGAACTCAATGTCTCGGTCAGGAGGCATTCCTGGTAGCTCATCAGGAAAGACATCGGGGTATTCGCATACTACTGGCACTTGCTCCAATCCGACTTCAATCAGACAGTTGACTTGGGTGGCTTGAGCAGAGGAGGGGTTGGTGGCAAATTTAACTTCGACTCCTTGGTCATTGGTCATAGTGACAGTTCGGTTGGCACAATCTAACAAGCCTTGGTGCTTGATGAGCCAGTCCATTCCTAAGATCACATCCAAGCCTTGCGATCTTAAGATGTTAAGGTTTGCTAGGAAATCTACCCCGTTAATGACGATCCCGACTCCCTTACAACTTGTCTTGGCTGTCATCTCAGCTCCAGGGGTTTGTACCACCATAGGTTTATTCAGGGGTGTAGGGGTCATGCCACTTTTTAATGCAAACTTTTGGGTGACAAATGAATGTGTGGCTCCTGAATCAAACAAGACAGTTGCAGGTGCTGAGTTGACAAGGAACGTACCCAGCACGACATCCGGGTCTTCTTGGGCTTGTTCTGCAGTGACATGATTCACACGACCCTTGCCATTGTCGGGCCAGTTGCGGGGAGCTTGGTTCCTTGGTGGCATCGCATGGCCTTGGCCTTGGTTCTGCGTATTGGGGCATGGGGCGTCAGGCTTCTTATTGGGGCAATACTTGGAGTAGTGTCCTGCCTGACCACATCCAAAGCAAGTGACTTGGTTGGGGTTGCTGCTCTTGCCGGCATTGTTATTGGGGTTGTTGAAAGCTGGCCTGGGGTTAGCATACTGCTGAGGTTGATAGTTGGTGCGGGGTGCAGGGGCTCTTGGCTGCTGATAGGTTGGCTTGACCGGGGCTGGCTGCCACGAGCGAGGCTTCTGGTTGCTGGAGCTACCCTTGCTGATCATCTTGCGCTTACGGGTATCATCCAAAGCACGTCGCTTGTCCTCAAGCATGAGTGCCTTGTTCACCAAATCAGGAAAGGTTGGGCAGTCACACACAACAAGCGAGTACTGCAGAGTCTGGTTAAGGCCTTCCATGAAGCGCTCTCTTTTGGCAGCATCAGTGCTGACATCCTCAGGAGCATACCTCGACAGAACACTGAACTTCTGCATTTATTCCTTGCCTCAGGGCTCGGAACTCACGCTTCTTGATGGCCATGATTCCAGAAGGAATATGGGCCTTGCGGAATTCTGTCTTGAAGTCATTCCAAGTGATGTTTTGCTCAGCATGCATGACCTTGAATCCATCCCACCAAGCTCTGGCAGTTCCCCCGAGACAGTGGGCAGCATATGCCACCCTCTCATGGTCTTCAGTGCAGCCGACTAGTTCCAACAGACCCTCAATGGTGCGGACCCAGTGGTCTGCATCCAGGGGTTCAGCAGTCTCGATGAAGGTGGGTGGTGCATGCTTCTTGAACTCTGCCAACGTGGAACGTCCATTGCCGTTCCTCGCCGGCTGGCGGTTGACAGCCTGGGCAATCATCTGGAGGGTTGCAATGTTGGCTTGGTGTTCCTCTCGGAAGGCTTGGAGAAGCTGAGCCATGTCCATGTTTGGAGGTGGTGGTGGTGGAGCTTGTCCTTGGGTTTGGTCCTGACTAGTTCCTGCTCCGGCTTCTTGCTGCTGAGTAGAGGCACCAGTACATGTTACAACAGGCATCCTATTGGAGCGGTCAATGTCTCATGATTGGGAAAGATGAGGGAAAGTAATATAGATGGGATGCCTAGTAAGGTGGTGGGCGTGACACAATCTTAAGTTAAGCAAGGGCCAGAAGGGCCAAACTTATGCATTAAAACCGAATGGGGGATGTAGTCGTTTACAAGTTCCCGAAGGGAAAGTATGACTTCCATCAAAACAAGTTGAAAGAAAACACAACACAACATGGTTTCATTTGAAACATTACATGGACTCGACTTCGCATAAGGGGTACAAGACCTATCCTACCTTAAGGGTTACGGACTGGCCTATCCTAGTCATGAACGGAGTCTAAGTGGTGGAATGCTCGGTCGCGTATTCCGGCTCCTCTGGGTCTTCCTCCTCATCTTCACCTGTCTCAGTTTCTTCATCACTTGAGGGAGTGGGGGAGTGGAGGAGCTGAACACGGCACTGCTTCGCCGGTGGCACCATGAAGAGGTTGCGATATTCCTTCGCCGTCATACGGCGTGGCCGAGATGGTCCCTTGGCATGCATAACCTGTGGGGAGCGCCACCTCGATAGGCAACAACGGGCTGTCCAGGGGGTGCACCATCCTTCTTGATCATGTCTGCCTTTGTCTGAGCTAGGCGGAGGAGTTCCTTGGTGTCATGGAGTTCCCTCCGAAGCTCCATCGACTCTGAGGCCAAGTGTTGTGTCAGGCTGTCAGCACACAAGCTGAAGTAGGTCTGGAAATGGAGGGGAAGTCCCTCGTCCATGGGTGGAGCTGGGGCGCTGCTCTCGTCATGACCCTCCTTACGATAGGGCAGGTAGCGAGTGGCTGGCTCACTTGCCATCTCTGGCAGAAGTTCCCTAAGGCAAGTCAGCGCCTTGAGCGCAGTAGTCTCAACGGCGAGGAGCAGGGTCGCCATCTGTGGTCCTTCAAAAAACCAGCTTGTCGGAGAGTCGTTCGCCCTCACGACTACCTCCACGTGATACTCCTTCTTGGTGTTGTCGATCCAGTGCTCATGATAGGAGAAGGTGGGGGCTCAAGTGAACTGGCACTTCTTGAGTCTGTCCTCAAGAAGCACGGGAAATCCAGTGGTCAGGAAGTCCTCGGGTACGACGGCCATCTACAAAAGTGGAAGGGGAAGGGTCAATAGAGGGGATATGACCCATGTTTGGGATATTTTGGAAAAGCGTAGGTATATAGGTAATTTTGTAGATAGTCTCACTCTAACTAACGTCCATGCTAACTAAGGTTTCCTATAGTCAGGACGGCTCTGATACCAGCTCTGTGGGGACCCCGCCTTATAAGTCGTGATCACCGAATGCACGTGCACAGTGATCCCAAAGATCAATGCTGACTGAACACACAGAAGCTGAATAACAAGAGTCTTACATCCGTACATACAGTCTTACACAAATTATGACCATTATGGCCAAGTCTTACATAGATAAAGCCACTAGGCTGAGTACCAAATAAACTTAAGCAGCGGAAATCTTCGTCGATAAGTAGAACCCATGCCATCTGCCTTAACCCTACAGGCATTCTGACTAGGAAACGTCCTAGTTCGCATGTTCGTCTCCAAAGAATTCTTCTTCGAACTCATGTTCTTCCATGCTTGGCCAATTAAATAACCAGTGGCAAGCCAATGAGTACTTTGAATGTACTCGCAAGCAACCCATGATTGGAACAGGGCACAACAATGCAATGACATAACACTAAGTAGGTAGTTTGCAGAAAGCTAGTTTTGAGTGCAATGACATGATCTATCAATATGTAAAGTGTGCATCACGAGAGTATGGATATCCGCATGGACAAGTTACAGATCTCAACATATGCGGAGTTGGACACCAATCCAACTTGTTCATCATGTCAAGCCATCTGACTCACCCCAAATGGTTTATCAACACACACACACATAGTCTGTATACTCTGGACGTAGTTTAAGCAGCACCGCCCAACTGTCCTTGACCGTGGACACCGCTATTCGAATAGTTTTACACTCTGCGGAGGTTGCACACTTTACCCACAAGATCCGGGGAACTTCCGTGTCATCCACGACGTGCGGTACCTCAAGTACCCGGGGTAATCACCCGATCATTACCTTTCCCTAGACGACACTAACATAGAGTCCACTCGATTGGTAGTAACCCCCGTGACCAACATTCACATCTTAAAATTGTGGATCCTTGCTCCCATATTCATGACGTACCACAAGCACGAGGTACCAACGGTGTGTCCGGTGCCCTGTGAAAACAGTCATGGCCGCCCTACCTGGCACGACCCCCTCCCTAGAGAGCTCAACAACGACTCTCCCGTCACTAGTAATGCGGGCTCCAAGCTAGTATCGGCCTAGGTAATCAATAATGCCCTTTCCCATATAAGGGTAGAGTGGTCGCGCATGCAAGGTTGGGACAGTCGACAAATCTTAAATCTAATCCGTTTTCAAAACCAACACACACACTTGCCTCGATACACCAATTCGTCATCAAGTGGTTACCCATCTCATTATCTCCCTCGGGCATAAGTGGCACCCGACGGCGTTTTCAAAAAAGTCTTCTGAAAATACTTTGCCTCCATCACCATGCATATCCCCGTCCCTTTTTGCGTAGCAACTAATCTACCATCCTACCTCCTCCCACCGGCATAACCCTCATAAGGAGCTAGGGTCATGCACCATGCAGGTATCAACGAGGAAGTAACGGTGGCAAACCACCCCATGTGGTCACCTCATCATCATGTCTCCGATGCAAGCAATAAAAATGCCATATGACATGCATAAAAAGGTTTCATAGACATGGTCAAAGGGCTGCTTTCCTGGCTCAGCAAAGTCTTCTGGGTCTTCAAAATCTTCTGGTCCAACTCCCTCGTCAGCAACGCAATCTATCGTTGCAAAATAATAACAATAAAATAAGGCAATAATAAAACAGAAAAACTAATGTGCTCAGAAAAATGTCAACTCATTTTTGTTAAATACTAGGGTTAAAACTAAGAAGGGGAAAATTCTTATTTCTGGATTTGGAGCTGCAGATACAGAGCAATGGATTTTCAAACAAGGATTTAATCGCTCAAATTTGAATTTAAATTTGAACAGCAAAGAAAAGTTGGTTGGGCATGTATGAAAGTTACACCATTAAATAGGTGGGATTTTTACAGGATTTTAGGAACTGGAATTATTGCATTTGGATTAATATTTAATCATGTGAAATTTTTGGAAATGGTATAGAAAAAGAAAAAGAAAAAGGGCACTGTGCCCGCTGGGCCAGAACAGCTGCAGTGCAGCAGGCCCAGAGGCGAAAAGGTCCAGGCGAGCCAGCGCGCGCGCGTTAGATTTTCAAACCTGATGGGCGGGGCACAGGCGTCAGCGAGAGAGAGAGGGGCGAGGGAGAGGTGAGGATGACAGGTGGGCTCCACCTGTCATCTCTAACCTCACGATAGGGAGGTCGGCGAGCTCACCGGTGATGCTACAGGGCACGGCAGGTCGAGCGGGTGGCACCGTTGGATTCAGGGGGACGTCGCCGTTCGGGTGGTGGTGGAGGTGGTCTTCGGGGCAGCCTGGTTCGCCGGCGACGAGGCCATGCGGCGGAGGTGCTTCGGGCATCGGTGGTTCCAGCCGCTACCGGCTGCAAAAAGAGTGGGGGAGAGAGGGGAAAGGTTCAGTGATGCCGTGCAGTTGCAGATCGAGAGAGAATGGGGGCGGAGGAGGCCTGCACCGCGTGAGCACCGACGAGCCGAGGCGGTGGAGCTCGAGCTCGATCTCGAGCTCGGGCGGCTTTGGAGACAAATGGGTGGTGCGGGAAGTGGATTAGGAGTGTGGGGGAGCGACAAGGAGTGAGAGAAAGGCTCGGGGTCGCCTTATATGGGCTGGCCGAGGTCCACCATAGGCGCGGCCTACGGGTGCCCGCGGGATCGGCTCGGGTGGCCGTTAGAGAGGGAATGGAGGGCTCGGGGGTGTTCGTGGGAGTGGTCTAGGGTGTCAGGGAGAGAGAGGAGGAGCGGGGCGAGCTGCGGGCGGGCCACAGGGGCTGCGCAAGCATCGGCCGAGCGGGGCGGCGTTCTGGCGCGAGCTGCAGGTGAGAGACGAGGCCGCGGGAGCAAGTGGGCGGCTTGCTGGCATGGAGAGGACGTCGAGGGGCATCGACTGGTGCGCGAGGGAGGCTCGAGGTGGCCGGGAGACGCGGCGTCAACGGTCGGGTGCCCTGCCAGGAACTCCAGAGCGCGACTTTGGCCGGCATCCGCGGCTTTCCCGCGTCCACGCGCGTCCACTTGCATCTGGCAGCTGCAGGGGCATGGGCAAAAGCTGGGGAGAGCCTTGGATGCTCTAGAAGGCTGAGAGGAGAGAGGGAGCCTGAGAGAGAGGGAGGAATCCACTGTCCAGAGAAGAAAAATGGGGTTCTCCCCCCTTCATCATTGCCTCCTCGGGCTGCAAAGCACACATGCGCTAGAGGGGAACTAGGAGGGGTCGTGGTAGAAAGTTGAGCCTACGGAGATTAGTGGAAGAGGCCAAAAATGGGATTTTGGTAAAGTGGCAGAAGGTGTTTGATGCTGGTTTGGGCAAGTAGATGATTTCCATTTTCCATGAGAATTAACAGGATGGAATGGCACATAGAAGTAGGATGATCCACCAAGTTTGAGCTCATTTGGGCAAAGTAGCCAATGTAACTTTGGTAAACCCTAGAAATTAACAGAAATGGACTTTCCGAGATTTAGTCATGCAAATTTATTCTCCTTGATGCACCACTTAGTGTAGTGTCATAATTTGAGGTTCTGAACATGTCCACAAAAGTTGAGATCAAAAGGAGAAAGTTGCCAATGTAAACTTGTTCAAATTTGGTTCTGGACAGAGAGGGTTTTCGGGCACTTTGATCAAGATAACATTCTCTGCAACTTGTGCCATTTGGTCTAGATGCATTACTACACCATCTGAGCATGTGCACCAAATTTGAGAGCATTTGGACATGTTTGACAGTGCAAAGTTGTTCAAACTTGAAAAAGGACAGAAGTGGTTTTGAGAGGTTTTTATGAGGTTATACTGTTCTCCATGTCATGAGACATGGCAAGATCATCAAACATGTCATATGTGACATGCTAGAATTTTCTTGGAATTGTCGGGGAATATTTCCTGTAGAAATATTTCAAATCCTTGAAATGGGAAGAAATGGTTTTGGGAGGTTTTGTCTAATATTTTGAACATGACCATGTGTTGAAACTCATATATGTATATATATGGAAAATATATGTCCACAGAGTTTCCCTGATTTTTGTCAAATATTTTTGAAACAATAAAATAACTTTCCCTATTAAAGACCATTTCTGGCCTTAAGAAAAATCTTTTAAATAAAATAGGAAAATAACTGTTAAAATATATTTTTGTGGGTTATGGGAATCCTATATCTAATTGGTTTCAAATATACTCTTTGAAATATCTTTCATACCCCAAATCAAGTACTTGTAGTGCAAACCATAATTCAGGGGTTTTTGGAAAACTAATTTTTGAAAATACTACTTGGCCAAATTATTTTTGTAAGAAAATACTATATTGCACTATACACATGGCATGATCATTGGGCAGAAGTTTGGGGCAAGAAGATGAAGTACAGAAGGTGGAGTAGTTGACTTTAAAGAGCACTTCAAAAACCACACAGAGAAGACCAACTTCAAAATGAAAGCCAAATAATGCAAAAGTTTTTGTTGGTCCAAATTTTTAGGCTTTTATTAATGCAAAAGACATGTTACAAAATGCAGGGTGTGACAAAGCTTCTCACAAACCAGAGCTTCTCACAACAAGCATGATGGTTTCGGTAGGGAACGTGCCACCTTTGGGGACGAAACGATATCCGTTGCCTCTTATTGCTTTCAAAAAATTTCGAGTGTTAGCATAGAACAACAATAGTGTTGTGTTTAATTTTGGAATTTTTCGGGGTTTGTTTGGACATTTTTAAACACTAACTGGGTTTCCCAGGCATTTTTGCGCATAATTCAAATTTCAACTACATGCACATTCTCCAATTCATACAAACTGGTTGAAAAATCAAATCTGTGTACTTGGTTGCATGATTAGGTCCCATGCAAGAAATGGGAATGAATTTCAAACACCCTGCCACCGTCACTCGGCCACAAACATTGAGATACCTGATTTTTAAATTGTAGTAAATCCAAAACTCATCTGAAATTCATGAAACTTGGCATGCTATCATGGAACGACATCAACAAGCCGTCGTAAAATTTTTGTCCAATTTGGGGCAGGTTTAGGTATAAGCTTCTCACAAACCTTAGCTTCTCACAAATCTTAGCTTCTCACAACAAGAGTGATGGTTTCGGTAGGGAACGTTTCGGTACGCAACGTGCCACCTTTGGGGACGAAACGATATCTGTTGCCTCTCATTGCTTTCAAAAAATTTCGAGTGTCAACATAGAACAACAGGAGTGTTGTGTTCAATTTTGGAATTTTTTGAGGTTCGTTTGGACATTTTTATACATTAGCTGGGTTTTCCATGCATTTTATGTGCATAATTCAAATTTGAACTACATGCACATTCTTTAGTGCATATAAACTGGTTGAAAAATCAAATATGTGTCCTTGGTTGCATTCATAGGTCCCATGCAAGAAATGAGAATGAATTTCAAACACCCTGTCACCGTCCCTCGGCCGCAAACATTGAGATACCTAGTTTTTAAATTCTAGTAAATCCAAAACTCGTCTGAAATTCATGAAACTTGGCATGCTCTCATGGAGCGGCATCAATATGCCATTGTAAAAAATTTGTCCCATTTTGGGCAGGTTTGGGTATAAGCTTCTCACAAACCTTAGCTTCTCACAAGAAGCGTGATGGTTTCGGTAGGGAAGGTGTCACCTTTGGGGAACGAATTGATATCCGTTGCCTCTTATTGCTTTCTAAATTTTTCTAGTGCAACATAGAACAACAAGAGTGTTGTGTTTACTTTTGGAATTTTTTGCGGTTTGTTTGGACATGTTTATACATTAACTAGGTTTTCTAGGCATTTCGTGTGCATAATTCAAATTTGAACTACATGCACAAGCTCCGGTGCATATAAATTGGTTGAAAAATCAAATATGTGTCTTTCAGGGCAAGCTTAGGTCCCACAGAAGATATGGGAATGAATTTCAAACACAAGGACATTGTTGATTGCCGGCAAAACATTGATATACCTAGTTTTTAAATTATAGTAAATCCAAAACTCGTCTGAAATTCATGAAACTTGGCATGCTATCATGGAGCGGCATCAACATGTCGTGGTAAAAATTTTGTCCCATTTGGGGCAGGTTTGGGTATAAGCCTCTCACAAACCAGAGCTTCTCACAACAAGCTTGATGATTTCGGTAGGGAACGTGCCACCTTTGTGGATGAAACGATATCCGTTCCCTCTTATTGCTTTCAAAAAAATTTGAGTGTCAGCATAGAACAAGAGGAGTGTTGTGTTTAATTTTGGAATTTTTTCAGGGTTTGTTTGGACATTTTTATACATTAAATGGGTTTCCCAGGCATTTTATGAGCATAATTCAAATTTGAACTACATGCACGTTCTCAAGTGCATATAAACTAGTTGAAAAATCAAACCTGTGTTCTTGGTTGCATGCTCAGGTCCCATGCAAGAAATGGGAATGAATTTCAAACACCCTGCCACCGTCACTCGGCCACATACATTGAGTTACCTAGTTTTTAAATTCTAGTAAATCCAAAACTCGTCGGAAATTGATGAAACTTGGCATGCTATCATGGACTGGCATCGACATGCCATCGTAATTATTTTGTCCCATTTGGGGCAGGTTTGGGTATAAGCTTCTCACAACAAGCGTGATGGTTTCGGTAGGGAATGCATCACCTTTGGGGATGAAACGTTATCCGTTGCCTCTTATTGCGTTCAAAACAATTTGAGTGTCAACATAGAACAACAGGAGTGTTGTATTCAATTTTGGAATTTTTCGGGATTCGTTTGGACATTTTTATACATTAACTCGGTTTTCCATGCATTTTGTGTGCATAATTCAAATTTCAACTACATGCACATTCTCAAGTGCATATAAACTGGTTGAAAAATCAAATATGTGTCCTTGGTTGCATGCTTAGGTCCCATGCAAGAAATGAGAATGAATTTCAAACACCCTGCCATCATCCCTCGACCGCAAACATTGAGATACCTGGTTTTTAAATTCTAGTAAATCCAAAACTCGTCTGAAATTCATGAAACTTGTCATGCTATCATGGAGCGGCATCAATATGCCATGGTAAATAATTTGTCCCATTTTGGGCAGGTTTGGTATAAGCTTCTCACAAACCTTAGCTTCTCACAACAAGCGTGATGGTTTCGGTAGGGAAGGTGTCACGCTTGGGGACGAAACGATATCCGTTGCCTCTTATTGCTTTCAAAATTTTTCTAGTGTAAACATAGAACAACATAAGTGTTTTGTTTACTTTTGGAATTTTTCGTTGTTTGTTTGGACATTTTTATACATTATTGCGTTTTTTAGGCATTTCATGTGCATAATTCAAATTCGAACTACATGCACAAGCTCCAGTGCTTATAAATTGGTTGAAAAAAATCAAATATGTGTCTTTCGGGGCATGCTTAGGTCTCATGCAAGATATGGGAATGAATTTCAAACACCAAGACATTGTTGATTGCCGGAAAAACATTGAGATACCTGGTTTTTAAATTCTAGTAAATCCAAAACTTGCCTGAAATTCATGATACTTGGCATGCTATCATGGAGCGGCATCAACATGCCATGGTAAATTTTTTGTCCCATTTGGGGCAGGTTTGGGTATAAACCTCTCACAAACTAGAGCTTCTCACAACAAGCATGATCATTTCGGTAGGGAACGTGCCACCTTTGGGGATGAAACGATATCTGTTGCCTCTTATTGCTTTCAAAAGAATTTGAGTGTCAGAGTAGAACAACAGGAGTGTTGTGTTTAATTTTGGAATTTTTCGGGGTTTGTTTGGACATTTTTATACATTAACTAGGTTTCCCAGACATTTCATGAGCATAATTCAAATTTGAACTACATGCACATTCTCCAGTGCATATACACTAGTTGAAAAATCAAACATGTGTCCTTGGTTGCATGCTTAGGTCCCATGCAAGAAATAGGAATGAATTTCAAACACCCTACCACCGTCACTCGGCCACAAACATTGAGATGCCTGGTTTTTAAATTCTAGTAAATTCAAAACTCATCTTAAATTCATGAAACTTGGCATGCTATCATGGGGAAGCATCAACATATCGTCGTAAAAATTTTGTCCAATTTGGGGCATGTTTCGGTATAAGCTTCTCACAAACCTTAGCTTCTCACAACAAGCGTGATGGTTTCGGTAGGGAACGTGCCACCTTTGGGGACGAAACGATATATGTTGCCTATTATTGCTTTCAAAATTTTTCGAGTGTCAACATAGAACAACAGGAGTGTTGTGTTCAATTTTGGAATTTTTCGGGGTCCGTTTGGACATTTTTATACATTAACTGGGTTTTCCATGCATTTTATGTGCATAATTCAAATTTGAACTACATGCACATTCTCCAGTGCATATAAACTGGTTGAAAAATCAAAATGTTGTCCTTGGTTGCATTCTCAGGTCCCATGCAAGAAATGGGAATGAATTTCAAACACCCTGTCACCATCCCTCGGTCGCAAACATTGAGATACCTGGTTTTTAAATTCTAGTAAATCCAAAACTCGTCTGAAATTCATGAAAATTGGCATGCTATCATGGAGGGGCATCAACATGCCATGGTAAAAAATTTGTCCCATTTTGGGCAGGTTTGGGTATAAGCATCTCACAGACCTTAGCTTCTCACAACAAGCGTCATGGTTTCGGTAGGGAACGTGTCACCTTTGGGGACTAAACGATATCCTTTGCCTGTTATTGCTTTCAAAAAATTTCTAGTGTCAACATAGAACAACAGGAGTGTTGTGTTTACTTCTGGAATTTTTCGGGGTTCGTTTAGACATTTTTATACATTAGCTTGGTTTTCTAGGCATTTCATGTGCATAATTCAAATTTGAACTACATGCATAGGCTCCAGTGCATATAAATTGGTTGAAAAATCAAATCTGTGTCCTCCGGGGCATGCTTAGGTCCCATGCAAGAAACGAGAATGCATTTCAAACACCAGGGCACTGTTGATTGCCGGCAAAACATTGAGATACCTGGTTTCTAAATTCTAGTAAATCCAAAACTTGTGTGAAATTCATGAAACTTGGCATGCTATCATGGAGCGGCATCAACATGCCGTGGTTAAAATTTTGTCCAATTTGGGGCAGGTTTGGTTATAAGCTTCTCACAAACCAAAGCTTCTGTCAACCAGGGTGATGGTTTTGGTAGGGAACATGCCTCCTTTGGGACGAAACGATATACGTTGCCTATTATTGCTTTCAAAATAATTCGAGTGTCAACATAGAACAACAAGAGTGTTGTGTTTAATTTTCGGATTTTTCGGGGTTCGTTTGGACATTTTTATATATTAACTGGGTTTCCCAGGCATTTTATGTGCATAATTCAAATTTGAACTACATGCACATTCTCCAGTGCATATAAACTGGATGAAAAATCAAATCTGTGTCCTTGGTTGCATGCTTAGGTCCCATGCAAGAAATGGGAATGAATTTCAAACACCCTGCCACTTTCACTCTGCCGCAAACATTGAGATACCTGGTTTTTAAATTCTAGTAAATCCAAAACTCGTCTGAAATTCATGAAACTTGGCATGCTATCATGGCGCGGCATCAATATGCCATGGTAAATAGTTTGTCCCATTTTGGGCAGGTTTGGTATAAGCTTCTCACAAACCTTAGCTTCTCACAACAAGCGTGATGGTTTCGGTAGGGAAGGTGTCACCATTGGGGACGAAACGATATCCGTTGCCTCTTATTGCTTTCAAAAAATTTCTAGTGTGAACATAGAAAATAGAAGTGTTGTGTTTACTTTTGGAATTTTTCGGGGTTCGTTTGAACATTTTTATACATTATTGCGTTTTTTAGGCATTTCATGTGCATAATTCAAATTTGAACTACATGCACAACCTCCAGTGCATATAAATTGGTTGAAAAATCAAACATGTGTCCTTCGGGGCATGCTTAGGTCCCATGCAAGATGTGGGAATGAATTTCAAACACCAATACATTGTTGATTTCCGGAAAAACATTGAGATACCTGGTTTTTAAATTCTAGTAAATCCAAAACTCGTCTGAAATTCATGAAACTTGGCACGCTATCATGGAGCGGCATCAATATGCCGTGGTAAATAGTTTGTCCCATTTTGGGCAGGTTTGGTATAAGCTTCTCACAAACCTTAGCTTCTCACAAGAAGCGTGATGGTTTCAGTAGGGAAGGTGTCACCTTTGGGGAACGAAATGACATCCGTTGCCTCTTATTGCTTTCTAAATTTTTCTGGTGCAACATAGAACAACAAGAGTGTTGTGTTTACTTTTGGAATTTTTTGCGGTTCGTTTGGACATGTTTATACATTAACTAGGTTTTCTAGGCATTTCATGTGCATAATTCAAATTTGAACTACATGCACAAGCTCCAGTGCTATAAATTGGTTGAAAAATCAAATATGTGTCTTTCAGGGCAAGCTTAGGTCCCATGGAAGATATGGGAATGAATTTCAAACACCAGGACATTGTTGATTGCCGGCAAAACATTGATATACCTTGTTTTTAAATTATAGTAAATCCAAAACTCGTTTCAAATTCATGAAACTTGGCATGCTATCATGGAGCGGCATCAACATGTCGTTGTAAAAATTTTGTCCCATTTGGGGCAGGTTTGGGTATAAGCCTCTCACAAACCAGAGCTTCTCACAACAAGCTTGATGATTTCGGTAGGGAACGTGCCACCTTTGTGGATGAAACGATATCCGTTCCCTCTTACTTCTTTCAAAAAAATTTGAGTGTCAGCATAGAACAAGAGGAGTGTTGTGTTTAATTTTGGAATTTTTTCAGGGTTTGTTTGGACATTTTTATACATTAAATGGGTTTCCCAGGCATTTTATGAGCATAATTCAAATTTGAACTACATGCACGTTCTCTAGTGCATATAAACTAGTTGAAAAATCAAACTTGTGTCCTTGGCTACATGCTTAGGTCCCATGCGAGAAATGGGAATGAATTTCAAACACCCTGCCACCGTCACTCCCACAAACATTGAGTTACCTGGTTTTTAAATTCTAGTAAATCCAAAACTCGTCTGAAATTCATGAAACTTGGCATGCTATCATGGAGCGGCATCGACATGCCTTCGTAAATATTTTGTCCCATTTGGGGCAGGTTTGGTTACAAGCTTCTCACAATAAGCGTGATGGTTTTGGTAGGGAATGTGCCACCTTTGGGGACGAAACGTTATCCGTTGCCTCTTATTCTGTTCAAGACAATTTGAGTGTCAACATAGAACTACAGGAGTGTTGTGTTCAATTTTGGAATTTTTCGAGGTTCATTTGGACATTTTTATACTTTAACTGGGTTTGCCATGCATTTTATGTGCATAATTCAAATTTGAACTACATGCACATTCTCCAGTGCATATAAAGTGGTTGAAAAATCAAATATGTGTCCTTGGTTGCATTCTTAGGTCCGATGCAGGAAACGAGAATGAATTTCACACACCCTACCATCATCCCTCGACCGCAAACATTGAGATACCTGGTTTTTAAATTCTAGTAAATCCAAAACTCGTCTGAAATTCATGAAACTTGGCATGCTATCATGGAGCGGCATCAATATGCCATGGTAAATAATTTGTCCCACTTTGGGAAGCTGTCAGGACCCCGATTCCAGGTCACATCGATCTAGCCGGTAACACCTCATATCACTTTGCAGCCTCACGCACGGTATTCCCACGGGTGTCGCCTTACCATGGCCCGGGACCGTTTGCGCCTTTTAGCTCACGTATATGATAGTGTCGCTAGCATCCATATGACAGAGAACCCAGGCCGACATGACTAGTCATGAACCGAAAGTGGCACTAACTTATGGGGACAGGCATATATGAATCAACATTAAGCATGTCGGTTAGTAGCGTGCGAATCCGGGTTGTACCACTGGGCTAATAGGACTCCGTTGAACCAGGCTGTAGCAGGCTAGGCAGGACTCCGGATGTCACCGCGTAACATTTCCCCGAAGGGACAGACACAGGAACGAAGTGAATCACATGCCGGCCAGTCAAGTGTTCCGGAGCAGTAGTGCTGGGCTAGCAGGACTCCGGTGAACCAGGCTGTAGCGGACTACTATGGCTCATGGAAGCACAAGACTACATTTCCCCATAAGTGAGGCTACCAAGGATAAACAACTAGGTTGTCGGATCCCACACATACCAAGCATTTCAATAACATACACACAATATGCTCGATATGTGCAAATACAACATGGCATCACAACAAAACTGTACGACTCAAAGTATTTATTCATTAGGCTCCGAGGAGCCAGATATTACAAACATGCATCTCATGACCCAACATTTAGAGCATACCTGTCAAAGCACATGCGGAAGCTTAACAAGTTTGAGTACAGACATCTACAAATGAAAAAGGCTGAGCAGCCTGACTATCTACCAGATCCTGCAAAGGGCACAAGATCGTAGCTGAGGTATCAAGCTAAACATCGAAGTCCACATGGAACTACTAGCGAGACTGAAGTCTCTCTGCAAAAACATAAATTAAGCAAACGTGAGTACAAATGTACCTAGCAAGACTTACATCAGAACTATCTACATATGCATCATTATCAACAAAGGGGGTGGTGGAGTTTAACTACAGCAAGCCACCTTTGACTCGGTGGCTATCCTAAACTACGACTACAAGTAACTCTCTTGAGGTGGCGCACACGAGTCCACATATTCACCATATGAATACACCACTATGGATCCGCTTCCGTCTCCCTACATGAACGCCATCCATAGCACTCACGCTTATCTTGCACATTTTAGAGTATCCACTTTCACTTGTCTATGAACTATATTGGCAACCAAGTAGTCCTTTACCGCGGACGCGGCTATTCGAATAAATGATGTTAACCCTGCAGAGGTGTACTTCTTCATACACGCTCTCACCACTTACCGTCGTTTACGCGACATGTACTCAGCAACCTTCAAGCGGAATCCCAACGAGGGTGTCGGCCACGGCCTACCTAAACACTCAAGTGTCTAGTCCAGGTTTATCGCCTATCCAGGTTCCATCCGTAGGGAGTCCGGCCGAGGTTTCCACATACGGCCTCGAACGATGTGTACAGGGTTCCGAGACACCAAACGGGCGCCCGGCATACCCGGCCACGGTGTATCTACCGCATCATAGCCCAGCCCTAAGGTCAGCGCTATGCACGGCCGCCAACACATATCCTATAAACACCAGAAACTAGTTGCAACTCCTGGACAGAGGACTAGGGTGGTTAAGAAGCCGAGAGGGTCCATTGGTTTCGGGCCCAATGCATGGTAGTAGCTAGTTCTTAAATCACACATACAGATCTCGGTGCTTAAGGACGGTTCCAATGAAACAGCCCACCATGTACTCCTACATGACCTCTCATCGATACCTTTACCAAATCGTGTTCACACACTTAGCTCTCAACAGTAGGACATGTTCACACACCTCCAATTCATCCCCAATGAATCAGACCTGACTCAACTCTAAGAAGTAGCAGGCATGACAAACAAGCATAAATGAGTAGGCACATCAGGGCTCAAACAACTCCTACTCATGCTAGTGGGTTTCATCTATTTACTATGGCAATGACAGGTCATGCAGAGGAAATTGGGTCAACTACCGCAACATGTAAAAGTTGAATCTTTGTTGTCCTAATGCAGTAAAAGAGAGCAGGAGTGAGAGAGTGGGATTGTATCGGAATGAACAAGGAGATTTTGCTTGCCTGGCACTTCTAAAGATAATAGTTCTTCATCGGTGTCATCGATCACGTCGTCGGGAACATCGTCGACTGAGAGGGGACGGTTACCGGCAAACAGAGAAGGACAGTATCAATGCAATGCAACAATATGATGCATGAATGTGACATGGCAATATGAGTGTGTTGGGCTAGTGCAACTCAACCAGGGTGGTTTGAGCTCATTTGAATCAAGGATTCAAATGCAAACTCAAGTTATGGGTTCATAAAGTGCATTAACATGTTTTGAGCTAAACAGCAAGGTTAAGTTGTTTAAACATGCATGAAACCAGTACAGATGGATAGATTGGATTTTTTGATCATTTTCATATATAATTTATTTCATTTGGAGCTATAGATTAATTTCTATGAATTTTTAAAGTTTTTGATATTTTCTGGAATTTCCTGATTATTAATAATTCCAAAAAATGTATTACTGCGTCAGCATTAGGTCATGCTGACGTCAGCATGTCTATAGGAGCCGTCCAGGTCAAACCTGACCAGTGGGGCCCTCTGGTCAGTGACTAACTAACCTAAGTTTAATTAGAGCCTGGGCCCGCATGTCAGTGTCTAATCTACTTAACTAAGTTAATTAGCACTAACTAAAAATAACACTAATTAAACAGGGGCTTGGCCCACACGTCAGTCAGCCAGGGGAGGTCAAACCCCTGGTCAGCGGGTTCAAAACCGCCAGACTTGGTCCATGACCCGATGCCGGCAACGACAGACGCGACGGAGGGCGTCGGGTTTTGCCGTCCGGTGACCAAACAAGCGGCGGGGAGGCTCTACGTGTAGCTGGCGCTCTTCCGCATCCACCGCGACAGAAGTCAGCGGCTGGGGTGGCCGGAAACGGCGGTGGCCAGAGCTTGGGCAACGACAGCTGTGGCGCTACGATGCACGGCAAGGCGATATAGTGGCAGCGTTCGTCTCCTGGGAGCAACCCGAGCACGATGACGAGCTCAGGTGCAAGCCGCAGTGTCCCTAGCCATGACGGCGATGAACCACGACGCCGGTGAGCTTCGGAACTCATGGGGGCAACGTCTACGGCGAGGGATAGACCACGGGGTCAGGGGAAACGGTGGCAGAGCTCACCGTGGTTCATACGAGCAGGCCGGCGAGGTCGGGGAAGCACGGACGGCGGTGAATCAACGATGAAGTTGCCGGCGGCCGAAGATTGAGGATGAGCTTGGGGACGACGCTACAGGGCTCCCGCGGTCGAGTGGGTTGGTGTAGAAGACGCAGAAGGCGATGGCGGTTCCTCTGGACATGTCGGCAAGGCGAGGGGGAGGCAGTGGCTACAGCAACAGTGAGCGGCGGCGACGGCTATGCTCGGACGGCACTCGGCTGCTAGAGAGAGGGGGCTAGAGGAAGGGACGAGGATGAGCGATGGGTGAGAGGGACTGGGGTGGCGCGTGGCGGCTTCTAGAGCCTCTCTTGCGTTGGCAGAAGGAGGAGGTGGCCTCGCCCGTGGACGCGCACGGCGAGCACGCGCCCCTCATCCTCCTGGCGGGAGGTTGGGGGTAACTGGCAGCTGCGGGTGGGCTGGGCTGCCAGGTGGCTGGACTGCCCGGTGGGCTACACAGGAGGTAAGCCCAGGTAAGTTTCTTTCCTTACTCTTTTGTTTCAGTTTTCTATTTGTTTCCTCTCTGTTTTGATTTAGTTTTAGCCACTAAATCACTTTAATAAATTCTGTAGGTTATTATATGGCTTGAAATAATTGAGATACCTGGTTTTTAAATTCTAGTAAATCCAAATCTCGTCTGAAATTCATGAAACTTGGCATGCTATGTTGGAGCAGCATCAACATGCCATGGCAAAAATTTTCTCCCATTTGGGGCATGTTTGGGTATAAGCTTCTCACAAACCTTAGCTTCTCACAACAAGCGTGATGGTTTCGGTAGGGAACGTGCCACCTTTGGGGATGAAACGATATCCGTTGCCTCCTATTCCTGTCAAAACTTTTCTAGTGTCAACATAGAACAATAGGAGTGTTGTGTTTACTTTTGGAATTTTTTGGGGTGCGTTTGGACATTTTTATACATTAAATGCGTTTTCTAGGAATTCCATGTGCATAATTTAAATTTGAACTACATGCACAAGCTCTAGTGCATATTAATTGGTTGAAAAATCAAATATGTCTCCTTCAGGGCATGCTTAGGTCCCATGCAAGAAATGGGAATGAACTTCAAACACCAGGGCACTGTTGATTGCCAGCAAAACATTCAGATACTTTGTTTTTAAATTCTAGTAAATCCAAAACTCGTTTGAAATTCATGAAACTTGGCATGCTATGATGGAATGGCACCGACATGCTGTCGTATTTTCGTGTCCATTTTGAGAGAAGGCGCACTCGAATAATAGCCAACAAAGGCATTTTGAAACAAATAGCTGCCACTGTAACATCTCAAACGTTTTGTATAATTTAAACTATGTGTGTTCTGTTAACCATTGACGTGACGCCACGCCTCACTCTTTTAATGGCTAGGAGGTGCCGTGTGGACAGGTGCTTGAGTGCTTGACTAAACGGAAGACGTGCCGACAGCTTCCCGAGGAAGCCAAGAGAAAATGTGCCGAGCAGGATTTCTGCAGCTCTTACTCGCAAACTTTTTAGATAGAACACATGTATGCAAAGTGAGAACTATGGTCTTTCCCCTTAAGTCGAGGGAAAATCCGCAGCGCAGGATTTGTGCATCCCTTGAACGCAAACGGTTGTTTTGGATGACCCGTGTGCAACAATGTACAAACAATTTGGTAAGACTTGCATCTGTCATATTGGGTATGTTGCCATTTGTCAAACTTGGAAGATTTACATTTGTTGATCTAGTAACATTGTCATTTTTCAATACTTGTAACACTGTGATTTGTCAAAATATGCAGCTAGAAATCACTAGCACAGTCTAATTTTTGCAACTAAAATTCAGTAATTAAGCATAGATTTCATTCATAGATTATGCAGTCGTTCTTAATTTATACAAACAGTTCAACTCGATAGCTGAACCAACCAAACTTTTCCCCAATTGTTGCCATCCACGTACTGAAATAGCTAGTTCAACTATATATACTAGCTAATTTTAAGTATGTTGTACAGTTCGACCACACATCTATAGTTAGATGAACTGAACAAAATAGCCCCTAAATACTACTACCACCATGGAGGGGCTTTGTGCTACTTCCGGCAGCCTCTCCTCTGCCGAGCACGCTCAGTAAGAGGTAGAGGAGAAGGAGGAGACTAAGGACAAGCTGGAGAAATGCAATACAGTGCCTGCCGCTACTGCACGTTCAGTGACGCTCACCAGCTTGAACGCCCACTGCCGCTCCAGACGATCCCTCTCGAAGCGGCCGAACTGCTCGTAGATCTCCCGATTCATCGCCTCTTCGTCGGTGTCTGCTGCGGCCACAGCTGTGGTAAGGCTCTTTGTGTGCTCGACGAGGCGCTCCTCCTCCTCCCATAGGAACTCGATGTAGCGCGCAAAGTCGCTGACGCACATGCAGGCCTCCACCTCCCTCCTTCGGGTGGCGGTGGCAGAGCGGGTGATGATCCCGGCGTTCGACGGTGGGCTGGCGGCAACGGTGGCGGACGATGCGGTGGCGGCCGCGACCACCACCTCCCGCCTTCGGGCCGTGGTGGCAGAGCGGGTGATGGCCACGGTGGCCGGTAGTGGGGTGGCGGCCACGACGGCCACCTCCCGCCTTGGGGCCACGGCGGCGGAGCGGGAGATGGCCCTGGCATTCAACGTTGGTGTGGCGGCAATGGCGGCCGGCAACAGCTGCCGACGGGCAGCGGCGGCAGAGCGTGTGGTGGGTGTTCCGCGCACACCCAACAGGGACGCCACGCGCACTACGCTACGTCGGGGACTATGCCGCCGCTGCGGTGTAGCCTCCCAGCTGGAGCTGTCCTCTGATGACGGCAGAGTGGCTGAGCGACGAAGACAGAGTGGTGACATTGGCGATTGTGGGAGAAGCACACGAGATAAGCTACAGGGAGGGAGGGGAAAATGTGACGCAGGACTTGCCGGCCATCAGGGTTTTTATAGCAGGCCTGTAAGCATTGGGATTTTGGGGGATTTCATCGAGTTGGGCAGGAAGCTTGCGCGGGAACTTGCAAGGTTGCGCGGGAACGGGCTCACCGACGATTTATTGGCGCCACCATTTGGCCAAAAGAACGCCCCCGTGCGCTGTGCAAGCTTGCGCTGTAAGCCGTCTACGGCGGCGGGGTGACAAGACGTGCGAGAGGAGGACGAAAGGACACGTACACATATGGTTAATACAAAAAAACATTTACGATTTAATTACCTACTATACCCCCATCATGGTTTATAAGTAGGATTTAACTAATAAAATAAAAATGCATGTCGCCAAAGATTATATCGTTGGAGTCGCATTTGAACATAGTTTCCAGCTATACAATTTCTGTAACATGCATTAACACTTTTTAGGATAAATTTAAGGTTATATACCAGCAAGCGTTTGCCCGCAACACACACGGCTTATTCCATCATAAACAACTCGGATGGATCAACTGTATGCCACGTATCGCACACACAACTCTAATTTGATTCGTGCTTGATGTCTGCGACATCGTTCGCACAGTTCATCTTAATTGACACGTATCACTGTGCCGGCCTCTGCTAGTGTCCCTCCGCAAGTTCTGCTCGCTGTTAAGCGCCGCGGCTCGATGTGCTCGCTATTAGGTGCCGCAGCGCGCTTTGCTCGCGTCCGTTGACGCGCTCTGTTTGTGTCCGTCGGCGCGCTGGGCTTGTGGACAACTTTTCCTTCCGCATTCAACTGATATATGCATATATATATAGGGTGGGTCTATTCTAATAACACCCTAAGAGTCTTATTCTAATAACACCTGCTTATTCTGATAACACCCACCGACCCGAACACCCCGCACCGCCGGAACCCCACCGAACTGCAAACACGAAAAAAACCACCCCAGTCGGCCACCCCCACGCACCCCACCCCCACCGAACCCACATTCTTCCCAGATCAATCCCCACCCACCTATCCTCGATGCCCACGCCCCATCGCCACCACCCCCAATCCCTAGTCCCCGCCCCCACGAGCATGGCGCTTCGGCGCGGCGCAGGATCCGGATCGGGATCGACCCCCTAGCGCCTCACTCCTCCTTCGTCTGCCCCGCACCCCAACCTTCCTCCAACTCCGCCGGCAACCACGACAGCCGCCGATGCGTCGCCGACCTGCCATGACCCACCACGGAGTGCGCCCTGTCCTAGATCCACTGCCTCCCCGCTCAACTGGATTCCTCCCTCTGGTCAACCGCCATGGCTGCCTCCATGGAAACCAGCGCTGCCACCTTCAACCACCGCTACCAGCTGCCTTCGGATCCGGTGTATCGGCGCCCCGGCCCGCCAACCACTGCGCCACGTACACGGATCCGCCGGATCCCAGGCTCCGCTCCTTCCCCCAACCTTCTCCATCAACGGCGGTCAACCCACGACAACTAAACGGGCCCCTTCCCCAACGGTGGCGGCGTGAAGCTTCTGTAGTTTGTGGCGTGCGTGACTGCAGTGTAGCAGGTGCGTGCTTGCAGTCCACCAGCGCGACAGCCCGATGGATGCACTCCGACCTCTGCCATCGACCTTCACGAGCGAGATGCACGCGCCGGCGGGCAAACATAGCCTGCCAAACCTCTCACCCCACCCACGTCGGCGAGCAGGGAGGCGAGGGCCAGCAACACGCACACGCCTCTTCCCATCCCCATCCAAGCTCCGCCAACAACTTCCGGCGCCGCTGCATCGTCAGGATCCGGCGTTAAACCTCCTGCGCGCGACTAGGCCGTGTTGGCCTAGAGCAGTCGCTGCCTGCACCTATAGTACATCCAACGGCGCCGCGCAGTGCGGCCAACGACGGTTTGCCGGACCACCAACGGCGGCTTGCACACCCGTGTTGCCTTCGGGCTCCTCTTGCTCTTGCTACCTCTCGTCTTCAAGCTCCTCCTGCCCTGCCGGAAGTGCGTTGACATGTTCTTCCAGTGCTACCATGTGTGTTCAGTTGGCAGGCCCGTGCAGCTCGGTTGCCACCCCCGTGCAGCTCGGTTGCCACGGCCGGCCTCCAAAGCCTCCCCCCAACCCCAACACTGGACGGCGCCGCCCCGCCATCCCATCGCCGCGATGCACGCGAGATACACCACCCCAAGGGCCGTCTCTCCTTCCACCGGCGACGGTCGCGGCAGTGCACTCGTCCCTCTCTTTCACTGGAGTTTGCTTTGTGTTGATCTTCCGGTTGAATTTGCAGGGTTTTTTTAGTAAATTTTTTAAAAGGAAATCAATTCCTTTACCTGAGGTGTGCAGTTTACTTGTGCATATTTCCATATAATTTTGCACTTACTCCTGCAGTGCACTCGATGTGGTCCGCTCTGACCGTGCCCGGAGTTTAGATGGGAGCTTGATGAGGTTCACATTCACATGTACTACTCGACAGTGGTTCAGCAACTCATCCCGTGCAGCTTAGTTTGCACAGGCATGCGGTTTGGTATATCACCCCATGCAGCTTGGCTGTGGTGGCGTACAGTTTGTGCACGTTTTTTTACTGCAAGTTGTGCATCATGCGGTTTGATCTGTAAACGCGTTGACCATGCAGTACTCAGATAATGTATGTCTCATGCAGTTCGGCAAACGTGTGAGTGCATCTTGGCATGTAATTTCTGTGGGGGTTGCATTTTTTTGAATTTGTTGTGCCATGCGATGTGTGGTTATTGGATGTACTTCTTTTCGAAGTACTATTGGTTGTGTCTAGACGTTCATTTCATCTTTCTCAAGCGGTTCATTTTGATGAAAGAAAAAAAGTTAGGAAAAGAAACTAATGCAGTGCACTAGTCTCTACTCTGGAGTCCCGACGCGTTAACACAAAGAAGAAAAAATGGACAAAACTGAAGAATGCAGTGCACTTGGTTCGTCACCACAATCCCAAAGCATGTTAATGAAAAACACTGTCAGCAGTAACTCATGCGATTCAAAGAATAAAAAAAGATAGAAAAATGAAAACAAAAGTAATGTGGTTCAATTCTTATGGTATTTTGAGGTTCACTTATGCCCGATGTGAAGCGCACTTCACTTCGTCGTCTGAGAAAAATTTACGCCCGACAAAACAAATCATGAAGTTCGCTTGACTGTTTGATGCAGTGCGTTCTTCTGTCTGATGACGTACACACGGAGAATTGGGTGTGTCGCGAAAAACAGAGTGTCTACGTTTCAGTATTATGTTCGCGAAAAACAATGTGGCTCACTTTGATATATGTCGTGGCTCACTTGCCCTTGTCTTTGCGGTCCACTCTAGTTCATAAAAAAAGTTGAAAAAAAGACAACAAAACCAAAACCCGTTTGGGAAAATTTACGCCCCACAAAAAAATCATGCAGTGCACTAGTCGATATGATGAACTGCGGTTTTTAGTCTGAAAGCAGTGCGGTTTTCTGTCTGATGCAGTACACACGACGATTTTGGGTCGCGAAAAAACAGTGTCCGCATTTCGTTGAAAATCAAAATTGCTGTTAAATCGTAAGGAATCAGAGATAGTGTTCTACATGAAAAAGTTGCGTCTCATCAATATCTATCCAACGGCATATAATTTGAACCATTTCGACAAGCGGTTTGAAAAAAATTCACGAAAAATGGCTGCTGCCTCTCGTCATCAGCCGCATGGTTTTCAAAATTAACTAAAAACCGTAAGGAATCTCAAAAACGTTTCAACGTATGAAAGTTGCGCCTTGTCCGTAGCTTTCCAACGGTGTATCATACGCTTCATTTGGACAAACGGTTCAAAAACTGGAGCGAAAACAGTACCGAAAATTTCAAAAAAATTAAACAACAGAATTCCACGATTTAGTAAATTTGAAACTGCTCTTAAATCGTAACGAATTAGAGAAAATAATAGATACATAAAAGATGCGTCTCGACGATATCTATCCAATGGTGTACCGTTTGCTTCATTCCGACGAGCGGTTTAGAAAAAAACGAGAAAAAACGCTCGCTGCCACTCGTCATGGGCCGCACCATTTTCAAAACTGCTCTTAAACTGTGAGGAATCTTGAAAAGTGTTCAACATGGCGAAGTTGCGTATAATCCATAGCTTTCCAACGGTATATCATACGCCTCGTTCTGATAAACGGTTAAAAAACTAGAGCAAAAACAGTACCGAAAAAACACTGCGTACAGTTTTTTACGACACAAAGTTCACTAGTGTGTATTGCAGCGCTTTTGCTATAGAAAGTGCAGTGTGCCTGCGTTGAGCGTGCAGTGCGGAAGTGTTATCACAATAGTTATTCTGATAATATATATAAACATACATAAACACTATTCTGATCACAACATGAACTTCCCGAGTAACGCGCCTGACCTTCCCCGAGTACTAGGTTGAACTTCAGCTAAAATGTGTACAAATGGGGCTTGCGATATACCGTTGGAAAGCTATGGACACCAATATCATGACCCAAATTAAAATTTTGGCAAAATGTAAGCGGTTTAAGGGCAGTTTTGAAAACCGTTTTTTCTCATACAAAAAACGTGAATCGTATTTTCAATCGCATTTCTAAACCGTTTATCGGAATGAGGCAAATAATATGGCGTTGGAAAGCCGCTGCAAAACCGCTCCTTCCAGATGTTGAAAGTTTTCTGTAATTCCCTATGGATAAAGAGTAATTTGAAAAATCGTATAATTTTGCAAATGGAACACCCGAGTTGGTATTTTCGATGCCATTGCTAAACGGCTAATCCAATTGAGGAAAATAATATGGCGTTGGAAAGCTTATGAAAATGCGCAACTTTTTCATGTTAAAAGTGTTTTGTAATTTTGAACGGTTTAAAAGTAATTTTGAAAACGATACAAGTTCCACCGAGTTCATATTTTCGAACAAATTTTTTAATCATACGTCCAAATGCAACAAATGATATGTCGTTGGAAATCTTGAAGAAATGCGAAACTTTTTTGTATATATTGTTTCTCATAACTCATTACGGTTTTATGTCAGTTTTGAAAATAGCTAAAAACGTATTTTTGCCGCAATTTCTACAAACTTTATCGGAATGGGGCAAATAATATACCGCTGAAAAGGTATGGAAAATGCGAAAAAATTTCATGTTGATGGTTTTGTCTGATTCCTAGCTGTTTTCATGTAATTTCAAAAATGGCAAGTTCATTCATTCTGCCTTTATCGCGAAACAGATTCTTCGAAAATGCACCGCGTGAAGAACATGGACTTCTCGGCGCGTGTACCTAAACTTCACTCTGTTTTTCACGTGATTTTTTTGCTCGTAGCTCTCCATCCTCTGCTCGTAGCTCTCCATCCACTCACTGGAATTTTGCAAGTGATATACCGGTGTAAAGCTGGTGTAAGCACACAACTTTCTCGTGTTGATCGTTTTTTCATACTCGCGATGATTTTAAAAGTTTTTCATCTGAAATTCATTCAGCGTAGTAGTTGAACTTCCTGTTGTTTTCACGTTGAACTTCTGTGACGTACTTTCGTTTGTAATTATCTCATTCATTCGTCACTGTTACACAAATGATATTCCTTTTGTACAAACCTCTCTCACAAATATATTTTTTAATTTTCTCCAACTGAGGTCTTGAACTTATAACAACAAAAAATTTGGATCTTGCCTTTTTATTCATTTTTCTCATATTAAACACACCATGTAGTACAAGAACTTTTTCCATTTTTATAATTTGAATTTTTTTTATTTTCTTTTTTGAAATCAAATTGCTCCCAAATAATAATTGAACTTTTTTGTGGATTGAGAGAATTATTTTAAAAGGCAAAAAAATAATTTCTTTTTTGTGTTTACGAACATGGAAATACAAGGTGAACCTCTCTCGCAAAATTTTTTGAACTTCCCCGGACAAAGCACTTGAAATTCTTTCAACAAACCTTTTAAGCTTTTATTTTTCTATACTTTTTTCACCTGAAATGCATTCCTTGTAGTACTTGAACTTCTCGTTGTTTTCACGTCGTATTACACGCAATTGAAGGTGGGACGTCCATTTTTGCCATTTTAAAATATGTAATTGGAAGGTCGGGTGTCCCGCAATATAAATTGTGAACCATGCATGGAGGAGCACGTGAACTTCTTGCAACAAACCTTTTAAGCTCTTTGTTTTCTATTATTATATTCTTATCTGAAACACATTCCGTGTAGTAGTTGAATTTCGGTCATGTATTTTTGTTCAATCTTTCTCACAAGAATTTTTGAACTTTCTTGGACCGAGCACTTGAACTTCTAGAAACAAAACTTTTAGCCTTTCCTTTTTCATTCTTTTTGTTCATACAAAATGCACACCGTGTAGTACATGAACTTCTGGTAATTGTCAAACTGAACTTCTCTCGGTTACGCGGAAATATCTAAGTTTTTTTATAGATATTGAACCGCTGTACCTTTTTTATTTGGACTTCATTATGTACTTTTAGAAATGTGAAAATTGGAGGTTTTTTAGAAACGTCGAACTTGTTCGTTATTTGAAATTAAACTTATTGGTTTTATTCTTTAGTAACCGGAAAAAACTGTGTTTTTAAATAAACATCAAACTGCTCTACTTTTTCCAATTTAACTTCTTGGTTTTATTCTCTACTAATGTGAAAACCTGAGGTTTTTTTTTATATAAATTGAAATACTCCGTTTTTTGAAATTGAACTTCTTGGTTTTAATCTTTAGCATTGTGGAAAATCTGAGTTTTTATAAACATCAAACAACTTCATTTTTTTAATTAGGACTTCTTGGTGTTATTCATTAGTAACGGGAAAAGTCCCAGTTTGGTCATAAATATCGAACTGATACAATATTTAAAGTTGAACTTCTAGGTCTTTTTTAATAGGGGGCAAATATATTTTTATAAAAAATCGAACTACTCTTCTTTTAATTTGATCTTCTTGGTATTGTAATAAACATTGAAATTTTCCATTACTTAAATTTGAACCTCTAGGTTTTTTGTCGAAACAAGGAAAATCCATTTTTCATAAATTTTGAGCTGCTCTATTTTTTAATTTGGCCTTCTTGGGTTATCTTTTGTAACGAGGAAAAAATTAATTTAATAATAAATATCAAACCCCTCCGTTATTTAACTTTGAACTTCTAGTTATTTTGTCCGAGCTTCTAGGGGTCTTGCTAGAAATGGAGAAATCTGTTTTTCTATTTAAAAAATTGAACTGCTATATTATTTCAATTTGACCTTCTTGGTTACATTGGAAGCTGATATATCCTCCATGGAAAAAACATCGGCCAAATTGACAACACAACATGTCCATATTGCAAGGATGAACTATAACTATATGAAAGTAAACATAGAAAGATACAATCAAATTGTTGTGCATGGTACACTAAAAATGTAATCTGAATTCGCTGCACTTTGCAGAAAAGCAACAGCCTCATCGATGGAGCAACCTGTAGACCATACAGGGTTACTAAGTAAACACCCTGTAGTACATAGCTAGCCGACAATCCATCTCTGCTTAATTGGTTCATCGACACATTTAGCTAGTTGGCCTACTTTTTTTACTTCAACCAAATTGATTCATGAACAATTGTCCAATTTTTTTTCAATGGACAAAAACTTGTCCATGAATACATTGGCCTGCTGAAAATCAACATTTTGAACCGCAGTCAAACTGCAGCCTTTACTACTTACTGCACAAAATGGTGCTCTACAAAATCAAAGGAAACAGTCATTCAATCATGGATCAGAAATGCCCGAATTACAATGTCTGAATTACAATGCCCGAATACAATCAAACAGTCATACTAATTACTAATTACAATGATCAAATGCTGCACAATCTTCGCGGAGGTCAGGTTCAGAAAAATGATTCTCATGCACATTTACATTAAACATCTAGCATGCCCAAAATAGGAATGAACATATTGTACATCTATCAGATCAATCATCGATCAGTGAAACTCATGTCCACTGAAGTATCACCAAACGAAAAATAGTTAGAAAAAACCAAAATGTGAACCTCCTGTGAATGTTCCAGCGGCCGGAGAAATTAGGGAAATCATCCAGCGGGAGGAGAACAACCCTGCCAACGGGGGAGAGGGTGGACTGGCGAGCATCAACGCAACTAGGCAACACCCTTCGGGTGATTGGGTGCGGTAGGGGAATGGTGGTCGGACGCAACGGCCGTAGGAGGCGATGGGGCGGGGGCGCGTCTGCCGGAGGTAGAGAAGGAGAAGAGGATGGCAGAGGGAGGGAGGAGGCTCACCGGAGGGAAGGAGTGTGGCATCTGCGACGGCATCAAGCGGGGGACTGCGTGGGAAGACGACCCGGGACTGACGACAGGTTGATGGTGCTCAGAGATCCGCGGCGGTGGCGATTGGGGCACAGAGCCAACTGCGGTGGCGGGATCCCGAAGGGGGAGGTGGGGGCGCCCGTTCGTTGGGAGTTTGGTGGGTGAGGCAGCACTGTATGGATGGCGGCGGCGACCACGTCGGGAGGATGTCACCGGCGGCAAGCTAGGTGGATGGAGGTCGCGCGGGGCCGGCGGGGAGGGGATGTGCGGAGGGGTAGTGCGGGGACGGGCGACGAGGGGCCGGCGGGAAGGGGCGGCGTGGAGGGGTAGTGCGGGGATGGGCGACAAGGGGCCGACGGGAAGGGGCGGCGCGGAGGGGCAGCGCGGGGCCGGCGGCAAGGAGCGGCACGGAGGGGTAGCACAGGGCCGGCGAGATGGACCGGCGCGGAAGGGTCGCGCTGGGCCGGCGGAGAGGGGTGGCGCGGGGCCGGCAGGAGGGGCGGCGCGAGGCCGGCGGGAGGGGCGGTGGGAGTGCTAATCTGGGGATGGTGGAGGGCGTCGTCACGGGGATGAGAAGGTCGTGGGTGATGGAACGGGCCGTTCGGGACGTCCAGAACGGGTGGGTAGATTGCTTTGTTTTTTCTCTGTTCGGATCTGTGACATCCCATCGCTCCTATATAGGCCACCGTGATCCAAATAACTATTCTGATCCCAGGATCAGAATAGTGCTACTCTCTCTCTCTATATATATATAGGGTCACGCTATTCGTCACCCTGAGCTCAATGCACCGTAATTTTACGTTTCGTAAGTTTTGTTTTATTTCCGATGCAAAAAGGGATGGTAAGAAAATATATAATCGCCGTAAAAAATATTTTATGTTATGTAAAATTACAAACGTAAAAATATAGTCTAAAATACACATAAACGGCAAATTTTCTTGTCTTATGACCTATATTTTTATTTTCTTATGTCAAATTTTATGTAGTGAATCAATAAGAATGTAACTATTTCAATTTCAAACGTAATTTAATTATGAAATGATCGTAAGATTACCTCGGATGAAGAATAACTTATTCTACATCTGGGTGATGAATAGTAACACTATATATATATATATGGTTGCTCGCCGTTGCTTCATTAGGACCGGTTTGTACTAGTACTGGGCCCAAACGAGATGGGCGAATTTCGTCCAACTTTCGTTTTTTGGACGAAATCCAAAACTCTGCCGCAGAGCGCTCTGTTCCCGTCCCTCCGCGCACGCTCTGCCAGCGGTTGGGCGTGCGCACGATCACGTCAGGGGCCCCATATGCATGCGGTTGCGCCGCGCACGTTGCCACACGATGCAGTTACGTGTGGCACGATGGAGTTACACGCTTTAAATTAGAACTGCCATCAGGGCCTACTGATATTCCTGGCCGTCCGGCTTCCCCTTTAATTGCCGCAACCATTATAACCTTAGTCTCTTCAACCTTTCGATTGCGCCCCACAATAGAACAAGCACACCCACGATGACACATAGAGAGGGGATGTCCAGCGGCTCTCCAATGGAGTTCGGGGAGCATAGGGTGGAGACCCACGCGAGGGAGAGGGATCTCTCAGTGGTGTACACCATCGACCCGGCCGTGGTGGACGACTACATCAACAGCGTTGAGCAGTTGCTTGCTCGAGACAAGTACAAGGTGGTCGGCATCGACCCCCAGTACACCACCGGTCATCCCGACATAGATCAGAAGGTTGTCGTCGCCCAGTTGTGCGTGGGCCATCATGTCCTGATCTACCACTACTGCATGGCCACAGAGCCTTGCGGCCGTTTCAATAGGTTTGTCAATAGCACCGACTACAAGTTCGCCATGGTGGAAACCATCGACGATGTAAATGCGCTCCGTGTTACAGGCTTGGCCTGCAAGAACCTTGTCGAAATCCGTGACCACTACCGAGTCTGGGGCAACACGAAGAAGGACTCCCTAGTTGAACTCGCCTCGGCCATCATCGACCCCTACTACGAAAAGATGAAGCTGGATGCCTAGAGAACAAGTCCCCTATCCTGGCACAGGGCCTGGATGTGGCAACTGGATGAACCTCACCTCAGGTTCGCGGCCAAGAGCATGTACACAAGCTACGAGATGCATAGGCGGATCGTTGACATGAGGAAGTGCCTCGTTAGCAAAATCGACGAGCCTAGATCGAGTCACAAGAAGTAGATGATGATCAGATGGTTGTTTATGCTAGTTAATCATGCATATTATATATAGTTTACTTTATTGGTGTGTGGAAATATCATGTGTGTAGTAGCCACCTTTGTAATTATGCATGTAATAGTTTACTTTGGTGTGTGCAAATGCCATGGTTGTAGTAGCCACCTATGTAAGTGGATGTTTAATTTGGTTATGCAAGCATGTCCTTATAAGTGTGTGTGTGTGTGTGTGTGTGTATGTTGTTTTGTATGCAATGCCATCGCACAACACACACATCTTATTAGCAGCAACCATTTGTGTTATTATCGGTCTTCACACACATTTCTCATTACAGACCTGTTTGCCGCGTATCACACACATCTTGTTAAGTTGAACCGTTTCTGTTCTCATGTCTCAATGCAAACACTTCATTCGAGTGAACCGCATGTCGTATATCGCACACACCTTCATCTGGCTGACCGTTTGTTTCGTGTTGCCTAATCACAAATAATTCATCCGAGTGAAACATATGTTGTATATCGGACACACCTCCATCTGGTGGCCCATTTCTTTTGTTCCTCCTCATCGCAAACAGTTAATTGAACTGAACCGTATGCCCTACATCGCACATGCAACTAAAATCTTAACCGTGTTTCATGGCTTCTCCATCGCAAACGTTTTGCACCTTTTTGACGGGTTTTTACACCACCGTTTGCGATTATGGCATCGCACACAATTTCGTCGAAGGGTCTTTGATCGTAGTGTCACATTAGCAACATCCTGAAGTAGTGTATATCTAATAATGAATCTAATGGTATTGATTTGTTATTGTATATGTTATTATTTCTGTCTATGAACTTTGTCAAACTTTGTAAACTTTGAGCGAAGCTAAAATGCGGAGTAAATAAAAACAGAGGGAGTACGCAAGGACTACTATAGTTACTACTGCCGGAACATGGAAAGTTGGACCCCTAAATGTGGGCACGAACTGGCCACACCTCAATTATTCCTTCAAACAGTCGAACACCTACATTGGCACACCATCTGGCTACTTAATCAAGTGTTATGCTTCACTAGTTGAAAAGGAAAAGGGTGGTACCATACCCAAAACCACCACACTTGGGGCTAGGGTAACAACTTTGTCGGCGTTCTGGGAACGGGGGTCCCTAGACTTGCCTGCCTGCGGCCTGCGGCGTGGCTCAGGTGGGGGCCCAGCGCGGCCCAACTTCATCAACACAAGCTCAAGACCCTCGCGAGGGGCCAAGCCTCGTGGGGCGGACGACAGGAAGCTTCCTCAGAGGCAGCCTCATCAGGCAGGCTCGCGAGGAAGCGGAGAGATCAAGGCAGGGGTACCTCGCGAGGATCCCATGACGCAAGCCATGACGATCAAGGCCAGGCGGGCGCCGGCCTGCGCAGTGTCCTTGTTTCCCCTTTGGTGCAAAGGGGGCAAGCACAGGCCAAGGCATCGGGCAAAGGTTGCCATTCTGGTGCAACAAGACCAAGACCAGTAGAGCGGCAGGACGGAGGTCACCATGGAGCCCAAGACGGCGTCATCCCGAGTGCTTTTGGCAGCTGGAGACCACCTTTGGTCAGGATAACTTGTACTAGATGTTCCCCTTCAAAATGGCCAATTGTTGGCGCCCTTCCCGCTCAATTATTAGGGGAGAGGCCCAGGGCCTCTATAAATAGAGCTAGCCTCCACCAAGGAAGGGGGGACACCCGGGAAGAAAGAGGAGAGAGAGAGATCTGGTAGAACCCTAGTAGAGAGAAAGAGAGGCGACGGAACTCACCCTAGCAGTTCATCGCACCAGCTCAAGAACACCTGTCGCAAGGCTGTTCTTCCCTTGTACTATTCATCACCAGCCCCAGAGGCAATCCACCACACCACACACTAGAGTAGGGTATTACACCACAACGGTGGCGCGAACCAGTATAAACCTCATGTCTCTTGTGTTGTTCATCATTTCCATCTTAGTTCAGACGAGAGGATCGGACGTAGATCGGTAGGGGAGAGATCTCCGCGCGCACCCCAATGTTCGAACCTCAAGGGTCTACCGGAACCCGAAATCCGACATTTGGCGCCAGGTAGGGGTGCGCCGGAATCTTTCTTCCACTGTTCGTGTGTGATCTTCCGTCGTGTCCATGGCTGACGCTCGCCGGCCTCGCGCCGAGTGCCGGGCTGCTCGCGCCACTCGCGTCGCCCGCCGCCATGTCGTTCCCCGTCGCCCGCCGCCAACGCCGCCACCGGCCCGGCGGGGAACGAGCAGCAGGCCTCGTCCCAGCATCCCTCGGTGCGGCGGGGTGGCCGCACCGCCACCCCATCGCTGACTCCAGCTGGCTCGTCGTCCCATGTCTGTCGCGCACCCATGGACGCGCACGCCTCACTGCTCTTGGCGCGAGAGCTCCTCCACTATCGCCCCGTCGACGACCTCTACGAGGACTGGCTCGCCCGCATCACCAAGCTCGTCAGTGCCGCAGGGGGCTCCCCCTTGCGGTCCCTCTCGCTGCTTCGCCCTCCATCCCGTGCCGGGGGCGAGGATCAGGAGGCGCCTCCGCCGCCTCCTCCCCAAGAAGGTGCGCAGCCCCAGGGCGGGACCCTCCACGTACGGCGCATGCGCAGCAAGAAGGAAGCTGCCAAGAGATCCCACGTCCCTGGGATGGTGCTCGCGCGCTCCCAGCGCCGGCACGCCAACATCGCGCCCCAGCGCCTCCACGACGAGACACTGCGCTGCTCCCAGTGGCGGCACGTGGTGACCCACAAGAACAATTCCAGCACCAGCAAAGGGTGCCGGTGGCCACGGTGGGCTGCCTCGCCTTCACCCCCGAGCTGCGCGACGTCACATGGCCAGGCAAGTTCAAGCCTGACCTCCCTCCCTGCTACGATGGCATAGCGGACCCCGCGGAGTTCCTGTAGCTCTACGAGTTGGGCATCGTAGCTGCCAACAGAGATGAAAAGGTCATGGCGAATTGGTTCCCCATGGCGCTCAAGGACGACGCCCGCACCTGGCTCCTGAAACTGGCTCCCGGAACGATCTCCTCCTGGAGCGAGATGCGCACCCGCTTCATCGCCAACTTCCAGGGCACACGCGACCGGCCCCCGGCCATGAGCGACCTGCGCCGCATCAAGCAACAGCCAGGAGAAACCCTGCAGAAGTACATCAAGCGCTTCAACTATGCTCGCCTCAAGATCCCCAAGGTGACTGAGGAAGCCATCATCTCAGCCTTCTCTGACGGCGTGCGCGACGTGAAGATGAAGGAAGAGCTAGCAATCCATGAAGACCTGTGCACATCCCTGGAGCTGTTCAACTTGGCGACGAAGTGCGCTAGGGATGAGGAAGGGCGTCTCTCCCTCCTCGAGCTCCCGACAGCCGACCCGGAAGAAAAGAAGCCCAAGGCCAAAGACGTGAAGCGCAAGGGGGCTGCCATGCTAGCAGCGGAACCAGACACCAAGCAAGGCAGGGATCAGCCCGAGTCATCCAAGGGTGGACGGTACTGCGTGTACCACGATCTCCACACCCACAACACCAACGAATGTCAAGAGCTCAGAGCCGTGCGAGATGGGCGGATCGGCCGACGCCCAGAGCGCAATGACAGGGGCTATGGCAAAGGAGGAGGAAGAGGTGGCGTACGATCGAAAGACCGTGGCCTTCGCCAGGGATGGCGTGACCGCCCTCGCGAGGATCGTTGGCAGGACTAGCCTCGCGAGGGAGGCTGGAGGGACCAGCCTCGTGAGGGCCACCCGCACGGCAACGCAGGCCTCCCTCCTCTGCCGCCTCCACCAAGGAGGAACGAAGACCAACACCAAGACGATGGGGCTAGGGGCTTCCAAGAGCCGCGTGCAATTGCTTGCATCTTGGGTGGCACCCAGGCCCCAGCCTCACAGCGCATCTTCAAGCAGTTTGCTCGCGAGGTGAATGCAGTCCTTCCCAAGCTTGAGGCCACGCGCCCTCTCAGGTGGTCTTTGTGCGCGATCACATTCAGTTCCGCAGACTAGCTCAAGTATGCGTCAACGGCCGGAGTCCTCCCGATGCTTTGCTCCCCAGTCATCAGCAACGTGCAGGTCACCAGGACCCTCATCGATGGCGGGGCAGGACTGAACGTCCTATCCGTCGAGACGTTCGACAATCTCCAAGTGCCGTACGACCAGCTTCAGCCGACCAAGCCTTTCTCAGGAGTCAATGATGGTTCCACTGTTCCAATTGGGCAGGTTCGCCTTTCGGTCACCTTCGGGCAAGGCAAAAACTACCGCACCGCGCTCATCAACTTCGACGTCGCTCACATCCGCCTGCCGTACAAGGCCATCCTTGGGTACCCAGCCCTAGCCAAGTTTATGGCAGTGACTCACCATGGTTACAATGTCCTCAAGATGCCAGGAAGCGGTGGAGTCATCACCGTACCTTGTGAAGAAAGGAACGCAGGGTGCTCGCTTGAGCATGCGTTCCAAGCCGCAGCAATCGAAGACCCAGATCACGGGAGCGGGAGGCCTCCCGAGGCGACCCTCAAGAAGAGGAAGACCTCACCTGACCCGAGCCGCAAGGAGGCAGGCACCTCCGGAGGTATCGCACCAGGATTCGCGCCCGATCAGGGAGCGCCGCCCTCTCACGCATAGGAAGGCGCGCCCGACGCCCTCCTCAGGTAGGGCTCGGGGGCTCTCTCCTGGAGAGCCGCCGACCTTGCCAAGGTCGCGGGGGAGGCACTCGGGCACCACTTGGAGGTGTGCTTTCAAGCACGCTTCCCTCGGGAAGGTACAAGTCAAAGGAGACCAAACCCTCAGGAGTTCATCGCAAGGAACACCCATGAGCTACAAGAGTCCAGAGTCATGCGCGGCAGCCACCGCACACCTGCCGTGGCCCCACATCCAGGTGAGGATGGACGACTGCGCGTCTGCGTCAATGTACCAGGGCTCAACCGAGCTGCGTCCCAGGAGCGCCTATGGCCTTCGGCCATAGGGCGCTGCGAGGGACCACCTCACAGCTACGTTCGCATGCCCTTTGGCCTGCCGAGCGCGGTCGCCGCACATCAGCGCCTGTCGAGGAGCATTCTGGAGGCTCAGGACGGCAGGCATCGCGCAGTCCTGGCGGATGTGGCGATGGTCCCTGAAGACCTGCACGTTCCATCGGAGCCTCCCGAGGCCCCTGGGCCTGGGGGCTCATGAGGGCCGACGTCTTCACCGTGCATCGCTCACTTCCTCAGCATCACCTCATCTTCAACAGCACCAGGTGACATCTTTCAGAGTTCTACTTTCAGTTGGGAGCGCCCACAGGGCTGCACCATTCCCAGGCTGCGTATGTCCGTCCCCGCGGCATGTATCCATTTTGGTTATGCTCTTTACTTACCTTGTTGGGGGCGCCCCTCAGGCTGCATCATCCCCATGCCGCTCGGGCCTGACCAAGCGGCAGTTGCTTTTCCAGCATTTACCTTAGGGTGAAGTTGTTTTTTCACGCTTAATCTGATTCCCATAATTATCACCTACTGCTTGTCGTCATGCAAAGCGCTTGCACGTTAAAAGGGGGGTACCTGAGCATCGCGACTCATGGGATCCTACTGGCTCTCCAGCCCTCACCCCTGGCCTTGACCCACGACATCGTGACCTGTCATACCAGCGGCGGTTGAGCTCACTCGAGGGCCGGGACCTGAGGACGTAGAGCATTTGCATTCTAACAACCCTACAGGAACACACCAATTGATAAAGGCCCAGAGCCAGGCGCAACCCGCATCGAGGTAGGGCCTCGTGAGTCCCACGCTGGCTCACGGGTGCCCAGATACACCTCTCCTAGCCCTACCGTGCCGGCCACGTGTCAGGGCGGAGCTGTACATGCCTCGGGGGCTCCTCCTGGAGGGGAGCCCCCTCCCACGCACCAGTGGAAGCACCATGCTCCACGCTGGCTGACGACACTGCCGAGGAGCGGCTATGCCCGTACACATACGGAAGCGCTATGCTCCGCGCTGGTGATAAACAACTGAGGGCGGCCCAAGGCCGTACCAACCTCAGGGAGCCCAGAGCTCAGTGTCCGGCACCATCGCAACGCCTCCCCTCGGGAGTGCCACGCGAGGGGGCTGGACACGGGGGCTACGCCCGGGCCTCGCCTGAGCGCACGCCACCCAGCCAGGTCCCATGGACCTGGTCGTCGGTGCCACTCCCCGAGCGGAGCCAAGGTACGAAACCCGTTTGAGCGTCAAGGGGGACTCCTGAGCATCGCGACTCACGAGCCTAACTTGCCACGTAGCCCCTCACTCCTTAGTCCCGTCCATGGTTTCCGGTCGGGGCTAACGCTGGGTGAGGTACACGCGGGGCCGGGCTCTACCGACGTAGAACGGTCAATCCACTTCTCGCTCCCCCCTTCCCTACTTGTTGCTCGCGGGTCAAGGGGGACTCCTGAGCTTCGCGACTCAGGAGCCTAACTTGCCATGTAGCCCCTCACTCCTTAGTCCCGTCCTTGGTTTCCGGTCGGGGCTAACGCTGGGTGAGGTACGCGCGGGGCCGGGCCCTGCCGACGCAGAGCGTAAGCAAGTAGGAGAGGAAAATGCAAATTCCAGGAAATTCAAAACAAATATTACAAGCCATAAGATTGTTCCACAATGCCAAACACAAGTTTAAACGCCTCCGCGAGGCATGGTGCATGTGCAGGAATAAAACAGGATGGAAGTCGCGAAGGGATCACTCCCCAGTAACGCCGTCACCGGTGGTGGAGTTACGCTGGACGGCTTCGCCTCCCGAGGTCGCGAGGCCGGTGGCACCGCGCCCGGGCAGGACGCTGGGGGAGCGGAACTTCCCCAGCAAAACCTCGGCTCGACCTCTCACGGCCTCAGCGACGGCAGCGGCACGGTCGCCGCTCACGGGCTCCAGTAGGCTGTCGAAGTCGACATTGGGGTCGCGCAGGTAGACATGGCTGAGGACACGCGTTAGCGCCACAGAAGACAGGGCACGCGCCCCGGCCTCGACCGTGGGGCCAAGGCCGTCTGCGATGTCCTCAAGCGCATCAACCAAGAAGGGGAGCAGCTTGGCGGGGTCGTTCTCCTCACCAGCCAATGGCTCCTCCAGACCGCTCTCATACAGCGTCTTCAGTATGCCACGGGCCTTCCTCTCCAGCCTCACGAAGGCCACCTGGTCCTTCGTCAAACCTTCGCCTTGGCGTCCAGCTCGGTCCTCTCCGCCTTCAGCGACCGCTCCAGCGTCTCCAGTCGGCTGTGGCGGTCATCAAGCTTCGCGTGCTGGTCCTTGGCGGCAGCCTCCCTAGCCTTCATCTCCTTTGCCATCTCCCGGCGGCTGTGCACCTCCTTGGCGAGCTCGTTGCGCAGGCCTTGCAGCTCGGCCTCAAGCGTCTAGCAGCGGCCCTGGGCATTTGCAGCGTCGCCCAGTGCAGCGTCGCGAGCGGCCTTGGCTTGGTCAGCGGCCCGCTTCTCCTCGTCGGAGGATGACACGGCCTAGCTCAGCACCGCTCGGACGGAAGAAGCAGAACGGGCCCAGCCAGAGGCCAACTCGAGACACCCGGCCACCAGACGAGGGTCCGCGCTTAGGAGATCCTCCTGTAGTTGGCTTAGCTCATGGGCAACCTGGTCCAGGACAGCGGCGGAGGAAGCAGAAGAGACAAGAACCTGTGGAGCAGGCGGAGAAGATGGCAGCGTGACCACGGCTTGGCAGGAAGGGACCTCCTGAGCCTTGGCCGCCACGGCCGCAGCGTCGGGCACAGTCGACTCCAGGTCCAGCGGGGCCACGGGGGATGACTCCTCGCCGGGGTGCCCCAGTTGGCCTCATGAGGGCGGTTGGGTCAGAGAGGTGCGGGCCTCGCCGTCCTCTCCCCCAACAGCCGAAGGTGTCGCCCCGGCAGACGTATTCGCCACAAGCGGGGCCGCAGAAGCCTCCTTCAACTTCTTGGCAGTAGGTGGCGGCCTGGTAAAAGAGCGCAAACATCAAGCTTCAGCGGCAGAAACCAAGCAGAGCACGAATCGAGCACTTACTCGACGTCGTCCATGGACTCAAGCAACTTCCGGCCAAACTTGAAGCCCGAGAGCCTGCAGCGGGGGTCAGCCTTGGAGGGCCCAGAAGCATAAGGCGCGTCAGGAGGGATGGAGCTGGCCTTGGACCCCCAGGGACCAGGGCAGGCCCTGGGGGAACCAGGCTCGACCGGCCCTTCGTCGTGACCGAGGAAGAGCCCTCCCTTCCTCGCCTGGCGCTGGCCTCGTCGTCGTCCGGCATGGAGCAGAGGGCCTGGGACCTGCGCCGAGGGAAGGACTCCCCCCAATCCTCGCCAGTCTCCTCTGAGTCGGACGCTTCCTCCTCCGCCTCTTCTTCCCCACTGGAGCCGCCGGAGGACAAGTTCACCGTCGCCAGGACCGCCAGATCTTCGGGAGCTGCCGTGGGCACCAGCCCCTCACTGTTGAAGGTGGGCATGGCGTTCACCACCTGGTCCCAGTCGTCACGAAGGAACAGGGGGACGGGGGCGTCCGCCGGGCTCGCCACGTCTCCCCCAACCAAGGAATGGAGGGCCGCAGTCAGATCCTCGTCGGTCAGGGCCTCGGAGCTCAGCCACAGGGCGGCGTCTGCTCCTCCAAGCCTCCACAGTGGGAGCGAGTGCTCCTGGAGTGGAGCAACCCGATGCTCCAATAACTCCCTCAGAAGCATGGCCCCGGTCAGCTTCGCCGCCCCCAAGTTGCTTGGCCTCAGATCCGTGTTCATCCTCCTCAACACCGCCTTCGCGCGAGGGTCGACGAGCTCCGCGCGGGACCATGTGTCAACGGACTTAGGTTGCCCTATGGGCAATACCAGACGAGGGTGGAGGCGCCCAACATCCATCATGACCCACTTGCTCTGGTAGCCTTCGATCCTCTTCCCAGGCTTCAAGATGGCGTTGGAGCTGGAATATGCAATGAAGCTCGCGCATGCGGAGACCTGAGCGCCAGAAACCCGGAGGGAGAAAAAGTGGCGTAGCAAGGCCACCGAGGGCTTCACTCCAACATGAGCCTTGCAATAGTAGGCAAAAATCGCCAGGAGAAGGATAGAGTTGGGGTGGAGATGCAAGGCCTACAAGTTGTATTGGTGGAGAAAGGCATAGAAGAACTCAGAGAAAGGAGGCACCAGACCGGCGACAATGGTGCTCACGAAGAACGGGTAGAAGGCGCTCCCCTTGCCCTCAGGCTGGTCGGAGCCGACCTTGAGCACAGTCGCCCCATCGCTGCCCTGCGCCACCGTCATCAAGCACGCGAGGGCGAGGTTCTTCTCCGACAAATTTGGGGAATCCAGGGCCGGCGAGTACCAAGCATCAGCCGGGGACTTGCGAGTCGCCATGGCGTGCCGGATGCGAAGGATTGAGACGGATCTGTTGGATTTCAGGAGCAAGAGGGAGGAAAGCGAGAAAGGGGATCTAGGGCAAGACGGATGAGAGCAGGGCAAGTAAGCCTCGCCCGGGCACCCCCTTTTGTCAGTCATGCAGTTGCCGAGGCGTCGTGGGAAGTGCAGACGCCCACATCAAATCAACCGCCACGCGGCGCCCAAGGCCGCAGGCTGTTAGGGCCCGCGGTGCTTCGTGCTTGCCCCTTCGCTTCTCTGCTAAGCCAAGCCCGCACGCGCCTTGGGCCCGGGGGCTACTATCGGCGTTCTGGGAACAGGGGTCCCCAGACTTGCCTGTCTGCGGCCTGCGGCGTGGCTCAGGTGGGGGCCCAGCGCGGCCCATCTTCATCAACACAAGCTCAAGACCCTCGCGAGGGGCCAAGCCTCGCGGGGAGGACGACAGGAAGCTTCCTCAGAGGCAGCCTCATCAGGCAGGCTTGCGAGGAGGCGGAGAGATCAAGGCAGGGGTACCTCGCGAGGATCCCATGACGCAAGCCATGACGATCAAGGCCAGGCGGGCGCCGGCCTGCGTAGTGTCCTTGTTTCCCCTTTGGTGCAAAGGGGGCAAGCACAGGCCAAGGCATCGAGCAAAGGTTGCCATTCCGGTGCAACAAGACCAAGACCAGCAGAGCGGCAGTACGGAGGTCACCATGGAGCCCAAGACGGCGTCATCACCAGTGCTTTTGGCAGCCGAAGACCACCTTTGGTCAAGATAACTTGTACTAGATGATCCCCTTCAAAATGGCCAATTGTTGGCGCCCTTCCCGCTCAATTATTCGGGGAGAGGCCCAGGGCCTCTTTAAATAGAGCTAGCCTCCACCAAGGAAGGGGGGACACCCGGGAAGAAAGAGGAGAGAGAGATCTGGTAGAACCCTAGTAGAGAGAAAGAGAGGCGACGGAACTCACCCTAGCAGTTCATCGCACCAGCTCAAGAACACCTCTCGCGAGGATGTTCTTCCCTTGTACTATTCATCATCAGCCCCAGAGGCAATCCACCACACCACACATTGGAGTAGGGTATTACACCACAACGGTGGCCCGAACCAGTATAAACCTCGTGTCTCTTGTGTTGTTCATCATTTTCATCTTAGTTCGCACGAGAGGATCGGACGTAGATTGGTAGGGGAGAGATCTCTGCGCACACCCCAATGTTCGAACCTCAAGGGTCTGCCGGAACCCGAAATCTGACAAACTTGGTACTGTACCACATTTGAACCAGGGCACAAAAACCACCTGTTCTGCGCCTAATGAGTAACACGGAGCATTGCCGCTTGAATTTGGCCGAGAAAATAAGGAAACCGACATCTGGGTACACCTGTCGGGATGACATGGCGCAGACTAGTCCAATGGAGGAGCTGGCCCACTACCTCCTCGCCACCGACAACTGTTCATGTGGGTCGTGGGGGCAGCAACGTGGCGCAGCTCCCGCACCGCCTCTAGACACGGCGACCGCGGTGAGTGACACGCTCATCGTCGCTGGACACGGTCGGCTTCAGGGTGCCGCGGGTGGTGTTAGTGTTGTGGCACGACTAGCAGATCAACACCCAGCTCCGTCGAGGATGCACGGGGCGCCGTAGTGCGTGCGCGCCGCGACGTGTTCGCGGAGTTTGTAGCGCGGCCAACTGCATCCCAGGACCCAAGACCATGTCGGGTCGTCTTGCTTTTTCAATGACATGTGGGGATCGCATGTGAGCAAAGGGCATCTCCAATGTTGCCACGACCGCAGCTGACTACCCTGGCACACCAAAAACCCTCGCCCCTCGCGCAGTGCGTTCCAGCACGCGCTGGCTTCCCGCGTTCATGTCGTATGGCCGAATGCCGTCATTAAGAGGCTCGGTGCCCGAGGAACCAACTCCAGCGGCTTAATGATTCACCCGGACACTTGGCCCCACCGGAATGTGCTACTTAAAGAGGCAACACCCAGCTAAAATACACACCATAGTGCATCGTTCTGCTACCTGGCACCCACATCTGCCATGACTGCAGGAGAGGTTGTCTTCAGGGATGAAGCTTGAGATCGCCGCCCTCGCTCAAGTCGCCGCTCGCAATGCAATAGTTGCGTAGCCGGACGCGGACACGACCGCACAAGTGGTGGCCATGCTGGCGGCCGACGACGGGAGCACCGTTAGCCACACGTCTTTCTTGCCGCCGTCCAATGTTAGGTGGCGCATGTGGCAGGTGAAGCGATGGACCGTCCACGTCTATCATCATAGACCTCAGGTCCACTGGCACCGCCGAGGTCGGGGACTCCTCCGAGGATGAGAAGGGCATGGGAGGCGGCAGGGCATGGTGTGCCAACTGGCCGGTCTGTCTCTCGTGTTCTACTCTTCCTCGCCGGAGACCACACCTTCACTTCATGGGGCTTGAACCCTGCACCCATACATGGTGATGGCAGACGGAGGACGTCGGTCTCTGCCGTAGAATAGGTTTAGGGTCGGGTTTCTTTTATTTTTATGTCTTATAAAAGTTCGAATATAATGAAAATCTGCCGTGTTTGCATTAATCTTGTCCGATGTATATGAACTTTCATAATAATAGTAAGATATATTGTAGGAGTATAAAAATATATGGAATGATGATTCATTTTTGTGTGTATAAACTTAGAAGGTTTGACCCGAGACAAAGCTAACATGCGGAGTAAATAAACACATAGGGTCTACATACACAATTTATCTTAGGCACTCCAATAGTATGTCCACTACACACTCACACATTTTACATCTTTCTACATATATGAGAACCTACGAAAGGGTTAACATAAATTGTGTTCGATTCAGGGCTCCGCAGACCCTTTAGACGTTCGAACACTAGGGTGCGTACGAAGAACTCCTGCTCCCCGACCTGCCGGCCCAACGATTCCACAGCCTAACTCGATGAACCAAAGGGACAAGAGGCAAAGCAGTTTATCCTAGTTCAGGCCACCTTGTAGTGTAATAACCTACTCTAGCTTTGTAGTCGATTTGGTTCAAGGGGCTGAGGATGAACTAGTACAATGGTGGAATAGCCTCAGGAGGTGAGGTGCTCTTGAGCTCGGTGAGCTGGTGGGTGAGAGGATGGTCTGAATGATCCGCCCATTCTATGGTGGTGGCTAAGTCCTATTTATAGTGGCATTTGTCCTCATCCCAAATGTAGCTAGGAAGGAATCCTACAACGGCCAAATTCAAAGGGGGACAACTAGTACAAGTTATCCTAACAAAAGTAGTCTTCGCCTGCAAAGACTCTGGTGGTGATGCTATAGTGGGCTCCACGATGACTTCTGTCCTGTCATCCTGGCGGCCTTGGTCTTGTTGCACCAATATGGAAACCTTTGCTTGATTCCTCGGGACTCCATGCCTCCGCTTGCCCCCTTGGCACTCAAGCGGAAATAGGTACACTGTGCCTGCTGGCGCCTGCCTGGCCTTGGTCGTCATGGCTCACGTCATGTGAACCTCGCAAGGTGCACCTTGCCGTGATATGTCCGCTCCTCGGGAGCTAGCCTAGTGAGGATGCCCCCTAGGGAGGTATTTGAATCGTGCTGCTAAAACTGGGCCATACCACGCCGCTGGTGGAGCCACGCCGTGGGCTGCAGGCAGGCAAGTCTGGGTACCCCCGTTCCTAGGACGCCGACAGTAGCCCCAGACCCAAGGTGCGCTCCAGCTTGGCTTAGAGGCGAAGCCAAGGGGTAAGTGTGCAGCGCCACGGGCCCCAACCACCTGCGGCCTAGATTGACGCGTGGCGATTGATGGGACGTGGGTGCCTCCACTTCCCCACGCAACCTTGGCAATTGTCCGACTTGACGAGACTCCGCTGCATGCAGAGGAAAATCATCATTATGTGCGATCATGGTGAACGGCGGTTGGCCTCCTCCTGGCTATAAATGCGGGAAGGGGAGGATCCCCCCGCGCTCATCTTTACCTTCTCGCGATCCACTCCTTCTTCTTCCTCTTGGTCCCTCCATCTTGCTAACTTGCCAAAACATCCATGGTGTCAATCAGGACGTTTTCGGTAGCGAAGAAGGGAAAGACACCCTTTGTGGAGCCCGAGCTAATTTTGCCGAAGAAGAGGTCCCGGCGTCCTCACGACACCGAGGCGAGGTAAGAGGTGACGCGGCCCTGGTACGAGCGGCCACGCCTGGCTTCCCACTTCCTCTGTACGGTCGGGCGGCAGACTTGAGAGAAGGTGGAAGTGTCCCATGCTCTGCCAGCCGCGGTCGTGGGGACCAGGCTGGGGCCGTGTGGCCGTCTGTCCTGCGAACCCATGCCGAGGCCTCCTCGCTTGAGTTCATGTTGTGGGTGACAATGCCTCCGCGCACATTGATCCGTTTCTCTCAGTTCTTCGTCGCAAAGATGCCACTGAGGGGGGCCACTTGAGCTGTGGCTGCAGCATGTCGGGTGCTGCAGTCTAGACACGGAAGTGGAGGTTGAGGTCGTCTCCCCCAGCAAGATCTTCATGACTCGTGGATGGGGCGAGGTCGACAGCGCCTGCCGTGCGGAGTGGGCCCTCGCCATCCATTCCGAGTACGACGTCGCCTCCACACTGTTTTTGAAGGTCATCAACGAGGAAGGTCGCCACCTAGAGTGCTTCCCCGGAGGAGTCCGTCAGCAGGTCGAGGCAACGGCCGCAGTGCCTGTCGTGGGTCCTGCCGATGGATCCTCCAGTAGAAGTGACGAGTTCTAGGAGTCCAGCGAGTCTCCGGAGTCGAGCGGCGACAGCTACGTGCCCCCGAGCTCCTGCCGTGCCCAGAGCACCGCGACGACCTCTGTCCGGCGCCGACAGTGATCTGGATGGGGTTGGCGCCGGCCTCATGTGGCCCACTGTCGATGATGGCATCTGTGGTAGTGCTCGTAGCCGGGGCCTCTTGAGGATGTTCATCTTTTATTCTCTACAAGGAAGCAAAACGAACCCCGAGTGGGCATGTAGAGAACCTGTAATGCCTTTTTTTCATCGCTTATTACTCTCAACATGAGATTGAGGCTGCATGTCTCACTCAGGCATTACTCCCCCTTTTCATTCCTGCGGTAGCTTTGGCGCTCTACACCATCAGGTCCCAGTCCCCAGGCAGGCTCCAACCGTCGCTGGTATGCCAGGTCGCGATGCCATGGTCAAGTCCAGGAGGTGAGCGACCCAAGGTCCGGTAAGAGCTCCCGAGGCGCGATGCTCAAGAGGCCCCCCTTGGCGTGCAAGCAACTCCATGGAAGCCGAAAAGGAAAGTAGCACTGCTGGAGCGAGTTTACGAGAGCAGAGGGCTTTGGACAAAGAGATTCACTTTGTTACGCATGGGTGACTTATCTTTTGGCAACCCTGTGGTGATTCCTTGCACAACGCCTGGCTTGTGCTTCAATGGTGATGCTACTAGTTAGGGCCGCGCCGGTCTCCCCTTTCCTTGCTCATCTGAATGCTCTGGGTCCTCGGGTCCCGATCCTCAAGCGAGGCTCAGCCGCCGCTGGTATGCCAGGTCACGATGCCGTGGTCAAGGCCAGGGGGTGAGGGCTGGGGAGTCAGTAAGAGCTCCTGAGACACGATGCTCAGGAGTTCCCCCTTTAACGCACAAGCAAATCGCGTAGAAAAAGGGGCAGCCAGTGAGTCCGCCTGTAGTTGAGCTTCGGAGATCCCTGCTGGTTTGTTAGGGACAAGAGCATAACTCATAATCGCATTTGCTGCCCTGCCACTATTCTTTCCGCAAGAAGATGAAGGCACTGAGGATATGGTGAGGTGACGTGCGCGGAGCAGGCCATGAGCCAGAGCTCGACCGCACAGGTTTATGAGCGTTGCAGGGATGGACCTGAGCACAAGCGCTGTGCCAGCATGTGAAACCCCCATTGTGGGAGGAGCGAGAGGCCGGTCAGCAACACGGGGAGCCGTGAAGAGTGTCAGGCAGGTAGGTGATAATATAAATCATCTTATGGGAGAGGAGAAAGCTAGTCCAGACCGATGCAAGAATGATACATGCCACAGGGACGGACCTTATGTGCCCAGGGGATGATGCAGCCCGAGGGGTGCCCCCAACAAGATAAGCTAAAGATGCAGAAGGATACGTGCCGCAGGGATAGGCCCAAGCGACTTGGGGATGATGTAGCCCGAGGGCCCCCCCAACTGAATAAACTAGAAAATGTCACCTAGTGCCGTTGCTAGAGAGATGTTGAAGTAGCTGAAGATGCAACCTGAAGAGGTTGCCCCTCACAAGCCGCCTTGGTCTTGAACCTCGGGAGGCTCTGGAGGTTCGCGAAGAGCCTTCGCTACCTCCGCCAGGACCACGTGGTACCAAGCCTCTTGAGAAGCCACAATGCTTCACAGGTGATGCTGGAAGGTGACAACTACGTTCGGCAAGCCAATAGGCATGCAAACATAGCTATGAGGTGGGTCCTAGCACCGACCAGCGTGCGAAGGCCAGAAGCGCTCCTGAGATGCGGCTCTATTGAGCACGGGGATGTTGACGCAAATGCGCAGCTCGTTGCCCTCGCCAGGACAAGTAGCCCCGCCAGGTGGTAGGCGATGGTCGCCACACATGGCTCTCGCCTCTAAGCTCCTCGGTTGTCTTGGTGATGAACTCCTGAGCCCCTGGCACCTTGTTCCTAGTGCCCTCGTGCGAGAAGCGTGCGGTGAAGCATGCCCCGACGTGGTGCCCGAGCGCCTCCCTCGTGACGTTGGCTAAGTCTAAGGCCCTCCAGAAGAGATCCCCCGAGCCTAGCCTGAGGAGGGTGCCAATCGCGCTTTCTATGCACGAGAGGGAGGCGCCCCATCTGTGGGTGCTGATCCTGGGGTGGTGCCACTGGAGACACCGCTCTCCTGAGGCTCTTGGCGGAGTACCTGCTTCTTCTTCTTGGGGACAGCCTCAGGTGGGTAGATGGGGCCTTCGTTGTCCGGGTCTTCAATTGCCGCGGCCTGATAGGCGCGCTCAAGGGAGCACACTGCGTCCTTCTCCTCGCAGGAAATCCTGATAATGTCGCGGTTCCCTGGCATCTTGAGGACGTTGTAGCCATGGTGGGTTACTGCGACGAACTTGGCCAGGGCCGGATACCCAAGGATGGCGTTATACGGGAGGCAGATGTGCGCGAGGTCGAAGTCGATGAGCTTAGTGTGGTAGTTGTTGTGCGGGCTGAAGGTGACAGGGAGGCGGATCTGCCCTATCGGGGTGGTGGAGCCAAAGGTCACTCATGAGAAGGGCTTCGTGGGATGCAGCTGATCATACATCACTTGGAGGCAGTCAAACGTCTCGATGGAAAGAACATTGAGCCCTGCACCACCATCGATGAGGGTCTTGTTGACAAGGACATTGCTGATGACAGGAGAGCAGAGCTTTAGTTGAGTGCCGGCAATTGCAGTGCACTTGAGCTGGTCGGACGAGCTGAAGGTGATGGACCACCTGAGCGGGTTTGTGGCCTCGAGCCTGGGAAGGCCCGCGTTCATGTCACACGCGAACTGCTTGAAGATGTGGTGGGAGGCTGGAGCCTGAGCGCCACCCAAGATGCAGGCAATGGCGCGAGGCACCTGGAAGCCCCCAGCCCCCCCCGTCCTGGTGCTGGTTGTCGTTTCTTCTTGGTGGTGGTGGCAGCGGAGGGAGGCCGGCATTGCCCTGAGGACGGTCCTCACAAGGCTAGTCTCTCCAGGCACCCTCGCGAGGCTGGCCTTGCCAGCGATCCTCACGAGGCTGGTCATGCGACTCCTGCCGGGGGTCGTAGTCGTCCCAACGTCCTCCACCTCTGCCTCCTCCGCGGCCATAGCCTCGATCGTTGCACTCGGGGCATCGACCAAGGCACCCATCGCGGATGGCCTTGATCTCCTGACAGTCATTGGTGTTGTGGCTGTGTACATTGTGGAAGACCCAGAATGGACAACTGCCCTTGGACGACTCTGCATGCTTCATCTCTGGTTCGGCTGTGAGCACGGCAGCCCCCTTGCGCTTCACATCCTTGTTCTTGGCCTTCTTGTCTTCTGCGTCAGCAGCTAGGAGCTCGAGGAGGGAGAGGTCCCCCTCCTCATCTCTCGCGCACTTGGTAACCATGTTGAACATCTCCAGTGCCGTGCATAGGTTCTCGTGGACGGCGAGCTCCTCCTTCATCTTGACATCGCGGACGCCATCGAAGAGCGCCGAGATGATGGCTTCGTCAGAAACCTTGGGGATCTTGAGAAGAACATTGTTGAAGCATTGGATGTACTTCTGCACGGTCTCCCTAGGCTGTTGCTTGATGCGTTGCAGGTCATCCGTGGCAGGCGGGCGGTCGCGACTTCCCTGGAAGTTGGCGACAAAACGCTCGCGCATCTCACCCCAGGAGGAGATCGATCCTGCGGGTAGGTTCAGGAGCCACGAGCGCACGCCATCCTTGAGGGCCATGGGGAACCAATTCTCCATGTCCTTTTCATCGCCGCTAGCCGCCTCGATGCTCACCTCGTAGAGCTGTAGGAACTCCGTAGGGTCGGGTGTGCCGTCGTAGCGTGGAGGCAGGTCAGGCTTGAACTTGCCTGGTCGGACGACGCTATGCAGCTCAGGGGTGAAGGCGCCGCATCCCGCTGTACTCACCGGAGCCCGTCATGGTGGTGGAGCCTGATCTTAGTGCTCACGCACCACCGCCGCAGGCGGCGCCCGGTCTTGGCATGGCGGTGGAGGGAGCGCCGGAGCACCTGCTTGCGATCGTTGGACCTCCCGGCAGCTTTCTTCTTCGTGGGCGGGCGCCCGGTGTGGAGGGTCACTCCATAGGGCCGCACGTCTGGGACCGAGGGCAACGTCCTGATGAGGAGGTGGCGGAGGTGCTCCATGGGCTACGTCGCCGCTGTAGGCAGAGGACGAGGCAGCGAGAGGGACGGTGCGAGTGAGCCCCCTGCCATGCTGACTAGCTCGGCGATGCGGTCCAGCCAGTCTTTGTAGAGGTCGTCGACCAGGCGGTAGCGCAGGACCTCACGCGCCATGAGCAACGCAGCTTGTGCATTCGCTGGGCCATGACTAGCGTGGGATGATGAGTCGGCCGGAGTCAGCGATGGGGTGGCAGTGCGTCCATCCCGCCGCACGGACGGATGCTGCGATGAAGCTTATTGCTCGTGCCCTGCCGGGCCGGTGACGGAGAACGGCATTGTAACACCCACCATGCGGCTATATCTCCCACGTGTCGGGGCATGACATAGATGCATAACCTCATGGTAGTCATGTCGCAAGAGGGATAATCTTTACACATCCCGTGTACTGAATAAGAAAGGGATAAAGAGTCGGCTTACAATCGCCACTTTACACAATCTTTACCTAATAATAAAGCAAATTGGGTTTCTTTCGTCCGTCATGCCATTTTTCAGAAAAGTCCCTCTATTTCAGAGAATTCAACCCGTAGTCCTGTTTTAAGTTAAAATGAATCGTTATTTTCGTATTTTACACAAAAGTCCCTGTCTTTTTTGAAATCAACCCGCCGTCCGGATTTAAGTCACACCCGAACCGTTATTTTACATTTTTCGAAACCCCCCCTAATGTTTTAGATAATTCATCCGCGGATCATATTTAAGTCAAACAAATGTTTTTGAAAATCATCCATATCTTTTAAACCGTAACTCCGATTTGAACATGTTATATATGAAATTTGATTAGAAAATTATGTAGAATATGAATATGAGATTATTTTTACCTGTTAAGTATTTTTAAATATTATTTTGGAATATATTTGAGTCAAACCAAATGATTTTCTAAATTATCTGTATCTTTTAAACCGTAACTTCGATTTTAACATATCATATATGAAATTTTATTGGAAAAATGTGTGAAATCTAAATATGATGTTAATTTTACCTGTTAAATATTTTTAAAATATTATTATGGAAGCAAACATATAATTTATAGCGTAAGATTCATTTTTTTCATACTGGCGGCGATCCAGATTGCAAAAATCACCCCACTATAATGGTATACGGAAAAGAAAACATCTATAACTACACATGCATACCTCTGAAAAATGTCGCAGGGGAAAACAACATATTTCTCATAGCAAGAGTGAGAGAAAGAGAGCGAGAGAGAGAGGAAGAGGGAGGAGAGAGGGAAAGAGAGACGCCTTAGGATTAACCATATTCAACACACGTTTTTTGTTGTTTTGTGTGAACATCGAGGCCTCACAAATATGATGCCTCACAAAAATAAAGGAGATGGACCTATTGTGGTTTTGAGTGATTGTTATTGAGTTAAGAGTGTGTGTTATGTTTTCTCTCCCGTTGCAACACACGAGCTTTTTTGCTAGTACATAAATAATCCATTCACCATCCAGGGTACAAACAAAGGTCCGACTACGGAACCAAAATAAAGACCACCCCAAATGCTAGATCCCCGATCGTCCCAACTGGGGCCACTACTGATCATCAGGAAAGGAAACATAATAGCGACCCAAGTCTTCATCGAATTCCCACTTGACTTCGATAGTGTCCCCTACACTGGCATCATCGGCACCTGCACCTGTTTGGAAGTATCCGTGAGTCACAAGGACTCAGCAATCTCACACCCGTGAGATCAAGACTATTTAAGCTTAAGGGTAGGAAAGGGTAGTGAGGTGGAGCTGCAACAAGCACTAGCTTATATGGTGGCTAACATACGTAAATGACAGCGAGAACAGAAGCAACACACGGTCGAGAAGCTATAAGTGATCAAGAAGTGATCCTGAAGCTACTTACGTTCAAGCATAACACAAGATCGTGTTCTCTTCTCGGACTCCGCTGAAAAGAGACCATCACGGGTACACACGCGGTTGATTCATTTTAATTAAGTTAAGTGTCAAGTTCTGTACAACCGGATATTAACAAATTCCCATCTGCCCATAACCGCGGGCATGGCTTTCGAAAGTTCAAAACCCTGCAGGGGTGTCCCAACTTAGCCCATCACAAGCTCTCACGGTCAACGAATGATATTCCTTCTCCCAGGAAGACCTGATCAATCTCGGAATCCCGGTTACAAGACATTTCGACAATGGTAAAACAAGACCAGCAAAGCCGCCCGAATGGGCCAACAAATCCCGATAGGAGCTGCACATATCTCGTTCTCAGGGCACACCGAATTTTCTAAACTTTCGGTAGGCCAACCCAGAGTTGCCCCTGGTGGCCACCGGCGGCTAACATGTTGGGCCAACACTCAGAGCAGCACTGGCCCGGGGGTTTAAAATAAAGATGACCCTTGAGTCCGCGGAACCCAAGGGAAAATTCTTAGGTGGCAAATGGTAAAACCAAGGTTGGGCCTTGCTGGAGGAGTTTTATTCAAAGCGAACTGTCAAGGGGTTCCCATAACACCCAACCGCGTAAGGAACACAAAATCAAGGAACATAACACTGGTATGACGGAAACTAGGGTGACAAGAGTGGAACAAAACACCAGGCACAAGGCCGAGCCTTCCACCCTTTACCAAGTATATAGATGCATTGAAGTAAACAAGATATAATAATGATATCCCAACAAAATCCATGTTCCAACATGAAACAAAATTCATCTTCACCTGCAACTAGCATCGCTATAAGAGGGGCTGGACATTGTAACATAACCAAACAATGGTTTGCTAGGAAAGGTGGGTTAGAGGCTAGACATGGCAATATGGGAGGCATGATATAGAAAGTGCTAGGTAACCCGACATAGCAGTAGAGCGAACTGTTGGTAATATGCCCTAGAGGCAATAATAAATTGGTTATTATTATATTTCATTGTTCATGATAACCGTTTATTATCCATGCTAGAATTGTATTGATAGGAAACTCAGATACATGTGTGGATACATAGACAACACCATGTCCCTAGTAAGCCTCTAGTTGACTAGCCCGTTGATCAATAAGATAGTTACGATTTCCTGACCATGGACATTGAATGTCGTTGATAACGGGATCACATCATTAGGAGAATGATGTGATGGACAAGACCCAATCCTAAGCCAAGAAAAAAGATCGTGTAGTTCGTATGCTAAAGCCTTTCTATTGTCAAGTATCATTTCCTTAGACCATGAGATTGTGCAACTCCCGGATACCGTAGGAGTGCTTTGGGTGTGCCAAACGTCACAACCTAACTGGGTGGCTATAAAGGTTCACTACAAGTATCTCCGAAAGTGTCTGTTGGGTTGGCACGAATCGAGACTGGGATTTGTCACTCCGCGTAACGGAGAGGTATCTCTGGGCCCACTCGGTAGGACATCATCATAATGTGCACAATGTGACCAAGGAGTTGATCACGGGATGATGTGTTACGGAACGAGTAAAGAGACTTGCCGGTAACGAGATTGAACAAGGTATCGGGATACCGATGATCGAATCTCGGGCAAGTACAATACCGCTGGACAAAGGGAATTGGATACGGGATTGATTGAATCCTTGAAATCATGGTTCATCCGATGAGATCATCATGGAACATGTGGGAGCCAACATGGGTATCCAGATCCCGCTGTTGGTTATTGGTCGGAGAGTTGTCTCGGTCATGTCTGCATGGTTCCCGAACCCGTAGGGTCTACACACTTAAGGTTCGATGATGCTAGGGTTATTGGGAAGACTTGTATGTGATTACCGAATCTTGTTCGGAGTCCCAGATGAGATCCCGGACGTCACGAGGAGTTCCGGAATGGTCCGGAGGTAAAGATTTATATATGGAAAGTTGTTGTTCGGGTTCCGGGAAAAGTTCGTTTTTTTCCAGTATTATACCGGGAAGCTTCCGGAAGGTTCCGGAGGATTCCGGAGGTCTGGAAAATGTAGCAGCATGGGTTGTGGGGGGGCGCCCTAACCTTAATGGGCCAAGGGCACCAGCCCCCCAAGGCCCATGCGCATGGGAGAGGGGAAACCCTAAGGGGGAGGGCCTCCACTTGACTTGGGAGGCACTCCTTCCCCCCTTGGCCGCCGCCCCCAACCCTAGATGGGATCTTGGGGGGGCGGCCCCTCTCTCCCCACCTATAAATAGTGGAGGGGTGGGAGGGCGGCCACACCCTTGAACCTGGCGCAGCCCCTCCCCTCCAATACCTCTCCTCCTCCGCGTGAGCTTGGCGAAGCCCTGCCGGAGAACTGCCACTCCATCACCACCATGCCGTCGTGCTGCTGTTGGACTCTCTTCCTCAACCTCTCCCTCCTCCTTGCTGGATCAAGGCGTGGGAGACTTCTCCGTTCCGTACATGTGTTGAACATGGAGGTGCCATCCGTTCGGTGCTAGGATCATCGGTGCTTTGGATCACGATGAGTATGACTCCATCAACCCCGTTCACTTGAACGCTTCTGCTTAGCGATCTACAAGGGTATGTCGATGCACTCTCCTTCCCCTCGTTGGTAGATTACTCCATAGATAGATCTTGGTGATGCGTAGAAAATTTTAAATTTCTGCTACGATCCCCAACAGTGGCATCATGAGCTAGGTCTATGCGTAGTTTCTATGCACGAGTAGAACACAAAGCAGTTGTGGGCGTCGATATTGTCAATTTACTTGCCGTTACTAGTCTTATCTTGATTCGGCAGCATCGTGGGATGAAGCGGCCCGGACCGACCTTACACGTACTCTTACGTGAGACTGGTTCCACCGACTGATATGCACTAGTTGCATAAGGTGGCTAGCGGGTGTCTGTCTCTCCCACTTTAGTCGGATCGGATTCGATGAAAAGGGTCCTTATGAAGGGTAAATAGAAATTGGCATATCACGTTGTGGTTTTAGCGTAGGTAAGAAACGTTCTTGCTAGAAACCTATAGCAACCACATAAAAACTTGCAACAACAATTAGAGGACGTCTAACTTGTTTTTGCAGCATATGCCTTGTGATGTGATATGGCCAAAAGGATGTGATGAATGATATATGTGATGTATGAGATTGATCATGTTCTTGTAATAGGAATCACGACTTGCATGTCGATGAGTATGACAACCGACAGGAGCCATAGGAGTTGTCTTAATTTATTTATGACATGTGTGTCAACTTAAACGTCATGTAATTACTTTACTTTATTGCTAAAGCGTTAGCCATAGTAGTAGAAGTAATAGATGATGAGACAACTTCAAGAAGACACGATGATGGAGATCATGATGATGGAGATCATAGTGTCATGCCGGTGACAACGATGATCATGGAGCCCCGAAGATGGAGATCAAAAGGAGCAAAATGATATTGGCCATATCATGTCACTATTTGATTGCATGTGATGTTTATCATGTTTTACATATTATTTGCTTAGAACGATGGTAGCTTAAATAAGATGATCCCTCACTAAAATTTCAAGAAAAGTGTTCCCCCTAACTGTGCACCATTGCGAAGGTTCGTTGTTTCGAAGCACCACGTGATGATTGGGTGTGATAGATTCTAACGTTCGAATACAACGGGTGTTGACGAGCCTAGCATGTACAGACATGGCCTCGGGACACATGCGAAACACTTAGGTTGACTTGACGAGCCTAGCATGTACAGACATGGCCTCGGAACACGGAAGACCAAAAGGTCGAACATGAGTCGTATAGAAGATACGATCAACATGAGATGTTCACCGTTGATGACTAGTCCGTCTCACGTGATGATCGGACACGGCCTAGTCGATTCGGATCATGTTTCACTTAGATGACTAGAGTGATGTCTATCTGAGTGGGAGTTCATTAAATTAATTTGATTAGATGAACTCAATTATCATGAACATAGTCTAAATTGTCTTCACAAATATGTTGTAGATAAATAGCTCACGTTGTAGCTCCCTGTTTCAATATGTTCCTAGAGAAATATTAAGTTGAAAGATATTGTAAGCAATGATGCGGACTAGGGCCGTAGTGCGAGGAGTGTCCTCACTGCTACACAGAAGGCTTACGTCTTTGATGCACCGCTCGATGTGCAAACCCCTACAACATCGTCTGTGGATGTTGTGAACACCTGACAAACACATTCTGATGACTACCTGATAGTTTAGTGCACCATACTTTACGGCTTAGAATTGGGATTCCAATGACGTTTTGAACGCCATAGAACATATGAGATGTTCCAAGAGCTGAAATTGGGATTTCACGCTCATGCCCGTGTTGAGAGGTGTGAGACCTCTGACAAGTTCTTTTGCCAACAAGATAGAGCAGAATAGCTCAGCTAGTGAGCATGTGCTCAGAATGTCTGGGTGCTACAATCATTTAAATCAAGTGGAGTTAAACTTCCAGATAAGATAGTGATTGATAGAGTTCTCTAGCCACTATCACTAAGCTACTAGATCTTCATGATGAACTATGACATGCACGGGATGGAGTTGATCCCGGAGCTGTTCGCGGTGCTTAAGACCGCAAAAGGTAGAAATCAAGAAGGAGCATCAAGTGTTGACGGTTTAACAAGACCACTGGTTTCAAGAAGGGCAAGAGATAGAAGGGAAACTTCATGGATGGCAAACCAGTTGCCACTCCAGTGAAGGAACCCAAGGTTGAACCCAAACCCGAGACTAAGTGCTTCTATTGTAAGGGGAACGGTCACTGGTAGCGTAATTACCCCAAATGCATGGTAGATAAGAAGGCTGGCAACTTCAACAAAGTATATACGTGTTATTAATGTGTACCTCACTAGTACTCCTGGTAGCACCTGGGTATTGGATACCAGTTCAGTTGCTATTATTGGTGACTTGAAGCAAAAGCTAGAACTAAACGGAGACTGGCTAAGGGCGAGGTGACGATGTGTGTTGGAAGTGTTTCCAAAGTTGATGAGATCACCATCGCACGCTACGTCTGCCTTCGGGATTAGTATTGAACCTAGATAAATGTTATCAGGTGTCTACGTTGAGCATGAATATGATTAGATCATGTTCATTGCAAGATGGTTATTCATTTAAGTTAGAGAATAATGGTTATTCTGTTTACATTAATAATACCTTTCATGGCCATGCACCCTATGTGAATGGTTCATTGAATCTCGGTCGTGGTAATACACATGTTCATGCCAAAAGATGTAGAGTTAATAATGACAGTACCACTTTGTTGTGGCACTGCCGCTTAGGTCATATTGGCGTAAGATGCATGAAGAAACTCCATATCGATGGATGTTTGGAGTCACTTGATTTTGAATCGCTTGACACATGCGAGCCATGCCTCATGGGCAGGATGACTAAGACCCCGTTTTCAGGTACAATGAAACAGGCAAGTGACTTGCTGGAAATCATACATGCAGATGCGTGTGATCCAATGAGAATTGAAGCGTGCGGTGGATATCGCTATTTTCTCATCTTCACTGACGATTTGAGTTGATATAGGTATATTTACTTAATGAAGCACAAGTCTGAAACGTTTGAAAAGTTCAAGCGATTTCAGAGTGAAGTTAATAATCATCATAACAAGAAGATCAAATTCCTATGATCTGATCAATGAGAATTTCTGAGTTATGAGTTTGGCAAACATTTAAGACATTGTGGAATTGTTTCACAGTTGAAGCCACCTGGAACACCACAGGGTAATGGTGTGTCCGGACGTCATAAACGAACCTTATGAGATAGGGTGCGATCTATGATGTCTCTTATTGATCTACCGTTTTCATTTTGAGGTTATGCGTTAGAGACAGCTGCATTCACTTTAGATAGGACACCATCTAAGTCCGTTGAGACAACGTCGTAAGAATATGGTTTGGCAAGAAACCAAAGTTGTTGTTTCTTAATGTTTAGGGCTGCGATGCTTAAGGCTTCAGCCGGAGAAGCTCGAACCCAAAGCAGAAAAACACATCTTCATAGGATACCCAAGGGTGACCGTTGGGTATACCTTCTATCTCAGATCCGAGGGCAAATTGTTTGTCGCTAAGAGCGGGTCCTTTCTCGAGAAGGAGTTTCTCTCAAAATAATTGAGTGGGAGGAAGATAGAACTTGATGAGGTTGTCGAACCTTTACTTCAACCAGAGAGTGATGCAACAAAGAAAGATGTTTTCTGTGGTGCCTACGTCTGTTGAATAGGAAGTTAATGATAGGGATCATAAAGCTTTGGATCAAGTTGCTATCGAACCTCGTAGGTCGACAAGGATATGTACTACTCCTAAGTGGTACGGTAATCCTGTCTTAGATATCATGTTGTTATACAACAATAAACCTATGAGCTATGGAGAAGCGATGGTGGGCCCGTATTCCAACAAATGGTTAGAAGCCATGAAATCCAAGATAGGATCCATATATCAGAACAAAGTATGGACTTTGGTGGACTTGCCTGATGATTGGGAAGCCATTGAGATAAATGGATCTTTAAGAATAAGACGGACGTGGGCGGTAATGTTACCGTCTATGAAGCTCGACTTGTGGGAAAGAGTCTTTTCACAAGTTCAAGGAGTTGACTACGATGAGAATTTCTCACCCGTAGCGATGCTTAAGTCCGTCAGAATCATGTTAGAACTAGCTATATTTTTCGATTATGAAATCTTATAGATGGATGTCAAAACAAGTTTTCTTACCAGTTTTTGTAAGAAAAGTTGTATGTGATACAATAAAATGTTTTGTCGATCCTAAGGATGCTAAAAGGTATGCTGGCTCCAGCAATCCTTCTATGGACTAGAGCAAGCATCTCGGAATCAGAATATATGTTTTGATGGAGTGATCAAAGCTTTTAGGTTTATACAATGTTTACTAGAAACTTGTATTTACAAGAAAGTGAGTGGGAGCACTACAACATTTCTGATAAGTATATGTGGATGACATATTGTTGATTCAAAATGATGTAGAATTTCTGGAAAGCATAAACGGTTGTTTGAAGAGTGTTTTTCAAAGGAATACCTGGACAAAGCTGCTCACATATTGGGCATCAAGATCTATAGAGATATATCAAAATGGCTGATTATACTTTCAAAGAACGCACACCTTGACATGTTTTTGAAGGAGTTCAAAATAGATCAGTCAAAGAAGGGGTTCTTACCTGAGTTGCAAGGTGTGAAGTTGAGTAGGACTCAAAGCTTGACCATGGCAGAAGAAAGAAGAAGGACGAAGGTCGTCCCCTATGCTCTTGTCATAGGCTCTATACGGTATGCCATGCTGAAGTACCGCACCTAATGTGTGCCTTGCCACATGTCTGGCAAGAGGGTACAAAGGTGATCTAGGAGTTGATCACCAGATAGCAGTCAAAATTATCCTTAGAGGAATAAGGAAATGTTTCCCGGTTAAGGAGGTGATAAAGAGTTCGACATAAAGAGTTACATCGATGAAAGCTTAACACCTATCCGGATAGCTCTGAGTAGAGATACCAGATACGTATAATGGAGCAATAATTTGGAATAGCTCCAAGTGGAACGTGGTAGCAGCATCTACGATATAATGTTTTGTGAAATACATAGGGATCTGAATATGGCAAGACCCGTTGACTACAACCTCTCTCACAAGCATAACATGATCAAACCCAGAACTCTTTGAGTGTTTATCACATAGTGATGTGAACTAGATCATTGAGTCTAGTAGACTCTTGGATGTTGGTCACATGGTGATGTGACCTATGAGTGTTAGTCACATGGCGATGTGAACTAGATTATTGACTCTAGTGCAAGTGGGAGACTGTTGGAAATATGCCCTAGACGCAATAATAAATTGGTTATTATTATATTTCATTGTTCATGATAACTGTTTATTATCCATGCTAGAATTGCATTGATAGGAAACTCAGATACATGTGTGGATACATAGACAACACCATGTCCCTAGTAAGCCTCTAGTTGACTAGCTCGTTGATTAATAAGATGGTTACGGTTTCCTGACCATGGACATTGGATGTCGTTGATAACGGGATCACATCATTAGGAGAATGATGTGATGGACAAGACCCAATCCTAAGCCTAGCACAAACATCATGTAGTTCAAATGCTAAAGCTTTTGTATTGTCAAGTATCATTTCCTTAGACCATGAGATTGTGCAACTCCCGGATACCGTAGGAGTGCTTTGGGTGTGCCAAACATCACAACGTAACTGGGTGGCTATAAAGGTTCACTGCAGGTATCTCCGAAAGTGTCTGTTGGGTTGGCATGAATCGAGACTGGGATTTGTCACTCTGTGTAACGGAGAGGTATCTCTGGGCCCACTCGGTAGGACATCATCATAATGTGCACAATGTGACCAAGGAGTTGATCACGGGATGATGTGTTACGGAACGAGTAAAGAGACTTGCCGATAACGAGATTGAACAAGGTATCGAGATACCGACGATCGAATCTCGGGCAAGTACAATACCGCTGGACAAAGGGAATTGAATACGGGATTGATTGAATCCTCGACATCGTGGTTCATCCGATGAGATCATTGTGGAACATGTGGGAGCCAACATGGGTATCCAGATCCCGCTGTTGGTTATTGGCCGGAGAGTTGTCTCGGTCATGTCTGCATGGTTCCCGAACCCGTAGGGTCTACACACTTAAGGTTCGATGACGCTAGGGTTATTAGGAAGACTTGTATGTGATTACCGAATGTTGTTCGGAGTCCCATATGAGATCCCGGATGTCACAAGGAGTTCCGGAATGGTCCAGAGGTAAAGATTTATATATGAAAAGTTGTTGTTCGGGTTCCGGGAAAAGTTCGGTTTTTCCGGTATTGTACCAGGAAGCTTCCGGAATGTTCCGGAGGATTCCAGAGGGGTCCGGAGGTCTAGAAAATGTTCCACCACGTCCAATACAGCAGCATGGGCTGTGGGGGCGCCCTAACCTTACTGGGCCAAGGGCACCAGCCCCCCCCCAAGGCCCATGCGCATGGGAGAGGGGAAACCCTAAGGGGGAGGGCCTCCACTTGACTTGGGAGGCACTTCTCCCCCCTTGGCCGCCGCTCCCAACCCTAGATGGGATCTAGGGGGGACGACACCCTCTCTCCCCACCTATAAATAGTGGAGGGGTGGGAGGGCGGCCACACCCTTGAACCTGGTGCAGCCACTCCCCTCCAATACCTCTCATCCGCGTGAGCTTGGCGAAGCCCTGCCAGAGAACTGCCACTCCATCACCACCACGCCGTCGTGCTGCTGTTGAACTCTCTTCCTCAACCTCTCCCTCCTCCTTGCTGGGTCAAGGCGTGGGAGACGTCTCCATTCCGTACGTGTGTTGAACACGGAGGTGCCGTCCGTTCGGCGCTAGGATCATCGGTGATTTGGATCACGACGAGTACGACTCCATCAACCCCGTTCACTTGAACGCTTTCGCTTAGCGATCTACAAGGGTATGTAGATGCACTCTCCTTCCCCTCGTTGCTAGATTACTCCATAGATACATCTTGGTGATGCGTAGAAAATTTTAAATTTCTGCTAAAATCCCCAACACGAACAACTAGAAAGCAAAGATAGAAGTGATTTCCAGGGTATGGTCATCTTGCCTGCAAAGTTCTCAGAATTGTCGAAAGCTTGATCCTCATAAGCGTTCTCAACAGGTTCCTTGGTCATGTACTCATCTCCCGGCTCTACCCAAAGCAAGAACACAAGCAAAGGACCAACAATCAATCACGGTGCAATGCACAAGCAACATGATGCAAAACATGGCATGATATGCGAGATGTGATATGCAATGAATTTGCGAGCTCTGGAAGGAAAAGAATGATCAAGGCATCAAATTGGCAAACCAAGTATGCCTCTGGAGAGATGAGATGATTTTGGGTGAAATCGATATAAAGATCACCGGAAACGGATGCACGGTTTGCAAATGGCAAGCAAAACAAGGATGGTGCAAAACCGTAATTAACATCACTATGCCATCTAGAATGCGACAATAAACTAAGCTACTGCACTCCAACATAGCAACAAAAGATATGGCAGTGATGTACACAAGATGCTTGACAAAACATGAACACTGAGCTACGGCTAAATCACACAAGAGCAGGTTCAAACAAGCATGGCAAAAGTGCAAATGATATCAACTTCACAGACTTGGAGAAATTACTAACATGCCAGACATAACATCAGGAAGCCATGTTTAGAGAAAGCAAACAACATGCTACAGGAACATATCATAGCCAACAAAGGCATGGCTTGATTCTACTAAATCCATAGATCAAAAGTCCCTTACTGATCATGAGCCAAAAAGGCACAGAAGATATGACGGCACCCATGTAAACATAGCAAGATTTATTAACAGTTTCAGACTTATGAAGGCAACTTTCCGAGCTCAAACCACTCACCACAAAGCATTGAATGACAATCTAAGCATATCAACAACAAGATGACATGTTCATGAAGATAACCATGGCAAGAGCAAGTTCATATCATGCATGGATCACTAGCAACAACCATTGCAATATTGATTAACATGTTAACATTCTGCCAGGAACATTTTCTAGCAAAAGTAGAGCAAAAATAGGACATGCTAGGGCACTCCATAATTGCAAACATGGGAATGGATGGATAGAGCATGACCATATGTTCAAAACACCTTTACTAATGTATCTCAAAATAAGCATGGATCTCACTGTAGCATCAAGTTTACATGGCATCAATATAACAGTAGGCAAAAGACTTAGCAAAAACCTAAGTCCCGGAAAACAGCAACATCACGAAGCCTAGTTTGCATGCCTGTGCTAGTCACCATATTTATCACAAAAATTCAAGACAAGCACCTCTGTAAAGATGGCATGGCATAGTTCAAAACACATGTAGAGCTCATTCCCATATGAAACACACATCAAATGTGAAAAAAATGACAAAACACCATTGTATGATAAGTAACAGCAGGAAACATTTTATAGCACTGTTGCATCAATGATTAGGGCATCAAGATGAACTCAAACAAGAATTCCGCAATGGAATTAAATGAAGAGAATCTCACAATGAACATTTTGATATATCATATGCATGAAACGGAGCTACGGTCATGGAGATATGAGGCAATGTACCGGGCATGAAAATGTCACAGATTCGGGACTCAGAAATATTTCAGCCTCAGAGAATCGGGACGGAGAGGTGCGGGATGGAGAGATCCGGGGACGGGGGCGCGTTTGGAATGAGGGATTGGTGGATCTCATCCCGATCCGGTTCAACACCGGCTCCGGCGAACCCTAGGGTTCTGGCGATTGCCGGAGAGGGCGGAGGAGGAGTGGGTGGCCGGATCCGGTCCAGCCCGACCTGATCCGCGGCGAGGCGGCACGGCAACCGGCAACGAGGGGCGGCACGAGGTGCGGCTCCGGCGGAGGAGCGCGGAAGCCGAGCCAGCGGCGCGGGTCTCCAGCAAAGGGCGCGGGCGGCGGCGAGCTGTGGAGGCGAGCGACGGCGCATGTGGCGGGGCACGACGCATGGGTTGGCGGGGCATGGTGCACGGGGCGGCGACAAGTGGTGCACGACGGCGAGCAGTGGACGGCGGGGAGATGCCGCGGCGAGGCGGCGGAGTTGCGGCCTCCGGCGAGGTCCGACTCCGGCAAGCAGGCGATGGCGCATGGAGCAACAGGCGGCGGCGCGGGGCGGGCCGGTGATGGGCCCCGTGGGTCCAGCGGCGTGGAGGAGAGAGAGGGTCGACGGTGGTGACATGGCAGCCTCCGGTTAGGCGAAGGAGATGGCGGACATGTCTGGGCGCGGGAAGATCTGTCCGGCGGCGCGAGGTGGAAGGAGGTTAGGGTTTCATCCGCAAAAATCGGAGGGGATCACATATTTATAGGTAGATGGAGGTAGGAGTGTCCAAATGAGGTGCGGTTTTCGCCCACACGATGGTGATCCGACGATGGAGGAAATGGAAGTGGTTTACATGGGTTATTGGGCCATTTTGGAGGGGTGTTGGGCCGCAACACACAAGAGGCTTTTGCGGTTACCCGGTTAACCGTTGGAGTATCAAACGGCCTTCAAATGGAACGAAATTTCATAGGCGGTCTACTGGTAGTGTACCAAGGCCACTTGGCATATCTCGGTCCATTCCGAGGACTTTTAACACCCTCTCACAAAAAGAGACAAGAGGGGTACACTGGTACATGTGTGAGTGTAGGATTGCGAAACGGACAACGGGGAAAATGCTCGGATGCATGAGACGAAGACGAATGCAAATGCGACGCACATGATGACATGATATGAAATGCATGACATGAACAAAAAGCAAAACAAAGACAAAACCCCAACCACGAAGGGAATCTCATAACGCATCTCCGGAAAAGTCAAGAGTCGGATTTACAAATATGGAAAGTTGTATCCGGGGCGTTACAGGCGGGGAGGCCTGCCGAAGGGCGCTGTCTAGGCAACGCGCGCGGCGAGAGCACCCGACGCTCAGCGCGGGCTCGACGAGCATCTACCATGGGGATAGTGGGGTGGCGGCGAGTCGACCAATAGAAGATAAGCTTCGATGCACCCCTACCCGGGGCCCCAAATGTCGGATTCAGGACTCGGCAAACCCTTGAGAGGTTCGAACACTGGGGTGCATATGAAGAACTCCTGCTCCACAACCTTCCGTCCCAACGATTCCATAGCCTAACTCGACGAACCCAAGGGACAAGAGACACATCAGTTTATCCTGGTTCGGGCCACCTTGCAGTGTAATACCCTACTCCAGCTTTGTGGTGGATTTCCTCTAGGGGCTGAGGAGGAACTAGTACACTGGTTGAACAGCCTCAGGAGGTGAGGTATTGTTGAGCTCGATGAGCTGGTGGGTGAGAGGATGGTCTGAATGATCCTCCCATTCTACGGTGGTGGCTAAGTCCTATTTATAGTGTCCTTTGTCCTCTTCCCAAATGTAGGCAGGAAGGGATCCTACGATGGCCAAATTCAAAGGGGGCAACTAGTACAAGTTATCTTGACAAAAGTAATCTTCGCCTGCAAAGACTCTGGTGGTGACGTTGTAGTGGGCTCCGCGATGACCTCCGTCCTGTCGCCCTGGCGATCTTGGTGTTGTTGCACCAATATGGAGACCTTTGCTTGATTCCTTGGGACTCCGCACCTGCGCTTGCCCCTTGCACTACAAAAAAAGACACATCCGTGACATTTTGGGCCGAATGAATTTTTTTTCTGTCATACATATGACACTTCTATGACGATAATTGTGACAAAACCCAGTATCATCATAGATATGGTGGGCTCCTACTTCTATGAAAAAAATCATGACAGAAAATGGGCTTTTCATCCTGGGCAGGCCGGAGACGCAGCTGCATGACATTCTTTGGGCCGTCCATGACAAAAAAAACCATGGTAGAAGCGAGGGGGAGGAAAATTTTGGGGAGTTCCCGGTTACGGTTGGAGGTCGGGGGCCGAGCGATGCACATTTCTCTCGTACACGTATGCGCGTATGCGCGAGGCATTGGCTCTAACTGAACCCGAGCGAGGCGTTGGGCTCTAACTAAGCCCGAGCGATTGCACTGCAGGCTATGCGTTAGTGAACCTGAGCGATCAATCGATGGATGTTAACTGAACCCGGTCGAGCGATTCCTTCGCTACTGCTGCTAACTGAAGTCGATCGATGCTGCCTCTGGGATGAACAGTGAGCGTTGCAGGGGGGGGTTGGATGAACAGTGAGCGGTGGTGTTGCCTCTGGATGAACAGGACCCCGTGGTGTGGTGGAGGGCTGGATGAACAGTAGACGATGGAGGGGTGCCCGTGGAGGGGTGGTTGAACAGGACCCCGTGGTGTGGAGGGCTGGATGAACAGTAGACGGTGGAGGGGTGCCCGTGGAGGGGTGGTTGAATAGTAGCCGGTGGAGTAGCGCGCGGTGGAGGCTGGATGAACAAGAGCCCATGGAGGCTGGAGGAGGTCGATGGTGGAGAGGAGCAGTATCCCGTGGAGTCCCGTTTTGCGTTACGCCACAACCCTCCTGATGAACAGGACCCCCATTTCGACCATAGCGCTCCAACACAAGTCAGTTTCGTCCGTTTTGCGGCACGCCACACCCCTCCCGATCAACAGGACCCCCGTTTCGATCATAGGAGGTCCGTTTCCTCCGTTTTGCAGTATGCCACACCCCTTCCGATCAACAGGACCCCCGTTTCGACCATAGGAGGTCCGTTTCCTCCGTTCTGTAGTACACCAGGCCTCGTTTCCATCGCCTGTTCAGTCCAAGCCCTCCCGATGAACACGACCACGCATTCCATTCCGACCCAGCCGGTTGGCTCCCACGCGTTCCGTTGCCTCCCGATGAACACGACGCATTCCGTTGCCTCCCCATGAACACGACGCATTCCGTTGCCTCCCCATGAACACGACGCATTCCATTGCCTCCCCATGAACACGACGACGACGCTGTTTCTCCGTTCCGACCCAGCCATGTACACGAGCCCTGGCCGTATGTATGCGCGAGTAGGCGTTCGAGACCCTACCCGTATGTACGTACATGACCGTATTTTCTTTCTTGCACCTTGGCCGTTGTATGTACGTGTACATGCTATGTGCGCGCCTCTACTACGACACGTATGCGCCTCTACTACGACACGTACGCGCCTCTACTACGACACGTACGCGCCTCTACTACGACACGTGCATGCCTCTACATCGACCAGTATATATGTACGTACACGTTCGCGACCAGAATGACAATGCTACGTACGCTTCGACCATGTGGGTCCAGACTGTTAGGCACTTCCTTGCCTGCGAAGATGTAGCTGGTGGGTCCCAGCAGTCAGGGGGGCGAATTGTTTTGTTTTTTTGCCCGGACGCATTTCCTTGCGTGCGAAGATGTAGCTGCTGGGTCCCAGCAGTCAGGGGGAATCATTTTTTTGCCCGGACGCACTTCCTTGCGTGCGAAGATGTAGCTGATTGGTCCCAGCAGTCAGGGGGGTGAATCGTTGTTTCGGACACACTTCCTTGCGTGTGAAGATGTAGCTAGTGGGTCCCAGCAGTCAGGGGGCGAATCGTTTTTTCGGATGCACTTCCTTGCGTGCGAAGATGTAGCTGGTGGGTCCCAGCAGTCAGGGGGAAACGTTTTTCTCTTAAAATACGGTGGCCTGTCTGGTGGGTCCCTGCTGTCAGGTGGAGGAATAATTATTTTGCGCATAATAAGGAGGCACTTCCTTGCTGCGGTCGTGGACCCAGCTGTCAGCCTCTCCACGTACAATCCACGTCCGATGGACGCCATTCCTTGACCACGTTGACCACGCCGCGCCGAGAGCACCAGGGCGGTGGACGACGCCGAGGCCTAGGAAGGGGACGACACGGAGCCGGGGAAAACGCGGCAGTGGATGCCCACGTGTAGAGGAGTATGAGGGTTCACTCGTTCGGCTGCGGTGTGAGGCTGCCGTCGCCATAGAATAACAAGGGGTGTGTGTGCGTAGAGGGATGGCCTTGCCAGCGATGGGAGTAGTAGGGGCGGTGAGGCCTCCACGGCATCACAGCCGGCCACGAGCAGCAGGAGTAGGCGGCACGACTGGCGCTTCTTTGGGCTGCTGGAACAAGAAGACCAGAGGTTGAAGAAGCACTACGGCCGTTGGATGGACATCGTACGGTCAATGGAGCTAGAATCGTTCATATATTGACTAAAGTTGACATTGTCCTCCGTCCCAGTCAACTTAGTAGGCCCACAAGTCAGCTTCCCACCAAGATGACTCCCAGGTAGCAGGGGGTATTCATTTTTTTGTGCGTAATAAGGAGGCACTTTCGGTTGGTCCGAGCTGACAGCGTGGTGAACGTTTTTTCACGAAATACAATGGCCCGTCCTATGGGTCCCAGCAGTCAGGGGGAAATGTTTTTTTGCGAAATACTGGTGGCTCGTTCGGTGGGTCCCTGCTGTCAGGTGGAGGAATAATTATTTTCCGCGTAATAAGGAGGCACTTCCTTGTGGCTGCCGTGGACCCAGCTGTCAGCCTCTCCACGTACAGTACTCTTCCGATGGAAGTCAGTCGTTGACAACATTGACCATGCCGCGCCGAGAGCACCACGGTGGTGGATGATGGCGAGTCCTAGGAAGGGGACGACGCGGAGCCGGGGATGACGCGACAGTGGAAGCCCCCGCGGAGAGGAGTACGAGGGTTCACCAGTTCGGCTGCGGTGTGAGGCTGTCATCGCCGCAGAATAATAGGGGGTGTGGGTGAGTAGAGGGATGCCCTGGCTAGCGGTGGGAGTAGTAGGGGGCGCTGAGGCCTGTGCGGTAGCACAGCCGGCCACGGGAGGCGGGAGTAGGCGGTCCCGCCGGCGCTGCTTTGGCGGCTGGAGCAAGAAGATCAGAGATTGAAGAAACACGACGGCCGTTGGATTGTCATCCAACGGTTACGTCTGCTAGAATCGTTTGTTAACGTATATAATAACTAAAAAAATCTTGCACACAAGTCAACTAAACAAGCCCAGAAGTGAGACCACTCCCTCGTTTTTTAATAATTTATATATAGCTCATGGCAACTTCTTATGCAATTTATTGCAGTCGTTTTTTTGGTTGGCCAGGGCCAATGTCGCATATTTCTGTGGGTTCCAAACTATTTTTAATACTGAAATGTCGAGCAAAATGCGAAAAAATTCAGAAATTATAAAGTAATTGCCAATTTGTCATCTGTTTTTATATTTACAACCCATTTCATATTACTTTCAAGATTTGCAGGCATCTTGAAAGAGTTGCAGCCCATCAGGGCGTAGAAAAATAAGTAGGCCTAGATTGGGTATTCTTCAGAAAAAATAAACTGGGCTCATTTTCACAAAGAAAAAATAGCTGGGCTGGTCATATGGTGAACATAAAATATAAGCCTGGGCTAGATGGGCCACAACCCAATTCAAACCCTACTCCGTCTCAACAATACCAAACAAAAAAATTATTGCTCGAGTAGCTACGTCCCAGGTGTCAGCCGATCTTGTGCTGTTCTCTTGTCTATCGACTATATACGCTCCCAATGTCGTGGGTCCCAGATGTCAGGAAAACACTAGGAGGAAGCATTTTATTTTTCCATACGCTGACGTGGTGGGCCCCTACTGTCATCCTCTCCACGTACTTCTGCCGATTCCTGTTGTTTGTTGACCATGTTGACAATGCGAGAGGGCAGCGTCGCGGCGAGCGCAACAAAGCGCGCGGAGGACGTCGGTGTTAACGATTTTTGAGACGGTGGGGTGGCAATGCGTGCGCTAAGGCGCAGCCAGCCATGGGAGGCGGAAGCAGGCGGCCCCGCCGGCGCTGGTTTGGTTTTGGCGGCTGGAGGAAGGCAGGACTGAAGAAACACGACAGACTGTAAAAGCAGCAGGAGTACTTAACAACCTTAACTGAAACCAGCAGGGGCACTTAACAACCAAAGTTGAAAACAGTATGAGTACTTATACAGGGTCAACCGTACAAAGCACGCCTCGAACAGTGCTACTTTGCCTACAGTTAACCAAGGGTGAGGCCGCCAAGCCACAGGACAAGGCCCAGGCGCCACCCAGCGCATCCACAACCTTCTGAAACCGGCTTCATCTCGCAACGTGGTCAATAAATAGGATATTCGCTTTAGAGCAATGGAAAAACATGAACATAATCTTCTGTCCTATTCTCCAAGATGGACGGGCCTTCATTATTTGAGACCACCCATGAATAAGTATCTTTTCACCTCCAAGGGGAATTGAGTAGGTTGACATAAACATCATGTTGTGACCAAGCACAAGTCTGACCTGACCATGGTCAGGCATTTGTATAGGAACAATAGAACTCGGCAGTTCCTGTTTCAAGAAGATCACGGCTGTAAAACTATGTATAAGCAATAGTTTATGAACAACATATATAACAGAAAACAGCTCGTACCATATGTTTCTCGACACAGTTGGACATGTTCAACGAGTGCAGCAGTGGCACACATATCCCACGTGGCCTTCCACCATTGAAATGCCCAACAAGGACCTCAAGACGATCAATAAAGTGTAGGAACTTGTGGATGTCGATCCAGTCAACTTCAGTGCCATTAGTAACAGCCGAGTTATTACACGTGCCACCAATTATAAGAAAATATTAGTTAGGAGTAGCATCTTCGTGAGAGATTCCTTGCTACTTCTAAAGTTAAATTGTGATTACTTAGACAGAATAGGTGGATTAAGAAGTAATCGAGGCAACAAGCAAGAATCAGATACAAAACTAACATGGATGAACAATTGGAACGACGTCGGGGTGGAAGATTGCAGTGAAGATGAGACCAGGTTCTGCTATTTCCATAAACATTCGTGCGCCAACTTTCATTCCGTAACACTTGAGAAAGTTTATCCAAGTTCGGCCATGAAAAAAGCAGCGATCTTCTTGGCTCATGAACCCAACTCGGAACTTATATCCATCACTTGTCTTCACTTTGACCATTAAACTAGTGTATTCAGTTATGGCAAGGCCGAGCATCTTGAGTACATCTGTTCTGGCAAAGCAAATAATACACTACAGGAAAAATAATATGAGAACACAACATGTTCAAAAAAACCCCACCCTCCCAGATAGAAAAGAGGATCCTAGGAACATACTGTGCGCATTTCAAAATTCTATGTTAGGATGATAAGGAACTTTGGGCACCCCGCACTTTGGGCCCCGCGTTTCTCGCCGAGGGCCTAGAAACCTATAGGGTACTCGCACTTTGGGCACCGCAAATGAAACACACTAGATTCAGTAGGAAGAAAAATGCATCAACGGCGGCGGCTGCCGTCCTAGGATTACCTGCGACCAAGGGACTTGGATTTATCGGGGATGGATGAAGAATTCATACCTGGTTCTCCATGAGAAAACCCTATGCAATCGTCGAGAGGGGTTTTTCTCTAAACAAGCAGACGAAGGAGAAGGGGATTCAGGCCAGTGAAATATTGCCTCTTCGTCCGTCCAGCTTACTGCTAAAACTGGAAAGGGGGGGTTGTGATTTGTCGGCTCAGTAGGCATTACTGCGGCGCTACGACCGGGGTGTGTCTACCGTGAAGTTGTGCACTCTAATTTGTGCATATGGCACGTGGACCCCGTTGTCGGTTGCCCCACATATCAGCGAAAGGAATTAGAAAGACAGGAGTAACTAGTTACACATAAATATATATTTTGACAAAGAGATACTCCCCCTGTAAAGAAATATACAAATCTTTTATATCATAGGCTCACCTTGCCGAGAAATATACTCCCTCTGCAATGCACGGGCATTATGGGGGTTCAGCTTTTTTATGGGGGTTCAGATGAGAATATAATACTCAGATAGGCTCACGTTTCTGGACTTTGGGCCGCAGGCCGACCCTGCATGTTTGGGGGACCATGTGTTCTACCTTAGCGCTTTTCTTATTGCAAGCGATTGGTACGGCGCTGGTTTTAGATGCTGTCGCAAGGCGAATACACAAAATTGAATAAAGCACGACTGCTGTTGGAATGAAATCGAACGACAGTTCCTAACCAGCAATCAGAGTTGCACTTCTATCAACGATATACCATGTGATAAATAATACTGTCATACTACTTATACACACATGACACTTGTTTCACCATGCCAGATTATTACATCAAAATCTCTTGGAGGATAGATCAGTTCGGCAGTTGCGTGCTACTAATGAAGAATTTCAAAGTTGATTTGGACCAGCTCTCCTTGCCGAGAAAGTTCGATTTTGACATCATCCCCTACCGCAAGATATGATTTTGACATCATCCCCAACCGACGAGACGTCCAAATTTTAAACGGGGGCTAAGTTAGTAACTTTCCCATATTTCAGACAGGCGCGTCCCAAAAACATGGTTCCCCGTACCTATCCCTCCATTTTCCCATTCATACACCGTCTGCACTAGAACACCCCATCCCCACACCAGCCTCCGTCCGCCACCCCATCCATCACCGCCGTCCTCCACCACATCCATCGCCACCGTCGTCCACCATGCCGGAGTGCCTACCAAGACCGTGTCGTCCACTGCTAGAGATGGATGTTTCTCATCCACGGCGACGGACCAATAGCCTTGCATCGCGTCCTCTCGCTTCATCGGCGTTGTCGTCCTCTTTGCCGGGGCCGCTCACACGACCTTCTCTTCCACCGCAACGAGACTTATCCCCCGATGCACCCGTCTACTGTCGCATATCTGCTTCAACGCCACCGACAGCCATTGCACCCCCGATGCCTACACGGCGCCACAAGAGAGGTGGTACTTCGTATCTCCTCAACTTTTTGATCTCAATCAGAAAATAGATCTTAACTTGGTTACTCTACTTTCTTTTCAGCTCTTAGAATTTACTTCTTAGTTCAAAGCAAACAATGGATGCTAAATATCATTTCTCCGGTTTGCAGCTTCAAATCTGCCATGGCACAGCCATAATACGATTTAATTGATCATGCTTAGGGTTTAATTGATCATGTCGGTTCTGTGGTGGTTTCTTTTAGTGTGGACCACCCTGTTTCTAAATACTGGAACCGTAGACATGAGTGAATGGTATTTCTCTATCTGATCTCTTCCATCATGTGTGGGTAACGAACACTACATTGTATTAAAAGAAAGTGTCATTTCCAGCTTTTACATAGGTTTCGATCTTTTACATGGAATACAATCTGCCTACTTGCTTTGTGTCGCACTACCAGCACTCCACCCTTGAAGCTAAACATTACGCCACTCATAATTGCTTAGTTTATTTGTTCAAATATGAATTTCATATGGTTCTAGTGTTCCTACTTCGGTTTTGAAATGTGTGCCTACCTGTTATAGAGACATAAGGGGTTTGTATTTCTGTGTGTGGTCTGGTTAGCACGGTTGGGAAGGTGAACTTTGCATATGCAGGGGTTTATAGGGAGACACTCCCCGAGTTGAATCCGCAATGCATTCCATAGATAATCTAACTGCTTTTTATGTTTTCATGAATCTCAGATTCTGAACAGCATCATAATGATTATGAGCTTGCGCGCATGAAAAGAATAAAGCAGAACAATGCCATGGCTGTCAAACTTGGCATTAAGGGACTGAAATCAAGTCTGGATTCAATGCAATGCAAACGCACTCCACCTACAAATTCATGCTCAGAATGTGATCCTAATAGTGATTCTGAGCTAGAGGGAGACCTAAGTCAATGTAGCTCCCTAGTGGAGGAGTCAAAGGAAGATACCCTATCTTATTCACCCATCAAGGTACTTTCTCTAACTTTCCAAGGTTACATTGCTCGCACATATCTTGCAACTGATGCTTTGCATTGCTTCTACTTTGTTGAACTTCCATTAGCTTAGTTTACACATTGTGTATGTGAATACGCCCTGCCTATCCATTTTCAGTACATATTCCATCTGTCATCATACCATATTTATCCATTCAAATGCTGTTCTTGTGTATCAGATGTTCAAAAGGAAGAGGGGATTGCTGATCATGGAGGAGCACAAGCAAAGTTTTTGGAAAAGGTAGTGGCACCTGATAAATCAAATAGCCCATTAGGTGTAGTTGCAATATTACCTGACCCACAAAATACCCCAACTCTAGCAGACTCTAGCCCTACTACACTGGTCATTTCTGATGCCCCAACTCAACAGACCCCAACTGTAGCAAATAGTATGATTATGCCAGTTGACATTGCACTAGCTGTACGATGCAAAACCCCCATTCCAGCAAAGAGTACACCAAATCCAGTTGCCAAATCCCTTTTCGAACCAGAGATAGCCCCAATTGCAGCAAATAGGATCCCTGTTCCATTTCTTCCCAGTTTAAAAGACGAAGCTTATGTTGTTGTCAGGAACTTTGTGCGCATCTTTCGTTCATGGAAAGATTATACCGCAGACACAGAACAATTTACAGTCTTCCTCCGCAACTTATGCGTAAGTAATGTACTAATGTTATTCATGATCATTACTGCATATGTTTCTGCTGACGAAAGACACAAGATTTCATTCTTTTAAATAGGCGAGGAGCAAACTGGATTGTGATGACGAGCAAGGGTTGGTTATGCTTTCCAAGCACTCGTTGATGAAGTATCGTTCCTACCTGAGGCAAGCGCACTTCGATGGCAAGCCTCCGAATGAAATTTCTATAAAGTCTCTGGTGCTACATTTATCGGACGGTGACTGGAATAATCTTGTTACACATTGGTCTCGGCTGCAGCGTAAGGTACTGTCTATGATATCACATCACAATTTGAACTACATTTCTGCATTTGCCTTAATGTCTCACTTGTACGAAAACTGTTAGCAGAAGAACATTCGTTCTAAAGGGACCACAGAATCTCGCAACTATACTGCACACTGCATTGCTCTTGTGAGTACCTCTTGCCTTGTATGACCATACTTACTTTCATAGATGTTTGATTATGTAGCATCACTGCACATGTTAGCCTCGTAATCGTCCATTTTGTGGACATTATAACATCTGTATGGACTCTTACATAAATTAAGAATCAAACCAATGCTTTTGAAGTGGTTTTGCTCTGCAGTCGTCTTGTAATGACTGAACGTGGTCTATCACTGTACTTACATTAACAGCTACTCCCTCCGTCGCATAATATAAGAACATTTTGTAAAGTACACCAGTGTTCAAAACACTCTTGTGTTATGGGAAGAGGGATTGATTCATTTTGTAGCATTCTGCATCTTATCTCCCTCGCCCACCGTTTACTAAAAAAGATCAGATATATATTTAATCTTACCAACAAGTAGAATACACAGATAATGCTAGTGCAGAAGTGTAGCCCATTGCTCTTGTCAGTACATTCTGTCCTGTAACGCTTGTTCTTCCAGGGATTGGTAGTTGATTATGTAGCATCAATCTGCATCTTATCTTCATTATCCTCTATCCATTCCAGTATTATCATATCTATAATTACTCTCTACAAAATGTAGAGTACAGGCAATGCTTATGAAGAAGATTCCGTGCTGAAATTCTTGAGTTATCCTTCCCTTGACATGGAGAAGGGCATTATAAAGCCGGTGTTAACTGTTAATGTAAGTCAGTCCTTCTAAAGCCTTTATCCTCAACTGCTGTTTAATTTGCTCATACTCCCTATTATTTACTTCTGTTTAGTTTGCTGTTTCTACCAAAATGCATGTTCGTAAGAACCGTAAGTTCTAAGTTTTACTTGTAAAACCAAATTCCTTATTCATACCATGCACATTACTTAATACTCCCTATATGTATGCTTGTTTTTGTGGATCTATAATCCAGTGTGTGGTGAAGCAGCCCACGCTTGCACCTTGTCATGCACATTATCCAAAATACATACAATGATTTTCTTTGCCCTTCATCTATGCTTGTTATGTTGACATGGTAATCCAGTAGCGTGGTGAAGCTCCCCGCATTATGAACAATGCCAAATTATGCTATTGATATTTTGAACTTACTCTTTATTTTCTAATTTGAAATTGGATAGAATTGACAAAAAAGTTATCATCTTTGTTTATACACGTGCAAAACATGTCATCTCTCTACTTTGTTTCAGGGTGATATGCTTGATGGCATGCACCAGTCTGCTGAAGGTTGTGAGACAAACCCAACATATATTGCAGCAAAGAAGGCAAAACATCTTGAAGATAGCGAGACAACCCCAAAGTCTTGTCATGATGCAGTGTTCAAGTTACTTGAGACTAACAGTCAGACAAGCTCATAGAATTCGTTGTCTGAATCAGTTCAACTTCTTCAGTCCCAAGTTCTAGCAGAAAGGCATTCTGCAACTCAACTTCGACTTGAAGTCTTATCTCTAAGAAAGATTGTGGAGAACACCAATGAGAACCTCATCGCTAAACAGCTACACCTAGAAGCTATGACCGACATGCTAGGCCGGTCTCATAGCCTTGCTCAGCAGCTTGTGCAGCAGTTCCCCCACAAGGCTAACCTTTCTTGAACTGTCTTGGAAGTGGTCTCGGTTCAGTATTATTTTGTTACGCTACAATGGTGCCCAGTTTTTGTAATCTGCTTCTTCCTTGTACTTTATGATCACTGGTGGCGAACCTCGATGCCCAGTGGATGTAATATACCTTAAATCCTTTATTGTATAGTGTAGGTTTATTCTTAGTTACTATGCCATAATTTGTTTATTGTATAAAGTAGGTTTGTTCTTAGTTCCTCCTAATTACTTCCATCATTCGCTATCTGAAAAAAATCAGATGTAGTCGACCGGACCGAAACATTCGACTCTAACGGGCCAGGTTTTTAGCGGGCCACAATTGGGCCGGCCTGCGTCTTTCTTGGGCCAGAATGATTGGGGCCTTCACACATTGCGCCAGGCCCAAACTTACACGGGCCTATATTTTAGTTGGGCCTTTTGTCGACCCAGCGCTTAGTTTGGCCCAGGTAGCATTGGGCCATTAATAGGCTGAATATTGTAGTGGCCTGTTACAGCCGAGATGAAACCACGGGCCTTTAGCAGGACAAAATGCATGTTGGGCCTCAATTTTCACTAGTCGTCGACGGGCCTTCAGCAGGCCGAAATGTAGACCGGGCCGTTTTGGGCCCAGTTAGCTCACGGGACAATACCAGGCCGAAACATATCTCGGGCCTTAGTTGGCCCACTGATATCATGGGCCTTTAAGAGGCCGAAAGATTAGCACAGGCATCAACGGGCCGAATTATGCGACAGGCCTTTAACAGGCCCAAAGTCATGTTCGGCTTAACTGTTGCCACCTTTAGCATGGGCCGTTAGTGGGCCCGATGTCCCGTCGGACCATATATGGCCCATGGGCAGCACGGGCCATTCCCAGGACGAAAGTCACACCGGGGTGAAATGGGCCCATGTCTACATCAGGCCTCTAACAGGTCGAAAGTCACTGGGCTGTAGTTGGGCCCAAATATTCGGCGAACAATTAACGGGCTAGATCTGGCTTCCGGCCGCAAATGGGCCCAAATATTGGGCGAACAATTAACGGGCAAGATCTGGCTTTGGGCTGTAAATGGGCCCAAATATTGGGCGAACAATTAACGGGCCAGATCTAGCTTCGGGCCGTAAATGGGCCTTTATTAAGCAGGCCATTATTGGGCTGGCCCACTAGTACGTGATTAAGTTCTATGGGCCTTTGACTGGGCCGGCCTTTTTAACCTATATGGGCCTCTGTTGGGACCAACCACGTGTCGACGTGTCATAGGCATGTCTCCTCCAATGGACGGGCAACATCTGGCCCACTGACGAGCTGCCAGGTGTTCCCTTCAGCCAATCAGAATTTTACATGTGGAAATTTCCCATTGGTCAGGGCTGTTAACGGGTTATCGGATCCAAAATCTGACCGGTTAGCTTAACGGCGTTCCGTTATGGTGGATGCCACGTGTCGGTCACCCTTGACGAAAGCACTTCTGTGACACGCGATTTATCGTCACGGAAGTGGACACTTCCGTGCTGATAATTTTGGTTATGTCATGGAACACTTCTACGACAGCACAGGTATAATTATCTTGATTCTGTCATAAAATTGTCATGGATGTACATGCATGACAAAAAACGCGACCTACTGTGACAAACACATATCATCACGGAAGTGTACTTTTTTGTAGTGTTGGCACCAAAGGGGAAATAGGTACACTGTGCCCGCTGGCGCCTGCCTGGCCTTGGTCGTCATGGCTCACGTCATGTCAACCACGGAAGGTGCACCTTGCCTTGATATCTCTGCTCCTCGGGAGCCAGACTTGTGAGGCCGCCCCCTGGGGAGGTCTTGGTGTCGTCCGCCTCACAAGGCTTCGCCCCTTGCAAGGGTCTTGAATCATGCTGCTGACACTAGGCCGTACCAGGCCACTGGTGGTGCCACACCGTGTGCCGCAGGCAGGCAAGTCTAGGTAGCCCCGTTCCCAACACGCCGACAAATTGCCTCTCTCTCTCCCACCTGATTTTCATGGTGGTGGACCCTCCCTACCCCCAATCTCCAATCAATAGCTCACACGTCTCACATTATGTTAATTATGTATCTGGGATTACGTAGCTGTAGCATTACTCGTCCTAAAACACCATCTAAGCTAACCTCCCAGGATATCACACGGGAAAATACACGGTTGTGCCATTTTAGTCGGGATTACCGGATTACTAGTAGTAGTACTGATGGATCGCATGAAGCACCAGGTTTTTTTGGGGGGGCGAAGCACCAAGTTTAAAAGGAAAAAAGGCGGTACATACACAACACGCCTGTCGCAGTCGCATTGCACCCCACACACGGTCGGTCCTGCACACGGCTCACACAAACGGAACACGCTTCGGCTTGCCTCTTCACTGACATGTGGGACTGCACTTGGAGAAACCGACCATGCGCCAAACTCCCCCCCCCCCACCACGCAAAAAGCCCCCCCCCCCAATTCCCCCCAAATCCCAAATTCCACAGCCCTTCGGCCAAGTAGCTAATAATATTCCCCAAACCCCCCTCCCCCCGGCCCCCTCTACTCCATTCGCTCCGCCAAAGCCATCCTCCCCGCTGTGCCGATATGTTGGCGCCGCGGTTCGTCGAGGGGACGCACGGTGATCCTCTCGCTCCCACAGTACGCTCTAGTAGACTGCTGTCCTCTGGCCGTGCCGCCACCGCTGGTGCAGTTCTTATGGAGAGGCATGGTGGTCAGGTTTTGCCATGGTACACGCATTCTAGATTGAGGCCCTACGCATGTTGGACTAGCACTGAATGTTAGCTGATAGACGCTGTTAATCTCACTATTTGCCGAAGTAGTTTACCGTTAATATGCTCTTCTTAAGAAGTTTCCTTTCCCAGTTCTGCACTCAATCTACTTCGCTGAGATGGCATGACATGCCTGATTAGTTGCTAAAATATCCTACCGTATATTTATTGTGATGTAGGTTGCCATGGTCTAGTAGCCAATCTGTTAGGTGAAATAGCTCTACACCATTTTATACTCGATCTTTGTTGCTGAGATGGCCTTCGATGGCTTTGTTCTCGGCCTCATTGACTGCTGAAACAACCTGCCATAATTTAGCACTCAAATTTGCTTGCTGAATTAGCTTTACATATATTTCATTACTTAGACATGCTTATCCAAATATCTTGCCATAGCTTTAGACATCGACCTAGGTAATTTTTTCTGAACTTCCTAAAAAAGCATATATGTTTTTCCTGTAATATCTAGTAGAAGAACTAATTTGTATGTCTAACAGATGGACAGGACTTGGATAACCTCTGCTCGAAGATTTGCGCTGCATATGTCGAGGGGGTTGAAAACTTCATGAACTTTATTAGAGCTGAGTATGGTGGTCCGAAATCAGATGTGCTCTGCCAATGTAGCAGTGTATGAATTTAGTTACAAGACCCCAGTCAACTGTGCAAAATCATCTACACTTGTATGGGATGTTGGTCACATATACTAGGTGGGTTCATCATGGTGAAGCTGTGAACGTCAATGTTACTGACTATGTGGAAGCAGCAGATCACCATCTTGATCTGCTTGATGCTCAGGTGGAAGAGGAGAAGCGGGTGGTGGTGGCGGAGCCAGTGAGTTTGACCAACATTGAAACAATGCTACCAAATGCTCGTGCATTTTGTGAACTTTCACCTGCAGAAGAAAAACGATGGGCCCGCATGTTGGAACAATGCAATGAGGCTGCACCCCAGGAAATAAGCTGTCAGTATTCTCTGCTATGGTCACCTTTCTTCAGCTGAAGACATCTGAGCGGATGACCAACAAGTCATTCGATGCGACGTTGGCTGCTTTCCGTGAATCTTTCCCAGATGCGTCTGAGCTACCACACACCTTCAATAAAATGAAGAATTTCATTTGTGCAGTTGGAATTGGATATGATATGATCTATGTTTGAAAGAATAATTATGTTATGTTCCATAAGGATTATGCTAACTTGAGTGAATAACCAAAATGAAAATCATCAACATGGAAAGATGGCGATGCTTTGAAGAGGATTCTTCATAATGTTCTCAGACATTTTCCAATTATACCAAGATTGCAGAGGTTGTTTCATGATGCTGAAACAAGAGGGGTTGTATTGTGGCATTCTAGGAACCAGGAGTGCAGAGATCAGGATGTAATGAGCCATCCATCTCATGGTAGTGACCAGAAAAGCTCCAATCAGAAACACAAGAAGTTTGATGCTGACCCGCGAAACATTAGACTTGGCTTAGCTTCAGATGGATTTATCCCATTTGGCCACCAGAGCGCCACATATAGCATGTGGCCAGTGCTTGTTATCCCTTACAACATGCCTCCAAATGTCTACACCAAAGAATCAAACTACCTGATGGCCTTGCTCATCCCAGGTAGAGAAAGTCCTGGAAAGGATTTTGATTTATTCATGGAGCCTCTTGTGGAGAAACTTCAACAACTATGGAGGGATGTTCTCACTCGAGACCTATATAGTAGCCCACCAGCTGATTTCATTTTGCATGCTGTTATAATTTTGTGCATCCATGATTATCTGGCTTTGGGCACTATGTCAGGGCGAACGACAAATGGTTACAATGCATGTGTTCGCTGTGATAGGAATCCACTGTCATACGCAATACTTAGCAAGATCTATTACATTGGACACCGTCTTTTCCTTGCCAAGGACAAGCTATGTCCTACAAAATACCGAACATATGTGTTCAATGCAAAGCATGAAAACCGTGATGCGCCAAAGAGTCTCACCGTGGATGATTTGCAAGTGGAATTAGAGAAGGTCAGGCATATTACACCAGGAAATTATCCTGATAATGGTAGCGGGAAAAGGAAGCGTGGCAGGGCAGAAGAGAGATTATTATTTACCCACAGGTCCACTTTGTGGGACTTGGAGTATTGGAAAGATTTGGATCTGCGGCATAATCTTGATGTGATGCACATCAAGAAAAAATGTGACAACATTATCAGCACACTTCTTATATTGAAGGCAAGATGAACGATACCTTAAAATCTAGGATTGATTTGACACACCTAGGTATCAGAAAGGATTTGCAGGTGGAAGATGAAGGTAAACCACGGGATATGGCACCAGCTGTGTACGTCTTGGACAAGGTAAAAAGAAAAGAATTATGCGAGGTCCTATCATGTGTGGGATTCCCACATGGATTTGCTTCCAACCCTGAAAGGGGAGGCATTGCAGATGGTAACAAGGTACAAGGGTTGAAAACTCATGACTGCCACGTCCAATTTCAAAGGGTTTTACATGTTATCCTTAGAGGATTGGGCCGCCCTGACTTATACAGAGCAGTTGCAGAGTTGGGACAATTCTCCAGGGAACTCTGCAGTAGAAATATCAGGATAGATGCTTTGGAGCATCTTAGAGACAAGATACCAACTATCCTATGGGACCTTGAGAAGATATATCCTCCAGCCTTCTTTGATGTGATGGTGCACTTGGCTGTTCATCTACCTAATGAGGCACTACTTAGAGGTCCAGTATAGTATGGCTGGATGTACCCTATTAAAAGGCGGGTAGGCACTTTCAAGGGCTATGTTAGGAACAGAGCTAGACCTGAGGGTTGACATTCTGCTCAAAATACATTGAAACAGCTGATCAGTTTAGCAAAGAGGTGGGTGAAGACAATCCCGGGCTTAATGTTCTCAATTGTTATGTTCGAGTTACAGGGAAGAGCCGACAAGACGACAAACCTAAATATTTGGACAAAATGGTTTGGTATGTGTTGAATAACTATTCTGAGATTCTACCTTATATCGAGTAAGTGCTAAGTACTGCCACTTATACATCATAATCTACTAAACTTGCAGCACATTCTTATATATTTAGATGTTTGATGCGATCACTATGTTGTGGAGCACCAACAAAAAGGAGTTACTCCCACAAAATCCAAGAAACATTGAGAAACTTGTTATGGTAGGATTTGCGAAGTGGCTCAAGAGCCATGTAAGCTTTTGAATTGCACTGTCAGTTTTTTTAATATATTGAGTACATAAGATGATCAACTTGTCTATTTTCTAACCATAGGTTAAGAAGATGTGGGAGGATGGGCATGCAGTTGATGATGCCCTTTATGCACTAGCAATGGGTCCTGATACTCGGGTAAGACATTATGAATCTTGCATTGTTGGAGATGTGCGGTACAACACCCTTGCACGCGCCGAAGGTAGGAAGACACAAAATAGTGCCATCACGAGCACATATAAGTACGGCGAAGTGACAACAGAAATGTATGCTAACATAACAGACATTGTTCAGTTGTAGTATATCTCCAGTTTCGAGGTTCATCGGTGTGTGGTTCTATTGTGCTGCCATTGGTATAACCTATTTTCTAGGATCGCAAAACCAAGAGCTGATGATTATTTCAAATCCAATAATGTCAAGGCGGCGTACCAGACCTACGAGTCTTTTATTTTGGCAAATCAAGCAACACATATATTTTTCTTGGAAGACACATTTGCACATAGCAATGACTGGAGAGTATTGCAAAGGTTTGAGCAGAGTAATTCGTTTAATGAAGTTGCAAAACAAGGTGATTCTTACACTGCTCTTGGTGTAGAATATTCCACATATGGTCCTAATATCTTTGAGAACCATCACATCAATGACACTGGCAAAAAGATTGCCTGTCAGGCTATAGACATACGAGAGTTGATCAGTAACAAGCCAACATTCGAGGACATTAAGGATGAAGAAGAAGGTGACACCGGGAGGAATTACAATTCAGACTGATACACATGGCGAAGATGTTGACGCTGCTGCTGCGGATTATGATTAGATTGCTTTTGTCGTATTTGTCTGTCAAAAGATGTTTTTTATCTACTATGTGAAATTGTGTTTGCTATGACAACTAAAAGCTGATGAACTTGTTGTTTAGTATTTTGCTGTGAGAACATCACTTATTATTTATGTTGATTTGTGTTTGGTGATTGTTTGATGACTAAAACATGATGACATTGTTGTTTACTTGTACTCATATTTGGCTATGAAACTTGTATTTGATGACATAGTTTGTTGTTGGACTACAATTTGCTCGACGTCTTCGAATGGGACAAAGCTGACCCAACATGGCCTCTGCTAATTTATTTATTTATTAGCAAAAGGGCCTCCGCAATTTATTTATTTATGAATACATTAGATGTTCAAAACACTACGCCTAGCCTGCTAAATAGGTTTCATTCATTACTAGTTTCAGCAAAGTTCTCATGTCATAGCCACTGAATACATCACGAGTGCTACATACACTGCAAATAAAGAGACAATCATCCTACATAGCACATCGATTTCGTCCATTATATTCACAAGCTCTTTCATCTCCTCATTGTTGTCAAGGTCGTTCAGCAGTTGTTGCTTGGCCATGATCAGAGGAACTGCATCTTTAACCTTCTGCTCTGCATCTTCCTGTTCTGTCGTTCCTTCAGTTACTTGTCCAACACCCCAACCTGCTGGCATTGGGATACCTCGGCTAACCAAATAATCAGCGTAGTTGCATTCCCCCACATCAGCAACTTCCTAGAAATACAAATCAAACGAATCTTCCCTTTTCTGCACAAATAAAATTGGAAGATCATCAACCAAACTATTAAAAAAATTAGCAACTGAAAGTAGAAGAACATCACTTAAACATATTATTACCCCATGATTCCTGCATTTTAGAAGACTCGGCCAGGGTTGAGGATTGTGATTGAGATGCGACAGATGACTCTGCGTGATTTGCAGCAGTAGCACCACACCAATGGCAAAGGGTTGCGATGAGCAACCAGCTGCGGTGCGTGTGCCGGCGGGGGTGTGATGAGACCCACAAGCGCTGGTATGGGTGGCGACTTGGCGCATATATGGTTGTTGCCTATTGAAGAGTAGGTGGATGAGCAGCCAACATGCATGGTTCCTGTGGCTAGAGTTTCTGATGCTGGGCAGTGTAAGTAGAGAAGAGGAGAAGCGAACGTTGCATATGTCAGTTTCATTACTTGCAGAGTAGCATAGCACCATATATAGTCGTTGTCTAGGTTTGGATTCGAACCAGCTACAGGAGCGTGTCTCTATTTTTTCTAAAACACAGTAACGTCTCTTTACTGGTATAATAGCTTGTTCTGTACGCCTTCTCAAGTCTTTGATTTTGTTTCTTTTGTGGACTCGAACTCAAGACCTCTTGATTGAAAACCAAGGGTGCTAGTCACTTATGTGGCGAACATTTCTTGGGAGGAGGACGGCAGAGAAATGCATTTTCCTCGCAGTTTTAGTTGCGACGCAAGATCGAACGGTCGCAGTTTCGGGAATGTTATCAGCCGAACGAGCCCAGTTTTTCAGGAATGCTACTTGGTGTTGGCTTAGTCAACAAATGATTGTGCCAGCCTTGACCGTTGGATTAACATTCAACGTCTTTCATGTTTCTTCAGTCTCTTCTTCCTCCAGTCGGGAATGCCAAACCAGTGCCAGCCGAACCGCCTGCTCCCACCTCCCATGGCTGGGTGTGCTGCCGCGCACACATCGTGGCCACATCGCACCCTAAAAATCTGTGCATCTTCCCCGCTCCTGTTTGTTCCCGTCTGAGGCCTCACCATCGTACTCCTCCTTGGTTCTCTCGCTGCGCCGCCACCTTCCGGTGTTGTCAACATGGTCAACAACCGAGAGGAATAAGGAGATGACTATACATGGTGAGGATGACAGTAGTGACCCAGCAGTGCGTGCAGGTTTTTTTCGGGAAGGAGAAGGGTATCAACTGGGTTGTGCGGGAGTTGTGGCCCATCTAGCATAGACTTTTATTTCATATGTTTACCACATGACCATCCCAGTTTTTTTCCTTTCTGAAAAATGGCTAGCCCAACTATTTTGTTTTTTGTAGAATAACCAACTTATGCCTACTTACTTTTCTACGCCCTGCTAGGCTGGAAATCTTTCAAGACGAGGAGGGATGCATTCGGCCTTGCCCAGAAAATGGGCTATAAGTAATAAGAAATAGGCTATGACTAGTAATAAATGGGCTGTCAAATGAAAAACTACAGCAAACAGGCAATTAGTTCCAAAATGCTTTTTTATTTGGGAGTTTGATATTTTAAATTTTATTATTTTTGTGTGGGTAAATTTTCATTGGATTTAAGTTAAGGTATGTTTAGTTTTTAAATTAATTTGAATCTGGCTAGAAATTTCGGGCTGCAAGCTGTTTGGAACAAATTTGGAGGTTGATTTGTGGGTCTACAAGGTTGACGTGTACGAAAGGCTTTGTTAACTTACTCCAGAAACAATTCTAGCAGCAGCGACCGTGGGATGTTATTCCAACGGCCGTGCTACTTCTTCTATATCTGATCTTCTTGCTCCAGCTGCCTAAACGAGCGCCGGTGGGACTGCCTGCTCCCGCCTCCCATGGCCGGGTGTGCTGCCGCAAAGGCCGCACCGCCCCACCCTAATCCATTGCTGGCTAGGCCATTCCTCTACTCACCCACACCTCCTGTTATTTTCCGGTGATGGCAGTCAAACCAGTAAACAATCGTACTCCCCACCGCATGGGCAACCACTGCCAAGTCTTCCCCAGCTCTATGTCGTTCCCTTCCTAGGCCTCGTCGTCGTCCACCACCCTGGTGCTCTCTGCGCGGCATGGTCAACGTGGTCAATGAACGACATCCATCGGAAGTGGACTGTACGTGGAGAGGCTGACAGCTGGGTCTAGGGCCACACACAAGGAAATGCCTCCTTATTACATGGAAAATAATGATTCCTCCACCTGACAACTGGGACCCATCGGAAGGGCCTCTGTATTTCGCAGAAAAAACGTTCCCCTGTTGACAGCTCGGACATACCAGCTATATCTTCACATGCAAGGAAGTGCCTCCTTATTACGCACAAAAAAGAATACCCCCCCTGCTAGCTAGGACCCACCATAGTGGGAGGCTGACTTGTGGGCCTACTAAGTTGACGCCGACGCATGGCTTTGTCAACTTAGTAAATATGAACGACTTTAGCAAAGTGACCGTACGATGTCCATCGAACGGCTGTAGTGCTTCTTCAAACACCGGTCTTCTTGCGCCAGCCGCCCAAACCAGCGCCGGTCGTGCCGCCTGCTCCTGCCTCCCGTGGCCGACTGTGCTGCCACGGAGGCCTCACCACCCCCTACTACTCCCACCGCTGGCCAGGCCATCCCTCTACTCACCCACACCCCCTGTTATTCTGCGGTGATGACAGCCTCACACCAGAGCTGAACCAGTCAACCTTTATACTAATCTCTGCATGGGCATCCACTGTCGTGTCTTCCCGACCCCGCGTCGTCCCCTTCCTAGGCCTTGCCGTCGTCCACCGCCTTGGTGCTCTCGGCGCGGCGTGGTCAATGTGGTCAAGGAACGACTTCCATCGGAAGAGTACTGTACGTGGAGAGGCTGACAGCTGGGTCCACAGCCGTAGCAGGGAAGTGCAACCTTATTACGAGTAAAATAATGATTCCTCCACTAGACAGCAGGGACCCGCCATACGGGCCACCGTATTTCACAAAAAAAATGTTTCCCCCATGACGGCTGGGACCCACCAGCTAAATCTTCGCACGCAAGGAAGTGCGTCCTTATTACGGGAAAAAATATGATTCGCCCCCTAATAGCTGGGACCCACCACCTATATCTTCGCACGCGGGGAAGTGCCTCCTTACCTCCCTGACAGCTAGACCAACCCAGTAGAACCGTAAGTAGGGTTGTCTATCTGGTCGCAAATGTGTACATACATACTAGTCGATCGGTCTGTCTGCAGGCTGCAACTATGAACCATGGCCGAGTAAGGAAGGGCACATGTCGTAGTACAGGCGCAGGCATAGCATGTCACGCAGTCCCTTCTATATCATTTACACGTACATACAGCCAGGGTGCGACAAAGTAAATATGGACAAGGACGTATATACGGGTGGGGTCTCAAACGCCTACTCACGCATATGTACGTCCAGGGCTCGTGTACATGGAGACGCAGCCGAGAGCGGCGATGACATCCTATTCATCGACAGCCAACCGGTTGGGTCAGAATGAAGAAATTGTGTCATGTTCATCGGGAGGCAATGGAATGAATCGTGTTCATCGGGAGCCAACTGGCTTGGATGGAACAGCTAAACCGAGGCCTAGCATACCGTAGAACGGAGGAAACGGCCTTGTGTTTGACTGCCTATGGTCGAAACGGGATCATGTTCACTGGGAGTGGTCTGGCGTACTGCAAAACGAAGGAAACGGACTTCTCTTCGACCTCCTACAGTTGAAACATGGTCATGTTGATCGGGAGGGGTGTGGCGTACCACAAAACAGAGGAAACATACTTCTCTTCGACCTCCTACGGTCAAAACGGGGGTCCGGTTCATTGAGAGGGGCGTGGCATACCGCAAAATGGGACTCCAGGGCCTACGGTTCATCCACCGTCTACCGCCTCGCTCCAACCTCCACAGGCTACTGTTCATCCACCGTCGACCTCCTCCAGCCTCTACCTGCGACTATTCATCCACGGAATCTCCCTCCTGCCTCCACCAGCTATTGTTCATCCATGGGCTCCTGTTCATCCAGTCTCCTCCGGCTACTGCTCAACCATCCCTCTCCATGGGGTCCTGTTCAACCACCCCTCCACGGGCTACTGTTCAACCAGTCCTCCACCGGCTGCTATTCATCCAACCCTCCATGGGATCCTATTCATCCACCCCTAACAGGCTCGATCGGGGTCTTGTTCATCCAGCAACAACGGCCTGTACTACCACAGGGTCCTGTTCTTCCAACCCCCACTAGGAACTGTTCATCCAACCCCCAACAACGCTCACTTTTCGTCAAGATACAGCAGGTTCCATCGGCTTCAGTTAGCTACAGTAGGGAATGAATCTCTCGATTGGTTTCAGTTAACAGCCAGATTGATCCATGCTCGGGTTCAAAAATGCATAGCCTGGAGTGCAATCGCTCATGTTCAGTAGGCGAACGCCTCGCTCAGGTTCAGTTATAGCCCAACGCCTCGCACCCACACGCGTACGTGTATGAGAGAAACATGCAATACCTCGACGCATCCCTCGGCCCCGAACACCCACCATAAACGGGAACTCCCCGATATTTTCCTCGCCCTCGCTTCTACCACGGTTTTTTCCATCATTTACAACCCAAAGAATATCATGGAGTTGCGTCTCCGGCACGCCCAGGACGAAAAGCCCATTTTCTCTCATGAATTTTTGACATAGAAGTAGGAGCCCACCACATCTATGGTGATACCGGGTTTTGTCACAAATATTGTCATAGAAGTGTCATAAGCATGATAGAAAAAAACCGTTCTACCCAAAATGTCACGGATGTGTCTTCTTTTTGTACTGTATATGTGGAATATGGTATAGCCCCTTTTCGCAGCGCATGGTGATCTCCATCTCCACGTGCGCGGTCTGCCCATGGTGATCTCCATCTCCATACATGGTAGTCCTCGTGGTGATCTCCATCTCCACGCCATGGTATCAACCGCAAGTGTTACATAAGATACTATGCTATTACAAACTAATAGCTACTAAAAGTAAATTACGTTACATGGCTTCTAATGTTGACATGCAAGTCATTAAAAAAATAATGGGACAACCATATGGCTCCTGCCGGTTGCTGCACTCATGACTCGTAGGTCATCAAACAGTAATGTACAAGAAACATTCATGGGCTATACCAAATCACAGTCATTCCCTGCAAAAACGAGTCACTCATTCCACCGCCAAAAATAAAACCTCCTGAAACTCTATTTTCCAAGAGGATTTTGGTCTAGCCACAAGCGTCGGAATCTTATTCCCAATTTCTCCACTAATCCAACTTTTTGTTAGCTTTAGTTTGATAGGTCATGGAGCAGAAACGGAGTTCGTATGCAAAAGTTAAAATCGTTTTACCGAGACCGCTCCAACAGATTTCAGCACTGCAGAAATCACATTTCCACCGTGTTGATCTATGTTCCGATTCGATCAATCTCATTGATCTTTGAGTGTTGCATCAAGATTTATGCCCCACTATATACCCCGATGGCGGAAACCGACTGGTAGGGGTAACCCGAGTCACGACCTCCGCGTCACGATCACGGAAACAAGATCACAAAACCAACCTTCAATACTGATGTGCGCGGCCGATCTCATCGACCCCACCTGAACCGATCTACATATCTCATATGCATATCAACGAATCTATCACCACAAAGTGGAGGTTCTCATACCACTATAGGAACACGTGGTACGTTAAGCTAGCGCCAAATAAAAAATTTCTACCGCGCACCCAAGATCATGCTGCTGGAAATAGATTACGAGATCGGGTTTACCACTAGACGCGCAGTCACCGCAACAGAAGTAGAGTTGGTGATGCATGTAGTCGATCTCCTGGCCCGTCTCCTCCTCGTGTTGACGATCTCCCGCGAATAGCGAAGACCCGCGAACGACACCTCGTGGTTCCCTTGAATGGTTCGTCCAAGCACCGCAGATGCGATCCCTCCAAGGTACCACACGTACGGGGAGCAGCGTTGAGTAGCGGTGGTTATCCAGGGTGGGAAAAGATTCGCCCTAAGTGGTGTGCCCACTCCCCTTTATATAGACCTCTGAGGTCGGCTCAACAATTGAGCCCACTAGGAGTCCAGTAGTCCACATCCATGTTCCACTCAGATCCAATCCAATCTGAATGGGCTGCAGCCCCTTAAGTGTGCGACCCTATAGGTTCACGTACACATGGACACGACTAGAATTGATAGTTGGTAGCCGCTCCTAGCAGAACGTGCCAACTCCCATGTATGCGTAAACTCGCTTGATGAACCTTGACAATGTGTCATATGCAACATTCCTTTTGCCTCACGATATTTTGTTGTCAACCTCAAGGCGAGTACTTGTCACCCTTGTAATAGCTCTACCTCTCTTCTCGAAACCGTGATACAGATTCCCGAATAGGGTTAACACTTAACCCAACTCGCATGGCCATGCTTTCCGAATCTGATCACTCGAGAGGGCCCAGAGAACATCTCTCCAAATAAGAGGGGCAAATCCCATCTTAGTCAGCCATGTCTCATGACTCACCCAAAAGCTACCTTTATAACTACCCAGTTACGGAGTAGCGTTTGATAGACCCTAAGTGAGTCTATCCTCATTGCGAGAACATGCGAGGACCTCAGGTCTAGGACATGGCATAGACATTTGTCGTGGGAAACCACAACCACCAATGGGGCCATGAGCCCCTTTTGGTTTGGCGGGGGATGGGCACGTTGCACAAAAAGTGGAGAAGCGTAACACAGCACGACAGAGATCACATGGCAGTTTTACCTAGTTTTCGGGCACCACAAGGTGTAAACTCTACTCCTACTTTGGTAGATTGGTGGTGGAAAATGGTGGAGAAAGGCGACGCTCTTGCCCGACAGGGTTGCCTTGGGGCGAGAGTGGCTACGCGCGTATGAATGTGTGTAGGGGGGGGGTCAGAATCCTTTCTACGGTTGCCATGGGCCTTGTTTTATTGATCAAGGTGTCACCACGGTGGCAAGTTAGTCTTTACATACTGATTAGATAGCAAACAGTGCTATCATACCTAATTTTGCAGGCCGACAGAGCACATTAAATGCGCTGCTCAATGCCACATCACAGCTTTCCCGGCAGGCCTTGTTGGGCTGTTTTGCCTGCTTCATGCCTGCTTGCTTGACACGTCTCAGGATGGGTGTTGCTTGGAGGTATTTTTTGTCGGAAGTGGCTGCCATATGGTAGTGAGCAGCCACTTAGTCACTTAGGAGTTTGACACCGCACTGATCAATGACGTGCGTCGCTGTGAGGTGGTGTAGTGGAGTGGTTTGCCTCCGTGAGCCCCAGCAAGCCTGCCGGGGCGATTCTGGAGGCTCGCTTCCTGGGTAACCCCAACCTCGCCAAGCTCGACTGGCCGGCAAGGGAGGTTCTTCTTGTTGTGGTATCTTGTCTTTCTGGCTAGTCTTGGTCTTCTTCACCTGCACTTTGATCCTTCAAAGAACTGATCCCTCGTGCTTTGATCTGATCTTGGTGCTGTAATCTTGTTGTTGGGCCTGTGCACAGTCTCGACAACGGACCCAAGGTTTATTGCACTGACAAGAGCCCCTGGGCCTGGCCCGAATGCGTAGCCGAGTGTCGTCGGGGTTGGCCCTAACCAGTGCATAGGCAGGGGCATAGAAATGGTTTGCCCCTTGAGATCTTCTTTCCTTCTTCATTAATCTGAGCCCAAGCCAATTTTAGGTTTTCCCACAAATCATGCTGAACATTATGGGAAAATCCAAATCGTGGCCCGTGGATCGCCCACATCTCACGATCAAGGGGCAGAAACTTCCATCCTGCTTGCCTCCCGACCTGGGTGCATCTGCCACGTGTACTACATGCATTGCGTAGGGTAGGTGGTGGATGCTGAGGGCGCGAGGACGGGCACCATGGCAGAAAACCAGGCGTCGCTGGTTGGCATAGAAGGTCGGCTCTGATTCCGTGAGTAGTGGAAGGCAGAGGGAAGACGTATTGGGGTAGTGGGGTGGTTGCTTCCTAAACGAGAAGCCAGCCCCCAGCCTCGTCCCCCATAAAAGGGGCCAGAAACGGTGTGTTTGCTCACATACTTCCCTTCTCCCTTTCCTCAAATTTTCTTAGCTCGCCCTGGCGAGAGGACGAGGACGTGGTGGTGCTCCAGTGGCGGCGACGAGAGCTTCTGATCGGCAGTGTCTCCCTCCTCCTCCTAATAACGAGGGGAGGGAGAGGATGACGTCGTGGTCATTATGGCGCCCGAGGAGGAGGAGGAGGACGGGGCGGTGCCCTGATCACGCCCCCATCGGACACTCCTACTCCGTTGGAGGGCCATGTTGGATACCAGCCTCTGGTGTTCGTGCTTAGGCTATATCAGCCACCGCACGGCCGCCTCCGCCTCCCTACTCCATTTACATGGGTGATGGAGCTCGAGCAACCGTGAGCGTTGAGGCTGCACATGAGGGGCTGCGGGAATGGTAGCATACGGGTGGATGCAGATTTCCCCGCCCATCATGTCATGTACTTCCTTCAAGGCTAGAAGACTTTTGCTCGTGCCCATAGTTTGTTGGAAGGGCACGTCCTCCATTTTAAGTTAATGGAGGAAGTTTTCCATTCCGTCAAGGTTTTTGGGATCTCGGGTGCTCGTTTAGGGTGCTCCGCGGAGAGCTCGACCGACAAAGAAAGCTCCTCCTTGAGCGATAGCCACGACGAGGACATGTGACGGCGATGACGACGGCAATGACCGGGAGGGCGACGACTCTGACTTCGGCTAAGCACCAGCCAGACCGTCACTGTTAGGCGGCGGCGGCACCATCTGCATCTGCATTTCCTCTCCGGCAAGGTGATTTGTCGGGGAGTGACACGTCCATTTTGCATCATGCTTTTATATCGATATTTATTGCCTTATGGGATGTTATTACACATTATGTCACAATACTTATGTCTATTCTATCTTATTTTATAAGGTTTACACGAAGAGGGAGAATGCCGGCAGCTGGAATTCTGAGCTCGAAAAGGAGCAAATATTAGAGACCTATTCTGCACAACTCCAAAAGACCTGAAACTCCACGGGAGTCATTTTTAGAATATTTAAAAATATTGGGCGAATGAAGCACTAGAGGGGGGCACCCACCATCCACGAGGGTGGGGGCGCGCCCCCCTATCTCGTGGCCCCCCTGGCAGGCCACCGGTGCCCATCTTTGCCTATATGAGGTCTTTCGTCCGAGAAAAAATAATAAGCAAGCTTTCGGGACAAAACTCCGCCGCCACGAGGCAGAACCAATCTAGGGCTCCGGCGGAGCTGTTCTGCCGGGGAAACATCCCTCCTGGAGGGGCAAATCATCACCATCGTCATCACCATCAATCCTCTCATCGGGAGGGGGTCAATCTCCGTCAACATCTTCACTAGCACCATCTCATCCCAAACCCTAGTTCATCTCTTGTATCCAATCTTTGTCCCAAAACCGTAGATTGGTACCTGTGGGTTGCTAGTAGTGTTGATTACTCCTTGTAGTTAATGCTAGTTTGTTTATTTGGAGGAAGATCATATGTTCAAATCCTTTATGCACATTAATACCCCTCTGATTATGAACATGAATATGATTTGTGAGTAGTTACGTTTGTCCCTGGGAAGTCTTGCTATAAGTAGTCATATGAATTTGGTATTCGTTCGATATTTTGATGAGATGTATGTTGTCTCTCCTGTAGCAGTGTCATGTGAACGTTGACTACATGACACTTCACCATTATTTGGGCCTAGGGGAAGGCATTGGGAAGTAATAAGTAGATATTGTGTTGCTAGAGTGACCGAATCTTAAACCCTAGTTTATGCATTGCTTCGTAAGGGGCTGATTTGGATCCATATGTTTCATGCTATGGTTAGGTTTACCTCAATACTTCTTTTGTAGTTGCGGATGCTTGCAATAGGGGTTAATCATAAGTTGGATGCTTGTCCAAGGAAGGGCAGTACCCAAGCACCGGTCCACCCAGATATCAAATTATCAAAGTACCGAACGCGAATCATATGAGCGTGATGAAAACTAGCTTGACGATAATTCCCATGTGTCTTCGGGAGCGCTTTCCTTTATATAAGAGTTTGTCCAGGCTTGTCCTTTGCTACAAAAAGGATTGGGCCATCTTGCTGCACCCTATTTACTTTTATTACTTGTTACCCATTACAAATTACCGTATCGCAAAACTATCTGTTACCGATAATTTCAGTGCTTGTGTAGAATACCTTACTGAAAACTACTTATCATTTCCTTCTGCTCCTTGTTGGGTTTGACACTCTTACTTATTTAAAGGACAATGATAGATCCCCTATACTTGTGGGTCATCAAGACTCTTTTCTGGCGCTGTTGCCGGTGAGTGAAGCACCTTTGGTAAGTGGAATTTTGTAAGGAAAAATTTATATAGTGTGCTGATATTTACTGTCAGTTGTAACTATGGAAACTAATCCTTTGAGGGGCTTGTTCGGGGTATCTTCACCACGACCAGTAGAGCAAAGAGTTGCTCCACAACCTACTGAACCTACTTAAAATTTTTACTTTGAAATTCCTTCGGGTATGATAGAGAAACAACTAGCTAATCCTTTTACAAGAGATGGAACATTGCATCCCGATTTGCACCTAATCTATGTGGATGAAGTTTGTGGATTATTTAAGCTTGTAGGTATGCCCGAGGATGTTATCAAGAAGAAGGTCTCCCCTTTATCTTGCAGGACATGGTTTCGGCTATGTGATGATATGGGATCATGGAACTACAACCGATTGAAACTGGAATTTCATCAGAAGTTTTATCCTATGCATCTTCTTCATCGTGATCGTAATTATATATATAATTTTTGGCCTCGCGAAGGAGAAAGCATCGCTCAAGATTAGGGGAGGCTTAAGTCAATTTTATATTCATTCCCCAATCATGAGCTCTCAAGAGAAGTTATTATTCAAAAATTTTAAGGTCCGCTTTTTCTCAATAATCGTTCCATGCTCGATACTTCTTGTACTAGTTCTTTTATGATGAAGACTATTGAATTCAAATGGGATTTATTGGAAAGAATTAAACGCAACTCTGAAGATCGGGACCTCGATGAAGGTAAGGAGTCAGGTATAACCCCTAATTTTGATTGTGTTAAATCTTTTATGGATACCGATGTTTTTCATGAATTTAGCACTAACTATGGACTTGACTCTGAGATAGTAGCTTCTTTCTGTGAATCCTTTGCTACTCATGTTGATCTCCCTCAGGAGAAGTGGTTTAAATATAATCCTCCCATTGAAGTAAAAGTAGTTGAACCTATTAAAGTTGAAGAAAAGACTATCACTTATAATGTTGATCCTATTGTTCCTACTGCTTGTATTGAGAAACCACCTTTCCCTACTAGAATAAAGGATCATGCTAAAGCTTCAACTATGGTCAACAAAAATAATATTATAACACCTCACCCTCTGAGAAAATTAAAGATGAACCTAGTATTGCTATGGTTAAAGATCTCTTGTCTGATAATATTGATGGGCATGCTATTTACTTCTGTGATGAAGCTGCTAGAATTGCTAGACCCGATACTAAAAATAAACATAGACCTGTTGTAGGCATGCCTGTTATTTCTGTTAAAATAGGAGATCATTGCTATCATGGCTTATGTGATATGGGTGCTTGTGCAAGTGCAATACCTCATTCCTTATACAAAGAAATTATGCATGATATTGCAACTACTGAAATAGAAGAGATAGATGTTACAATTAAGATTGCCAATAGAGATACTATTTCACCTGTGGGGATTGTTAGAGATGTTGAAGTCTTGTGCGGGAAAGTTAAATATCCTGCTGATTTTCTTGTTCTTGGTTCCCCACAAGATGACATTTGTCCCATTATATTTGGTAGACCCTTCTTGAATACTTTTAATGCTAAGATAGACTACAAAAAGGATATTGTTTCTGTTGGTTCAGGGGATATGTCTCATGAATTTAACTTTGCTAAATTTCGTAGACAACCCCATGATAAAGAATTTCCTAGTAAAGATGAAATTCTTGGTCTTGCTTCTATTGTCGTGCCTCCAAATGATCCTTTAGAACAATATTTGCTAGACCATGAAAATGATATGTTTATGAATGAAAGAAGGGAAATAGATGAAGTATTCTTTAAACAGGGACCTATTTTGAAACACAATTTGCCTGTTGAAATCTTACAGGATTCTCCTCCACCCAAGGGCAATCCCGTGTTTGAGCTTAGACCATTATCTGATACTCTTAAATATGCTTATCTTGATGAAAAGAAGATATATCCTATTATTATTAGTGCTAACCTTTCAGAGCAAGAAGAGAGATTATTGAAAACTCTAAAGAAGCACCATGCAGCTATTGGATATACTCTTGATGATCTTAAGGGCATTAGTCCCACTCTATGCCAGCACAAAATAAAATTGGAGAAAGACGCTAAACCGGTTGTTGATCACCAACGACGGTTAAATCCTAAGATGAAAAAAGTGGTAAGAAAAGAATTACTAAAGCTTCTGGAGGCAGATATAATTTATCCTGTTGCTGATAGTCAGTGGGTAAGTCCTGTCCATTGTGTCCCTAAGAAGGGAGGCATTACTGTTGTTCCTAATGATAAAGATGAATTGATCTCACAAAGAATTGATACATGCTATAGAATGGTAATTGACCTCCGCAAATTAAATAAAGCCACTAAAAAGGATCATTACCCTTTATATTTTATTGATCAAATGCTAGAAATATTATCTAAACATACACACTTTTTCTTTCAAGATGGTTATTCTGGTTTCTCTCAAATACCTGTGTCAAAAGAGGATCAGGAAAAGACCACTTTTACTTGCCCTTTCGGTACTTTTGCTTATAGACGTATGCCTTTTGGTTTATGTAATGCACCTGCTACCTTTCAAAGCTGTATGACTGCTATATTCTTTGACTTTTGTGAAAAGATTGTCGAGGTTTTCATGGCTAATTTCTCCGTTTATGGAACTTCTTTTGATGATTTCTTAAGCAACCTTGGTCGAATTTTGTAGAGATGTGAAGAAACAAATCTTGTCTTGAATTGGGAGAAGTGCCACTTTATGGTTAATGAAGGTATTGTCCTAGGGCATAAAATTTCTGAAAGAGGTATTGAAGTTGATAAAGCTAAAGTTGATGCTATTGAAAAGATGTCGTGTCCTAAGGACATCAAAGGTATAAGAAGTTTCCTTGGTCATGCCGGTTTTTACAGCAGGTTCATTAAAGACTACTCTAATATTTCCAGGCCTCTGACTAATCTTTTACAAAAAGATGTTCCTTTTGTCTTTGATGATGATTGTGTAGAAGCATTTGAAATACTTAAAAAAGCTTTGATTTCTGCACCTATTGTTCAGCCACCTGATTGGAATTTACCCTTTGAAATTATGTGTGATGCTAGTGATTATGTTGTAGGTGCAGTTCTAGGACAAAAAGTTGATAAGAAATTAAATGTTATCCAATATGCTAGTAAAACTATAGACAGTGCCCATAAAAATTATGCTACTACCGAAAAAGAATTTTTAGCAGCTGTATTTGCTTGTGATAAGTTCATAGCTTATATTGTTGATTCTAAAGTAACTGTTCACACTAATCATGCTACTATTGAATATCTTATGGAAAAGAAAGATTCTAAACCTAGACTTATTAGATGGGTTCTCCTAATACAAGAATTTGATTTGCATATTATTGATAGAAAGGGAGCTAAGAACCCCGTTGCAGACAACTTTTCTAGGTTAGAGAATGTTCTTGATGACCCACTACCTATTGCTGACAACTTTCCTGATGAAAAATTAGCTGTCATAAATGCTTCTCGTACTGCTCCATGGTATGCTGATTATGCCAATTACATTGTTGCTAAATTTATACCACCTAGTTCCACATACCAGCAAAAGAAAAGGTTTTTCTACGATTTAAGACATTACGTCTGGGATGACCCACACCTTTATAAAGAAGGAGTAGATGGGGTTATTAGGCATTGTGTACCTGAGAATGAACAGGAATAGATCCTATGCAAGTGTCACTCAGAGGCTTATGGAGGACACCATGCTGGAGATAGAACTGCACATAAGGTATTGCAATCCGGTTTTTATTGGCCTACTCTCTTCAAGGATGCCCGTAAGTTTGTCTTGTCTTGTGATGAATGTCAAACAATTTGTAATATTAGTAGACATCAAGAAATGCCTATGAATTATTCACTTGTTATTGAACCATTTGATGTTTGGGGCTTTGATTATATGGGACCGTTTCCTTCCTCTAATGGGTATACATATATTTTAGTTGCTGTTGATTACATTACTAAGTGGGTACAAGCTATGACAACTAGTAGTGCTGATCAGAACACCCCTATTAAGATGCTTAAAGAAGTTATTTTTCCTAGGTATGGAGTCCCTAGATATTTGATGACTGATGGTGGATCACATTTTATTCATGGTGCTTTTCGTAAAATGCTTGCTAAGTATAATGTTATTCATAGAATTGCATCTCCTTATCATCCACAGTCTAGTGGTCAATTAGAACTGAGCAATAGAGAGCTTAAATTAATTTTGCAAAAGACTGTTATTAGATATAGAAAGAATTGGTCCAAGAAACTTGATGATGCATTATGGGCCTATAGAACTGCATACAAAAATCCTATGGGTATGTCTCCGTATAAAATGGTTTATGGTAAAGCATGTCACTTACCTCTCGAACTAGAACATAAGGCATATTGGGCCATTAAAGAGCTCAATTATGATTTCAAACTTGCTGGTTAGAAGAGACTATTTGACATTAGCTCACTTGATGAATGGAGAACCCAGGCCTATGAGAATGCCAAATTGTTCAAAGAAAAAGTTAAAAGATGGCATTTCAAAAGGATACAAAAACATGAGTTTAATGTAGGTGAGTATTTTTTGTAGGAAAACTTCTCGTTTAATATTTTTTGTAGGAAAACTTCTCTCTAAATGGGAAGGTCCTTACGTTATCGAGGAGGTCTATCATTTCGGAGCCATAAAAATCAAGAACTTCGAAGGAACACATCCGAAGGTGGTGAACGTTCAAAGAATCAAACATTATATCTCAGGTAATCCCATAAATGTAGAAACCAAAGTTATTAAAACCGTAACAGTGGAGGAATACATAAGGGAAAATTTCCAGAACATTTCAGACTCCGAAAATGAATAGGTATGTGGTACGGTAAGTAAACCGACTCCAAAATAGTTCTAATAGAAATTTTCTCCGTTTTGGAATATTTAAGAAAATAGGAAAATAAGAAGCGGTCCAGGAAGGACACGAGGCATCCACGAGGGTGGAGGGCGCATCCTACCCCCTGGGCGCGCCCCTACCTCATGGGCACCTCGTGTGCTCTCCGGACTTCGTTTTCTTGTGCAATACTTCTTTTGGTCGGTAAAAATTCATTATTTAATCTCCCGAAGGTTTTGACCACCGTATCACGCAAATATCGCATGTCTTTGTTTCGAGCTGTTTTTCTGACAGATCTAGATCGCCATGACGTCTTCAAGTGCCCACAAGGACAAGTTCTTCGAGAAGGTCATCAACCCCTACCTCGCGGAGGTGCTGCAACACCTTCAAACCATTGAGATGCGTGAGGGGTTGCTGCACATCTGCGATGTTGAGGGACCAAGGAGGACCGGAAGCGTGGAGACAAGGCTCGAAGCAATGGAGCAACAAGTTGTCAAGTGTCAGGAGATGGTGGAATGTGGACTCGATGCTAACCACATAATGATCACAGAGTTCACCAACAACACCAATCTAGATTCCAGGAACATCGGGAGACCATCTTCAAGCTTCGCGAGAAAATAGAGCATCTCCAAGCCCAGATCTGTTACCTGCAAAACCAAAACTGTTAGTATGAATATAGATTCAAGAGGATGAGTTTGGCTGCAGATTCGAGGATCCCGGAGACTCGATCATCCTTCTATGATGGTGAGCCTATGCCTTGGAAGATGGACGACAAGCCTACATCATCAACAACTCCATCATCATCACCTTCGACAAAGGAGACATAAACACATGGGTATGGGCACTCCCCTTGGCAACTGCCAAGCTTGGGGGAGTGCCCCGGTATCGTATCACCATCACACTTTTATCTTTACAGTTTTTCTTAGTTTGATCCTTTTGGTAATATCTTGATCTAGTAGAATAAAGTTTTAGTATGATCTATTAGAATAAAGTTTTAATATGATCTAGATTTTACTATTGCTTTATGATCCTTCTATGTACTCGAGTCCGTGAGCTATATATAATAAAGATTAGTGTTGAGTCAAGGGCACATATAAAAAAGTATGATGAATAAAAGTTGTTGAGAGTTGACAAACATAGTTTTGGTCATCGTTGCAATTAATAGGAAGTAATAAAGAAAGAGACGTTTTCACATATAAATATACTATCTTGGACATCTTTTATGATTGTGAGCACTCATTAAAATATGACATGCTAAAAAGTTGATGTTGGACAAGGAAGACAACGTAATGGGTTATGTTTTCTTATATCTGAAATAAAGTATATTGCCATGGATCATCCAACATGTTGAGCTTGCCTTTCCCCCTCATGCTAGCCTAATTCTTTGCACCAAGTAGAGATACTACTTGTGCTTCCAAATATCCTTAAACCCAGTTTTGCCATGAGAGTCCACCATATCTACCTATGGATTGAGTAAGATCCTTCAAGCAAGTTGTCATTGTTGCAAGAAATAAAAATTGCTCTCTAAATATGTATGATCTATTAGAGTGGAGGAAATAAGATTTATACGATCTTATGATGTGGAAGAAATAAAAGCGACGGACTGCATAATAAAGGTCCATATCACAAGTGGCAATATAAAGTGATGTTCTTTTTCATTAAGATTTCGTGCATCCAACCATTAAAACACATGACAACCTCTGCTTCCCTGTGTGAAGGGCCTATCTTTTATTCTTGTCTTATGCTTCATACAAGAGTTATGGTGATCCTCACCTTTCCTTTTTACATTTTATCCTTTGGCAAGCAATATGTGTTGGAAAGATCCTGATATATATAGCTAATTCGATGTGAGTTTTCACGAACTATTAGTGTTGACATCACCCTTGATGTAAAAGGTTGGGAGGAAAAACTATAAGCCCCTATCTTTCTCTGTGTCCGATTAAAACTTCATACCCATAAGTATTGCGTGAGTGTTAGCAATTGTGAAAGACTAAATGATAGTTGAGTATGTGGACTTGCTAAAAAGCTCTTATATTGACTGTTTTTGATGTTATGATAAATTGCAATTGCTTCAATGACTGAGATTATAGTTTGTTAGTTTTCAATAAAGTTTCTGATTCATTCTTGAAATTGTGAATGAATTGTTACTTTAGCATAAGAAATCATATGAAAATATATATTATTGTTGCTGTTATAAGAATGATCATGATGCCCTCATGTGCGTATTTTATTTTATCGACACCTCTATCTCAATACATGTGGACATATTTTTCGGCTTCCGCTTGAGAACAAGCGAGGTCTAAGCTTGTGGGAGTCGATACGTCCATTTTGCATCATGCTTTTATATCGATATTTATTGCATTATGGGCTGTTATTACACATTATGTCACAATACTTATGCCTATTCTCTCTCTTATTTTACAAGGTTTACACAAAGAGGGAGAATGCTGGTAGCTGGAATTCTGGGCTGGAAAAGGAGCAAACATTAGAGACCTATTCTGCACAACTCCAAAAGTCCTAAAACTCCGTGGGAGTCAATTTTTAGAATATATAAAAAATATCGGGCGAAGGAAGCACCAGAGGGGGCCACCCACCATCCACGAGGGTGGCGTGCGTGCCCTACCCCATGGGCGCGTGCCCCTGCCTCGTGGGCCCCATGGCAGGCCTCTGGTGCCCATCTTTGGCTATATGAAGTCTTTTGTCTAAGAAAAAATAATAAGCAACCTTTTGGGACAAAACTCCGCCACGGGAAGGTGGAACCTTGGCGGAGCCAATCTAGGGCTCCGGCGGAGCTGTTCTGCCGGGGAAACATCCCTTCGGGAGGGGGAAATCATCACCATCATCATCACCATCAATCCTCTCACTGGGAGGGGGTCAATCCCCATGAACATCTTCACCAGCACAATCTCATCCCAAACCCTAGTTCATCTCTTGTATCCAATTTTTGTCACAAAACCTCAGATTGGTACCTGTGGGTTGCTAGTAGTGTTGATTACTCCTTGTAGTTGATGCTAGTTGGTTTATTTGGTGGAAGATCATATGTCCAGATCTTTTATGCATATTAATACCCCTCTGGTTATGAACATGAATATGATTTGCGAGTAGTTACGTTTGTTCCTGAGGACATGGGAGAAGTCTTGCTATAAGTAGTCATGTGAATTTCGTATTCGTTCAATATTTTGATGAGATGTATGTTGTCTCTCCTCTAGTGGTGTCATGTGAGCGTCGACTACATGACAATTCACCATTATTTGGTCCTAGGGGAAGGCATTGGGAAGTAATAAGTAGATGATGGGTTGCTAGAGTGACAGAAGCTTAAACCCTAGTTTATGCGTTGCTTCGTAAGGGGCTGATTTGTATCCATATGTTTCATGCTATGGTTAGGTTTACCTTAATACTTATTTTGTAGTTGAGGATGCTTACAATAGGGGTTAATTATAAGTGGGATGCTTGTCCAAGGAAGGGTTGTACCCAAGCACCGGTCCACCCGCATATCAAATTGTCAAAGTACCGAACGTGAATCAGATGAGCGTGATGAAAACTAGCTTGACGATAATTCACATGTGTCTTCGGGAGCGTTTTCCTTTATATAAGAGTTTGTCCAGGCTTGTCCTTTTCTAAAAAAAGGATTGGTCCATCTTGCTGCATCCTATTTACTTTTATTACTTGTTATCCGTTACAAATTACCTTATCACAAAACTATCTGTTACCGATAATTTCAGTGCTTGCAGAGAATACCTAACTGAAAACTGTTTATCATTTCCATCTGCTCTTCGTTGGGTTCGACACTCTCACTTATCGAAAGGACTACGATAGATCCCCTATACTTGTGGGTCATCAGGGAGTTGGGAGTAGGGGTGGAGGTGGTGCCTCTGGCTAGTCCAGCAGCCTTCCAGCTGGACCCCAGTAGGCTTCCTCGTGGGATGTAGCTTCGTTCGCCCTGTTGCGTCCTACTGGCCTTGCTGGTGGCGATTGGCGGGTCGCCTCCGCCGGTCTTTTCACCATCGCCTTCGTCTACACCCTCCAACTCCGGGCTACCTCTCTTGGAGCCCGACAGGGTCAGGCTGAGCTTCTACCCAGCTGCTCCTTTTTCCCTCTTCACATATAAAAAAGTGTGATGAATAAAAGTTGTTGAGAGTTCACAAAAATAGTTTTGGTCATCGTTGCAATTAATAGGAAGTAATAAAGAAATAGAGGTCTTCACATATAAATATACTATCTTGGACATCTTTTATGATTGTGAGAACTCATTAAAATATGACATGCTAAAAATTTGATGTTGGACAAGGAAGACAACGTAATGGGTTATGTTTTCTTATATCCGAAATAAAGTATATTGTCATGGATCATCCAACATTTTGAGCTTGCCTTTCCCCCTCATTCTAGCCAAATTCTTTGCACCAAGTAGAGATACTACTTGTGCTTCCAAATATCCTTAAACCCAGTTTTGCCATGAGAGTCCACCATATCTACCTATGGATTGAGTAAGATCTTTCAATTAAGTTGTCACTGTTGCAAGCAATAAAAATTGCTCTCTAAATATGTATGATTTATTAGAGTGGAGAAAGTAAGCTTTATACGATCTTGTGATGTGGAAGAAATAAAAGCGACGGACTGCATAATAAAGGTCCATATCACAAGTGGCAATATAAAGTGATGTTCTTTTGCATTAAGATTTCGTGCATCCAACCATTAAAACACATGACAACCTCTGCTTCCCTGTGCGAAGGGCCTATCTTTTATTCTTGTCTTATGCTTCATACAAGAGTTATGGTGATCTTCACCTTTCCTTTTTACATTTTATCCTTTGGCAAGCACTATGTGTTGGAAAGATCCTGATATATATAGCTAATTCGATGTGAGTTTTCACGAACTATTAGTGTTGACATCACCCTTGATGTAAAAGGTTGGGAGGCAAAACTATAAGCCCCTATCTTTCTCTGTGTCCGATTAAAACTTCATACCCATAAGTATTGCGTGAGTGTTAGCAATTGTGAAAGACTAAATGATAGTTGAGTATGTGGACTTGCTGAAAAGCTCTTATATTGACTGTTTCTGATGTTATGATAAATTGCAATTGCTTCAATGACTGAGATTATAGTTTGTTAGTTTTCAATGAAGTTTCTGATTCATTCTTGAAATTGTGAATGAATTGTTACTTTAGCATAAGAAATCATATGAAAATATATATTATTGTTGCTGTTATAAGAATGATCATGATGCCCTCATGTCCGTACTTTATTTTATCGACACCTCTATCTCAAAAGATGTGGACATATTTTTCGATATCGGCTTCCGCTTGAGGACAAGCGAGGTCTAAGCTTGGGGTTGTCGATACGTCCATTTTGCATCTTGCTTTTATATCGATATTTATTGCGTTATGGGCTGTTATTACACATTATGTCACAATACTTATGCCTATTCTCTCTCTTATTTTACAAGGTTTACACAAAGAGGGAGAATGCTGGTAGCTGGAATTCTGGGCTTGAAAAGGAGCAAATATTAAAGACCTATTCTGCACAACTCCAAAAGTCCTAAAACTCCATGGGAGTCAATTTTAGAATATATAAATAATATCGGGCGAAGGAAGCACCAGAGGGGGCCACCCACCATCCACGAGGGTGGCGTGCGTGCCCGACCCCATGGGCGCGTGCCCCTGCCTCATGGGCCTCCTGGCAGGCCTCTGGTGCCCATCATTGGCTATATGAAGTCTTTCGTTCGAGAAAAAATGATGAGCAACCTTTTGGGACAAAACTCCGCCGCGGGAAGGTGGAACCTTGGCGGAGCCAATCTAGGGCTCCGGCGGAGCTGTTCTGCCGGGGAAACATCCCTTCGGGAGGGGGAAATCATCACCATCGTCATCACCATCAATCCTCTCACCGGGAGGGGGGTCAATTTCCATCAACATCTTCACCAGCACCATCTCATCCCAAACCCTAGTTCATCTCTTGTATCCAATTTTTGTCACAAAACCTCAGATTGGTACCTGTGGGTTGCTAGTAGTGTTGATTACTCCTTGTAGTTGATGCTAGTTGGTTTATTTGGTGGAAGATCATATGTCCAGATCCTTTATGCATATTAATACCCCTCTGGTTATGAACATGAATATGATTTGCGAGTAGTTACGTTTGTTCCTGAGGACATGGGAGAAGTCTTGCTATAAGTAGTCATGTGAATTTCGTATTCGTTCAATATTTTGATGAGATGTATGTTGTCTCTCCTCTAGTGGTGTCATGTGAATGTCGACTACATGATAATTCACCATTATTTGGGCCTAGGGGAAGGCATTGGGAAGTAATAAGTAGATGATGGGTCGCTAGAGTGACAGAAGCTTAAACCCTAGTTTATGCGTTGCTTCGTAAGGGGCTGATTTGGATCCATATGTTTCATGCTATGGTTAGGTTTACCTTAATACTTATTTTGTAGTTGAGGATGCTTACAATAGGGGTTAATTATAAGTGGGATGCTTGTCCAAGGAAGGGCTGTACCCAAGCACCGGTCCACCCGCATATCAAATTGTCAAAGTACCGAACGTGAATCAGATGAGCGTGATGAAAACTAGCTTGACGATAATTCACATGTGTCTTCTGGAGCGTTTTCCTTTATATAAGAGTTTGTCCAGTCTTGTCCTTTTCTACAAAAAGGATTGGTCCATCTTGCTGCACCCTATTTACTTTTATTACTTGTTATCCGTTACAAATTACCTTATCACAAAACTATCTGTTACCGATAATTTCAGTGCTTGCAGAGAATACCTTACTGAAAACTGTTTATCATTTCCATCTGCTCCTCGTTGGGTTCAACACTCTTACTTATCGAAAGGACTACAATAGATCCCCTATACTTGTGGGTCATCAGGGAGTTGGGAGTAGGGGTGGAGGTGGTGCCTTTGGCTAGTCCAGCAGCCTTCCAGCTGGACCCCGGCAGGCTTCCTCGTGGGATGTAGCTTCGTTCGCCCTGTCGCGTCCTACTGGCCCTGGTGGTGGCGATTGGCGGGTCGCCTCCACCGGTCTTTTCACCATCGCCTTCGTCTGCACCCTCCTACTCCCGCTGGACTACCTCTCTTGGAGCCCGACAGGGTCAAGCTGTTCTTCTACCCAGGTGCTCCTTTTCCGTCTTCACCTCTTGCCGTAGTGCCTACGAGGAGCGGGGCAGGAAAGGACATCACGGGGCACTTATCTTTTTTCAATCTTAAATTTGTAGGCACTTGCCAAATTTTAGTTCAAATTGTGTAGTCTCTTGAATTCGTGTTTGTGTCATGTAAGGTCAGTCCTTGTTTGATCAGCATTAGTGAAACAGATGAACCTTGCTAGGGACTCGTGCATGTAATATGTCCATCCATAGGTGGAATGCCTCTATACTTTTAAGTAAAAATGTTTCCCCCAGGAGGCTACCCTGCCGGTACCCTTAGTTTTGTTTCCATGGGGTTAGGCCTACTAGGTACAAAACGCGAAGAGGAACTGGCCCCCAATCTTTTTTCATAAAAGGCCACTGCGACCATCCTAACCGAAGCAATGTTCGAGTCAAGGGATGGGAGCACTTAAGTTTCAAAAAGCGGCGAGGGTTTCTTATGCACAAGTCTTCACTTATAGAACATGTATGGATAAGAGAAAGAACTTATTTGTTTGGCTTGCTGGAGATCGCACTGTAGGCCCATCTTTCCATCTCCTCTTGGAGACCAAGTCCTCGACAAAATCCTGCACTTTATGCAGATGGAAATGATGCCAAATGCTATCTTATCTAGATGAACGTGTGATGCTCATGAAATTCTTATGCACGCATGCAACTTGTTCGGGCCCCCCAGCGCTTCATTTATTTCTCTATTGCTCAAGGTGTGCGTCTGGGTTTGTACGAGGGGTTACATGCAACTGAGGCAAGGCCTGTACAAAAGGGTGGTTGTCGGGCTTACATGCAACTGAGGCAAGGCCTGTACAAAAGGGTGGCTGCCGGACAGGGCCCGATAGCTGCGCCTTACGGGTAGAACTTGCAGAGATACTCAATATTCCATGAGTTTTGCAATTTAGTGCCATCTCCGGCCTCCAGATGGACTGTGTCAGGCCTAGTGACTCGTACTACCTGGTAAGGGCCTTCCAACTTCGGGGTCAAATTATTTTCACCCTTGGTAGACTGAACGCGCCTAAGTGCAAGGTCACCTTCCTCAAAACAACCAGGCACGAACCTTGCGGATGTGATAGCGACGTAGGGCTTGCTGGCAGCATGTAGCACGCATAGCAGCCCGGATACGGTTCTCCTCGAGAAGCATAGCATCATCACGCCGGTGTTGATCCTGCGCTACTTCATCGTAGGCAAGCACTTGAGGTGACCCGTAAATGAGTTCCATGGGGATAATTCCTTCCACCCCATGGACTAGGGAGAAGGCAGTCTGCCCGATAGGTCGATTTGGTGTCATTCTAAGGGACCAAAGAACCACCAGCAGCTCGTCGATCCATCGCCTGCTGCACTTCTGCAGCTTATCAAATTTCTCATCTTGAGTCCTCGCAACACTTCAGCGTTCGCCCTCTTAGCTTAGCCATTGCTTCTGGGATGTGCAACAGAGGCAAATGATATCTTGCTTCCGAGGGCATGAACATATTGTATGAATGCGCGTCTCATGAACTGGGTGCCGTTGTCGATGATGATTCGGGCAGGGACCCCGAAGCGGCACACCAATCCTTTCAAGAACTTGATAGCTGACTGAGCAGTCACCTTTCTCACGACTTCCACTTCCAGCCACTTTGTAAACTTGTCGATGGCAACAAACAAGAATTCAAAGCCCTCGGTAGCTCAGGGAAAAGGGCCTAGGATATCGAGCCCCCAGACCGAAAACAGCCATGACAAAGGGATTGTCTGAAGAGCTTGGGTAGGCAGATGAATGTTCTTGGAATGGAACAGGAAGGCATCACATTTGGTGACTAGCTCGACCACATCTTGTTGGGCTGTGGCCCAATAGAATCCATGTCGGAATGCTTTCCCAACAAACGCCCTCGATCCAAAGTGGGAGCCGCACATGTCTTTGTGTATTTCTGCCAGCAGTTCCGTTCCTTCTTCCCGGCAAATGCACTTCAATTTCATACTGTTTGGCCTTCTTCTGTATGGTGTGTCCTCGACAAATTGATACATACTGGCCCTCCGGGCTATTCTTTCAGCTTCTTCTTTCTCTTTGGGAAGTTCCCTGGTTTGGAGCTTGGGGCTCGGCAACAAGGACTAGCGGCACCTCCCATTTGCGGGAGCGCGTTCCTCAACTATGGTGACCAGTGTCCCAACAAGAGGGTGCATCCCGGCAATCAAAGGGGAGTTGTTTCCGGCAGGGTCCCTGCCAGGAGCCCCGATAAGCTCTATCGAGAGAGGCTTACCGGAGTCCAGTTTCCTCCTCTTGTGGGACATTGTTGCCGGCGATACGGAGGGCTGAGTAATATGGAGAACAAAAGTTCCTAGTTCCACAGGAAGCTTTTGCATAGCGCACTTTGATAGATTATCAGCTATGTTGTTTTTTGCACGGGGTAAATGTTATATTTGCAATCCGTCAAAGTGCTCCTCCAGTCTTCTCACTTCTTCAACATATGCCTCCATCAATGGACTTTGGTAATCCTTGTTGACTTCTCTCACCACAAGTTGTGAATCTCCTTGAATGATCAGCTTCCCGATTCCCAGTTGAGTGGCAATCCTGAGCTCGGCAAGGAGCCCTTCATACTCTATTGTATTGTTGGTCACCTCCTCCCGGGGAAAATGCATCAGGATGACGTTCTTCAGGTGCTCTCCAGTGGGAGCAATGAGAAGTACGCCAACCCCTGCACCTTGTAGGGAGAAGGCACCATCGAAATATATGATCCATTCTTGGGGTGCTTCCTTGCCAAGAATTACTGTTTCCAGCACTTCTCCATCAGGGGTTGGCGTCCATTTTGCAATAAACTCTGCCAATGACCTGCTCTGAATCATCAAGGTGCTTTCAAATTTTAGGCCAAAGCTGGATAACTCCAATGTGCACTCCACTATTCTTCTGGCAGCCTCAGCGTTTCGGAGTATGCTTTGTAAAGGAAAGCGGGTGACAACTGCGATCTCATGGGATTGGAAGTAGTGGCAAAGTTTCTTTGAGGTCATGACAAGGCCAAAATTCAACTTTTGACCACCAGAGTACCTGGATCTAGCCCCCTGCAATAGGGAGCTGGCGAAGTACAATGGGCACTGCACCACGTTCTTCCTTGACGTGTCCTTGGGGTTGTTTTCGCTGCCGTGCTCTTCTTTGTCCTAATCCATATCTGGCCTTGCCGGGCTATTCTCACTCTCCCCCTGGAAGGGACACTAGCTGAGGCTGCTGCTTCTGCCATTTCCTGCTGCGCCACTAGTGCTACACTAACCACTTGATTAGTTGTCGCTAGATATAGTAGCAATGGCTCTTGTGGTTTCAAAGCAACCAAAGTAGGTCTTCAAATCTTGCCATGTTGTATCTGCTTCCTGGGTCCACTTCATGGGTCCTGCCTTCTTCAAGATCTTGAAGAACGGCAAGGCACGCTCGGCAGACTTGGAGATGAATCTGCTAAGCGCGGCAATGCACCCTATTAAATGACTTACATCCTTAACTGTCTTAGGTGCCTAAATATGCTTCATAGCCTTGATCTGATTGAGGTTGGCCTCTATCCCGCAATGGGACACAAAGAAACCAAGTAGCTTACCCGAGGGAATGCCAAACACACACTTCTTTGGGTTCAGCTTCAAGTTGATCTTTCGCAGATTAATAAACATTTCTTCTAAATCCTGGATGAGGGTTGATCTGTCCTTGGTCTTGACCACAATATCGTCCATATAAGATTCAATGTTCCTGTGTAACTGTGATTCAAAACCAATCTGGACTGCTCTTGCAAAAGTGGACCCGGCAATCTTCAAGCCAAAAGGCATGCGCACAAAGCAGTATGTGCCACATGGGGTGATGAATGAGGTCTTCTCTTCGTCTTCCTTGGAGATAAAAATCTGATGGTATCCAGTGTATGCATCCAGAAAAGAGAGCAGATCACATCCTGAAGAGGAATCCATAATCTGGTAGATGCATCGCAAGGGGAATGGGTCCTTCAGGCAGTCCTTGTTAAGATCTGTGAAATCTATGCAAAGCCTCCATTTTCCGTTAGCTTTGCATACGACCACTGGGTTTGCTAACCATATTGGATGCAGTACTCCACTGACCAAACTAGCTGCCTAAAGCTTCTTGATCTGTTCTACAATGAATTTATGCCGCTCCAAAGCTTGCTTTCGGACCTTCTGCTTGACGGGTCAGGCATGTGGGCAGACACCAAGGTGGTGCTCGATTACCTGGGAACACTAGGAATATCAGACGGTTGCCAAGCAAACACATCGATATTCGCCCGTAGGAAGGCAATGAGCACGCTTTCCTATTTGTCATCAAGGGTGGCACTGATAGTAAAGGTACCATCAGCGCCAGCCAGCCCTGCCGGGACCTTTTTCACATGAGGTGGAGCAGCCTTGGTCTCTTGCTGTTGGAACTCTTCGGCAAGTCATCAACATGCGCAGCATACTCTGAAGAGGTACGCTTCTCAGATTCCTTACTGGTGTCCCTGCTATCCTTCCTCTTTCCTTTTATTTCTTTGGCGGGAACTGTGGCTTCCATGGCCTCTGCCGCGATAGCGTCCCGGTACATCTTATCCACGCAAATAATTGCATCCTTCTCATCTGACGGAATGGAAATGACTCTCACCAGCCCTGGCATCTTCAAAGTGTTGTAGGCATAGTGGGATGCCGCCATGAATTTTGCCAGAGATGGGTGTCCAAGGATTCCATTATACAGTAGGGGGGGTCGACCACATCAAACACAACCTTCTCAGTCTAGTAGTTCAACTCTCCTCCGAATGTCACTGGCAACGTGATCTTTCCCTTAGCATGACTCCTTCCGGGGTTGATTCCTTGAAACGTGCCTGTGACTTTGAGTTCTTCCTATGCTATCTAAAGATTGCTGATAACCTTTGGGGAAATAAGATTCAACCCGGCCCCGCTATCAACAAACATCTATTTGACTTTGAGGTTATGGATCGTTGGTGAAACCAACAATGGCAAGCATCCTACAGCGGTGGTGCGGTCAGGATGGTCCTCTTCGTCAAAGATGAAGGGCGTGCGTGACCACTTGACCTGCTTCCAAGACTCTGTCGCTGGCTCCACGACATTGACCTCACGCGCCCACCATTTAAGTTGGAGGTGAGAGGAGTGCAGAGATGCACCTCCGTCAATCCACAGGGCATCAGTGGCCTTCTAGAATTCCTGCTCACTGGTTTCCTCTTCATCCCCTCCATCACATTCACCATTGTAATCTTACCTCTCTCGGCCCCTGGCAGGTTTTCCTTGGTTCCGAAGAACCTTGCCGGGGCAATTTTCTTGACCTCGTCGGCCCTTTCCGCCAGTGCCAATCTGACCTTTCTCGTTATCACACTTCTCATATTAAGCCCTCAGCTTCTTAACAAGCTGCTCAACCTAATGACATTCCTGGAGATCGTGGCCCTTGGTCTGATGAATCTTGTAGTATGGCCCATCACCTTTTCCAGCCATCTCGGCAGCCGCAACCTCCCAGCATTAAGTGCACACGACAACTTCCTTGCCAAGGGCTTCGGCCTTAGCCTTCTTGCCGGTACTAGGCGTGCCCGATCCTTCAACGGTCAGTACTACTTTATCCTTATGCTTCTTATTGCGCTTCTTGTTCTTCTTCTTCTTACTGGTGGCCTCATCATCATCTTCTGAGTCGATGTCAACGCTATCCTCTTCTACGGGGAGTTCCCTCCGATTCTCCACCCGAGCACACTTGTCCACCAAGGTGTAAAGTTCCTTCACAGTCTTGGGCAATCGAACATTCATCTTGGAACTTATCTGACGGTTACGCACGTTGGACTGGAACGTAGCTATCACAGCTGCCGGGTGTATATCTGGAATATTCCTGTGGACTCGGCTGAACCTCTGCATGTACTTCCGCAGAATCTCCCCTTCCTTCTGCGGGAGAAGTTGCAAATTCCTGGGCCATCCTGTTTCTTGGTGGCCGCCCGTGAAGGCTCCGAAGAACTCATGGCACAGGTCAGCCCAGGTCGTGATGGAGTTCTCTGGAAGATGCATCAGACAAGACCTCATGTTTGGCTTGAGCGCCAAAGGGAAGTAGGTGGCAAAAACCTTCTCATCTCTTCCCCTGGCATCTTGAAGAGCGATGGTGTAGATGCTCAAAAACTCTGCCAGGTTCAGTCTCCCATCATACTTCTCTGGAATCTTTAGCTTGAACGTGCGAGCGGATGGCCAACAGACATGCCGTAGCTCACGGGTGAAGGAAGGGCACCCAGACTCGAAAGGCAGGTACCTACCTCTGCCAAACGTGGTCTTGTCGATGTTGGGGCCATCGTGCCCATTGGACAGGTGGTGGCCGTCGCGGCGTCGCTAGATGATGAGACGCGCGCTCTCCATCTGCCCGTCCTCCGAGGCTCGCTGTCAGCCTCGACGTGCTCAAGGATCAGATGAAGCCATCGAGACATCATCAAGCTCTTGGTCACAGGGCCCTCGCGCTGGTTGCCGTGGAGGGGATTGCACCGTGGGGGTGGCCCCTTCCGCAGGGCCAACAACGTGGGCCGCCATCGTCATCTGGGGAGGCTGTGGCAGGCCAGCTTGCTGCGAGCCTCCAGCCTCGGCAAAGCCAATCAGACTTTGAATGATGGCTCTCCACTCATCCATATGATCTGCTGCCGGCGGAAAGCTCAGCAGCAGCTGGGCCCGCGCCATGGCCTCCGAAGTGGTGCTTGGCATTGGTAATGATGATGTAGACCGCAGCGTCGCCGGACTCATGATGGTGCCGGTGGTGGCTGCTCCGCGCTCCCATCGTCGGGAGCTAGTTGCTGGGATGGCAAGGTGACGAGGTGATGGTGCGCGGGGGCTAATGAATCCGTTTGGAGCATTTGTCGGGTCAATTTGCTCTGGGGTGGTGCATGTCCTACGACCGTGCCCACGGCAAGGGCGGCCGTTGCAATTCGCCTCGAGGCAAACTTCACCGCCAGGGCTATGCCCCTCGGCCAGGTCGGTAGGGACAGAAGGAATAATCTCTTTACCAGTACCTCACAGAGCATGGTTGTTGGGATGTTGTTGGTGCTGTCCTTCGACGATGCCTCCTGCTCCTACATCGGCTGCGGGGGAGGTGGTGACAATGCCGCCTGCGCCAACCACGACTCCCGCAGTGCATCCTCATGCGCCTCTACACAACTCGCGGCATCGGTGGTCGCGGGCGGCGGGGCCTTCAAGGTGGACGGGTGAGCTATGACACCGGACTTCTTCTTGGGCGCCATAGTCGATGGAGCCGTCGATGATGAAAATGGCGATGAAGATGACGCGTTGCTTAGGCCCTCGGGCTCGTGCAAGTGATCCCCCTACCTGGCGCACAAAAGATGTTGTGTGAAACCACGGCCACCTATGGGGCCATGAGCCCCTTTTGGTTCTGTGGGGGATGAGCACATTGCAAAAAGAGCGGAGAAGCGTAACACAGCACGACACAGATCACACGGGCAGTTTTACCCAGGTTCTGGCCGTCGCGAGGCGTAAAACCCTACTCTTGTTTTGGTGGATTGATGGTGGAAAATGGTGGAGAAAGGCGGCACTCTTTCCCGGCAGGGTTTCCTCGGGGCGAGAGTGGGTATGCGTGTATGAATGTGTGAGGGTCCGAATCCTTTCTACGGCTGCCATGGGATTCCTATTATAGATCATGGGGTCACCACAGTGGCAAATCAGTCTTTACAAACTGATTAGATAGCAAACAGTGCTATCTTACCCTATTCCGCAGGCTGACAGATGGCATTAACTGTGCCGCTCAATGTCACATCACAACTCGCCCGGCAGGCCCTACTAGGCTGTTTTGCCAGCTTCGCGCCTCCTTGTTGGACACGTCTAAGGACGCGTGTCGCTTGGAGGTATTTTCTGTAGGATGTGGCTGCCATGTCGCAGGGAGCATCCACTTGGTCACTTAGGAGATTGACACCACACTAATCAACGATGTGCATCGCTGTGAGGTGGTGTGGTGGAGTGGTTTGCCTCCGTGAGCCCCGGCAGGCCTGCCGGGGCAATTATGGAGGCTCGTTTCTAGGGTAACCCCAACCTCTCCAGGCTCGCCTTCCCGGCAAGGGAGGTTCTTCTCATAGTGGTATGTCTTGTCTTTCTGGCTAGTCTTGGTCTTCTTGACCGGCACTTTGATCCTTCAAAGAACAAATCTCTCGCGCTTTGATCTGATCTTGGTGCTATAATCTTGTTCTTGGGCCTATGCACAGTCTGGGCAATAGACCCAGGGTTTGTTGCACCGACAACATTGTACTTGAGACAAACAGATCACTATATCGTGTTGCGTCTCAAAGTGGGTCTGTCCGACTCGGTGATCTCCATCCTGAGTCCATACTATCGGTTTAGCATCTCCATGCTCATGACTTGTGAAACATAGTCATCAACCGACTCGTATACTAGTCAAGGGTATGTGTCTGCATAACCTTATCAACTAGGGACCATTAGTGTCGGGGTTGTGGTGCGACACATGCCAAGGGATGGCTAATCATGGAGAGGGACAAGAGTACGTCGTCGGGCTCTATAAGCGGGAGTCAGCGAGATCGCCTACGCCTGCGAATATTACCCAGGTTAGGGGCTCTCCTAGGAGATAACACCTCTAGTCCTACTCTGCAGAGTCTCTGCATGATCACTATCTCAACAATGGTAGGTACAAGATTGCTCCTTGAGCTATTTTGCTAGAGGAGGAAGAAGAACAAGGCTAGCGCTACTTCCCCTCTCTACATGTCTGTCTACTAAGGTTCTGAACCCTTTGCATGGGTGGCCTGGGGGTTTATATAGGCCTATCCCCCAGGGGTACAATGGTAATCTAGCTGGGGGTAGGACCCGACCGTCAGTCTCTCTAGACACCGGCTTCTCCGCCGGCTACTAGGGCCCGCCGCTTGGTGTGTCCCGCCGGCTGTCGTGGACTTTGCCGACAGGCCGTGCCCGCCGCTTGCGGGTCTGGTTGATCACTCTGCACGATAGCCTTGCTACTGATGATGGATGCTTTGTCGGGGGAAGCATGGCTACAGTACCGCCGCCTGGCGGGCGTTCACTGTAGCCATTTCCCGTCTCCTCTTGTTAATGACGCACAGACTTTGAGGGGGGAAGGGGCCGCATGCTGGGAGGCGGCCCGCCCCCGTTGCCGCCTTCTGGGGTTTTGCCTCCTTCTGGAACTCACCGATAGGTAGGGCCTGCCGCCTGCAGGCCGTACCGATAGGCCGTCATGGGAGCGTAGCTCCCTAGGTAGTAGGTGATGTCATGGGCAGCGTGGCTACAGTACCCTACCGGGTGGGGGGCGTCCGCCAGGTATGCCCGTACTATAGCCGTGCTCAGCCCAGGATTCGGTGGTGGAAGCTTGCACTATAGCCATGCCCCATCCCGTCGTAGTTATGTTGGGTGTAAACTTTGAGGGCACGAGGGGGCACCTGCTAGAACACGGCGGCTTCATAGGCACCTTTTGGTATTTTTCCGCCTTCTAACAGCCAACCGCTTGAACCAGCCGGCTCAAGGATGTAGTCGCTCATCCGGGAAGTGTGAGGGGCGCAGTCGGCCCCGATGTCTTGAAATACAATTGGGAGCTGATGAGGCTATCCGTGGTCATTTACTCCCATAGTAGTCCTCGAAGCTGGTGGGGCACCGTGCCTAAAAAGGCGAGGAGCTCGGACAGCTTCCTACTTTGAGTTGTCTGGTCAATTTACTTCGTCAGTCTTCTGGAGGCGCCGACAGCTAGGCGCCGGCCACGACCATGTTGGCCGCCTGGTGAATTCGAGATGTCGTGATGGGGGCCGAGTGGCACGCCCACTGGGTGGTAGGCTTGCCACCCGTTGCTTGCCCGCGACGTGGTACCAGCAGGCCAGGCTGGCCTGCCAGCCCACACATGCGACGGGATGTTGCCGCAGGCTGGGGCCCGCCACTACAGGTCCTCGGCACATGCGCGGATCCACCACGGCCAAGGCGGGTGGTTGCACTTCCGCCCGCAGTTAATGCACACTTTTACCGCGCAATAAACGTGGGGTCATGGGGGGACTTGGCGTAGTTAATCCCATGACCCCCACATCATGCCCCCTCGGCTCCGTCGCCAGGGGCTATAAGTAGGGGGGGAGGGGCGGTAGAACGCACATGCGCCCTCCTCTCCCATTGATGTCTTTCTTCTTCCTCTCCTTCTTGCTGGAGTCACACCCCTTCCTCTAGTCGAGGCGCTGCAGCAGCTCGCCGTGGCCGGGCGCCCTCACTCCATAGCTTCCTTGCTCTGCCGCGGATTAGCCTACTCGTCGCCGTGGTGTGCCTCCGTTTAGCATCCGCACTCATGGCGCGCGAACAGGCCGGCGACTGGGACGGCTCCAACACTCATGAAGACCACCTCACCTTCCTCCACCGGACGCGCCGGCTGCCTCGTGAGGCATGCGTAAGGGCGCGTGTTCCTCCAGAGGCGGAGATCTCACCGGCGCCAGAGGACCGCGAACGCTTCGTCTTCCGGTCGCACTTTCTTCACGGCTTCGGCCTGCTGACAAGCTGCTTCTTCCGCTCCTTTCTTTTTTTCTACAAAGTCCAGCTGCACCACCTCACGTAGAGGGAGTATGCCTAGGTAGCCTTTGTCACCCTCTATGAAGGCTACCTAGGCATACTCCCCACCCTTGAGCTCTGGGGGAGTTATTCTACCTCAAGCCGGGTACCGCCGCCAAGAACGAGGCGGCCCAATGCGGAGCCTACATTGCAGTGCGGCGGTCAGGTTCTGGGGTCCGCTTCCCAGCCCTCTCGTTGCTCCAGTCGGCCAAGCTATGGCAGAGATCTTACTTCTACGTGAAGAACGTCCACCCAACGGAGGACTACATCAACCTATCAGATTATACAGCCGACTCGCCGACTGAGCCTCGCACCAATTGGCAATTTTGACCGAAGACCCTATCGGCTACCTCCTCTGCCGCTCTCGCCTGGCTTCAGGTGATGACGGAGTCGAAGGGCCTCAAGGCCTCGTTGCTGCTAACCTCCTTTGTGGCGCGCCGAGTGCTTCCCCTCCAGTCCCAGCCCCACATCATCAGCCATATGAGCGGGCACCGGGACCCATGCCGGATGAGCACCAAGGAGATGCTGGACATGGAGGTCATCCGGCTGGTAAATTACTTCTCCAACTGCAAGATCTCGGAGAACGAGTGGCGGTTCAGCAAGCCGCCATACAGTCATGCACACCCTCCACCTGCAGTCAGTCTATTAATTTTTTTCCTTTCATTTGTCCGTGTTCCTCTTTTGCCGCCTAACCAGTCGGCCATGGTGTAGATCCTCTCGACCCAGTCGGCTGCCGACGCCCTAGAGCCAGGTCGTCAATACCAGCTGGACTACGCGGCGAGCGACGTGGACGACCCCGACTAGGAGGCGTCCGCCATGGAAGATGAGGACGCCACAGGTGGTGGTGGAGGTGGAGCAGGCGGCTCCTCGGCAGGCTACCTTGAGGATTGGCCGGATGATGACGAGGAGGACAACAAGCCATGCCATTCCCACGGGGCCGACAAGGCGGGCACGAGTTCTTCGGCTATGCCGACTGCAACAGGCGGCGCGCCGAAGCGCTGAGCCGACGCCGGGTTATACGATAGTTGGCCAAAGAAGCCCAAGTCTTCGGTTGCCGCAACTAGGCGGCAGGAGGCCACCGCGAAGGTGGCCGAACTCCAGAAGGCCCCGAAGCAACTCTCGGTGGTGTCTGCGTAAGCATTTTGGCCTTTCCATTGTTGCTTTGCATTTGCTTTTCTTCTTTCCTTGCAAACTTTTTTCTCAATTCTTCTTGTTTGGCACGAACATGCCCCCTCTCTCTCTCGAGCAGGCCCCGTCCACTTCGGTGATTGGGGCGACAGGCGGCTCCACGGAACCCCGCCGTGTGGACCCGCTCACCGACCTGCAGGAGGAGACGGAGAGGAACGTGCGGGAGGCACGTGAGGAGTGGGAGCAGGCGGAGAGGTAGAAGGCGAAGGCGGCATAGGCAGAGGTGGTGGCCAGGGAGCAGGCGGATGTAGCGGCCAAGGCTCAGGCGAAGGAGGCGTCCCGCGACCGGACTACAGAGCTCATCATCCCGCAACGTGTGGAGCCACCGGCGCCGACTGGAGGGGCTGGAGACGACCAGCCAGCCCTGGAGAGGGAGGGCAGAGGCTCCATTGTCTTGGGGCCAGAGGTGCCCCCGCATACGCCGACTGCCGACACCCAGAGCAGTCAGCCTGATGCGCCGCTGCTGCCGCCAGTCGGTGGCGAGTTGGTGGTGGGTCCGACCCTCGCAGTTCGGACTCCGGTGCGCTGTCGTGCAGAGAAGGCGGCCTCAGCGCCACGGCTGTTGGAGATCAAGGACGCTAGCTCGTCGGCCCCTGATGCCGAGGCTACTAGCGCCGCCCCTCCGGAGTGGACGCATGGTGGCGGGACGGGCATTCTGAATGCGTCCGTGCAGGACATCCATGCCCGGTTCCAGGCCCAAGGCACCGCTCTCCAGCAGTACACGCAGGCATTCTTGGTGACCCGGATGGCCGTCCGGGTATGTTCCTTGATTCTTGTTTTTTATTCTTGTAACCTTCCATGGGGGCGCGCCAGTGCACCCACTAGGTGAAGCCCCCGAGTTCCGGGCCGGCTGCTGAGTAGGCGGCTCAGAACTTAAAGGTAAGTTCCGAGTGTTGACTTGTTTTCTCTTCCGTGCAGCCGCCTTCAACTCACATGTCCAGGAGCTAGCCAAGCGGACCACTGACTTGGCCGAGAATCAGAGTAAGTACTCTGCCTTCTTTCTAGCGGGGCATGCCAGCGCACCCACTGGGTGTAGCCCCTGAGTTTCGGGCCGACTACTGAGCAGTCGGGCCGGATCTTCCGGCAACTACTTGTCCTATTTATTGATTGTTGATGTCTTTCCTTTCTTATCATTGTAGAGACAGCCGCCGAACTACAGCAGTGCCTGGGGGAGGCCCAGACCGAGCTGCGCACCAAGGAGGAGGAGCGCAGCAAGGCGGCCTAGGAGTGCAACCGCCTGACCAAGGAACTGGCGGATCAGGCGCAACGACACAAGGCGGAGCTTCAAAATCTGAAGGAGACAGAAGAATCCCTCTCGGCCAAGTTCGAGACTCAACTCTCGAACAGGGTCAAGAAGGAGAAAATCCTCGCCGACGACTATGGTGAGATCGAGGACATGATCGACGGTAAGTCCCTTTCTCCCTTTGGACAGTCACCAACCGCAGCGGGAGTCAGCTTCTAGCTTCTAATTTTTTATCTTTTTCTTGCGCAGAGTTCTTCCCGGGCTATGCCGCCGGCGTCCACCAAACGCACCTCAGAACCTCAACGAGCAGCTTCTCGCTGTAGGACGCGTCTCCAGCCGGCCCACCGCATGCTCCGTCGCCTTAAGCACGCCGGGTCCCAGGTGCTGTCAGCCCTATGGCCAGAAGCCCAAGTGCCGTGCACCCCCAGTCGGACTGCCGATAGGTTGGAGGTAGCAGTCAGCCGCTTCGAGGCTTGGAAGTCCCCGGGCCGACTGCCGCAGCCCCCGAGCCGACTGCCAATGTCCCCGGGTCGGGTGCGACTGCTGCAGTCCTCTTGCCTCCTGCTGAAGTCCCCGAGCCGCTTGCTGCAGCCTCCGGGCCGGATTCCAAAGTCCCCGGGCCGGTGCGACTGCTGCAGTCCCCGAGCCACCTGCCGAAGTCCCCGGGCCGGCTACTGCAGCCCCTGAGTCGGATCCGACTATTCCGGGAGCAGCCGGTACGAAGAATGACTCTGATTCTGGCGAAGGCTTGATAGACAGCTTGCATAGGCACTGGAGGGAGATGCCGGCTGGTATCGCTTGCCAAGGCATCAACTTGCTCATTGTTAGCCTGTGGCACGTGAAGGAACTTGCACCCGTCAATGTATCTGTTGATCTGCTGGATGAGGAAGCGGTAGCTCGCCATGTTTGCATCCTTGGCATTCTAATCATCAGATGACTGGTGGACCACCAAGTCTGAGTCGCCGTAGCACAGAATCCGGCAGATGCCAATCTCCTTGGCCAGGCGGAGTCCGTGTACGAGCGCCTCGTACTCGGACACATTGTTGGAGGCGACAAAGTGAATTTGCAGCGTGTATCTGAGCTTGTCGCCTTTGAGAGAGGTGAGGACAGTGCCGGCTCCCAAACCTCTTCGCATCTTCGAGCTATCGAAGTGCATCCGCAAATGAGTGGAGTCCGGAGCTGGCGGCAGGTACTTGGTCTCGGCCCAGTCGACGAGGAAGTCGGCCAGTGCTGGGGACTTGATGGCGGCTGATGGACGCCAAGCAGCCGATTAACTTTTGGACGTCTCGCGGTCGGGTGGGTCTCTCCATCCGCTCAATGGCCTTGATCTTCACAGGGTTGCACTTGATGCCGTGTTCTAAGATGAGGAAGCCAAGGAGCTGGCCGGCTGGGACTCCGAAGACACACTTTTCTAGGTTGAGCTTGATTTGAAAACGATGAAGATTGTCAAAAGTTTCCTTGAGATCTTCTAGGAGGGTGCCACGCTTCTCCGTCTTCACCACAATATCGTCTACGTAGACATGGGCATTTCTGCCGAGTTTCTTGAGGAGGCACTTCTGCATGCAACACTGAAAAGTGGCACCGACATTACTCGGTCCGAATGTCATGGTAAGGTAGCAGAAGGCTCCGAATGGTGTGATGAAGGTAGTCTTTAGCTGATCAGCAGGGTTCAGCTTGATCTGGTAGTAGCCAGAGTAGGCATCAAGGAAAGACATCAACTAGCATCCGGCTGTGGAGTCTATCACTTGATCAATCTAGGGCAGAGCAAATGGATCTTTGGGGCAGGCTTTGTTGAGGTTGGTGTAGTCAATACACATGCGCCACTTGTTATTCTTCTTCAGCACAAGGACTGGGTTGGCAAGCCATTCTAGAAAGAACACTTCCATAATGAAGCCAGCTGCTAAGAGTCGGGCTATCTCTTCACCAACAATCCTTCTTTTTTCTTCTGACAGGCGGCGGAGGGGCTGCTTGACTGATTTTGCATCTGATCGGACATGTAGCTTGTGCTCGGCAAAATCCATCGGAACACCCGCCATGTCCTTGGGAGACCATGCGCAGATATCCCAATTTGCACAGAGGAAATCAACAAGCTCGCTTTCCTATTTGCTATCGAGGTTGGTTCCCATGATAGCGTACCTCTCCGGTGGTCGGGGTCCAAGGGGATCTTCTTTGTTTCTATGGCCGGCTGGAAAGAACCCGGGGCCTCCGACTACTTTGGGTCTAGCGACAAGTCAGGCTGCTTGCGGGCCATGGCCACAACCTGTTCAAGGAGCTTCTTCTCAGCAGCAATCATGAGGGACTCGGCCAGCTGGCTGCGAGCAGTAGCATAGGCGGTCGACTTCTTGTAGTCGCTGATTATAGTGATACTGCTATTGGTACCCGGCATCTTCATCTTGAGGTAGGCATAGTGCGGGACCATGATGAACTTGGCTAGAGCCGGCCAGCCTAGGAGCGCGTGGTAAGGGCTCTCTAGGTCGACCACCTCAAACCAAATTGGCTCGCGGCAGAAGTGATCTTTGCCTCCAAAGAGGACATCTATCTTGATCTTGCCGTTTGGGGAGCAGGAAAGGCCAGGTACAATGCCATGGTAGACAGTCCGACTGGGATGGAGTTGTCTCTCTTTGATGTGCAATTTCTCCATGGTATTGCGGGAGAGGATGTTGATGCTGCTACCGCCGTCTATCAAGACTCGGGAGAAATGAGAAGCTCGCCTATCTATTGAAAAGGCGGCATCCAACACCAAGGCATAGGAACCCGGAGAAGGCATCACCTCCGGGTGGTCTGCACGGCTCTAGCTGATGGGCTTCTCGGACCAGTGCATGAACTTTGGGGCTTCAGAAGTGATAGCATTCACCTCCCAGTGTTGTTGATGCCGATTGTGCCTGTCGTGAGCCACACTGGTGAAGACGATGTAGGCTTCGTTTCCTTCGGGGAACTCATCTTGGATGGCGGCAATACGGTGGACCGCCGGCTGTGGATAAGGAGGGGCCGGCTGGCCGGCAGGTGGAGGTGGCAGTCCTTCGCCCTTGGCAATTTGGGTGAGCTAGTGGCATTTCCGGGTGGTGTGGTTGGATGGCTTCGCACTCCTGTAGAACTTGCAGGGAGAATCGAGGGTTTGCTCATACGAGAAGGCGGGCAGCCAAGCAGGCTTGCCGCCCTTCAGATGCTTGGGGTCGGGCTGACCCTCCGGCTCCTAGTCTTTAACTGTCGCCACCTCGGCTGGTGGAGGCTGGCTGCGGGGCCTTGCGCTTGTTGTCGTTCTGCTGTTGTCGCCTACAGTTATCATGAGCCGGCGTCTGAGGAGCCGGAGGGAGCACGTTCCCAGACGCGTCCACTCAGAGCTCCGACTTCATGGAGGAGTTGGCAGTGGGGTACTTGTCTGCTATGTTAGCAGTTCATCAAAGTGGGGCCGACTCGTCCCAGTGGAGTCGATGCTTGAGCAGGGTGCCCTCTTGGCACCTGGCAGTGAAGTATTCTATGGCTTGCACCTCGTGCACCCCTTTGAAGGAGTTGCGGAGTTCGGCCCACCGCGTCAGGTACTCGCAGGTGGACCCGGTAGCGTCTTGGACGCACAGAGAGAGCTGGCGAGGCTTGGGCGGCTGCTTGTAAGTGCCGCTGAAGTTGCAGATGAAGACTTCGGTGAAATCCAGCCAGCTGTTGATGCTGTAGGGCTTGAGGCTGTTCAGCCATGTCCGGGCCATGCCCAGGAGCATGAGCGGGACATACTTCACGGCAATGCGCTTGTTGCCGTTTGCTATGTTGACGGTGGTGGAGTAGTCAACCAACCAATATTCCATCTTAATGGAGCCTTTGTACTTGGGTGTATCTCGTAGAAACGAGAACCCTTTAGGGAAGGGCTCATCACGAATGCGGAGGCCGAAACAAGGCGGGCCGATTGCATCTTCTTCTTCTACTGGCAGGGATCGAGCCAGTCGGTCGATCCGATGGCGGGCATTGTTTTCTCCGACTCCTTCACGGGGGCCTAGCCGGTCTCCGAGAGTCGGGTGCTCAACAGCCGGTGGGGAGACGCGCCTCTCCCTACACGGGGGAAGCAGATGATCGCACTGTTGTTCGACTGCCTGAGGGTGGCCATCTTGGTCATGCTTGATGGTGATGCGAGTCCGGCTGTGGCTAGCAGCCGGCTCTGGGTCTGTTCGGTCGAGGGCGCTGCCTAGTGGCGTCCGAGAGGTCGCACCGTCTTCTCAGCGCCCGGGGGGGGGGGGGGTTCTCGGCATGCAGGCCGGGTTCTGCCATGCGGAGCCCTGGTTCTTGCTGTGCAGCCGCGTCGCTCGTCACCCTCCAGTTAATCCAGTTCGTCTGCTGCCGCCTGGGCAGCATGTAGATTCTCCAAAGGCGTGGCGTAGACGGGGTGCTCAGCTCCCATCATGCTGGCGATGGCCGCGCCATGCTGCTGAACGGTGGCCAGCCGACATGGCTCCACAGCAGCCGGCGTGCCGCAGACGGCGCGGTCGATCTCGCGCTGGTAGGCTTCGCTGAGGTGCCTCATGGCCGCTAGCTTCTGGGCGCTTTCGAGGAGTGAGACACGGAAAGCCTCCAATGTCGCTCCCTCTGCATTCTACACAATGGGCGTGGATAAGCCCCGCACTGCCGCCTGCAGTGGGTCACGAGCAGCCCCATCGGAGGCTCCATCATGGCTGATGACCAGCACCTCCGTGACGATGCTGGTGCTGGCATCGCTGATCGTAGGAGGCAGCGGGTCATCAATGATCACCACATTGGCGGGGAAGGAATCGGGAGACACCATGCCGAAGTCGACGATCATCGGGTTGGTGGAGCCAACAGACTCTATGTTGAAGGCGGGCTCGTTGGCGATGTCGATCTTGCCAAGGAGGTCGACGAGGTAGCTTTCGGAGCAGGCTGCTCCCACGCCGGGCGTAGGCTCGTCAGAGAGACGGATCCCGCCGATGAGGTTGGCGAGAGTGCTTGCGGCGCAAGCGGCTTCTACGCCGCGTAGTGTGTCGACACAGATGCCATCCAGCATGCCGGGCTGGCTGCGTTTGCTGAGAAGGAAAAGGGCACCCGTCCAAAATGTGTTTCCAGACGATGGTCCACCTTGCCCCATGGTGGGCGCCAAATGTCGGGGTTGTGGTGCGACATATGCCAAGGGATGGCTAATCATGGAGAGGAACAAGAGTATGTTGCTGGGCTCTAGAAGCGGGAGTGAGAGAGATCGCATACGCCTATGAATCTTACCTAGGTTTGGGGCTCTCCTAGGAGATAACACCCCTAGTCCTGCTCTACAGGGTCTCTGCATGATCACTATCTCAATAATGGTAACCACAAGATTGCTCCTTGAGATGTTTTGCTAGAGGAGTGTCTGATGTGGGGTTCCGGCAAACCCTTAAGGTTCGAACAGTGGGGTGCGCACGAAGTCTTTCCCTCCCACCGATCTACGCCCTAGCTCAATAAGATCTCGCGGACGAACTCGATGAACTCGCTACACAAAAAGACACGAGGTTTATACTGGTTCGGGCCACCGTCGAGGTGTAATACCCTACTCCAGTGTGGTGGTGGTGGATTGCCTCTGGGGTTGATGATGAACAGTACAAGGGAAGAACCGCCTCCTGAGGTTGAGGTGTTTTTGTGAGTAGGCTCTCAATCGGGTTGGATCAAGCTAAGATCAGCCGCCTCTACTAAGGTGGCTAGCTCTGCCTATATAGGCCCTGGTCCTCTTCCCAAATATCGAGCGGGAAGGGAACCAACAACGGCGGGCCAATTTGAAGGGGGATAGCTAGTACAAGCTATCCTGACAAAAATGGTCTTCGCCTGCGAAAAGCTCTGGTGGTGACGCAGTCTTGGGTTCCACGATGACCTTCGTCTTGCCGTCCTCCTGGTCTTGGTCTCATTGCACTGATATAGCAACCTTTTCCTAACGCCTCGATACTCTTCGCCTGCGCTGGCCTCCTTAGCACCAAAGAGGAACACAAGGACGTTGCGCGCGCAGCGCCTGCCTGGTGTCATGTGTCATGGCTCACGTCATGAGGGCCACGTGAGGTTTGCCCCGCCTTGATATCTCCGCTTCTCGTGAGCCTACCTGGCTACGCCACTCCAGAGGAGGCCTTGCATCGTCCGCCTCGCGAGGCTTTGACCCCCGCGAGGGTCTTGGATGCCTTGTTGATGAAGATGGGTCGTACGGCCTGCTGGCTTAGCCACGCCGCGGGCCGCAGGCAGGCATGTCTGGGGACCCCCGTTCCCAGGACGCCGACAGTAGCCCCCTGGCCCAAGGTGCGCTCGGGCTTGGCTTCACGGCGAAGCCAAGGGCCAAGTATGGAGTGTCGCGGGCCCCAAAAAGCCTGCAGCCTCGATTGACGCGTGGTGGTTGATTGGCCGTGGGCGTCTCTGCTTCCCCACGCTGCCCTTGAATCCACCTGGCTATGCGCCCCGCCTCTTACACGGTTATTCTTCCTTCGCCACGCCCGGCTCTTCCAATCTCCCTACTGCCTCGACGCCCCGCTCCGGCTTCCCAATCTGACATGTGCTCCGCCCGCTTCACCACCATGGCGCCGAAACACGCCAAAAAGGGGAAGAAACCTCTGCCCTCCTCAACTGCGCCTCCATCCTTCCAGCCAGTGCTCGGTCGGCCCCGGTTTCTTAATGACGAGGCCATGGACAAGGTGCGCCCCATGCTCGCCTCCAGTTTCAACGAGTGGAGAGAGACGCCGGCTTGGCCTGCATCTCACACCAGCATGGCTCAGGCAGTTAGCGAGGTTCCGATCTTCATTGATGCCCTCTAGGCTGGCCTAATTCCTCCCTTCTTCGCCTTCGTGTGCGAGGCCATGGTGGGCATCGCCCCCTCCGTGGCACTCCTCCGCCACTTCTTCTTGTTGCATCTCACTGGTCCCCAGCAGAGCTCAGGGTGCGTGGGTTTCCAGGCCGTGGCTGCGACGGTAAGTGCGGGGATCGACTTCGAGCTCCCTTCCTCCATGAGTAAGTTCCGTACGCGATGGGTGTTTGTCGACGCAGGCGTGCTCAACCCTCTGCTGCAAGCTCCGATGGGGCATGCTATTCCAAACTCTGGCTGGGGTCATCAGAAGCTCACGAGCCTCTGCCTCACCCCCGTATGGGCCAGGCTGAGGTGGTTGAAGGACCTTGGCGTGACTGCGCCCATGGTGGTGAGGGAGTTCGTCAGGCATCGAGTTGCTCCACTCCAGCGCCATTCTCGCCCGATGTGGGACTTGCTCAGCAGACAGGACAACATTAGGTTTCAGGAGGAGGGGCTTCCTCTCGCTGCGCGGCAGACAATGCTCACGCTCCTATCAGGTGTCCCTCTGCCAGACGAGATGCCCAGGAACAGCTGCATGTTGTACCGCTGCGAGAACAAAGTCACATTTTCCGCGAACATGCCTTCCTTTGATGAGTGGGGGCTACGCCTAGTCAGCTTGGTGGGGCCCCGTGAGAACCGTATCATCGTGGTCTCCTTCTTCGCCGCCAGCGCCGGGCTCGCCCCAGGTGACGGTGCGGGGCAGTGCGCCGCGACGGGGGCCGGTGACTCAGGTGCTGAGGAGCACATGTCGGGGGGTGATCCGGGGGCGTCGTCCTCGGGGGCCCGCGACCCCCTCTTAAGGCGTCAGTTGGCAAGGAGATGCAGCATGCGGCTCCTGAGGCAGAGGCTCCAGGAGCCTCGGGAGGTTGCTGTGGGAAGGAGCTGGGCTGTTCGCCTCAGCCCGGCTCCCCTGAGGCCATCCCTCTTGGGTCTTCTTCGGCTCCGCCGCGCACCGGCTGTCGCGTCCAGCGCTTCGGTCGCCTTTGTGTGGACTTCGAGGAGCTCCACAAGATGAAGGGATCCCCCAGTGGTAGCAACATCTTCGGGCCGTTGAAGCGACGGAAGTACATCGCTATTGATGCGTAAGTACCTTGTCACTGTGGCTTTTGCATGTGGTCTTCTTATCCTGATGCCTGTCCTCCAGGGCTCCTTCTACTAAAGTTGTTGCGTCTCCCGAGAGGCGGCCTCCTCCTTCATCAACTCCCCCGTCGGCATTGAGCGTTCCTGGCCTGCTTGCCGCCCCGGGAGCAGGGTCGTTCAGAGGAGCATCCCCGCCTTCGGGATGCGCTGAGTCCGTGGTTTGGCCGCCCCTCCCCCATGGTCTGGCATGGAGCTTGGCGGGCGTGCCCAAGACTCCTACTCTGCTCATGAGCAGTCGCTGGCTGACCTCGGTCTTCGGTTCCTCTACAAGCAGCGAGCCTCGATCAGCTTGGGCTCCTCGCGAGGATGGGCTGACGTCAGGCACGACTCCAGCCCCCAGCCCCCAACAGGGAGGTGGCGCGCCACTTGATGCTCCACCCGCCGCCCCCGACGTGGAGGACGAGGCCGGTCGAGCGTTCGAGCTTGAGCGCTGGCGCAGCATAGTCTGCCACGAGCTCTTCCAGGAGGCGATGGGCGCGATGAGCCGCATTGGTGAAGAGCTTGCTGGTGTGGACTCGCGTCTTGAGGCTGAAGGTCTTCGGTTGGTGGAGGAGCAGCGCAAGCTGTGAGTGGCCATCAACCTTGGTCGCTATCAGTGCGACCTTGAGAACGTGAAGGCCGAGGCGTCCCTCAAGATTGCCAATGAGGCCCGCTCGGGAAGTTTGGAAGAAGCTCACGAGGCCGATCGCCGCCGCGAGGCTGCAGAGGAGCGCATGTGGGGGCTTCAGGCCTGGAGCGCGTCCCTTGAGCAGCAGGTGGAGGCGCGCGAGGCCGCTCTTGCATTGCTGAGGGGGACGCCCGCGGAGGAGGAGGAGGTCCAGCAGCGCAAAGAGACGCAGGCTCTGGAAGCCATGAAGCGCAGCCTCGAGCTCGAGCGACTGGAGACGAGGGAGCATCAAGTCGCTCAAGCAGAAGATGCCGTCGGGGCCTGCAAAGCCGGAGTCGAGGAGGAGGTCAATCGCCGGGTAGCCCAGGTTCATGCGGATCTGGAGGGCAGGTACGACTTGGAGCTGAAGCTCGCTGGCCTAGAGGGTGCGGGCAGGGCCGCCGCCCTCAGGCCCAGGTTGGACGAGGCCGAGAGGCGTGCAGAGGCCACAGCCGCCGCCTTGGTTACGGTGCCGGCGGACTTGGCCTCCACCCGCGCTGAGCTGCTTTCCATCCAGAGATGAGTTGACGACGCCAAGGTCGTCGCTTGGCAAAACAGGGAGGAATTGCTCCAACGCCGAATGCTGAAGCGCGAGCATGCTCCTATGCTTCAAGACCTTCGGAACAAGGCCAACACCGCCCTGGGTTACAACTATGATGAAAACGACCCGGCCCCTCACTCGAATGACTATGCCAGCCACCTGATCTTCTTCACCGAGGTGGTGACGCGCCTGGAGGCTCAATCTGCCAGAGCTCGACAGCTTGTGGAAGAGAGGGGTCGTGGCCTGCTTCAGCACGCCTTCTCCCGCGTCTTCAGCCACCATCTAAATGCCGAACCCAGCTTCGACTTCGACGCCGCCATTGCCCCCGTACCCACGGCCATCCGGGGCGACCTGGCATGTTGGGTAGAGGACCATGTCGACGCGTTGGTCAGGGCCTTCACCTCGGAGAATGACGTGGTGATGGTCGTCGCAGACGAAGGTAACATGGTCAACGATGGTGATGGGGGCGTCGCCGACGGCGGTGATGATACCGACGAAGATGACAACAACGCGAGTGACGCGTCCGCGGGTGATGTAGCGAGTGATATCTCTGGTTGATCCCGTGTTCTCCTGTTGTTTCATCCTGCACGCAAAACTCGGGCGTGGCCCTTGGAAGACTTGTGAGAGCATTTTGAGAGGGGGATCCCCTCGTGAAAGCAAATTGCAGTTTTTACTTTCCTATGTGATGTGGGTATATGTCCTCGTGAGCTCATGAAGCTGGGGGTGAGCTCCCCGACGTGGTTTACCTTAGTCAGCACCAGCTAAGGGCTGGGTCATGAGGCGACGAGTTCCTGAGAATCCTACGAAGCTTATTGCCCCGTTTGAGGCGACCTCGTAAGGGGTGAGCACCAGGCGTAGTGCTAGTGCGTGCTTGATCAGCGTTTGCTTTGCGTGGGAAAGGTGATGGACATGAGTCCCAAACCAAACAAGATCCAGAAGGCAAGAAACGGCTCGAACGAGAAAAGGCACCCGCTGCGCGCATCGATAAAAAATCAGCTTCAACTCAAGTCCAGATCCAGAAAGCAAAGCCACAAAAAGAGAGATCCAAAGCAAAAGGCCGCGTCCGGCACCTAGTCTAGTCTTCGGGTCTTCAAGTATTCTCACCAGCACAGAGCTAAGTGCTGCCACTAGGCGTAGGAGGGAGCCCCTGGGCCTGAGGCCGGCGGTCCTGAGACTCTGGGGCGTGTACAACCCCAACTCATTATTACGCGAGAGTGTCACGGGCGGCAAGCTTCACGGGCACCGGGCCTTCTTCATAGGTACCGGCCTTGCCTCATATCGCCAGACGAGGGCCCCGCCTTGTGCCACCCTCGACCTCCTTTGAGCCGACCAGTCACCAGGATGACACAAAAGAAGGAAAGGGGGACGCCAGCGGTTCCCTCGGCGACCACGGGTCCTCTGGCAGGGGAAGGGTTGTTGAAGCCACCCCGACAGAGGGCCTACCTCTGGGTGTCCCCTGGTTTCGCATGCCTTGCGGAGGGGCCTTGCTCCTGGCTCCCTCCCGGCGGCCCCCACCGTGTCTGCCTTGTTGGAACGGGTGCCGCCATGCCAGGGTCGTTGATCGACGCTGCAACCTGATTCATCTGCAGCCCATGGTTAGCATAAGCCTGTTCCTGAGAGATTAGCGGTACCCTGTATTTGATGGGTTCTCTTGCTACAAGAATTTGATTTACATATAACTAATAGAAAAGGAGCTGAGAACCCCGTAGCTGATAACTTGTCTAGGCTTGAAAATGTGCTTGATGGCCCACTACCTATTGATGATAGTTTTCTTGATGAGTAGTTAGCTGCAATAAATGTTTCTCATAACACTCCTTGGTATGCTGACAATTCTAACGACATTGTTGAGAAACATTCACCACCTAGCTTTACATATCAACAAAATAAAAAATTATACTATGATTTAAGACATTACTTTTGGGATGACCCACATCTATATAAAGAGGGAGTAGATGGTATTATTAGACGTTGTGTACCTAAGCATGAGCAGGGATGAATCCTACAGAAATGTCACTCCAAAGCATATGGAGGGTATCGCAATCCGGATTTTATTGGCCTACTCTCTTTAAAGATGCATGTAAGTTCGTCTTATCTTGTGATGAATGCCAAAGAATATTTCATATCGGTAAGTGTCAAGAAATGCCTATGATTTAATCACTTTCTGTTGAACCATTTGATGTTTGGGGATTTGATTACTGTCACATCCCTAGCTTTACCTTGGCCTTGGACTAGCTTGGTTGTTGCATCATGTTTAAATTCAAATGAAATTTGAATTGAGGAATTTTCAAAGCCTCAGAATCCTTTTAAAAATGATCAAGATAAAATTGCTTCTAATAAGTCCAAGAAAATGTTCCTGTTATGCCCTGGAAATATTGGCAAGAAGTAAAACCCAAACCAATATTTTTGGTGTCTCGGAAACATTTATTTTGGGCATTTGAATTAAGTCAATAGCTATTTGAATTGGATTTATATCTACTATTAAATCAATATAGGTCCAATAATTCTAAAATATTTTGTGGAGCATTGGTTTAATTCTTTTAGCTCCTAAAAATATTTTCAGAAGCAAAAAAAAATTGAATTGGTTTCAAAACCAAATTCAAAACAAACGTGCAAAATAGAAAACATAACATAATTAGAAAAGAATAGGAAAGACAAAAACCATACATGCAGCCCACCTGGCGGCCCAGTAGGCCGGCCCAGCCCACCAGGGGCAGAGGCATCTTCCAACTCGCGCCAGTCGGATGCAGAGCGTGTGCCCGATGCGCGCCCACCCGTAACTCGCCACCTCCTGCTTGCCGCCGACCGCCTGGAGCTAGCTAAGGGCGCCACGCAACCCCTCTAGCTCTCTCTCACTCTCCCCGTGCTTGTGACGCCCCGAGACCGTTGCGCCAGGTGTCTTCCAGTCATTCGATGTTGTTGCCTTGTCATTCGCTTGCGTGTTGCATCTTGTCATGTCATCATGTGCATTGCATCATCATGTTTTCAAACTTGCATCCTTCCGGGTTCACCAGTTCCGTCTGTTGCCCGTTCTGAGCCCAAACACACTTGCATGCGCCCGTGGCACGTCCGAAATATTATTTTATAAGTGGGCGGAAAATGTTCTCGGAATGGGTTGAAAGCTGGTGTGCGGTCTTATTTTAGTGTAGGAAGACCGCCTATCAAATTTCATCGCGTTCGGAGTTCGTTTGATAGCCCAACCGTTAACTATAGCGGCAATATAGTCGGTCTAACGTCGGACATTTTCGGTCTCCGGATACAATCGCCAGGCCTCTCTCTTTTCTCTTCTCTCAGCATGAGGACTTCTGCACAGCCCACTAACTACTGCCAGGTCCAACCTAACCTCTCTCGTCAGCCCGCGACCCTCCTCGCACGCGCACCCCAAAGCTGTCCCGGACCCGATCCGTGCAGTCGTCACCGTTGGGTCCGGATCATCCCCAAAAGTCTACAAAACATATCCGTTTTCTTGTTTGGACTCCCTATCTATTTTTTCCCGGCCGTCTGATTACGATCGGAGGGACGGATTTACCCCTAACCAAACCCACTCGCTATATATATTAGCCTAATCTAGACCAAATCCCTAATTCCTAGGGATCCATCCCACCACCGCCACTACTCCCCATCACATCTCCCAGATCCGTCGACACCCACCTCCTCTGTTTCTGTGTCTGTCCAACCCCGCTCCTCCTTCTGATACCCATGAATCTTTCTTCCTCGTTGGCCCGCGTCGCAGCCAGCCGCAGCGCCTCCCCTCGTTTTCAACCCTGAGCCCCACTAGTGGCCGAGGAGCCAGCATGCCGAGCTCCCTCGCCGGAGCAGTAGCTCCCACCTTCCCCAGCCTCCTCTGCTCCCATGGCGCCCGGGGCCCCCCTGCTCCCTGGATCTTCCTCGTCGCTGCCCAGGTGAGCAACAGCTCCACCGTGACATAGCTCATGCCTCCCTTTACCTCTCTGGTCCTTCTCTCGCTCACGATCTCTCCGTCTCTCTCCTTTGCCTTGAACAGGAAGACCCCGCCGCCGTGGATGCCCTACGACGCCTCGTCGCCGTCTTAACCAGCGCCACCGCCGGCAACTGCCAGGAATCCGCCGAGAACGCCCTCGCGCTAGCTCCGCTGCGTCATCGCCCAGATCCGCCTCACCTCCCGCCCTTGCCAAGTCCATCGTCACTGGCCTCTGCTCGCTCGCGTTGACCTGCCTCGCTCGCGTTGACCCAGTCAGCGCCCCAGGACCAGCGCTCGGCCTCCCGGCCCAGCATCACCCCCTGTTAGCCATCCTCCTCCACCGTCAGGCCCAAGGCCCAGCCACTCCTCTGCTGGACCGCGCCAGCCCATGGCGCCCCTCCTAGCACCTCCCCACAGTTCTGGGCAAGGCCCATGGTGAGAGCAGATCCAGCCCAACATGTTTTTTTCTTCCATATAACGTTTTCCTATTTAACAGAGAGAGCTGTTTTACATAAAAAAAACCTCTAACTTCATGCATTTAATATGTCCACAACCGTGCATCGGATTAAAACAATTTATATATGAAAAATGCTTAGAATTATGTGTAGATTAATAATATGCCACTTTCATCTATGTTTAAAATGCTTAAAATGCTGTTTTCTTAAATTTGCTCCTATGACATGCTAAATGATTTATTTCATAACTTAATAACCGTAGCTCCAAACCTAACAAACTTTATATGTAAATCGGGTAGAAAAATGCCTAGTTTAACATGGTGGCATCATTTTGCATGTTTAACAACTATAAATATGGTTTAGGGCAGAACAGTACCAAACCTAATATATGCATATGAGGATTTTCCAGAATTGTTGTTCGTTGTTTCTCGCCTCATTTAAACTTGACTAGATAGGTAGTTTCGCTTTGCTTCACCATCTTGCCATGTTTAACAACATTTAATATTGTTGGGTACATAAACAACTGAGCTCAAGGAGGAGCTGGATGAAGATCGTGTTTGTTATGTTGTTCCATTTCCTGTTGATCAGTAGTGGAGCCCAGTTGGGACGATCGGGGATCTGTAGCATTAGGGGTGGTCTTTCTTTATTTTGGTTCCGTAGTCGGACCTTGGTTGTATCTAGATGATGTAATGCTTTATTCATGTATTGTGTGAAGTGGCGATTGTAAGCCAACTATGTATCTCTTTCCTTATTCAGTAAATGGGATGTGTAAAGATTACCCCTCTTGTGACATTGCTTACAATGCGGTTATGCCTCTATGTCGTGCTTCGACACGTGGGAGATATAGCCGTATCGTGGGCGTTACAAGTTGGTAATCAGAGCCTTACCTGACTTAGGAGCCCCCTGCTTGATCGAATCGCTGGCGTTGTTGAGCCTAGAAAAATGTTTTGAGTCTTATAGGATTATATATATATATATATATCGGAGAGTAGGATTCTTTTTACTCCTCAGTCCCTTCGTCGCTCTGGTGAGGCATCCTGACGTAGAGTTTTGACTCTTCTTTTCTCAAATTTCACCAAATTTTTTTTAGGATTACGCGGGTATCTTGGAATCGTTCCGATGGTTTTGTGACGAGAACATTGTTCTTGGTGCCTCCTAACATTTAGGGGTTGTGGCGGTGTCTCGGGGAGTTGAGCTCCAAGGTGTTGTCGTCACAATTTTATCGTTGCAGTTCTGGAATATCTGAGTTTCGCCGACATCGAAAATCCCCTTTATGCAGTTGTTGGTGAGATAAACTCGACGCCACCCAGTACTGGGGCGGGAGTTCGGGAGTATCGCCATAACTCGTCTAACGGATGCATTTCGAAGGTTGAGGTAAATGATTTCCGAAGGTTTCCTGGTTATGTGTTGAAGGATGGATACATCTGGATGTAGGATTTGCTAGTTTTGGGTGAGATATTATGCTTCCCCTGTATCCCCAACACCCGATTGCATAACCGGAAAATTTCGGGAGTTTATAAGTGGGAATTCAAGTAGCTCTTAGGATATCTTTCCGACAGACGCATGATATGAGATTGGGGTTCGATGTCTAGTGGTATGCCTATCCACGGTTGGTTTTACAGTGGTCTCATTGTGTCTTAAAGAGTCCTTGGCTATGCTGACTCGGGGACGCTTCATATGTCATGTGCACTGCCTTGTACATGATGGTGTTGTATGATCGAGCCCGTGTGGGCCCCACCATGAAAACTTCAGACGAAATCTCTATCATATGTTTGTTCTGGCTTATTCTGCAAGCCAATCCTTTGTTTTTGTTTTCAGTTGTGGTATTCGAGTTGCTTCGAAGTCAAATGTTGATTCCATCCCTTGTCTAAGCGGTGTTCTCATATTTCTATGTGGATACTAATCCTTATTGAGCATCGAGATTGTCATGTCAATCCTTATGAACGGTGTTTTTCTCTTCAAGTGTATACAGTCATTTTCAACATTCGCAAGATCAATTATCAGTTCTTCTCAAATGTGGTTGCTTCATCCGTTCCAAGTTGTCTTTGTTTTTCCTGCCCTCCCACCCATTGTTTCTTTTTTTTGACTATTCACCCCTTGTTTCTTCAAGGACTCGGAGTTCTTAATCAAGTATCCTTTTATTGTTCTGAAGTCTCTCCATTCTTTTCCGTCAATATTCTTTCCCGGTGGTTCTCACAAAGGTACTAACGGAGTTTCAAGTTCATCATTCTTCGTTATCTTTCTTTTCCGGTGCATTTCAATGCAAACTTTCGGTGTTGATCATATCCTTTTGATTGGTTCACATGCTTACCATGTGGGAAGTCCTTACCGAAGACTCTCTTAATTGTTCATATTTCTCTATTTTTTGTTCCGGAGTACTGAAGATATCTCGAAGATTCGTGTTTTCCACTCTGCATCCGTTCAAACTATTTCGAGGTCTTACCTCATTCAAGCCATTTATTTCAACCGGCGCAATCTCTCTTTTAAATTATTCAATGGTGTTTCTTTTGAGTGGGCCCTAACCCACAGGTCTTTCCCAGGATCTTACGTGACTCTTCTAATTTTACCGGAGTTATTCTCAAATTCATTTCAAAGTTTGACGTAAGAATGAATTGTCATCAGTCATATGTCTTTCACCAAGATCTTTCAAATTCTTTTCATCGTTGGTTCAACTTTTATAATTTCCATTCCGGAGTATCTCAACAATTCATGGTGGTGTTTATCATCGTCATTCTCAACATTTGAGGACCGAAGAAGTTTTTCCTCCATATCTTACTCCATTCTCTTCAAGATTCATGGTGCTAGCTTGATGCCATCCTCTCATAGTTGTTTTCGATTGTGAGAATCCTTTCCACCTATCTGGAGCAATTCAGGAGCCTTTTCAGTTTGATTTCCCGGAGCCCATCATTTCAGAAGATTTATTCATTCTCAGCTTTTAGCTATCATTCTCCAAATCTTACCGGTGCATCATTCAAGTATTCTATAATCAGCTCGTGATCTCTTCGTTCTCATGGATCTAAATTCACTCGAGAATCTTCGTCTCATTTTCTAATTCTTTCTAGTGAATTGTGCCTTTGCTACTTTCATTTTCAATTCTTACGGTGGTTTGCTCAAGATTATCTTCCTTGGTTTTCATATTAATTCATTCGTTGTTTCATTCTGCCGGTGGATCGTTGAAGACCTTCTCAAGTTTGCGATATATCAATCTTAATCCTTTCTATGAGAATGAGTACTGTGCCAAATCCGTTGATTGTCATCAATTAAAATTGGTGAAGGATACGCATAACGTAATTCTTATTCTTGCTTAATCAAAGTGATTAATTCCTTATTCTGGAGGCTCATCAAATTCTCGGTTTCATTTGTTTCATCTTTTCTTTCTCAGAGTTCCAAGCTCTAATTTTCACAGAGATCCATCTAAAGCATTACAAGGTTTCACCTTGTGTTTTCAACTTTTCTTTCTTTTCGTTATCCTTTTGTTTACCGGAATTCTTCATGGAGGCTCAACATGGTGATTCATCAAGGATTCTTTTCATTCTTCAATTGTTCTTCAAGATATCTCTCGAAGATATGATCCGTCTAGCTGTACTCCAAGTATTCTTCATCTTGCATTCCGAAGTGCAATTCTTTCTACCATATCTTTTGAGGTGGTGCTACGTCATTCTTCATAACTTGAGTTCATGTTTCATGATTCACATGTTGTCAAGAATGAGGTATCTTAAATCCATCAATCTCTTCATTAGAGTTATCTTGTATAGATTTCACCTAAAGCCTTCCATTGGGAATGTTGCCATTATGGTGCTTATATATGATCCAATTTCCACTTCTCATCTCGATGAAGGAGTTTTCATCTCCTTGTTGTTCTCAGTCCAACTGATTGATTTCGTTAGTGGCTGGCCTTCACCTCATAATTTGGGGATGTTATCCTTAAGACCATTGGAAATCATATCTTTTGTTGTTGGTTTTCCAACAACTCCGTTCAACCCTTCTCCTAAAGATGTTTCTTCAAGCTCATTTGTGGCAGAAATTGCCATTTTCTTCTCCGTCCCTTTATCCCAACAATCTAGCTTCTATTCTTTTGTTCCGGAAGCTTTGTGATGTTGCTCTCTTCACTCATCATCTCGAATTGTGAAGATCATGTTCTTTATTTTGCTTATCCATTTAACCGGAGTGTCATGCCCTCTTTTCCAGTTCTTCCCATTTTATCAACTTTTGCCCCCTTCTCAATCGGAGTGCCGTCTGAAATCATTCTTACCCATTGTGCCATTCTTTCATTAGTTCCGGAGGCAACGTGTTGTTGATTTCATCAAGTATCTTCTCATCTTATCAAGTTCTTGTTCAATTCCTTCCATTTACAGTCAGAGTGCTGTCCAAATTATATCATTCTGTTTCCTCCTCTATCTTGTTTTAACCGGAGTGTTGTCGCAATTGATCCTTATCGTTCCTTATACATCGGGTCTCTACCGGAGTGCATGCATGTACTCCTTGTCCATTGCAACCCTTTTCTTATGTCTTTCAACCTACAAGGTTCTAGTAAGGTTCCTTGTTCCTCTTATCAAACGGCGTGTTTTCAACTTTTTTCACCTTCGCTGTATTCTTTCTTTCAATTTGTTCAACCTCTCAAGGTTCGTGGTTTCAATCGTTTGTCAAAGAAGCAATTAGTTTTACCTCTTCTCTTCCTTTTCTGTTTCCCTCCAGTGCCATTCTAGATCTTGGTACGATATCCTCTTGTAGTGGTGGAGTGTTGTGACGCCCCGAGACCGTTGCGCCAGGTGTCTTCCAGTCATTCGATTTTTTTGCCTTGTCATTCGCTTGCGTGTTGCATCTTGTCATGTCATCATGTGCATTGCATCATCATGTTTTCAAACTTGCATCCGTCTGGGTTCCCCAGTTCCATCCGTTGCCCATTCTGAGCCCAAACACACTTGCACGCGCCCGCGGCACGTCCGAAATATTATTTTGTAAGTGGCCAGAAAATGTTCTCGGAATGGGTTGAAAGCTGGCGTGCGTCTTATTTTAGTGTAGGAAGACCGCCTGTCAAATTTGATCGTGTTCGGAATCCGTTTGATAGCCCAACCGTTAACTATAGCGGCAATATAGTCGGTCTAACATCAGACGTTTTCGGTCTCCAGATACAGTCGCCGGGCCTCTCTCTTTTCTCTTCTCTTAGCCTGAGGCCTTCTGTATAGCCCACTACCTACCGCCAGGTCCAACCTGAAAGTGTGTTATGTCGACTAGAGGGGGGGGGGTGAATAGGCGATTTTTATGAAAGTCTTCAAAACGTGGAAGTTATGAAGACAAACAGCAGAGATATGCCTATTACTATGCAGCGAAAGGTAGACTACACTAGGCAAGCCATGGTCAAGTATCAACAGAGTGAAAGCACAGTGACAAATAGCTGCAGTGTAATAAGGATCAGGTAGGAAGATATTATAAAGCCAAACAGATCATACACTCACGTTGTGAAGACAAAAGATAGAACAGACATGCAATGAATTCACAATGAGTAATCAGTAAGTAAAAGGAAGTGAAGGTGAAACGGGTGACTCGATGAAGACAATGATGTGTTGGACCAGTTCCAGTTGCTGTGACAACTGTACGTCTGGTTGGAGCGGCTAGGTATTTAAACCTTAGGACACACAGTCCCGGACACCCAGTCCTGAACACGCAGCTCAGGACACCAAGTCCTCACCGTATTCTCCTTGAGCTAAGGTCACATAGTCCTTGCCCAATCACTCTGGTAAGTCTTCAAGGTAGATTCCTAAACCTACACAGACTTTGTTCACCGGCAATCCACAATGTCTCTTGGATGCTCAGAATGCGACGCCTAACCGTCCGGAGGATTCACAGTCCTCAAGTGTAATAAGTCTTCAGATCACTCAGACAAGAAGACTTAAGTGATGCCCAATTTACTCTGGCTCTGGGTGGTTAGGGCTTTCTCCTCGCTAGGAATTTTCTCTCAAAGGCTTCGAGGTGGGTTGCTCTCAAACGATAAAAGCCGTGCACTGAAATCTGAGCAGCCAACCGTTTATGGTTGTAGGGGGTGGGCTATTTATAGCCACTTGGCAACCCGACCTGATTTTTCCGAAATGACCCTGGGTCACTAAGGAACTGACACGTGTCTCAATGGTCAGATTTCAAACTCTCATGGCAACTTTACTTGGGCTACAAGCAAAGCTGACTTGTCCGGCTCTGGACAAGATTCGCTCTCATTGTCTTCACTCGAAGACATAGGTTTTTGGTTTAGGCATCACTTCAGTCATTCTGACTGGTTCTCCTGGACCCCACTTAATAGTACGGTGGTTCCTATGACTCAACACAAAAGAAAAAGAACTATGAAAGATCTAAGTCTTCGAGCTCCATAGGCTTCATATCATGTCTTCTTTTGTCATAGTCTTCAATGTGAATATCTTCATATACCACCTTTGACTTCAATGTCTTCATACATTTTTAGGGTCATCTCTGGTAGTAAAACCGAATCAATGAGGGACTTCTACCTGTGTTATCCTGCAATTCTCACAAACACATTAGTCCCTCAACTAGGTTTGTCGTCAATACTCCAAAACCAACTAGGGGTGGCACTAGATGCAATTACAATCTCCCCCTTTTTGGTGATTGATGACAAACTAGTTGAAGTTTTCAACGGGGAATATAATCTATGAAATTGTAAAGGATGAGGAATTGTCTTCATAAGTTGCAAGGGCTCCCCCTGAAGATGTGCATATAAGTTAATTTGCTTTTGGAATGCAAATGCACATGGCAGGTTGCACTTGAGGAGATCCACTTCAGCTTATGATGACAATCCACTATGCATGTGAAAGTATATGAAGATAATGACATGCATAATGGAAAGAGGACGTTTGCAGAATGAGCTAAGTGCAGAATTTATCGTCGCACATGCGGAATTTATCTTCGCAAAACAGGGTGGCAAACAAGTAGCAGACGACCATCTGGTTTAAGTGTTACAACTCATAAGAACCAAATGTAGCAAAAACGAGAGTTGTAAGGACGAAGCAAAATATAAGGCACCCGCCCATATGAACCCGCTTGAAGACTATCAATCTCATATGCTTCTCCCCTTTTGTCAGTAATGACCAAAAAGGTTTGAAGACATAGAGTCTCTATGCTTTCCCATGAGGAGTAGGTGAAGTAGCAGGGTTGTTGGCATTGTTTGGCGGTGCAGAAGAGCTTGGAGGTGCTGAAGCAGGTGGTGGTGAAGTAGCATCGTCTTCTTCCTCAATAATTCTGGCAGTGATTGTGGCAGCAGAGGAAGAGAACTCAGAGTCTTCAAGGGATGGAGTTCCCAGCAGCACAGCTCTTCGAGGAGGTGTGGAGTCAAACTTGAATCTCTCAGTGAAGCCATCCTCTTGAAGATTAGCTTCAGAAAGCATCATCGTTAGCCCTTTCCATGTGCGGCGACAGGTTTCATGGGCAATGAAAGAGTTCTTGGTGGCAAGATTTCGGATGCGATTTACATCCACCAAGAGGCTTTTCATCTGTCTCTTCAACCAGTCATGATGCCTATCCTGCTTTTGATGAAGGGCCACAAGAAGCTCCCGGTCGTTGAGAACACAAGTGCGCTTCTTGGGTCTTGAAGAAGTGGCACTGTCAGTGGCTTCAGTTGAAGCAGGGTGTGGTGCACGTGTAGTGCCAGCCAAAGGATACACCCTGGAGATGGCTTCAACACCTTCAACGTTTTGAGTGAAGCTCTGGTGTTCTGCATTCTGAAGACTCAGAGGTTGCTTGGCAGGTTCAGGATAGATGGCTTCAGCAGAGGTATCCACATCAGGCAAGAAGATTCGATGGTTGCGGGCTGAGGGCTGATACGAGATGGCAGAGTGAAGTTTGATCAGCTTCATTACCCAAGGAGCATAGAACTTTAAACCAAACAGATCTGAGCCTGATGCAGCTAGTTGGCGTATGAAGAAATCCTGTGCATTGAAGCATTTGCCATGAAGGATACAGAATATCAGAGTCTTCATTGCACCCTCGATCTTGGCATTTGGAGAGTGTCCTTTAATGGGCCAGAGAGTCCGCCGGATGATGTGATAGATGGTCCTGGGCAGGTACTCAAGGTCTTCAACGAAGAACTCTGTGGGATAAGGAGCATCGTGGGGCAATGGCTTCATCATGGAGAGCATCTGACTCATATTCGGTTCAGGCCTCTGAAATATGCTCTCAATAGCTTCAGTGTGTAGCCAACAGCCTTGCTCGAAGAATTCGCCTGGAGTGGGCAGGCCAGTGAGCTCAATGATATCAAATGCATTGGCTTCGTGATGAACGTTGCCGGTCATCCACTCTAGGACCCAAGTCTTCGGATCTCTGTTGTATCCTTTGATGTGCAGTGTGGCATAGAATTGTAGCAGGAGCTCTTTGTTCCAATGCTCTTCATCAGTAACAAACTGTAGCAGACCCACTTGTTTGAAGCAATCCAACGCTTCCTCTAGACCGGGCAGACCAGCAATAACTTCAACATCAAGGCGCTTGTGCGGAAAAATGCGACCTTGGTTGTACAGTATGCAAGAGTAGTAGCTGCGCTGAGGATAGCTCCAGAACCTATCTAATGAAATCCTTTCCCTTGAATAGGGGTTCTTGGAGCTATTGAAGAAAGTATTATCTGCCCTGAAGCTATTGATGTTGAAGGAACCAAGTGCTGATGCAGGACTTGGGAACCTTGGCATTCTTGGGATTGGCTTCTGAACCTGAGGCCTGTGCTGAACATGGTAGTTGAATTGTGGACCAGCAGCAGACTCAGGAACAGAAGTGTCAGGATCAGTAGCTTCACTGTCTTCTGAAGCTTTTGGTGGGGAGGGCTCCACATTAGCTTCGTTGTTGGTTGTGGCAGCCTCAAGATTTTCATCCTCCGCTTGACTAGCTGGAGGGTCTGTCACAAGCACGTTCTCCTGGAGAACTGCTTCTTGGTGGAGCAGGGGAGTGGGATCTTGTGGTACTTCATCTGCGGCTGATGCAGCCGGAATGTCTTCAGCAGAGACTTGAGGCCTTGGACCTTTGCGAAGCCTGCAGAACGCAGACGACGCTTGTGGAGTTGGAGTGGGCTGGGCCTCAATGTCTTCTTCCTCTTGTGGGCGATCCGCCCATGAAGCATCCTGTGCAATTGGCGTCAATGGACGACCAACGCTGATGAGTTCGCTGTGTTCTAATTGAGGAAGGGCTGCATCATCTTCTACATTGTCACGATGACCAATGTCTTCAGCAGTGATGGGATCAGCTGCTGGAATGACTTCAGCTTCAGGAGCCCTGTGGAAGCAGGCTCATGAACTGTAAGTTGACGTTCTGCGTCGGGGTGAACCATAGAAATGGGTTCAACTATCAAGGGCTCTGTGGGAGCAGCCCGAGCTTTCTTGGTCTTTCTCTTTTTCTTGCTGGGGGCAGTAGGAGAGGCTTCAGAGTGTTTCCTCTTCCAGGCTTCAGCCTCTACAGTTCTCGTCTTCTTGAGCTCTGAAGCGGTTGACCGGCTCTTTGGCTTCGGGCCAGTCGTTGCAGTTGGGAAGATAAGCGGAACTGCTTCCTGCCTTGGTGCCTCTGGTTCAGCTGGAACAGTCTTCTTCTTTTTCTTTGCGGCCATCTTGGGGTCGATGCCAGGATGCCCAAGTGCCTTGCGCTTCTCAGCCTCATTGTAGGCTTGCACACATCTGTCAGCCAGAGTCTTCATCCGCTCACGTGAACCCTGAGCTTCTGCACGCTTCTTCAGAAAGTTTTCCTTTAGCTCATGCAACATGATCTTGAAGCTCTTCACTTCTTGCACGCTGAGCTTGGCCATATGCTTCTTGAACTGAGCCTTTTCATGATCAATTTTCTGCTTCAGTTCAACAATGTGCTGGGCAATAGCAAGTTCTGAAGCAATAGCGCCTTGGAAGGTGACGCTGAGGCCAACGGGCAGCTGTAGATCTTCAAAGCTGATGTTTGGTGTGGCAAACCACTCATCAATGAAGTTGTGGATGATGGCGACATCAAAGAGAAGCAGATTGTTGAAGATTTCTGCTTCTTCTTTGCTCTTGATGAGTTTCTCAAGAGCGTCATCTCCAAGATCTTCATCACTTGACAGATCAATGGCTTCACTGCACAGGATGGCAGCAGCTGTGAGCTCTTTGCCAGTGTGAGACAGAGGCATCTTGGCCTTCTGGTGCCTTGAGACGCATGATAGGTCTTCAGACTGCACACTGTCTTCAGGAGGTGTAGTCACCAATGGCTTCGCCTTTGAGATTTTTGGTGAAGGGGCTGGCTTTGAAGCTTTTGGCTTCTTCAACTGCTTCGGCTTCGGCACTGCAGGCACTGCAGGCGCTTCATCAGACTCAGTGTCAGCTACAGGCTCATTCACTGCAGTCCCTTGAACCAAGATGTAGGTGATGAGGCCTTCAAGGTTGGCATACGGACCGATGACATTGGGTTCTGCTTCTCGTGTGCCATCTGCCCTTGGTGCTGAGGGACCAGGGTTGAAGTCTAACCCAAATTTCTTCTTGTTCTACTTCGCTAAGTTTTTGGCAAACTGGAAGTTGCGCTTGAACAGATTGTCGTCACGACACCAGAGTAGTGACGACGGATGTGCATCATTAGGCTGTGGCCCACGGACCATGCATGGATAGAAGCTTTGGGCAATAGCTTCATCTCTGGACCTGGGTACAAGATTCTTGTATAAGATGTCTCCCCACGGTCTTTTTATGGCACTTTTCTCAGCATACTCTTGGGTTGTGAAGCAGTATTTGAACCATTGTTCTGCCCAATAGCGTCGAATCCATTGGATTCGGGTCTTGCGCTGACCATAATTCTCTTCAGGATCTGTTTTATACATTTCTGCCAGTTCATCAGGCAGATCTTTGGATGTTCCTCCACGTTGCTGTCTGCCCCCCTTCCTTGCTGCTGTTTCTGAAGCCATAAACCTTAACTTGGAAGGCTTCAATACGTTCAAAGGCTTCAAAGGCTTTCTTTTGCTGGACCAACAGGAACTGGCTTTAGGAGAATTTATGTGATGCTGTAAGAATTCTGCAAATGAATGCAGACTATGAGAACCAAAGGATTCTCCCACGGACATGTACCTGTGACAGCATTAAGGTGCGAGGGAAGGGGAAGAGGTCATATGCATTCTCAGAAGATTTTGAAGATAAATCAGTTTAGAAGACATTGACCTCATCGTGCGAAGACATTCACTTATAGAAAAGAAGTTGGTTCCAGATTTGTACGAACCCACAGATCAGTACAAGTGAGGAATCTAACTACTTCATGAAGCACAAGTGAATAGACTAGGCATGTTATGAGATGCACATTAAGAGAGATCTAACTTGTGTGAATAGAAACTGCTTGTGGTAGAAAGTGACAGATCAATAGGATCAACGGTGCTGTAAAAAAGGGAGTTTTATTTACCACACGGAGAACTGCTAGACGGAGTGGGAGATGAGGCGGAGCAGTTCACTCGTTCGTGCCCTAACTTAGCGACGGAGGAGACCTACGGCGACGGCGGAGAGGACGATGTCCGCGGTCGGTGTGAAGACGGCGTCGGAGAGGTTGCGGCAGTGAAGCGCTTCGTTGCCGGCGTCATCGAGAGCTAGCGGTGGCGCTAGGGTTCATGCGAGGGTGGAAGAAGAGATAGTTACCGCTGTGAGTGTGTATTTATAGGCACAGGGGCGGCACTGCGCTATTACACAGGTGCCCCTGGCGATTCACATTTGAGTAATATGTGGCCATCATGCGGTATTTTGGGGTCAGTTCCACCTCCCACGCACGCCTGGATTGTCGGGAGGTCGTTCCTACTTCTCCGGATTTCATGCGGATAAATGAGCATTGAAAACAGACTTAAATGTTGTCTCTGTGTCTTCTGCTGACAAGGATGCAGAGAAGACATTCGACAGTTTCAATAGAATGCATATGACTTGGAGAGATAGAATTTTGAGATAGAGAGCATAGAGAGGTTAGGGTCCGATCACATTCACTTAGTTCAAAAGATTCAAACAAGAAGACATAGCTATAAGTGAATGCTGTAGAGGACAGAACACTAGTATATATATATCTATATAATCAACGTAGTGAAGATAATCATGAAGACATGTTGAGATTCAAGCCAAACCAAATAAGAAGACATTGCAAGGTAACGCCATGAGTGAAACACTTCAAAATAGAACGTTTGGTGGTGGTGTTACCCACCGTATAGGAAGTATTAGACCCAGACACGGTGCACAATTATCGTGGCGCTCCGAAGTCAAATTCCACATTAATGTATTCACACTTAGAATGTATGTCTTCATTGATTGAAGATATACTTTACTTCGTGTGTTGCACATCTAAGTCATCAATATGCATAAGGGTTAGGATGTGTGCCTGATCACAGGACATTTGAGGATTCTAGGATATTTAGCTCACACCGTAACTTGCAAAACCTCTTCTCATCCAAGGGCTTGGTGAAGATATCTGCCAATTGCTCTTCAGTGTTGACGTGTATGATATCAATGTCTTCCTTCACAACATGATCTCTGAGAAAGTGATGACGAATTTCAACGTGCTTTGTCTTCGAGTGCTAAAATGGGTTGTTGGCAATCTTGATGGCGCTTTCGTTGCCGCAGTAAAGTGGCACTTGCTTCAGATGAATGCCATAGTCCTTGAGTGTTTGCTTCATCCACAGAAGCTGAGCGCAGCAAGATCCAGCAGCAATGTATTCAGATTCAGCAGTGGAGAGAGATACACAGTTCTGCTTCTTTGAAGACCAACATACAAGTGATCGTCCCAGAAAGTGACATGTGCCTGATGTAGACTTGCGATCAACTTTGTCACTAGCATAATCAGCATCCGAGAATCCAACCAAATCAAACTCTGAGCCCTTTGGATACCATAATCCTAGAGTTGGGGTGTGAGCCAAATATCGAAGAATTCGCTTCACAGCTAAGTGATGCGACTCCTTTGGTGCCGCTTGAAATCGGGCACACATGCAAACACTAAGCATAATATCTGGCCTAGATGCACATAAATAAAGCAAAGAACCAATCATGGAGCGGTATACCTTTTGATCGAACTCTTTACCATTATCGTCGGGACCCAGATGATGTTTGGCTGGCATTGGTGTTGTGAAGCCTTTGCAGTCTTCCATACCAAACTTCTTCAGGCACTCTTTGAGATATTTCTCTTGAGATATGAAGATGCCGTTGCGTTGTTGCCGTATTTGAAGACCGAGGAAGAACTTCAGCTCCCCCATCATAGACATCTGATATTGCTCTTGCATCATATAGCCAAACTCTTCACTGTACTTCTGATTGGTGCAGCCGAAGATAATGTCATCCACATATATTTGGCACACAAACAGTTCACCATCATATGTCTTCGTGAAGAGAGTGGGATCTCGGGAACCAGGTATGAAGCCTTTGCTCTCCAGGAAGTATTTGAGTGTGTCATACCAGGCCCTAGGGGCTTGTTTGAGGCCATATAGTGCCTTGTTGAGCTTGTATACCATGTCAGGATGTTTTGGATTTTCAAAGCCAGGCGGTTGTGCAACATACACTTCTTCTTCAATCTTGCCATTGAGAAAGGCACTCTTCACATCCATTTGATATAGAAGTATGTTATGATGATTTGCATAGGCCAGCAGTATGCGTATGGCTTCAAGCCTAGCCACAGGAGCAAATGTTTCATCGAAGTCAATGCCTTCCACTTGAGTATATCCTTGAGCAACGAGGCGAGCTTTGTTTCTGACGATTTGACCATGCTCATCTTGCTTGTTGCGGTATATCCATTTGGTGCCTATTATGTTATGCTTCCGTGGATCAGGACGCTTAACCAGTTCCCATACATTGTTCAGCTCAAACTGTTGAAGCTCTTCTTGCATTGCTTGAATCCATTCAGGTTCCATAAAGGCTTCTTCAACTTTCTTGGGTTCTGATATTGAGACGAATGCGAAGTGCCCACAGAAATTTGCCAGCTGAGTTGCCCTTGAACGAGTGAGTGGACCTGGTGCATTGATGCTGTCAATTATTCTATCAATCTGCACTTCATTGGCAACACGAGGATGTATAGGGTGAAGACTTTGCTCTTGCTAATCTGTGTTGTCGTTGGGAGGAATGTCTTCAGGCTGAGCATTGTCTTCATGTGGATCAGGTGCTGAGATGATAAGTTCTTCTTCAGGATGAGGTTCAGAGGGTATAATCTCTCCAGTTCCCATAAGCTTGATTGATTCACTAGCTGGAACTTTATCTAGCACATTTGGCAGTTGCTCTCTTTGTGAACCGTTGGTCTCATCGAACCGCACATCCACTGTTTCAACCACTTTGTAATGAAAGAGATTGAAGACTCTGTAGGAGTGCGAATCCTTTCCATATCCAAGCATAAAACCCTCATGTGCTTTTGGTGCAAACTTTGAGGTATGGTGTGGGTCCTTGATCCAGCATCTTGCGCCAAATACTCTGAAGTAACTGACATTTGGCTTTTTGCCAGTAAGGAGCTCATAAGATGTCTTGTTCAGTAGCTTGTGAAGATAAACATGATTGATTGTATGGCATGCAGTATCAATAGCTTCGGGCCAGAATTTTCTTGGGGTCTTGTATTCATCTAGCATCGTTCTGGCCATCTCAATTAGTGTTCTGTTCTTGTGTTCGACGACGCCATTCTGCTGTGGCGTGTACGGGGCTGAGAATTCATGTGTGATGCCCAAGGTATCAAGATATGTATCAAGGCCAGTGTTCTTGAATTCAGTGCCATTGTCACTTCTGATGTGCTTTATCTTGGCGCCAAAATTGTTCATAGCACGATTGGCGAAGCGTCTGAAGACATCCTGCACTTCAGTCTTGTAAAGGATTATGTGCACCCAAGTATATCTAGAGTAATCATCAACAATGACAAAGCCATAGAGGCAAGCAGTAGTGGAAAAAGTTGAGTAGTGAGTGGGACCAAAAAGATCCATGTGAAGCAGTTCGAAGGGTTGAGTAGTAGTCATGATTGTCTTCAAGGGATGTTTGGCCCTCGTCATCTTCCCTGCTTCACAGGCACCGCATAAGTGGTCTTTCTTGAACTTGACGCCCTCGATGCCTATGACATGCTTCTTCTTCGCAAGGGTGTGGAGGTTCCTCATGCCAGCATGTCCAAGCCTCCGATGCCAGAGCCAGCATTCTGAAGCCTTTGCTAGAAGACATACTGCAAGCTTGGCCCTGCTGAGAAATCTACCACGTACAAATCATCTTTTCGATACCCTTCAAACACTAGAGACTTGTCAGATTCCATTAGTACCAGGCAATGATATTTTCCAAATATTACAACCATGTTCAAATCGCAAAGCATTGAGATAGACATTAAGTTGAAGCCAAGGGATTCAACAAGCATGACTTTATCCATGTGTTGATCCTTTGAGATTGCAACTCTACCTAGACCCAATACCTTACTTTTACCAGTGTCAGCAAATGTGATGTGGCTCTTATCGGATGGACATAAGGTTGAGTCCATAAGAAGGCTTCTTTTGCCAGTCATGTGATTTGTACACCCACTGTCAATAATCCATTCTGAAGACTCTGAAGACGCTGGTGTCGTACCCTACAGTGCAGTTAGGGGGATAGGCTTCACGAAGAGAATTGTGAAGCAAAAACATTTGACGAATCAGTGGGTTATGAAAACTTAGATCCAGATTAGGACTAATAGGGAGAGTAGCATGCGATTCAGGAACGAAGTACATAATGATGCCATTCGGGCATTTTATCTTGTGCCCTACAAGATTTTTAAGGTCCCCAGCAATAGCGTCAGAAGATTTTGGTTTTTTGCTGGAGACCTTTCCCTGCAAAAAAAATTTAAGCTTCTTTAACCACCCACATCTTCAAGGGTGGCTTAGAAGCAATAAGTCTAAGTGCAGCATCTAAGAATTTTGGCTTTGGAGCCCTAGCAAACAGTCTAGAAGGCGGACAATAGTACTCATAAGAATAGGCAGAATAGTTCTTGGTCATATGAACATGACGGTTTGATGAACGGCTCTCATATTCATATGCCTGAGTATGGTTTCCCTGCAAAACATTTGCGTTAGTGTGACTCAGGTGAGTCCTCTGTCTGTATGAAGCCTTTGGACCGTATGATGCCTTTGGTCTGAAGTTTGTCTTCTTCATGTGAGGTGTCATGAAGACATTCACAGGAAGATTTTCCAGACACGTTTTCGGAACCCAGATCTTCTTCATAGGCGGTCCATTCCTGCAGTTAGTACCAATGTACCTGGCAAACACTTCACCATTCTGATTCTTAAACAGTTTATAGTTTGCATCAAAGGATTCATCAATGATAATGGGGTTAGCACAAGTGAAGCCAGATAGATTGGATGGATCTGCTGAAGGTTCCTTTGCAGCAACCCATGTGGTTTTGGGGTACTGCTCAGGTTTCCAGTAAGAGCCATCTGCATTTATTTTCCTTACGAACCCAACCCCCTCCTTCCTAGGGTTTCGGTTCAGAATCTGCTTCTTGAGGACATCACATAATGTCTGATGTCCTTTAAGACTTTTTTACATCCCTGTTTCAAGCAATGTCTTCAACCTAGCATTCTCATCAGCAATAGCAGTGGTATCCTCAGCAGAGGGGTTAGTTACCACATCAACAGTTGAAGATATTGCAACAGCAGTAGCAGTGGAACATTCAACAACAGAAGTAGCATTATCACGCTCAATGCATTTAAGACATGGTGGTTCAAATCCTTCCTGAGTGGAACTGATCTGTTTGGCGCGAAGTGACTCCTTTTCCTTTTGAAGATCTTCATGAGCCGCTCTCAATTTCTCAAGTTCTTGCTTCCTTTGAAGATAATCATAGGACAGCTTTTCATGAGTTGTTGAGCGAGTATCAAGACGATCTTCAAGTTCCTGATACTTAACGTGAAGATTTTTTATGTCTTCAATTAAGGATTCATATCGAGTCATTTCAGCACCCAATAGATCATCGCTTCTGTCTAACAGTTTTTGAATATGTTCCATGGCCTTTTGTTGTTCAGTTGCAATTTTAGCAAGTGTTTTGTAGCTGGGTTTTGAATCACAATCAGAGTCATCGTCACTGGATGTTTGATAGTGAGTAGTGCGTGTGTTTACCTTGGCACCGCATGCCATGAAGCAGTAGGTAGGAGTGGAGTCGTCCTGGTCATTCGCATCGGTGTCGGTGATGAAGTCATTGTCTTTAGTGTTGAAGATGGACATGGCAACGTATGCTGTAGCCAGACTTGCAATGCCAGAATCAGACTCCTCCTCAGACTCCATCTCTGCCTCCTCAGAAGCGGACTCCTCCTCAGAATCCATTTCTTTGCCAACAAACGCACATGCCTTGCCAGATGAGCTCTTCTTGTGTGATGAAGACTTTGAGGAAGACTTGGAAGAAGACTTTGAGTATTTCTTCTTCTTCTTGTCGTCAGAGTCATATTCCTTGGTCTTCTTCTTCCTTCTGTTCTCATTGTCCCACTGTGGAAACTCAAAGATGAAGTGTCCAGTTTTCTTGCACTTGTGACTTGTTTTCTTCTTGTAGTCATGGGCAGAAGCTTCATCATTCCTTGAGCTTGATCGTGAAGACTTTCTGAAGCCTTTCTTCTTGGTGAACTTTTGGAACTTCTTCACAAGCATTGCAAGTTACCTTCCAATGTCTTCAGGATCATCAGAACTGCTGTCAGATTCTTCTTCAGATGAGGAAACAGCTTTTGCCTTCAAGGCACGAGTTCGCCCATAGTTTGGACCGTAGATATCTCTTTTCTCAGAAAGCTGAAACTCATGTGTGTTGAGCCTCTCAAGTATGTCAGACGGATCGAGTGTCTTGAAATCAGGACGTTCTTGAATCATCAGGGCTAGGATGTCAAACGAACTATCAAGTGATCTCAGCAGCGTCTTGACGATTTCATGTTTGGTGATCTCAGTAGCGCCGAGGGCTTGAAGCTCATTTGTGATGTCAGTGAGCCGATCAAATGTGTGCTGGACATTCTCATTGTCATTTCGCTTGAAGCGGTTGAAGAGGTTGCGAAGAACGCTGATTCTATGATCTCTCTGGGTTGAGATGCCTTCATTGACCTTGGAGAGCCAGTCCCAGACCAGCTTGGATGTCTTCAAGGCACTCACACAGCCATACTGTCCTTTGGTGAGATGACCACAGATGATATTCTTGGCAGTAGAGTCCAGTTGAGTGAACTTCTTGACATCAGCAGCAGTGACACCTTCTCCAGCCTTGGGAACGCCGTTCTCGACGACATACCATAGGTCGACGTCAATAGCTTCAAGATGCATGCACATCTTATTCTTCCAGTAGGGATATTCAGTTCCATCGAAGACGGGGCACGCAGCGGAGACTTTGATTATCCCTGCAGTCGACATAGCTAAAACTCCAGGTAGTTAAACCGAATCACATAGAACAAGGGAGCACCTTGCTCTGATACCAATTGAAAGTGCGTTATGTCGACTAGAGGGGGGGGGTGAATAGGCGATTTTTATGAAAGTCTTCAAAACGTGGAAGTTATGAAGACAAACAGCAGAGATATGCCTATTACTATGTAGCGGAAGGTAGACTACACTAGGAAAGCCATGGTCAAGTATCAACAGAGTGAAAGCACAGTGACAAATAGCTGCAGTGTAATAAGGATCATGTAGGAAGATAGTATGAAGCCAAACAGATCACACACTCACGTTGTGAAGACAAAAGATAGAACAGACATGCAATGACTTCACAATGAGTAATCAGTAAGTAAAAGGAAGTGAAGATGAAACCGGTGACTCGTTGAAGACAATGATGTGTTGGACCAGTTCCAGTTGCTGTGACAACTGTACGTCCTGTTGGAGCGGCTAGGTATTTAAATCTTAGCACACACAGTCCCGGACACCCAGTCCTGAACACGCAGCTCAGGACACCAAGTCCTCACCGTATTCTCCTTGAGCTAAGGTCACATTGTCCTCGCCCAATCACTCTGGTAAGTCTTCAAGGTAGACTTCCAAACCTTCACAGACTTCGTTCACTGGCAATCCACAATGTCTCTTTGATGCTCAAAACGCGACGCCTAACCGTCTGGAGGATTCACAGTACTCAAGTGTAATAAGTCTTCAGATCACTCAAACAAGAAGACTTAAGTGATGCCCAATTTACTCTGGCACTGGGTGGTTAGGGCTTTATCCTCGCTAGGAATTTTCTCTCAAAGGCTTCGAGGTGGGTTGCTCTCAAACGACAAAAGCCATGCACTGAAATCTGAGCAGCCAACCGTTTATGGTTGTAGGGGGTGGGCTATTTATACCCACTTGGCAACCCGACCTGATTTGTCCGAAATGACCCTGGGTCACTAAGGAACTGACACGTGTCTCAACGGTCAGATTTCAATCTCTCATGGCAACTTTACTTGGGCTACAAGCAAAGCTGACTTGTCTGGCCCTGGACAAGATTCGCTCTCATTGTCTTCACTCGAAGACATAGGTTTTTGGTTTAGGCATCACTTCAGTCATTCTGACTGGTTCTCCTGGACCCCACTTAACAGTATGGTGGTTCCTATGACTCAACACAAAAGAAAAAGAACTACGAAATATCTAAGTCTTCGAGCTCCATAGGCTTCATATCGTGTCTTCTTTTGTCATAGTCTTCAATGTGAATATTTTCATATACCACCTTTGACTTCAATGTCTTCATACATTTTTAGGGGTCATCTCTGGTAGTAAAATCGAATCAATGAGGGACTTCTACCTGTGTTATCCTGCAATTCTCACAAACACATTAGTCCCTCAACTAGGTTTGTCATCAATACTCCAAAACCATCTAGGGGTGGCAGTAGATGCACTTACACAACCTAACCTCTCTCGTCAGCCCGCGACCCTCCTCGCGCGCGCACCCGAAAGCTGTCCCGGACCCGACCCGGGCAGTCGTCACCGTTGGGTCCGGATCATCCCCAAACGTCTACAAAACATCTCCGTTTTCTTGTTTTGACTCCCCATCTATTTTTTCCCGGCCGTCTGATTACGATCGAAGGGACGGATTTACCCCTAACCAAACCCACTCGCTATATATATTAGCCTAACCTAGACCAAATCCCTAATTCCTAGGGATCCAGCCCACCGCCGCCACTACTCCCCATCACATATCCCAGATCCATCGACACCCACCTCCTCTGTTTCCGTGCCTGTCCAACCCCGCTCCTCCTCCCGATCCCCATGAATCTTTCTTCCTCGTTGGCCCGTGTAGCAGCCAGCCGCAACGCCTCCCCTTGTTTTCAACCCTGAGCCCAACTGGTGGCCGAGGAGCCAGCATGCCGAGCTCCCTCGCCGGAGCAGTAGCTCCCACCTTCCCCAGCCTCCTCTGCTCCCATGGCGCCCGAGGCCCCCTGCTCCCTGCATCTTCCTCGTCGCTGCCCAGGTGAGCAACAGCTCCACCGTGACATAGCTCACGCCTCCCTTTACCTCTCTGGTCCTTCTCTCGCTCACGATCTCTCCGTCTCTCTCCTTTTCCTCGAACAGGAAGACCCCGCCGCCGTGGATGCCCTGCGACGCCTCGTTGCCGTCTTAACCAGCGCCGCCGCCGGCAACTACCAGGAATCCGCCGAGAACGCCCTCGCGCACACTCCGCCGTGCCATCGCCCGGATCCGCCTCACCTCCCGCCCTTGCCAAGTCCATCATCGCCGGCCTCTGCTCGCTCTGCTTCGAGCTAAGGAGCTTCGCTCGTCCAGCACGCTCGCCTTGACCTGCCTCGCTCACGTTGACCCACTCAGCGCCCCAGGCCTAGCGCTAGGCCTCCCGGCCCAGCATCGCCCCCTGTTGGCCTCCCTCCTCCACCGTCAGGCCCAAGGCCCAGCCACTCCTCTGCTGGACTGCGCCAGCCCATCGTGCCCCTCCTGGCACCTCCCCATAGTTCTGCGCAAGGCCCATGGTGAGAGCAGATCCAGCCCGACATGTTTTTTTCTTCCATATAGCGTTTTTCCTATTTTCCAGAGAGAGTTGTTTTACATAAAAAACCCTCTAACTTCATGCATTTAATATCTCCACAACCGTGCATCGGATTAAAACAATTTATATATGAAAAATGCTTAGAATTATGTGTAGATTAATAATATGCCACTTTCATCTATGTTTAAAATGCTTAAAATGTTGTTTGTTTAAATTTGCTACTATGACATGCTAAAATGATTTATTTCATAACTTAATAACCATAGCTCCAAACCTAACAAACATTATATGTAAATGGGGTAGAAAAATGCCTAGTTTAACATGGCGGCATCACTTTGCATGTTTAACAACTATAAAATATGGTTTAGGGAAGAACAGTACCAAACCTAATATATGCATATGAGGATTTTCCGGAATTGTTGTTCGTTGTTTCCGGCCTCATTAAAACTTGACTAGATAGGTAGTTTCTCTTTGCTTCACCCTCTTGCCATGTTTAACAACATTTAATATTGTTGGGTACATAAACGAGATAAAACTAAATAACTTGAATGTGGTGTTTCGTCAATATGCAACGGAGTTGCATGTTGAGCTCCACTTAATTTGTGGGATTGTTTGTGCATTTTGCCATGCCTTGTTTTCTTTAAACCGGACATGCATCATACTTGGTCCTGCATCATGCCATGTTTTATGTGATGGTTGTTTACTATGTTGTTTTCTTCTTTCCGGTGTTGCTTCTTCGGGTTGGTTCTGATAACGTTGCATTTGTGAGGATTCGTTCGACTACGTCCGTTTGTCTTCTTCATGGACTCATTTCTTCTTCCTTGCGGGATCTCAAGCAAGATGACCATACCCTCAAAATCACTTCTATCTTTGCTTACTAGTTGCTCGCTCTTTTGCTATGCCTATGCTGCGACACCTACCACTTGCTTATCATGCCTCCCATTTTGCTAAGCCAAGCCTCTAACCCACCTTGTCCTAGCAAACCGTTGTTTGGCTATGTTACCGCTTCGCTCAGCCAATCTTATAGCGTTGCTAGTTGCAGGTGAAGATTGGAGTTTGTTCCTTGTTGGAACATGGATATTTGCTGGGATATCACCATATCTCTTATTTATATTAATGCATCTATATACTTGGTAAAGGGTGGAAGGCTCGGCCTTATGCCTGGTGTTTTGTTCCACTCTTGCCGCCCTAGTTTCCGTCATACCGGTGTTATGTTCCTTGATTTTGCATTCCTTACACGGCTGGGTTATAATGGGAACCCCTTGACAGTTCGCTTTGAATAAAACTCCTCCAGCAAGGCCCAACCTTGGGTTTACCATTTGCCACCTAGCCTTTTTTTCCCTTGGGTTCTGCAAACTCAAGGGTCATCTGTATTTAAACCCCCGAGCCAGTGCTCCTCTGAGTGTTGGTCCAAACTAGAGTCCTTTGCAGCTCCCCCTCGGGGAAACTCGAGGTTTGATTTTAGCTGTACGGAGCGCTCATCCGGTGTGCCCTGAGAACGAGATATGTGCAGCTCCTATCGGGATTTGTCGGCACATCTGGGTGGCTTTTCTGGCCTTGTTTTACCATTGTCGAAATGTCTTGTAACCGGGATTCTGAGTCTGATCGGATTGTCTTGGGAGAAGGAATAACCTTCATTGACCATGAGAGCTTGTGATGGGCTAAGTTGGGACACCCCTGCAGGGTTTTGAACTTTCGAAAGCCGTGCCAGCGGTTATGGGCAGATGGGAATTTGTTAATGTCCGGTTGTAGAAAACCTGAAGTTTAACTTAATTAAAATGCATCAACCGCGTGTGTAGCCGTGATGGTCTCTTCTCGGCGGGGTCTGGGAAGTGAACACGGTGTTGGAATTATGCTTGAACGTAAGTAGACTTGGATCACTTCTTGATCATACATTCTCGAACGTGCTTTGCCTTCTCTTCTCGCACTCATTTGCGTAAGTTAGCCACCATATATGCTAGTGCTTGCTGCAGCTGCACCTCAAATACCTTTTACCTACCCAAAAGCTTAAATAGTCTTGATCGCGAGGGTGTGAGATTGTTGAGTCCCGTGACTCACAGTTTACTTCCAAAACCAGCTTGCAGGTGCCGATGACATCGTGCAGGTGACGGAACTGAGCTCAAGGAGGAGCTCGATGAAGATCGTGTTCGTTATGTTGTTCTGTTTCCAGTTGATTAGTAGTGGAGCCCAGTTGGGGCGATCGGTGATCTGTAGCATTAGGGGTGGTCTTTCTTTATTTTGGTTCCGTAGTCGGACCTTGATTGTATCTGGATGTTGTAATGCTTTATTCATGTATTGTGTGAAGTGGCGATTGTAAGCCAACTATGTATAAAGATTACCCCTCCTGCGACATTGCTTACAATGCGGTTATGCCTCTAAGTCGTGCTTTGAAACGTGCGAGATATAGCCGCATCGTGGGTGTTACAGTGCTCCTCCTCCCCTCTGTCTCTCTCTCACGCGCACGGCCGAACGCCACCGTCGCCGCCGCCCGCCGTGGCCATAGCCACCGTCCACCCTTCGTCTTATCGATGCGTCCAGAAGAACCGTCGTCCACTCCTGCATCGTCTACGCCAACCCATTCAACCGCGGGAGCTCAGCAACATCGTCTTCGAGCTCATGATCACCGCGCCCGCCGGGGATCGCTCTCGCCGCCCCGCTTGCTCCGACGCCTCCCCCGAGCTACTAACCTGCTCATCGACTCCGCCGTGAGCTCCTCTCTTTTTCCCCTCTTCTTTAGCTTTCGCCCTCGTCCCCTAGCTCCGTTCCCCACCGCGGCCGAAACACGCCGCCGCCTGCGCTCATCCCCCGTGATGCTCCGGTGACCATTTGGTCCCGGGCGTGCGCCCAACATGCTCACCGCCGCGCGTAGAGTCTCCCCAACGCCTTGATGCGCTCATTTGCACACCGCAGCGCCGATTCCGCGAACACCCGAGCTCCGGCCGTCGCCCGACTAGTCGCCGTCGTTGTTTCCGGCCACCCCAGCTCTGTCCAAGGCCACCGTTGGACGCGCCACACCATCAGCTACCCGTAGCGTCCACTTGCGCTTCGGCAGGTTGACCCCGTCTGACCAGGGGTTTGAACCCTCTCTCTCACTGACATGCGGGCCCCACCTGGCTAACTAAGTTAGTTAGTGATAATCCTATTTAGGTTAGTTAGGTTAGCCACTGACATGTGGGCCCTAGCCCCTGTTAATTAGCCAAGTGTTAGATTAACTTAATTTTAAACCCACAGTCACTGACGTGTGGGTCCAGGGACTAATTAGCCTAGATTAACTGTTAGTTAGTGCCAATTAACCCTGTTAGTTGACAGAGTCACTGACCAGTGGACCCCACTGGTCAGGTTTGACCTGGACCCACCCAGTTGACCTTCGGACGTCCCAGTGACATAGTGCTGATGCAATAATACATTTTCTGGATTAAAATAAACCAGGAAATTCCAGAAAATAGTATAAACTTTTAAAAATCATAGAAATTCAACCATAACTCCAAATGAAATAATTTATATATGAAAAATGATCAGAAAAATCCAATCTATCCATATGTACTGGTTTCATGCATGTTTAAACAACTTAACCTCACTGTTTAGTTCAAAACATGATCATGCACTATTTGAATTCATAGCTTGAATCTGAATTTGAACCTTGAGTTCAAATCAACTCAAACCCTTCTGTTCTTAGCTACATTAGCTCAAATCACAGCATATTGACATGTCATGATCATGCATCATATTGTGCATTGCATTGATTCTATTCTTTCTGTGTTTGTCGGTGTTTGTTCCCCCTCGGTAGACATATGTTTCGATGATGAGATCGATGACACCGATGAAGAACTATACTATCTTCAGAAGGCCAGGCAAAGCAAAACCCCCTTGTTCATTTCGATACAATCCCACTCTCTCGCTCCTGCTCTCTTTTACTGCTTTAGGACAACAACGCTTCAACTATTACATGCTGCAGTAGTTGAACCCCTTTCCTTGCATGACCTGTCATTGCCACGGTAAATAGATGAAACCCACTAGCATGAGTAGGAGTTGTTTGAGCCCTGGTGTGCCTACTCATTCATGCTTGTTTGTCATGCCTGCTATTGCTTAGAGTTGAGTCAGGTCTGATTCATCGGGGATGAATTAGAGGTGTGAGAACATGTCCTACTGTTGTGAGCTAAGTGTGTGAACACCATTTGGTAAAGGTATCGGTGAGAGGCCATGTAGGAGTACATGGTGGGTTTTCTCATTGAAGCCGTCCTTAGGAACTGAGTTCTGTGTTTGTGATCCATGAACAGCAACTACCACGCATTGGAATGCTTAAGTGCCCCTGTCGACTTATTAATCAACCTGATCTCTGTCCAGGAGTTGCAACTAGTTTCTAGTGTTTGTAGGTTGTGTTAGTATCTACCAAGTGGTACCCGGTACAGGTGGGCTTGGGATAGACTAGGCACCGTGGCACGGTGTACCAATCGTAGAACCATCTGTCGAGGTGGGCTTGGGAACCCTGCACACATCGTTTGGGGCCGTGAGCGACACCCCAGCCGAATCTCCTTGCGGATGGAACCTGAATAGGCGATGCACCTGGACTAGAGACTTGTTGGTTAGTCAGGTCGTGGCCGACTCCGTCGCCAGGCTTCCGCTTGAAGGTTGCCGAGATACACGATGTGTACATGGTGGTAAGTGGCGAGAGTGTGTGTGAATAAGTACACCCCTGCAGGGTTATCATTATCTATTCGAATAGCCGGATTCCTCGGATATGGAAACTTGGACCCCTTGCATAGTTCATAGACAAGTGAAAGTGGATACTCTAAAATGCGCAAGATAAGTGTGAGTGCTATGGATGGCCTTCTCGTAGGAAGACGCGAGTGGATCCATAGTGGTGTATTGATATGGTGAATATGTGGATTCGTGTGCGCCACCTCAAAAGAGTTATTTGAAGCCATAGTTTAGGATAGCCACTGAGTCAAAGCTGGCTTGCTATAGTCAAACTCCACCACCCCCTTTGTTGATACTGATGCATATGTAGCTAGTTCTGATGTAAGTCTTGTTGGGTACATTTGTACTCACGTTTGCCTATTCTATGTTTTGCAGAAAGACGTCAGTCTTGCTAGTAGTTTCGTGTGGACTTCGACGTTTAGCTCGTTACCTCAGCTATGATCTTGTACCCTTGGGAGGGTCTTGTAGATAGTCAGGCTTCTCAGCCTTCTTCATTTGTAGTTGTCTGTACTCAGACAAGTTAAGCTTCCGCATGTGCTTTGACTTGTATGCTCTGAATGTTGGGTCATGAGACCCATGTTTGTAATATCTCGCTCCTCGGAGCCTAATGAATAAATACTTGAGTCGTAGAGTTATGTTGTGATGCCATGTTGTATTTACACATATCGAGCATATTGTGTGTATGATTGAAATGCTTGGTATGTGTGGGATCCGACAAACTAGTTGTTCATACTTAGCAGCCTCTCTTATGGGGAAATGTAGTCTTGTGCTTCCATGAGCCATAGTAGTTTGGTACAGCCTGGTTCACCGGAGTCCTGCTAGCCCAGCACTACTGCTCTGGAACACTTAGACTGGCCGGCATGTGATTCACTTTGTTCCTGTGTCTGTCCCTTCGGGGAAATGTCACGCGGTGACATCCGGAGTCCTGCTAGCCTGCTACAGCCCGGGTTCCCGGAGTCCTATTAGCCCAGTTGCTACAGCCTGGATTCACATGCTGCTGACCGACATGCTCGATGTTGATTCATGTATGCCTGTCCCCATAAGTTGGTGCCACTTTGGGTTCACGACTAGTCATGTCAACCCGGGTTCTCTGTCATATGGATGCTAGCGACACTATCATATACGTGAGCCAAAAGGCGCAAACGGTACCGGGCCATGGTAAGGTTACACCCGTGGGGATACCATGCGTGAGGCCGCAAAATGATATGAGGTGTTAAAGGCTAGATCGATGTGACTTAGAATCAGGGTCCTGACAGCTTTGGTATCAGAGCCTGACTGCCTGTAGGATTACCAAGCCAAGCTTGTCAAAGTTGTGTCTAGGAATGCTTTAGTTATATAAGGGAATTGATTGTGGATGGGAACGTAAGGCTCTTTTTACTCCTTATCCTCATGACCTTCTGATCTGAGTCATCTTATCTTTTCTACGGGGTTAAGAACTAGGCTTCTCTTCTATCTCTCAGGGTGACGTGTTACTAAACCGTAGTTTCCTAGGATTGTTGAGTTCAAGCCTCAGTTCAGTTCCTACTACTTCCATATGTTCATAGCTGGCCCCAGAACCTTGATATTGTGATGTTGAGTGGTTATGCCACCATTTTTGCAGGATGTCTCAAATCTTTTTGAGCATTTACAGCCGTTATGCTGTCCAAGTCACCCCAGGTTTCTAAACTATCTGATGCATTTGCAAATTCTTCCTTCTTGTTCCCGATGTCCTTTTGGTTAGAATAAGCACACTAATCGTCTGTTGAGGTACTCCATGCCTTGACATATATGTTGGAACTAGTATTATGACCCTAGGTATCTTAGAGGATCACTTGGTAATATGGCCATGTTTTGTGTTCCCAGTGTGATGATTCTGGCCACCATTCTCGAGAGCATCCGGTGATGCTACTTAGTAGCAGGTATTCTACTCCTGGGTTTTGAACCCGAGATTCACCCTACTTCATGTTGTTAGTATTTGCTAGTTCCCTTAAGATATTAGTAGCCTTGTGATAGTCCTCGAGGTCCGCGGTATATCGTTCTTCCAATACCATGAGACAATATGGCAGAAGTTCTTTTGAACCAAAATATCACAACTAGAGTGCTCTTGATGAGTTCTTCATTCTATATTGTGACTCTGCCAATTCTATCTCTCCGCATGGCTTATCCGGAAGAAACCTATTGAACTTAGTTCGACATACTAATCTATGCATCCACAACTCAAAATGTTATATGCTCTTGGAGTTGTCCATTTCCAGCTGTATTCCGACCATCATCTATCAATTGATAGTCAAGAGTATGTGTGCAATCATGTTCATCAATGGCTGTTATTCTTGTGGTCTGTCAAGCAATCTATTCCGGAATGACTAGGAGAAACAAACTCCGGTACCTCGTCCACTTCTAGGATTGGGTCAAAGTAGTTGTATTCCACAGATCAAAATGCCAATCTAGTTTTTGTTTTGTTCTACCTTTGGGTATTACCATCTTTATATCAAGAATGTCATGGGAATTGCACCACTTGTTATGAATTCTTGACGCAGTGATATTTCTCGCCATCATTATTCATTCCTCGGTCCCGTGTTGTTGTAACCGAAATGCCGACAAGTGAATTGTGATGTGTGAAATCAATACTCTGAGCAACTTGTTGCTTTGTAGTAAATGGACAATATTCTCATTCTTAGAGTGTTGATTATTAAATCATCATCCTAAGATTGATCGTGCTACCTAGTCCTTATTTCTGGTACACTCTTCGATCCATGAGTTGGGATTGTGTCAATCCCTCACTCTTTCGATCATATCGTCTTGCCCTGAAAAGCAAGATTGTTCTCGAGCTTAGAGTCATATCGGTGGTTCGTGATTTTCCGGATATCTTCACATAAGTATCACCAGGTCATCCCCTGACCGATATGGTGAGTTCATGATCAAGTTGATTTACCAATAAACCACTCTTTCTCCCAGAATCTATGTTGGATACCCCTAAGCTAGTTGGTTAAGCTAAACAACAACTTGGAGAGTTGGAAGATAAAAGCTTTGCCGAATTTAGTTCATTCTGAAGGGATATCTTTGTGTTTGTGTGTGTGTTGAAGAAAGGTGATATCTTCATCGATTGGTCCTCTAATCAGTTATTGGATCTATTGTCTTGCCAAAACTTTGATTTGAGCGTGGGCTATCCTCAAATCAAATCAGAACCAACGATGATCGTAATGTTGTCTTACTCGTGGTTTTTCCTCGAGCATACACCGTTATATCTTTTGTTCTGACCAATGCTATCACTTTGTTCACATAATTGTGGAATTCCATCTATATGGAAATCTCGATGACTTGTTGTTGAGCCCATCAGCAGCATTTTGTCTCCTCCATGATTTGTGTTGAACATCCAGCTAGTGTTGGAAACTTATATAAGCATTATCTTCATGTTCCGTTCATAAAGCATATGTTGGATTAAAGAAGAGACTTTCTCTGATTCACGTGCATTTGGTGCAAGTTTCTGCCGTGAGTTCGAGAAGGATTGTTTTTGTTTCCCCTGGCACCATCCCAAGTCAGTCATGCATGTACGAAGTATGCTATGGTTTGATAGGCTCGCTAGCTCCATTCCATATGTATCTCTTAGTATAGCAAGCCATTAACTGATTTGTTCAAGGAGAAGAAGTTCCTTCATAAGAGCTAATCAAATGACTTATGCAAGGACTTCATTATCCGCGATGATGGTTCCCCACTTGAACTCGGTAGTGTTTTGTAAAACCCCGGATATGATTTACCTAGTATGTAATCCAACTCTTGCCGTTTCCGGCGTTAAGTTATTTTATTTTCTCGGGTTCGGGTTTTTGTCTCCGTGTGTTGTTGTCATTGTCATGCATCTCATATCATGTCATCATGTGCATTGCATTTGCATACGTGTTCGTCTCATGCATCCGAGCATTTTCCCCGTTGTCCGTTTTGCATTCCGGCGCTCCGTTCTCCTCCGGTGGTCATTTCTACCTTTCTTTCGTGTGTGGGGTTTAAACATTTCCGAATTGGACCGAGACTTGCAAAGCGGCCTTGGTTTACAACCGGTAGACCGCCTGTCAAGTTTCGTTCCACTTGGACTTCGTTTGATGCTCCAACGGTTAACCGAGGGACCGAGAAGGCCTCATGTGTGTTGCAGACCAACACCACTCCAATTTGGCCCAAAACCCACCAAAACCCTCTCCATCATCTAGAGCGTTTGATCACGATCGTCTGGCCGAAAGCCGCACCTCATTTGGACACTCCTAGCTCCCTCTATGCCTATAAATACACCACCATTCCGAAATTTCGGTTCTTCTTCCCCCCGAAACCCTAAGGATCCAGATCCGCCGCCACCGGACATGTCCGCTGCGCCGGACATTTTGTCTGCCGCCGCCCGCGGCCACTGACGGGGCGCCACGTGGCACCACCCGGCCTCCTCCGCCGCCAGCATGCGAGGCCCGGGGCAGGCCCTCCCCGGCCCGTCGCCGCCCGTCCTCCGCACCGCCTCCCGTCGTCCCCGCGGCCGGCGCAGCTCCTCCCGGCTGGCCGCCGCACCGCCATTGCCGGCCGCCACCGCCTGCCGGCCGCGCCGCAACTCGCCGCCGACGCCTCCCCTCGCCGCTGCGGCCAGCGCCGACGACGCTCGCGGCCACCCCGACTCCGGCCTCCTCCTCCACTCCGGCAAGCCGGCGAGCTCCTCCCCGCTCCGGCCGACTCTTCCTCCGGCGACCTCGAGTTCTCCGGCGAACCTCGGGAAGCGCGCGTGAACAGTAACCGGATGCAGATCCAGATCCAAAACTCGGTTGACTTTCCTCCCGAAACCCTAATTTTTTTGCCATGTTCATCGTGTCGTAACTTTGCATCCGTAGATCCGTTTTGGGCGTGTAGCATATCAAAATGTTCGTCTCAAAGAGTACATCATTTCATATCAGTGCATCATTTTCATTTGAGTTCATTTTGATGCCTGAAATGCTGTTCGAAGAGTGCTATTTGGGATAATTGTCAGATCTGCTGCTCCAAATAGCTATTTGTCATTTTTTCCATGATTATTGTGTGCAAGATATGCCCCTGACCTCTACATATGTTTTGTTATATGTTTTGTCATCTTTCCAGTGGTGCCATCCATGTATTTTTGTGATGTGTGTGGTGACTAGCACAAGATTGCAAAGTGGTGCATTCGTTAATGCTGATTTCAGGGACTTAGCAATTCCACTAAGTCCTTGGACTGTTTTTATTAATATGTCATATGTTCATGTTGTTTCCTAGTGATCCGTGCCTCTTTTGAGGATGATCAGTAAGGATGATTTGTTAATCTTGTAGTGTTATATCCATCCATGTCTTTGTTTGCAATTATGGAGCAACCTAGCTTGAGTCAATCGAGCTCAACTTTTGCTATTTCGTGAATCTGGGCAGATTGTCTACTAGTTAGCGATTTTGTCGAGGATGTTGTAGTTGATCCGTGCATGCTATGTTATTGTTCTTGCCATGTCTGGCTTGTCTAATGTGTATTCTTGATGGGTGCATGATTATGTTGTCATGCCTTGCTCTGTAGTGAGTGCATCGAGCTCGTAAACATGCCTACTTGATATCTGTTTTGCATGCTCCAGTTTTTCACCAAGTCTTTGATCTGATTATGTTTTTGCCATGTTCACATGCTTGCAATTGTATGTTCTGATCCCTTTTGGCTTAATGTCACTAAGGGTCTTTTGTTAATCCCTTTGAGTAGCCCCAGACCATGCTTTACTTTGCCATGTTAAGTTCCTGTAACATATAGATTTCTTGCTCCAAAGTGGGCTACCTGATCTGAAATTCTAGACAAGTGTTAATTTCACTAAGTCTGAAATCTGTTAACCAATTGCACTTTTGCCATGCTTGTTTGAACCTGTTAATGGATGAATTTGCCGTAGCTCAGTGTTCCTCTTTTGTCAAGCATCATGAGTGGATCCCTGCCATGTATTTTGTTGCCATTTTTGGGTGATGTAGCATGTTTGTCTTGTTGCATTTATATGGCTACTTGCTGTTTATCGCAGGCCGGTGCCATATTTGAATTGCTTGCCATTTCCAAACCGTGCATCCGTTTCCGGTGTTCTTTATATCGATTTCAACTGAAATCACCTCACCTTTCCAGTGGCACACTTGGATTTCCAATTTGAGGCCAGGTTCATTCATCTCTTGTCCAATCTTGCATATGCATCACATTTCGCATCCCGCATAGCATACCATGTTTGCATCATGTTGTTTGAGCTTTGCACGTGGTTGATTGCGTTCCCCTTGCTTGTTTGTCTTGTTTGGGTAGAGCCGGGAGACGAGTTCGCTAACGAGGAGCCTGTTGAGTTTGCTTTCGAGGACCAAGTCAACTCTGACAACTTTGCAGGCAAGATGATCATACCCTTGAAATCACTTCTATCTTTGCTTTGCTAGATGCTCGCTCTTTTGCTATGCCTATGCTATGATGCCTACCACTTGCTTATCATGCCTCCCAAATTGCCATGTCAAACCTCTAACCCACCATGTCCTAGCAAACCGTTGATTGGCTATGTTACCGCTTTGGTCAGCCCCTCTTATAGCGTTGCTAGCTGCAGGTGAAGATTGGAGACCGTTCCTTGTTGGAACATTATTTTCTTTTTGGGATATCATCATATTGCCTTGTTATCTTAATGCATCTATATACTTGGTAAAGGGTGGAAGGCTCGGCCTTTTTGCCTAGTGTTTTGTTCCACTCTTGCCGCCCTAGTTTCCGTCATATCGGTGTTATGTTCCCGGATTTTGCGTTCCTTACGCGGTTGGGTAATAATGGGAACCCCTTGACAGTTCGCCTTGAATAACACAATTCCAGCAATGCCCAAATTTGGTTTTACCATTTGCCACCTAGCCTCTTTTTCCCTTGGGTTTCCGAAGCCCAAGGGTCATCTTATTTAAACCCCCCGGGCCAGTGCTCCTCTGAGTGTTGGTCCACCTGTCAGCTGCCGGTGGCCACCAGGGGCAATTCTGGGCTGGCCTACCCGTACCTAGGACAATCTAAGTGTGCCCTGAGAATGAGATATGTGCAGCTCCTATCGGGATTTGTCGGCACATTCGGGCGGTGTTGCTGGATTTGTTTTAACTTGTCGAAGTGTCTTGTAGAACAGGGATACCGAGTGTGATCGGAATGTCTCGGGAGAAGGTATATCCTTCATTGACCGTGAGAGCTTGTCATGGGCTAAGTTGGGACTCCCCTGGAGGGATTTGAAATTTGGAAAGCCGTGCCTGCGGTTATGGGCAGATGGGAATTTGTTAATGTCCGGTTGTAGATAACTTGAACCTTAACTTAATTAAAATGAATCAACTGTGTGAGTTGCCGTGATGGTCTCTTCTCGGCGGAGTCCGGGAAGTGAACACGGTGTTGGAGTAATGCTTGTCGTAGGATGTTCTCTAGTTCGTCGTTCGCGCTTTGCCTTCTCTTCTCGCTCTCTTTTGCGAACAGGTTAGCCACCATATATGCTAGTCGCTTGCTGCAGCTCCACATATTACCTTGCCTTACCTATAAGCTTAAATTGTATTGATCGCGAGGGTGCGAGATTGTTGAGTCCCTGTGGCTCAGAGATTACTTCCAAACCAGATGCAGGGCCTAATGACTCCGTTCCAGATGACGTGCTTGAGCTCAAGTGGGAGTTCGACGAGGACTCACGCTGATACTACGTGTCTTTCCCTGATGATCAGTAGTGGTTCCCAGTTGGGGCGATCGGGACCGTGTCGCATGTTGGGTTGGTCTTTTATTTTGGCACCATAGTCGGGCCATGAGTGATTGGATGATGTAATGCTATTTATGTACTTTGTTTGACGTGGCGAGGGTAAGCCAACTATGTACCTTCTCCTTTTATTATTCATATTACATGGGATGTTGTGAAGATTGCCTTACTTGCGACATTGCTTTCAATGCGGTTATGCCTCTAAGTCGTGCTTCGACACGTAGGAGATATATCCGCATCGAGGGCGTTACAAGTTGGTATCAGAGCCTTCCCCGACCTTAGGAGCCCCCACTGCTTGATCGTTTTAGCAGCCGAGTTGAGTTTTGAAAAAAATGTTTTGAGTCATTTAGGAATTATATATCGGAGAGTTTAGGAATTCTTTTACTCCCCAGTCCCTTCATCGCTCTGGTAAGGCATCCTGACGTAGAGTTTTGAATGCATTCGTTCATTTTGTTCGGATGTGAAGACTATATGTTGCAATTTCATTCCGTTGGATTCAGCTTCAATATTTGTCTATCAATGTGCTAATGGATGTCAACCTCTTCAGGATGGCTCCTCCAACGCGCACGACTCCGAATCCTGTTCCGCCACCACCTCCTCCTCCTCCGGAGGCATGGCAAGCTGTGATGGCCGCAACCAATGCAAACACGCAGTTGATCATGCAAATTCTTCAAGAGCACAATCAAGCGAACCAAGGCAACCAAGGCAACAATCAGAACCACATTGCTACACTCAACCAGTTCTTTGCTAACCAGCCAAAGACTTTCAGCAATTGTGTTGAGGCAACTGATGCTGACGATTGGCTCGTGGACTTGTGCAAGCATTTCGAGTGCAGTAACGTCAGGCCTGAGGACTTTGTCAAGTTCGCTTCCTTCCAACTCAAAGACCAAGCTGCAGAATGGTTCCAACAGTACAAGGATTCCAAAGGAGGTCGTGTGATTACCTGGGATGAATTCCGTCAAGACTTCAAAGCTCATCATATTCCCTAGAGCGTGGTTGAAAGCAAGCGTGAGGAATTCCGTAACCTGAAGCAAGGCTCTTTGTCTGTCTATGACTACAACAAGTTGTTTCAGAAGCTCGCCTGCTTTGCTAAGCAGGACGTCCCTGACGAGAAGAGCATGATATACCAGTTCAGGGGTGGTCTCAGAGAAGAAATCCAGCTAGCTCTTGTTCTCTTTGAGCCCTTGAGGTACGATGAGTTCTACAACATGGCATTGAAGCAAGAGGCTGCTCAACTGAAGTGTGATGCCTCCAAGAAGCGAGTCAGAGATGCTACTCCTTCTTCCTCTACTCAAGTGGCCAAGTAGCAGAAGTATTGGCTTCCTCCTCCTCCATTCCATCAGCCGTATCAGAAGAGCAAAGGTGGTAGTGGATCTTCCCACACACCCAACCCTGGCTTTCAGAACAAGACTTCGTCTCAAGCTCCAAGATCGAGTGCTCCGTATCACCGTCCGCTTTCAGAGGTCACGTGCAACAAGTGCCAACAGAAGGGTCACTATGCCAACAAATGCTTCAATTAGAGGCACCTCCCTCCTCCTCCTCCTGTGAGATCGGCAAGTACAGCTGTGGTCAAGCATAACCCCAAGCACGCCAAGGTCAATTTGATGAATGCAGCTCAGGCAGAGGACTCGTCAGACTTCATCATGGGTAACCACCCTGTTAATGATATTCCATCTAAAGTTCTTTTTGACACTGGTGCATCGCATTGTTTCATCTCGAGACCGTTTACATCTAGGCATGAATTGACTTTGCAAGTTTTGCCTAGTCTGTTAGCAGTTGTCTCTCTGTAGGATCGAAAGTATGTCTAGAGGGGGGGGTGATTAGACTACTTGACCAAATAAAAACTTAACCTTTTCCCAATTTTAGTTCTTGGCAGATTTTAGCTATTTTAGGACAAGTCAAGCAATCATCACACAATTCAAGCAAGCATGCAAAGAGTATATTGGCAGCGGAAAGTAAAGCATGCAACTTGCAAGAATGTAAAGCGAAGGGTTTGGAGAATTCAAACGCAATTGGAGACACGGATGTTTTTCCCGTGGTTCGGATAGGTGGTGCTATCCTACATCCACATTGATGGAGACTTCAACCCACAAAGGATAACGGTTGCGAGAGTCCACGGAGGGCTCCACCCACAAAGGGTAACGGTTGCGCGAGTCCACAAAGGGCTCCACCCACGAAGGGTCCACGAAGAAGCAACCACCCACAAAGGGTCCACGAAGAAGCAACCTTGTCTATCCCACCATGGCCATCGCCCACACAGGACTTGCCTCACTAGCGGTAGATCTTCACGAAGTAGGCGATCTCCTTGCCCTTACAAACTCCTTGGTTCAACTCCACAATCTTGTCGGAGGCTCCCAAGTGACACCTAGCCAATCTAGGAGACACCACTCTCCAAGAAGTAACAAATGGTGTGTAGGTAATGAACTCCTTGCTCTTGTGCTTCAAATGATAGTCTCCCCAACACTCAACTCTCTCTCATAGGATTTGGATTTTGTGGAAAGAATATTTGAGTGGAAAGCAACTTGGAAAGGCTAGAGATCAAGATTCATAAGGTAGGAATGGAATGTCTTGGTCTCAACACATGAGTAGGTGGTTGTCTCTCAGAACATATAAGTTGGAATGGTGTATGTGTTCTGATGGCTCTCTCTTCGAATGAAGAGGAGGTGGAGGGGTATATATAGCCTCCACACAAAATCCAACCGTTACACACAGTTTTCCAATCTCGGTGGGACCGAATCAACAAACTCGGTCGGACCGAATATGTAAACCTAGTGACCGTTAGAGATTTTCGGTGGGACTGACATGCAACTCGTGGGACCGATATGGTTAGGGTTTGGGCATAACGTAATCTCGGTGAGACCGATTACACAAACTCGGTGAGACCGAATTTGGTAATTAGCTAACCAGAGAGTTGGTCAGGCAAACTCGGTGGGACCAATTTGCTCTTTCGGTGAGACCGAAAAGTTACAAAGGGGAAACACTGAATTTACATTGCAATCTCGGTGGGACCGATTCGCTCTTTCGGTGAGACCGAAAAGTTATGAAAGGGAAACAGAGAGTTTGCAATCCCATCTCGGTGAGACCGAGATCCCTATCGATAGAACCGAATTGCTAGGGTTTGGCAGTGGCTTATGACAAGTGAAACTCGGTGGCATCGGATAGGTAGAATCGGTAGGACCGAGTTTGGCTTAGGGTTTAGGTCATATGTGGATATGGGAAAGTAGTTGAGGGTTTTGGAGCATATCATTAAGCACATGAAGCAAGAGGCTCATTAAGCAACACCTCATCCCTCCTTGATAGTATTGGCTTTTCCTAAAGACTCAATGTGATCTTGGATCACTAAAATATAAAATGAAGAGTCTTGAGCTTTTGAGCTTGAGCCAATCCTTTGTCCTTAGCATTTTGAGGGTTCCACTTTCACATCCATGCCATGCCAATCATTGAGCTTTCCTGAAATAATCATCTTGGAATAGCATTAGCTCAATGAGCTATATGTTGTTATGAATTACCAAAACCACCTAGGGATAGTTGCACTTTCACTCTCCGGGTAAGCGCATGCATGCAAACTCCATCGTTCCGGATGTTACTATCACCTTGGGTGACTGCAAGTTTCTGGCTTCTCCAACGGTTCTTGGTGACTCGGATATTGATCTTATTCTCGGAATGGATTGGCTTTCTAAGCACAAGGCGCATCTTGATTGTGCAGCCAGGAAGATTCAATTGACTCATTCGTCTGAGGATGTAATTGTCTTTGCCACTCGTGATGATACCATCCGTCTGTTTTCTCTCAATGAGAAGAGTGAACTCGATGCCATCTCTCAAATTCCAGTCATTTGCGAATATCAAGACGTCTTTCCAGAAGAGCTTCCAGGAATGCCTCCGCACCGGCCAGTTGAATTCGTCATCGATCTTGAGCCTGGCACGGAACCGGTTTGCAAGCGTCCTTACAAGCTCGGACCTAAAGAGTTGAAGGAGCTGAAGAAGCAACTCGATATTCAAGAACGGATGGGTCTCATCCGACCTAGTTCCTCTCCGTGGGGTTGTGGAGTTCTTTTTTTGAAGAAGAAGGATGGAACGGCCGACTTTGTGTTGACTACCGTCCATTGAACAAGAAGACTATCAAGAACAAATACCCACTCCCCAACATCAACGAGCTGTTCGAACAACTCAAAGGTGCCCAAGTATTCTCCAAGGTTGATCTTCATATGGGTTATCACCAGATTCGTATCCGTGAGCAAGATATTCCCAAGACGGCTTTCAGGAAAAGCTATGGTTCATATGAATACACTGTCATGTCTTTTGGCCTCGTCAATGCTCGTCCGACTTTCTCTCGCATGATGAACTTCATCTTCAACGCCTACACCAATGACTTTGTTTTGGTCTATCTCGACGACATTCTGGTCTTTTCGAAGAACAAGGAAGATCATGCCAAGCATTTGCGTTTGGTACTCGATAAGCTCAGGGAACACCAGTTCTACGCCAAGTTCTCAAAGTGCGAATTTTGGGTCGATGAGATTCTTTATCTTGGACATATCATCTCTGCCAAGGGAATTGCGGTGAATCCTGAGAAGGTGTCTGCAATTGTGAATTGGGAACCACCTCAGAACGTGAAGCAACTCCGTAGCTTCCTCGGTCTCGCAAGCTACTGTCGAAGGTTCATGGAGAAATTTTCAAAGATCGCGAAGCCTCTCTCAAATCTTCTCCAGAAGCACGTCAAGTACGTTTGGTCTCCGGATTGTGACATCGCTTTCAACACTTTGAAAGAGAAATTGGTCACTGCTCCAGTTCTAACTCCTCCTGATGAATCCAAACCGTTCGAGGTCTTCTGCGATGCCTCTCTTCAAGGTCATGGTACAGTGTTGATGCAAGAGAAGAAAGTTGTGGCTTATACCTCTCGCCAGTTGAAGCCCAACGAGAAGAACTACCCCACTCATGACCTCGAGTTGGCGGCAGTTGTGCATGCTCTTTTGACTTGGAGACATCTCTTATTGGGAAGAAAAGTGGACATCTTCAGTGACCACAAGAGTCTCAAGTACATCTTCACTCAGCCTAATCTCTACCTCAGGCAGACTCGATGGGTCGAAATGATTCAAGAGTATAATCCAAGTATCGAGTATACTCCAGGCAAGGCCAATGTGATTGCTGACGCATTGAGCAGGAAGGCGTATTGCATCAGTCTTATTCTCAAGCCTTATCAACCCGAGCTTTGTGAAGCTTTCCGCAAACTCAATCTGCAAGTTGTTCCTCAAGGTTTCCTCGCCAACCTTCAAGTCTCTCCTACCCTGGAAGACCAAATTCGCCAAGCTCAGCTTCTTGATGCTATGGTGAAAAAGGTGAAGATTGGGATTGCCAAGAGTCAACCCAAGTACAAGTGCTACCGCCTTGATGACAAGGATACTCTTTTCTTCGAGGATCGTATTGTTGTGCCCAAAGGTGATCTTCGTAAGGTTATCATGAACGAGGCTCACAATTCACTCCTCTCCATCCACCCTGGGAGCACGAAGATGTATTAGGACCTCAAGCAGGCTTATTGGTGGACTCGAATGAAGCGTGAGATTGCTCAGTTCGTGAATGAGTGTGATGTCTCCAGAAGAGTGAAGGCATAACACCAAAGGCTAGCTGGTCTCCTCCAACCTCTTGCCATTCCAAAATGGAAGTTCGACCACATTGAGATGGACTTGTAGCTGGGTTTCCAAAGTCCAAGCATGGCAATGATGCTATATTCGTTGTCATCGACAAACTCACTAAAGTGGCTCACTTTCTGCCTATCAAAGAGTCAATCACTGCAGCTCAATTGGCGGAGCTCTATACCTCTCGAATTGTCTCGCTGCACGGTATTCCACAGGTGATCTCTTCAGACTCTGGTAGCATCTTTACCTCCAAGTTTTGGGATTCTTTTCAGAAGGCCATGGGCACCAACATCTGCTTCAGCACAGCTTTCCATCCTCAAACTAGCGGTCAAGTCGAGCGTGTCAATCAGATTCTTGAAGATATGCTCAGGGCTTGTGTGATCTCCTTCGGCTTGAAGTGGGAGGATTGTCTTCCATATGCTGAATTCTCCTACAACAACAGTTTTCAAGCAAGTCCGGGCAAGGCCCCATTCGAAATTCTCTATGGCAGGAAGTGTCGTACCCCTCTCAACTGGTCTGAAACCGGCGAACGGCAACTTCTGGGTAATGACTTAATCATAAAGGCAGAGGAGATGTGCAAAGTCATTCAAGATAACCTCAAAGCAGCGCAATCGCGCCAGAAGAGCTACTATGATAGTAAGCACCGTGATTTGGCTTTCGAGATCGGAGATCATGTTTACCTCCGCATCTCTCCAATGAAAGGTACTCGTCGCTTTGGTATCAAAGGGAAGCTTGCCCCTAGATACGTGGGACCTTTCAAGGTCGTCAGCAAGAGAGGCGATCTCGCCTATCAACTCGAGCTTCCTTCAAACTTTGCAAATGTGCATGACGTGTTCCATGTCTCTCAGCTCCGCAAGTGCTTCAAGACTCTTGACCGCACCGTCAACTTCGAAGACATTGATCTCCAAGAAGATTTCTCTTATCGTGAGCACCCCGTTGCTATTCTTGAAGAGACTGAATGCAAGACTCGCAATAAGTCAATCAAATTCCCCAAAGTCAAGTGGTAACACCATTCCGACCGTGAAGCCACCTGGGAACGCGAGGATCACCTCCGTTCCGAGTACCTGGAGTTCCTTCAGTCCTAGATCTCGGGACGAGATCCTTTCGTAGTGGAGTGTTGTAACACCCCGGATATGATTTACCTAATATGTAATCCAACTCTTGCCGTTTCCGGCGTTAAGTTATTTTATTTTCTCGGGTTCGGGTTTTTGTCTCCGTGTGTTGTTGTCGTTGTCATGCATCTCATATCATGTCATCATGTGCATTGCATTTGCATACGTGTTCGTCTCATGCATCCGAGCATTTTCCCCGTTGTCCGTTTTGCATTCTAGCGCTCCGTTCTCCTCCGGTGGTCATTTCTACCTTTCTTTCGTGTGTGGGGTTTAAACATTTCCGGATTAGACCGAGACTTGCCAAGAGGCCTTGGTATACTACCGGTAGACCGCTTGTTAAGTTTCGTACCATTTTGACTTCGTTTGATGCTCCAATGGTTAACCGAGGGACCGAGAAGGCCTCGTGTGTGTTGCAGGCCCACACCCCTCCAATTTGTCCCAAAACCCACCAAACCCTCTCCATCATCTAGAGCGTTCGATCACGATCGCGTGGCCGAAAACCGCACCTCATTTGGACACTCCTAGCTCCCTCTATGCCTATAAATACACCACCCTTCCGAAATTTCGGTTCTTCTTCCCCCCGAAACCCTAAAGATCCAGATCCACTGCCACCGGACATGTCCGCCGCGCCAGACATTTCGTCCGCCGATGCGCGCGGCCACTGACGGGGCGCCACGTGGCACCACCCGGCCTCCTCCGCCGCCAGCCCGCGAGGCCCGGGGCGGGACCACCCCGGCCCGCGCGCCCGTCGCCGCTCGTCCTCCACACCGCCTCCCGTCGTCCCCGCGGCCGGCGCAGCTCCTCCCGGCCGGCCGCCGTGCCGCCATTGCCGGCCACCACCGCCCGTCGGCCGCGCCGCCGACGCCGCCCCTCGCCGCTGCGGCCAGCGCCGGCGACGCCCGCGACCATCACGGCTCCGGCCTCCTCCTCCACTCCGGCAAGCCGGCGAGCTCCTTCCTGCTCCGGCCGACTCTTCCTCCGGCGACCTCGAGTTCTCCGGCGAACCTCGAGAAGCGCGTGTGAACAGTAACCAGATGCAGATCCAAAACTCGGTTGACTTTCCTCTTGAAACCCTAATTTTATTGCCATGTTCATCGTGCCGTAACTTTGCATCCGTCGATCTGTTTTGGCGTGTAGCATATCAAAATGTTCGTCTCAGAGAGTAAATCATTTCATCTCATTGCATCATTTTCATTTGAGTTCATATTGATGCCCGAAATGCTGTTGGAGGAGTGCTATTTGGGATAATTGTCAGATCTGCTGCTCCAAATAGCTATTTGTCATTTTTGCCATGATTATTGTGTGCATGATATGCCCCTGAGCTCTACATATGTTTTGTTATATGCTTTGTCATCTTTCCAGTGGTGCCATCCATGTATTTTTGTGATGTGTGTGGTGACTTGCACAAGCTTGCAAAGTGGTGCATTCGTTAATGCTGATTTCAGGGATTTAGCAATTCCACTAAGTCCTTGGACTGTTTTTATCAATATGCCATATGTTCATGTTGTTTCCTAGTGATCCGTGCCTCTTTTGAGGATGATCAGTAAGGATGATTTGTTAATCTTGTAGTGCTATATCCATCCATGTCTTTGTTTGCAATTATGGAGCAACGTAGCTTGAGTCAATCGAGCTCAACTTTTGCTATTTCGTGAATCTGGGCAGATTGTCTACTGGTTAGCGATATTGTTGAGGATGTTGTAGTTGATCCGTGCATGCTATGTTATTGTTCTTGCCATGTCTGGCTTGTCTAATGTGTATTCTTGATGGGTGCATGATTATGTTGTCATGCCTTGCTCTGTAGTGAGTGCATCGAGCTCGTAAACATGCCTACTTGATATCTGTTTTGCATGCTCCAGTTTTTCACCAAGTCTGTGATCTGATTATGTTTTTGCCATGTTCACATGCTTGCAATTGTATGTTATGATCCCTTTTGGCTCAAGGTCACTAAGGGAATTTTGTTAAGCTCTTTTAGTAGCTCCAGACCTTGCTTTACTTTGCCATGGTAAGTTCCTGTAGCATATAGATTTCTGGCTCCAAAGTGTGCCACCTGATCGGAAATTCCAGACAAGTGTTAATTTCACTAAGTCTGAAATCTGTTAACCAATTGCACTTTTGCCATGCTTGTTTGAACCTGTTAATGGATGAATTTGCCGTAGCTCAGTGTTCCTCTTTTGCCAAGCATCATGAGTGGATCCCTGCCATGTATTTTTTGCCATGTTTGGGTGCTGTAGCATGTTTGTCTTGTTGCATTTAGATGGCTACTTGCTGTTTATCGCAGGCTGGTGCCATATTTGAATTGCTTGCCATTTCCAAACCGTGCATCCGTTTCCGGTGTTCTTTATATCGATTTCAACCGAAATCACCTCAACTTTCCAGCAGCACACTTGGATTTCCAAGTTGGGACCAGGTTCATTCATCTCTTGTCAAATCTTGCATATGCATCACATTTCGCATCCCGCATACCATACAATGTTTGCATCATGTTGTTTGAGCTTTGCACGTGGTTGATTGCGTTCCCCTTGCTTGTTTGTCTTATTTGGGTAGAGCCGGGAGACGAGTTCGCTAACGAGGAGCCTGTTGAGTTTGCTTTCGAGGATCCTGTCAACTCTAACAACTTTGCAGGCAAGATGATCTTCCCCTTGAAATCACTTCTATCTTTGCTTTGCTAGATGCTCGCTCTTTTCCTATCCCTATGCTACGATGCCTACCACTTCCTTATCATGCCTCCCAAATTTCCATGTCAAACCTCTAACCCACCATGTCCTAGAAAACCGTTGATTGGCTATGTTACCGCCAACTCCTACTTGCCGCTGAATGCCTAGAGCTATCTAAGGGCACCACGCAACCCCTCTGGCTCTCTCTCTCTCTCTCACTCTCCCCGTGCTCCTCCTCCCCTCTGTCTCTCTCTCACGCGCACGACCGAACGCCACCGTTGCCGCCGCTCGCCGTAGCCATAGCCACCGTCCACCCCTCATCTTGTCGATGCGTCCAAAAGAACCGTCGTCCACTCCTGCATGGTCGACGCCAACCCGTTCAACTGCGGTGCTCTGAAACATCGTCTTCGAGCTCATCTTCAGCGCGCCCGCCGAAGATCGCTCTTGCCACCCCGCTTGCTCCGACGCCTCCCCCGAGCTACTCACCTGCTCATCGACTCCACCGTGAGCTCCTCTCTTTTCCCCCTCTTCTTTAGCGTTCTCCGTCATCCCCTGGCTCCGTTCCCCACCGCGGCCGAAACACGCCGCCGCCTGCGCTCGTCGCCGGTGACGCTCCGGTGACCATTTGGTCCTAGGCGTGCGCCCAACATGCTCACCGCCGCGCTTAGAGTGTCCCCAACGCCTCGCTGCGCTCATTTGCACACCGCAGCGCTGATTCCGCGAACACCCGAGCTCTGGCTCCGCCCGACTCGTCGCCGTCGTCGTTTCCGGCCACCCCAGCTCCGTCCAAGGCCACCGTTGGACGCGCCACACCGTCAGCTACCCGTAGCATCCACTTGCGCTTCGAACCGTGGCCGGAGCAGCGTTTCCGACGCTCTCCGCTGCGTCCGGCCACGCCGGCAGGTTGACCCCGTCTGACCAGGGGTTTGAACCCTCTCTCTCACTGAAATGCGGGCCCCGCCTGGCTAACTAAGTTAGTTAGTGATAATCCTATTTAGGTTAGTTAGGTTAGCCACTGACATGTGGGCCCTGGCCCTTGTTAATTAGCTAAGTCTTAGATTAACTTAATTTTAAACCCACAGTCACTGACGTGTGGGTCCAGGGACTAATTAGCCTAGATTAACTGTTAGTTAGTGCTAATTAACCCTGTTTGTTGACTGACTCACTGACCAGTGGACCCCACTGGTCAGGTTTGACCTGGACCCACCCAGTTGACCTGCTGACGTCGCAGTGACGTAGTGCTGACGCAATAATACATTTTCTGGATTAAAATAAACCAGGAAATTCTAGAAAATAGTATAAACTTCTAAAATCATAGAAATTCAACCGTAACACCATATGAAATAATTTATATATGAAAAATGATCAGAAAAATCCAATCTATCCATATGTACTAGTTTCATACATGTTTAAACAACTTAACCTCACTGTTTAGTTCAAAACATGATCATGCACTATTTGAATTCATAGCTTGAATCTAAATTTGAACCTTGAGTTCTAATCAACTCAAACCCTTCTGTTCTTAGCCGCATTAGCTCAAATCACAGCATATTGACATGTCATGATCATGCATCATATTGTGCATTGCATTTATTGTACTCTTTCTGTGTTTGCCGGTGTTTGTTCCCCCTCGGTAGATGTATGTTTCGACGATGAGATCGATGACAACGATGAAGAACTATACTATCTTTAGAAGTGCTAGGCAAGCAAAACCCCCTTGTTCATTTCGATACAATCCCACTCTCTCGCTCCTGCTCTCTTTTACTGCATTAGGACAACAACGCTTCAACTCTTACATGCTGAAGTAGTTGAACCCCTTTCCTTGCATGACCTGTCATTGCCACACTAAATAGATGAAACCCACTAGCATGAGTAGGAGTTGTTTGTGCCCTGGTGTGCCTACTCATTCATGCTTGTTTGTCATGCCTACTATTGCTTAGAGTTGAGTCAGGTCTGATTCATCGGGGATGAATTAGAGGTGTGAGAACATGTCCTACTGTTGTGAGCTAAGTGTGTGAACACCATTTGGTAAAGGTATCGGTGAGAGGCCATGTAGGAGTACATGGTGGGTTGTCTCATTGAAGCCGTCCTTAGGAACTGAGTTCTGTGTTTGTGATCCATGAACAGCTACTACCACGCATTGGAATGCTTAAGTGCCCCTGTCGACCTATTAATCAACCTGATCTCTGTCCAGGAGTTGCAACTAGTTTCTGGTGTTTGTAGGTTGTGTTAGTATCTACCAAGTGGTACCTGATACAGGTGGGCTTGGGATAGACTAGGCACCATGGCACGGTGTACCAATCGTAGATCCATCCGTTGAGGTAGGCTTGGGAACCCTGCACACATCGTTTGGGGCCGTGAGCGACACCCCGGCCAAATCTCCTTGCGGATGGAACCCGAATAGGCGATGAACCTGGACTAGAGACTTGTTGGTTACTCAGGTCGTGGCCGACTCCGTCGCCAGGCTTCCGCTTGAAGGTTGCCGAGATACACGATGTGTACATGGTGGTAAGTGGCGAGAGCGTGTGTGAAGAAGTACACCCCTGCAGGGTTATCATTATCTATTCGAATAGCCGGATTCCTCGGATATGGAAACTTGGACCCCTTGCATAGTTCATAGACAAGTGAAAGTGGATACTCTAAAATGCGCAAGATAAGTGTGAGTGCTATGGATGTCCTTCTCGTAGGAAGACGGGAGTGGATCCATAGTGGTGTATTGATATGGTGAATATGTGGATTCGTGTGCGCCACCTCAAAAGAGTTATTTGAAGCCATAGTTTAGGATAGCCACTGAGTCAAAGCTGGCTTGCTACAGTCAAACTCCACCACCCCCTTTGTTGATACTGATGCATATGTAGCTAGTTCTGATGTAAGTCTTGCTGGGTACATTTGTACTCACGTTTGCCTATTCTATGTTTTGCAGAAAGACGTCAGTCTTGCTAGTAGTTTCGTGTGGACTTCGACGTTTAGCTCGTTACCTCAACTACGATCTTGTACCCTTGGGAGGGTCTTGTAGATAGTCAGGCTTCTTAGCCTTCTTCATTTGTAGTTGTCTGTACTCAGACAAGTTATGCTTCCGCATGTGCTTTGACTTGTATGCTCTGAATGTTGGGTCATGAGACCCATGTTTGTAATATCTCGCTCCTCGGAGCCTAATGAATAAATACTTGAGTTGTAGAGTTATGTTGTGATGCCATGTTGTATTTACACATATCGAGCATATTGTGTGTATGATTGAAATGCTTGGTATGTGTGGGATCCGACAACCTAGTTGTTCATCCTTGGTGGACTCTCTTATGGGGAAATCTAGTCTTGTGCTTCCATGAGCCATAGTAGTCCGCTACAGCCCGGTTCACCGGAGTCCTGCTTGTTGGAAATATGCCCTAGAGGCAATAATAAATTGATTATAATTATATTTCCTTGTTCATGATAATCGTTTATTATCCATGCTAGAATTGTATTGATAGGAAACTCAGATACATGTGTGGATACATAGACAACACCATGTCCCTAGTAAGCCTCTAGTTGACTAGCTCGTTGATCAATAGATGGTTACGGTTTCCTGACCATGGACATTGGATGTCGTTGATGACGGGATCACATCATTAGGAGAATGATGTGATGGACAAGACCCAATCCTAAGCCTAGCACAAAGATCGTGTAGTTCGTATGCTAAAGCTTTTCTAATGTCAAGTATCATTTCCTTAGACCATGAGATTTTGCAACTCCCGGATACCGTAGGAATACTTTGGGTGTGCAAACGTCACAACGTAACTGGGTGGCTATAAAGGTGCACTACGGGTATCTCCGAAAGTGTCTGTTGGGTTGGCACGAATCGAGACTGGGATTTGTCACTCCATGTAAACAGAGAGGTATCTTTGGGCCCACTCGGTAGGACATCATCATAATGTGCACAATGTGACCAAGGAGTTGATCACGGGATGATGTGTTACGAAACGAGTAAAGAGACTTGCCAGTAATGAGATTGAACAAGGTATCGAGATACCGACGATCGAATCTCGGGCAAGTATCGTACCGCTAGACAAAGGGAATTGTATACGGGATTGATCGAATCCTCGACATCGTGGTTCATCCGATGAGATCATCGTGGAACATGTAGGAACCAACATGGGTATCCAGATCCCGCTGTTGGTTATTGACCGGAGAATGTCTCGGTCATGTCTGCATGGTTCCCGAACCCGTAGGGTCAACACACTTAAGGTTCGATGACGCTAGGGTTACAGGGAATAGATATACGTGGTTACCGAATGTTGTTCGGAGTCCCGGATGAGATCCCGGACGTCACGAGGAGTTCCGAAATGGTCCGGAGGTAAAGATTTATATATGGGAAGTCCTGTTTTGGTCGCCGGAAATGTTTCGGGGTTTATCGGTAACGTACCGGGACCACCGAGAGGGTCCCGGGGGTCCACCAAGTGGGGCCACCAGCCCCAGAAGGTTGCGTGGGCCAAGTGTGGGAGGGGACCAGCCCCAGGTGGGCTGGTGCGCCCCCCCACCAAGGCCCAAGGCGCAAGGGAGAGGGAAGGGGGGCAAACCCTAGGGCAGATGGGCCCTAAGGCCCACCCCAGGTGCGCCTCCCTTCTCTCCCCCCTTGGACGCACCCTAGACGTGTTTTGGGCGCTTCCGCCCCCCCTAGGGAGGGAACCCTAGATGGGGGCACAGCCCCTCCCCTTCCCCTATATATACTTGAGGTTAGGAGGGATGCAAGACACACGATTTGATCTTTCCCTAGCGCAGCCCTACCTCTCTCCTCCTCGTCTCTTGCGGTGTTTGGCGAAGCCCTGCTGGAGTACCACGCTCCTCCACCACCACCATGCCATTGTGCTGCTACTGGATGGAGTCTTCCTCAACCTCTCCCTCTCTCCTTGCTGGATCAAGGCATGGGAGACGTCACCGGGCTATACGTGTGTTGAACGCGGAGGTGCCGTCCGTTCGGCACTAGGATCTCCGGTGATTTGGATCACGAGGGGTACGACTCCTTCAACCCGTTCTCTTGATCGCTTCTGCATAGCGATCTACAACGGTATGTAGATGCACTCTCCTTCCCCTCATTGCTGGTTTCTCCATAGATAGATCTTGGTGACACGTAGGAAAATTTTGAATTTCTGCTACGTTACCCAACAGTGGAATCATGAGCTAGGTCTATTGCATAGATTCTATGCACGAGTAGAACACAAAGTAGTTGTGGGCGTTGATTTTGTTCAATATGCTTACCGTTACTAGTCCAATCTTGATTCGGCGGCCCGGACCGACCTTACACGTACTCTTACGTGAGACTGGTTCCACCGACTGACATGCACTAGTTGCATAAGGTGGCTAGCGGGTGTCTATCTCTCCCACTTTAGTCGGATCGGATTCGATGAAAAGGGTCCTTATGAAGGGTAAATAGCAATTGGCATATCACGTTGTGGTTTTTGCGTAGGTAAGAAACGTTCTTGCTAGAAACCCATAGCAGCCACGTAAAACATGCAAACAACAATTAGAGGACGTCTAACTTGTTTTTGCAGGGTATGCTATGTGATGTGATATGGCCAAAACGATGTGATGAATGATATATGTGATGTATGAGATTGATCATGTTCTTGTAATAGGAATCACGACTTGCATGTCGATGAGTATGACAACCGGCAGGAGCCATAGGAGTTGTCTTTATTTATTGTATGACCTGCGTGTCATTGAACAACGCCATGTAATTACTTTACTTTATTGCTAACCGGTAGCCATAGTAGTAGAAGTAATAGTTGGCGAGCAACTTCATGGAGACACGATGATGGAGATCATGATGATGGAGATCATGGTGTCATGCCGGTGACAAGATGATCATGGAGCCCCAAGATGGAGATCAAAGGAGCTATATGATATTGGCCATATCATGTCACTATTATTTGATTGCATGTGATGTTTATCATGTTTTTGCATCTTGTTTACTTAGAACGATGGTAGTAAATAAGATGATCCCTCATAATAATTTCAAGAAAGTGTTCCCCCTAACTGTGCACCGTTGCGACAGTTCGTTGTTTCGAAGCACCATGTGATGATCGGGTGTGATAGATTCTAACGTTCACATACAACGGGTGTAAGACAGATTTACACACGCGAAACACTTAGGTTGACTTGATGAGCCTAGCATGTACAGACATGGCCTCGGAACACAAGAGACCGAAAGGTCGAGCATGAGTCGTATGGTAGATATGATGAACATGAAGATGTTCACCGATGATGACTAGTCCGTCTCACGTGATGATCGGACACGGCCTAGTTGACTCGGATCATGTAATCACTTAGATGACTAGAGGGATGTCTATCTAAGTGGGAGTTCATAAGATGAACTTAATTATCCTGAACATAGTCAAAAGATCTTCGCAAATTATGTCGTAGCTCGCGCTTCAGTTCTACTGTTTAGATATGTTCCTAGAGAAAATTTAGTTGAAAGTTGATAGTAGCAATTATGCGGACTAGGTCCGTAAACTGAGGATTGTCCTCATTGCTTCATAGAAGGCTTATGTCCTTAATGCAACGCTCGGTGTGCTGAACCTCGAACGTCGTCTATGGATGTTGCGAACATCTGACATGCACATTTTGATAACTACGTGATAGTTCAGTTAAACGGTTTAGAGTTGAGGCACCGAAGACGTTTTGAAACATCGCGAAACATATGAGATGTTTCGAGGGCTGAAATTGGGATTTCAGGCTCGTGCCCACATCAAGAGGTATAAGACCTCCGACGATTTTCTTAGCCTGCAAACTAAGGGAGAAAAGCTAAATTGTTGAGCTTGTGCTCAGATTGTCTGAGTATAACAATCATTTCATTCGAGTGGGAGTTGATCTTCCAGATGAGATAGTGATATTTCTCCGAAGTCATTGCCACCAAGCTGCTAGAGCTTCGTGATGAACTATAACACATCAGGGATAGATATGATGATCCTTGAAATATTCGCGATGTTTGACACCGCGAAAGTAGAGATCAAGAAGGAGCATCAATTGTTGATGGTTAGTGAAACCACTAGTTTCAAGAAGGGCAAGGGCAAGAAGGGATACTTCATGAAATGGCAAATCAGCTGCTGCTCTAATGAAGAAACCCAAAGTTGAACCCAAACCCGAGACTAAGTGCTTCTGTATTAAGGGGAACAACCACTGGAGCAGAATTACCCTAGATACTTGGTAGATGAGAAGGCTGGCAAGGTCGGTAGAAGTATATTGGATATACATTGTGTTAATGTGTACTTTACTAGTACTCCTAGTAGCACCGGGGTATTAGATACCGGTTCGGTTACTAAGTGTTAGTAACTCGAAATAAAAGCTAAGGAATAAACGGAGACTAGCTAAAAGGTGAGATGACGATATGTGTTGGAAGTATTTCCAAGGTTGATCAAATATCGTACGCTCCTTCTACCATCAAGATTGGTGTTTGCGTTGAGCATAGACATGATTGGATTATGTCTATCGCAATACGGTTATTCATTTAAGGAGAATAATGGTTACTTTGTTTATCTGAATAATACCTTCAATGGTCTTGCACCTAAAATGAATGGTTTATTGAATCTCAATCGTAGTGATACACATGTTCATGCCAAAAGATATAAGATAGTAATGATAGTACCACCTACTTGTGGCACTGCCACGTAAGTCATATCGGTATAAAACGCATGAAGAAGCTCCATGTTGATGGATCTTTGGGCTCACTCGTTCTTTGAAAATTTTGAGACATGCAAACCATGTCTATTGGTGTATATGCATGAAGAAACTCCATGCAAATGGACTGTTTGGACTCACTTGATTTTTGAATCAATTGAGACATGCAAATCATACCACATGGGCAAGATGACTGAAAGCCTCGTTTTCAGTAAAATGGAACTAGAAAGCAACTTGTTGGAAGTAATACATTTTGATGTGTGCAGTCCAATAAGTGCTGAGGCATGTAGTGGATATCGTTATGTTCTTACTTCACAAATGATTTGAGTAGATGTTGAGTATATTTACTTGATGAATCATGAGTCTGAATTATTGAAGGGTTCAAGTAATTTCAGAGTGAAGTTGAACATCGTCGTGAGAAGAGGATAAAATATCTATGATATGATCATAGAGATGAACATCTGTATTACGAGTTTGGCACAGAATTAAGACATTGTGGAAATTGTTTCACAACTAATACAGCCTGGAACACCATAGTGTGATGGTGTGTCCGAACATCATAACTGCACCCTATTGGATATGATGCATACCATGATGTCTCTTATCGAATTACCACAATAGTTTATGGGTTAGGCACTAAAGACAACCACATTCACTTTAAATAGGGCACCATGTAATTCCGATAAGATGATACCGTATGAACTATGGTTTAGAGAAACCTAAGCTGTCATTTCTTAAAAGTTTGGGGCTGCGACGCTTATATGAAAAAGTTTCAGGCTGATAAGCTCGAACCCAAAGCAGATAAATGCATCTTCATAGGACACCCAAAACAGTTGGGTATACCTCCTGTCTCAGATCCGAAAGCAATAAGGGATTGTTTCTAGAATCAGGTCCTTTCTCGAGGAAAAGTTTCTCTTGAAGGAATTGAGTGGGGGGATGGTGGAGACTTGATGAGGTTATTGAACCGTCACTTCAACTAGTGTATAGCAGGGCACAAAGAGTTGTTCCTGTGGCACCTACATCAATTGAAGTGGAAGCTTATGATATTGATCATGACACTTCGATTCAAGTCACTCCCAAACCTCGTAGGATGACAAGGATGCGTACTACTTCAGAGTGGTACGTAATCCTGTCTTGGAAGTCATGTTGCTAGACAACAATGAACCTACGAGCTATGGAGAAGCGATGGTGGGCCCGGATTCCGATAAATGGCTCGAGGCCATAAAATCCGAGAGAGGATCCATGTATGAAAACAAAGTGTAGACTTTGGCAGAACGGCTCGATGGTCGTAAGGCTGTTGAGTACAGATGGATTTTAAAATGAAGACGGACAATGATGGTAAGTATCACCATCAAAAGCTTGACTTGTCATTAAGATGTTTTCTGACAAGTTCAAGGACTTGACTACGATGAGACTTTCTCACTCGTAGCGATGCTAAGAGTCTGTTGGAATTATATTAGCGATTACTGCATTATTTATGAAATCTTGCAGATAGGATGTCAAAACATTGTTTCCTCAACGATTTTCTTGAGGAAAGGTTGTATGTGATACAACCGGAAGGTTTTGTCAATCCTGAAAGATGCTAATAAGTATGCAAAGCTCCAGCAATCCTTCTAAGGACTGGAGTAAGCATCTCGGAGTTGGAATGTATGCTTTGATGAGATGATCAAAGATTTTGGGTGTATACAAAGTTTATGAGAAACTTGTATTTCCAAAGAAGTGAGTGGGAGCACTATAGAATTTCTGATGAATATATGTTGTTGACATATTGTTGATCGAAAATGACGTAGAATTTCTGGAAAGCATATAAGGTTATTTGGAAAGTGTTTTTCAATGGAAAGCCTAGATTAAGCTACTTGTACATTGAGCATCAAGATCTATAAGGATAGATCAAAACGCTTAATGGTACTTTCAAATGAGCACATACCTTGACATGATCTTGAAGGTTTTCAAGATGGATCAGTCAAAGAAGGAGTTCTGGCCTGAGTTGTAAGGTATGAATTTAAGACTTAGAGCTCGACCACGGCAGAAGAAAGAGAAAGGACGAATGTCGTCCCCTATGCTTTTGTCATAGGCTCTATACGGTATGCCATGCTGAGTACCGCACCTGATGTGTGCCTTGCCACATGTATGGCAAGAGGGTACAAAGGTGATCCAGGAGTGGATCACTAGATAGCGGTCAAAATTGTCCTTGGAGTAATAAGGACATGTTTCTCGATTATGGAGGTGATAAAGAGTTCGGCATAAAGGGTTACATCGATGCAAGCTTTAACACCTATCCGAATGACTCTGAGTAGCAAATCGGATACGTATAGTGGAGCAGCCATTTGGAATAGCTCCAAGTGGACCGTGGAAGCAGCATTTATAGTATGACCTAGAGATTTGCAAAGTACATACGGATCTGATTGTTGCAGACCCGTTGACTAAAAACCTCTCTCACAAGCAAAACATGATCAAACCCCAGAACTCATTGAGTCTTAATCACATGATGATGTGAACTAGTTTAGTGACACTAGTAAACTCTTGGATGTTGGTCACATGGTGATGTGACCTGTGAGTGTTAATCACATGGCGATGTGAACTAGATTATTGACTCTAGTGAAAGTGGGAGACTGTTGGAAATATGCCCTAGAGGCAATAATAAATTGATTATTATTATATTTCCTTGTTCATGATAATTGTTTATTATCCATGCTAGAATTGTATTGATAGGAAACTCAGATACATGTGTGGATACATAAACAACACCATGTCCCTAGTAAGCCTCTAGTTGACTAGCTCGTTGATCAATAGATGGTTATGGTTTCCTGACCATGGACATTGGATGTCGTTGATGACGGGATCACATCATTAGGAGAATGATGTGATGGACAAGACCCAATCCTAAGCCTAGAACAAAGATCGTCTAGTTCATATGCTAAAGCTTTTCTAATGTCAAGTATCATTTCCTTAGATCGTGAGATTGCGCAACTCCCGGATACCGTAGGAATACTTTGGGTGTGCCAAATGTCACAACGTAACTGGGTGGCTATAAAGGTGCACTACGGGTATCTCCGAAAGTGTCTGTTGGGTTGGCACGAATCGAGACTGGGATTTGTCACTCCGTGTAAACGGAGAGGTATCTCTGGGCCCACTCGGTAGGACATCATCATAATGTGCACAATGTGACTAAGGAGTTGATCACGGGATGATGTGTTACGGAACGAGTAAAGAGACTTGCCAGTAATGAGATTGAACAAGGTATTGGGATACCGACGATCGAATCTCGGGCAAGTATCGTACCGCTAGACAAAGGGAATTGTATACGGGATTGATCGAATCCTCGACATCGTGGTTCATCCGATGAGATCATCATGAAACATGTAGGAACCAACATGGGTATCCAGATCCCACTGTTGGTTATTGAACGGAGAATGTCTCGGTCATGTCTGCATGGTTCCCGAACCCATAGGGTCTACACACTTAAGGTTCGATGACGCTAGGGTTATAGGGAATAGATATACGTGGTTACCGAATGTTGTTTGGAGTCCCAGATGAGATCCCGGACGTCACGAGGAGTTCCGGAATGGTCCGGAGGTAAAGATTTATATATGGGAAGTCCTGTTTTGGTCACCGGAAAGGTTTCGGGGTTTATCGGTAACGTACCGGGACCACCGGGAGGGTCCCGGGGGTCCACCAAGTGGGGCCACCAGCCCCAGAAGGTTGCGTGGGCCAAGTGTGGGAGGGGACCAACCCCAGGTGGGCTGGTGCGCCCCCCCACCAAGGCCCAAGGCGCAAGGGAGAGGGAGGGGGGCAAACCCTAGGGCAGATGGGCCCTAAGGCCCACCCCAGGTGCGCCTCCCTTCTCTCCCCCCTTGGCTGCACCCTAGATGGGTTTTGGGGGCTGCCGCCCCCCTAGGGAGGGAACCCTAGATGGGGGCGCAGCCCCTCCCCTTCCCCTATATATACTTGAGGTTAGGAGGGCTGCAAGACACACGATTTGATCTTTCCCTGGCGCAGCCCTACCTCTCTCCTCCTCGTCTCTTGCGGTGTTTGGCGAAGCCCTGCTGGAGTACCACGCTCCTCCACCACCACCACGCCGTTGTGCTGCTGCTGGATGGAGTCTTCCTCAACCTCTCCCTCTCTCCTTGCTGGATCAAGGCATGGGAGACGTCACCGGGCTGTACGTGTGTTGAACGCGGAGGTGCCGTCCATTCGACACTAGGATCTCCGGTGATTTGGATCACGACGAGTACGACTCCTTCAACCCGTTCTCTTCAACGCTTCCGCATAGCGATCTACAAGGGTATGTAGATGCACTCTCCTTCCCCTCGTTGCTGGTTTCTCCATAGATAGATCTTGGTGACATGTAGGAAAATTTTGAATTTCTGCTACGTTACCCAACACTGCTAGCCCAGCACTACTGCTCTGGAACAATTAGACTGGCCGGCATGTGATTCACTTCGTTCCTATGTCTGCCCCTTCGGGGAAATGTCACGCAGTGACATCCGGAGTCGTGCTATCCTGCTACATCCCGGCTTCCCGAAGTCCTGTTAGCCCAGTTGCTACAGCCCGAATTCACACGCTGCTGACCGACATGCTCGATGTTGATTCATGTATGCCCGTCCCCGTAAGTTAGTGCCACTTTGGGTTCACTACTAGTCATGTCGGCCTGGGTTCTCTGTCATATGGATGCTAGCGACACTATCATATACGTGAGCCAAAAGGCGCAAACGGTCCCGGGCCATGGTAAGGCGACACCAGTGGGGATACCTTGCGTGAGGCCGCAAAGTGATATGAGGTGTTAAAGGCTAGATCGGTGTGACTTAGAATCAGGGTCCTGACAATTACACGGGACCTTTTCCTTCATTTAATGGGTATACACATATTTTGCTTCTTGTTGATTATGTTACTAAATGGGTAGAAGCTATTCCAACCAGTAGTGCTGATCATAACACCTCTATTAAAATGCTTAAGGAAGTTATTTTCACAAGGCTTGGAGTACCTAGATTTTTAATGACAAATGGTGGTTCACAATTTATTCATGGTGCTTTCCATAAAATGCTTGCCAAGTATGATGTTAACCATAGAACTGCATTACCTCATCAGTCTAGTGGTCTAGTTCAACTTAGCAATAGAGAAATAAAATTAACTTGCAAAAGCTGCCAATAGGTCCAGGAAGAATTGGTCTAAGAAATTAGATGATGCACTTTGGGATTGTAGAACAACATATAGAAATCCTATGGGTATGTCTCCTTATAAAATGGTTTATGGAAAAGCTTGTCATTTGCCTCTTGAGTTAGAACATAAAGCATATTTGGCAGTCAAAGAACTCAACTATGACTTAAAACTTGCCGGTGAAAAGAAGTTATTTGATATTAGCTCATTAGATGAATGGAGAACCCAAGCTTATGAAAATGCCAAGTTATTTAAAGGAAAAGTAAAAAGATGGCATGATAAAAGAATTCAAAAGTGTGAGTTTAAAGTTGGAGAATATGTTCTTTTGTACAACTCTCGTTTTAGATTCTTTGTAGGACAACTCCTCTCAAAATTGGAAGGACCCTATGTTATCGAGGAGGTTTATTGGGCTGGAGCTATCAAAATAAATAATGCCGAAGGTACTAACTCGAAGGTTGTTAATGGGCAATGAATAAAACATAATATCTCAGGTACGCCCATTAATGTTGAAAGTAGTATTATCCAAACTTTGACACCGGAAGAACGCATAAAAGAGTCCTTCCGGAACACTCCGGAATAGTGATAATGAGGAGGTACGTGATACGGTAAGTAAACGGACCCCGAAAAATCTGCAAAAATATTTTTTGTCAGTTTTGGAATATTTAGAAAATTAGGAAAATAAGAAATTTCCAGGAAGCATACCCTGGTGGGCACAAGCCAGGCACGCCCAGGTGGGTTGTGCCCACCTTGGGTACCTTCCGGACTCCGTTTTTCTACCGTTTGCTTGTTTCCCAAGATAAAAAAATTCTTTATATACCCCCCGAGCCTATTGACCACCGTATCATGGAGAAATCCTCTATCCACTTTTCTTGCTGTGTCTGGTCAGATCTGTTAAGCCAGGAATCATGTTTTCTTCCTCCTCCAACAACGTAGAAGAGAATGCTTGGCTGATGAAGATTGAGCTGAAGAGAGAAGAGCTCGTAGAAGCCGTCAAGGAAAACGAGAGCAAGGAGGCCACTGTTGATCAACCTCAGGTGGTCAAGCAAGCGCTGCCAGCCGAGTAGGAAGAAGAAGATATCCTTAAACCCTATTATGCTCATATTACTCCTAGTGAGATTGAAGCCTTTCGCATCATTGAAACAGGTCGTGTGCAAAATAAGTATCTCACCCGTGAAATTATTCTGCATCAAGAGAACATCATCTTTCTCCGGAGCGTCATCCTTAAGGACAAGATTTCTTCTTCATCACCAGCACCTTATTCTTCATCACCAAAAGAAAATTGAGTATCGGGTATGGGAACTCCCCTTGGCTTCGGCCTAGCTCGGGGAAGGTGCCCCGATATCGTATCATCCCCACTATCTTTTTCCACTTGTTTTAGTTCAATCTTTTGCTTTAGATGAATAAAAGTTTAGTTCGATCCTTTGTTTTTGAGAGTTTGCTTTGTGATCTATCCTTGTAATCGTGTGCAAGATATATAATAAAGTTTAATTTGAGTTTTTGCTTTCTTTACTTCCACGTTGCAATAAAAAGATAGGAAATAAATAAAAAGGAAAGGAAATAAATCAAGAAGATCATATGCTAATCTTATGGTAGGTGATGACACCACATAAGAAAAAGTATAAGTAGAAAATTTTATTAGAGATTGACAAACATAGCATTAGCCAATGATGCAAGTCATGAAAGAATTAATAAGGGAAGAGAAGATTCACATATAGATATACTATCATAGAAATCTTTTGCGATTGTGAGCCCCCATCAAAATATTATATGCCAAAATAGATGAAGTTGGACAAGGAAGACAACTTAATAATTTATGTTTGTTCATATTCACATAGAAGTTATATTGTCATAGATCCTTCAACATGTGGTGTTTGCCCCCTATCTTTGCTAGCCAAGAATTCGACACTAATAGAGATACTACTTGTGCATCCAAAGAACCTTAAACCCAAATCTTATTTTCAAGTCCACCATACCTACCTAGGGATTGAGCAAGATCCCTCAAGTAAGTTGTCATCGGTGCAATAAGGCAATAAAAAATGCTTCTAAAAGTGTGAGATCATTTAGTGTAAGAGAAAATTGAGCATTGTACGAACTTGTGATGGTGAATAATAAAAGCAACAGACTACATAATAAAGGTTGCCATCACAAGGGGCAATACAATGTGACATTCTTTTGCACTAAGTGGTTGAGCATACAAAAAAATAAGTGCATCGCGACCTCTGCTTCCCTCTGCGAAGGGCCTATCTTTTACTTTTATGTATTTACTTTTATGCAAAGAGTCAAGTTTCTCTCTATTCCTTTTTATTTTTCTCCTTTGGAAAGCATCATGTGGTGAGGAAAGATCTAGGCATATATGTCCAGTTGAATATGGGAAGCATGAATTATTATTGTTAACATCACCCTTGATGTGAATATGTTGGGAGGCGAAACTATAAGCCTTTATCTTTCTATGTGTCTGGTTGAAACTTTTTGCTCATGTGTATGTGGTGAGTGTTAGAAATCATAGAAGACTTTATGATGGTTGAGTATGTGGACTTGCCTAAAGGCTCCGATATGTGACCCTTCCTGAAAAGATGATGAATTGTAGTTGCAAAGTTGACAACATAGTTTGTTGGTTTCTAATAGAATTTTTGCTTTATACATCGATAGTGTGATGCATTGTCACTTATTCATGAGAAGTCTATGATAAGAGTCTTAATGTTTGATTTTGTTACTTTTATAATAATCAACATGATGCTTCAATGTCTGTATTTTGTTTTTATCGACACCTCACTCTCTAAGCATCTGGACATGTTTTCCGACTTCGGTTTTCGCTTGAGGACAAGTGAGGTCTAAGCTAGGGGGAGTTGATACGTCCATTTCGCATCATGTTTTCATACTATTATTTATGATGTTTTTATGCATAATAATGCTATTTGGAGTAATTCTAATGCCTTTTCTCTCATAATATGCAAGGTACACACAAAGAGGGAGAATTCTGGCAGCTGGAAATCTGGACCTGGAAAAGCTATGTCAGGCTACCTATTCTACACAACTCCAAACAAGCTGAAAGTTCACGGAGAATTTTTATGGAAAATATGAAGAATATTGGAGCAAATAAGTACTAGAGGGGGCCCACCAGGTGGGCACAACCCACCTGGGACGCGAGGGAGCCCAGGCGCGCCCTGGTGGGTTGTGCTCATCCAGGCCCACCTCTGGTGCCCATCTTCTGTTATATAAGTCATTTGACCTAAAAAATAAGGAGAGGACTTTCGGGATAGAGCAACGCCGTATTGAGGCAAAACTTGGGCAGGAGCACTTTTGCCCTCCGGCGAAGCGATTCCGCTAGGGGAACTTCTCTCCCGGAGGGGAAATCATCATCATCATCACCAACAACTCTCCCATATTGCGAAGGGCAATCTCCATCAACATATTCAATAGAACCATCTCATCTCAAACCCTAGTTCATCTCTTGTGTACAATCTTGTTATCGGAACTATAGATTGGTGCTTGTGGGTCACTAGTAGTGTTGATTACATCTTATAGTTGATTACTATATGGTTTATTTGGTGGAAGATTATATGTTTAGATCCATTAAGCTATTTAATACCCCTCTGATCATGAGCATGTTTTTCACTTGCGAGTAGTTACTTTTGTTCTAGAGGTCACGAGAGAAATCGTGTTGCAAGTAATCATGCGAACTTGATATGTATTCGATATTTTGATAGTATGTATGTTGTGATTCCCTTAGTGGTGTCATGTGAATGTCGACCACATGACACTGCACCATATTTGGGCCTAAGGGAATGCATTGTGGAGTACCAATTAGATGATGGGTTGCGAGAGTGACAAAAGCTTGAAGCCCAGTTTATGCACTATTTCGTAAGGGACCGATTGTATCCAATAGCTTAAGGCTATGGTTAGGATTTATCCTTAATACTTTTCTCATAGTTGCGGATGCGTGCGGGAGGGTTAATCGTATGTAGGAGGTTTCTTCAAGTAAGAACAACACCTAAGCACCGGTCAACCCACATATCAAATTATCAAAGTAGCGAACACGAATCAAATCAACATGACAAAAGTGACTAGATAAAATTCCTGTGTACCCTCAAGAATGCTTTCCTTAATATAAGAGACCGTTTTGGCACGTCCTTTTCCTCAAAAGGATTGGGCTACCTTGCTACACTTTAGTTACTAGTATCATTACTTGATCGTTACAAAATATCTTGCTATCAAACTACTTTATTACTTACAATTTCAGCACATGCAGACATTACCTTGCTGAAAACCACTTGCCATTTCCTTCTGCTCCTCGTTGGGTTCGACACTCTTATTGAAAAGAGCTACAATTGATCCCCTATACTAGTGCATCATCACGAGTTTGAGGATTTGTTCTTTTGTGTGCAGGTGCTGCTAACAAGTTATTGCGTGATTCTCCCACTGTATTGATAACCTTGGTTCATAACTGAGGGAAATATGTATCTCTACTGTATTGCATCATCCCCTGCACTTCGAGGAAATCCCAACGCAGCTCACAAGTAGTAATGACCTTGAGGTTATGAATAGGGCCCGCCTTGGCATATGGTTGTTTAAATTAGTGGCGGAAGATGGTGTATGGCAAACCCTCCTAAGGAGGAAATAAGTGGGTTCCAACATGGTATCCTAAGTATACTGGAAGCTTGGAGATTACCACTTTTGGCTGGGTCTAATGGCTACGAAGAAATATTTCTTCTACTATTGATCCTTTTCGATTAAGGATGTCTTGACAATTAGAATTCGTGGAGGACAAGTGGCTAGGAAATGTCACACTCCAGGAACAATACGGCTGTATACAACATTGTGCGCCACAAGGGTGATACTATCGCCATGGTAATGGAATCATTTTTGCCAAACGTGACATTCAGATGAGATTTAATTGGACCCGGACTCCAATCGTGGAACACCTCACTCCAGCTGTTGTTCACGTTGTAATTGTCACATGGGTCTGATGTATTCCAATGGAACCTCGATGGGAATGGACAATTCTTAGTAGAATCCTTTTATACAGCGTTAGTCCAGTCTGATGTGCTAGTTAATAATAACAAGAAGATCTGGAAGATGATGATACATCTTACGAAAAAAATATTTGCATGGTATATTCATCGTGGAGTCATTCTTATTAAAGATAATCGTATTAAGTGGAATTAGCATGGAAGTCTGCAATGTGTCTTTTATCACCATGATGGGACAATAAAACATTTATTCTTCCAATGCAAATTGGCTCTTTCTATATGGTCAGCCATGCCAATAGCTTCTAGATTTTATCCTCCTTGTAGTGTTGTCAATGTATTTGGCAACTGGTTACATGAGATTGGTTACAACTTTGAAACTCTTCTTAGGGTAGGAGCGCATGCAATTATTTGGTTGCTTTGGCTATGTAGAGATGATGAGGTCTTTAATGATAAAAGTATGTATCTAATGGAGGTTATCTACAGACGTGCCGGAACTCTTCGTTTATGGTCCTCTCTTTAACATGTGGAGAATTGCGACCTATTTAGGGAGGTGTGAACATGATTGGAGGCTAGAGCGAGGGATACTTTTATCCAACGTGGGTGCACAACTAGGAAGGGCTTATAGGAGATCACAAATTAGTGGCGGGCACGACGGGGCACCCACCACAGCTATTTTTGAAAGCAAGTAGTGGCGGGTAGAAAAATCGGCCAAACACAACTATGAGTTGTGGTGGCGAGTGAATCCTTTCTCCCGCCACAAGTGAACCATTCCAAATCTTATCCCGTTATGAAAGACATCAGCGACGGGAAGCTTATGGCGCCCGCCACTACTCTTTTTATAAGTTGTGGCAGGTAATTCTATAGCCCTGACACAGCTAAAATCACCATAACTTTTGTCGCGGGGGGGGGGGAGGAGGTCATTTTAGCAATGGCGGCCTCCTGGTATGGACTGCCATTTCTTCTTGCCATATGTGTGGCGGGCCATATACCCCATCCGCCACTCATAATTCCACTGCACTGGCGTTTCAGTTTTCACACAAACAACTGTTCCCCCCGCTCGCCAAAACTGGTCAATTCTATTTGCGCGCCGTCTCTTCCCCCCCTCAAATATCGCCCGAATCGCCGTCACACCCCTCGGTGCCGTCGCTCCTCGTCGTCGCGCGCGCCCCTTGTCAATGCTCCTCACCCCTGCCACTGTGCCCCTCCTCGCGTTGCCGCAGGCGGGCATGGCCTCATCCTCCAACACTAGAGACGGCATCTCATCCCTGCTGCCACCACTGCCGCCGAGCTCCACCTCGATGGCTAGCTGTGCGGCCGTGTCCCCCTCCCCCACCAACATCAAAGACCTCAAGCTGCATTCGAACTCCAATCTTCAAACTCTCCGGTATGCATTTTTAGATTTGTGCCTAGTGTAAATATTAGTAGTTTAGAAATACATGATGGTCATATGTGTGTTTAGGGTAAATATATACTAGTAGTTTAGAAATATTTGGTAAGTTTATGCATAGGAACCTAAAAGTGCAACAAATCCTCGGGTGGTTTTGGTAATTCATAACAACGTATATATCATTGAAATAATATCCATTCAAGATAAATATTCCAGGATGTTCAATGATTGGCATGGCACGACATAGAGATGTGGACCCCTCAAAATGTTAAGGACAATGATTGGCAAAAGCTCAAGACTCTACTTTTTTTAAGTGATCCAAGATCACATTGAGTCCATAGGAAAACCAATACTATTAAAAGGGGATGAGGTGTTGCTTAATGGTCTACTTTCTCAAAGTTCTTAGTGATATTGCTCCAAGACCCTCATCCTCTTTCTCTATCCAAATATGTCCAAAACCTAAACTCCAACCGATACTTCCTACCAGGAGCAACCGAGTTCGTGTTAACATAGCCACTACCAAAACCCTATTGATTCGGTCACATTGATATGGATCTCGGTCGCACTGAGATGGTGCCAGCGCTCTGTGACTCGTTGCATGCACTTCGGTCCCACCGAGATGTTGCAATCGGTCTCATCGAGTTGGCTAGATAGATTCTCTGTTGCCCATTCCACTCACTTTGGCCTCACCAAGTTGATGCAATCGGTGCCACCGAGATGAAGTTTTCCCTAATCCATAGCACATTGGTCCCACCAAGTTGTTCCCGTTGGTCCCACTGAGATTCCTAATGTTCATATTTTTGAACAGATCAGTGGCACCGAGTTTCCTAATCGGTGACGCCGAGACGGGTCAAAAGTGTGTAATGGTTGGATTTTGTGTGGAGGCTGTATATACCCCTCCACCCCCTTCTTGTCATTAGAGAGAGCCATCAAAACATGCCTACACTTCAACCATCCATTTTCTGAGAGAGAACCACCTACTCATGTGTTGAGATCAAGAGATTCCATTCCTACCATTTGAACCTTGATTTCTAGCCTTCCCCAAGTTGTTTTCCACTCAAATCCCTCTTCCACCATAGCCAAATTTTCGAGAGAGAGTCGAGTGTTGGCGAGACTATCATTTGAAGCACAAGATCAAGGAGCTTATCATGAACACAGTCTATTACCATTCGGAGAGTGGTGTCTCCTATATTTGTTAGGTGTCGCTTGGGAGCCTCAGACATGATGTGGAGTTGAACCAAGTTTATAAGGATAAGGAGATCGCCTACTTCATGAAGATCTACATGAGTGAGGCAAGTCTTTTGTGGGTGATGGACATGGTGGGATAGACAAGTTTGCTTCTTCATGGACCCTTCATGGGCGAGGGCCTCCATGGACTTGCACAGCCGTTACCCTTCGTGGAAGTCTCATCAACATGGATGTACGATAGGACCGCCTATCGGAACGAGGCCAAAAATCTTTGTGTCTCCAATCCATTTGCATTCTCCAAACCCTTCCCTTTACCTTCATATGCAATGTTTTACCTTCTCCTATTATACTCTTAGAATTGCATGTGTAGGTTGATTGCTTGACTTGTCATAATTGCTAAAATCTACCCACAACTAAAATTGGGAAAATGATAGATTTTTATTTGGTAAAGTATTCTAATCACCCACCCTCTAGACATACTTTCGATCCTAGAAGTAGTATCAGAGCTTTGGTCTCTATTAGCCTTGATTTCCATATTTTTGGTGATCATAGCCTTGGTTTCACAACCTAGGAGAGTACGCCATCTAGCGAGGGTAACTATCACCGTAGAGGTTCTTATTTTGATGGTACAAATTTTGCTAGTTGGAAGCTGATATGTCTGCAATGTATCTATAATTTTTTATTGTTCCATGCTATTAAAGTATAAATCCTGGATGTCTTATACTCATCTACTAGCAACTTTATATCATTTATGGGGACTAACATATGACATAGTTGTCGGTGTCAAAACCAGCGGATCTCGGGTAGGGGGTCCAGAACTGTGGACCTTGGATCAATGGGGAACAGTAGACATAGGACATGATGTTTACCCAGGTTCGGGCCCTCTCTAAGAGGTAAAACCCTACGTCCTGCTTGATTATATTTCTTGTGTATAAGAGGGTTATAGAGTAGATCTACCACGAGATCAGACGAACTAAACCCTAACTAGTAGGATGGTGATTGTTCTTCCCATCTACGGACCAAGCCCCCTGGTTTATATAGACACCAGGGGCACTAGGGTTTACAGATTGTCGGTTATACGAAGGAAACATCAGATTGTCCATCATGACTTGGGGTGCACTTCAAGGCATAAGAAGTCTTCCGTCCGGATATGGGGCGGCCCATCAGTCCGGCCCATGAGAGAGACGCTGGCCTCCCGAGGACCCCCTAGTCCATGACTCCCTCAGTAGCCCCCGAACTAGCCTTCAACGTTGGCTTCTCATATCTTCCAAGTGTGCAGGCTCCGGCTTGTAGGCGAGTTCCTCTTTTCCGAATACTTGGAATGAGCCTCCTCTAGTTAAGCCTTCAAATGGTACTTGATTTAGTTCGACCATACGCCATACCGTGTTTGGATTTCAAACTATCTGGTTTACTCGTCTTAGAGCGACAATCGTTCGAGTGTGAACAATATCCTTGACTTATAACTTTTGGCGAAGGGCCGCATCCAATCGCACCATTATGAGGGATCACTATGAGGCCCGAGGCACCCCCTTTGTCGATGTGTCTCATCTAGGCGAAGAATGTGTTCCGTTTTTAAGAGATTTGGTCCATTATCCCCCGCATCAATCCGCGCGTGACACTTCGGATATATCAGGAAGTGGTCAGGCCAACGTCACATTTAAAGGACGCCTGGTATCCTGGTTGCTTATGAAAAGGGAACAATGACAGTCATGCATGTACTTCATTCTTCCCTTCGCCACACCTCTCCTAATCTATAGAGCTCAAGCACCCCATCACGACCTTTCTCTGAGGATTCCTTCCCCGCACTAGGAGATGGTGGGATCCAGCGTGGGGGGTAAATGGGAGGCCTCGACTGTTACCAACAAGGACATCGAGAACTTCAAGTGTGCTGGCTATCTTCCAGACACAGTCGCTCACCAGGCCCCAGAAGTAGGCCAGGTCATTCCCACACCGCAGCCTGGCAAGAGGGTGGTGTTCGTCCCCCACTTCATGAGGGGGCTAGGCTTTCCCCTGCACCATTCGTTCGAGGGCTGATGTATTTTTATGGGCTAGATTTTCATGATCTAGCCCTGAACTCCGACCTCCACCCTTCATCTCTCATCATCATTTGTGAGGATTTCCTTCGGGTCCCTCTGCACTTCAGTTTATGGTTGAAGGTATTCAATGTGAAGCCGAAGATTGTAGACGGCCAATAAGCGGACTGCGGGGAGCCATGGTTAGCAAGCTCACTCGCGTAGGGTGGTCGATGGGCATGTTTATAGACACTGTCATGGTATGGCAGAGAGAGTGGTTTTATATCATAGAACCACGCGACACAGCTTGAGTGGCAGCCTCGGAATTCAGATTTGGACCGCCCATGAGACTGACGTCGTGGATCAAGAAGAGCCCCGGCTGGGGGCCTTTCGGGGAAGGGGAAATGCTGCAAAAATGCATTCTTAGCATGAAATAGGCTGGTGTCAAGCTAACTAGGATAATCCAGGTCATGCTCAATCACCGCCTCCTCGCTTGCCAACAGCAGGATACCGCAATGTGGGCATACAAGTCCAAGGACCCCACCACCGTGCGCCACTTCTTCGACACCACTGATACGTCTCCAACGTATCTATAATTTTTGATTGTTCCATGCAATTATATTATCTGTTTTGGATGTTTTATATGCATTATTATGCTATTTTATACTCCCTCCATTTCTTTTTACTCCGCATATAAGATTTGGCCAAAGTCAAACTACACAAAGTTTGACCAAATTTATATAAAAAATATGAACATCTACAATACTAAAACTATATAGTATGAAAATATGTTTCATGGTGCATCTGATAATATTGATTTCATATTGTGAATGTTTATATTTTTTAATATAAAGTTAGTCAAACTCTACTAATATTGAATTTGACCAAACCTTATATGCATACTAAAAAGAAACGGAGGGAGTATTATATTTGGAACTAACCTATTAGCCAAGAGCCCAGTGCCGGTTTCTGGTTTTTCCATGTTTTAGAGTTTTGCAGAAAAGTAATATCAAACGGAGTCCAAACGGTATGAAACTTTCGCGATGATTTTTCTTGGACCAGAAGACAGCCAGAGGACTTGGAGTACACGTCAGGGAAGCCATGAGGCCCCACAAGGACGGAGGGTGCGCCAAGGAGGGTAGGGCATGCCCCCCACCCTTGTGGGCCCCTCGTTACTCCACCGACCTATTTCTTCCGCTAAGTTTCCATCATATAAGACATCCAGAGTAATTTGTTCACCCACCGTAATATTCTAGCTTGAGAGAAGCCTCTAGTGAAACCTATGGCCCCCGGGTCTATATTCCATCATATAAGTTTCCGGTCTACAATTTTAGTTTCCTATTTACTTTTTGTGCAATCTTTTACTTTCCATTCCATAGACCAAAAATATTACTTTACCATTTATCCATCTCTATCAGATATCACTTTGCAAATAACCATGAAGGGATTGACAACCCCTTATCATGTTGGGTGCAAGTTGGTGTTTGTTTGTGCAGGTTTTAGGTGATTTGCGCGTTGTCTCCTGCTGGATTGATACCTTGGCTCTTAAAACTATGGGAAATACTTACTCTACTTCACTGCATCACCCTTTCCTCTTCAAGGAAAAACCAACACAAGCTCAAAGAGTAGCAGGAAGAATTTCTAGCGCCGTTGCCGGGGAGATCTACGCCATGCCAAGACATACCAAGTACCCATTATAAACTCTCATCTCTTGCATTACATTATTTGCCATTTGCCTCTCATTTTCCTCTCCCCCACTTTTAAAACGATTTTCGAAAATATTTGCCTTATCTTCGCCCCTCTTCCGTCCGCCTTCTCCTTGTGCTTTTTGTGTGCTCATGTGTTGGATTGTTTGCTTTGTCACAATGACTCAAGAGAATACCAAATTGTGTGACTTTTATAACACAAATAGTAATTTTATTAGTACTCTTATTGATCCCGCTATTAATGCGGAATCCTATGAAATTAATACCGCTTTGCTGAATCTTGTTATGAAAGATCAATTTTCTGGCCTTCCCAATGCAGATGCCGCATCCCATCTTAATATTTTCGTTGATTTGTGTGATATGCAAAATAAAAAAGATGTGGATAATGATATTGTTAAATTGAAGCTATTTCCATTCTCGCTTCGAGATCATGCTAAAACTTGGTTTTCATCTTTGCCTTAAAATAGTATTGATTCATGGAATAAGTGTAAAGATGCTTTTATTTCCAAGTATTTTCCTCCCGCTAAGATCATCTCCTTTAGGAATGATATTATGAATTTTAAGCAACTTGACCATGAACATGTTGCACAATCTTGGGAGAGGATGAAATTGATGATACAAAATTGCCCTACTCATGGTTCGAATTTGTGGATGATTATATAGAATTTTTATGCCGGATTGAATTTTTCTTCTATAAATCTTTTAGATTCGGCCGTGGGAGGTACTTTCATGTTAATTTTTCTCAATGGCATACCGAAAGATCTTCCACTAGTAAAAAAGTGCATGCAATTGAAGGGATTAATGTTTTGAGTGGAAAGATGGATGAGCTTATGAAATTATTTGCTATCAAGAGTACTCCTATTGATCCTAATGATATTCCTTTATATACTTTGATTGAAAATAATAATAAATCTATGGATGTGAATTTTGTTGGTAGGAACAATTTTGGTAATAGCGTGTATAGAGGTAATTTTAATCCTAGGCCTTTTCCTAGTATTTCCTCTAATAATTATGGTAATTCCTACAACAATTATTATGGAAATTATAATAAGATGCCCTCTGAAATTGATAATAGTGTTAAAGAATTTATGAGTTCGCAAAAGAATTTCAATGCTTTGATTGAAGACAAAATGCTCAAGATTGATGATTTGGCTAGGAACATGGATAGAATTTCTCTTGATGTTTATTATTTGAAACTTAGATCTAGTACAACCAAGCATGATATCAATGAGTCTCTCAAAGCCATGAGAATTTCCATTGATGAGTGAAAAGAAAGAACTGCTATGATGTGTCCTAAAAATATTGGTTTATTAAAGCGTGTTCTTCTAGTTTCCATGAAAATAATGATGAAGATCTTAAAGTGATTCATGTGACTCCTATTGATTCTTTGTTTAGCAATATAAATATTTATAAAGATGGGACTGGAGATGAGTCAACTTTAGTTAAAAGGTGTCATAATGATTTGGAGTTTTTAAATCTTGTTGCAAAAATTGATAAAAGTGGGATTGGAGAGGTCAAAACTTTAACTAGCAATGAACCCACTCTTTCGGATTTCAAGGAAATTAATTATGATAATTGTTCTTTAATAGATTGTATTTCCTTGTTGCAATCCATGTTGAATTCCACTGATGCTTATAATCAAAACAAAGCTTTTACTAAACATATCGTTGATTCTATGATGAAATCTTTTGAAGAAAAGCTTGAAGAGGAAGTTTCTGTCCCTAGAGAAATTTATGATGAGTGGGAACCTACTATTAAGATTAAGATTAAATATTATGAATGTCATGCTTTTGTGTGATTTGGGTGCTAGTGTTTCCATGATTCCAAAAACTCTTTGTGATGTGTCAGGTCTCCGTGAATTTGATGACTATTCATTAAATTTGCATCTTGCGGATTCCACTATTAAGAAACCTATGGGAAGAATTAATGATGTTCTTATTGTTGCAAATAGGAATTATGTGTCGGTAGATTTCATTGTTCTTGATATAGATTGTAATCCTACATGTCCTATTATTCTTGGTAGACCTTTCCTTAGAACGATTGGTGCAATTATTGATATGAAAGAAGGAAACATTAGATTTCAATTTCCATTAAGGAAATTCATGGTACACTTTCCAAGAAAAATAAATAAATTGCCTTATGAATCTATTATGCGAGCCATTTATGGATTGCATGCTAAAGACAATTACACTTAGATCTATTCCTGTTTTATGCCTAGCTAAGGGTGTTAAACAATAGCGCTTGTTGGGAGGCAAGCCAATTTTATTTATAGTTTTTTTCTTTTTAGGTTCTATTTTGCATTAAATAATTTATCTAGCCTCTCGTTAGATGTGGTTTTGTGTTTTAATTAGTGTTTGTGCCAAGTAAGACCTATGGGATAGCTTACGGTGATAGTTGATTTGATCTTGCTGAAAAACAGAAACTTTTGCACTCAGGAAATTAAATTTCATTTTTATCGTAAGTGTGATAAAATACTCATTCTTTTTGAGGAAGATTGATAACCAAATTTCTTTGGTCGTCCAAATTTTTCAGAATTTTTAAATTACATAAGTATTCGAAACCTCAAGATTGCCACAGACTGTTCTATTTTTGACAGATTGTGTTTTCTTTGTGTTGTTTGCTTATTTTGATGAATCTATGGCTAGTATCGGGGGGTATGAACAATGGAAAAGTTGGAATACAGTAGATACTACACCAATATAAATAAATAATGAGTTCACAGCAGAACCAAAAGTGGCGATTTATTTTCTTATACTAACTGAGCTTACGAGATTTTCTGTTGAGTTTTGTGTTGTGAAGTTTTTAAGTTTTGGGTGAGAATTTGATGGACTATGGAATAAGGAGTGGCAAGATCCTAAGCTTGGGGATTCCCATGGCACCCCAAGGTAGAATTCAAGGATACCAAGAGCCTAAGCTTAGGGATGCCCCGGAAGGCATCCCATCTTTCGTCTTCATCTATCGGTAACTTTACTTGAGGCTATACTTTTATTCACCACCTGATATGTGTTTTGCTTGGAGCGTCTTGTATAATTTGAGTATTTTATTTTTAGTTTGACACAATCATCCTTGATGTACACACCTTTTGAGAGAGAAACGCTTGAATCATGATTTATTAGAATACTCTTTGTGCTTCACTTATATCTTTTGAGCTAGGCAATATTGCTCTAGTGCTTCACTTATATCTTTTAGAGAACGGTGGTGGTTTTATTTAATAGAAATTGATGAACTCCCATGCTTCGTTTATATTATTTTGAGTGTCTCTAAACATCATGGTAATTTGCTTTGGTTATAAATTTATTCCTTATATGATAGGCATCAAAGAGGGATATAATAAAAACTATGAGAAGTTTGATTCCTTTTGATTGTTTTGAGATGTGAAGATGGTGATACTACAGTCATCCTAGTGAGTAGTTGTGAATTTGAGAAATACTTGTGTAAAAGTTTTTGGTTCCCGTAGCATGCACATATGGTGAACCGTTATGTGATCAAGTCAGAGCATGCTTTATTTATTGATTGCCTTCCTTATGAGTGGCGGCAGGGTCGAGCGATGGTATTTTCCTACCAATCTATCCCCCTAGGAGCATGCGCGTAGTACTTCATTTAGATAACTATTGTATTTTTGCAATAAGTATATGTTATGACTAATGTTGAGTCCATGGAGTATACACACTCTCGCCCTTCAACATTGCTAGCCTCTCTTGTGCCGTGCAACTTTCGCTGGTACCATACACCCACCATATACCTTCCTCAAAACAGCCACAATACCTACCTACTATGGCATTTCCATAGCCATTCTGAGATATATTGCCATGCAACTTTCCACTATTCCATTTATTATGACACGCTCCATCATTGTCATATTGCTATGCATGATCATGTAGTTGACATCGTATTTGTGGCAAATCCACCATTCATAATTCTTTGATACATGTCACTCTTGATTCATTGTACATGCTGATACACCGCCAGAGGCATTCACATAGAGTTATATTTTGTTCTAAGTATCAAGTTGTAAGTAAATAAAAGTGTGATGATCTTCATTATTAGAGCATTGTCCCATGTGAGGAAAGGATGATGGAGGCTATGATTCCCCTACAAGTCGGGATGGGACTCCGGACGAAAAAAATAGGCCAAAAATTGAGAGAAGCACCAAATAAAAAATGAGGGAAAAGAGAGAAGGGCCAATGCTACTATACTTTTACCACACTTGTGCTTCAAAGTAGCACAATGATCTTCATGATAGAGAGTCTCCTATATTGTCTCTTTCATATACTAGTGGGAATTTTTTATTATAGAACTTGGCTTGTATATTCCAATGATGGGCTTCCTCAAATTGCCCTAGGTCTTCATGAGAAAGCAAGTTGGATGCCCACCCACTTAATTTCTTTTTGAGCTTTCATAAACTTATAGCTCTAGTGCATCCGTTGCATGTCAATCCCTACTCACTCACATTGATATCTATTAATGGGCATCTCCATAGCCCGTTGATACACTTAGTTGATGTGAGACTATCTCCTTCTTTTTGTCTTCTCGACAACCACTGTCTATTCCACCTATAGTGCTATGTCCATGGCTCACGCTCATGTATTGAGTGAAAGTTGAAATAGTTTCAGAACATCAAAAGTATGAAACAATTTATTGGCTTGTCATCGGGGTTGTGCTTGATTTAAATATTTTGTGTGATGAAGATGGAGCATAGCCAGACTATATGATTTCGTAGGGATGAGCTTTCTTTGGCCATGTTATTTTGAGAAGACATAATTACCTTTTTAGTATGCTCGAAGTATTATTGTTTTTATGTCAATATTGAACTTTTGTTTTGAATCATACGGATCTGAACATTCATGCCACAATAAAGAAATTACCTGGATAAATGTGTTAGGTAGCATTCCACATAAAAAAAATCCTATTTTTGTCATTTACCTACTTGAGGACGAGCAGGAATTAAGCTTAGGGATGCTTGAGACATCTCCAACGTATCTATGATTTTTTATTGTTCCATGCTATTATACTATCTGTTTTGGATGTTTTATATGCATTATTATGCTATTTTATATTATTTTTGGGCCTAACCTATTAACCTAGAGCCCAGTCCCAGTTTCTGTTTTTTCCTTGTTTTATAGTTTCGCGGAAAAGGAATATCAAACGGAGTACAAACGGAATGAAACTTTCGCGATGATTATTTTTGTACCAGAAGACATCCAGAGGACTTGGAGTACACGTCAGGGGAGCCATGAGGCACCCACAAGGACGAAGGGTGCACCCCCACCCTTGTGGGCCCCTCGTGACTCCACCGACCTATTTCTTCCGCCTATATATTCTCAAATATTCCCAAACCAACCAGGAGAGCCACGAAAACACTTTTCCACCGCCGCAACCTTCTGTACCCGTGAGATCCCATTTAGGGGCCTTTTCCGGCATCCTGCTGGAGGAGGATTCGATCACAGAGGGCTTCTACATCAACACCATTGCCTCTCTGATGAAGCGTGAGTAGTTTACCTCAGACCTACGGGTCCATAGCTAGTAGCTAGATGGCTTCTTCTCTCTCTTTGATTCTCAATACCATGTTCTCCTCGATGTTCTTGGAGATCTATCCGATGTAATACTCTTTTGCGGTGTGTTTTCCGAGATCCAATGAATTGTGGATTTATGATCATCTTATCTATTATTATTATTTGAATCTCCTCTCAATTCTTATATGCATGATTTGATATGTTTTCAAGTCTCTTTGAACTATCGATTTGGTTTAGCCAACTAGATTGGTTTTTCTTGCAATGGGAGAAGTGCTTAGCTTTGGGTTCAATCTTGTGGTGCTCGATCCCAGTGATAGAAGGGGAATTGACACCTATTGCATTGTTGCCATCGAGGATAACAAGATGGGGTTTTCATCATATTGCTTGAGTTTATCCCGCTACATCATGTCATCTTACTTAATGCGTTACTCTGTCCTATGAACGTAATACTCTAGATGCAGGCAGGAGTTGGTCGATGTGTGGAGTAATAGTAGTAGATGCCGGCAGTAGTCGGACTACTTGATACAGACGTGATGCCTATATTAATGATCATTTCCTTAGATATCGTCATAATTATGCGCTTTTCTATCAATTGCTCGGCAGTAATTTGTTCACCCACCGTAATATTTTCTATCTTGAGAGAAGCCTCAAGTGAAACATATGCCCCCCGGGTCTATTTTCCATCATATAAGTTTCCGATCTACAATTTTAGTTTCCTATTTACTTTCTTTGCAGGCTTTTACTTTCCATTCCATAAAGCAAAAATACCAAAAATATTACTTTACCGTTTATCCATTTCTATCAGGTCTCACTTTGCAAATAACCGTGAAGGGATTGACAACCCCTTATCGCGTTGGGTGCAAGTTGGTGTTTGCTTGTGCAGGTATTCGGTGACTTGCGTGTTGTCTCCTACTGGATTGATACCTTGTTTCTCAAAATTGAGGGAAATACTTATTCTACTTTGCTGCATCACCCTTTCCTCTTCAAGGGAAAAACCAACACAGGCTTAAGAAGTAGCAACCACTTATGACAAGCTGTGCAGGGCGTTATTCAAGCCTCAAGAAGAGGATTGCACAGCAGAGGATAGGGAGGACGCTGACCTTGATGTCGAACACCCTCCAAAAAAGGAAACATGGCTCTCATCCGCTTCAAAGCCAGACATTCTTATTACAGTAGATTGACTCCTTGCTCCCGTATTGACCCAGGGTTGGCTCAAGAAGGCCGAGAAGATGAATAGTCCGGCCCCACTGCGTGAGGACCCTGGGTTATCTCAACTAGAAGAGATGTTGGTTGAGGCGTCCTGTAAGGCACCAGAGAAAAAGGAGAGAAGGAAAAGGAAGAACCCCGCGAGGGAAGACCGGGACGGCCTCCTCTCACAAATCCCTTCGTACGTCAAGTTCGGGGACACCCACGCCCCCTCCATGCATGTGATCGAGGGAAGAAGTGGGGGAAGAGGAGAATGAGTCATCCCACACTAGGAAAAGAGCAGCCTCCACCGAGGCCGAAGAATGGCATCCTCTGAAGAAGGGAAAGCTAGTCTTTCCCCATGAGGGTTCGGACTCCGATAAAGAATCCATAGCCTTCGAGAAAGACACGGGAAAGGCTCGCAGATTCAAGCCCCACGCTAAAAGGTGAGAATATGAATATTATCTGAGCCTTGGTTCTACTGACCCTACATTAATTCGCCTGTGTGCAATTATGCTGTAGCCCAAAGTGCGACCTTCCTACCAATGAAATATCGGAAGGCACTTCTCCACCAGCTGATCTGGTGGAGAGCGGGGGAAATTCACATTCTGCGCCTCCTCCAGCCATCGGAGAGACCGAGGAGGTATTGTTCCAGAGGGCCTCGCCTGTGGCAAACACGGGGGGCGGTGATGTCAACGTTGACATGGTTGGAGCTGGCACTTCGGCAGCCAACGGACAAGAGAAGGGGCTCAGGCGAATCGAGCCTTCCCAAAAGGCAGTCCTGGAGCCTTCAAGGCCTTTCGAAATGCCATAGTCACCTTTCAATAAAGTGGGAGCCGAAGCCCCACCACTGGCGCCGAGGATCGAGGTTCAAACCACGATGGAGTGGTCGGACCTAATGGAGAAGGCCGTGAACATATCCTCCATAATAGTCGAGCATCGCGCCCTGATGGGAACGGTTTTACAAAACGTCCAGTCCGTTAATAGACGATTAAAACAAGCTTTTGACAACCTCGTAACTGGCTTTGAGGTAAGCTAAGTAATGTTCTTTCCTTCATAACAGTTTTTTATAGTGAGGATATTGATAATCCATATGTATAGCAGCCCCCAATACTCTGGTAGGTTTTGATAAGAAACCTGGGTGAGGATCCAGATCACCCAAATAATAGGCTAATCGAGGTGCTTGTGAATGTTGGATTCAGCGTTAGCAGCGACAGTCAATGCCGCCGAGCTTACGGAGATCAATCAGAAGCTAAAGAATTCCAATGAAGAACTTGACCTCGTCAACGAACGGTGGGATGAAGCACAAGGTTAGTTGAACAATTTGTCTGGAATTGTCTCTAAGCAGGAGACTATCAGGCAGCTGCTGCCAGGGAGGTTGAAAGTCTTAGGCCTGAACTACTGCCTGCCAGAAAGGAGGTGGCTGATCAGAAGGCGGCAGCCAAGCAAGCGGCTGTCAATCTTGTGTTGATGAAGATTGAACACGATAAGTATGAGGCAAGGGTTGCCGAAGTGCAACAAGAGCTCAAGGACGCCATCTCGAAATGTGAGGACCTTGAGCAAAATAACGAGTACTCCACCATGGTGGTGAACATGAATACAAAGATCCAAGAGGCGCGGTGCAAGACGTGAAGCGCTCGGGAGGAACTTTGGCAAGTCAAGAAAATTGCCAATGGGAAGCAATATTTACCATAGAGCATATTTGGCGGCCAAAAGGTTCAAATTCCTCACACGAGTCTGGCATTCCGCAGGTGCCATTGCGGATCTTCCGAAGAGCTTGGCCAATGCCACTAGGTACTATGCTACCTAGGAAGGTGAAGCCGAGCTGAAGCTATTCTGGGTGCAATTCCAAGCGTTCGAGCATCCCCCTCCTTATGAATCAAATGAAGCGGTTTATGGAGATGCACCGAATGGCGGAACCAGCCATGAGGGATCTCTGTCTCCACCTATGGCCCTCCGAGCCCGTGCCCAGCAGCTACTTCAGTCTAGTGGCGAGGTTGTGTGACGCGTCTGCCCGGATTGATGTTGTCAAGCGTTCGGTGTGCATCGAAGGGGCTCGAATGTCATTTGCGAAGACAATGGTTCATTGGCTGAAAATCAAGCTCGTTGACATGGCCACCGATCCTCCACCAGCCGGGAAGGAGCATAGGCGCCCGGACCTATACTTCGCCGTCGTGATGGACGAGGCTCGGGTAGTGGAAGCATAATTTTCTAAGGATGTACTCCTTCAGTAATTGCGTTGTAATGTATTAAACTGCGATCAAACCTTTATGCCCTGATGTGGTTGTCTTTTGTATGGTTTATCATACGTGTGTGTTTGCATATTTTAATTTTGACTCATGTGCGGCCATTTTATCCTCAAGGTTACCAGTCATCAACTTCATCCCCCATGTAGATGCTACGAGGGGTGTTCCATCCTCCGCACTGTAACCCTTAGCTGATGTCTCGTTGCTCGGGGGTGATAGTGTAGGAGGGAAACGAGGCAATCGGACTATGCAGCTTTATAACCTTCACTTAGCCATAGGAGCTTGACTGTGGGGGCTGGTAACCAGCCCCCGGTGCGGTGAGATGTTGGGCGAACCTTAGGGTTGAACATCGCTCACTTGATTTGTTCAAAGATGAATCCATCGTATTACACGGTACAATCGCTAACGATCCCTTGTGTGAAGACCAGTCATCGGATCGCCGACCAGTTTTCACTTATTATGACAGATAGTTTTCGCCTTTCTCCACTGAGGCACTTAACCGAACTAGGCAGAAGTATAATCACAGTGGTTCTCCCTCTACCTTCTTAGCCGAACATGCGGAACATAAGAAGGCAAGAACAGGAGCGGGGCAACCCAACTATTGTCCCGAGACATAATTCAGGATCTGTGCATATGATGCAATATCCGAGACGCCAAACAAAATAAAAAGGGAGAGGTGTCGGTCTTTAATGTATAGGGGGAATGTCTAGGCCGAGCCCCGGTCTAATAACCGGTATATAAATGGAATCCGGAGTGTATAACCCTTGATTGGGGCAGATTCAAAGAGCGAAAAGGAACAACCAGGAAATATTACAGCATAAAGAACTGTAGGGGAACCTCAAAAAGGTTTGCTTTATTTCCAATAAGCTCATAATGTCTAGCCATACAATTCGAACTACTGAACAAAACGTTGGGTAGGGATACATTTTATGTATAGAATATAAATTACTAGGTGAAAGGTTTACGCAGGGCCTTGATGTGTGGGTTAACGCCCGAGCTATGCCCTACTACACGGTTGTGCCTTTGCTTCTGCTAAGAGGGATGACTCTGGTACGTGGTTGTCCCATGATTTCTCCTTGACAGGGAGTTCTCAAAATTTTGCTATGTTGGTGGGGTTGGATCCTTCTAGGTCCTAGATGGTACCTGTACATCATCCGAAGATATGTTGTGCCATAATACGGTCGAACCGAACTCTTGGTTGATGCCCGACAGCTACCCATGGTATTTTGACTACGAAGTTGTGATGTCAAGGCACGTAGTGTGCTGCTAGGTTGGGAAAGCCATGGGGGCGTATTCCTATGTGCATCAAACGCAGGAAGGCCCCTTGGCAGGAAATGAGGCCCATGCTCACTTGTTCGCTTCGCGTGCCTTGGTGGAGAGCAGGCACTTCGGCCCTTCGTATTCAGCCGCTAAGGCCGCAGTGTGTTCCTCCATCCGAAGAAGGCGCTCTGTGTTGCCGTTGACCGTGATGACGCCTCTTGGTCCGGGCATCTTCAGTTTGAGCTAGGCATAGTGGGGGACGGCGTTGAAATGAGTGAACACCGTTCGTTCTAAGAGGGCGTGATAGCCGCTGCAGAAGGGGGCGATATTGAAGAACAAGTCTTCGCTCTGGAAATTATCCGGAGAGCTGAATACGACTTCTAGGGTAAGTGTGCCAGAGCAGCGAGCTTTGATGCCAGGGATAACCGGAGTTCTTAAGTTGAACCTTCTGGTTAGATCTCTTATTTGAGTTTTACCTGTGCATTAGATGAGTACTTATTGTATGCTTGTTTGTTTGTCTGCGATAGAGTATCCGGAGTGCGCCGCCTGTTACTTCGAATCGTTAGGTTTCGTGGATCATCAGCAAGGCAAGTAACACTTTGATCATACCTTTTCTACTACCCAGTTTTATTGCATTAGATCAATCCTCACACATTGCATGATTAGGATCTAATTAAATTGTGGGATGGGAAGTAGATGAGGTAGTACCTATTACCTGTTTATTATCAAACCTTTGGGAGTTACTTCTACGTTTGCTTATTATGCCATGCTATGCTAGTAGATGTGGATTGGGTGAGTGATATCCATGACAGATGTGAGATTGATAATTAATGGTTTATCTAAGGTGGAAACTTAAACACACATCTGGGTGGATTGAGGCACCTGGGTATTCCAGGACTTGCCTGTTTTCTTTTGGACCGCCACCCAGGATCAAAGGGATCATGAGACTATTCATACTACAAACTTCCGTGTGCAGCCACAAGCTATTTTGGGCTCTAGTATAGTTGACTAAGTTGTGCGAACTCTTATAGTGGTAGACTAGCAGATGTAGGGGATGTAGGTGGTACGGTCTACCCGATCGTAAGGTGCTAGCGCTTCTGAAAGACTATGTCTCGGTCATCCGTCTTCTCAAACACCATGTAGTGCGAGAAAACAAACAGAGGCGATCGAGTCTTGTGGGGAAAAGTGCGCAAACCTCTGCAGAGTGTAACAAACTAATCATGGTTAGCCATGTCCCCAGTTATGGACATCTTGAGTATCTAGTACTTGGATTATCATGTGAATCTCATCATGTTACTTTAATTAATATTGTTGGGTTTTAATGATGATACTAAATTGGGATTGGGAATGCTGTCAACCATTCTCAATGTTTAACAACCGCCTTGATAGTAATTAAAATTTTATTCCTTTGAAGTAGGGAAAAATTGGCTTTACGCAAAACTGTAACCATAGAGCTTTCCACCAGCCAAATATGCATACAGTATAGTTGTTTCATTCCATTACTCTCTATGTGTTACCTTGCCAGCATATTCCATGTGCTGACCCGTTTTCGGGCTGCAACGTTAATGTTGCAGACTTTTCAGACGATGATTAAGGAGTTTTTAGGTCGTGGTTCTATACTAAGTGATGCCGTTGGAGTTGATGGACTCACTTATCTTCCAAGCCTTCCGCTGTTATCGTTATTAGATGGCCTTAAGCCATATTTATTGTAATAAGTTCTCTCTTGAGACACTCGATGTAATAAGTGTGTGATTGCTACTCTGCTATAAATCCTCCGAGTATTGTGTGGTGTCAGCATTACTGATCCAGGGATGACACCGGAGCACAGAGATCAGACTGTTTGAGGTTTGGTCGCTACAGAGATGGTATCAGAGCACACGCTGACTGTAGGACATGACCACTAAGCTAAAGACCTAGATCACTACTCACTCTCTTCTCTTCTGACCTCTCATCTTTTCTATTCTTTAGGATGGCGGATGCAAGGAACAAGTTCACGCAACCGGATGAAGATACACCCTTTGGACGTCACTTGAAGGAAGTCACTAGATACCTGAATATAGGAGTACCAAGCTTCACGGGAACCTACAATGCCACTTTACCTGAAGAAGAGCGCTGGATGATTCAAGTTCAAGTTCCAGGAAGGACGTTCATGCCAGTCACTGAGCCCATAGAATTTTCTTTTGATGCACCAACTTGGAGTCTAGGAAAGAGCATGGTAGCTCACATCGCCATGGGACGCATTGGAGAAGTCTACCGCAAGGATCTCAGGGATACTATCTACCAGATTTGTGGGCGCCGAGATGAACACTGGGAGATGATCAGCACCAGGAATGATAGATCAATTGCAGCTTTTATCCAAGAGTTAAATGAGCACATTCGACGATAGGAGAACCAGATGTGCGCCGACATGATAGATCTGAAGAATGCTAAGACCAGAATCAAGGAACTGGAGGAAGAACTCAAGGCTACACGTGAAGATTATGAAGAGGAAATTGAAGTATTGGTGGATAAGAATGCCGACTTAACAAAGAATATTGGAATATTTATGGGAGGCCGACGCCAGTAGAGGAAGACGAAGAACCCAAGGAGATTAGCCCGGAAGACTACATCATCATTGACGGCACCGACTCGAAAGCAGATAGTAGTGATGATGATTATGTTGATGAAGCTGGAGCAGATATTATGGAGTCAACAACCGTAGAATATTTCTAATAGACCACCTCACCAATAGTAGTAGTCCACCATGTAAATATAGTAGTCCGAGCACTTTTGCGATAGTTAGATCGATTGTATGCCCTTGTTTGATTGATTGAAGTGAATTGTTTGCTTTTGCCTCATGTGCATATGGGTAGTGTTTTCAATTTAGACCCTCTCTATTCTTATATCTCATCTTTTCTAAACCCTCAGATGCCTCCGAGACGTGACCCCGGATTTGCCTTTCCACCGGAGCTCACCCAGTTGATCCAGCAGCAGAACACATTGATGCAGTTGCTAGTCCAGAATCAGAATCAGGGGAACAACAACAACCCACCACCACCACCACCATCTGTTGACCACTTAGCCCGTTTTCTTAGGCTGAATCTGCCGGTGTTTTCCAGTAGCACCGAGCCGATAGTAGCGGATGATTGGCTCCGCAAGACAGCTAGGGAGTTGACCACAGCAGGATGCATAGATGCGGAGAAGGTGAAGTTTGCCGCACATCAGTTAGAAGGACCCGCAGCATCATGGTGGGAGAATTTCACAGCCACCTTCCCAGTCAACACTGTCACATGGGACCAGTTTCAGCAGGCTTTCCGTACTGCCCATGTTTCAGCAGGAGCTATGGCCATGAAGAAGCGTGAGTTTCGAAACTTGCGCCAAGGAGGACGGACAATTGGCCAGTATGTGGAGGAGTTTAGTAAGCTAGCACGTTATGCCCCAGATGATGTTGCTACGGATGCAGCTAAGCAGGAGAAGTTTCTGGAAGGACTGAATGATGAGTTGAGCATGTAGTTGATGGTAGCCACCTTCAACAACTACCAGGAGTTGGTAGATCGTGCTCTTATGATTGAAGGGAAGCAGCAGTAAATTGAGAATCGCAAGAGGAAGTATGGACAAGGAAAGTACAGTTCAGGGGCTCAACAGAAGCCACGTTTTACCCCTAGACTGGGAGGACATTTTCAGCATACCCATGGGGGAGGTAGCTCGCACAATCACAATGGCACTAAGAATGGTAATGGCAATGGAGGAAGCAACGGTCAGAACCGCACCAACCCATCAACCCCAGCCAAGAAGGACTTGAGCCAAGTCACTTGCTATAAGTGTTCGAAGCCAGGACATTATGCCAATGAATGTCCTGAAGGCCAAAATGGCAATGGAAGTTCTGGGAAGAAGCCGAACCCTTTCAACAGGGGATAGGTGAACCACATTAGCGTGGAGGAGGTTGAAGCTCAGCCCGATGCAGTAATAGGTAAGTTTTTGGTTAAGTCATTTACTGCACTCGTTCTTTTTGATACAGGAGCATCACATTCATACATCTCAAGGGGATTTGTGGATAAGTATAACCTACCAACCCAAGCCCTTAGGTCACCCATGTTAGTAACCTCGCCAGGAGCAGAGTATGTGGCTAGTCTATGGTGTAATCGGTTACCATTAAGGATTGGTAACTATGTTTTTCCCTCAGACCTAGTAGTATTGGAATCTCAAGGATTGGATGTGATATTAGGCATGGATTGGTTATCAAAGTATGAAGGGAATATTGAGTGTGCTAGTAAGTCAATTTTTCTTACCACACCAGAAGGGAGAAGGATCAAGTATGTATCCCGGCATGTGCCAAAGAGGACCCAAGTAAATTGCCTAACAGGAGTTGTGCAGGAGGAAGTACCAGTGGTAAGGGATTTCCCTGATGTATTTTTAGAAGACTTGCCAGGCATGCCACCAAATAGAGATATTGAGTTTTTGATGGAGTTATTGCCGGGCACTGGGCCAATATCAAAGAGACCATATAGGATGCCAGCAAAGGATTTGGTGGAAATTAAGAAGCAGATTAAGGAGTTACTGGATAAGGGATATATTCGCCCAAGTTCTTTGCCTTGGGGATCGCCAGTACTTCTAGTGGACAAGAAGGATGGATCGTTAAGGATGGTTGTGGATTATCGAGGATTGAACGTGGTAACGATCAAGAACAAGTACCCACTACCAATGATCAACGATCTGTTTGATCGATTGCAAGGAGCTAAAGTATTTTCCAAGATCGATTTGTGATCAGGATACCACCAGTTGAAGATTCGAGAACAGGATATTCTGAAGACAGCTTTTACCACCAGGTATGGGCTGTATGAGTATACCGTTATGTCATTTGGTCTGACTAACGCGCCTGCCTATTTTATGAACATGATGAACAAAGTGTTTATGGAGTTTTTGGATAAGTTCGTCGTAGTGTTCATTGATGATATCCTGGTATATTCGATGAATGAAGAGGAGCATAAGGAGCATTTGCGTTTGGTACTTGGAAAGCTCAGAGAACACCAATTATATGCCAAGTTCAGCAAATGTGAGTTTTGGTTGAAGGAAGTAGGATTCCTCGGACACGTTATATCCGGAGAAGGTATAGCAGTAGATCCCGCTAAAGTTGAAACTGTGACCAAGTGGGAAGCCCCAACAACATTTGGAGAGATCCGGAGTTTTCTTAGACTCGCAGGATACTACCGGAGGTTTATTGAGAATTTCTCAAAGATTGCGAAGACTATGACGGAGTTGTTGAAGAAAGATACCAAGTTCATATGGACGGAGGAGTGTGAGGCTAGTTTTCAGGAGTTGAAGAAACGCTTGATTACCTCACCAGTGTTGATTTTGCCAGACCAGACCAAAGATTATGAGGTGTATTGTGACGCTTCACGTCGAGGACTTGGAGCAGTGCTTATGCAGGAAGGGAGAGGTGTTTCATATGCCTCAAGACAACTGAAGCCCCATGAGTTGAATTATGCCACGCATGATTTGGAGTTAGCAGCCATAGTGCATGCATTGAAGACATGGAGACATTTCCTCATTGGAAACCATTGTGAGGTGTACACGGATCATAAGAGTTTGAAGTACATTTTCACACAGAAGGAGTTGAATCTCAGACAAAGGAGATGGTTGGAGCTTATGAAAGATTATGATATGAAATTGCACTATCACCCCGGAAAGGCTAATGTAGTAGCTGACGCGTTAAGCCGTAAGAGCCATGTCAATACGTTAATGATGGGAGGGATACCCAAGGAGTTAGCAGAAAATCTTCGTGAACTATGTGTGGAAATAGTTCCGAGAGGCTATGTAGCAGCACTAGAGATTCAGTCAACTTTGATGGATAGAATCATAGAAGCTCAGAGAACTGACAAAGAGATTGCCGCTATAAAGGAGAAACTGAGCAAAGGAAAAGCTAAAGGATTTCGTGAGGATGAGCACGATACCCTATGGTTTGAAGACCGTGTTTACGTGCCCAATAACCCGGAGATCAGGAAGTTGATTTTGCAAGAGGCACACGATTCACCGTATTCAATTCACCCAGGAAATACCAAGATGTATTTGGATTTGAAGGATATTTTCTGATGGATGGGAATGAAGAAGGATATTGCGGAGTATGTAGCAGTTTGTGATGTATGCCAGAGAGTAAAGGCAGAGCATCAAAAGCCAGCAGGATTGTTACAACCATTGCCGATACCCGAATGGAAATGGGATAAGTTAGGCATGGATTTTATCACGGAATTGCCGAGGACTCGTTCAGGCTATGACTCAATTTGGGTTGTAGTTGATCGATTGACGAAAGTAGCTCATTTCATCCCAGTAAAGACCACTTACACCAGTGCTAAGTTGGCAAAGATATACATGACCAGAATAGTATGTCTGCATGGAGTTCCGAGGAGTATCGTATCAGATAGAGGAACCCAGTTTACCTCAAAGTTCTGGAAGCAGTTGCACGAAATTTGGGTACCAGGCTAGAATTCAGTACAGCTTTTCATCCATAGACAGATGGACAGACTGAGAGAGTCAATCAGATTTTGGAGGATATGCTGAGAGCTTGTGCGCTAGATTGCTGATCTAGATGGGACGATAATTTGCCATATGCAGAGTTCTCTTACAACAACAGTTATCAAACCAGTCTAAAGATGGCCCCTTTTGAAGCTTTGTACGGAAGGAGGTGCAGGACACCGCTGTCGTGGGACGAAGTTGGAGACCGCTAGTTGTTTGGACCTGACTTGATTTAAGAGTCTGAACAAAAGGTGAAATTGATTCGCGATAGGCTCAAGGTAGCCCAGTCCAGACAGAAGAGTTATGCGGATTCTAAACGCAAGGAGACAGTTTACAAAGTCGGGGATAGAGCTTATCTTCGAGTATCTCCACTTCGGGGAACAAAGCGTTTTGGAGTTAAAGGGAAGTTAGCACCACGATTTGTAGGACCATATCGAGTATTGGAACGTATGGGGGAAGTAGCCTACAGATTGGAATTGCCCAAAGGATTGTCATTAGTACATGATGTGTTCCACGTTTCTCAGTTAAAGAAGTGTCACGCGGAGATGGCTGACGTATCGTTGAGAGATACAGTGCCTTTGGAAACTATTCAGTTGGATAACGATTTGACCTACGAGGAGAAACCAGTTAAGATCCTCGAGTTTGCCAGCCGAGTTACTCGCAGCAAGGTTATCAAGTTTTGCAAAGTTCAGTGGAGCCACCACACGGAGGATGAAGCCACCTGGGAGCGAGAGGAAGATTTTCTCAAAGACCACCCTCACCTATTTTCTAGCCAACCCGAATCTCGAGGGCGAGATTCATCTTAAGGGGGGGGGGTAGGTTTGTAACATCCCAAATTTTCAATTTGGAATGTTATATATTAGATCATCATTGCATATCATATTTTATTTTTGCATTTTGGTTGATCGTAGAAAATTCTACGCAACTCAATGACCCACGGAGAGAGTTGGGGATTTCGTTATTTTCATATTTGAGTTTTCTCAAATTTTGAGAATACGATCATTTGATTTTATTTATTTTATCATCAACTATTGCTATTACAAAAATATGAAAGAGGGAATAAAATGACTTTCCCAAAATAAAGAAATATTGAGGATTTAATAATAAAATCAAACAAGATTTTATTTTGGAGTTTTTTAGTGTTTTATTTGAATTTAGGAAAAATGTGCGTTTTTCAAAATTGCATTTAGGGCCCAAATAAATGTTCACTTTGTCGGGCTTGATTTTAGAAGCCCGGGAAAATTTATTTTGGGATTTTTGGAGTCCGTTCAGTATTTCTTTTTATTTTTCTTCCGAGCGGAATATTTAAAAAAAGGGAACCGACCTAACCGGGCCGTGTCCGGATAGGACTCTGGCCCGGCAGGCTTTAAAAGCTGGCCCAGCCCCCTGGGGAGGAACCCTAGCCCCAGCACCGAGCCGCCCCAGCCGCCCGCGCCCGCCGCCGCCACTCGCGCCGCACTACCGCCCGCCGCCGAGGTTTGCCACCGCCTCGTAATCCGCGCCACCCGTTTTTTTAGGAAAGCGATTGGTTTTCCGTCGGTTTTTTTCGTTTTTTTTAGTTTTCGTTTTTTTAGATCGTTTTTTTCGGTTTAGGTTAAATAGCGAGCGTTCGCTCATTTGTTCGTTTAAACGAACACGTTCATCGTTTAGATCTGGATAACGAACGTTCGTTAATCCGTTCGTCGTTTTCTTTTTCTCGGATTAAATCCGTGATTTTTCTGATCGCGATTCTTGATCCGATTTTCGTTTTAGTATAACTTTTCGCTTGTTTCTCGGAATCAGGCGATTCAAGCGCCTAGAGGTTCGTCTCGAAACCCTCTATCCGTTTAACCAACTTAAACAAGATTTTGCTACTATAAAACTTAACCTAGATCCAGATTACAAGAACGAAGTTGTTTTCTTTCGCCGTTTGACTTTCGTTGCTTCGTTCGATTTGATTCTTTTTGCCAACCGGAGTTCTTAAGTTGAACCTTCTGGTTAGATCTCTTATTTGAGTTTTACCTGTGCATTAGATGAGTACTTATTGTATGCTTGTTTTTTTGTCTGCGATAGACTATCCGGAGTGCGCCGCCTGTTACTTCGAATCGTTAGGTTTCGCGGATCATCAGCAAGGCAAGTAACACTTTGATCATACCTTTTCTACTACCCAGTTTTATTGCATTAGATCAATCCTCACACATTGCATGATTAGGATCTAATTAAATTGTGGGATGGGAAGTAGATGAGGTAGTACCTATTACCTGTTTATTATCAAACCGTTGGGAGTTACTTCTACGTTTGCTTATTATGCCATGCTATGCTAGTAGACGTGGATTGGGTGAGTGATATCCATGACAGATGTGAGATTGATAATTAATGGTTTATCTAAGGTGGCAACTTAAACACACATCTGGGTGGATTGAGGCACCTGGGTATTCGAGGACTTGCCTGTTTTCTTTTGGACCGCCACCCAGGCTCAAAGGGATCATGAGACTATTCATACTAGAAACTTCCGTGTGCAGCCACAAGCTATTATGGGCTCTAGCATAGTTGACTAAGTTGTGCGAACTCTTACAGTGGTAGACTAGCAGATGTAGGGGATGTAGGTGGTACGGTCTACCCGATCGTAAGGTGCTAGCGCTTCTGAAATACTATGTCTTGGTCATCCGTCTTCTCAAACACCATGTAGTGCGAGAAAACAAACGGAGGCGATCGAGTCTTGTGGGGAAAAGTGCGAAACCTCTGCAGAGTGAAACAAACTAATCATGGTTAGCCGTGTCCCCGGTTATGGACATCTTGAGTATGTAGTACTTGGATTATCATGTGAATCTCATCATGTTACTTTAATTAATATTGTTGGGTTTTAATGATGATACTTAATTGGGATTGGGAATGCTGTCAACCATTCTCAATGTTTAACAACCACCTTGATAGTAATTAAAATTTTATTCGTTTGAAGTAGGGAAAAATTGGCTTTACGCAAAACTGTAACCATAGAGCTTTCCACCAGCCAAATATGCATATAGTATAGTTGTTTCATTCCATCACTCTCTATGTGTTACCTTGCCAGCATATTCCATGTGCTGACCCGTTTTCGGGCTGCAACGTTAATGTTGCAGACTTTTCAGACGATGATTAAGGAGTTTTTAGGTCGTGGTTCTATACTCAGTGATGCCGTTGGAGTTGATGGACTCACTTATCTTACAAGCCTTCCGATGTTATCGTTATTAGATGGCCTTAAGCCATATTTATTGTAATAAGTTCTCTCTTGAGACACTCGATGTAATAAGTGTGTGATTGCTACTCTGCTATAAATCCTCCATGTACTGTGTGGTGTCAGCATTACTGATCCAGGGATGACACCGGAGCACAGAGATCAGACTGTTTGAGGTCTGGTCGCTACACCCCCCGGGGAAGTAATGGGCCTAGATGGGCCATAGGGGGAGAGAGAGGGAAGCCCACAAGGGGAGGTGCACCCCCACCGCCCCATGGGCTGTCTAAATTGGACAAAGGGAAGGGGGCGCGGCCCCCCTTTCCTTCACCCTCTCCTCTCCTCTCCTTCCCCTTTCCCCTTTGAAAGAAAGGAAGGGGGGCCGACTTGGACTAGGAGTCCTAGTCGGTTCCCCCCCTATGGCGCGCCCCTTGTTCGGCCTCCTCCCTCTCCTCCTTTATATACGGGGGCAGGGGGGCACCCCAAAACACAACAGTTGTTTCTTAGCCATGTGAGGTGCCCCCTCCACAGTTTACTCGTCTGGTCATATTTGTCGTACTGCTTAGGCAAAGCCCTGCATGGATCACATCACCATCACCGTCACCATGCCGTCGTGCTGACGAAACTCTCCCTCGATACTTTGCTGGATCAAGACTTCGAGGGACGTCATCGAGATGAACGTGTGCTGAACTAAGAGGTGTTATACGTTTGGTACTTGATCGGTTGGATCACGAAGACATTCGACTATATCAACCACGTTAACCTAATGCTTCCGCTTTTGGTCTATGAGGGTACATGGACACAATCCCCCCTCTCTTTGCTATGTATCTCCTAGTTAGATCTTGCGTGATCGTAGGAATTTTTTTGAAGTTGCATCCTACATTACCCAACATTGATAAGTTGGAAGAAAATTTTAGTAACTTGAGCTCGGATTTTTCTTCCATTAAAACTATTGAAAAGAGTCCTCCTAGTAAGAATACCAAGTCTAGATATGTTTCTAAGAATAAGGGTGCCACTTCTAGTAGCAACCATGAAGATCTTAAGATGATTAGAGTTCACCCTAGTTTCGTAGGCTTGATAAAAGAACCCATTTATGATAAATATGTCTCTTGATTTTTTTCCTAGGAGTTTGATTATTAAAAAATTATATGCTAGAACTCCTAGAAATTATGGTTGTGTGATTGAGGAGTCGGAAACCAAAGATGACAATACTTGAATCTTTGCAGTATGCCTTGCTAGGGGCGTAAAACAATAGCGCTTGTTGGCAGGTAACCCAATAGTTATCTTCGAGATTTTTGTTTCTCTTTCTGTTCTTCAATAAATATGGAATTATACTTCTATTATGATTGTGTGTTTTGCGTTTTAGTTAGTGTTTGTGCCAAGTAAAGCCTTTGGGGTGATTTGGGTGATAGTTGATTTGATCCTGTTCAAAAACAGAAACTTTTACGCCAAGTTCTGGAATTTTGAAAATTCACAGAAACATGTTTTTTCTCTAAGTATTTTACATATGATTGATATAGAAATTGCCTACATTCTCCTTATTTTTTCAGAATTTTTGGAGTTACAGAAGTATGGTCAATGCCAGATTACTATAGCTTGTTTTGGTTTTGACAGATTCTATTTTCGTTGCATTGTGTGCGTATTTTGATGAATCTATGGATTGTATCGGGGGTATAAGCCATGGTATAGTTAGTATACAGTAAGTATAGTGCAATAATAAAGTGTGAACGGGTTTGCAACGACACATAAAGTGGTGATTTGCTTTATTATACTAACGGATCTCACGAAGGTTTTGTTAAGTTTTGTGTTATTGAAGTTTTCAAGTTTTGGGTGAGATCACGATGTATGAAGGAATAAGGAGTGAAAATAGCTTAAGATTGGGGTTACCCATGTCACCCCAAGGTAATATTCAAGGATAACCAAGCAACTAAGCTTGGGGATGCCCCAGAAGGCATCCCCTCTTTCTTCTAACGACCATCGGTCATTTTACTTGGAGCTATATTTTTAGTCCTCACATATCGTGAGTTTTGCTTGGAGCGTCTTGTATTATATGAGTCTTTGCTTGTTTTGCTATTTAGTTTGGCACAACCTTCCTTGCTGGACACACCTATTTGAGAGAGCCATAATGATGCAATGATTTGTTAGAATTTCTCTATGTGCTTCACTTGAATTTTTTCAGCAATGGAATTGCTCTAGTACTTCACTTATATCTTTTTAAGCATGGTGGTGCTTTAATTTTGAAGAAATATACTCTCATGCTTCACTTAAATTATTTTGAGAGTTAGATTTTTTTTGAAGAAATATCCTCTCATGCTTCACTTATATTAATCTGAGAGATGAAAATTTTGAAGAAATATTTATGCTCTCATTCTTCCCTTAAATTTTTTTGAGAGCTTATTATAGGCAATGGTAATACATGAACTTAGTTCCAAAGTGATATACATTAAAGAGGGATAATAAAAACTATAATGAAGATCATTGGATATTAAAACATGATTCCTTGCAATAGTTTTGGGATTTGGAGATAGTAATATGTGAGTCATGTTTGTGAGTAATTATGCTTTATTAAGAATATTGGTGTTAAAGTGTGTGATTCCCTATGCAAGCATGAAAGTCAATAGTTATTCAATGAAGTTACATCCTACTTGTGGTGCATTATTTGGTGTTAGTTATGTTTAATGCTCTTTTATGATCGTTTTCGTTTCTTGGTTGGTTGCTTCTCAAAATATTTGCTAGCCTTTCCTTGTAAAAAGCATGAATACTTTTTCTGCATAAAAAATCCTAAACCAAGTTGTGAAAAATGAGTCCACCATATCTATCTATATGCGGTATTTTCGTGTTGTTCCAAGTAAATTTGTACGTGCCAACTCTAATTCTCAAAATGAATTTCCTTTTTGTGTGCCCCTATCGCTCATGAAGCGACAGGGGGTGGCCGATATTTTCCATGCTAGGTATGTTATTCTCAATATGAGTGTTTATTCACTTGTCATTGCACGAGAGTGTGGCCGGTAATAGGGATGCCTAGTCCCGAAATGAAAAAAAAAACTTTATGTTGTCCAATAATAATTTCCTTGGAAAGATTTGGTATGGAAGGCACCCGTGGATACAACTAGCCATGGACTGCTTATGATTTACCTAGCATGGAAGATATTCAGAATTCTTGGTCGTTTTCGTTGATAGGAAAATCATGTATCTCAAAACAATTTTATCTCTCAATTTAAGCTTTGAGCTCTAGCACCTCTACAAATCTCTGCTTCCCTCTGCGAAGGGCCTATCTATTTCCTTTTATGCAATTTTTATTTTTGGTGAGTCCCCATCTTCTCTTATAAAGCACCAACTAGGGAACACTATTGTCATACTTGTGCATTGAATGTAGCTAATATTTGAGTGTGTTTCATGAATGGATCAATTACTTAGCATAATGGGCTGGGCATAGCTTTCTTTAGCGTTGATATTTTGAAAGACATGATTACTTGTTGATATGCTTGAGTATTGAGGTCTTAATGTCAAATTATAGACTATTTCTTTGAATCATCTAAATTCCAAATGTCCATGCTACAAAGAAAAGAATATGTGATGAATATGATGGGTAGCATTTCACATCAAAAAAATTGTTTTTATCATTTACCTACTCTAGGACGAGCAGGAATTAAGCTTGGGGTTGCTGATACGTCTCCACTGTATCTATAATTTTTTATTGTTCCATGCTATTAAAGTATGAATCTTGGTAGTTTTATACTCATTTACTAGCAACTTCATATTGTTTATTGGGACTAACCTACTAACATAGTGCCCAATGCTAGTTGATGTTTTTTTGCTTGTTTTTTACTTTGCAGATTATCAATACCAAACGAAGTCCAAATGCCACAACACTTTTTGGAGTTTTTTCTAGACAGAAGACACCCAGGTAGCTAAAGGACCGCAAGAGAGGAGGCCTGTGGGGCCCACTAGGCACCAGGGCACGCTAGAGGCACTAGGCGCCTCTTGTTGTGTAGTGGAGCCCACGGGAACCTTCTGGAGTCACCTCCACTTATATAAATACTCTAAAAACCCTAGGGGATTCAACGAAACACTTCTCCCGGAGCCACAAGTTCCAGAACCACGAGATCCAATCTAGAGGCCTTTTTTAGCACTCTGCCGGAGGGGGCAACGATCACGGAGGGGTTCTTCATCATCCTTGTTGCCCCTCCGGTGATGCGTGAGTAGTTTACCATAGACCTATGAGTCTGTAGGTAGTGGCTAGATCGCTTCTTCTCTATTTTTGATCTTCAATACAATGTTATCCTCGATGTTCTTGGAGATCTATTTGATCTAATGACTTTTTGCCATGTGTTTGTTGGGATCCTATGAATAGTGAGATTATGATTATTTATATCCATGAATATTATATGAGTCTTTGCTGAACTCTTTTCTGCATGATTGTTATAGCTTCGTATTTCTTCTCCATAGTGTTGGTTTGGTTTGTCCAACTAGATTGATTTTTCTTGCCATGGGAAGAGGTGCTATGTGATGGGTTCGATCTTGCGGTGCTCAATCTTAGTAACAGAATGAGACATGACACGCTTGTATCGTTGTTATTAAGGGTAACAAGATGGGTTTATTCCTACATGAATAAATCTTGTCTAGATCATGTCATCATTCTTATTACATTACTCTGTTTTCCATTAACTTAATACACTAGATGCATGCTGGATTGCGGTCGATGTGTGGAGTATAGTAGATGCATGTAGGAGTCGGTTTACTACTCTTGGACATGATGCCTATATACATGATCATTGCCTTGGATATCATCATAATTATTTGCTTTTTTGCCAATTCCCAACTATAATTTGTTTACCCACCGTATGCTATTTAGTAAGGCCCCCAGGTCTATTTCCTATCATATTAAACCTTTAAATACCTTGCTACACTCTTTGTTTATTTATTTTATTTTGTGTTCTAGTTTGATCTATTTATCAAATCTCATACAATTTAATCTATCTCAATACCGTTGAGGGATTTACAACCCCTTTGCACGTTGGGTTGCAAGTATTTCTGGTTTGTGTGCAGGTGCTATTTTACATAGTGTTGCTTGGTTCTCCTACTGGATTGATAAACTTTGTTTCAAAACTGAGAGAAATACTTACTGTTGATTGTTGTATCATCCCCTCCTCTCCGGGGAATTACCAATACAGATACAAGCAATCAGAAGCATAAGATGAAAATGCATATTCTTGGTCATAACCCCGTCGTTTGGGTTGTTCTGCGTGTTGGCTTGCAAGGTGAATTATTTGAGGATTGTAGAGAACCAGATTTTGAAGCGACCGCACAATAATTGAAGATGTTGCAATACAATGCTCAAGCTTGTGATATTCTATTCAATGGATTATGCCTTGGATAATTCAACAAAATCAGCCGCCTTGAGAATGCAAAGGAAATTTGGGATACTTTGGTTGATATGCATGAAGGTACTGAGTCCGTGAAGGAATCCAAGTTGGATGTACTTCAAAGTTAACTTGACAAGTTCAAGATGAAGGATGGTGAAGGAGTCACTGAAATGTACTCTAGGCTTGGTCTCATCACAAATGAGATTGCCGGCTTAGGAAATGAATGGATAACCAACAAATTCATCATCAAGAAGATGCTTAGAGCTTTGGATGGAAAGTATTATACCGCGTGCACATTGATCCAAATGCTTCCCAATTACAAAGATCTCAAGCCCACAGAAGTCATTGGTAGAATTGTTACTCATGATATGTCACTCAAGGATAAGGAAGAGCTTCACAACAAGTCAAGTGGTGCTTACAAAGCTTCAAGTGATGCTCCTACAACATAAAGAGACAAGCTAGTCTCCAATGAAGAAGTGAGCTTAATGGTGAAGAACTTCAACAAGTTCTACAAGAGTAGAAGCAAAGAGAGAAGCTCCATGTCAAGGTCCTACAATGACAAAAGATATTCTAGTCGTGATCATAATTGCTACAATTGTGGAAGACCCGGACACTACTCAAATGATTGTACGGCTCCCTACAAGAAAAGAGAAGACTCGCCAAAAAGGAGGAGTAGAAGAGATGAATCACCTCCAAGAGAGAGAAGGAGTAGAGATGATCATTATGAATGAAGACCATCTCGTTGAATCAAGGATTCAGAAAGGAAGGACAAGTCATCAAAAAGCTACACAAGACGAAGACATCAAGCTCACGTTGGTGAATGGGTTTCCGGTTCTGACTCTGACAACTACTCCGAGAGAAGCTATCACTCCGACTCTAACTATACTCAAGATGAAGGTGTTGTCGGTCTTGCACTAGTGTCATCAAACTCCCACGACATATTTGATTCACCAAATGAAGGAATTGGAAGATGCTTCATGGCCAAAGTCCTCAAGGTATCACACCATGAGTATCTTGATTTTGATAGTGATGAAGATGATTTGCTAGGTGATGATGATTTACTTGTTAACAAAATTAGTGGTGTGAACCATAATGAACTTGCTAGCGATCATGCTAATCAAGATGAAACGCGTGACAATAACAAGAAGGAAATTGATGAGCGTCTAACTAAAGAATTAAACACGCTTAAGTTATCTCATGAAACAACTCAAGAGGATCATAGAGAGCTCCTAAGAACTCATGAGAAGCCATTCTTCGAGTAGCTAAGTTTAGAGCAAGAGCATGAGTTACGAAAAGCTATCAATGATGATATTCGACAGAAGAGTTCTTCTTACATTGCCAAACGTCTCCTCTTGTCTACTTATATGCCACAAGTAAAATCTAGTAACAAGAGCAAGAAAGATTCTTCTTCTAGAAGTAACAATAACCATGCTAAATCCAATATTTTTTGCTTCTAGTAGTTCTCATGATTCCAGTAATGATTCTCTTAGCCAAGTTACACTTGAGCAAGAAAATAGCTTATTGAAGGGAATTATAGAGAAAGGTCATTAGTGCAAAGACATCCTATACAAACAGTTTTTACCCCCTTTCCGCGATGGTGTTCTCAACCCTCGCCTAGTCGGTGCGCGATAGGAGGGTCCTTCCCGCACGACCTAGAAACTGTTGGGATAGGCCCTACAGTCACACACGCAGGGCAAAATGAGCTCATGTACGACCAGCCGAGGCATCAGAGACAATTATACAGGCCCAATCATTTCCATTTGTATGTACATCCCACATAGTGAATCCTAGAAAAATGTTTCTGCTGGCATTCTGGGAATGGGGGCACCCAGACTTGCCTGCCTGTGGCCCACGGCTTGGCTCTGTCAATGGCTCGGTACAGCCCAGCCTTAGAATTGACAACTCAAGACCCTCGCAAGGGGCCAAGCCTCATGAGGCGAATGACACCAAGACCTCCCTGGGGGTGGCCTCCCTAGGCTGGCCCCCGAGGAGCGGAGATATCAATGCAAGGTGCACCTCAAGAGGTTTGTATGACTGAGCCGTGACAACCAAGGCTAGGCGGGTGCTAGTGGGCGCAGTGTACCAGTTTCCTATTTGGTGCTAAGGAGGCAAGCGCAGGCGTGGAGTCCTAAGGTATCAGCTAAAGGTTTCCATTTCGGTGCAACAAGACCAAGACCGCCAGGACGGCAGAACGAAGGTCATCACGAAGCCCACTACGACATCCCAACCAGGAGCTTTTGCAGGCGAATACTACTTCTATTAGGATAACTTGTACTAGTTGTCTCCCTTTGAATTTGGCCGTTGAGAGATCCCTTCCCGCCTTACATTTGGGAAGAGGACCAAGGCCACGATAAATAGGACCTAGCCACCACCATAAAGAGGGGAGATCCACTCCGCCCCGACCAGCTCACCAGCTCATCGAGCACAAGAACACCTCACCTCCTGAGGTTAGTAGACCATTCTACTAGTTCATCCACATCCCCTCGAGGCCAATCCACCACAAAGGAGGAGTAGGGTTTTACACCACAAGGTGGCCCGGACCTTGCTAAACTGTTGTGTCTCTTGTCCATTGGGTTTGTCGAGCTAGGCCGTGGGATCGGCGAGCAGGCGGGTTGGGGAGGACGAGTTCTTTGCACGCACCCAAGTGTTCGAACCACTCAAGGGTCTACAGAACCCTGAACACGACATTTGGCACGCCAGGTAGGGGTGCGTCGAAGCCTCTATTCTGTCGACCGATTCGCCACCGCTCCATCGCTTACATTGCTGATTCCCGTCGAGCCCGTCCTAAGCGTCGGGCTGCACTCGCCACTCGTGTCACCCATACGGTGCCCGCTGGTGGGCCTCCCCGTCATTCCCCGTCGCCCGCCGCCAGCCCCGCCACCGGCCCGGCGGGGCACAAGCAGCACGCTTCGTCGCTGCACCCCTTGGTGCGGCGTGATGGGCGAACCGCCACCCCGTCGCTGACCATGGCCGGTTCGTCGTCTCACGCTCGTCACGGCCCAGCGAACACACAGGCGCGCGTTGCTCATGGTGCATGAGCTCCTGCACTATCGCCCCATCGACGACCTCTATGAAAATTGGCTGGACCGCATCGCCGAGCTCGTCAGCCCGCCGGGGGCTCTCCTCCACCGTCTCTCCCGCTGCCTCGCTAGCAGCATGCTGCGGGTGACGTAGCCCACGGAGCGCCTCCTCCACCTCCCCGTCAAGATGCCATCATCGAGCCAAGGCGCAAGGCCCCGAGGCATGACACACCGCGCAGGGCGCCCCCGCGGGAAGAAGAAAGCTGCTAGGTGGTCCAGCGGCTGCAAACAGGGGCTCGTGCGCTCCCAACACCGCCACGTCAGGACCGGCCGCCACCTATAGTGATGGCGCGCGATCCCCAAGATCAAGCTCCACCCCCACGACCAGCGCCCGTGACCACAGCGGGCTGCCGTGCCTTCACCCCAGAGCTACACAGCTTCGTCTCGCTAGGGAAGTTCAAGCATGACCTGCCTCCATGCTACGACGGCAGCCCAGACCCCGTCGAGTTCTTGCAGCTCTGCGAGCTGAGCATTGAGGCAGCCAACGGTGATGATAAGGTTATGGTGAACTGGTTTCCCATGGCCCTCAAGGATGGGGAACAATCTTGGCTCCTGGACCTGCCTGTGGGGTCGATCTCCTCCTGGAGCGAGATGCGCAAGCATTTCGTCACCAACTTCTAGGGCACTCGTGACCGCTGCCTGCCGCGGGTGACCTGCGGCCCATCAAGCAATAGCCAGGGGCGACCCGGCAGAAGTACATCCCGTGCTTCAACAGTGTTCGTCTCAAGATCCCCATGGTGTCAGACGAGGCCATCATCTCCGCATTCACTAATGGAGTCCGCGACGTCAAGATGAAGGAAGAGCTCGCCATACATGAGGACCTGTGCACGGCTCTGGAGATGTTCAACATGGCAACCAAGTGGGCAAGAGCTGAGGAAGGATGCCTCTCCCTCCTCGAGCTCCGAGAGACCGACCCGGAGGAATAGGAGGCAAAGTCCCAGGACGTTGTGACGACCCGAGACCGACGCTCCAGATGCCTTCCAATTATTTTGTCGATGTCGTGTGTTTTATTTGTTTGTTGCATTCATCATCACATCATCACATGTTTTCATAAAAATCACATCCTTTCATAGTTCCCGCTTCTCCCTGTTACCTTCGTTGTCCCTTTCGAGACCGACCATTCTTTTGTTGTCTGACCATTTGAGCCTCTGTGCATAGTGCACAATACCCCTCGCATGCACGTTCGTAACTTCCACGAACCCAAACAGCACAGTCGTGACCGTTCGGTCCGGATCATCCGGAAACATCTCTAAAACATCATCTATTCTTTATTGGACTCCCCTAGTCTATTCTTTATGTTCGTCCAATTTAGATCGGATGTCCCAAAATTCCAATCATTTCACTATATATATAGACCCCCTAACCTAATCTAGACAAACCACCTAATTTCTAGGGATCCTACCCTAGCGCCGGCACCTTCTCCATCAGGATCCTCTCGCCCGATCTTCCTCGATCCCCTCGCCTAGCCAACCACCAAGAGCCAGCCTCCTCCTTCCCCTACCAGCCGCGCCTCGTTCGATCCCCTGCTGGCATCCGTTCAAGCCCCTGCCCAGGAGCTCCCGCAGCGACCTAGCGCCGGCCTCCCGTGCTCGACATTGTTACCAACCTCCTCCCGCAGCACGCTCGTCCTGAAGCCCTTTCCCCGACCACCCCCGCAAGCAGCAACAATTCCAGTATCTGCTCCGAGCAGGTGCCACCACCAGTAGATGAACGCCCTGCCTCTGCCGTCTTCCTTTCCTTCCGTTCTCATTTTCTCTCTCTCCCCTCAGTCTCATCTCTCTCTCTCTCTCATTCTGGATAGGAGAGCAACCATGGCCGTCTGTCCATGGGAGGAGACGCGGCGCCCTTTCACCTGCGACCTCGGGTCGCCTCTACGCTGTCCTCACAGCTAGTTGGTGAGCTTCTTGTGCCGCCTCTAGCCCCTTTCTTTTCCACGTGTCATGATGCTGCTGACTTCTCGGCCCCGCCGCCATTTTGCTGCAGGAGATGAGGCGTCGCCTCCTTAGTTCGTCGCACCACCTCCAGTTCCGTCCAGATCCATCTCCGGGGACCGGATCCACACCCCGGCATCCATCCCCGCGTCCGCTCATCCCAAAGTGTTGGAGATATGCCCTAGAGGCAATCATGTATGATGATATTTCCTATGTGTTTATGAATAAAGATAGTCCTCGGACATTATCAATGATGTGTATCAGCAAGTACGTGACTTGTTTGTGGGACTATGCATTGTATGATGACTGTCCTAAAAGGTCCCTAGTCGAAAGGGCTGTGTGGACGCGCAACCAACTAGAATAGCATATGACACGGTCGATGGCTTGGTATCACTAGCCATGGAGCATTGGATGCTAACCGGATAATATGGACTTGGAAGAATCTGGTCGAATTCGACGTAGTCAGATCCGAGTCGAGATAAGGTCCGAGTCGGACAGACCCAACTATGAGACGCAGCGATATGTCATCAGTGAGTCTCGAGTACAACATATGTTCTATGTCCTAAGACCTGAGCTGACGCATGTACTCGGGATGGTGACAAACTTGCTTTGGGCCCACCAGACGCTACTCCGTAACTGGGTAGTTATAAAGGTAGCTTTCGGGTTTGTCTAGAACCATGTTGCGAGACGTGGTCGAGCAAGATGGGATTTGCCCCTCCGATCAGGAGAGATATACTCTGGGCGCCTCGTGTGATCCGACCAGGATAAGCATGGCCATGTGACAAGGATTATGAGATAATTCGGTTTGTGGTCGGCATCACTGGAACGAGAAAGAGGTCGGGCTAGCACAAGGATGACAGACTCGCCTTGAGCCCGACAACATATATCATGTGGCAAAAGGAATGGAAGTATGATGTACAGTTTTGCCTAACCAGCTTCATAGTCTGTTTGGTGTTCGGCATGCCTTGCTAGAGGCCGCTATCAACTGTGCAGTTCGGAGGTGATCTGAATTGCGAGGACGCCGGCTTGAACCTAAGGGGTCGCGTGCTTAAGGGAAGGAACCTACGAGGTCGGATCCGAGAACACTGGTCGGATGTGATCCGAGCTGTATTCGGATTGTGGCCGAGTAGACTTATGGGCTTTAGGGTCCGTGCGAAGCCCTGCTACCTCTTGAGTACTGCTTTGGTTTTCCCCGAAGAGGAAGGGATGATGCAGCAAGTAGCGTAAGTATTTCCCTCAGTTTTTGAGAACCAACGTATAAATCCAGTACGAGGCTAAGCGCGAGTCCCTCGTACCTGCACAAAGCAAATAAGTCCTCACAACCAACGCGGTAAGGGGTTGTCAATCCCTACACAGCCACTTACGAGAGTGAGATCTGATAGATATGTTAAGATAATATTTTTGGTATTTTTATGATAAAGATGCAAAGTAAAATAAAAGGCAAAGTAAAAAAGCAAAGGAAATAACTAAGTATTGGAAGATTAATATGATGAAGATAGGCCCCGGGGCCATAGGTTTCACTAGTGGCTTCTCTCAAGAGCATAAGTATTTTACGGTGGGTGAACAAATTATTGTTCGAGGCAAGTAGACCGACTCCTCCCTGCTTCTACTACTATTACTCCACTCATCGACCGCTATCCAGCATGCATCTAGAGTATTAAGTTCATGAAAACAGAGTAACGCCTTAAGCAAGATGACATGATGTAGAGGGATAAACTCATGCAATATGATGAAAACCCCATCTTGTTATCCTCGATGGCAACAATAAAATCCGTGCCTTGCTGCACCTACTGTCACTGGGAAAGGACACCGCAAGATTCAACCCAAAGCTAAGCACTTCTCCCATTGCAAGAAAGATCAATCTAGTAGGCCGAACCAAACTGATAATACGAAGAGACTTGCAAAGATAACCAATCATAAATAAAAGAATTCAGAGAAGATTCAAATATTGTTCATACATAGACTTGATCATAAGCCCACAATTCATCGGTCTCAACAAACACACCGCAAAAAGATAATTACATCGAATAGATCTCCACAAGAGAGGGGGAGAACATTGTATTGAGATCCAAAAAGAGAGAAGAAGCCATCTAGCTAATAACTATGGACTCGTAGGTCTGAGGTAAACTACTCACATATCATCTGAGGGGCTATGGTGATGATGTAGAAGCCCTCCGTGATGGATGCCCCCTCCGGCGGAGCTCCGGAACAGGCCCCAAGATGGGATCTTGTGGATATAGAAAGTTTCGGTGGTGGAATTAGGGTTTTGGCTCAGTATCTGATCTTTTGGGGGTACGTAGGTATATATAGGAGGAAGGAGTACGTCGGTGGAGCAACAGGGGCCCCACGAGGGTGGAGGGCGCACTTGGGGGGGGGGGGGTAGGCGCGCCCCCTACCTCGTGGCCTCCTCCTTTGTTTCTTGACGTAGGGTCCAAGTCTCCTAGATCATGTTCGATGAGAAAATCACGTTCCCGAAGGTTTCATTCTGTTTGGACTCTGTTTGATATTCCTTTTCTTCGAAACCCTAAAATAGGCAAAAAACAACAATTCTGGGTTGGGCCTCCGGTTAATAGGTTAGTCCCAAAAATAATATAAAAGTGGATAATAAAGCCCAGTAATGTCCAAAACAGTAGATAATATAGAATGGAGCAATCAAGAATTATAGATACGTTGGAGACGTATCAAGCCCAAGTGTTGAGCCTGCGATAAACGCCTATATAAAGTGGAGGTGCCGCACACTCACGTGGTTGATCGCTTCGGTGCTGTCAATAGGGTTTGCATGTGTTGCGAATAGACACCTCCACTCGCCGCCGGTTGTGTGATCGGACCTAGCAGTCCGACGCACGACGTTCCTCCTGCACGCGCGGATACCGTTAGAGGCGGTGCACTTGCACCCTCCGGCGAACCTGTACGTGGTAACCAACTACCGGCTGTATGAGGGAGATAAGATGAGGAGGAGACGATCCATGCAGACGCGCTGCGCCAACTTTCCTTCCGCTGCACGGCACTGCGCGTCTATTGGTAACAAACTATGATCCATCTCCCGTAGCATGTTCTTGGTTGTTCTGCGGGTAGGAAAATTTTAATTTGCAGTCAACGCACCCTACCGTAGAACCCAACAGTGGTATCAGAGCCTCTGCTATAGGATTTGGATACAGATTGTATGCATATTAGATATGTGGAGGTGATAGATGAGATCTGTTGTCGTTGATAAGATCGGCTGTGTGCACGGTTGATGAGATCAACTGCACATGGGGATCGATGTGGCTCTATTTTCTGTTGATCGGAATCGATGAGGTCATCACACAACCTACCCCTACCGGTCGGTATCCTCCATCAGGGTTAACAGTGAAACGTAAATCCGAATCGGGCTCGCGATGATCGATAAGATCGGTCAGATCGGAAAATTCGGCATGATCGGAGTTCAGATGTGATCTGTGATTCCCGAAAACGTAGCAAGTGTGCGTAGCGCCTTGTATTTCGTACACGATCACTCAAAACCGGTAGAATGTGATTCTATGCATAACTCTATTTTTCAGGGTTTGATGTGAATAGTATGGCTCATGTGTATGTGATGCATGTGTGTAAAGTATACATGGCTTGCGTGTCATGTTTGTCAGCCGGCAGGAACCAAACTGCTGTCATTTTATTGTATAACGGCCTGCGTGTCGACTTATGACTCTATGTAAAATTCATTACTAGTTGTAGTATTTGGATAATAGAGATCAGGTTGGCGGCTTGGCAGCCCGGCGTGACAAACAAGATGGAGTTTCTAGATGGTCATCGGAGTTGGAGCCGACCTGGAAGAACATCCATGAAGGAGCCATACTATTTCACAATATATGTATTACTTGTGATTGTTATGCTTCTTTGTTTCTATGCATGTTAGAATGGTAGAAAGGTCCCTCAAGAATATCAAGTAAATTGCCATTCCCGATGTTGCACCTTCGCACGTCAAGTACGTTTAGTAGTGGGCTCATAAAATTGGGGTGCTGCTAGGTGTCCTTGAACTGAAGGGTTCGTGTCGGACACGGACATGCACTGTATTAGGTTAACTTGAAAAGGCTATCAAAACGGTTTTGGGCCTTGTGGCAAAAGAGTTTGGGAGCCGGGGTATGAGATACCTGCCCGACCGACAGGAGTCGTATAAAGATACGATTAGCAAGGAGTTTCTTACCGGATAGGCATGTTGTCTAGCAGTGATGCTAAAGCTCACGAGCCGCATGTGCTAATCGGATCCTGAATCACTGAATGTTTGCGGAGGGATGCTGACTTCAGTGGGAGTAATTCTGTTTAAGGCTAGAATTACTCTACATAAACACATTGCTTAGTGATTGCATATTTTTCTGTTGTAGATCAATGGCACCACCTACTCAACCCAACTTTGCATTGAAATCAATTCTAGAAAAGGATAAACTAAATGGAAAAAACTTTACTACCTGGTATAGAAATTTGAGAATTGTTCTCAAGCATGATAAAAAGGAACATGTTCAAGAGGATCCGCTTCCAGAGGAACCTGCTGATAATGCTAGTACCACAACCAAGAATGCCTACCAGAAACTCGTTGATGCATCAAATGAGATCTGCTGCCTCATGCTGGCTTGTATGGAGCCCGATTTGCAGCAGCATTTCGAAGACGTTGGGGCTTTCGATATGATCGAGAGTCTCAAGAGCATGTCTCTGGTGGAGGCTAGGACCGAAAGGTTCAACATCTGGCGATCCTTGATGGATTGTAAGCTGAAGGAAGGTGATCCACTAAGCCCGCATGTGATCAAGATGATCGGATATGTGCAAGATTTGGATCGGTCGGGCTTCTCGCTCTTGGATGAGCTGGCTACTGATTCAGTTCTGGGTTCTCTTCCGCCCAGCTATGGGACGTACATATCAAACTATCATATGCATGGCATGGATAAGAAGCTCACTGAATTGCATGGGATGCTCAAAGTGGCAGAGCAGGATATTAAGAAAGGCACGCATCAAGTGTTGATGGTGCAGAAATCGGCTAAGTTCAAGAAGAGTTGGTCCAAGAAAAAGGCTAAGGCAAAGGGCATGGATACGGTAACTGAGGGAGTCCTGGATTAGGGGGTGTCCGGATAGCCGGACTATAACCTTTGGCCGGAATCTTGGACTATGAAGATGCAAGATTGAAGACTTCGTCCCGTGTCCGGATGGGACTTTCCTTGGCGTGGAAGGCAAGCTTGGCGATACGGATTTTAGATCTCCTCGCATTGTAACCGACTCTGTGTAACCCTAGTCCTCCCCGATGTCTATATAAACCGGAGGGTTTTAGTCCATAGGACGAAGAACAATCATACCATAGGCTAGCTTCTAGGGTTTAGCCTCTCTGATCTTGTGGTATATCTACTCTTGTACTCCCCATATCATCAATATTAATAAAGCAGGACGTAGGGTTTTACCTCCATCAAGAGGGTCCGAACCTGGGTAAAACATCGTGTCCCCTGCCTCCTGTTACCATTCGGCCTAGACGCACAGTTCGGGACCCCCTACCTGAGATCCACCAGTTTTGACACCGACATTGGTGCTTTCATTGAGAGTTCCTCTGTGTTGTCGCCATTTGGCTTGATGGCTCCTACTGTAATCGATAGCGATGCAGTCCAGGGTGAGACTTTTCTCCCTGGACAGATCTTCATGTTCGGCGGCTTTGCACTGCGGGCCAATTCGCTTGGCCATCTGGAGCAGATTTAAAGTTACGCCCCTGGCCACCAGGTCATGTTTGGAAGCTTAAACTACACGGCCAATATCCGTGGAGATTTGATCTTCGACGGATTCGAGCATCTGCCTTGTGCGCCACGCGGTCACGATGAGTATGACTTAGCTCTCCCATCAGAAAGTGTTAAGGAGATCGCACCGGCAGCCGCTCCGACCCTCAATTCGGAGCCAGTTGCGCCTTCCATGGACGGGTGGATGGACCCCGCCACGGAGGCCTTACCCTCAGCGGCGATCGAGCCGAACATCGACCTTACCTTGAACGAGAGACGTAAAATTCCCTATGGCCTGCCTCAAGGTTCCATTGCGCATGAGCCGAGGATCAGTCATCAGTAATAGCCATCATCTGGATCCGGTCCAGCATCTCGTTCAACAAGGAGAAGCCAACCGAAGTGGCGCTTAAAGTTTCCTTGGAGCTGACCTTCATTGCAATGGTGGGGTAAGGCATGGGTCCGGTCAGGGCAAAACCTTGGTCGTCGGGCGCCACACTTGCGTCAAGGTGGAGCAGGGCAAGTTCGTTGGGGGTTGACTCCCTATCTTCGGACACTGACTTCTCATCAAGGCTCAAGGCCGAATCCCCATCGGGGAGGGACAGTTTGACAGGGTTGACTTCTGGTCTTCGAACATGGGAGACGCTCCCGAGCTTGATCCTGGTTGCATTGTAAAGGCCAATCTGGAGATCGGATCAGGAATAGCCCCCCAGGTCAATACTTCGAAGGCCATGGTTGTTGCAGAAGAGGCTGAGAAACCCGAGAAGATCAAATTACCCCGTGCGTCAAGGACATACTCGAAGTTGGCAAAATTGATCTACTGACCAGGGGTGAAATTGTCTATCTAGTTGAGGTGGTCGGTCGCGTCGGCATGCCGAACAATGATGTCAAACGCGAAAAGTTTCCTGGGGACGAAGATATCTCCAGTGCGGACGCCGTCTCCGATGATCAGGTGACCCATCGATCCTTCGTCGATTCAACAGCGGAACTCTCAATGAAAGCACCAATGTTGGTGTCAAAACCGGCGGATCTCGGGTAGGGGGTCCAGAACTGTGGACCTTGGACCGATGGGGAATAGTAGACGTAGGACATGATGTCTACCCAGGTTAGGGCCCTCTCTAAGAGGTAAAACACTACGTCCTTCTTGATTATATTTCTTGTGTACAGGAGGGTTACAGAGTAGATATACCATGAGATCACACGAACTAAACTCTAACTAGTAGGATGGCGATTATTCTTCCACCCTCTACGAACCAAGCCCCTAGTTTATATAGACACGAAGGGCACTTGGGTTACAGATAGTCGGTTATACAAAGGAAACATCAGATCATCCATCATGACTTCAAGTGCACTTCAAGGCATAAGAAGGCTTCTGTCCGGATACGGTATGTCCCATCAGTCTAGACCATGAGAGATAGGCTCGCCTCCCGAGGACCCCCTCAATAGTGCCCAGTGCTAGTTGTTGTTTTCTACTTGTTTTTTACTTTGCAGAATATCAATATCAAATGAAGTGCAAATGCCATGAAACTTTTTGGAGATTTTTCTCTGGATAGAAGACACCTAAGGAGACAAAGGAGTGCACGAGGGGAGGCCCATCGAGCCCACTAAGCACCAAGGCACGCCAGAGGTCCCAAGCATGCCCTAGTGGGTAGTGGACCCACGGGAACCTTCGGGAGTCACCTCCACCACTATAAATACTCTACAATCCCAAAGTCCATAGGGGAGTCGATGAAACACTTTTCCAGCCGCCGCAAGTTCCAGAACCACGAGATCCAATATAGAGGCCTTTTCTGGCACTCTACCGAAGGGGGAAATGATCACGGAGAGGTTCTTCATCATCCTTGTTGCCCCTTCGATGATGCGTGAGTAGTTTACCATAGACCTACAAGTCCGTAGGTAGTAGCTAGATGGCTTCTTCTGTAACGCCCTCGATGCGGCTATATCTCCCACGTGTCGAAGCACGACTTGGAGGCATAACCGCATTGAAAGCAATGTCGCAAGTGAGGTAATCTTCACACAACCCATGTAATACATAAGGGACAGAGATACATAGTTGGCTTAAAATCGCCACTTCACACAATTACATGAATAAAGCATTACATCATCCTAATAAAATCAAGGTCCAACTACTGAACCAAAATAAAAGAAGACTACCCCAAAAGCTACACAGATCCCCAATCGACCCCAACTGGGCTCCACTACTGATCGACTAGAAAGAAACAACACAAAGGACAAGATCTTCATCGAGCTCCTCCTGAGCTTGGTTGCGTCACCTGCTCGGTAACATCGGCACCTGCAAACTGGTTTTGGAAGTATCTGTGAGTCACGGGGACTCAACAATCTTACACCCTCGCGATCAAGACTATTTAAGCTTATAGGAAGGGTAAAAGGTATGAGGTGGAGCTGCAGCAAGCGACTAGCATATTTGGTGGCTAACATACGCAAATGAGAGCGAGAAGAGAAGGCAAAAGCACGGTCGAGAAACTATAATCAGGAAGTGATCCTAAAACAACCTACGTCAAGCATAACTCCAACACCGTGTTCACTTCCCGGACTCCGCCGAGAAGAGACCATCACGGTAACACACGCGGTTGGTGCATTTTAATTAAGGTCAACTTTAGGTTTTCTACAACCAAACATTAACAAATTCCCATCTGCCCATAACCGCGGGCACGGCTTTCGAATGTTCATAACCCTGCAGGGGTGTCCCAACTTAGCCCATCACAAGCTCTCACGGTCAACGAAGGATATTCCTTCTAGCGGGTAGACCCGATCAGACTCGGAATCCCGGTTACAAGACATCCTCGACAATGGTAAAACAAGTCCAGCAAGACCGCCCAATGCGCCGACATCTTGATGGGAGCTGCACATATCTCGTTCTCAGGGCAACACCGGATGAACACTACGTACAGCTAAAACCAGCCCTCAAGTTTCCCCGAGGTGGCGCCGCAAGTGGCTCTATTTCGGACCAACACTTAGACAAGCACTGGCCCGTGGGGGGGGTTAAAATAAAGATGACCCCTGGGCTGGCCTAACCCAAGGGAAAAGGCTAGGTGGCGAATGGTAAAACCAAGGTTGGGCCTTGCTGGAGGAGTTTTATTCAAAGTGAACTGTCAAGGGGTTCCCATTATAACCCAACCGCGTAAGGAACGCAAAATCCGGGAACATAACACCGATATGATGGAAACTAGGGCGGCAAGAGTGGAACAAAACACCAGGCATAAGGCCGAGCCTTCCACCCTTTACCAAGTATATAGATGCATTAATTAAATAAGAGATATTGTGATATCCCAACAAGTAAACATGTTCCAACAAGGAACAACATCTCCATGTTCCAACAAGGAACAAACTTCAATCTTCACCTGCAACTAACAACGCTATAAGAGGGGCTGAGCAAAGCGGTAACATAGCCAAACAACGGTTTGCTAGGACAAGGTGGGTTAGAGGCTTGGTTCAACAATATGGGAGGCATGATAAGCAAGTGGTAGGTATCACAGCATAGGCATAGCAAAAGAGCGAGCAACTAGCAAGCAAAGATAGAAGTGATTTCGAGGGTATGGTCATCTTGCCTGAAATCCCGCAAGGAGGAAGAATGAGTCCATGAAGAAGACAAATGGAAGAAGTCGAACGGATCCTCACAACTTCGGAACGGAACCGAAGCTAATGAGGGAAACAACCCGGAAAGAAGCAAACAACATAGTAAACAACCATCACATAACATGGCATGATGCACAAACAAGTATGCTGCATGTCCGGTTTAATGAAGCATGGCATGGCAAAAATGCACAAACAATCCTACAAATTAAGTGGAGCTCAATATGCAATGGGATGCATATTGACAAAACACCACAATCCATTATTTAGTTCGATCTCGTTTATGTACCCAACAATATTAAATGTTGTTAAGCATGTCAAGAGGTGAAACATAAAGGAATTATCTATCTAAACAATTTAATTGGGGCAGGATATAGCAAACAACAAATCTGGTAAATCCCCATATGCATTTTGCAAATTAATGCAAACAACAATTTTAAACATTCTTGATGTTGTTAACATGATGCGGATGACATGAACAAGATTATGCAATTTTTATTAAAAGTTGACAAGAGCATTATGAAGCACTTGTCGCTGTGGTGGAGAGGAAAGGGGTGCCACGGCAATGATAACGAAAACGGTGCCACGGCAGCGTTCCGGTTCCGGTAACTCGATTTTGATACCGATGCAAAGGAGAAGTGTGCGGAAGCGTGCAAAAGATGGTGGGGCGCTCCCGGATTCCGGGTGTCCCACGAGTTGGCGACAAGGAAATGAGTGGCAATTCGGACACAGTGGAAACTCGAGAATCTCAAACATCGTAAGCATTCATTCACGGGCGTCGTCTCGAGGTTATACCTTCGAAGCGTGTAAGCGGGTCAGTACTCGTTCGGTGCAAAGTAGAGGAAGTAGCCGTTCTCACGACGGTGGTAGTGGTAGTAGTCATTCTCGCACGCTCTAGGGTCGGCGGAAGAGGTTCTCGTGATCTCGGTGACGGTAGTGGTACATGTTTATCATTGCACGAGTTTCCGTAGACTTTCATGTCATCGGTGTCGTGGTACTTGGGGTCTTCAGACTTTCTGGTCCCGTTCTAGCGACGGTAGTCATTCACGTTCGTTCGGAGAGGTACTTGATGACTCCAACGTCTTCGGGGTGACGGTAGTGGCACACGCAACGTCGGGGTACTTGTCGGTCCAGTCTTGGCGGCGTAGATGCACATGTTGTTGGGGTACTTGTCACATCATCGGGTGTAGTTGTACATGAGGGTCTTGACGAATCCGAAGGGGTACTTGACGGGTCCGGCCCTGGCGATTCAGGTTTCGTAGTGTCCTGGTACTTGACGCTTGGGATTGATTCCACGATTGCATGCATCCACGGCAACACAGCGTAGATGCAAAGAGGCAATGATTTGGCACGGTTCCGGTGGTTGAACAAGGCAGGGCAGCTCGGCCACGCGCGTTGCGGGCGGCAGAGGACAAGCAGAGGAGCAGCAGCACGAGGGAAGGCAGCAACGCAGGCGAGGAGCAGCCCCAGTGGCGGAGCTCCATGGGAGGCGTAGCCATGCGTGGCTGCTGGAGATCCTCAAGCAGAGAAGAAGCCGGCAGGCTGCGGTGCCCGGCGGCCCTGGCGACGCGGTAGGGCGGGCGAGCTCGACCCTCGCGCCCATGGCGGCAAGGAGGAAGACCATGGAGGAGGCGCATGGGTCGCGGGCTCCTGGCGGGCGGAGTTAATGTAGGGGAGGCGCTGGTCCTGGCGCGATGGTGGGCTTGCCGGTGTCGGGGATGGTGCAGGAGAGGAGAGGCCGGCGGCTGCGGTACAAGAAGCAACAGAGGCGCGGCTTCCGGCCATGGCGACGGTGAGGCGGGTCAAGGGCGGCGTTGCTCCTAGTTCCAGCGGGAGGAAGAACATCCCAGTCGTCCTCGGGAGGCGTGAAGCAGAGGGAGGAGAGGAACTGCGAGCGAGAGAAGGTATCGGTGAAGGGGAGATCGAGGGATCTCTCAATCCCTCTGGCGGCGCGAGGGAAGATGCGAGGGAGAGGATCGATAGGGATGGGGTTGGCTCGGGCGCCTAGGGTTAGCGCAGGGCGCTGGGCCTAGGGTGCAAATGGCCTAGGTGGGCCGGCGCAGGAGGCCCAGTGTGGAGGGCGCCGGCTGGGCCTTAGAAGGAGAATGGGCCTGCTGCTCTCTCTCACTCCTCTCTAAAACTTCTCCTTTTATCTCCCAAAACAAAAAAAATTATCGAAGAAAAAGAGAATAAAGGAAGTGTTAGGGATAGAATTTGCGCGGGAGGTTAATTTCCCCGTACTCATAAGGATGAGCTTATTCCAAGAAAATAGGAAAGAGCACATGTGTGAAGTTTGAATTCCAACTCATTTGAATTTAATTCAAATGAGTGTGAGAAGGAAGTCGGTATTCGATAGGTTCAAAAATGTTGGGGATTTTGTTAGAGCTCCGGAAAATGGTGAAAGAATTATTGGCAAGACTAGAGAGTCGAAATTCGAAGAAGAAAAAAGGCCAAGGGATTTAAGATGCAAGTGGGTTCACGGGTGATTCCAAAACAATGGAATTTTAAATATAGCTCCGTAATAACGGGAGGATATGTTATAAAGAGAATCACCATGTAAATTCCCTCGGTTTAAATGGACCGAAGATCCATGCAATTTATTTAGAGAGTTTTAGTTAGCTTTGAGAAAAGATGGCATGATGACATGATGCAATGCACATGATGCAACGAACCAAATAAATCTCACGACGAAACCAGGAAACCTTGGAAGGCATCTGAAGCTCCGGTATTGGGGCGTTTCATCTTCTCTCTTTTTGATCTTCAATACAATGTTCTCCTCGTGTTCTTGGAGATCTATTTGATCTAATGACTTTTTGCGATGTGTTTGTTGGGATGTGATGAATTGTGAGTTTATGATTATTTATATCGATGAATATTATTTGAGTCTTTGTTGAACTCTTTTATGCATGATTGTTATAGCTTTGTATTTCTTCTCCAAAATTTTGCTTTGGTTTGGCCAACTAGATTGATTTTTCCTGCCATGGGAAGAAGTGCTTTGTCATGGGTACCATCTTGCGGTGCTCGACCTCAGTGACAAAAAGAGACATGCCACACATGTATCTTTGCTATTAAGGGTAAAAATATGGGGTTTATTCCGACATGAATAAATCTTGTCTACATCATGCCATCGTTCTTATTGCATTACTCCATTTTTCCATGAACTTAATACACTAGATGCATGCTGGATAGCAGTCAATGTGTGCAGTAATAGTAGTAGATGCAGGCAGGAGTCGGCCTACTACTCTTGGATGAGATGGCTATATACATGATCATTGCCTTGGATATCGTCATAGTTTTTTGCTTTTCTGTCAATTGCCCAACAGTAATTTGTCTACCCACCGTATGCTATTTTCTTGAGAGAAGCCTCTAGTACGGCCCCCGGGTCTATTTCCTATCATATTAAACATAAAAATCCCTTGCTGCACATTTTCTTTATTTATTTTGTTTTGTGTTTTAGTTAGATCTATTTATCAAATATCATACAATTTAATCTATCTCAATACCGTTCAGGGATTGACAACCCCTTCGCGCGTCGGGTTGCAAGTATTTGTTGTTTGTGTGTAGGTGTTGTTTTACATAGTGTTGCTTGGTTCTCCTACCGGATTGATAACCTTAGTTTCATAACCGAGGGAAATACTTATTGTTGTTGTGCTGCATCATCCCCTACTCTTCGGGTAATTATGAACATAGATACATGCAATTAGGAATAATTTCTGGCATCGTTGTCAGGGAGACATCATCAACATCTATCAAGTACCTTCGCATAAACTCTCATCTCCTCGAATTTACTTTATTTTCCATTTGGCTCATGTTTTCATCTCCCCCACTTCTAAAAAGTTTTTGAAAAAATACAAAAATATTTTTCATTTGCATTTTTATTTGCTTGCCCACTTTATCGTTATGGTTATTTCCTCCCTTGCTGTATGCACCCCTGAGAATGAAGTTCCCAATTTTAAACAAAGAGAAGGAGAAAATTTAAGACATGCGTGGTATAGAATTTGCGATTCCCATAATAGATCAACTCGTAAACAATCTACTATCGTTCTACTTCGGAATTTTTATGTGGGAATCACTACTTGGTATAGATTTGTGCTTCATACTATTACCGGAGGGAATTTCTTGAAGTTTCCCCCTAAGGATGCTTTTAATGCTATGGGAAATTTAGTGTGATCTCCACCTATCATTATCAATGAAACTATTTTAACTCTTGAGCATGTTATGCAAAGGCTAGATGATATTGAGAAGAAGATGCTCACTGTAGAACATATTGAAAATTTGGATAAAAAGGTTCGTGATCAGGTTAATCGAATTGGTTCGAAGATAGGAGATACTATTAAATTACTAAAAGGGAAAAAACTCGGAGTTAACAAGATGATAAAAGAGAGCCCTGCTTGAATTGATTGAAGGAAATATGCCCTAGAGGCAATAATAAAGTTGTTATTTTATATTTCCTTATATCATGAAAAATGTTTATTATTCATGCTAGAATTGTATTATTATTCATGACAAATGTTTAAATGGATATATAGACAAAAGACTGTGTCCCTAGTACTAGACTAGCACGTTAATCAAAGATGGTTAAGTTTCGTAACCATAGACATGTGTTGTCATTTGATGAACGGTATCACATCATTAGGAGAATGATGTGATGGACAAGATCCATCCATTAGCTTAGCATGTTGATCTCTTAGTTTTATTGCTATTGCTTTCTTCATGTCAAATAAATATTCCTTCGACTATGAGATTATGCAACTCCCGGATACCGGAGGAATACCTTGTGTGCTATCAAACGTCACAACGTAACTGGGTGATTATAAAGATGCTCTACAGGTATCTCCGAAGGTGTTTGTTGGGTTGGCATAGATCGATATTAGGATTTGTCACTCCAAGTATCGGAGAGGTATCTCTGGGCCTTCTCGGTAATTCACATTATAATAAGCCTTGCAAGCAATGTGACTAATGAGTTAGTTGTAGGATGATGTATTACGGAACAAGTAAAGAGACTTGCTGGTAACGAGATTGAACTAGGTATGAACATACCGACGATCGAATCTCGGGCAAGTTACATACTGATGACAAAGGGAATAACGTATGTTGTCATTACGGTACAACCAGTAAAGATCTTCTTAGAATAGGTTGGAACCAATATGAGCATCCAGGTTCTGATGTTGGTTATTGACCGGAGAGGTGTCTCGGTCATGTCTACATAGTTATCGAACATGTAGGGTCCGCACGCTTAACGTTCAATGACGATTTGTATTATGAGTTATGTCTTTTGGTGACCGAACATTGTTCGGAGTCCCGGCTGAGATCACGTACATGACGAGGAGTCTCGAAATGGTAGAGAGGTAAAGATTGATATATTGGACGATAGTATTCGGACACGGGAATGGTTCTGGATTGGTTCAGGTATTTTTCAGAGTACCGGGAGGTTACCGGACCCCCCCCGGGGAAGTAATGGGCCGACATGGGCCATAGGGGAGACAGAGGGAAGCCCACAAGGGGAGGCACGTGCCCCCCATGGGTTCTCTGAATTGGACAAGGGGAAGGGGGTGCGGCCCCCCTTTCCTTCCCCCTCTCCTCTCCTTCTCCTTTTCCCCTCCGAAAGAAAGGAAGGGGACCGACTTCGACTACGAGTCCTAGTCGGTTCCCCCTATGGCACTCCCCTTGGCCGGCCTCCTCCCTCTCCTCTATATATGAGGGCAGGGGGCACCCCAAACCACAACAGTTGTTTCTTAGCCGTGTGCGGTGCCCCCCTCCACAGTTTACTCCTCCGGTCATATTATCATAGTTCTTAGGCGAAGCGCTGCGCGGATCACATCACCATCACCATGACCATGCCGTCATGCTAACAAAACTCTCGCTCGACACTTTGCTGGATCAAGAGTTTGAGGGATGTCATCGAGCTGAACGTGTGCTAAACTCGGAGGTGCCATACGTTTGGTACTTGATTGGTTGGATCACGAAGACGTTCGACTACATCAACCGTGTTAACCTAAAGCTTCTGCTTTCGGTCTACGAGGGTACGTGGACACACTCCCCCTCTCGTTGCGATGCATCTCCTTAATAGATCTTGCATGATCATAGGATTTTTTTTGAAATTTCATGCTACATTGCCCAACAGTGGCATCCGAGCCAGGTCTATGCGTAGATGATATGCACGAGTAGAACACAAAGAGTTGTGGGTGATCATAGTCATACTGCTTTCCACTAAAATCTTATTTTGATTCGGCAGTATTGTTGGATGAAGCGGCCCAGACCAACCTTACATGACCACGTTCATGAGACCGGTTCAACCGACAGACATGCAACTTGTTTTGCATAAAGTTGGCTGGCGGGTGTCTGTTTCTCCAACTGTAGTTGAATCGAATTTGACTATGGCCGGTCCTTGTTGAAGGTTAAAACAACACACTTGATGAAAAATCATTGTGGTTTTGACTTTTGACACATAGGTAAGAACGGTTCTTACTAGATTCCCATAGTAGCCACGTAAAACTTGCAACAACAAAGTAGAGGACGTCTAACTTGTTTTTGCAGGGCATGTTGTGATGTGATATGGTCAAGACATGATGTGATATACCTTATTGTATGAGATGATCATGTTTTGTAAAAGTTATCGGCAACAGGCAGGAGCCTTATGGTTGTCGCTTTATTATATGAAATACAATCGCCATGTAATTGCTTTACTTTATCATTATGTGTTAGCGATAGTCGTAGAAGCAATAGTTGGCGAGACGACAACGACGCTACAGTGGAGATCAAGGTGTCAAGCCGGTGACGATGGAGATCATGACGGTGCTTTGGAGATGGAGATCGAAGGCACAAGATGATGATGGCCATATCATGTCACATATTTTGATTGCATGTGATGTTTATCTTTTATGCATCTTATTTTTCTTAGTACGGCGGTAGCATTATAAGATGATCCCTCACTAAATTTCAAGGTATAAGTGTTCTCCCTGAGTATGCACCATAGTGACAGTTCATCGTGCCGAGACAACAGGTGATGATCGGGTGGGATAAGTTCTACGTTCGCATACAACGTGTGCAAGACAGTTTTGCACATGCAAAATACTCGGGTTAAACTTGACGAGCCTAGCATGTACAGACATGGCCTCGGAACACTGAGACCGAAAGGTCAGACGTGAATCCTATAGTAGATATGATCAACATAGAGATGTTCACCACTGAAAACTACTCCATCTCATGTGATGATCAGACATGGTTTAGTTTATATGGATTACGTGATCATTTAGATGACTCGAGGGAGGTCTATGTAAGTGGGAGTTCCTCAGTAATATGATTGAACATAAATTTATCATGAACTTAGTCCTGATAGTTTTTGCATATCTATGTTGTATGTCAAAGGCCCGTGCTACCGTTCCCTTGAATTTTAATGCGTTCCTAGAGAAAACTACGTTGAAAGATGATAGTAGCAATCATGCGGACTGGGTCCGTGATCTAAGGATTATCCTCATTGCTGCACAGAAGAATTTTGTCCTTGATGCACTGCTAGGTGACAGACCTGTTTGCTGGAGCTGATGCAAACGTTCTGAACGTTTGACAAGCTCGGTATGATAACTACTTGATAGTTTAGTGAGCCATACTTTACGGCTTAGAACTGGGACTTCAAAAATATTTTGAACGCCACAGAGCATATGAGATGTTCCAAGAGATGAAGTAGGTATTTCAGACTCATGCCTGTGTTAAGAGGTATGAGACCTCTGACAAGTACTTTGCCTACAAGATGGAGGAGAATAGCTCAGCTAGTGAGCATGTGCTTAGAATGTTTGAGTACTACAATCACTTGAATCAAGTGGGAGTTAATCTTCCAGATAAGATAGTGATTGACAGAGTTCTCTAGTCACTATCATCTAGTTACTAGAACTTCGTGATGAACTATAATATGCAAGGGATAATGGAAACGATTCCCAAGCTCTTCGCGATGCTGAAATCGGTGAAGGTAGAAATCAAGAAAAAGCATCAAGTGTTGATGGTTGACAAGACCACTAGTTTCAAGTAAAAGGGCAAGGGAAAGAAAGGGAACTTCAAGAAGAATGGAAAGCAAGTTGCCACTCCCATGAAGAATCCCAAAGCTAGACGTAAGCCTGAAACTGAGTGTTTCTACTGCAAAGGGAATGGTCACTAGAAGCGGAACTACCCCAAATACTTGGCGGATAAGAAGGATGGCAAAGTGAACAAAAGTATATTTGATATACATGTTATTGATGTGTACTTTACTAGTGTTCATAGTAACCCCAGGGTATTTGATACCGGTTCAGTTGCTAAGATTAGTAACTCGAAACAGGAGTTGCAAAATGAACAGAGACTAGTTAAGGGGAAGGTGATGATGTGTGTTGGAGATGATTCCAAGGTTGATAAGATCACCATCGCACACTTCTTTTACCTTTGGGATTAGTGTCGAACCTAAAATAAATGTTATTTGGTGTTTGCATTGAGCATGTATATGATTGAATCATGTTTATTGCAATACAGTTATTGATTTAAGTCAAAGAATAATTGTTCTGTTTACATGAATAAAACCTTCTATGGTCATACACTTAATATAAATTGTTTATTAAATCTCGATCGTGGTGATACACATATTCATAATATTGATGCCAAAAGATGCAAAGTTGATAATGGTAGTGCAACATACTTGTGGCACTTCCGTTTAGGTCGTATTGGTGTAAAGCGCATGAAGAAACTCCATGCGAATGGACTTTTGGAATCACATGATTATGAATCATTTGATGCTTGCAAACCATGCCTCATGGGCAAGATGACTAAGACTCCGTTCTCTGGAACAATGGAGCGAGCCACTGACTTATTGGAAATAATACATACTGATGTATGCGGTCCGATGAGTGTTGAGGCTCGCGGCGGGTATCGTTATTTTCTAACCTTCACAGATGATTTGAGCAGATATGGGTATATCTACTTAATGAAACACAAGTCTGAAGCATTTCAAAAAGTTCAAAGAATTTCAGAGTGAAGTGGAGAATCATCGTAACAAGAAAATAAAGTTTCTATGATCTGATCATAGAGGCGACTATTTGAGTCACGAGTTTGGCTTCATTTAAAAAATGTGGAATAGTTTCACAACTCACGCCACCTGGAACACCATAGCTTAATGTTGTGTTCGAACGTCGTAACCGTACTTTATTAGATATGGTGCAATCTATGATGTCTCTTACCGATTTACCACTATCGTTTTGGGGTTATGCATTAGAGACAACTGCATTCACGTTAAAGAAGGCACCACCTAAATCTGTGACGACACCGTATGAACTATGGTTTTGCAAGAAACCTAGGTTGTCGTTTCTTAAAGTTTGGGGTTGCGGTACTTATGTGAAAAAGCTTTAGCTTGATAAGCTCGTACCCAAATCAGCGAAGTGCATCTTCATAGGATACCCAAAAGAAACTATTAGGTATACCTTCTATCACAGATTCGGAGGCAATAAGAATGGATCATTTTTAGAGAAGGAGTTTCTCTTGAAAGAAGTGAGTGGGAGGAAAGTACAACTTGATGTGGTAATTGTACCTTCTCTCAAATTGGAAAGTAGTTCATCACAGAAATCATTTCAAGTGATGCCTACACCAACTAGCGAGGAATCTAATGATAATTATCATGAAAACTTCAGATGAAATTACTACCGAACCTCGTAGGTCAACCAGAGCACGTTCCACACCAGAGTGGCATGGTAATCTTGTTCTGGAAGTCATGTTTCTAGACCATGACAAACCTACGAACTATGAGCAAGCAATGATGAGCCCAGATTCTGATAAATGGCTTGAGATCATGAAATCTGAGATAGGATCCATGTATGAGAACAAAGTGTGGACTTTGGTGGACTTGCCCAATGATTGGCAAGCCATTGAGAAAAATGGATCTTCAAGAAGAAAACGGACGCTGATGGTCGGGTTACTATCTACAAAGCTAGACTTGTTGCAAAAATGTTTTTCTACAAGTTCAAGGGGTTGACTACGATGAGACTTTTTCACCCGTAGCGATGCTTAAGTCTATCCAAATCATGTTAGCAATTGCCCCATTTTATGAAATCTGGCAAATGGATGTCAAAACTGCATTCCTTAATGGATATCTCAAAGAATAGTTGTATATGATTCAACCATAAGGTTTTGTAGATCCTAAAGGTGCTAACAAAATGTGCAAACTCCAACGTTCCATCTATGGACTGGTGCAAGCATCTCGGAGTTGGAATATACACTTTGATGTAGTGATCAAAGCATATGGTTTTATACAGACTTATGGTGAAGCCTGTATTTACAAGAAAGTGAGTGGGAGCTCTGTCGCATTTCTAAAATTATATGTGGAGGACACATTGTTGATTGGAAATGATGTGGAATTTCTGGATAGCATAAAAGGATACTTGAATAAGAGTTTTTCAATAAAAGACCTCGGTGAGGCTACTTATATTTTGGGCCTCAAGATCTATTGAGATAGATTGAGACGCTTAATAGGACTTTCAAAAGCACATACCTTGACAAGATTTTGAAAAAGTTCAAAATGAATCCATCAAAGAAAGGGTTCTTGCCTGTTTGCAAGGTGTGAAGTTGAGTAAAACCCGAAGCCTGACCACGACAGAAGATAGAGAGAGAATGAAAGTCATTCCCTATGCCTCAGCCATAGGTTCTATCAAGTATTCCCTGTTGTGTACCAGACATATTGTGTACTTTACCAAGAGTTTGTCAAGGGGGTGCAATAGAGATCCAGGAGTAAATCTCTGAACAGCGGTTAAAATTATCCTTAGTTACCTAAGAGGACTAAGGAAATGTTTCTCGGTTATGGAGGTGATAAAGAGTTCGTCGTAAAGAGTTACATTGATGCAAGCTTTGACACTGATCTAGATGACTCTAAGTCTCAATCTAGATACGTTTTGAACATGGGAGCAATTAGCTAGAGTAGCTCCATGTAGAGCACTGCAGACATAGACATTTGCAAAATACATACGGATCTAAATGTGGCAGACCCGTTGACAAAAACTTCTCTCACAAGAAAAACATGATCACACCTTAGTACTATTTGGGTGTTAATTACATAGCGATGTGAACTAGATTATTGACTCTAGTAAACCCTCTGATGGTTGGTCACATGGAGATGTGAACTACGGGTGTTAATCACATAAAGAAGTAAACTACTGGTGTTAAATCACATGGCGATGTGAACTAGATTATTGACTCTAGTGCAAGTGGGAGACTAAAGGAAATATGCCCTAGAGGCAATAATAAAGTTTTTATTTTATATTTCATTATATCATGATAAATGTTTATTATTCATGCTAGAATTGTATTACCTGGAAACTTGATACATGTGTGGATACATAGACAAAACATTGTGTCCCTAGTAAACCTCTACTAGACTAGCTCGTTAATCAAAGATGATTAAGTTTCCAAACCATAGACATGTGTTATCATTTGATGAACGGCATGACATCGTCAGGAGAATGATGTGATGCACAAGACCCATCCATTACCTTAGCATGTTGATCATTCAGTTTTATTGCTATTGCTTTCTTCATGTCAAATACATATTCCTTTGACTATGAGATAATGCAACTCCTGGATACTGGAGGAATACCTTGTGTGCTATCAAAGGTCACAATGTAACTGGGTGATTATAAAGATGCTCTACAGGTATCTCCGAAGGTGTTTGTTGGGTTGGCATTGATCGAGATTAGTATTTGTCACTCCAAGTATCAGAGAAGTATCTCTAGGCCCTCTCGGTATTGCACATCATAAGAAGCCTTGCAAGCAATGTGACTAATGAGTTAGTTGCGGGATGATGTATTACAGAACGAGTAAAGAGACTTGCCGGTAACGAGATTGAACTAGGTATGAAGATACCGACGATCGAATCTCGAGCAAGTAACATACCGATGACAAAGGGAATAACGCATGTTGTCATTACGATATGACCGATAAAGATCTATGTAGAATATGTGGGAACCAATATGAGCATCTAGGTTCCGTTGTTGGTTATTGACCGGAGAGGTGTCTCGGTCATGTGTACATAGTTCTCGAACCTATAGGGTCCGCACGCTTAACGTTCGATGACGATTTGGATTATCAGTTATGTGTTTTGGTGACCGAAGATTGTTCGGAATACCGGATGAGATCACGGACATGACAAGGAGTCTCAAAATGGTCGAGAGGTAAAGATTGATATATTGGATGATAGTATTCAGACACCGGAATGGTTCTGGAGTGGTTCATGTATTTTTTGGAGTACCGGGAGTTTACCGGAACCCCCTGTAACATCCCAAATTTTCAATTTGTAATGTTATATATTAGATCACCATTGCATATCATATTTTATTTTTGCATTTTGGTTGATCCTAGAAAATTCTACGCAACTCAATGACCCACGGAGAGAGTTGGAGATTTCGTTATTTTCATATTTGAGTTTTCTGAAATTTTGAGAATAGGATCATTTGATGTTATTTATTTTATAATCAATTATTTCTATTACAAAAATATGAGAGAGGGAATAAAATGACTTTCCCAAAATAAAGAAATATTGAGGATTTAATAATAAAATCAAACAAGATTTTATTTTGGAGTTTTTCGGTGTTTTATTTGAATTTAGGAAAAATGTGCGTTTTTCAAAATTGCATTTAGGGCCCAAATAAATGTTCACTTTGTCGGGCTCGATTTTAGAAGCCCGGGAATATTTATTTCGGGATTTTTGGAATCCGTTTAGTATTTATTTTTATTTTACTTCCGAGCGGAATATTTAAAAAAAGGGAATCGACCTAACCGGGCCATGTCCGGATAGGACTCTGGCCCGGCAGGCTTTAAAAGCCGGCCCAGCCCCCCGGGGAGGAACCCTAGCCCCAGCCCCGAGCCGCCCCAACCGCCCGTGCCCGCTGCCGCCGCTCGCGCCGCACCGCCGCCGCCCGCCGGAACCGCCGCCCCGCCGAGGTTCGCTGCCGCCTCGTAATCCGCACCGCCCGTTTTTTTTAAAACCGATTGGTTTTCCGTCGGTTTTTTTAGTTTTTTTTAGTTTTCGTTTTTTTAGATCGGTTTTTTTTCGGTTTAGGTTAAATAGCGAGCGTTTGCTCGTTTGTTCGTTTAAACGAACACGTTCATCGTTTAGATCTAGATAACGAACGTTCGTTCGTTAATTCGTTCGTCGTTTTCTTTTTCTCGGATTAAATCCGCGATTTTTCTGATCGCGATTCCTGATCCGATTTTCGTTTTAGTATAACTTTTCGCTCGTTTATCGGAATCAGGCGATTCAAGCGCCTACAGTTTCTTCTCAAAACCCTCTATCCGTTTAACCAACTTAAACAAGATTTTGCTACTGTAAAACTTGTCCTAGATCCAGATTACTAGAACGAAGTTGTTTTCTTTCGCCGTTTGACTTTCGTTGCTTCGTTTGATTTGATTCTTTTTGCCAACCGGAATTCTTAAGTTGAACCTTTTGGTTAGATCTCTTATTTGAGTTTTACCTGTGCATTAGATGAGTACTTATTGTATGCTTGTTTGTTTATCTGCGATAGAGTATCCGGAGTGCGCCGCCTGTTACTTCGAATCGTTAGGTTTCGCGGATCATCAGCAAGGCATGTAACAGATTGATCATACCTTTTTCTACTACCCAGTTTTATTGCATTAGATCAATCCTCACACATTGCATGATTAGGATCTAATTAAATTGTGGGATGGGAAGTAGATGAGGTAGTACCTATTACCTGTTTATTATCAAACCTGTGGGAGTTACTTCTACGTTTGCTTATTATGCCATGCTATGCTAGTAGACGTGGATTGGGTGAGTGATATCCATGACAGATGTGAGATTGATAATTAATGGTTTATCTAAGGTGGCAACTTAAACACACATCTGGGTGGATCGAGGCACCTTGGTATTCCAGGACTTGCCTGTTTTCTTTTGGACCGCCACCCAGGCTCAAAGGGATCATGAGACTATTCATACTAGAAACTTCCGTGTGCATCCACAAGCTATTATGGGCTCTAGCATAGTTGACTAAGTTGTGCAAACTCTTACAGTGGTAGACTAGCAGATGTAGGGGATGTAGGTGGTACGGTCTACCCGATCGTAAGGTGCTAGCGCTTCTGAAAGACTATGTCTCGGTCATCCGTCTTCTCAAACACCATGTAGTGCGAGAAAACAAACGGAGGCGATCGAGTCTTGTGGGGAAAAGTGCGCAAACCTCTGCAGAGTGTAACAAACTAATCATGATTAGCCGTGTCCCCGGTTATGGACATCTTGAGTACCTAGTACTTGGATTATCATGTGAATCTCATCATGTTACTTTAATTAATATTGTTGGGTTTTAATGATGATACTTAATTGGGATTGGGAATGCTGTCAACCATTCTCAATGTTTAACAACCACCTTGATAGTAATTAAATTTTTATTCCTTTGAAGTAGGGAAAAATTGGCTTTACGCAAAACTGTAACCATAGAGCTTTCCACCAGCCAAATATGCATATAGTATAGTTGTTTCATTCCATTACTCTCTATGTGTTACCTTGCCAGCATATTCCATGTGCTGACCCGTGTTCGGGCTGCAATGTTAATGTTGCAGACTTTTCAGACGATGATTAAGGAGTTTTTAGGTCGTGGTTCTATACTCAGTGATGCCGTTGGAGTTGATGGACTCACTTATCTTCCAAGCCTTCCGCTGTTATCGTTATTAGATGGCCTTAAGCCATATTTATTGTAATAAGTTCTCTCTTGAGACACTCGATGTAATAAGTGTGTGATTGCTACTCTGCTATAAATCCTCCGAGTACTGTGTGGTGTCAGCATTACTGATCCAGGGATGACACCGGAGCATAGAGATCCGACTGTTTGAGGTCTGGTCGCTACAGAGATGGTATCAGAGCACACACTGACTGTAGGACACGAGCACTAAGCTAAAGACCTAGATCACTACTCACTCTCTTCTCTTCTAACCTCTCATCTTTTCTATTCTTTAGGATGGCGGATGCAAGGAACAAGTTCACGCAACCGGATAAAGATACACCCTTTGGACATCACTTGAAGGAAGTCACTAGATACCTGAATATAGGAGTACCAAGCTTCACGGGAACCTACAATGCCACTTTACCTGAAGAAGAGCGCTGGATGATTCAAGTTCAAGTTCCAGGAAGGACGTTCATGCCAGTCACTGAGCCCATAGAATTTTCTTTTGATGCACCAACTTGGAGTCTAGGAAAGAGCATGGCAGCTCACATCGCCATGGGACGCATTGGAGAAGTCTACCACAAGGATCTCAGGGATACTATCTACCAGATTTGTGGGCGCCGAGATGAACACTGGGAGATGATCAGCACCAGGAATGATAGATCAATTGCAGCTTTTATCCAAGAGTTAAACCAGCACATTCAACGACAGGAGAACTAGATGTGTGCCGACATGATAGATCTGAAGAAGGCTAAGACCAGAATCAATGAACTGGAGGAAGAACTCAAGGCTACACGTGAAGATTATGAAGAGGAAATTGAAGTATTGGTGGATAAGAATGCCGACTTAACAAAGAAGATTGGAATATTTATGGGAGGCCCGACGCCAGTAGAGGAAGACGAAGAACCCAAGGAGATTAGCCCGGAAGACTACATCATCATCGACGGCACCGACTCAGAAGCAGATAGTAGTGATGATGATTATGTTGATGAAGCTGGAGCAGATATTATGGAGTCAACAACCGTAGAATATTTCTAATAGACCACCTCACCAGTAGTAGTAGTCCACCATGTAAATATAGTAGTCCGAGCACTTTTGCGATAGTTAGATCAATTGTATGCCCTTGTTTGATTGATTGAAGTGAATTGTTTGCTTTTGCCTCATGTGCATATGGGTAGTGTTTTCTCTTTAGACCCTCTCTATTCTTATATCTCATCTTTTCTAAACCCTCAGATGCCTCCGAGACGTGACCCCGGATTTGCCTTTCCACCGGAGCTCACCCAGTTGATCCAGCAGCAGAACACATTGATGCAGTTGCTAGTCCAGAATCAGAATCAGGAGAACAACAACAACCCACCACCACCACCACCACCTGTTGACCACTTAGCCCATTTTCTTAGGCTGAATCCGCCGGTGTTTTCCAGTAGCACCGAGCCGATAGTAGTGGATGATTGGCTCCGCAAGAAAGCTAGGGAGTTGACCACAGCATGATGCACAGATGCGGAGAAGGTGAAGTTTGCCGCACATCAGTTAGAAGGACCCGCAGCATCATGGTGGGAGAATTTCATAGCCACCTTCCCAGTCGACACTGTCACATGGGACCAGTTTCAGTAGGCTTTCCGTACTGCCCATGTTTCAGCAGGAGCTATGGCCATGAAGAAGCATGAGTTTCGTAACTTGTGCCAAGGAGGACGGACAGTTGGCCAGTATGTGGAGGAGTTTAGTAAGCTAGCACGTTATGCCCCAGATGACGTTGCTACGGATGCAGCTAAGAAGGAGAAGTTTCTGGAAGGACTGAATGATGAGTTGAGCATGCAGTTGATGGTAGCCACCTTCAACAACTACCAGGAGTTGGTAGATCGTGCTCTTATGATTGAAGGGAAGCAGCAGCAAATTGAGAATCGCAAGAGGAAGTATGGACAAGGAAAGTACAATTCAGGGGCTCAGCAGAAGCCACGTTTTACCCCTAGATCGGGAGGACATTTTCAGCATATCCATGGGGGAGGTAGCTCGCACAATCACAATGGCACTAAGAATGGTAATGGCAATGGAGGAAGCAATGGCCAGAACCGCACCAACCCATCAACCCCAGCCAAGAAGGACTTGAGCCAAGTCACTTGCTATAAGTCTTCGAAGCCAGGACATTATGACAATGAATGTCTTAAAGGCCAAGATGGCAATGGAAGTTCTGGGAAGAAGCCGAACCCTTTCAACAGGGGATAGGTGAACCACGTTAGCGTGGAGGAGGTTGAAGCTCAGCCCGATGCAGTAATAGGTAAGTTTTTGGTTAAGTCATTTACTGCACTCGTTCTTTTTGATACAGGAGCATCACATTCATACATCTCAAGGGGATTTGTGGATAAGTATAACCTACCAACCCAAGCCCTTAGGTCACCCATGTTAGTAACCTCGCCAGGAGCAGAGTATGTGGCTAGTCTATGGTGTGATCGGTTACCATTAAGGATTGGTAACTATGTTTTTCCCTCAGACCTAGTAGTATTGGAATCTCAAGGATTGGATGTGATATTAGGCATGGATTGGTTATCAAAGTATGAAGGGAATATTGAGTGTGCTAGTAAGTCAAGTTTTCTTACCGCACCAGAAGGGAGAAGGGTCAAGTATGTCCCGGCATGTGCCAAAGAGGACCCAAGTAAATTACCTAATAGGAGTTGTGCAGGAGGAAGTACCAGTGGTAAGGGATTTCCCTGATGTATTTCTAGAAGAGTTGCCAGGCATGCCACCAGATAGAGATATTGAGTTTTTGATTGAGCTATTGCCAGGCACTGGGCCAATATCAAAGAGACCATATAGGAGGCCAGCAAAGGATTTGGTGGAAATTAAGAAGCAGATTAAGGAGTTACTGGATAAGGGATATATTCGCCCAAGTTCTTCGCCTTGGGGATCGCCAGTACTTCTAGTGGAGAAGAAGGATGGATCGTTAAGGATGGTTGTTGATTATCGAGGATTGAACGAGGTAACGATCAAGAACAAGTACCCACTACCAATGATCAACGATCTGTTTGATCGATTGCAAGGAGCTAATGTATTTTCCAAGATCGATTTGCGATCAGGATACCACCAGTTGAAGATTCGAGAATAGGATATTCCGAAGACAGCTTTTACCACCAGGTATGGGCTGCATGAGTATACCGTTATGTCATTTGGTCTGACTAACGCGCCTGCCTATTTTATGAACATGATGAACAAAGTGTTTATGGAGTTTTTGGATAAGTTCGTCGTAGTGTTCATTGATGATATCCTGGTATATTCGACAAATGAAGAGGAGCATAAGGAGCATTTGCGTCTGGTACTTGGAAAGCTCAGAGAACACCAATTATATGCCAAGTTCAGCAAATGTGAGTTTTGGTTGAAGGAAGTACGATTCCTCGGACACGTTATATCCGGAGAAGGTATAGAAGTAGATCCCGCTAAAGTTGAAACCGTGACCAAGTGGGAAGCCCCAACAACAGTTGGAGAGATCCGGAGTTTTCTTGGACTCGCAGGATACTACCGGAGGTTTATTGAGAATTTCTGAGAGATTGCGAAGCCTATGACGGATTTGTTGAAGAAAGATACCAAGTTCATATGGACGGAGGAGTGTGAGGCTAGTTTTCAGGAGTTGAAGAAACGCTTAGTTACCTCACCAGTGTTGATTTTGCCAGACCAGACCAAAGATTATGAGGTGTATTGTGACGCTTCATGTCGAGGACTTGGAGCAGTGCTTATGCAGGAAGGGAGCGTTGTTTCATATGCCTCAAGACAACTGAAGCCCCATGAGTTGAATTATGCCACGCATGATTTGGAGTTAGCAGCCGTAGTGCATGCATTGAAGACATGGAGACATTTCCTCATTGGAAACCATTGTGAGGTGTAAACGGATCATAAGAGTTTGAAGTACATTTTCACACAGAAGGAGTTGAATCTCAGACAAAGGAGATGGTTGGAGCTTATCAAAGATTATGATATGAAATTGCACTATCACCCCGGAAAGGCTAGTGTAGTAGCAGACGCGTTAAGCCGTAAGAGCCATGTCAATACATTAATGATGGGAGGGATACCCAAGGAGTTAGCAGAAAATCTTCGTGAACTATGTGTGGAAATAGTTTCGAGAGGCTATGTTGCAGCACTAGAGATTCAGTCAACTTTGATGGATAGAATCAGAGAAGCTCAGAGAACTGACAAAGAGATTGGCGCTATAAAGGAGAAACTGAGCAAAGGAAAAGCTAAAGGATTTCGTGAGGATGAGCACGATACCCTATGGTTTGAGGACCGTGTTTACGTGCCCAATAACCTGGAGATCAGGAAGTTGATTTTGCAAGAGGCACACGATTCACCGTATTCAATTCACCCAGGAAATACCAAGATGTATTTGGATTTGAAGGATATTTTCTGGTGGACGGGAATGAAGAAGGATATTGCGGAGTATGTAGCAGTTTGTGATGTATGCCAGAGAGTAAAGGCAGAGCATCAGAAGCCAGCAGGATTGTTACAACCATTGCCGATACCCGAATGGAAGTGGGATAAGTTAGGCATGGATTTTATCACGGGATTGCCCAGGACTCGTTCAGGCTATGACTCAATTTAGGTTGTAGTTGATTGATTGACGAAAGTAGCTCATTTCATCCCAGTAAAGACCACTTACACCAGTGCTAAGTTGGCAAAGATATACATGACCAGAATAGTATGTCTGCATGGAGTTCCGAGGAGTATCGTATCAGATAGAGGAACCCAGTTTACCTCAAAGTTCTAGAAGCAGTTGCATGAAACTTTGGGTACCAGGCTAGAATTCAGTACAGCTTTTCATCCACAGACAGATGGACAGACCGAGAGAGTCAATCAGATTTTGGAGGATATGCTGAGAGCTTGTGCGCTACATTACGGATCTAGTTGGGACGATAATTTGCCATATGCAGAGTTCTCTTACAACAACAGTTATCAAACCAGTCTAAAGATGGCCCCTTTCAAATCTTTGTACGGAAGGAGGTGCGGGACACCGCTGTCGTGGGACGAAGTTGGAGACCGCTAGTTGTTTGGACCTGACTTGATTTAAGAGTCTGAACAGAAGGTGAAATTGATTCGCGATAGGCTCAAGGTAGCCCAGTCCAGACAGAAGAGTTATGCGGATTCTAAACGCAAGGAGACAGTTTACGAAGTCGGGGATAGAGCTTATCTTCGAGTATCTCCACATCGGGGAACAAAGTGTTTTGGAGTTAAAGTTAAGTTAGCACCATGATTTGTAGGACCATATCGAGTATTGGAACGTATGGGGGAAGTAGCCTACAGATTGGAATTGCCCGAAGGATTGTCAGGAGTACATGATGTGTTCCACGTTTCTCAGTTAAAGAAGTGTCACGTGGAGATGGCTGACGTATCGTTGAGAGATACAGTGCCTTTGGAAACTATTCAGTTGGATAACGATTTGACCTACGAGGAGAAACCAGTTAAGATCCTCGAGTTTGCCAGCCGAGTTACTCGCAACAAGGTTATCAAGTTTTGCAAAGTTCAGTGGAGCCACCACACGGAGGATGAAGCCACCTGGGAGCGAGAGGAAGATTTGCTCAAAGACCACCCTCACCTATTTTCTAGCCAACCCGAATCTCGAGGGCGAGATTCATCTTAAGGGGGGGTAGGTTTGTAACATCCCAAATTTTCAATTTGGAATGTTATATATTAGATCATCATTGCATATCATATTTTATTTTTGCATTTTGGTAGATCCTAGAAAATTCTACGCAACTCAATGACCCATGGAGAGAGTTGGGGATTTCGTTATTTTCATATTTGAGTTTTCTCAAATTTTGAGAATAGGATCATTTGATTTTATTTATTTTATCATCAGTTATTTCTATTACAAAAATATGAGAGAGGGAATAAAATGACTTTCCCAAAATAAAGAAATATTGAGGATTTAATAATAAAATCAAACAAGATTTTATTTTGGAGTTTTCGGTGTTTTATTTGAATTTAGGAAAAATGTGCGTTTTTCAAAATTGCATTTAGGGCCCAAATAAATGTTCACTTTGTCGGGCTTGATTTTAGAAGCCCGGGAAAATTTATTTCGGGATTTTTGGAGTCCGTTTAGTATTACTTTTTATTTTTCTTCCGAGCGGAATATTTTAAAAAAAGGGAACCGACCTAACCGGGCCGTGTCCGGATAGGACTCTGGCCCGGCAGGCTTTAAAAGCCGGCCCAGCCCCCTGGGGAGGAACCCTAGCCCCAGCACCGAGCCGCCCCAGCCCCCCGGGGAGGAACCCTAGCCCCAGCCCCGAGCCGCCCCAGCCACCCGCGCCCCGCCGACTAGCAGATGTAGGGGATGTAGGTGGTACGGTCTACCCGATTGTAAGGTGCTAGCGCTTCTGAAATACTATGTCTCGGTCATCCGTCTTCTCAAACACCATGTAGTGCGAGAAAACAAACGGAGGCGATCGAGTCTTGTGGGGAAAAGTGCGCAAACCTCTGCAGAGTGTAACAAACTAATCATGATTAGCCGTGTCCCCGGTTATGGACATCTTGAGTACCTAGTACTTGGATTGTCATGTGAATCTCATCATGTTACTTTAATTAATATTGTTGGGTTTTAATGATGATACTTAATTGGGATTGGGAATGCTGTCAACCATTCTGAATGTTTAACAACCACCTTGATAGTAATTAAAATTTTATTCCTTTGAAGTAGGGAAAAATTGGCTTTACGCAAAACTGTAACCATAGAGCTTTCCACCAGCCAAATATGCATATAGTATAGTTGTTTCATTCCATTACTCTCTATGTGTTACCTTGCCAGCATATTCCATGTGCTGACCCGTTTTCGGGCTGCAACGTTAATGTTGCAGACTTTTCAGACGACGATTAAGGAGTTTTTAGGTCATGGTTCTATACTCAGTGATGCCGTTGGAGTTGATGGACTCACTTATCTTCCAAGCCTTCCGCTATTACCGTTATTAGATGGCCTTAAGCCATATTTATTGTAATAAGTTCTCTCTTGAGACACTCGATGTAATAAGTGTGTAATTGCTACTCTGGTATAAATCCTCCGAGTACTGTGTGGTGTCAGCATTACTGATCCAGGGATGACACCGGAGCGCAGAGATCAGACTGTTTGAGGTCTGGTCACTACCCCCCCCCCCGGGGGGAAGTAATGGGCCTAGATGGGCCATAGGGGGAGAGAGAGGGAAGCCCACAAGGGGAGGCGCACCCCCACCGCCCCATGGGCTGTCTAAATTGAACAAAGGGAAGGGGCGCGGCCCCCCTTTCCTTCACCCTCTCCTCTCCTTCCCCTTTCCCCTCCGAAAGAAAGGAAGGGGGCCGACTTGGACTAGGAGTCCTAGTCGGTTCCCCCCCCCTATGGCGCACCCTCTCCTCCTTTATATACAGGGGCAGGGGGGCACGCCAAAACACAATAGTTGTTTCTTAGCCGTGTGCGGTGCCCCCTCCACAGTTTACTCCTCTAGTCATATTTGTCGTACTGCTTAGGCGAAGCCCTGCATGGATCACATCACCATCACCGTCACCATGTCGTCGCGCTGACGAAACTCTCCCTCGATACTTTGTTGGATCAAGACTTCGAGGGACGTCATCGAGATGAACGTGTGCTGAACTCAGAGGTGTCGTACGTTCGGTACTTGATCGGTTGGATCACGAAGACGTTCGACTATATCAACCACGTTAACCTAACGCTTCCGCTTTTGGTCTACGAGGGTACATGGACACAATCCCCCTCTCTTTGCTATGCATCTCCTAGTAAGATCTTGCGTGATCGTAGGAATTTTTTTGAAGTTGCATCCTACATTACCCAACATTGATAAGTTGGAAGAAAATTTTAGTAACTTGAGGTCGGATTTTTCTTCCATTAAAACTATTGAAAAGATTCCTCCTAGTAAGAATACCAAGTCTAGATATGTTTCTAAGAATAAGGGTGCCACTTCTAGTAGCAACCATGAAGATCTTAAGATGATTAGAGTTCACCCTAGTTTCGTAGGCCTGATAAAAGAACCCATTTATGATAAATATGTCTCTTGATTTTTTTCCTAGGAGTTTGATTATTGAAAAATTATATGCTAGAAATCCTAGAAATTATGGTTGTGTGATTGAGGAGTCGGAAACCAAAGATGACAATACTTGAATCTTTGTAGTATGCCTTGCTAGGGGCGTAAAACGATAGCGCTTGTTGGCAGGTAACCCAATAGTTATCTTCGAGATTTTTGTTTTTCTTTCTGTTCTTCAATAAATATGGAATTATACTTCTATTATGATTGTGTGTTTTGCATTTTAGTTAGTGTTTCTGCCAAGTAAAGCCTTTGGGGTGATTTGGGTGATAGTTGATTTGATCCTGTTCAAAAACAGAAACTTTTACGCCAAGTTCTGGAATTTTGAAAATTCACAGAAACGTGTTTTTTCTCTAAGTATTTTACATATGATTGATATAGAAATTGCCTACATTATCCTTATTTTTCAGAATTTTTGGAGTTACAGAAGTATGGTTAATTTCCAGATTACTATAGCTTGTTTTGGTTTTGATAGATTCTGTTTTCGTTGCATTGTGTGCGTATTTTGATGAATCTATGGATTGTATCGGGGGTATAAGCCATGGTAAAGTTAGAATACAGTAAGTATAGTGCAATAATAAAGTGTGAATGGGTTTGCAACGGCACATAAAGTGGTGATTTGCTTTATTATACTAACGGATCTCACGAAGGTTTTGTTAAGTTTTGTGTGATTGAAGTTTTCAAGTTTTGGGTGAGATCACAATGGATGAAGGAATAAGGAGTGAAAATAGCTTAAGATTGGGGTTACCCATGTCACCCCAAGGTAATATTCAAGGATAACCAAGCAACTAAGCTTGGGGATGCCCCAGAAGGCATCCCCTCTTTCTTCTAACGACCATCAGTCATTTTACTTGGAGCTATATTTTTATTCCTCACATATCGTGAGTTTTGCTTGGAGCGTCTTGTATTATATGAGTCTTTGCTTGTTTTGCTATTTAGTTTGGCACAACCTTCCTTGCTGGACACACCTATTTGAGAGAGCCATAATGATGCTATGATTTGTTAGAATTGCTCTATGTGCTTCACTTGAATTTTTTCAGCAACGGAATTGCTCTAGTACTTCACTTATATCTTTTTAAGCATGGTGGTGCTTTAATTTTGAAGAAATATACTCTCATGCTTCACTTAAATTATTTTGAGAGTTAGATTTTTTTTGAAGAAATATCCTCTCATGCTTCACTTATATTAATCTGAGAGATTAAAATTTTGAAGAAATATTTATGCTCTCATTCTTCCCTTAAATTTTTTTGAGAGCTTGTTATAGGCAATGGTAATACATGAACTTAGTTCCAAAGTGATAAACATTAAAGAGGGATAATAAAAACTATAATGAAGATCATTGGATATTAAAACATGATTCCTTGCAATAGTTTTGGGATTTGGAGATAGTAATATGTGAGTCATGTTTGTGAGTAATTATGCTTTATTAAGAATATTGGTGTTAAAGTGTGTGATTCCCTATGCAAGCATGAAAGTCAATAGTTATTCAATGAAGTTACATCCTACTTGTGGTGCATTATTTGGTGTTAGTTATGTTTAATGCTCTTTTATGATCGTTTTCGTTTCTTGGTTGGTTGCTTCTCAAAATATTTGCTAGCCTTTCCTTGTAAAAAGCATGAATACTGCATCTGCATACAAAATCCTAAACCAAGTTGTGCAAAATGAGTCCACCATATCTATCTATATGCGGTATTTTCGTGTTGTTCCAAGTAAATTTGTACGTGCCAACTCTAATTCTCAAAATGAATTTCCTTTTTGTGTGCCCCTATCGCTCATGAAGCGACAGGGGTGGCCGATATTTTCCATGCTAGGTATGTTATTCTCAATATGAGTGTTTATTCACTTGTCATTGCACGAGAGTGTGGCCGGTAATAGGGATGCCCAGTCCCGAAATGAAAAAAAAACTTTATGTTCTCCAATAATAATTTCCTTGGAAAGATTTGGTATGGAAGGCACCCGTGGATACAACTAGCCATGGACTATGATAGAATGGTGGAAAAAGGAATAACCTTTATTTTATTTTTGGGAACTGCCTATGATTTACCTAGCATGGAAGATATTGGGAATTCTCGGTTGTTTCCGTTGATAGGAAAAACATGCATCTCAAAACAATTTTATCTCTCAATTTAAGCTTTGAGCTCTGGCACCTCTACAAATCTCTGCTTCCCTCTGCAAAGGGCCTATCTATTTACTTTTATGCAATTTTTTTTTGGTGAGTCCCCATCTTCTCTTATAAAGCACCAACTAGGGAACACTATTGTCATACTTAGCATAATGGGCTGGGCATAGCTTTCTTTAGCGTTGATATTTTGAAAGACATGATTGCTTGTTGATATGCTTGAGTATTGAGGTCTTAATGTCAAATTATAGACTATTTCTTTGAATCATCTAAATTCCAAATGTCCATGCTACAAAGAAAAGAATATGTGATGAATATGATGGGTAGCATTTCACATCAAAAAAATTGTTTTTATCATTTACCTACTCTAGGATGGGCAGGAATTAAGCTTGGGGTTGCTGATACGTCTCCACTATATCTATAATTTTTTATTGTTCCATGCTATTAAAGTATGAATCTTGGTAGTTTTATACTCATTTACTAGCAACTTCATATTGTTTTTTGGGACTAACCTACTGACATAGTGCCCAATGCTAGTTGATGTTTTTTTGCTTGTTTTTACTTTGCAGATTATCAATACCAAACGAAGTCCAAATGCCACAACACTTTTTGGAGTTTTTTCTAGACAGAAGACACCCAGGTAGCTAAAGGACCGCAAGAGAGGAGGCCTGTGGGGCCCACTAGGCACCAGGGCGCGCTAGAGGCACTAGGCGCCTCCTGTTGTGTAGTGGAGCCCACGGGAACCTTCTGGAGTCACCTCCACTTATATAAATACTCTAAAAACCCTAGGGGATTCAACGAAACACTTCTCCCGGAGCCACAAGTTCCAGAACCACGAGATCCAATCTAGAGGCCTTTTTTAGCACTCTGCCGGAGGGGGCAACGATCACGGAGGGGTTCTTCATCATCCTTGTTGCCCCTCCGGTGATGCGTGAGTAGTTTACCATAGACCTATGAGTCTGTAGGTAGTGGCTAGATCGCTTCTTCTCTATTTTTGATCTTCAATACAATGTTATCCTCGATGTTCTTGGAGATCTATTTGATCTAATGACTTTTTGCCATGTGTTTGTTGGGATCCTATGAATAGTGAGATTATGATTATTTATATCCATGAATATTATATGAGTCTTTGCTGAACTCTTTTCTGCATGATTGTTATAGCTTCGTATTTCTTCTCCATAGTGTTGGTTTGGTTTGTCCAACTAGATTGATTTTTCTTGCCATGGGAAGAGGTGCTATGTGATGGGTTCGATCTTGCGGTGCTCAATCTTAGTAACAGAATGAGACATGACACGCTTGTATCGTTGTTATTAAGGGTAACAAGATGGGTTTATTCCTACATGAATAAATCTTGTCTAGATCATGTCATCATTCTTATTACATTACTCTGTTTTCCATTAACTTAATACACTAGATGCATGCTGGATTGCGGTCGATGTGTGGAGTATAGTAGATGCATGTAGGAGTCGGTTTACTACTCTTGGACATGATGCCTATATACATGATCATTGCCTTGGATATCATCATAATTATTTGCTTTTTTGTCAATTCCCAACTGTAATTTGTTTACCCACCGTATGCTATTTAGTAAGGCCCCTAGGTCTATTTCCTATCATATTAAACCTTTAAATACCTTGCTACACACTTTGTTTATTTATTTTATTTTGTGTTCTAGTTTTATCTATTTATCAAATCTCATACAATTTAATCTATCTCAATACCGTTGAGGGATTTACAACCCCTTCGCGCGTTGGGTTGCAAGTATTTCTGGTTTGTGTGCAGGTGCTATTTTACATAGTGTTGCTTGGTTCTCCTACTGGATTGATAAACTTTGTTTCAAAACTGAGCGAAATACTTACTGTTGATTGTTGTATCATCCCCTACTCTTTGGGAATTACCAATACAGATACAAGCAATCAGAAGCATAAGATGAAAATGCATATTCTTGGTCATAACCCCGTCGTTTGGGTTGTTCTGCGTGTTGGCTTGCAAGGTGAATTATTTGAGGATTGTAGAGAACCAGATTTTGAAGCGACCGCAAAATAATTGAAGATGTTGCAATAGAATGCTCAAGCTTGTGATATTCTCTTCAATGGATTATGCCTCGGAGAATTCAACAAAATCAGCCGCCTTGAGAATGCAAAGGAAATTTGGGATACTTTGGTTGATATGCACGAAGGTACTGAGTCCGCGAAGGAATCCAAGTTGGATGTGCTTCAAAGTCAACTTGACAAGTTCAAGATGAAGGATGGTGAAGGAGTCACCGAAATGTACTCTAGGCTTGGTCTCATTAGAAATGAGATTGCCGGCTTAGGAAATGAATGGATAACCAACAAATTCATCATCAAGAAGATGCTTAGAGCTTTGGATGGAAAGTATGATACCGCGTGCACATTGATCCAAATGCTTCCCAATTAGAAAGATCTCAAGCCCACAGAAGTCATTGGTAGAATTGTTACTCATGATATGTCACTCAAGGATAAGGAAGAGCTTCACAACAAGTCAAGTGGTGCTTACAAAGCTTCAAGTGATGCTCCTACAACATAAAGAGACAAGCTAGTCTCCAATGAAGAAGTGAGCTTAATGGTGAAGAACTTCAACAAGTTCTACAAGAGTAGAAGCAAAGAGAGAAGCTCCATGTCAAGGTCCTACAATGACAAAAGATCTTCTAGTCGTGATCATAATTGCTACAATTGTGGAAGACCCGGACACTACTCAAATGATTGTATGGCTCCCTACAAGAAAAGAGAAGACTCGCCAAAAAAGGAGGAGTAGAAGAGATGAATCACCTCCAAGAGAGAGAAGGAGTAGAGATGATCATTATGAATGAAGACCCTCTCATAGAATCAAGGATTCAGAAAGGAAGGACAAGTCATCAAAAAGCTACACAAGACGAAGACATCAAGCTCATGTTGGTGAATGGGTTTCCGGTTCTGACTCTGACAACTACTCCGAGAGAAGCTATCACTCCGACTCTAACTATACTCAAGATGAAGGTGTTGACGGTCTTGCACTAGTGTCATCCAACTCCCACGACATATTTGATTCACCAAATGAAGGAATTGGAAGATGCTTCATGGCCAAAGTCCCCAGGGTATCACACCATGAGTATCTTGATTTCGATAGTGATGAAGATGATTTGCTAGGTGATGATGATTTACTTGTTAACAAAATTAGTGGTGTGAACCATAATGAACTTGCTAGCGATCATGCTAATCAAGATGAAACGCGTGACAATAACAAGAAGGAAATTGATGAGCGTCTAACTAAAGAATTAAACACGCTTAAGTTATCTCATGAAACAACTCAAGAGGATCATAGAGAGCTCCTAAGAACTCATGAGAAGCCATTCTTTGAGTAGCTAAATTTAGAGCAAGAGCATGAGTTACGAAAAGCTATCAATGATGATATTCGACAGAAGAGTTCTTCTTACATTGCCAAACTTCTCCTCTTGTCTACTTATATGCCACAAGTAAAATCTAGTAACAAGAGCAAGAAAGATTCTTCTTCTAGAAGTAACAATAACCATGCTAAATCCAATATTTTTTGCTTCTAGTAGTTCTCATGATTCCAGTAATGATTCTCTTAGCCAAGTTACACTTGAGCAAGAAAATAGCTTATTGAAGGGAATTATAGAGAAAGGTCACTAGTGCAAAGACATCCTATACAAACAGTTTTTACCCCCTTTCCGCGATGGTGTTTTCAACCCTCGCCTAGTCGGTGCGCGATAGGAGGGTCCTTCCCGCACAAACTAGAAACTGTCGGGATAGGCCCTACGGTCACACATGTAGGGCAAAATGAGCTCATGTATGACCAGCCGAGGCATCAGAGACAATTATACAGGCCCAATCATTTCCATTCGTATGTACATCCCACACAGTGAATCCTAGAAAAATGTTTCTGCTGGCATTCTGGGAATGGGGGCACCTAGACTTGCCTGCCTGCGGCCCACGGCTTGGCTTTGTCAATGGCTCGGTACAGCCCAGCCTTAGAATTGACAACTCAAGACCCTCACAAGGGGCCAAGCCTCATGAGGTGAATGACACCAAGACCTCCCTAGGGGTGGCCTCCCTAGGCTGGCCCTCGAGGAGCGGAGATATCAATGCAAGGTGCACCTCGAGAGGTTCGTATGACTGAGCCGTGACGACCAAGGCTAGGCGGGTGCTAGTGGGCGCAGTGTACCAATTTCCTATTTGGTGCTAAGGAGGCAAGCGCAGGCGTGGAGTCCTGAGGTATCAGCTAAAGGTTTCCATTTCGGTGCAACAAGACCAAGACCGCCAGGACGGCAGGACGAAGGTCATCACGGAGCCCACCACGGCATCACAACCAGGAGCTTTTGCAGGCGAATACTACTTCTGTCAGGATAACTTGTACTAGTTGTCTCCCTTTGAATTTGGCCGTTGAGGGATCCCTTCCCGCCTTACATTTGGGAAGAGGACCAAGGCCACTATAAATAGGACCTAGCCACCACCATAAAGGGGGGAGATCCACTCTGCCCCGAGCAGCTCACCAACTCATCGAGCACAAGAACACCTCACCTACTGAGGTTATTAGACCATTCTACTAGTTCATCCACAGCCCCTCGAGGCCAATCCACCACAAAGGAGGAGTAGGGTTTTACACCATAAGGTGGCCCGGACCTGGCTAAACTGTTGTGTCTCTTCTCCATTGGGTTTGCCGAGCTAGGCCGTAGGATCGGCAAGCAGGCGGGTTGGGGAGGACGAGTTCTTTGCACGCACCAAGTGTTCGAACCACTCAAGGGTCTATGGAACCCTGAACCCGACATTTGGCACGCCAGGTAGGGGTGCGTCGAAGCCTCTATTCTGCCGACCGATTCGCCACCGCTCCATCGCTTACATTGCTGACGCCCGTCGAGCCTGTGCTAAGCGTCGGGCTGCACTCGCCACTCGTGTCACCCATACGGTGCCCGCTGGTGGGCCTCCCCGTCGTTCGCCGTCGCCCGCCGCCAGCCCCGCCACCGGCCCGGCGGGGCACAAGCAGCACGCTTCGTCGCTGCACCCCTTGGTGCGGCGTGATGGGCGAACCGCCACCCCGTCGCTGACCACGGCCGGTTCGTCGTCTCATGCTCGTCACGGCCCAGCGAACACACAGGCGCGCGTTGCTCATGGTGCATGAGCTCCTGCACTATCGCCCCGTCGACGACCTCTACGAAAATTGGCTGGACTGCATCGCCGAGCTCGTCAGCCCGCCGGGGGCTCTCCTCCACCGTCTCTCCCGCTACATTGCTAGCAGCATGCTGCAGGTGACGTAGCCCACGGAGCGCCTCCTCCACCTCCCCGTCAAGATGCCATCATCGAGCCAAGGCGCGAGGCCCCGAGGCATGACACACCGCGCAGGGCGCCCCCGTGGGAAGAAGAAAGCTGCCAGGTGGTCTAGCGGCTGCAAGCAGGGGCTCGTGCGCTCCCAACACCGCCACGTTAGGATCGGCCGCCACCTGTAGTGATGGCGCGCGATCCCCAAGATCAAGCTCCACCCCCACGACGAGCGCCCGTGACCACAGCGGGCTGCTGCGCCTTCACCCCAGAGCTACACAGCTTCGTCTCGCTAGGGAAGTTCAAGCATGACCTGCCTCCATGCTACGACGGCAGCCCAGACCCCGTCGAGTTCTTGCAGCTCTACGAGCTGAGCATTGAGGCAGCCAACGGTGATGATAAGGTTATGGTGAACTGGTTACCCATGGCCCTTAAGGATGGGGAACAATCTTGGCTCCTGAACCTGCCCGTGGGGTCGATCTCCTCCTGGTGCGAGATGCGCGAGCATTTCGTCACCAACTTCCAGGGCACTCGCGACCGCTGTCTGCCGCGGGTGACCTGCGGCCCATCAAGCAGCAGCGAGGGGCGACCCTGCAGAAGTACATCCCACGCTTCAACAGTGTTCGTCTCAAGATCCCCATGGTGTCAGACGAGGCCATCATCTCCGCATTCACTAATGGAGTCCGCGACGTCAAGATGAAGGAAGAGCTCGCCATACATGAGGACCTGTGCACGGCTCTGGAGATGTTCAACATGGCAACCAAGCGGGCAAGAGCTGAGGAAGGACGCCTCTCCCTCCTCGAGCTCCGAGAGACCGACCCGGAGGAATAGAAGGCAAAGTCCCAGGACGTTGTGATGACCCGAGACCGACGCTCCAGATGCCTTCCAATTATTTTGTCGATGTCGTGTGTTTTATTTGTTTGTTGCATTCATCATCGCATCATCCACATGTTTTCATAAAAATCGCATCCTTTCGTAGTTCCCGCTTCTCCCTGTTGCCTTCGTTGTCCCTTTCGAGACCTACCATTCTTTTGTTGTCTGACCATTTGAGCCTCTATGCATAGTGCACAATACCCCTCGCGTGCAAGTCCGAAACTTCCACGAACCCGAACAGCACGGTCGTGACCGTTCGGTCCGGATCATCCGGAAACATCTCTAAAACATCATCTGTTCTTTATTGGACTCCCCTAGTCTATTCTTTATGTCCGTCCAATTTAGATCGGATGTCCCAAAATTCCAATCATTTCACTATATATATAGACCCCCTAACCTAATCTAGACAAACCACCTAATTTCTATGGATCCTACCCTAGCGCCGGCACCTTCTCCATCAGGATCCTCTCGCCCGATCTTCCTCGATCCCCTCGCCTAGCCAACCACCAAGAGTCAGCCTCCTCCTTCCCCTACCAGCTGCGCCTCGCTCGATCCCCTGCTGGCATCCGTTCAAGCCCCTGCCCAGGAGCTCCCGAAGCAACCTAGCGCCGGCCTCCCGCGCTCGACATTGTTACCAGCCTCCTCCTCCCGCAGCACGCTCGTCCTAAATCCCTTTCCCCGAGCACCCCCGCAAGCAGCAACAATTCCCGTATCTGCTGCGAGCAGGTGCCACCACCAGTAGATGAACGCCCTGCCTCTGCCGTCTTCCTTTCCTTCCGTTCTCATTTTCTCTCTCTCCCCTCAGACTCATCTCTCTCTCATTCTGGATAGGAGAGCAACCATGGCCGTCTGTCCATGGGAGGAGACGCGGCGCCCTTTCACCTGCGACCTCGGGTCGCCTCTACGCCGTCCTCACAGCTCGTTGGTGAGCTCCTTGTGCCGCCTCTGGCCCCTTTCTTTTCCCTGTGTCATGATGCTGCTGACTTCTCGGCCCCGCCGCCATTTTGCTGCAGGAGATGAGGCGTCGCCTCCTTAGTTCGTCGCACCACCTCCAGTTCCATCCAGATCCATCTCCGGGGACCGGATCCACACCCCGGCGTCCATCCCCACGTCCGCTCATCCCAAAGTGTTGGAGATATGCCCTAGAGGCAATCATGTATGATGATATTTGCTATGTGTTTATGAATAAAGATAGTCCTCGGACATTATCAATGATGTGTATCAGCAAGTACGTGACTTGTTTGTGGGACTATGCATTGTATGATGACTGTCCTAAAAGGTCCCTAGTCGAAAGGGCTATGTGGACGCGCAACCAACTAGAATAGCATATGACACGGTCGATGGCTTGGTATCACTAGCCATGGAGCATTGGATGCTAACCGGATAATATGGACTTGGAAGGATCTTGTCGAATAGCATATAACCGGATAATACAGACCCAACTATGAGACGCAGCGATATGTCATCAGTGAGTCTCGAGTACAACATATGTTCTATGTCCTAAGACCTGAGCTGACGCATGTATTCGGGATGGTGACAAACTTGCTTTGGGCCGACCAGACGCTACTCCGTACCTGGGTAGTTATAAAGGTAGCTTTCGGGTTTGTCCAGAACCATGTTGCGAGACGTGGTCGAGCAAGATGGGATTTGCCCCTCCGATTAGGAGAGATATACTCTGGGCCCCTCGTGTGATCCGACTAGGATAAGCGTGGCCATGTGACAAGGATTATGAGATAATTCGGTTTGTGGTCGGCAGCACTGGAACGATAAAGAGGTCGGGCTAGCACAAGGATGACAGACTCGCCTTGAGCCCGACAACATATATCGTGTGGCAAAAGGAATGGAAGTATGATGTATAGTTTTGCCTAACCAGCTTCATAGTCTGTTTGGTGTTCGGCATGCCTTGCTAGAGGCCGCTATCAACTGTGCAGTTCGGAGGTGACCCGAACTGCGAGGACGCCGGCATGAACCTAAGGGGTCGCGCGCTTAAGGGAAGGAACCTACAAGGTCGGATCCGAGAACACTGGTCGGATGTGATCCGAGCTGTATTCGGATTGTGGCCGAGTAGACTTATGGGCTTTAGGGTCCGTGCGAAGCCCTGCTACCTCTTGAGTACTGCTTTGGTTTTCCCCGAAGAGGAAGGGATGATGCAGCAAGTAGCGTAAGTATTTCCCTCAGTTTTTGAGAACCAAGGTATAAATCCAGTACGAGGCTACGCGCGAGTCCCTCGTACCTGCACAAAGGAAATAAGTCCTTGCAACCAACGCGGTAAGTGGTTGTCAATCCCTACATGGCAACTTACGAGAGTGAGATCTGATAGATATGTTAAGATAATATTTTTGGTATTTTTATGATAAAGATGCAAGGTAAAATAAAAGGAAAAGTAAAAAAGCAAAGGAAATAACTAAGTATTGGAAGATTAATATGATGAAGATAGGCCCCGGGGCCATAGGTTTCACTAGTGGCTTCTCTCAAGAGCATAAGTATTCTACGGTGGGTGAACAAAATACTGTTCGAGACAAGTAGACCGACTCCTCCCTGCATCTACTACTATTACTCCACTCATCCACCGCTATCCAGCATGCATCTAGAGTATTAAGTTCATGAAAACAGAGTAACGCCTTAAGAAAGATGACATGATGTAGAGGGATAAACTCATGCAATATGATGAAAACCCCGTCTTGTTATCCTCGATGGAAACAATAAAATACGTGCCTTGCTGCGCCTACTGTCACTGGGAAAGGACACCACAAGATTGAACCCAAAGCTAAGCACTTCTCCCATTGCAAGAAAGATCAATCTAGTAGGCCGAACCAAACTGATAATACGAAGAGACTTGCAAAGATAACCAATCATAAATAAAAGAATTCAAAGAAGATTCAAATATTGTTCATAGATAGACTTGATCATAAGCCCACAATTCATCGGTCTCAACAAACACACCGCAAAAAGATAATTACATCGAATAGATCTCCACAAGAGAGGGGGAGAACATTGTATTGAGATCCAAAAAGAGAGAAGAAGCCATCTAGCTAATAACTATGGACCCATAGGTCTGAGGTAAACTACTCACACATCATCTGAGGGGCTATGGTGATGATGTAGAAGCCCTCCGTGATGGATGCCCCCTCCGGCGGAGCTCCGGAACAGGCCCCAAGATGGGATCTTGTGGATATAGAAAGTTGCGGCAGTGGAATTAGGGTTTTGGCTCCGTATCTGATCTTTTGGGGGTACGTAGGTATATATAGGAGGAAGGAGTACGTCGGTGGAGCAACAGGGGCCCCACGAGGGTGGAGGGCACGCCTGGGGGGGGGTAGGCCGCGCCCCCTACCTCGTGGCCTCCTCCTTTGTTTCTTGACATAGGGTCCAAGTCTCCTAGATCATGTTCGATGAGAAAATCACGTTCCCGAAGGTTTCATTCCGTTTGGACTCTGTTTGATATTCCTTTTCTTCGAAACCCTAAAATAGGCAAAAAACAACAATTCTGGGTTGGGCCTCCAGTTAATAGGTTAGTCTCAAAAATAATATAAAAGTGGATAATAAAGCCCAATAATGTCCAAAACAGTAGATAATATAGCATGGAGCAATCAAGAATTATAGATACGTTGGAGACGTATCAAGCCCTAGTGTTGAGCCTGCGATAAACGCCTATATAAAGTGGAGGTGCCGCACACTCACGTGGTTGATCGCTTCGGTGCTGTCACTAGGGTTTGCATGTGTTGCGAATAGACACCTCCACTCGCCGCCGGTTGTGTGATCGGACCTAGCAGTCCGCCGCACGACGTTCCTCCTGCACGCGCGGATACCGTTAGAGGCAGTGCACTTGCGCCCTCCGGCGAACCTGTACGTGGTAACCAACTACCGGCTGTACGAGGGAGATAAGACGAGGAGGAGACGATCCACGCAGATGCGCTGCGCCAACTTTCCTTCCGCTGCACGCCACGGCGCGTCTAGTGGTAACGAACTGTGATCCATCTCCCGTAGCATGTTCTTGGTTGTTCTGCGGGTAGTTAATTTGCAGTCAACGCACCCTACCGTAGAACCCAACAGTGGTATCAGAGCCTCTGCTATAGGATTTGGATTCAGATTGTATGCATATTAGATAAGTGGAGGCGATAGATGAGATCTGTTGTCGTTGATAAGATCGGCTGTGTGCATGGTTGATGAGATCAACTGCACATGGGGATCAATGTGGCTCTGTTTTCTGATGATCGGAATCGATGAGGTCATCACACAACCTACCCCTACCGGTTGGTATCCGCTATCGGGGTTAACAGTGAAACGTAAATCCGAATCGGGCTCGCGATGATCGATAAGATCAGTCAGATCGGAAAATTCGGCGTGATCGGAGTTCAGATGTGATCTGTGATTCCCGAAAACGTAGCAAGTGTGCGTAGCGCCTTGTATTTCGTACACGATCACTCAAAACCAGTAGAATGTGATTCTATGCATAACTCTATTTTTCAGGGTTTGATGTGAATAGTATGGCTCATGTGTATGTGATGCATGTGTGTAAAGTATACATGGCTTGCGTGTCATGTTTGTCAGCCGGCAGGAACCAAACTGCTATCATTTTATTATATAACGACCTGCGTGTCGACTTATGACTCTATGTAAAATTCATTACTAGTTGTAGTATTTGGATAATAGAGATCAGGTTGGCGGCTTGGCGGCCCGGCGTGACAAACAAGATGGAGTTTCTAGATGGTCATCGAAGTTGGAGCCGACCTGGAAGAACATCCATGAAGGAGCCATACTATTTCACAATATATGTTTTACTTGTGATTGTTATGCTTCTTTGTTTCTATGCATGTTAGAATGGTAGAAAGGTCCCTCAAGAATATCAAGTAAATTGCCATTCCCGATGTTGCACCTTCGCACGTCAAGTACGTCTAGTAGTGGGCTCATAAAATTGGGGTGCTGCTAGGTGTACTTGAACTGAAGAGCTCGTGTCGGACACGGACATGCACTGTATTAGGTTAACTTGAAAAGGCTATCAAAACGGTTTTGGGCCTTGTGCAAAAGAGTTTGGGAGCCGAGGTATGAGATACCTGCCCGACCGACAGGAGTCGTATAGAGATACGATTTGCAAGGAGTTTCTTACTAGATAGGCATGTTGTCTAGTAGTGATGCTAAAGCTCACGAGCCGCATGTGCTAGTCGGATCCTGAATCACTGAGAGTTTGCGGAGGGATGCTGACTTCAGTGGGAGTATTTCTGTTTAAGGCTAGAATTACTCTACATAAACACATTGCTTAGTGATTGCATATTTTTCTGTTGTAGATCAATGGCACCACCTGCTCAACCCAACTTTGCATTGAAATCAATTCTAGAAAAGGATAAACTGAATGGAACAAACTTTACTACCTGGTATAGAAATTTGAGAATTGTTCTCAAGCATGATAAAAAGGAACATGTTCAAGAGGATCCGCTTCCAGAGGAACCTGCTGATAATGCTAGTACCACAACCAAGAATGGCTACCAGAAACTCGTTGATGCATCAAACGAGATCAGCTGCCTCATGCTGGCTTGTATGGAGCCCGATTTGCAGCAGCATTTCGAAGACGTTGGGGCTTTCGATATCATCGAGAGTCTCAAGAGCATGTCTCTGGTGGAGGCTAGGACCGAAAGGTTCAACGTCTGGCGATCCTTGATGGATTGTAAGCTGAAGGAAGGTGATCCACTAAGCCCGCATGTGATCAAGATGATCGGGTATGTGCAAGATTTGGATCGGTTGGGCTTCTCGCTCTTGGATGAGCTGGCTACTAATGCAGTTCTGGATTCTCTTCCGCCCAGCTATGGGGCGTTCATCTCTATCATATGCATGGCATGGATAAGAAGCTCACTGAATTGCATGGGATGCTCAAAGTGGCAGAGCAGGATATTAAGAAAGGCACGCATCAAGTGTTGATGGTGCAGAAATCGGCTAAGTTCAAGAAGAGTTGGTCCAAGAAAAAGGCTAAGGCAAAGGGCATGGATACGGTAACTGAGGGAGTCCTGGATTAGGGGGTGTCTGGATAGCCGGACTATAACCTTTGGCCGGACTCTTGGACTATGAAGATGCAAGATTGAAGACTTCGTCCCGTGTCCGGATGGGACTTTCCTTGGCGTGGAAGGCAAGCTTGGCGATACGAATTTTAGATCTCCTCCCATTGTAACCGACTCTATGTAACCCTAGCCCTCTCCGGTGTCTATATAAACCGGAGGGTTTTAGTCCATAGGACGAACAACAATCATACCATAGGCTAGCTTCTATGGTTTAGCCTCTCTGATCTCGTGGTAGATCTACTCTTGTACTCCCCATATCATCAATATTAATAAAGCAGGACGTAGGGTTTTACCTCCATCAAGAGGGCCTGAACCTAGGTAAAACATTGTGTCCCCTGCCTCCTGTTACAATTCGGCCTAGACGCACAATTCGGGACCCCCTACCCAAGATCCGCCGGTTTTGACACTGACATTGGTGCTTTCGTTGAGAGTTCCTCTGTGTCGTCGCCATTAGGCTTGATGGCTCCTACTATCATCGATAGTGATGCAGTCCAGGGTGAGACTTTTCTCCCCAGACAGATCTTCATGTTCGATGGCTTTGCACTGCGGGCCAATTCGCTTGGCCATCTGGAGCAGATTGAAAGTTACGCCCCTGGCCACCAGGTCATGTTTGAAAGCTTAAACTACACAGCCGATATCCGTGGAGATTTGATCTTCGACAGATTCGAGCCTCTGCCTTGTGCGCCACGTGGTCACGATGAGTATGACTTAGCTCTCCCATCAGACAGTGTTAAGGAGATCGCACCGGCAGCCGCTTCGACCCTCAATTCGGAGCCAGTTGCGCCTTCCGTGGACAGGTGGATGGACCCCGCCACGGAGGCCTTACCCTCTGCGGCGATCGAGCCGAACATCGACCTTACCTTGCACGAGAGCCGTGTTGTTAAACTGCTGGATCCTTCTCCGGCCACGGACTCCGAACCGCCTGCGCCCGTTCCTATCAAATCTGATTGGGCGCCGATCATGGAATTTACCTCCACGGATATTTTTCAGCACTTGCCCTTTGGCGACATACTAAACTCGTTAAGGTCTCTCTCCTTATCAGTAGGATCCTATCCGAACTATGTCCGGCAGGACTGGGATGCGGACGACGAAGAAATTCGTGACCCACCCACCACCCACTTAGTAGCCACTGTCGATGACTTAACCGACATGCTCAACCTCGGCTCCGAAAACATCGACGGTATGGATGATGATGCGAGAGACAAAGAGGAACCACTGCCCATAGGGCACTGGACGTCCACCTCATCACATGACGTATACATGGTGGACACACCAAAGGAAAACGACGACGAGGAACGGAAGGACGCAACGAAGGGCTATCCCCTCGAGAAGCAGTCACAGCGGCAGCGTAAGAGCCTCCCCAAATCCCACCTTGACAGAAATAATGATCATATAGACCCAGCGTTAGAGCAGGGCGAACCACTGCCGGACCACGGCAACGCGGAGAATCAAAGCAAAACCAACTCTGTCAAGGATAATAGTCCGGAGGACATAACACCAGACAGATGCCTGGAGCAACAAAATGCCCATCAAAGGCTTGTTGCCACTGCGAGGAGTCTAAAAAGGAAGAAGCAAAGGCTCAAGATGGCGCAAGACACACTCCAAATCAGATGGAGTAAAGTACTCAACACAGCAGCGAAGTATGGCGGTAATCGCCTCACCAAGAGTTACCCGAAGCGGATGTTGCTACCTGAATTCGATGAGGAGGCCTTAGATCCTCCGCAACCAAAAATTAAAACAGCCACCCGGGCGGATAGAGGACCTCACAACCAACATGGAGCGGCAAGCAACGCCGCACAGAAGCCAATACGCGATCCACGCAAGTGCTCGCTTCAAAAGGACGGAGCAACTAGATCCATCTATGGACCGCGCAAGCGTACTCCAGCACACGATGCAATACACCAAACATCCGAACACCACGGCACGCCCAGATACAGGGGCGCTGCACACCCCGTATGTTTCACCGATGAGGTGCTGGACCATGAATTTCCAGAGGGATTCAAACCCATAAACATAGAGGCATACGACGGAACAACAGACCCCGGGGTCTGGATTGAGGACTTTATGCTCCACATCCATATGGCTCGAGGAGACGATCTCCACGCCATTAAATACTTACCCCTCAAACTCAAAGGGCCAGCTCGGCACTGGCTTAAAAGCCTCCCCGAAAACTCCACTGGAAGCTGGGAAGAGCTCGAAGACGCTTTTCGGGCAAATTTTCAAGGGACTTATGTCCGACCTCCGGACGTGGGCGATTTGAGTCATAACTCAACAACCCGGAGAGTCAGCCTGAAAGCTTTGGAACAGGTTTCTTACTAAAAAGAACCAAATAGTCGACTGTCCGGACGCCGAAGCCTTGGCAGCTTTTAAGCATAGCGTCTGTGACGAATGGCTTGCCAGACACCTCAGCCAAGAAAAGTCGAGAACAATGGGAGCATTAACAAGCCTCATGACCCGCTTTTGCGCGGGTGAGGATAGCTGGCTAGCCAGATGCAGCACCAGCGACCCCAGTACATCCGAAGCTAGAGATGGAAACGGGAAATCACGGCGCAACAACAATAACAAACGCCGGAATAAAGAAGACAACACGAAGAGCTCGGCAGTAAACGCCGGATTCAAAAGCTCTCGGCCAAGTCAGCAAAAGCCGCCCTCTAAAGGCGCCAGAGACGAACTGTCCAGCCTAAACAAAATTCTGGACCAAGAATTTCAGATCCATAACACCCCTGGTAAACCCGCTAATCATACCCACATAGAATGTTGGGTCTTCAAGCAGTCCGGCAAGCTCAACGACGTACACAAGGGGGAGGATACACGAAGCGAAGACGAGGATGAGCCTCTCAAGCAAGACACTGGGGAACAAAAGAAGTTTCCACTAGAAGTCAAAACAGTCAATGTGTTACACGTGATCAAGGGAAGCAAAGCGGCACTCCCAGAGAGACATGCCCAAGGGCCTATCACAGCAAAGTCCTACCACTGGTCGTCTCAAACGATCACTTTCGACCATTGTGATTACTCAGCAAGTATCCGGCGTGCAGGATGGGCTGCCCTGGTATTAGACCCAATAATTAACGGATACCACTTTACACGAGTCCTGATGGACAGTGGCAGCATTTTAAACCTGATTTACCAGGATACAATCCGCGAAATAGGGATAGACCCAATGAAAATCCGCCATAGCAACACTACATTTAAAGGAGTAACGCCAGGCCCAAGGGCTCACTGCACGGGCTCCCTGCTACTAAAAGTTATATTCGGCTTCCCCGATAACTTCCGTAGCGAACATTTAACCTTCCACATTTCTCCGTTCCAAAGTGGTTATCAAGCACTACTTGGACGCGAAGCTTTTGCTCGCTTTAATGCAATACCGCATTACGCTTCCCTCACGCTCAAGATGCCTGGTCCACGTGGCATCATTAAAGTGAACGGAAATATTAAGCGATCTTTGCGCTCCGAAAAGAATGCGATTGCCTTAGCAGCCACACACTAAAAACGGCCTCACCAACTAAAGCATTCGATAGGTCGTCAAGACCACGGACACGGTTAGACGAGTCCGGCGCAGCCATATGTAATTCATACCGGATTGAAGGCCACACCCCTATTACAAATACAAGGGGCTCAACGCACGTAGACAAGTGGCAATTTTTTACTCATTTTTTATACATGGTTTCTTTAAAAAACCACCTTTTTGCACGACAACTTTTTCACCTAAGTTCCTCTCATTTACAGATGGCCATCATGCAACACCCATCCAGGATACGGCACAACAGAGACATAGGCGTAGACGTGCAGCAGGGACCCGCTCCAAGGATTCTTTTTAGATTAAGACCCTGCGTAAACCTTTTTTACTGTCTCTTATTGATACAGATCCCTCGAATTCTCAGCACAATTGAGAAGGATGCTGACGTCTTGGCATGTGGCCATGTCAGAATAATGCACATACCTGGACACAAGGGGCTTCTTACAAAGGGCACTATTTAGGCCCGGTTTATAGCATAAAGACTGAATACCTCAGGGATTGTTCGGCGTCGCGAGTTTGGCCTTATATGCATTAGCTCTGAATCATTGTCTTTGGTCAATTGTTGGGTTTGCCCGGCTCCTCTGTTTTGGTGCCTTATGTTCCGCTTTATCGGCTAAGGCAGCACCAGGAGAACTACTGCGATTGTGCCCTGGTTCATCCGGACGAGCACCTCAGTAGAGAAAGCCGAAAACTGACTGTCATGATATAGCGTGAGACTGGTCAACCACTCGATGACCTATCGGAATGTTAGAATTCCTCCGCCTTAATGAAGGGCCATTTTCCGGCCAAGCATGTACGCACCCCGAGATCGGGAGAGTGCGGAGCCACCAGGGGCTATCTAGTAGCCCCACTGTCAAACTCCTATGGCTAAGTGAAAGTGTTAAAGCATTATAGTCTGGTTGCGTCGTTCGCTACACTATCACCTCCTTAATAGGACCAAGACGTTGGGTTAAGTGTGAACACGCGTCTTCTGCGAACACCTCCGCATTATATGCATGGGGGCTGAAGCCGACGACTGCAATCTTTCAGGTTATACACATGTATACATAAACGGCCGCACAGGAGGCATCATATTACTTTTAGGCAAAAGTATAAACACAGCCTTAATAAATTTCATAAAAACATTGTGTTTACAATGGGAATACATGTCACTTAAACATAATATTCTTCGAGCATTGGGCCTCTATCAAACGAGCACCCTCGAGAACCTCTTCGAAATAGTGCTCAGCAGCCACTCGGCCTATGGCCGAACCCTGCGCTGCAACAGTGGTAGCGTCCATCTCCTCCCAGTATGCTTTAACACGGGCAAGGGCCATCCATGAGCCTTCTATGCACGCCGACCTCTTCATCGCATTAATGCGCGGCACCGCACCAAGGAATTGCTGCGCTAAGCTGAAATAGCTGTTCGGCTTTGGCTTTTCCGGCCATAGCTAATCCACGACAGACCTCATGGCGAGTTTGGAAAACCTATTTAGTTTGGCCCATTCGGCTAGCTGATCAGTCAATGGAAACAAACGCTCTAGAACGTTGAATTGCGACCAGAACAACTTGTCCACTTCACGATCTGTTTGACCTTGGAAGTATTTGGCCGCATCGGCAGCGCTCGCCGCCAAGTCCATATATGCATCTGCCGAACTCCACAGCCGATCCAGAGGGGCATACCATGGATCTCCGAACTTCCTCCGTAGCATGAAGGGCTTCCCAGCCGCAATATCCCCGGCTTCCCGCAGCTCCTCCTTCTTCGCTCTCATAGCAGAGCGGGTGTCTTTTTCCGCCATCGTGGCCTTTTCAAGGTTCGTTGCCTTCGCTCGGTTTTCTTTTTCAAGGAACCGGCAACGGTCAGCAGTGTCTTTTAATTCTACGGCCATCTTGGCCATCTTCTCTTTGCTCTCACAGTGTGCGGCCTTCTCGGCTTTCAACTCTTCGGCCGCCTTCAAAGCAGCCGCATTACTAATCCTTGCTTGTTCCTTGGCTCGGGCAAGTTCCGCCCGCAAGGTTTCTACGGTGGCAGCTCCATCTGCAGTCACAACATATTAAAGATACTGGCATCATGCTGCTCGTACTATGTGGCATTCACCAGAAAATAACACTTACCTTGTGCCTCATCAAGCCTCTTGTTAACAAGCTCGATGTCGGCATCCGCCTCATCCAGTTGCCGCTTCAGTCCGGAAAATTCATGAGTCCGGCTAGCCACTGGAGCTCCCACTACCTGCACATCAAAGCGGTATGGTTATTACCTAGGACTACGATCCTCTGTTTGCCATCGTTTTCGGCGACAACCAGAGTCTTAGGGGCTACTATCTACACAGCGCACACCTAAAAATGTGTGGTACCATCACAAATGTATATCATTTTACGTTCCTCAAAGCCCGTTAGTAGACTCATAAAGGCATCATGCAACCCGCTTTCGGCGGATGAGATCCTTGCCATCACCGTACCCATAAATGTACGATGTTCTTCTGAGATGCCCAATCGCTCCAACAGCTCTCTCAGTATGTCCGACCACATACCAGACGGTGTCGTACTCTTCTGTTTGCTCTCTTCGAGAGCCGGACGCTGGGAACTTGGGGTGTCTATAGGATTGTCTTCTGGCCTCGCCGGATCCGGAGAGGCCCTCCATGACGACACTTCATGCTCGCCCGCTTCTTGAGCGGAGGAGTCTGGGGGAGGCGTTTCGCTCTCCATCATCTCCGGAAGAAGATCCCTCGAAGACGAGCTCTGCTAAGAAGGGCTAAGATCCGAACTGCAATAAATACTTCGGTTATTCTCCTCAGAGGTAAGTGAGTATATCTCCATTATTAAAGTACTTTTTGATTACTTACAGCTCGTTGGAGGGCTGATCCCCGCGCGGACTTTGTGCGGCAAGAGCACCTTCCAAGGCAGGACCCTCTGGTGGAGATTTCTTCTCCCGCATGGAAACCTTGGTTTCAGGATCTTCAGAGGTAGTCCTCTTCCTTCCCCGGGGTGAGAGAATGTCCGATTCCTCCCCTCGGTTATCCTCCCTCACGGAGGCGCTCGTTCCCTCGGTCGGAATACGTAGCGATGGAGGCCCGCTTTCGCCCTCATTATTCCCCCCTTTGTCTTCCTTTGAGGGCTCCGGGCAAGGTGCTAGCTCGAGCATCTTTTCCAGTACCGGATTTTCCAAACCCTCAGGAAGGTGGGCCGAACACCGAATCATCTTCACCTTTGTTATCCAGTCCTGGTCAAAGAGCGATTTCTCAGAATGACGTCGTGGTAAATAAGAGACGGTGTGTTCGGCTAAAGGATTACTTACTTGGTCGGTGGTACGGTTGCTACTCAGGCCCACGTCCTCGGTAGTATCCGGACACTATATTTGGGGTCCGAAGAATGATTTGTACATCTCCTCGTGAGTCAGGCCGACGAAATTCTGAATAGTACGCGGCCCTTCTGGGTTGAACTCCCACATGCAGAGGGGCCGGCATTTGCAGGGCTGGACTCGACGAACTAGCATAACTTGCACTACCACAATCAAATTAAAATCTCCCTCGAAGAGATCTTGAATGCGGCTTTGCAGTATAGGCACATCCTTGGCTGGACCCCAGCTCAGTCCACTACTAATCCATGACATCAGTTGTGGTGGGGGCCTGAGCGGAAAGCAGGGGCAGCCGCCCACTTGGCACTTCTGGGAGCCGTGATGTAAAACCACTCCCGTTGCCATAATCCGGACACCTCTGGAAAGGAAACTTTCAGCCACGGAGCTCCTGCCATCTTGCTTATTGACGCGCCTCCGCATGCTGCATGTTGCCCCTCGATCATCTTCGGCTTCACTTCAAAGGTCTTAAGCCACAGGCCAAAGTGAGGGGTAATGCGGAGGAAGGCCTCACACACGACAATAAATGTGGAGATGTGGAGAAAGGAGTCCGGAGCTAGATCGTGGAAATCTAGCCCTTAATAGAACATCCAACCCCTGAAAAAGGGATCCAGAGTGAGGCCTAGGCCTCGGAGGAAGTGGGAGACGAACACGACGTTCTCGTTGGGTTCGGGAGTAGGGACGACCTGCCCTCGAGCAGGCAGCCGATGTGAAACCTCGGCGGTCAGGTATCTGGCCTCCCTCAACTTCTTGATATCCTCTTCCGTGACGGAGGAGGGTATCCATCGGCCTTGAAGGCTGGATCCGGACATGATTGAAGATCCGGAGCACCTGACCTGGGCTTTGGGTGTTAGAACTCGAGGCGGGGGAGTGGTTCGATTGAGCATGAGAGGGAAAAAGCAAAAACCTTGTCCCTTCATAAAGAGGGTGAACATCAAGCGTCCTCACCGTGTCCGTTTGGACTTGCCTATAATCTAGGAGTCCTATACACGGTTGGGTTACCCACGACCGTATTAATGAGAATTTCGTAATTAGGGGAACACGATCTCTGCTTTGACAAGACGTGTCAAGAAACTGCCTCGCGTTATGTGTGGAGCTGGTTGAAGAAAAACAGTTCGAATAAGTACGGGCCATGGCATAATGTCATGTTGCCAAAATATGTCAGCAGATGAAGATTTGTGGAAAAATTACTCTCTCTATGACAGTATGTGGAACTTATTTTGCAGAACCGGACACTATCCTTGTGTTCAAAATCTTCTATGAAGTATTCGGAGGAAGAACCCGCCTTGCAATGCCGAAGACAATCTGCGGGCCGGACTCGTTGTCATTGAAGCCTGGTTTAGGGGCTATTGAGGGAGTCCTGGATTAGGGGCTGTCCGGATAGCCGGACTATAACCTTTGGCCGGACTCTTGGACTATGAAGATACAAGATTGAAGACTTCGTCTCGTGTCCGGATGGGACTTTCCTTGGCGTGGAAGCTTGGCGATACGGATGTTAGATCTCCTCCCATTGTAACCGACTCTGTGTAACCCTAGCCCTCTCCGGTGTCTATATAAACCGGAGGGTTTTAGTCCATAGGACAAACAACAATCATACCATAGGCTAGCTTCTAGGGTTTACCCTCTCTGATCTTGTGGTAGATCTACTCTTGTACTACCCATATCATCAATATTAATCAAGCAGGACGTAGGGTTTTACCTCCATCAAGAGGGCCCGAACCTGGGTAAAACATTGTGTCCCCTACCTCCTGTTACCATCCGGCCTAGACGCATAGTTTGGGACCCCCTACCCGAGATCTGCCGGTTTTTACACCGATAGTAACCTCCGCCGCTGCACCAAAGTATGGACCGGACTCAAATACCATTTGCTATCATTGCAAGGAAACTGGTCACTGGAAGAGGAACTGTAGCAAGTGGCTTGTAGAGCATGGCAAGAAGGCCGGGAATGCTGCTTCAGGCAAAGGTACACTTGTTGCATATGTTATAGACATTTACCTTGCTGACATACCTAGCAGCTCTTGGGTATTTGATACCGGATCAGTTGTTCACATTTGCAACTCGATGTAGGGGCTGTTAAGAACTAGGCGTGTGGCGCAAGGGGAGATTGACATCAGGGTCGACAACAAAGCAAGAGTTGCTACGTTGGAGGTTAGCACGATGTAGCTCCAGCTTCCTTCTGGATTTATTTTGGAATTGAATAATTGTTATTACATTCCCGCACTTAGTTAGAACATTATTTCTGCCTCATGCTTGATGAGTCAGGGTTATGAGTTCAATTTAAAGGACAATGGTTGTTTGATTTATTTGAATGGTATGTTCCACGGTTATGCACCCCTGTTGATGGGTTATTTATATTGAATCTAGAACAGGAACCGGTCTATAACGTAATTATCAAGAGGCATAAGCCTAATGAGATAAATCCGACATACTTCTGGCATTGCCGGCTTGGACACATTAGTCTGAAATGCATGAAGAAGCTCCATGATGATGGACTCCTAACTTCAACCGACTTTGGGTTGTTCGAGACATGCGAATCATGCTTGCTCGGCAAGATGACTAAGTCTCCTTTCACAAACAGTTGTGAGAGGGCATCTGAGCTGTTGGAACTGAAACACAATGATGTGTGTGGACCAATGAGCACAACTGCTAGAGGTGGCTATCAGTACTTCGTGAATTTTACCGACGACTTGAGTAGATATGGATATATCTATTTGATGAGGCACAAGTCGGAGACTTTTGAAAAATTCAAAGAGTTTCGAAACAAGGTTCAGAATCAGCTCGGCAAGACTATAAAACTTCTATGATCTGATCGTGGAGGTGAGTACAAGAGCCAGGAGTTTGATGATCATCTGGAAAGCAACGGTATAGTACCTCAGCTCACACCTCTGGGTATGCCATATAGAAATGGTGTATCAGAATGGAGGAATCGTACCTTGTTGGACATGGTTCGATCTATGATAAGCAAGTGGGATTTACCCTTGTCATTCTAGGGATACGCTCTAGAAACTGCAGCTTTCACACTTAACAGGGTACCATCAAAATCCATAGAGAAGACACCACATGATATGTGGACCGGGAAGAGTCCCAGTTTTCCTTTTCTAAAGATTTGGGGTTGTGAAGCATTTGTCAAGAAACTTATTTCAGACAAGCTTACACCCAAGTCGGATAAATGCATATTCGTGGGATATCCAAGGGAAACCTTGGGATATAGCTTCTACAACCGGGAAGAGAACAAAGTGTTTGTTGCTCGGAATGGGGTTTTCCTTGAGAAAGAGTTTCTCAGTCTGGAGGCCAGTGGAAGGATGGTCCGACTCGAAGAAATTCGAGGACCACTCGGGGACGGCTCGGCTGGTGATGAGATCATACCGAGTCAGTCAGGGAACCCGTAGTGGAAGCGGCACTGGAACCACGGAGGTCGGAAATATTGCGCAGAGTGCATGATGTGGTGTTGCTAGAAAGTGATGAGCCGGCCACGTATGTGGAAGCAATGGTGAGCCCAGATTCTGAGGCATGGCTGGAGCCCATGATATCCGAGCTAAAGTCCATGGATGAGAATCAAATCTGGGACTTGGTTGATCCGTCGCCTGGCATAACAACCATTGGTTGCAAATGGGTCTTTTAGAAGAAAATCGATGTGGATGGAAATGTTCAGATCCACAAAGCTCGGCTTGTTGCTAAGGGTTATGGACAAGTTCAAGGAATTGACTACGACGAGACTTACTTGCCGGTAGCGATGCTGAAGTCGGTGAGGATCGTACTAGCTATAGCTGCATATTTCGATTACGAGATATGGCAGATGGATGCCAAGACGGCTTTCCTTCATGGAAATTTAACCGAGGACGTGTATATGATACAGCCTGAGGGTTTTGTCGATCTGACTAGCAGTAGTAAGGTATGCAAGCTCAAGAGATCCATTTATGGGTTGAGGCAAGCATCTCTGAGCTGGAATATTCATTTGGATGAGGTCGTCACTTGTTTTGGCTTCATCAAAAGTGAAGAGGACTCTTGTTTATACAAGAAGTTAAGTGGGAGCTCGATAGTGTTTTTGATCTTGTATGTGGATGACGTACTACTGAACGGAAATGATATTTCGATACGGAACTACATCAAGGAGTCATTGAATGGCAAGTTTTCAATGAAGGACCTTGGTGAGGCAATGTACATTTTAGGCATTAGGATCTATAGAGATATATCGAGGAGGCTGCTCGGCTTGAGCGAAAGCACGTACATAGATAAAGTGTTGAAGCGGTTCACCATGAGTCAGGCCAAGAAAGGGTTCTTGACTATCTCACATGGTATAAGGCTAAGAGAGACTCAGAGTCCTTCGAGATCTGATGAGTGAAGCAGGATGGGTCGGATTCCATATGCCTCGACAATTGGATCCATCATGTATGCCATGATATGTACGCGGCCCGATGTTGCTTTTGCAATAAGCCTAACAAGTAGATACCAGGCCAACCCAGGTGAGAGTCACTGGGCAGCGGTAATGACTATTTTGAAGTACTTGAAAAGGACTAAAGAGATGTTCCTAGTTTATGGAGGTGAGGAAGAGCTCGTCGTAAGGGGTTACACCGATGCTAGTTTCCAAACCGATAGAGATGATTGTCGATCACAGTCTGGATTCGTGTACGCCATGAACGGAGGAGCAGTGAGCTGCATGATTTCCAAGCAAGATACGGTGGCCGATTCTACTACAGAAGCTGAATACATTGCGGCTTGTGAAGCTGCAAAGGAAGGTGTTTGGATCCGAAACATTCGGGATGATCTTGGTATTTTCCCAGCCTCGGTAAAACCATTGGACCTTTATTGTGATAATTCTGGTGCCATCGCACAAGCCAAGGAGCCGAGGAATCACCACAAGGTCAGACACATAGATCATAAATATCACCTAATACGAAAGATCGTAAAGAGTGGTGATGTAGAGTTATGCAAAATTCACACGGATGCAAATGTTGCGGATCCGTTGACTAAGCCGCTTCCACAACCCAAGCATGAGGGGCACATTAGAGCTATGGGCATTCGATGTCTATTTGATTGACTCTAGTGCAAGTGGGAGACTATTGGAGATATGCCCTAGAGGCAATCAAGTATGATGATATTTCCTATGTGTTTATGAATAAAGATAGTCCTCGGACATTATCAATGATGTGTATCAGCAAGTACGTGACTTGTTTGTGGGACTATGCAGTGTATGATGACTGTCCTAAAAGGTCCCTAGTCGAAAGGGCTATGTGGACGCGCATCCAACTAGACTAGCAAATGACACGGTCGATGGCTTGGTCCCACTAGCCATGGAGCATTGGATGCTAACCGGATAATATGGACTTGGAAGGATCTGGTCGGATTCGATGTAGTCGAATCCAAGTCGAGATATGGCCCGAGTCAGACAGACCCAACTATGAGACGCAGCGATATGTCATCTGTGAGTCTCGAGTACAACATATGTTATATGTCCTAAGACCTGAGCTGGCGCATGTACTCGGGATGGTGACAGACTTGCTTTGGGCCGACCAAACGCTCCTCCATAACTGGGTAGTTATAAAGGTAGGTTTCGGGTTTGTCCAGAACCATGCTGCGAGACGTGGTCGAGCAAGATGCGAATTGCCCCTCCGATCAAGAGAGATATACTCTGGGCCCCTCGCGTGATCCGACCAGGATAACCATGGCCATGCGACAAGGATTATGAGATAATCCAGTTTGTGGTCGGCATCACTGGAACGAGAAAGAGGTCGGGCTAGCACAAGGATGACAGGCTCGCCTTGAGCCCGACAACATATATCGTGTGGCAAAAGGAATGGAAGTATGATGTACAGCTTCGCCTAACCAGCTTCATAGTCTGTTTGGTGTTCAGCATGCCTTGCTAGAGGCCGCTACCAACTATGCAGTTCGGAGGTGATCCGAACTGCGTCCAAGCCGGCTTGAACCTAAGGGGTTGCGCGCTTAAGGGAAGGAACCTACGAGGTCAGATCCGAGAACACTGGTCGGATGTGATCTGATCTATATTCAGATTGTGGCCGAGTAGACTTATGGGCTTTAGGGCCCGTGCGAGGCCCAAGTGTTGAGCCCACGACAGACGCATATCTAAAGTGCAGGTGCCGCACACTCACGTGGTTGATCACTTCGGCGCTGTCACTAGGGTTTGCATGTGTTGCGAATAGACACCTCCACTCGCCGCCGATTGTGTGATCGGACCTAGCAGTCCGCGCATGACGTTCCTCCTAGACGCGTGGATACCTTTAGAGGCGGTGCACTTACACCGCCCCGGCGAAGCTGTACTAGCCCGACGCCAAGTCCTGTCCAGCCGCCACGACAAGTCCACTTCCCCACCTATGTTTCTTTCGAGCAAGGTGGAAGACGTGCCATGTTGCTCGCGTTGACCGCGCCAAATCTCACGCCCGCACGTGCTTGGGCCGGCCTTGCCTCAGCCCAGCTGGCTCTGCCTACCCCAAGCCTCTCCAGCCGACCTGGGTTGGCCCATGGTGAGAAACCCCCCACCTTGCATACGTGCTCTGTTTCGGCTTGCATGTGTTTTTTTTCTGTTCTGCGAATTTAGATTATCCAAGGCATTACTGTTTTACATAAAAACCCTCATACTTCATGCATTTAATATCTCACAAACCGTGCATCGGATTAAAATGTTTTATATATGTAAAATTCTTAGAATTTCATCTAGTTTCATAATATGCCACTTTAATCTATGTTTAAAATGCTATTTGATTAAATTTTCTCAAATGCCATGCTAAAATGATTTATTTAATAACTAAATAATTGTAGCTCTGAATTAATAATCTTTATATGTAAATGGGGTAGAGAAATGCATAGTTTAACATGGTGGCATTACTTTGCATGTTTAACAACTCTAACATATGGTCTAGGGAAGAATAGTACCAAATTCGAAATATGCATATGGGGATTTTCCGGAATTGTTGTTTGTTGTTTCCGGCCTCATTTAAACTTGCCTAGATAGGTAGTTTTATTATGCTTCACCTCTTGCCATGTTAACCAACATTTAATCTTGTCTTTTTCATAAATGAGAGTGAGCTAAATATTTGAATTTAGTGTTTCGTCAATATGCAACTCGTTGCATATTGAGATCCACTTAATTTGTAGTATTGTTTGTTTCACTTTGCCATGTCATGCCTCATTAAACCGGACATGCATCATACTTGATTGTGCGTCGTGCCATGTTTATGCTTGTTTGTTTACTACGTCGTTTGCTTCTTTCCGGTTGCGCTTCTCCTTGATAGTTCCGGTTATGTTGTGATTGTGAGGATCCCTTCGACTATGTTGGTTCGTCTTCTTCATGGATTCGGTCTTCTTACTAGCGGGATTTCAGGCAAGATGAGCATCACCTTGGATCTCACTATTATCTTTGCAATGCTAGTTGTCTTGATGCTATCGCTATGTCATGCTACCTATCACTTGTTTATCAGGCCTCCCAAATTACCATGACAGCCTCTATCCTTTTCCACCATCCTAGTAGACCAGTATTTGGCCAAGTTACCGCTTTGCTCAGCCCCTCTTATAGCATTGCTAGTTGCAGGTGCAGCTGCAGGTTGATCCATGTTGGAACATGGATATCTTGAGATATCACAATATATCTTATTTAATTAATGCATCTATATACTTGGTAAAGGGTGGAAGGCTCGGCCTTTTCCTGGTGTTTTGTTCCACTCTTGCCGCCCTAGTTTCCGCCATATCGGTGTTATGTTCCTTGATTTTGCGTTCCTAACACGGTTGGGGTTTATCGGCCCCCTTGACAGTTCGCTTTGAATAAAACTCTTCCAGCAAGTCCCAACATTGGTTTTACCATTTGTCTAATAACAACTAAAACTTGCATAGGGACCTGCCAACCCCCGACGTCTCTTAATCAACCCCCCGGGCCAGTGCTCCTCATGAGTATTTGTCCACCTACCTAGCAATCGGCGGTGCCACCTCGGGGAAACTCGAGGTCTTTGGCTATCGTCCACTTAGCATAGACGGTGTTGTCCTGAGAACGAGATACGCACGGCTCCTATCGGGGTATGGACGCACCGGGTGGTCTTGCTGGTTTTGTTTTACCATTGTCGAAATGTCTTGTGCACTAGGATTCCAAGTCTGATCGAACGGTCCCGAGATGGAGGATTGTCTCTGCGGATCGTGAGCTTGTCATGGGCTAAGTTGGGACACCCCTGCAGGGTTTAAACTTTCGAGAGTTGTGCCCGCGGTTATGCGGCAGATGGGAATTTGTTAATATCGATTGTAGTGGACTTTAACTAAACTCAATTAAAATACACCAACCACGTGCATAACAATGCATGTCTCCTTTTGAGTTCATTCAAGAAGAGAAGATAGTTGGGTTATGTTTGAACTGAAGTAGTTCAGGATCACTTCTTGATCATTACTAGTTTGCGACCGTTTGCGTAGATTCTCATCTTCCTCTTTGTAATCGTAAGTTAGCCACCATACAATGCTTAGCCTCTTGCTACAACCCCACCACTTATCCATTCCATACCCATTAAGCTTTGCTAGTCTTGATACCCATGGTAATGGTATTTCTTAGTCCTCGTGGCTCACATATTACTACAACAACAGTAGCAAGTAAAGGTAATGCGATGATCATGACGTGAGAGCAATGTTTACTTGTTTTGGAGTTCTTCTTCTTCTTCGTCAATCATGGGTTAGGTTCCTGGTTGGCAGCATAGGCTAGCAGGGTGGATGTCATTTGAGTTTCTGTTTGTGTTTCATCCGTAGCCGGATGTTGTTCTCATGTATGATCTATTTATGTATTCTTGCGGCATTTGTATGCCCTTTCTATGTATCCCCAATTATTATGTAATGGTACGATGTAATGATATCCACCTTGCAAAAGTGTTTCAATATGCTGCTCTATCCTTGGTGGGACCTTCGAGTTCCTCTCGGACAGGATCGCATATTTGGCGTGACAAACGTGAAGCGCAAGGGGGCGGCCATGCTCACAGCTGAACCTGAGATGAAGCACGGCTGTGATCACACGGAGTAACCAAGAGCAGCTGCCCGTTCTGCATTTTCCACAACGTGCACAGCCACAACACCAACGACTACTAGGAGCTCAAGGCCATACGCGACGGGCGCCTCGTTCACTGCCCCGAGCGGAGCGATCGAGGCTATGGCCGCGGAGGAGGCCAAGACGGATGATGCTAGGATGACCGTGGCCCCCACCAGGAGTGGCGTGACCAGCCTCGTGAGGAACGCTGGCAGGCCCAACCTTGCGAGGGCACCTGGAGAGACCTGCCTCGCGAGGATCGCCCTCAGGGAAATGCTGGCCTCCCTCCGCTGCCACCAGCGCCAAGACGGTATGACGACCACCACCAGGACGAGGGGGCTGGGGGCTTCGAGGAACCTCGTGTAACACCCCAGATGTAACTTTCCATATTTGTAACTCCGACTCTTCCCATTTTCGGTTGCGTGATATGATATTCCCTTCGTGGTTAGTTTTTGTCTTCCGTTTGTTATTTTGTTCATGTCATGCATTTCATATCATGTCATCATGTGCATCGCATTTGCATTCGTGTTTGTCTCATGCACGCGTTGCACCCCTCTTGTCTCTTTTCGTGAGCAGGAGAAAAACATCCTCGGAATGGGTCGAGATTTGTCAAGTGGCCTTGGTACATCACCGGTAGACCGCCTGTCAAATTTCATTCCATTTGGAGGTCGTTTGTTGCCCCAATGGTTAATTGGGTAATGGCAAAAGCCTATTTTGTGTTGCAGCCCAACACCCCTCCAAAACATCCCAATAACCCATATAAACCCCCTCCATGCTCTCCGTCATTAGATCACGATCCTGTGGGCGAAAACCACACCTCATTTGGACTCTCCTAGCTCCCCCTACCTATAAATAAGTGTCTCCCCTTCCAATTCGCAGTCCAAAACCCTAGAAATCGCCCCTCTACACCGTCGGATGTGTCCGGGTGCCGTCGGACAAATCCCGCCACTGCCCTGCTCAAGTGATACGCCGCCACGTGTCACCCGCATCTCTCCCCACTGCCGCAGCCCACCAGGCCCGCTGTAGGCCCTCCCGGCCCGGTTCTGCGCTGTCGCCCCATGCTAGTCTAGCGCCCTCGCCGCCGCTCCTCCGCGCCGCCTCCACCGACCTGCGTCGCCGACCGACCTCCGGCGCCACACCGCTCGCGTTGCTTGCCACTGCCGCCCCGCGCCGCCTCACCGTCCTCTGCCGTCCTCCGCAAGATTCGGCCGGAGACTCCCTCTCCGGCGAGATCCGCGCCTCTCCTCGTTCTCTCCCTCTCCGGCCAGTGCTCCGGCGATGAACTCTGGTGAACCTTGATCTGTGCACCCGAACCCTAGATCTCGAATTCGGAGGTTGACCTTGATTTTTCGCCAAATCCCTAGCATTTTATTGCTCCATTTGTCATGCTATATCTTCGTGCTCGGTGCTCCAAATCATGCATATGATATGTCGAAATGTTCGCCTCATGATGATCTTCATGTTAGTGGCATTTTCATGCATGTTACTGTCCATTTTGATGCCATTATCGTCATTGCAAGATTGCTATAAAATGTTAACTGCTGTCTGTTAACACAACTTGAGGATTTATCATTTTCGCTGCATTTTGTGTTTACATCCTATGAGCATGATGTCTACATGTGTTTTGAACTACATCATGCAATCTTTACAGAGGTGCAAGTCCTATATTTTTAGGAGCTATGTGGTGACTAGCACAATCATGCAAAGTAGGCTCCATAATGTTGCTGTTTTTAGGCACTTAGGATTGTGCCAAGTCCTTTTCCTGATGTAAACGTGTTGCTACCATGGGTTCCATGCTTATTTTGAGGTAGTTCAGTAAGGATGTTTTGAACATGTGGTTATGTTCTATCCAGTTAGGCCTCTTGTTGCAATTATGGAGTAGTGTATCATGTCATTACCATGCTCTACTTTTGCTAAATATTGTTCCTGGCAGATTGTTAACATGTTAATCGATATTGCCATGTGTTTTGCTAGTGATCCATGCATCCTATCAACTTGATCTTGACATGTTTAGCTTCATGAACATGTCTTCTTACTGTTGGTATGCTTGTGTTGTCATGTAATTCTTTGTGGTGAGTGGGATGAGCTTGCAAACTTGCTATCATGAATCCGTTCCTGCCATGTTCTGAAATTCCACTAAGTCTGAATCTGTTTATAAAACATGATATGTTTACATCGGTGCCTTTTTGGCTCATGTTCAGTAATGAGTTTTGTTCTATGTGTTTAGTAGAAGCAGTCCATGCCTTTGTTTGCTATGTTAAGTTCCTATAGCATGTTGTTTGCTTGCTCTAAACATTGCTTCCTGATGCTGTTTTTGACATGTTAGTATTTTCTCCAAGTCTGTGAAGCTCATATCTTTTGCACTTTTGCCATGCTTGTTTGAACCTGTTCTAGTGTGATTTAGTTGTAGCTCAGTGTTCATGTTTTGTCAAGCATCTATTGTACATCACCGCCATATGCTTTGTTGATATGTTGGAGTGCAGTAGATTAGTTTTTTGTTGCATTCTAAGTGCTATCATGCTGTTAATCATAGATTTGCACCATTTATGTTGCTTGTCATTTGCAAAACCGTGCATCCGTTTCCGGTGATCCGTATATCGATTTCGACCAAAATCACCTCATCTTTCCAGCAGCATACTTGTTTTGAGAATTTGATGCATTGATCATTCTTTCCCTTCCGGAGCATGCATATGCATTGCATATCATATCTTGCATATCATGCTATGTATTGCATCATGTTGCTTGTGCATTGCACCATGATTGATTGTTGTTCCATTGCTTGTGTTCTTGCTTCGGGTAGAGCCGGGAGACGAGTACGTGTACGAGGAACCTATTGAGTATGCTAACGAGGATCAAGCTTTCAACAACTCTGAGAACACTGCAGGCAAGATGACCATACCCACAATATCACTTCTATCTTTGCTTGTTAGTTGTTCGCTCTATCACTGTGTCGCAATACCTACCACTTATCATATCATGCCTCCCATATTTTCATGTCAAGCCTCTAACCCACCTTCCTAGCAAACCCTTGTTTGGCTATGTTACCACTTTTGCTCAGCCCCTCCTATAGCGTTGCTAGTCGCTGGTGAAGTTGAAGTTTGTTCCAGGTTGGAACATGGATATGTGGGGATATCACAATATCTCTTATTTTAATTAATGCATCTATATATTTGGTAAACGGTGGAAGGCTCGGCGTTATGCCTGGTGTTTTGTTCCACTTTTGCCGCCCTAGTTTCCGTCATACCGGTGTTACGTTCCTTGGTTGGGGTTATGGGACCCCCTTGACAGTTTGCTTTGAATAAAAATCCTCCAGCAAGGCCCAACGTTGGTTTTACCATTTGCCCAGCTACCACCTATACCTTTCCCTTGGGTTCTGCAGACTAAAGGGTCATCTTTATTTTAAAAACCCCGGGCCAGTGCTCCTCTGAGTGTTGGTCCGAAGCGGGCAGCCTGCGGGTCCACCTCGGGGAAACTTGAGGGCTGGTTTTACTCATAGCTTGTCCCATTCGGTGTGCCCTGAGAACGAGATATGTGAGACTCCTATCGGGATTTTTTAGCACATCGGGAGCCTTTGCTGGTCTTGTTTTACCGTTATCAAAATGTCTTGTAACGAGGATCCCGAGACTGATCGGTTCTTTCCGGGAGAACGAATATCCTTCGTTGACAGTGAGAGCTTGTGATGGGCTAAGTTGGGACACCCCTGCAGGGTATAAACTTTCGAGAGCCGTGTCCATGGTTATGTGGCAGAAGGGAATTTTTTAATATCTGGTTGTAGGTAACTTGACGCTTGACTTACTTAAAATGAATCAACCGCATGTGTAGCCGTGATGGTCTCTTTTCGACGGAGTCCAAGAAGTGAACATGGTTTTGGATTATGTTTGAACGTAAGTAGTTTCAGGATCACTTCTAGCTTCACGACCGTTGCATAGCTTCTCATCTGACTCTTATTTGCATCTGTTAGCCACCATATTTGCTTAGCGCTTGCTGTAGCTCCACCTCACTACCTTATCCTACCCACAAGCTTAAATAATCCTGATCTCGAGGGTGTGAGATTGCTGAGTCCTTGTGACTCATGGATACTTTCAAACAGTTGCAGGTGATGCTACTGAACTCAAGTGGGAGTTCGACAAGGACCTTGGTCGTTACTATGTTTCATTTCCTGATGATCAGTAGTGGAGCCCAGTTGGGACGATCGGGGATCTAGCATTTGGGGTTGTCTTCTTTTATTTTTCTTCCGTAGTCGGACCTTGATTGTACTCCAAATGATGTATGTTTAACTTGTTATTTTTGTGAAGTGGCGATTGTAAGCCAACTCTTTATCCCTTTCTTATTTAGTACATGAGATTGTGTGAAGATTACCCCTCTTGCGACAAAACCACCATGCGGTTATGCCTGTAAGTCGTGCCTCGACACGTGGGAAATATAGCCGCATCATTGGCATTTCACCTCGTGCCATAGCCTGCATCTTGGGCGGCGCCCAGGCCCCAGCCTCTCATCGCATCTTCAAGCAGTTTGCCCGCGAGGTGAATGCAGCCCTTCCCAAGCTCGAGGCTACACGTCTGCTCAAGTGGTCCCTGTGCATCATCACCTTCACCTTGTCCGACCAGCTCAAGTGTTTGGCAACTGCCAGCGCCCTCCCGATGCTCAATGTTCTGTATATCGAAACATTCGACCGACTCTAGGTGCCCTATGCCCAGCTGCAGCCCACCAAACCCTTCTCAGGAGTGACCGACGGCTCCACCACCATGATAGGTCAGATCTGCCTCCCTGTCACCTTCGGCCAGTGCGACAACTACCACACAGAGCTCAGTGACTCATCATGGTTACAATATCCTCAATATTCCAGGGAGCCGCGACGTCATCTCAGTCACTTGCGAGGAGAAGGACGCAGTGTGCTCCCTCGAGCGCGCCTTCCAGGCTACAGCTGTCAAGAACCCCGATGACGAAGGCGCCATCTACCCTCCCTAGGCTCGAATCCCCAAGAAGAAGAAGCAGCTGCCCCACAAGGAATTTCAGGGGAGCGGCACATCCGACGGCACTACCTCAGGACCTGCTCCCACAGATGGGGCGCCTCCATCCCTCGCATAGGAAGGCACGCCTAGCGCGCCCTCAGGCTGGTCTCGGGGGCTTTCTCTTAGAGGGACTCTAACTTAGCCAACGTCACGAGGGAGGCTCTCGGGAACCACGTGGTGGCGTGCTTCAGCGTGAGCTTCCCCCACGAGGGCACAAGATGCGGAACACCAGGTGCTCAGGAATTCATCACCAAGGAAACCAAGGAGCTTCAAGAGGCAAGAGCCCTACAGGTGACCGTCGCCCGCTGCCCAGCGCGGCTGCTTGTCCTGCCGAGGACAATGAGCTGCGCGTCTGCGTCAACATCCCAAGACTCAACAGGGTCGCCTCTTAGCGGCTCAACTGGCCAACCCATGTTGGCCGGTGTGAGAGCCCCCTCACAGCTACGTTCGCATGCCTTTTGGCTTGCCGAACACGGCTATTGCATTCCAGCGCCACCTATGGAGTGTCATGGCGGGTCAGGAGGCCAGGAACTAGGTGGTCCTTGCTGAGATGGCGACGGTTCTTCGCAAGCCCCATCGGCCTCCAGAGCCCCCCAAGGCTCAGGACCCAGATTGCTCATGAGGAGCGACTTCTTCAGCATGCGTCTTCGGCTACTTCAACACCTCTTTAGCAATGGTTCCAGGTGAAATTTCCTGGTTTACTCCGTTGGGGGCGCCCCTCAGGCCGCACTATCCACAGATCGCATGGGCCTGTCCCTGTGGCATGTATCCTTTTTGCATCTTATAGTCGTTCAGCTGGGAGCGCCCCTCGGGCTGCATCATCTCTAGGCCGCGTGGGTATGTCCCTGTGGCATGTACCATTCTTTGCATATATTAGAATTGGCTTACCTCTTTCCTTGAATTATTTCATGATTATCATCTACCTGTCCGGCACTTCGTTGCCATGATCATCGTACGCCCTCGCAAACCCACCCACGACCGCCTCACGATTATGGGCGGGCATGACGTCTGTGCTCGGGTCCGTCCCTGCAGCGTCGCTAAACCGAAGAGGCTGAGCTCTGGCTCATGGGCCAGCACCCGTGTTTTTCACATCCCATGGTCCTTGGTGCCTTGCCCTCACATGAGCTAATAGCGGGCGGATGAGCTAGGGTGCGCGACCCGGTGCCTCATCACCACGGGAGCCGCGCCCGGGTTTTCTTACTTCAGGGCTTTCACATGAGTAGACTGGGCACGACATCTGTGCTTGGGTCCATCCCTGCAGAGTCGACAAACCCAATGACTGAGCTTTGTCTGGCGGCCCGACCCTGTTCATGTCACCTCCTAGCGTCGTTGGTGTTTTGGCCTTCTCATGCGATAACCTCAAGAGATTCACTCGGCGCAGGTTGCCTAATCATCTTGCATGTTTACCACAAGTGTTCAGAGATCAAATTCAGGCGCAACCCACCTTGAGGTAGGGACTCGTGAGTCCCGCGCTAACTCACGAGTGCACGTACACACCTCCTCTAGCCCTGTCGTGCACGCCACGTGTCAGGGCGGGGTTGTACACGCCCCGGGGGCACCACTCAGAGGGATCCCCATCCGATGCACCAGTGGAAGCACCATGCTCCGCGCTGGCAGTCGACATGGTCGAGGAGCGGCTATGCCCGTGCAAGTACAGAAGTGCCATGCTCCGCGCTAGTGATAAACAATTGAGGGTGGCCCCAGGGACGCAATAACCTCAGGGAGCGACCAGGCTCAGTGTTCGGCCTCACCGCAACACTTTCCCTTCACAAGAGTCGCACGAGGGGGCTGGGCACGGGGGCTACGCTCAGGTCATGCCTAGCGTACGCCGCCCTGCCAGGTCCCTCGGACCTGGTCTTCGCGCGCCCCTCCCGAGCGGGAACTCGGTGAGGAAAGGTATGAAGGTTTGTTCGTACGACAAGGGGGACTCCTAAGCATCATGACTCAGGCGCCTAACTGGTCACGTAGCCCCTCAGCCCTTGGTCTCGTCTTGGTGATCCGGACGACCCATCGGCGGCTGAGGTACGCACGGGGGCCGGGCCCGGCCGATGCAGAACTCTAAAGCCTACTCTTGCATCTCCTTCTCAAGGGCTATTCGTACATCAAGGGGGACTCCTGAGCATCACGACTCAGGAGCCTAACTTGTCATGTAGCCCCTCACGCCTTGGTCTCGTCCTGGCGATCCAACTGACCCAACGGCAGGTGAGGTACGCGCGGGGTCGGGCCCTGCCGATGTAGAACATTAAAGCAAATGGCGAGGAAATTGCAAAATCCTAGCAAATTATTACAATATATATTGTCTCTTAAAGGTGCCAAGCTATAAGTTTTTACACCTCCATCAGGCACGATGAATGTTGCTAGAAATAAAGTAAAGGGGAGTGCAACCATCGAGCTTCTTCTTCAGCCTTGGGTGCTTCCATCGCCCGCAATGAGTGCCCCGTCATCGACAACGTCACCGTCATCCGTGCCGTCAGCCGTGGCCATAGGGTTGACGGCGCCATCAGCCGTGGTCGCGGGGTTGATGGCGAGGAACTTCCACAGCAGGGCCTCCACATGGTCCTTCACGGCTTTGGAAGCAATGGTGCAGTGCTCCAGGTCCATAGGCTCAAGCAAGGCTCCAAAGTCGAAGCTGGGGTCACGAAGATGGAGGTGGCTGAACACGGGCTTTACAACCGAGGTGGAGAGCCCACGGGCTTCTCCTTCCACCATTGGGCCGACCCAAACAACAACGCCCTCGAGCACCGTAACAAGCTGGGGAAGTAGTTCGGCGGGGCCTTCCTCCGCAGTCACTAACGGCTCCTTCAATGCCCTCTCGTAGAGATCCTGCAGTGCCTTGCAGGACCTCTACTCAAGGGAATCAAAGGCGGCACGCCACTCGGCAAGAAGTTTTGCCTTGAACTCCAGCTGGGCCTTCTCCGCCTCCATCTCCTCCTTTAACGTCTCCAGGCGGCCGCGCTACGTAGCTTGCTCCCGGGCCGCTTGCTCCAGCTCGGCATCACGGTCAGCATATGCAGCCTCACGAGCCATCAGCTCCTCCTCCCGCACCTCGAGCTGGTGGGCCTCGGTGGCCTACCCGTCACGGAGGGCCTTCAGCTCGGCCTCCGCTACTCAGTAGTGTTCCCCGGCGGCCTTGGCGTCCTTCACCGCCACCTTGCGGGTTGCCGCGCCCAGGTGGGTCACCCTCTCGCCCTCCCCTGAAGACGCCACGGCTTGGCGCGAGGCCACCCTAACGGACACGTCGGCCGGGAGACATCCGGAGATCAGCTCCAGGTGCCCCGATGCCCTACGCTGATCAGTCCCCTGACGATCACCCAGAGCTGATCTAGTGTGGAGAGGGCATCATCCGGAACACCGGGCATGGCGGAAGAATCACGGCCCAGCGGCGTGATGGACGAGGGAGGAGACAACGTCAGCGCCAGAACTGGCGAGGCAGTAGCGGCAGAGAACGCTGGGGGCTCCGAAGCCTCCGGGACCTCAGCAGGCGAGCTGAGGACGGGCGCCTCTGGAGCCGGCTTGGCCACAAAGATTGCATCCACCTGAGGCCGGGCCTCCGAGCCTCGGGGGACGACCCAGCCGCATGAGCACGCGGGCCGACCCCGTCCTTTCGTTCTAGAGGTGGCGTGGCCGCCGCAGGCTGCTGGGCCTCGATGGTCCTGGCCGACCCCTTATTCTTCCTCACCACCGGCGTTGGCCTAGCCATACGAGAGGGAAGCATCAAGACACTATGACAAGATCAGGAAACCAAGATAAGACGGCGCACTTACTGGTTAGTGGCGATGTAATCCCTCGGCCTCTATAGGAGCGCGAGGCCCGCGAGCTGCGTGGGCATGGGAGTCGTCGTGCCCTCCGGCGCAGGCGGGCGCGCGACCAACTTTGCAATGGTGGTGGCTGACAACAAGGCAGGGGCATCGCGTTGAGGAATCATCGCCGACCTGCTCTTCTGCGGGACCCCTTGCTCCAGCTTCTTGGGAGGGGTGCCCTTGGACCTCGTGGTGACCCTGGCGGGACGTGGAGACTCCCGGACCGAGTGCTGGCTGGTGTCGTCGTCATCAGGAAGTGTGCGGAGGAGATAGGTCTAGCACGGGGGAGAGGTCTCCCCCGCCCCTTCCCAGGTCACCTCCGAGTCCACCCCCTCCACCTGGTCAGACTCGCCGAAGGACACCGGCACCGGGGAGCCCGTCAGCCGGGAGGGCTCCAGAGGTACGAGCCCACGCTCATCGAAGACGGGCATGGCACCAGCGATCTTCTCCCCATCCGAGCGGTAATACAGTGGGAGATGGGAGTCCGGTGGGCAGCCCTGGTCCTTCCCGAGCAGGCCGTGCACGATCTTGTCTAGCTCCGCCTTGCACAAGTCATCTGGATGCAACCGGAGGTTGTCTTCTGTGCCTGTGAACTTACATAGGGGGCGCGAGTGCGCCTGGAGCGGAGCCAGGCACTGCGTCAAGAATTCCTTGACGATCATGGCCCCTATCAGCTTCTTCGCCTTCGGATTGTTAGCCTTCAGGTCTGCCGTTATCTTCTCCAGCACTAGCTCAGCCCTGGGATTGGTGAGCCTCTCGTGAACCCACCCTTCCAGGGGCATTGACTGCGAGGTCGGCAGCACCAGCCGAGGGTGAGAGCGTTTGGCGTCCATGAAGATCCACTTATTCCAGAAATCCTCCACCTTCTTCCCAGCCCAGAGATCCCATTGCTGCCGTTGGCCGCGATGAAGGTGGCGCACCCCAAGCACTGGGTGCCATTAATACGAAGGTAGAAGAAGTGGCGGAGTAGCGCTACGGAAGGCATCACCCCAGAAACGCCTCGTAGTAAAAAAGCAAAGATTGACAAGAGGAGGACGAAGTTGGGGTGAAGATGGAGGGCATGGAGCTTGTAGTGGAGAAGAACGACGTAGAAGAAGTCGGAGAAGGGGGGGACCAGCCCCGCGAAGACGCTGTGCTGGAAGAAGGGGTAGAACATGCCGCCCAAGGTTTCTGGCTTTGCAGAGCTGGCCCGGAGCACCGTCTCTCCCCTCTTGTTCTTGCTGTCTACCATCCTTGGAGCACAGTCGCGAGGTGCTTCTCCTCGGCGATGATGGACGTCCTCAGGGCTGGCTCGAAAACCAGGAGGTTTGATGCCCAGCCGCGGTGGAGTTTTTCACCTTGTCAGCGGCCATCGGTCACAGATTTGGGGTGCGTTTTGGTGGATCTGGAGGTTTTCTGGGAAGAAGGAGAAGGGGATGTGGAGCAAGATGGAAGGAAGGTAATGAAAGCTCTACAGCGAGCGCTAGCCTTTTTACCAGGCCAGGATGGTTGCCTAGGCAGCGTGGGGAAGCGGAGACGCCCACGTCCCATCAATCGCCATGCATCAACGAAGGCCGCAGGCGGTTAGGGCCCGCGGCACTCCGCACTTGCCCTTTGGCTTCACCTCGAAGCCAAGTACGAGTGCGCATTGGGCCCGGGGGCTACTGTCCGCGTTCTGGGAATGGGGGTACCCAGACTTGCCTACATGCAGCCCACAATGTGGCTCTATCAACGGCCCGGTATGGCCCAGCCTTTGCATCGACAACTCAAGACCCTCGCGAGGGGCCAAGAACTAGTGCAGAACCGGTCTATAGCACGGGTTCGTCAGGCCCTTTGGTGTCGGTTCTGGAACCAGCACTAAAGGGTGGGGACTAAAGGTCCCCCCTTTATTACCGGTTCAACACGAACCGCCGCTAAAGGGCCACCACGTGGCGCGAGCCAGTGCCGGGGGCGGGGAGACCTTTAGTACCGGTTTGTAACACCAACCGGTACTAAAATGTTTGGGGGGTTTAGGTTCACGATTTGTTTTTACTTTTATATTGTGTTTTCCATTTAATTGTTTTTCATTTGCTGGTATTTTACGATACTACATATTGTAAACGTTATGCATATATATATATAAATAGAATTTCTCGTTGAACCAATCATATATATCATCGAATGTCTCGCACGTCCGTACCATTCACACATACACATGTATATATGTACAATTTGGTATATACAATTTCTCCTACATATATATGGAGGCATTGCTGCTTTAGCGGCAGTGGTGGCGGTAGCGGGTAATGGTATTCTCCTTTTGGATCAATGACCTGGTCGAGCAAAAATCCCGCTATTTCCTCTTGAATTGCCGCTACGCGATCCATTGGTAGGAGTTTATCCCGCACCTCAGTGAAATTTTAAGAAGGAGATCAATATGCATGTATTAGTCGTTGGCTGATTAGATATCGATAATGATGTAAAAATTGTGAATAGTGTTCTGGCAAACGTACCCATTGTTGTCTCGTATCTTTGGTCCTTCCGGATGCCATCATGCGAATGTTCTCGTAAACGTAGTATGCACATAAATTAGTCCCTGGCGCCTGCTTCATGGCCTTTACAAGAATAGAATTCAATCTGATAATAATTAATCAAGCATGATAATTAATGGTATTGAAACTAGAATTGAAGAGATGAGCTAGTTAGCTATAGCTACTACTACTTAATTACTTACCTTGGGTGGAAACCAATACATCTCTTTTTTCCATTCGCCTGGAACCATTTTGATGTAATTTTTCCACGCCCTCCCCGCCAGGAAAGAAAATGAATAAAGGAGTTATTAATTAGTAGATATCAGGAAATGACGAACTAAAGAGGCTGACAAAAAGTTCAATAATGATTGAAATTACATGTTGACTATCCCCTTCACGATTGAGTAGCTAGTAGGTTTTTTAAGTAGTGAGTCCAGTACTTCAAATGTTCCTTTTTCAACTTGAATGATTAAAAAGATCCAGTGGTATCTACATGCACATATGTAGTATAAATTAAGCAGGCATGTGTGTAACACTCATCAACTACCGTAAACCCTATATACTTATTAACATCCAGCTAGTAAGCAAAAACAGAATTTGTAGTACAAGACAGTGTGACTCACTGGAAGTTGTAAGGAAGTAGTATATCTTGACTGGTATTGAGGTGCTTCAATAACTCTAGCATGTTATTCTCAACTTATTGTTTATACCATTCTAAGCTCCATGTCTTTTCATTAATGATATTTGGCTCAATGAACCCAATGCCATAGCGTCCAACTTTTTTCATTTCATACATCTTCATCCTGTACATAATACCACATAAAAGAATATAGTGAGGATAATTACAGGTAATGATCAATGAGGGCACTACAGCTAGCTTGAGACTTAAATTACAGAAAGAAATCACTTAAAGACAATAGCAACTGACGATGGATTTCTCAAGTGCGTCTTGATTGAATAACTGAAACAGTTCTGAATACTCAATTGACAGAGCTAGCTGATGGAAGTAATGATCTTCCTTGACTTTCACCATGAGGGACTCTCGATTGGTAGTCTTGGTAATTTCCATGTACCATTGATGCAATTCATACATTCTCGTTGAGAGCTTCTTGACCTCCTCAGGCTTGACCAGAGGTTCGCCACAGACATATTTCCGTTTTAGCTCCTCCTGTTTAAAAGTTTCCATGGGCTCCAAGCCTAGGAGTTGTTCTACAGTGCATTCGATCTCTTTAGCATGACTTATATGCTCATCGGTTATTACCAGCTGATCGACGCCGGTACTCGCATGTGTTGGTATAATGAGCGGGGGTATTGATTGCACCGACTGCTCTCCCAGCCGGGGAACGGTTTTCCCGCTATATTTGGCATCTACTTCGCTCGAGCTCGAGCTTGACTCCTTCTTTCGTTGTGCTCAATGTGCCTTTCTGATTTGGTGCTCCAAGTCTGAGTCAACAGGCATGGGAGCTAGTGCTTCAGCCATACGAATAAAGTGGTCAACGACATGCTCAGGCACTTTCTCCTTTGGTGGCGGTGGCGGTTTCGGTCCAAAATGGGCGTCCACTTGAGCCTTCACTATGGCAGCGTTTTGCTCCTCGGTCATGTCATAAGGCCTGTGCGGAACAGGCGCGAGGCTGGGACCATATTGAAATCGCTTGCCTCCGCCTGTACCACCTCGACTTGTACCGCTACGCACCATAGCTGTGGTGGCTCACTTCCACTGTTGCTGAGTTGGCAGAGATGGCTGACATGGCTACCTTGGAGAAGTGGGCTGACGCGGTGTCGGACTTGGAGGAGGAGGAGTGGGCTGATGTGGTGCCAAACTCGGAGCAGGAGTGGCCTGACGTGGTGCCGGACTTGGAGGAGGAGTGGCCTGATGCATTGGCGGACTTGAAGGAGTAGGATTGTGCTGAGGCGGTGGCTGATGATCACTTGGAGGAGCGGAAGATTGCTGATGCGGTGGCGGACTTTGAGGAGGAGTTAGCTGACGTGGTGTCGGTGGCCTTGGAAACAAGATGCAATCCTTTCTCCATAGGATGATATGATGTTTGGCCTCTCCCAATGTGTGCTCCTTGTCACCTCCAGGAATATCAAGCTCTAGCCCAGAATATTGGTCCACGGCTTCATCAACCACGACACGAGCATAGCCAGCTGAAATCGGGTTGCAATGGAAGGTTGCTTCGGGGGAATTTGTATGAGCAATAGTGTTCGCCACCTTCATGGATATGTTCTTCATTTTGAAGTGTAGCTCACAATTAGTGTTCTCCATGATGTCATCCACAGGGTATCTATCCAAGAGATGTGCCTCGCCCGAGGCGGAACCCATGCTGCTTCTCAGCATGGATGGGACAGTGCCATCCAATGATGGATCATCTGCTAGCTACTGCCACTGCTGAGACCCGCTTTCTTGGCTAAGTGAGTCGATTTTCTGTTGCTAATGCTGGAATTACAGTGCCAACTCCGTGTGCTTTGATTCTAGGCCTTTAAGGCATTCTGCTTCCTGCTTCCTCTGCTCCTCCTCTAGCTTCCTCTTCTTCTTCTCCTCCATCTTCCTTCTCGCACGGCTTCTGTAGTCGGCGTTCCAGTCCGCAAACCCCTCATACCACGGAAGAACGCCTTTGCCCCATGTTCTTCCCGGGTGTTCAGGATTTCCCAGGGCGCGTGTAGGCTCATTGTTCTCTCTATTGGGCTTGAACAACCCCATTCGGACCTCTTCTATTGCAACAAGTAACTTGTCCTCGACTCCTTTAAGACATGCCCTCTTCGAAACGTCTCCTGTCTTCGGGTCCAACGCCCCCCATGCGCATAGAACCAAGTCCTGCACCTGGGGGCCACCTCAATGTAACTGGAGTGACCGCTGCATCCACCATCTCTTTCTCAGACTTATCCTAGTTAGGCATTACCGCCGCATAGCCACCCGGCCCCAGCTTACGGAACTGCTCCTTTTTTGCGGCATTGGCCTTGTTTACTCTCGACCCTTCCTTAGACAATTCCGATTCCTTGAATTTCACGAAATCGGGCCAGTGCTCTCTTTGCTTCTCAAGTGTTCCCGTGAATTCTAGAGTGTTCTTTCCTCCATCGACATACTTGGCACATATACTTTTCTTGTGGTTGTTGAATGCAAATGCCATCTTCCTAAGAGAAGCGATCTTCACTTTCTGCACATCTGCATCTGGGAAATGACCTGGTAGGGTGAAATGTTCCATGAGAGATTCCCAAAGTAGATCTTTTGCTCTGTCGTCAACCCAAGTAAGATCTAGACGTTTATTTGCTGGGTTTTTCCATTCTTGCATGGAGATCGGGAGTTGGTCCTTCACAAGAACTCTGCACTGACGAACGAACTTGTTCACATTATTCTTAGGCAAGATTGGTTCACCATCAATTTTGATGGCGTCGATGTTGTACTTTACGCCCGGCTTCAACTCTTTGGTAGGGCCTCGCACTATCCTGCTGTTAGATTTGCTCGATCCGAAGGGCTGAAAGAAGAAAGATCGATTGGTTAATATATCTTCAATTCATTTAAAACATGTGATGATCACCAGATGCCTGCTTATATAAATATACCTCGCCGGTCTCTGTCATTTCAAGATCAACACTTTCTTCGTCATCATAATCATAGTTCTGGACTTCATTAATTCGGTCGCCACGATCAAATATCATATCACCCTCCCCGGTATTGTTCAGATATTGGGAGCCGTCATCTTCTTCATCCTGATCATCAGGCCGCCTAGGGGAGCATATGATCTGGAACAAGGCCTCCTCTCCTTCTCTGCTGGTATTGTCTACCATAACTTTCATTTAACTAATCCAGAATATTATCGTCGAATATAATCTCGAATACATCATCTCGAATATTATTGAATAATATATATATAATCTCGAATACATCGTCTCAAATAATATATATAATCTCGGATACATAGTCTCGAATATTGTATATCAAATACATAGCTAGCTAATAAATATTGAATACTATAGAATAATCTAGTTCACTCGCGGTTCCTAAGGCGCGGGCAGTGGACACCCAAAGAGAAGGAACCATCACATGATCATAGCTCGGGTGAGATCCCCGAAGAACCTGCCAGGTATTGGAGAACCTGACGTCCATAGAAGCCATGTAGCGACGGACGTGCTCGTCCTCCTCCCTGACACGGCGACGTACCACCTCCGGCGGGGCCGGCTCCCTTCACACCGAAAGTGGCCCATGCGAATGCCACCAAAGGAGCTCAGGGTCGACGATGGGACCCAGGGCCGGGTTCCTCACCAAGCGGCCTCCCCTGAAGGTATCACCTCCCAGTGCCAGCCCGGCGGAGCCCAATCCCGGACATGGGTCCTCTGAAGTAGGACGTCATCGCGAACGGGTCGACGGTGAGGATGCGGGCCGGGCATCGTCGAGAAAAAATACTATATGCAAACGTAACATTTTTAAATAATTGGATTGTGATTTCTTATATACAAATTTAAAAAATTTATATCGTTGCATATGTCAAAATTCTAAATGCAAATTCTATATGCATCAATAACATCGGTCATCGTCTAACAATTTGACATTAATCTAATTCATCTACCTAAAACTAACATTTCTAAAATGTCTAACATTTCTATATAACTAACATTTCTATAACATTTCTATAAGTAATAATAGAAAAATTTCTAACATTTCTATAACTAAAAAGCATAAAAATTGCTAACATTTTTATAACTGACAATGTGTGTGTGTGTGGCCATGGCTGGGCTGGAGCTCACCAGCGAGGCGAGGCGACGGGGGCGGCGATGGGGACGGCGACGGGCGGCGACGACGGGGATGGAGACGGGCGGCGACGGCCTGGGGTGGTGACAGGGACGACGACGACGGGGATGGCAACGAGCGGTGATGGGGACGACGCGGCTACGGGCGGCGATGGGGACGGGGGTGGCCACGGGGGTGGTGACGGGGGTGGCGATGGGGGGCGTCCACGAGGTGTGGTGGCGACGGTGTAGAGGAGAAGACGCGGATGAATAGATGAAAACTGACCAAATTCGTAAGTGTTGTTTATATAGGAGGGGCCTTTACTACTGGTTGGAGACACCAACCAGTACTAAAGGTCAAATTTGGCCACCCCAAGCGTCGGTAAGCGACCCCCTTTATTACTGGATCATGGCTATCGTGGTTCCAAGTCTGACAATAGAAAGGGCGGTACATAGGAGGACACAAGATCCTAGCTATGGTGAGGTTGTGCACGCAAGATTTACGAGTTTAGGCCCTTCTCAGAAGGAGTAACATCCCTACGTCTCGGTGCACGGAGGCGGTCGACTGGATTATGCGTGAAGTTACAGGGGGTGCGAACCCTTGTCCTAGTGGAGGGGGTGTCTTATATAGAGTGCGCCTTGACCCCAGCCAGCCCACGTTACAAGGAGTTCAATGCACATTAAGCTGGGACGTTACTGGTAACGCCAATAGTAAAGACATATAAATGATCATTAACGCTATGGAGTGAACGCCTGACTGTTGCCATCCCGAGTGACTTTACACCTTCCGTACACCGAGTGGTTTCTAGTATGGTCGAATGATGATATACTGGTCGAATAGAATTGGGTTATCCGAGTGGAATTGTCGATCGAGTGGGTTGCACTCTGAGGTGATTCCTGTCGGTGGATGCTGTTGTGCTTTGAATGCCGTTGATCTTAGGGCATTGTCCTTGGGAAGGTTGTCTAGGTCAGGCCTATTACCCTACCCTAGGTACATGTAATCATCATTAGCCCCCGAATGGGTCCACGTCCTCGGGGAGAAGAGTTTGAAGATGGTTCCGACCCAATTCTTATGCTTCAAGGGCATTTTACTTGGGTCGACAAACCACGCTGGAACTTCAACTTTATATTCAGTCGCCTTTATCCATTCAGAGTTTGTCGAGTGAACTTATTCTGATATGCTTCGAGTGTGGGAGTGGTATGAAATCTTGGGCGTATTGGTTGCACTGTCATTACCGGACCTCACGGGATTCGAAATTTGGGGAAGCGTGCAGGACGGGGAGCACCACAGTAAATAGGACGGATTAGGCAGGGGCGCCTCGATCTCTGCGCCACCTTTTTCGTCATGTACCGAGCGCGCGGCTGTTGCGGGATTTGACAGGATCTCTCGGGCCCGCATGTTAGCCACTCGGAAGTGGGCTAATAAAAGGTGTCGTGGCCGGTGTGTCTGCACAGCGCATCCCATTCTTCTTCTTCTTCCCTTGATTCTCCACCTCGCCCTCCATCGCTTTCGAAGCCACCGCTCCACCCCTGAGCAGTCCGCGGTGATGGGGAAGGACAAGGCGGCAGCCCTGGAGCGTGCCAAGAAGTTGATGGCGATGGTGAAGCCGAAGGGCAAGAAGACAAGTCAGGGGGGATCGTCTTCGAGGTCTGGCCTGCTGCCTGGGTGCATCCAGGGTGACTGGATTCGGTCCATGATACAGTAGGAGGATCTGGAGGATCTGGCTGAAGGGGGCTTCATTGCCCATGGATCTTGGAGGCTGTCAGGCAACGAGACCGAGTGGCAGCCGCAGGAGGGTGAGTGCGTTCTCCTCACGACTCACGTCGACCGTGGTTTCTCTCTGCCCCCATCCTTTCTTCCGGGGTTTTCTAAAAAAATTTGGAGCCCAACTTCATCACTTTTCCCCCAACACCATCACGTACCTCACTGCATTTGTTTCCATGTGTGAGAATTTCCTGGGCTGTCAACCGCATTGGGGACTCTTCAAACACATCTTTACCTGTCGCTCTCAGTCTGTGAAAAAGGCTAATCCGCGTGATGAGAGGACGCATGTGATACAGATGTGTGGAGGTCTAGGGATTCAAACGAGAGGCAAAAGTAATTTTCTAGCTGTGATTCTTCCAAATTCAGTTAGAGGGTGGCAATCGACCTGGTTTTATTGCAAGGACCAACCGACTCCTGGCCAGTCGACCGGTCTTCCTCCCTTCTCCATGGAGCGAGTCCAGCAGCCCACTTCTTTGAAAGTGACTCTGGCAGAGAAACCAGAGGTGAACATGTTGGTGGAATGAGTAGTCCAATTAGCCCGCAACGACATGACTGGTATGGACTTGCTGGAGGCGTTTCTCAGTCGACGCATCCAGCTACTCCAGGCTTGCGATCGTCCTATCTGGATGTACTCAGGTATTGAAGACCCCACTCGGATCCACCCGGAGGAGGTCACCGAGGAGACGGTGGAGCAGTGGTTGCAGGGCATCACTGGAAACAAAGATAACCCCAGGGGGTCCAGGAGAGTTCTACCATTCGACGCTGACAATGAACCTGAAAAGGTCTGTTCTTTACTGCCGAGTGTTTCTTCATTCTGATTTGTAACTGTCCTTGTGCTCGACTGATGGTTGTGCTATGCTTTTCCTTGCAGGTTTACACCGAGATGTACTCGATGCCCAATGGAGAGCAGGATCAGGAAGGAGAGGTGAGCGGAGGTGAAAGCAGTGACTGGAAATCCGAGGAAGAAGACGGGGAGGAGAGTGAGCACTCAAGCGACAGTGAGGAGGTCGACTCTCCACCACACACTGAAAGGCGCTCCAAGAAGACCCATGATCCAGCAAGTATCTGTGGTAAAGCGGTCGTGCAGACCTCGAAGCGCACTCGAACTTCCTCCCCCATTTTGACTGAAAAGGCCCCGAAGCAACCGAAGGTTGCGGCTTCCAAACCTTGGAAGACCCTACCTAAGATCAAGGTTGACGTTCCTATCGCCTCCGGGTAAGCGTTTTGTTTTCTCTCTTTATTCAAGAGCCTCTTAAGTAGAAACCGACTCATTTTCTTGCTTGACCGAGTGAGTTCGGAAACTTGCAGTGCTGCTACTTCTGGGACTGCCATGGATATTTACAAAGATGAAGACGATGCGGAAATGGAAGATGCGGCCACCTCCAAAGCAGGTATGACTCTGCCATCTTGCCTCCATTTTGTCAATTAATTTGTATTTCGACTAATATCTTATTGTCGAATCTTTTGCAGTGCCGCAACATGTTATTGAACTTCCAGACGACGATGAAGATATGCCCCAGAGGCCTACGAGAAGGAGAGGCAGGAGCTCGGGCAGGGGGGCGCCAACCGGCAAAACAGCTCAAACGACATTAGTGCTCGAACCGGTGATCCAGCAGTCCGGAGACCTCAATCGGGCCTCTGTCACTTTTGCCGATCCTGTGTCAACTGAACGTCCTTCAGAGTCGACTGCTCAAGGTCCTGCTTCATCTATACCACTCCACACTACAGATCCTCAGACTACTGCGACTATTGCACCATCTCCGCTATTCGTCACCCATCATGTCCTGGAGGATCAGGCAAGCACTGCTAAAGAAGCTTTATGCCAAGCAGGCCTTATGATGGAGCGGATGAAGACGATGCATGAGACCAGTCAAGCTGCCTATGACACCAGTGGAGCGCTCCAAACCAACGTCCAGGTTAGTTGATTTTCAACTGATCTTCTAGCTTGACACTTGAAAACTGCTGCTTTATTATTCATAAGATGTCCGTGGATGAGCGTTTTCAAACCTTTTCAAACTTTATGTGCATCTATTCACTGACTGGGTGCCGTCTTTTACTTTGCAACCTTGTTCACTTGAGTTGATTTTGTCTCGTCGAGTGAACATTCAAATCAGTGGGGGCACGCAGAGTGCACCCACTGGGTGTAGTCCCCGAGACCGTCGTCACATGTTTGATTCGGTGGGGGTCTCAGATCTTGTTTATAATATATCCACTCGGTCTTGAACGGATCCCGTCGAGTGAACTCTTAAAATAGTGGGGCACGCCAAGTGCACCCACTCGGTGTAATCCCTGAGGCCGCGGTCGACTGTGGGCAGTCAGTGGGGTCTGAGAATCAATGTTGTCGTTGCTTTTCTCTTTTTTTGCGCGACTGGACTGACCATGTCGAATACCGAGCCGAACTAGTGGGGGCACGCCAAGTGCGCCCACTGGGTGTAGTTCCCGAGACTACTATTGGATGTTTGATTCTACAATAGTCTTAGAACTCTTTTTGTCGTAATATCCTGAACTTGTACTTTATCACTCGGGGGCAAGTAATCTTCATTTCTGTCGACTGACATATCTTATTCGCTAACTTCAGAAATCCTGTGAGCTCATATCTCAATTTGCTGAATTTGAGAGGAAGCAGATCTAGCTCAATCTTGATCTCGACTTGGCCAAGCAGAACTTGCAGAAGGCTAAGGAGAAACAACTAGTATGAAAGGTAAATGCTTGCCGACTGTGAGATTGGACTGTCTCCTGTGTTCTTTCCTTTCTTATTTCTGAACCGAGTGTTATTATTTTTTTAGAGAAAATGAGGCAGGCTCTGGCCCAGAAGGACCTTGATCTTGCAGCAGTGCAGAAAGAGGCGCAAGAGAAAACAGCACTCGCCAACAAGAAGCTGGCTTTAGTCGGGAAGTTAGAAGAAGATAACGCCAAGCTGAAGACTGCTCTTGATGAAGCCAACAAGGAAATGACACTTCTGAAGAAGGACAAGGGAGCCCTGAACGAGAAGATTGAAGATCTCTCTTGGAAGAGGAACGAGCTGGAAGTTTATCTAGGGGGGAGTTGCCAAGAAGCTGCTCCTTATGCTTGAAGGTATTATATCCTGCTCGACTGGTTTCTCTTGAAAGTTGTTGATTCTTCACACAGCTCTTCAACTCATTATTTTGCTGTGCTTTGTAGAATTTTGCAAAAACTTTGAAGAAGAGATTGGGTGGATTGAAACGAGCTTGGACCCCATCAACTCTCCTGTTAAGGATGAAGCTGCCATGAACATACTCCGACTTGAATCTCGCCTTGCCAGCGTCGTGGATTTATCTGGCTCGACTGAAGGTGGCAGTTTCACGAGTCGACGTGGAGCTCTGGCCGAAGGAGAGATTCCAGAATTACCTTGAGTCTCTGATGACTCGCCTCAACGAGATCCCTGATCGAGTGCAGGCATGGAAGAAATCATCTGACCGATGTGGTGCTGATGTGGCTCTGTCTCTGGTTCGCGTCCATTGCAAAGAGGCCAAGGAACAGAAGCTAGCTGTGCTCAAGGTCGCTAACACCAAGCATCTCCAATTCCGGTCCTTCATGGAGACCTTCATTGAAGCCGCCACTTGCATTGCGGACGGAGTTGACCTGGACGAATTCGTCGAGCCTGCCAGCCCTTCTCCTATGGAGTGAACAAACTTTATGCCTTAATTAAATTTTCCTTGGAATGTCGAGTGATTTTGTAACCGTTAAAACTCCTTCGGGCCTAATGCCCGAGCACTTTTATCTGCGGTTCTGAACCTCATGAGACTTATCTGGACTTAGCTTTTCTTTGAACATGTTTGTCTTCACCTTTGCTGCTTTTGAGTCCTCTGACTCCGAGTGAAACTTGATTCTTCACTCGGAACTGCCATTGAATTTCTGATGCAGCTCTGACGAAAGGGTTGTGCGCATGAGCATTAGGTGCCGCACACGAACTGCACCTCGTTGTCTTCGTAGATTAGGATGGAGCGTACGTCGTAGCTGTGACGTAGCTCTGTCGAGTGGGTCGTGGACAAGAGCACTAGGTGTTGTGCAGGACCTGCACTTTGTCGTCCTTGCGGATCGGGATGGAGCGCACATTTTACTTGTGACCCAGTTCCGTCGAGTGGGTCATGGACAAGAGCACTAGGTGCTGTGTACGACCTACACTTCGTCGTCCTTGCGGATCAGGATGGGGTGCACATTGTACTTGTGATGCAGCTCCGTCGAGTGGGTCATGGACAAGAGCACTAGGTGATGTGCACGACCTGCACTTCGTCATCCTTGCAGATCGGGATGGGGCGCACGTTTTACTTGTGACTCGGCCACTAGGAGTGGTTTTTAACTTAGGCGAGTTCGAGACTGCAGCTAAGCCTCCGAGTGAGAGGGTTGCTCTTCACTCGGTAGGATTTTTAAAACTTAGGCGAGTACGGAACTGTAGCTAAGCCCCCGGGTGGGAGGATTGCTCTCCAATCAGTAGGCTTTTAGAAACTTAGGCAAGTACGGGACTGCAGCTAAACCCCCGAGTGGGAGGATTGCTCTCCACTCGGTAGGATTCTAAAAACTTGGGAGAGTACGGGACTGCAGCAAAGCCCCCAAGTGGGAGGATTGCTCTCCACTCGGTAGGATTTTAGGAACTTGGGTGAGTACGGGACAACAGCTAAGCGCCCAAGTGGGAGGATTGCTCTCCACTCGGTAGGATTTTTGAAACTTAGGCGAGTACGGGCCTGCAGCTAAGCCCCTGAGTGGGAGGATTTCTCTCCACTCGGTATGATTTTTGAAACTTAGGCGAGTACGGGACTGCAGCTAAGCCCCTGAGTGGGAGGATTGCTCTCTATTCAGTAGGATTTTTGAAACTTAGGCGAGTACGGGACTGAAGCAAAGCCCCCGAGTGGGAGGATTGCTCTCCACTCGGTAGGATTTTTGAAACTTAGGCGAGTACAGGACTGCAACTAAGCCCCCGAGTTGGAGGACTGCTCTCCACTCGGTAGGATTTTAGAAACTTTGGCGAATTAGGTTCGCAGCTAAGCCCCTAAGTGAGAGGATTGCTCACTACTCGGAGTAGTTTTTCAAACATAGGCGAATCAGGTTCGCAGCTAAGCCACCCACTGCGGGGTTTTTGAACACATGCATATGCAACAATGATCATTCAGGAGACTGTAAAACTGCGTCTATGATTATCAATCTAAAAGGTACTTCTTATTACATCTCATCAGTCTGAACGTTCAAGTATGAAATGGCGGAGCAGCTCCGCATTCCAAGCGCGTGGCTCGTATTTCTTCTGTTCCACATTGTAGAGGTGATATTCTCCATTGTGGAGCACCTTGGTGATCATGAAGGGACCTTCCCAAGCAGGAGCAAGCTTGTGAGGCCGTTGATGATCCACTCGGAGCACAAGGTCTCCTTCCTGAAATGCTCGACCTCTTACGTTTCTGGCATGGAATCGACGGAGGTATTGCTGAAAAATGGTCGATCGGATCAAGGCCGTCTCTCTCTCTTCTTCCAGAAGGTCAACAGCATCTTGCCGAGCATGCTCGGCTTCATCTTTTGAGAAAAGTTCCACCCGGGGCACGTTGTGAAGCAAATCGCTCGGCAGCACAGCTTCAGCCCCATAGACCTTGAAGAAGGATGTTCGACCAGTCGACCAATTTGGTGTTGTTCTCAACCCCCAAAGGACTGATGGTAACTCGTCTACCGAAGTACCTGCCCCATGCTTGAGGTCATGCATCAACCGGGGCGTCAGCCCTTGGAGGATCAAACCATTTGCTCTCTCCGCATGCCCATTCGACTGCGGATGCGTGACAAACGCGTAGTCGACTTGAGTTCCTTGGGAGGCGCAGAATGTTCTGAACTTATCAGAATCAAAGTTGGAGCCATTATCTGTGATAATACTGTGAGGGACTCCATATCTGAATGTCAGCTCTCTGATGAAACCGATGGCAGTGCTTGAATCTAGATTCTTAATACGTTTGGCTTCTATTCATTTAGTGAACTTGTCGACTTCCATAAGCAAATGAGTGAAACCGCTCCTGCCAGTCCTCAGAGGCCCAACCATATCCAATCCACAAACAACAAATGGCCAGACGAGTGTAATGGTCTTCAAGGCTAATACAGGTTTGTGGGACATGTTGGAGTAGAACTGACAGCCCTCACACTTGTCGACTATTTCTTTTACCATTTGATTTTCTCGCAGCCAGTAAAAACCCGCTCGGTATGCTTTGGCCACAATTGTCCGACAGGACGCATGGTAAGAACAGGTCCCCGAGTGGATATCATTGATAATCATTCGACCTTCTTCTGGTGTGATGCATCGCTGAGCAACTCTAGTAACACTCTCTCTGTAAAGTTGTCCACTTATCAAGGTAATGGCTTTGGATCATGGGACAATCTGACGGGCCTCATCTTCATCTTCCGGAAGCTCCTTCCTGAGTAGATATGCAATATATGGCATTGTCCAGTTAGGAGTGATGACCAAAACCTCCATGATCAGGTCGACCACGGCTGGGATTTCGACTTTTTTTGGATCAGTAGTACTTTTGGGTTGTGGAGGCACTTCTGTGATGGATCCTCTTGAACTGACGGGGTGTGTAGATGCTCAAAAAACGCATTGCTGGGAATAGGCTCGCGCTTGGAACCTATCTTCGCTAGGTCATCGGCTGCTTGATTCTTGACTCGAGGTGTGTGGTGGAGCTCTAACCCTTCGAATTTCTTTTCCAACTTCCTCACTGCATTGCAATAGCCGGTCATGGTCGGAATCCTTATGTCCCACTCCTTCATCACTTGATTCACCACTAAATCTGAGTCGCAATAAACCATTAGGTGACAGATCCCGAGTGTAGCGGCCATACGCAACCCGTATAGAAGTGCCTCATATTCGGCTTCATTGTTGGAGGAATCAAAGTGAATCTAGAGAACATAACCGAGATTGTCGCCTCGCGGGGATACCAGGACTACTCTAGCACCAGAACCATTCAACATCTTGGACCCATTAAAGAACATAGTCCAATGCTCCGAGTGAATCTGAGTCAGTTGTTGCTATTCAATCCACTCGGCGAGGAAATCTGCCATTGCTTGGGACCTGATTGCTTTCTTTGCCTCGAACTTGATATCCAACGGAAGGAGTTCAATAACCCATTTTGCCACTCGACCAGTTGCATCTCCGGTGTTTAGAATTTCTGATAATGGAGTGTCACTGACGACTGAAACCGAGTGGTCAGAGAAATAATGTGCAACTTTCTTCGTGGTCAAATAAATTCCATAAACAAGCTTCTGATAATGCTGATATCTCTACTTGGATGGAGTCAAGACTTCAGAACTATAGTACACGGGGCATTGAACTCTGTAGGCTTTCCCTTCTTCTTCAGCTCGACCGTGAGCACAATGCTGACAACTTGTCCCGTGGCTACAATATACAACAGTAGAGGCTCTTTGCTGACTGGAGCAGCAAGCACCGGCTGGGTGGAAACCAGGGCTTTGAGCTCTACAAACGTTGCTTCAGCTTCCGGAGTCCACTCGAACTTGTCAAACTTTTTCATCAGTCAGTAAAGAGGCAATGCCTTTTCACCGAGATGAGAAATGAATCGACTCAAAGCGGCCAAACAACCAGTAAGCTTCTGAACATCGTGCACACACACACGGCATTTCATTCGGAGGATTGCACAAACTTTCTCTGGGTTTGCATCGATCCCTTGTTCGGAAACGAGAAAACCGAGCAACTTTCCTCTTGCGACTCCGAATGTGCACTTTGATGGATTAAGCTTGATATCATATCGTCTCAGATTGGCAAATGTTTTGGCGAGGTCAGTCAGTAGGTCGGAACCTTTACGTGACTTGACCATGACGTCATCGATGTATGCTTCCACATTCTGACTGATTTGAGTGAGCAGGCACTTCTGAATCATGCACATGAATGTGGCACCAGCATTCTTGAGACCAAATGGCATGGTAACATAGCAAAAGCACGTGAAAGGGGTAATGAAAGTTGTTTTTATTTCGTCGGGGCCATACAGACGGATCTGATGGTACCCAGAATAAGCGTCCAAGAAGGACAAACGCTCACATCCCGCAGTCGAGTCGACAATTTGATTGATGCGGGGTAGAGGGAAATGATCTTTCGGGCAAGCCCGATTGATAGGCTTGAAGTCGATACACATGCAAAGTGAATCGTCTTTCTTGGGGACCATGACAACATTGGCGAGTCACTCAAAGTGGTAAATCTCGCGGATGAACTCAGCTGCCAGATGCCAAGCCACCTCTTCACCAATTGCCTTCCTATTCTCCACGGCGGACCGACGGAGATGCACTTTGACGGGTACACCTAGCATGTCAGAAGGCTTCCATGCAAAGATGTCCCAGTTCATACGGAGGAACTGGATGAGCGCTTCTTCCTATTTGCTGTCGAGTGTTGTTGAGATATGAGTCGGAGCAGCATTAGGATCGGTCTGGTGAATGTGAACTTCCTTTTTTGACCAGACAACTGAAATGCAGATTCTGAAGCAGGCTTCTTAGCACGTAACAAATCACTCGGATCTGTGTTCTTCTGATACTCTTGTATTTCCACTGCTGCCATCTGTTCATCGACAATCTTTGAGCCCTTCTAGAAACACTCTTCCGCTCTCTGTTGATTACCAATGATCGTGATCACACCCTTGGGACCAGGCATCTTCAGCTTGAGATATACGTAACATGGTCGAGCCATGAAGAGGGCATATGACAGTCTACCCAGAATAGCATGATAAGCAGTGTGAAATTCCACAAACTTCAAATGTTAACTTTTCTTTGCGGTAATTCTTCGAGTCACCGAAAACCACATCAAGAGTGATCTGGCCGAGTGAATCAGCTTTCCTCCCAAGGATAACACCATGGAAGCGCATATTGCTTTCACTGAGCTTGGACATAGGGATGCCCATCTCTCGGAGAGTCTCAGCATACAAGATGTTCAAGCCACTGCCACCATCCATCAGAACTTTGGTCAACCGAGTGCCCCAACGACTGGGTCGACCACCAACGCTTACCGCCCTGGGGTAGCAACGCGTGCTGGATGGTCAGATTGGTCGAATGTAATGGGAGTCTTAGACCACTTCAAATATGTTGGCGTTGCCGAGGCAACCATGTTTACTTCTCTATTGATGACTTTTCAGTCGACTTTTGTTCTCAACGTCAGCAAAAATCACCAAAGTGGCATTAATATTGGGGAAACCATCATCCTCCTCTTTGTCTTCATCCTTATCAGATTCCTTATCTATCTCACTGGGCTAGCCCTCTCAGAATTGCTGGATAAGGAGTCGACACTGTCGAGTGGTATGCTTGGGATAAATCAGGTTCCCCTCTTCATCCTTCTTGGTGTGTATATGACACGGAAAATCTAGCATATCATTTCCTGCTTGATATTTCACTTTCTTGGGGATCCATGGCCCCTTAGGCTTTCCCTTGGAAATTCCTTGGGTTACAACTGCGGCTTCACCAGGACCTGCGGGCTCAGCTTTGCGCTTCTATTTCCGACTGGAATTCCCTCCTCCAGTGTCTTGGGCGACTGATTTTTTCTTGCCACTGCGGAGTCGATCTTCTTCTTTGCCGTTAGCATACCAAGTGGCTATTTCCATCATCCGGGCCAGGGTGCTACCTCCTATCTGACCGAATTTCAGGTTAAGATATCTGTACCAAACGCCCTCCTTGAAGGCGCAAACTGCCTAGTGTTGCGACACATTTTCCATTGTATGATGCAAAGTGGTCCATCTCTAAATATAATCCCTCAAAGTTTCATTCAGTTTCTGAACGCAATGCTGCAATTCGGTCAGCCCTGCAGGCCGCTTGTAGGTGCCCTCAAATGTCCTAACGAACACTCGGGCAAACTCTTCCCAACTGAATATACTGCCAGGAGCCAACTGATTCAACCAAGCCCTCGCTGGCCCTTCAAACATCAGAGGAAGATGCTTCATGGCTACATCATCATTACCACAACCAATTTGTGCAGCCACTCGGTAGTCCTCCAGCCATGTGTCAGGTCTGGATTCACCGGTAAACTTACTTACCCCAGTCGCCAACCAGAAGTTGGGAGGGATTTCAGTGGCCCTGATGGCTCTTCTGAAACATTCAGGTCTAGATACATGCACTCGGCTGCTTGTCGAACGATCTATATCCTGTCCTTCTCTGTGAGCTCTTCCGGTCGACCAGACCCTGTACCAAAATTGACCTTGCATCAAATCCCGGTTCTCTCGGGTTGACTGGAAGTCTTCGCTCCTCACCATATGGACGCTTGCCACCGTGTTGCCAGGGTGCATATGATCCGCCCCTCGGAGGGGTGTGGGCACTCGACGGCGGTCTTCACTGCCAAACCAATGATCATATTGCTCGTGGTTCAGACCCAGGTCCTGCTCTTGACGGTGCCCACATCCCTCACGCCATAAAGGCGATCTTGGGCTATGAGCTGACTGGACTGTATCCGCCATTACAGACCTGCTGTGGATCCTGTTGCGAGACTGAGATACGGCTATGTTCTGCTCTCCTGCTGCCCAGAGCAATGCTTGGATGTGCATCAAACCCCTTCCAGCCTATGATTGGGACGGCTGAATCAACTCTGCTATACGGGCTGCAGCTGTAAGATTCTGAATCGGAGTGCGGTATACCTAAGGTTTAGGCGGGAACAATTGTCGCTGTCGTCGACTAGACTCAGGGATCTGACGTCGAGCGCATTCATCGAGTGAATACTGAAGGTTCTCCAGCCGTGCGCGCTCAGCCAAAGTGGCTAGGCGCACAGCCTCGAAGTCCCGAGCCTGGACGTCTCCCTGGCAATGGGAGTGTGGAGTGCCTCCATGTTGCGACGGTGCAGTTCATCCCTCTGCTGCGAAGTGAGGGCTTCGGGATGGTATTCCTCATGAACATGCGACGGGTCACCGCCGCCATCGTCGCCGTCATCGCAACGGAAACCAGGCAGGCTGCACGGCATGTCGACCATCTGACTTCCACCGTAGGGTCACTTCTATCGCACTCAAACAGGGTCTCGACGGAGACAGTCAAAAACCCATATAGAGATTCGTCGGGCTCGATTGCCGCGACTTGAGGGGTGGCCGACGGCAGGCCACCGCGTGCTTTACCCATCGCTGAAGTCACGATCGACCAGATCGCCTGCGGCGACGAGCAGTGGGGAGGGAAGACGCTGCGGTAGCCAACTGATACTGGGTCGACGGCTGTCGCAGAAGGACGCCACGGACGCATGCACGAAAGTGCATTGCCCCGCGGACGGGGAGCGTCTCGACGTCAAAGGGGGCCTCTTGGAGCCAGGCGGAGTCCTCGGCGATGAAATTGAGCATGCCAAGATGGATCTCACGGCCTTCAGCCAAACCACCGCCAGAACCCATCCTGATGGGGATCGGAAAAAATTGCAACCTCACCGGAAGTCACTAAGACTCCTGCCCTACGGTGGGCGCAAACTATCGTGGTTCTAAGTCTGACAATAGAGAGGGGTACATAGGAGGAGGCAAGATACTAGCTATGGTGAGGTTGTGCATGCAAGATTTACGAGTTCAGGCCCTTCTCAGAAGTAGTAATAGCCCTATGTCTCGGTGCCCGGAGGCGGTCGACTGGATTATGCGTGAAGTTACAGGGGGTGCGAACCCTTGTCCCACTGGAGGGGTGTGACTTATATAGAGTGCGCCAGGACCCCAACCAGCCCACGTTACAAGGAGTTCAATGTACATTAAGGTGAGACATTACTGGTAACGCCAACAATAAAGACATATAAATGATCATTAACACTACAGAGTGAACGCCCGACCGTTGCCATCCAGAGTGACTTTAGGTCTTCTGTACTCTGAGTGGTTTCTAGTACGGTCGAATGATGATATACTGGTCAGAAGGAATTGGGTTATCCGAGTGGAATTGTTGGTCGAGTGGGTTGCACTCTGAGATGATTCCATTCGGTGGATGCTATTGTGCTTTGAATGTCGTTGATCTTTGGGCAGTGTCCTTGGGAAGGGCGTCTAGGTCAGGCTTATTACCCTACCCCAGGTACATGTCATCGTCAGTTGCTACAACCGGTACTAAAGACCCCCCTTTAGTACTAGTTGGAGCCATGACCCGGTACTAAAGGGGTGCGCTGCCACCCCACAGTGCACAAAGTTTAGTCCCACCTCGCCGAGCGAAGGGCAGCCACACTGGTTTATAAACCCAGCTGCGGCTGCTCATTCGAGCTCCTCTCTAAAGTAGGCTTCTGGGCCTAAACTGCTCGCTGCCCTCTGGGCCTACTGGGCCTTACGGGCCTGCATCCTGGCCTTACTACAGGTTGGGTTTCTAGTCATATGCAGGCCGTTCTAGTCCAGTAGGCAGGTTTTTTTTCTTTTTTTTCTTTTCTGCTTTATTTATTTTCTTTTATTTATTTGTGACTTGTTTTTTGTTGTATTCAGAGTTTCTTTGTGAATATTTTTGCTTTAGGTACAAAAAATTACAAACTTTCTATTAGTGCTAGTAGTTTCCAAATTTGAATAGTTTAAATTTGAATGAATTGAAATTTGTGTGAATCACTAGTTTATGAATAACTTTACATTAAAAATAGATTTTTCAGTAATTCTTTTTTCTTATTTTTAATATTAGTGTGTTTTATCATCATATTCAATTTGGTAATACTTAGGTTATTTAAAAAATGAAGTGCCTTAGTAACAAATGAGTTTTTGTCCGGAACCCTGATACTTCGAAAAAGATTGTCCATTTTGTACATGAAGTGCAGCCAGTTTTTGCCATAACCCTCTCAACTTTTTAGCAAATGCAATGTGGGTGAAATAATGATACCTTGCCGACTTTCAACCTTTTAGAGTTCATTTGTAGTGCTTTTCAATTTCAGGGTCATATAGCTCAAAAAATCAGTAAATGCATGAAAATAAGAAATGAAGTCAGAAAGGGTTGAAAATTGATGACATGGCTTTGAATGGTGGATACTGAATGCACAAAAACTACACACTGCAAATGCCAAAACACATAAGTACCCTAACTATTACAAAGATTCCCTACGGTTTGTCCAAAGTGGGACTTTCCAGATATATAAGTCCAGAAACTCACTAGAGAAGAAAGTGATGACAGTGAAGCCGATCACACCCCAGAGCGGGATCTTTGGGCCGTGTGACACTTTTTCTTTGCGTGTTTCCCTTTGCACCGTAACCATGGACAATCTTCATCATTTAACTGTATGCTCGGGTCAATATTCACTCCGAATGGAGCAATTTCATCAAACTTTTCATAATCTTCTGATATGTCTGCCTTGTCATCCACTCCCATGATGTTTCTTTTCCCTGAAAGAACTATGTGGCACTTTGGCTCATTGTCTTCCTTATCTTTTCTTTTTCTCGGCTTGGTAGACATGTACTTCACATAGAAAACCTGTGCCACATCATTGGCTAAGACGAATGGTTCGTCTATGTACGCAAGATTGTTGAGATCCACTATTGTCATTCCGTACTACGGGTCTTTGTTACCCCGCCTCGTGTCATATTGACCCATTTGCACCGAAACAAAGGGACGTTCAAACCACGTCCATAGTCAAGTTCCCATATGTCCTCTATGTAACCATAATATGTGTCTTTTCCCGTCTTGGTTGCTGCATCAAAGCGGACACCATTGTTTTGGTTGGTGCTCTTCTTATCTTGGGAAATCATGTAAAATGTATTCCCATTTATCTCGTACCCTTCGAAAGTCATTATATTCAAAGATGGTAACTTGGACTGCAAGTACAAGTCATCTTCAATAGCGGCGTCATGCATGGCATGGTTCTGCAACCAACCGGCGAAAGTCCCTGTTTGTTCACGTGTAATCCAGACGTCAGACTGCTCCGGGTGTTTGGAGCGTAGAAAATGCTTGTGTTCCTCCATATACGAAGCCACCAAGGTGGAATTCTGTAGAATTGTGTAGTGTGCTTGAATGAGAGAATGCCCGTCCATACATATTATTTGATTCCCTCCTAGCGTGCCTTTTCCACCCAGTCTTCCCTTATGCCGTGATTCAGGAACACCAATCGGCTTAAGATCAGGAATAAAGTCAATACAAAACTCAATGACCTCCTCATTTTCATGGCCCTTGGAGATGCTTCCTTCTAGCCTAGCACGGTTATGAACATATTTCTTTAAGACTCCCATGAACCTCTCAAGGGGGAACATATTGTGTAGAAATACAGGACCAAGAACGTTAATCTCTTCGCATTGGTGATCTAGGACATGCGTCATGATGTTGAAGAAGGATGGTGGGAACACCAACTCCAAACTAACAATACATTGCACCAAATCATTTTCTAACCTGGGTATGATTTCTGGATCGATTACCTTCTAAGAGATTGCATTGTGGAATGCACGTAGATTCACAATGGCTAATCGAACGTTTTTCGCTAGAAGCCCCCTCAATGCAACCGGAAACTATTGTGTCATAATCACGTGGTATTCATGAGACTTCAGGTTCTGGAACTTTTTCTCTGCCATATTTACTATTCCCTTTATATTCGACGAGAAGCCAGACGGTACCTTCATACTGGGCAGGCATTCAAAGAAGGTTTCCTTCTCTTCTTTGGTAAGAGCGTAGCTGGCATGACCCTGATGTATGACGTCTTTTCCGTGCATACGTTGCTGGTCCTCCCATGCCTCCGGTGTATCTTTTGTCTTCCCATACACACCGAAGAAGCCAACCAGGGTAACGCAAAGATTCTTCGTCACGTGCATCATGTCGATTGCAGAACGGACCTCTCGGTCTTTCCAATAGGGCAGGTCCCAAAATATAGATTTCTTGTTCCACATGGGTGTGCGTCCGTCGGCGTCATTCGAAACAGGTTGTCCACCAGGACCCTTTCCAAAGATTATCTTCAAATCCTTTGGCCATATCATGTACATCAGCACCAGTACGGTGTTGAGGCTTCGTCCGGTGATCCGCCTCACCTTTGAAATGCTTGCCTTTCTTTCTTACGGGATGCCTGCTCAGAAGAAATCGACGATGTCCCAGGTACACAATCTTCTTACAATTATTCAAATATATACTGTCGGTATCATCCAAATAGTGCGTGCATGCGCGGTATCCCTTGTTTGTCTGTCTTGAAAGGTTACTGAGAGCAGGCCAATCATTGATGGTCACGAACAGCAATGCCTTTAGGTCAAAATCGACCCCCATGTGCTAATCCCATGCACGTACACCTTTTCCATTCCACAGATGTAAGAGTTCTTCAACTAATGGCCTTAGGTACACATCAATGTCGTTGCCGGGTTTCTTAGGGCCTTGGATGAGCACTGGCATCATAATGAACTTCTTCTTCATGCACAACCAAGGAGGAAGGTTATACATGCATAGAGTCACACGCCACGTGCTATGGTTGCTACTCTGCTCCCCAAAAGGATTAATGCCATATGCGCTTAGACCAAACCATACATTCCTTGCGTCACATTCAAAGACCTCCCTGTACTTTCTCTTGATTTTTCTCCACTGCGGACCGTCAGCGGGTACTCTCAACTTCCCGTCTTTCTTACGGTCTTCTTTGTGCCATCGCATCGCCTTGGCATGCTCTTTGTTTTGGAACAAATGTTTCAACCATGGTATTATAGGATCATACCACATCACCTTGGAAGGAATCTTCTTCCTAGGGCAGCCGCCCTCGATGTCACCAGGGTCATCGCGGCTGATCTTATAGCTCAATGCACCACATACCGGGCACGCGTTCAAATCCACGTACTGACCACAGTAGAGGATGCAGTCATTAGGGCATGCTTGTATCTTCTGCACCTCTATCCCTAGAGGGAAGACAACCTTCTTTGCTTCGTATGTACTCTCGGGCAATTCGTTTTCCTTTGGAAGCATTTTCTTTAACAATACCAGCAAGTTTCCAAATCCCCTATTAGATATACCATTCTCTGCCTTCCATTGGAGCAATTCCAGTGTCGTGTCCAGCTTTTTCCTGTCAGCTTTGCAATTCGGGTACAACAATTTCTTGTGATCCTCTAACATGCGCTGCAACTTCTTCTTCTCCTTTTCACTTGCGCAGTTTCTCTCTGCATCGGCAATGGCCTGACCTAGATCATCAGAGTCTGATGCCTCTTCTTTAGCTTCTTCCCGCATTGTCGGCTCAAATTCTTCCCGCATTGCCGGCTCGGCTTCTTCCCCCATTGTTGTATCATCATATTCAGGGAACCCATGGCCATGATAGCTATCGTCGTCCTCTTCTTCTTCATTGTCTTCCATCATAACCCCTCTTTCTCCGTGCTTGGTCCAAACATTATAGTGGGGCATGAAATGAGACTTAAACAGCTGGATGTGAATGGTTTTAAACTTGAGTAATTCTGACCATTCTTACAGCCAGCACATGGACAAGGCATAAAACCATCCCATGCTTGTTTGCCTCGCGAGGCGGATGACACCAAGACCTCCCTGGGGGGCGGCCTCCCCAGGCTGGCTCCTGAGGAGCGGAGATTTCAATGCAAGGTGAACCTCGAGAGCTTCGTATGACATGAGCCGGGACGACCAAGGCCAGGCGGGCGCCAGCGGGCGCAGTGTACCAGTTTCCTCTTTGGTGCTAAGGAGGCAAGCGCAGGTGCAGAGTCCCAAGGGATCAGCTAAAGTTTTCTGTTTTGGTGCAACAAGACCAAGACCATTAGGACGGCAGGACGGAGGTCATCGCGGAGCCCACCGCGGCGTCACAACCAGGAGCTTTTGCAGGCGAAGACCACTTTTGTCAGGATAACTTGTACTAGTTGTCTCCCTTTGAATTTGGCCGTTGTGGGATCCCTTCCCACCTTACATTTCGGAAGAGGACCAAGGCCACTATAAATAGGACCTAGCCACCACCATAGAGGGGGAGATCAACTCCGCCCTGACGAGCTCACCAGCTCATCGAGCACAAGAACACCTCACCTCCTGAGGCCGTTTGACCATTCTACTAGTTCATCCACAGCCCCTCGAGGCCAATTCACCACAAAGCAGGAGTAGGGTTTTACACCGCAAGGTGGGCCGAACCTGTGTAAACTATTGTGTATCTTGTCCATTGGGTTCGTTGGGCTAGGCTGTGGGATCGGTGACCAGGCAGGTTGGGGAGGACGAGTTCTTCGCATGCACCCCAGTGTTTGAACCTCTCAAGGGTCTGCGGAAACCTAAATCCGACAGTTTTCGTTCATATGTATATCACACACATTTTTTATGTGGAAACATTTGTGCAACGTGGCTTAATACAAACAATTCTCTGGCGAAAGCCATGTGTGATAGTTAATTGATCCAACACGCCTACTTTCTAGAAACCGTGTGGGTTGTTTGAGTTCATCACCCATGGTGTTTTTAGAGAAACCGTCTGCAATAGAAAACCCTAATAAGCAGGGTAATTGGCCTATTATTGATAATCCATGTAGTAATCAAATTGACATTTCTTATAAAACACACCATTTATTTCATATCCGTATAACGACAACCAGGATTTCATAATCGAATTACATCAGATAGCTTCAGCACTTGTTACACCATATAGGGATATAGCTAGCTACGCCATTACACAACAGCACCAAATTTCACATGCAACATCGAAAACCTTTGGAAAGTAGCATCATACATGGTAAATAGATAGATGAATCTCATCTGGGAAACTGTAGAAGCGGAAGGAGAATATTGAGCCTTGAATGATGTTGAATGTCCTTGCAACTTTAAGCTAGTGGCTATGGATAATTGCTCGCCCAACCTTCGTCCTCTACAGGAAGACTTCAATATTGTGTCGTGGGTGTTGAATGAATACTTTCCTCACCTCTTGACCATGCAGGTGGTTTGAGAGGTAATCATCGGTGAACTGCTTTGGAAAGTACTGAAAACAAAGATATGCATAAATCGTTGTTATAAATTTTGAAATTGCACAAGGGGAATAACAAGGTAAAAGAGTTAGTACCATCCTATAGTTGACTGATGTCTTCTTAATTGTGCAAATAGAGATCTCGTTGTTATTCATCGCACGTATCTTTATCCTAACAATCTTTCTGAGTTTTCTTGACTTGACCGATAATCATGGACATCTCATTTCCCCGTCTGCAAAATGGTTCGAATAGTGGGTCTAAGCCTCTAACAGCAGGACCTACATGTGGAAGACCCAATTGTAAGAAACCTAAATATTAGAATGATTCCTTCAACTGCATAATAAAGTGCTATTAGCGAAAGGACCATGCATGAGAAAACCTCAATGGTAAACCGTAGTGACTCCCATTGTTTCCCTGCAACACATATAAGGAAGATCTTGATCAGATTAACTAAGAGTTTCCATACTATCAGTATAATATGTTAATGAAAAAAAACAAATTGCAGATCCAACAAAATAAATCAAGACACATGAAAAAGCCAGTTAACCTAACCAATCATGCTAAACAACATGGAAATAGAGGAATTGTATAGTTTTCTCATGTATTGAGTACATCCAAATTTGGTTTATTTCTCAGATGCATAACAATACAAAATTGTACCCACAACAAATGAAAATCAAATTGCATAATTTAACCAAATAGTTAACTTGATAGCAAAACAAATGAACCAAAACAGTTAACTGAGCACGACATTGCAGAATATAACATACACTAGAAGATAAGACAGTTAATGAAACCAAGAATGCTTGATAAGTACTACGAAATGTAGCAAATGTTGGACCTAAGTGTTAAATGAACATTACATTTCAGAATACCACATTGCATATTAACATTATAGAGGACAAATCACTAGAAGGCACTAGTTGTTGCCTCGAGAAAACAACATGAACTGTATTTTAAAGTAGACAACCGGATGGCGGTGTCGACGGTTGCCTCGAAGACGAGGTGCTCCTCCAAGATATGGCGGTTGAAGTGCATGGTAGCCAATGCGACCACATCCGCGCCAGATGCTACTGAGCTCCATGCTACACTGCATGCAAAATGCATGTGGGTGGCGCTTAATTTGAGGTTGGGGCAGTGATTTGGGTGGAAGGTGTCGCGCCATCGGTCTAGGCATGTGGGATTGTGAAGGAGGAGGATGGTGTGGGTGGGGTGTGGATTACCTGACCATATCAATGAGGCCGAGCAGTAAGAAGGTACACAAGTGAGGAGGTGGCACTGCAAGTAGAAGGGTCGTCGGCGAGGAGGCAGCACTGCCAATAAGTAGTAGAGAAGGTTTGAACTTGGAAAGCAAGGAGGAATAGTGGAAATGTGGCTTTTGGTGGTGGAGATAGATATTTCCGCGGTGCCAGAAATTTTTTGCTCAGTGTCGCGAGAAACTAGCGTGCAAGTGTGGTTCAAGCATGGGCGATGGACTGTAGACGACGAAGCTTCCTGCGTAAGCCAGACAAGACGGTGCGCCAAGATATTTTATATCGCATCCCACACGATTATTGCTAGTAAACTATTTATGGTATACCTGATTTTTTATCATTCTGTTTTGAAAGACAAAATTGTGTTATAGAGGAAAAGGATGGTTTTTGAATTGCTATAACATGCAACTATATGAGTGTCGTGTTAAAATTTGCAATTATTCCGGGTTCGTTTGGCTTTTTATGCATTAATTGATTTTTAAGGCATTCAATATGCATAATTGACATCTGAGATACAAGCACATGCTCTAGTACACCATAGTTTGTTGAAATATTACATGTGTGTCTTTGGGTGAATTTATAGGTCCCATGAAAGAAATGGGAATGAAATTCAAACATCTGGGCATCGTGGCTCGGTCAGAAACATTGAGAAACTTAGTTTTAAATTCTTGTAAATCCAAAACTTGCCTGAAAATCATGAAACTTGGCATGGTGTCATGTCAGGGCACCAACATGTTGTGGTAAATTTTTTGGCCGAATTGGGACAAGTTTTGGTATAAGCTTCTTGCAAACCGGAGGATCTCTCTAGCAGGCTCGTGGTTCCGATAGGGAATGTGTCACCTTTGCGTGCGAAATGACATATGCTGCCCTCCCCTCTTGATTTTTTTTACAGGGCCAACATAGAACTATATGAGTGTCGTGTTAAAATTTGGAATTATTCCGGGTTCGTTTGGCCTTTTTATACATTAATGGAGTTTCTGGGCATTTAATGTGCATAATTCAAATTTGAATTACAAGCACATGCTCTAGTGCACCAAAGTTGGTTGCAAAACCAAATGTGTGTCCTTGGGTGAATTTCTAGGTCCCATACAAGAAATGGGATTGAAATTCAAACATCTGGGCATCATGGCTCGGCCGGTAACACTGTGAAACTTGGTTTTTAAAATCCTTAAATCCAAAACTCGCCTGAAAATCCTGAAACTTGGCATGGTGTCATGTCATGGCACCAACATGCCATGGTAAAATTTTTGGCCGAATTAGGACAAGTTTTGGTATAAGCTTCTTGCAAACCGGAGCTTCTCTCAAGAAGGCTCGTGGATCTGAGAGGGAGCGTGTCACCTTTGTGTGTGAAACAACATATGCTGCCTCCCCCACCCCTTGAGTTTTTTACAGAGGCAACATAGAACTATATGAGTGTTATGTTAAAATCTGGAATTATTACGGGTTCGGTTGGCCTTTTTATACATTAATTGAGTTTATGGGCATTTAATGTGCATAATTCAAATTTGAACTGCAAGCACATGCTCTAGTGCACCAAAGTTTGTTGAAAAATCACATGTGTGTCCATGGGTGAATTTCTAGGTACCATGCAAGAAATGCGAATCAAATTCAAACATCTGGGCATCGTGGCTCGGCCAAAAACATTGAGAAACTTGGTTTTTAAATTCCTGTAAATCCAAAACACGCATGAAAATCATGAAACTTGGCATGGTGTGCTGACATGGCACCAATATTTGTGGTAAATATTTGGCCAAATTGTTACAAGCTTTGGTATAAGCTTCTTGGAAACCAGAGCTTCTCTCAAGAAGGCCCATGGTTCCGAGAGGGAACGTGCCACCTCCATGTGCGAGAACGACATACGTTGCCTTTTCCCACCTTGATTTCTTTTAGAGAGGCAACATAGACCAATAGGAATTTCGTGCTAAATTTTGGAATTATTCTAGATTCGTTTGGCCTTTTTTATACATTGATTGAGTTTCGAGGCATTTAATGTGCATAATTCAAATTTGAACTACAAGCACATGCTCCAGTGCGCCAAAGTTGGTTGAAAAATCATTTATCTGTACTTGGGTGAATTTATAGGTCCCAAGCAAGAACTGGGAATGGAATTCAATCATCTGGGCATCGTGGCTCAGCCAAAAACATCGAGAAACTTGGTTTCTAAATTCCTGTAAATCCAAAACTCGCCTTGGGTGAATTTCTAGGTCCCATGCAAGAAATGGGAATGAAATTCAAACATTTGGGCGTCGTGGCTTGGCTGGAAAGATTGAGAAACTTGGGTTTTTAATACCTGTGAATCCAAAACACGCCCAAAAATCATGAAACTTGGCATGGTGTCATGACATGGCACTAACATGTTGTGGTAATTTTTTGGCCGATTTGGAAAGGCGCACACATTTACAAGCGACAAAGTCATTTTGGAACAAGTGTTGTCACATTACAATCATAAACACTACTCTTATTGAAACCATGGGCGTTCTACTTACCATTTACGTGCCGCCACACACCACTTTTTTTATTGGCCAGGATGCGCCTTGCGGGGTGGCTTTTTCAGTATGGGAGGTGTGCGATTAGACCCTTGCGGGTTCTTATCGGGAGGAGATCCCTTTGACCTCCATCCGCCGCTGTCCTCTCTCCCAACGTCTGCATTAATGGCGCCTGAGCCCCTGTTTCATGGTGTGGCTATGTCTCGCTCGATTGAGATTTAAGAGAGAGAAAAGAATATCTGAAAAGAAAATTGCACAAATCTTGATGTAAGATCTGACGGACATATATAGCATTGGCTGCTACTTAGAGCAAGACTGATATGAATATATAAGGATGGTGATAGTGTATAATAATTGTCTTACATATTTTGGAATATAATTAAAAATGCCACATGCGACAACGCCCGAAATACACAAGGGCAAAAGAAGAAGGAAGACGCAGACAATGATCTGCCTCTCTAATATCTACGTTCTTCATGCGTTGCTCCAGGCCGTGGAGACTAGTTCTCACGGAGAGCGGCAATGATCTCTTTCATGTCCTCAATACGCTGCTTGGCAGCATCCACGGAATCCTCCACCAGCCTTTCGTGCTTGATGCGGAACATGGCATTCTCGTCCATAAGTTTCTTGGTGATGACGTCCATCCTCTTCAACAAGGCAGTGGTCTCCTTGTGCTACTTCGTTGTTCTGACGATCTTCCCCCTCAGTAGGTCGTGCTCGGTGCAGAGCTTCGCCTTGCCCTCCCCGAGTCCCCGGATGACACCGGCATAATTTTCAAACGAGGCATTCAACAGGTCATCGAGCATAGTGCACATGCGCCTGTGAGAGTCCTCACCTGCCCATGAGACATTTTCCCAGGCCTCCGGGGCGCGGGAGGACCTCTCCGCTGCATTCTCTATGTGGCGAGACATCTTTGCTGCTTCCGCGGGGCAAGTGGACCAGTCTGATGCATCGACGGCATAGTGGGACCTCTGTGCTTCTTCAGCGGTGCGACAAGACCTCTGTTCTACTACGGCGGCGCGGTGGGACATGTCAGCTACTTTCACGACGACGTGGGACATCTTCATCCAGGTGAATAGTATGCTGTATATTGCACACACCTTCATCTGGTTGCCTGTTTCTGTTGTTAAGCTCATCACAAATAGTTCACTCGAGTGAACTGTATGCCAAGCATTGTACATGGAACTATAATCTGAAACGTGTCTATTGTCTCCGCCACCACAAACGTTTTCTATCTTTTTTGATGGTTTTAGTACATCACTGTTTGCGATTAATGCATTGCACACAGTTTCGTTGAAGAGTCTCTGATTGTAGTGTCGCGTTGGATCATCCTGCAGTAGAGGGCATTTACAAGAGTCTTGTCGGGAGTAAGCAATTTGAGGAAAGTGTACTCAAGCAAGCAAGACACTGGAAGAATCAAGGTGTTGGTTTTGAACGAAAGTTCAATTCCACTGTTGTTGAGTGGGAAGAAGATCAATACCCCAAGACGAAGTTTGTTCCTCAGCAAGAGAAGTATGACCCCACTTCTTTTGTGGGAACACAACCTCAAGATGATCTTCCACCATAAGACCACAAGCTAAAAGGAAAGGGCAAGCTTCAGGAAGAGATTTACTCATTTGAAGAAGCTCCTAAGGCCATGCTCAAGTGGGTTCCCAAGACTACGTCAAGCTCTACTTCATCAAGTTCAACTACAACTCCAAGGATTCCCATCAAGTTGATGTGGGTCCCAAATAAGAAGAACTAGAGTGTTCTTGACGGTGACGCTACCAACATACTTCACTCATTCATTTTGGCAAGGACTTGTGCAATTAACTTTCATATGTTGCACTAGTTCATGGAGTCACATACCGTATTGTTGGTAAGACAAGGGACAAGGTAACCTAATGCTTTCATGGACATCATCAAATGTGAAATTCACTCTCTGTCTATGGATATCCTTGTATGTTCCTTGTGGGACTAACCTTGTCGGGGTCAGGGGCCAGAGCCGGGGTCGGTCGGCGTTGGGGTCGAGGGCGAGCGCAGAGGCGCGGAGAGGGCTCCGGCGGCGTGACGGGGGAAGACAGAGTGTGGGGATTTGGGGGAAAAGAGGCGGGATGAAGAGAGGAGTGGGGATTTTCGGGGTTAAGTGGGGATTTTTGGGGTTAAGTGGCACCCGGTGTAGGTGGGCTTGGGACAGACTAGACACCATGGCCCGGTGTACCAAGTGGCACCTGGATGGTGGACTTGGGAACCCTGCACACATCGTTTGGGGCCGTAGTGGAAACCTCGGCCAGACTTCCATGCGGATGGAACTCAAATAGGCGATAAGCCTGGACTAGAGACTTGTATGGTTAGTCAGGTCATGGCCGACACCCTTGCTAGGATTCCGCTTGAAGGTTGCCGAGTACATGTCGTGTAAACAGCGATAAGTGGTGAGAGCATGTGTGAACAAGTACACCCCTGCAGGGTTATCACACTATTCAAATAGCCGCGATCGCGGATATGGACTACTTGGAAAGCTTATATGGTTCATACATAACTTGAAGTGGATACTCTAAAATGCGCAGGATAAGCATGAGTGCTATGGATGGCCTTCTCATAGGGAGATGGGAGCGGATCCATAGTGGTGAATATGTGGACTTGTGTGTGCTTTCCCACCCCAAAGAAAATGTTGGTAGATGTAGTACAGGATAGCCACTAAGTCAAAGTTGGCTTGTTGAAGTTTGATCCGTCTCCAACGTATCTATAATTTTTGATTGTTCCATGCTGTTTTATTATCAATCATGAATGTTTTATAATCATTTTATTGTCATTTTATATCATTTTTTGGTACTAACCTATTGACATAGTGCAAAGTGTCAGTTGCTGTTTTTTCCATGTTTTTTACATCACAGAAAATGAATATCAAATGAAATCCAAATGCCACAAAACTTTATGGATTTTTTTATGGACCAGATGGAAGATATTGGGCCTTGGTTGCACCTGGAGGGAGTACCGAGGAGGTGACAACCCACCAGGGCATGCCAGGAGGCCCAGACACGGCTTGGTGGGTTGTGCCCACCTCGGGTGCCCCCGTACCGCCTCTTTTCTCTATAAATACCCCAAAAATAACAGAACCCTAGGGAGTCAACGAAATATTCATCCAGCCGCCGTAGAGTCCAGAACCACCAGATCCAATCTAGACACCATCACGGAGGGGTTCACCACTTCCATTGGTGCCTCTCCGATGATGCACGAGTAGTTCTTTGTAGACCTTCGGGTCCGTAGTTAGTAGCTAGATGGCTACATCTCTCTCTGTATTGATTCTCAATACAATGGTATCTTGGAGATCCATATGATGTAACTTTTTTGTGGTGTGTTTGTTCGGATCGATGAACTTTGACTTTATGATCAGATATGTCTTTTTATATCCATGAAAGTATTTGAGTTTCTTTGATCTCTTTTATGCATGATCTCTTATAGCCTCGTATTTCTTCTTCGATAATTGGGTTTTGTTTGGCCAACTTGATCTATTTATCTTGCAATGGGAAGAGGTGCCCAGTAGTGGGTTCGATCTTACGGTGCTTGATCCCAGTGACTGAAAGGGAACCGACACATATGTATCATTGCTACTAAGGATAAAAAGATGGGATATATATGTACTGCCATAGATAAACAGATCTTGTCTACATCATGTCATCATTCTTATGGCATTACTACGTTTTTCCATGAACTTAATGCACTAGATGCATGCTGGATAGCGGTCGATGTGTGGAGTAATAGTAGTAGATGCAGGCAGGAGTCGGTGTACTAATCTTGGACGTGATGCCTATGTAATGATCATTGCCTGGATATCGTCATAATTATTTGAGGTTCTATCAATTGCCCAACAGTAATTTGTTCACCCACCGTTTGATATTTTTCTCGAGAGAAGCCACTAGTGAAACCTACGGCCCCCGGGTCTTCTTTCTCATATATTTGCCTTTGCGATCTATTTTTCTCTTGCTTTTTATTTTCAGATCTATTAAACCAAAAATACAAAAATACTTTGCTGCACTTTATTTTATTTGCGATCTATTATTTCAATCTATCACAACTTTCACTCATCCATGCACCGTTTGAGGCGCCGTTACCCGAAAGGCATTGAAAACCACTTTAACACGTCGGGTTGTGAGCGGTTGTTATTTGTGTGCATGGGTTGTTTACGTTGTGTTGCTGGGTTCTCCTACTAGTTTGATAACCTTGGTTTCATATCTCAGGGAAATACCTACCGCTGTTGTAGGGGAGGATCTTCAACATAACCAGGTTCCTAATCACATCTCATCTCCTCGCAATTTACATTATTTTCCATTTGCCTCTCATTTTCTTCTCCCCCACTTCACAAAAATTTACCATTTTATTCACCTCTCTTTTTCCATTCACCATTTTCTTATCGGATCTATTTTTGTGTGAGAGTTCTTGTTTGCCGTTATGGATAATTCCTCCTCTATTGTTTGCACTCCCGAGAACGAAGTTCTCAGCTTTAAACAAAGGGGAGGAGAAAGTTTAAAAGATTCTTGGTATAGAATTTGCAATGCTCATAATAGATCTATCTGTAAGCAATCTACCATTGTGCTTCCACGTTGTTTTTATGTTGGCATCACCACTTGGTATAGATTTGTCCTTGATAAGATTGCCGGTGGAAATTTCTTAATGAGTCCTCCTTTTGATGCTCTTAATGCTATGGAAAATTTAATGGGCTCACCACCTCTTATGGTCAATGAAACAATTTTGACTCTTGAGCATGTTATGGAAAGACTAGATGCTATCGAAAAGAAAATGCTCACTGAAGATCATATGGAAATTATACATAAAAAGATGCATAATTTTGTTACTACTCTTGGGTCAAAAGCAGGCGATATTTTTAAGTTGTTAAAAGAGAGGGGTACCTTAATCCATGAAAGAATAGAAGAAAGTCCGTCTCAGATCCATAAATTGGAAGAAATATTTAGTAATCTAAGCATGGCTTTTACTACCACTAAAATTATGGAGGAAACTCCCCTAAATAGTAGGAGATCCAGAAACAAGGGTGCAACTTCTAGTGATAGCAATAAAGGAGATCTTAAGATGATAAGTATCCACCCTAATTGTGTTGAAGTGATAAGAGATCCTTTTTCGCAAGAATGAAATCTTTAAATTTAATCCTAGAAGTATTGCTATTGAATGTCTTTATGTTAAATCCTTGAAGGATTCTAAGTGTTTGATTGAAGAGTTGAACAAAGATGACAAAACTTAGATCCTTGCTTTATGCCTAGCTAAGGGCGTAAAACTATAGCGCTTGTTGGGAGGCAACCCAGTGAATAAAATTTATTTTTGCTTTTTTGCTTCCTGTTCTTGAGTGTTAGCACAATTATGCTACTGTTATGGTTGTGCCTTTTGTGTTTTAATTAGTGATTGTGACAAGTAAATCCTTTAGGATCTTCTTGGGCAATAGTTTTTTGATCTTGCTGTAAAAACAGAAAGTTTTGCGCTCACGAGATTAATTTTCATTTTTTACCAGTGAGCGATAAAATAGACATTCCAACTGCAGTAGATCAATATACAAATTTCTTGGGTCGTCCTAATTTTTCAGGGTTTCTTTAGTTACACAAGTATTCGAAATAGTCAGATTTCTACAGACTGTTCTGTTTTGTCAGATTCTGTTTTCTTTGTGTTGTGTGGTTATTTTGATGGCTCTATGGTTTTGTTTGATGAGTTTTTTCCATAGAAAAGTTGGAATACAGTAGATACAATACAAAAACAAAATATGAATTGGTTTGATACAACATTTATAGTAGTGATTTATTATTCTTATACTAACGGATCTCACAACGACTTTGTTGAGTTTTGTGAGATTGAAGTTTTCAAGTTTTGGGTTATCTTATGATGGATGAAGCAAGGATGTAAGCGCCTAAGCTTGGGGATGCCCCGGCATCCCAAGCTATTATCCAAGAATGAGCAACCAACTAAGCTTGGGGATGCCCCAGAGTGTCATCCCCGCTTTCTTCCAACAACTATCGGTATTTTACTCGAGACTATATTTTTATTCGCCACATGATATGTGTTTTGCTAGGAGCGTCTTGTATGATATGTGTCTTTGCTTGTTCTATTTTGTTTTTTAAGTCATCAGTCCTTGCTGGACAAACCTATTTGAGAGAGCCAAAATTATATCTTGACTTGTTAGAATTGCTCTCTATGCTTCGCTTAAATTTTTTTTATGAGCAATGGACCTGCTCTAGTGCTTCACTTATATCTTTTTGAGCAAGGTGTCCTTTTTAATTTTTCAAGAAATGCTCTCTTGCTTCACTTAGATTTATTTGAGAGTTAGTAATATTTTGAAGAAATTCTCTCTTGCTTCACTTCAATTATTTTGAGAGAAATAAAATTTGTTATGCTCATGATCTTCACTTATATTTGTTTGAGCTTATGAAAAGCAACACATGAAAATTAGTCCCAAAGTGATAGATATCCAAGAAGGATAAATAAAAAAAAAGGAAAAAATTTCATGAAGATCATTGGACAAAATAAACTTGATTCTTAGTAATAGTTTTGAGATATGATGATTTGATATGTGAGTCATCTTGATGAGTAATTATGCTTTAGTAATATTGGTGTTAAGGTTTGTGATTCCCTATGCATGCACGAAAGTCAATAATCATGCAATGGAATTATAACCTACTTGTGGTGCATTATTCGGTGTTAATTATGCTTCATGCTTGCTTATGAGATTATTCGTTTCTTGGTTGGTCGCTTCTCAATCTTTTTGCTAGCCTTCATTTTGCACTATGTATGACCTCTACTTGTGCATCCAAAATCCTTTAAACCAGTTTTGCCACATGAGTCCACTATATCTACCTATATGCAGTATTCTTTTTCCGTTCTAAGCAAATTTGCATGTGCCATCTCTAATTTTCAAAATAAACTTCTCTTTTGTGTGTTTGTTTCGCTCGCGGAGCGGTGAGGGGTGGCTAATATTTTCCATGCTAGATGTGTTATTCTCAAGATGAGTGTTTATTCACTTGTCGTTGCACGAGATTAAGACAAAGGTATTAGGGATGCCCAGTCCCAAAATGCAAAAACAAATGAATTTACTTTATGTTGTCAAATAATAAATTCCTTGGGAAGTGTTGGTATGGAGGGCAACCATGGATATGGCTAGCCATGGAAATTGAAAGTTATGGTGGAAAAGGGAATAAACTTTATTTTTTGTTTGGGAACCGCCTATGATATATCTATGCATGGAAAGTATTGGGAACTCTAAGTCGTTTTCGTTGGTAGGATAGATACACCTCCCAAAATGTTTTATCTCAAATTTTTCGCTTTGAGCTCTGGCACCTCTATGAATCCCTACTTCCCTCTGTGAAGGGCCTATCTTTTACTTCATGCAATTTTTTTGAGTCTCCATCTTCTCTTATAAAAGCACTAACTAGGAGGCAATATGATTGTGCTTAAGTATTGGGTGTAGTTAATATTCGAGTGTGTTTCAAGAATGGATCAATGTTTGAGCATGATGGGCTAGGGATAACTTATTTTAGCGTTGATATTTTGAAATACATGGTTGCTTGTTGATATGCTTGAGTATCTAAATTATTATGTCAAAACTAGAATATTGCTTTGAATCGCATAAAACTCCAAATGTCCCTGCTATAAAGAAAATAATATGGTATGACATGATGAACAACACTCCACATCAAAAATTCTGTTTTTATCACTTACCTACTCGAGGACGAGTAGGAGTTAAGCTTGGGGATGCTGATACGTCTCCAACATATCTATAATTTTTTATTGTTCCATGCTGTTTTATTGTCAATCTTGGATGTTTTATAATCATTTTATAATCAATTTGGTACTAACATATTGACATAGTGCCAAGTGCCAGTTGGTGTTTTTTCCGTGTTTTTTATGTCGCGGAAAATCAATATCAAACGGAGTCCAAATGCCACGAAACTTTACGGAGATTTTTTATGGACCAGATGGAAGATATTGGGCCCTAGTTGCACCTGGGGGGAGTCCCGAGGAGGGGACAACCCACTAGGGTGCGCCAGGAGGCCCAGGCGCGCCCTGGTGGGTTGTGCCCACCTCGGGTGCCCCCGGACCGCCTCTTTTCTCTATAAATACCCCAAAAGTACCAGAACCCTAGGGGAGACAATGAAATATTCATCCAGGCGCCGCAGAGTCCAGAACCACCAGATCCAATGTAGACACCATCACAGAGGGGTTCACCACTTCCATTGGTGCCTCTCCGATGATACGTGAGTGGTTCTTTGTAGACCTTTATGTCGGGACCCCGATCCTAGGTCACACTGATGTAGCATGTAACACATCATATCACCTTGTGGCCTCACGCACGGTATCCCCACGGGTGTCGCCTTACCATGGCCTGGGACCGTTTGCGCCTTTTGGCTCACGTATATGATAGTGTCGCTAGCATCCATATGACAGAAAACCCGAGCCGACATGACTAGTCGTGAACCCAAAGTGGCACTAACTTACAGGGACGGGCATACATGAATCAACATCGAGCATGTCGGTCAGTAGCGTGTGAATCCAGGCTGTAGCACTGGGCTAACAGGACTCCGGGAACCCGGGCTGTAGCAGGCTAGGCAGGACTCTGGATGTCACCACGTGATATTTCCCCAAAGGGACAGACAGAGGAATGAAGTGAATCACATGCCGGCCAGTCAAGTGTTCCGGAGCAGTAGTGCTGGGCTAGCAGGACTCCGGTGAACCGGGCTGTAGCGGACTACTATGGCTCAGGGAAGCACAAGACTACATTTCCCCATAAGAGAGGCTACCAGGGATAAACAACTAGGTTGTCGGATCCCACACATAGCAATACATGTTGCATGTACGCATAGCATGCAAGTATGTGCTGTACAACATGGCATCACAACATAACTCAAACTCATATAGATAAAGGCCCAGAAGATCCACATAGCATTCAATACAAACAGGGGTCTCATGACCCATCATTCAGAGCATACAAGCAACGGAAGCATTACATGTCTGAGTACAGACAACTACAAAAGGAAAAGACTAAGAAGCCTGATTAAACACGACCCTCCCAAGGGTACAAGATCGTAGCTGGGATACAAGCTACTAGTCGAAGTCACTAGTGTAACCAACTGCAAAACATAAATAAGCAAACATGAGTACGAAGGTACTCAGCAAGTCTTACATCAGAACTATCTACATACGCAACATTATCAACAAAGGGGGTGGTGGAGTTTTAATAGCAGCAAGCCAGCTTTGACTCAGTGGCTAAGCTATAACGAGTATCAGAAACTTCTTTGAGGTGAGGAGACGCACACGAGTCCACATATTCACCATATCAATACTCCACTATGGATCTGTTCCCATCTCCCTACGAGAAGGCCATCCATAGCACTCACGCTTATCTTGCGGATTTTAGAGTATCCACTTCAAGTTGTCTATTTACTACATAAGTCCTCCAAGTTTCCATATCCAAGGAAAACGGCTATTCAAATAGATAATGTTAACCCTGTAGGGGTGTACTTCTTCACACACGCTCTCGCCACTTATCGCCCTGTACATGTCATGTACCTCGGCAACCTTCAAGCGGAAACCGGGCGAGGGTGTCGGCTACGACCTGACTAACCACACAAGTCTCTCGTCCAGGTTTATCGCCTATTCGAGTTCCATCCGCAAGGAGTTCCGGCCGAAGTCTCCAGTACGGCCCCAAATGATGTGTGCAGGGTTCCCAAGCCCACCATCCGGGTGCCACTTGGTACACCGTGCCACAGTGCCTAGTCTGTCCCAAGCCCGTCCCGTCGGACACCACCTGGAAAACAAGTAGCACTACCTACAAATGCCAGAAACTAGTTGCAACTCCTGGACAGAGATCAAGTGGATTAATAAGCCGAGAGGGGCCGGATAACCAGAACCCAATGTGTGGTAGTAACTGGACTTGGATAACATACACATAACTCAGTGCTTAGGTACGGTTCCAATGAGAAAACCCACCATGTACTCCTACATGGCCTCTCATCGCTACCTTTACCAAAACGTGTTCACACACTTAGCCTTTATCGGTAGGACATGTTCACCACTCTGATTCATTCCCGATAAATCAGACCTGACACAACTCTAAGCATAGCTGGCATAAAGAAAACAAGCATGGATGAGTAGGCACATCAAGGCTCAAGCAACTCCTACTCATGCTAGTGGGTTTCAACTATTTACTGTGGCAATGACAGGTCATGCAGAGGAATGGGTTCAACTATCGCAGCAGAAAGTAGCAGTTGAATCGTTGTTGTCCTAATGCAGTATAAGGAGCAGGAGTGAGAGAGTGGGATTTATCTAAATGCTCAAACGGTGCCGGCAATCAATACACAAACAAATGCAACAATATGTTGCATGAACATGGCATGTGCAAATGCTAGTGTTTAGGCTAATGCAAGTGGCTACCTAATTGGTTGAAGCCCATTTGAATCAAAGATTCAAATGCAAATTCAAAATGAAGCATTTAAAATGCCAATATTATGTTTTCACTTATACAGCATGTATAAGTTGGTTTTTCATGCATGGAACTGGCATAAATGGATTCGTTTCATTTTTCTGATAATTTTTCATGTATAAATTATTTCATTCTGAGCTACGGTTGAATTATTATGATTTTTTGAAGTTTAAGCAATATTCTGGAATTTCCTGAGTTAAAATAATTCCAGAAATCATTTATTGCGTCAGCTTAAGGTCAGCACTGCGTCATGAGGTCAACTGGGTTGTCCCAGGTCAAACCTGACCAGTGGGACCCACTGGTCAATGACTAACTAAACTAAACTAGTTTAATTAGCACTAACCTAGGTTAAAGTAATTAGTTTTAAACCTAAACTAGACTAATTAACCGGGCGGGGCCCACATGTCATAGACCCAAGGGAGGTCAAATCCCCTGGTCAACCGCGCAAACCTGCCGGCGGCTCGACGCCGGCGGCACGGAAATGCGCTACAGGGAGCCATTTGGCATGCGCGAAATGCAGCTACGGGGTGTTGGGACTCGCGCGCATCTGGTGGAGCGAACGGGAGGAGCTGGGGTGGCCGGAATCATGGCCGGTGATGAAGTTTGCGGCGGCCAAAGTTCGGCCAGGTGCGGGGACGCAGCTGCAGCGCTCGAGAGAGCGAGTTGGGTTCCTGGCGAGGTCTGGAGCACGTCCATGTGCGTAGGAGCGACGAACACGGCCTCTGGCCACGGTGGCGAGGAGCTCAGGCGGCGGCATGAATCGGTCGTCGGCGGAATGGTGGCCAGAGAGGGAAATAGAGCACGGGGAGAGAGGGGATAAGCAGAGGAGCTCACAACACGTCGAAAGGAGCCGTTCGCGAGCTCGGGGAGGCACTGGAGCGAGCAGAGCAACGAGGGGGATCTCCGGTGGCCGGCGATGGAAACGAAGACGGTGGCGTCGCTTCAGGCGTTCCGCGGGCGCGTGACTCGGTGGAGAGAGCGAGGGCATTGAGGCGAAGCTTGTGGGCACGTCGGAGAGGCGAGGGGAAGGCAGTGGCCGTGGTGGTGCTTGTCGGTGGCGACGGCAGCGCTTCGGCCGTCGTGGGAGAGAGAGACAGAGGAGGAGACGGGGACGAGGGAGAGTGAGAAGGGGTCGGGGAGGCTGCGTGGCGTCTCCAGGGACGTCCAGAGGGAGGTGGCAAGCAGGAGGTGGTCGGACGCGCGTCGGCGTGCGTCGGCCACGCGCTCGATATCCTCCTGGCACGGTGGAGAAGACGACTGGCAGGGCCAGTTGGCTGCGCCGGCCAGGTTGGTCGCACAGTGCCAAGCCTCAGGTAAGTAGCCCAGGTAAGAGTTTTTCCCTTTTTTTGTTTTCTTTTCTATTTGTGACATTTGTTTTTGGCTTAAAATAAATACTAGCACAAAATAAATATGTTGAGATTCCTTGTGACCACTAGTTATAATATACCAGAGGCCCTCACCAAATTCCAACATTTTTGGAGCCTTTAAAATATTTATATTATTTTAAATAGCTCCAATTCAAATACATATGGGTTCATTCAAAAATCCAAAATGTTTAGCAAAAATGTGCATCACCTCTGGTTGTTGTTTGCAACATTTTTCAAAGACCATGAACATTTTTGAAGAGCATTTTGGGTTTATTGAAATTCCATTTTTAATTTGAACCTATTTGAATTTGCTTTGGTGCTAGGGTTTGAAACATCCCCATTTCAATTTCATTTGAAACTTAAACATGATGCACAAAGCAAGCCTAAATCATACCAGAACTAGGGATGTGCCAACTTGCCCCCACTCGAAAGGATCTCATCCCGAGATTCAGGAGTTGGAGGAAAGAAAGCGGGGTAATCAAGTCGAAGATGATCTTCTCGCTCCCAAGTAGCTTCTCTCTCAGAATGATGAGACCATTGAACCTTGAGAAACTTGATGTTATGAAGTCGAGTGACATGCTCTGCTTGATCCAGAATGCGAACGGGGTACTCTCGATAAGCGAGGTTATCTTGGAGATCAAGCGTTTCGTGGTCCACTCCGCGGATGGGATCCGAGAAGCAACGCCTGAGTTGAGAGACGTGGAAGACATCATAAACTCGAGAAAGATGTGGGGGTAGTTCCAACTGATAGGCAACCTCTCCTTGTTTAGCGAGAATTCGAAAAGGACCAATGTAACGAGGATCCATCTTGCCCTTGATACCGAAACGATGGGTACCCTTCAAAGGAGTAACCCGAAGGTAAGCCATGTCGCCAACTTCATAAGCTACTTCCTTATGATGACGATCATACTGGCTCTTTTGACGAGATTGGGCAGTTTTCAAATTCTCACGAATGATGCGAACTTGCTCTTCTGCCTCCTGGATCATATTCGGTCCAAAGAATTGTCTTTCACCGGTTTCTGACCAGTTCAAAGGTGTTCGACACCTTCGTCCATACAGAATCTCGAAGGGTGCTTTCCTAAGACTGGATTGATAACTATTGTTATAAGCAAACTCGGCGAAAGGAAGACACTTCTCCCAATCCATACCGAATGAGATAACACAAGCTCTAAGCATGTCTTCGAGAATTTGGTTGACCCTTTCCACCTGACCACTTGACTGAGGGTGGAAAGCGGTACTAAAAGAAAGATGGGTTCCCATGGCATTCTAGAAACTTTCCCAGAAATGAGAGGTGAAAAGACTGCCACTATCTGAATTAATCTCTAGTGGAACACCATGGAGTGACACTATTCGGGAGATATACAAGTCAGCGAGCTGCCTAGCAGTGATACTCTCTCGAACAGGTAGGAAGTGAGCCACTTTGGAAAGACGGTCAATGACTACGAAGATAGCATTATTTCCTTTCTTGGTCCTGGGAAAGCCAGTGATGAAGTCCATACCAACTTTGTCCCATTTCCACTTGGGAATAGCTAAAGGTTGAAGGGTGCCAGCGGGTCTTTGATGCTCTGCCTTAACGCGACGACAAACGTCACAGTTGGCAATATACTGAGCGATTTCTCTCTTCATCCTAGTCCACCAGAACCTCTGGCGTAGGTCCTGATACATCTTTGTACTACCGGGATGAATCGTGAGAGGGGATTCATGGGCCTCCTTAAGGATCAGTTGTTGCATCTGTTGGCATTTGGGAACCATCAAACAGTTTCCAAAGTAAACAACACCTCGTTCATCCATAGAGAAACAACCAGCAACTCCCTTGGGAATATTTTTCTTGATCCGGGAGATTCCCGTATCATGCTTCTGAGCCTCTATGATCTGATCCGTAAGGGTAGGTTTCGCCACCAAGGTAGAAAGGGAACCATGAGGAGCTATGTGAAGGTTAAGCTTACAGAATTCCTCATGGAGGGGTGGTTGACATTGTTGCAACATGAGGTTGTTGCAATAGTTTTTACGACTTAAAGCATCAGCCATGACATTGGCTTTGCCTGGGGTGTAGGTGATTCCTAAGTCGTAATCCAAGATCAACTCCAACCAACGTCTCTGTCTGAGATTCAGATCCGGTTTGGTGAAGATATACTTGAGCTCTGATGGTCAGTGTAGATTTCGCAACGGTTACCAAGAAGGTAATGTCGCCAAGTCTTAAGTGCATAGACTACGGCTGCAAGCTCTAGATCATGTGTAGGATAATTTTCCTCATGTGGATGCAACTGTCGAGATGCATAGGCAATCACATGACGACCCTACATTAGAATGCAACCTAGTCCTTGACGCGAAGCGTCGCAATAGATAACAAAGTCTTTAGTGAAATCCGGTGGCCCGAGTATGGGCGCAGAAGTCAGGCGTCTTTTTAGTTCCTGAAAACTGTGCTGAAACTGTGGGGTCCATTCAAACCTTTTATCTTTCTTGAGAAGCTCCGTGAGGGGTTTGACCACTTTGGAGAAGTTTTCAATGAAGCGGCGACAATAACTGGCTAGACCAAGGAAACTCCTAACTTGTTTGACCGTTTCGGGTGGAGTCCAATCGAGAACGGCTTTAACTCTCTCGGGATTGACAACAATGCCCTTACTAGAGATCACGTGGCCTAGATAGGTCACTTCCGGCAACCAAAATTCACATTTGGAGAACTTGGCATAAAGGCGGTGCTCTCTGAGTTTTTCTAACACACGTCTAAGATGTTCGGCATGCTCTTCCTCGTTCTTCGAGTAAATGAGAATATCATCGAGGTAAACCACGATGAACTTATCTAAGTACTCCATGAAGATCGAGTTCATCAAGCGGGAGAAAGTAGCTGGAGCATTGGTTAGGCCGAAAGACATCACGGTGTACTCATATTGACCATAACGAGTGACAAAGGCCGTTTTGGGGATGTCCCCATTTCTGATTTTGATTTGGTGGTAGCCTAACCTCAAATCCATCTTGGAAAAGACTAAGGATCCAGCAAGCTGATCATACAGGTCGTTGATCCTGGGGAGCGGATACTTGTTCTTTATCATGACCACATTAACGGGATGATAATCTACAACCATCCGATCCGTACCATCTTTCTTCTTGACAAAGAGGATAGGACAAGCCCAAGGAGAAGAACTGGGATGGATGAAACCCTTTTGCAAGGACTCATCAAGCTATTTATTAAGCTCGGCTAACTCCAAACGTGCCATCTTGTATGGTCTCCTAGAGATTGGAACAGTTCGTGGAATAAGTTCTATGACAAACTCTACATCTCTGTCAGGTGGGACACCTGGCAGTTATTCTAGAAAGACATCCGGGAAGTCACGGACTACCGGAATATCTGCAAGGTCTGGAAGAGGGCTGGCATTAAGAGAATAGAGTTGACGCCTTGCAACTCTAGTAGAGACAGTGACTATTTTGCCAGATGGATGTGTAAGTTGAACAGATCTGGTGTAACAATCGATCTTGGCATGATGAGCTGTCATCCAGTCCATGCCCAAGATGATGTTAATATCTGAAGACTTGAGAGATATCAAAGAAGCAAGGAATACCAGTCTGTCAACAAGGATTTCATTACCATGGCTTACCTTGGAGGTTTGCCATTTGGAACCAGGAGTCTGGACTATTAGTGGAGTTGGCATATCACAAAATGACATGTCGTGTAACCGAGCATAACCTTTGGATATGAAGGAGTGGGATGCTCTAGTATCGAACAGAACTGAAGTTGGGTGACAATTGACAAGAAGCGTTCCCAATACGACGTCGGGATCATCTTGAGCTTCTGTAGCTGAGACATGGTGCACACATGCTCGTTCAATGGAGGCTGGCTTGGTACTGATCATCTTGCCTGATGGCTTTTCACGGCCAACAGACCTCTCAGAATGGGGTGGAGTATAACTGGACTGAGTGTAGTCACGTGCATAGTGTCCTGGTTCTCCGCACGTGAAGCAAGTTCCTGAGGTAGGACGTGGTCCTACATTGGCAAGTGGTCCACTAATAGGCCTGGGTGGAGCACGTTGCTGAGCTGGGTGACGCGCCACATCAGATGGCCTCAGTGCATATCCAGGTGGAAGAGCTTAGTTCGGAATCCAAATCCGTCGCTTCTGAGAGCCAGAGCGGGAGGAAGAACCCAGATCACGGTTGTACTTACGAGACTCCTCGTAAGTGAGCTGAGTTGTCTCTGCATTAATGGCCTTGTTCACCAGAGCCTGCAAAGTATCACAATGATGGAGGTCGAAGTCACGACGCAACTTAGGGTTGAGACCCTTCCGGAAACTAGCCTGCTTCTTGGCGTCTGTGGACACTTCTTCTGTAGCATAGCGGGCGAGGTTTCCAAACTCTCTACTGTAAGCATCAACAGGCAGCTTACCCTGGGTAAAACTACAGAAGTCTTCCCTCTTGCGGTTAACGAGAGCCTGAGGAATGTTGTGCTCACGAAAAGCCTCGGTGAAATCCCTCCAGGTAGGAATCTGGCCAGCTGGAAGCATAGCCTCATAGCTCTGCCACCAAATACTAGCAGGACCTTCCAGGTGATAGGTAGCATAGGTGACCTTTTCACCTTCAGCTACGTGCGCAGAACACAGCTTAAGAGTGATGCTTTGGAGCCAGTCATCCGCATCGAGTGTCTCAATGGAATGACGGAAGGTGGGTGGTTTCAGACCAATGAAGTCGGTGATAGAAACCAACTTCTTACACTGATGCGCGGTGTTCTGCTCAATCTGTGCTAGCAAGTGGTTAATATCACGCTTTTTCCTCTCGGATGCTAACAAAAATTCTGCCATCAAAGGCTGGTCAGGAGGATCCTCATCCCTACCATCTCTGTGGTTCTTGCTAAGAGCAACTGAACCTCGGTTAGCAGACGACATCCTGGCACAGAAACCAAGGAAACAAGGATGGAATTAGCATCGACATACGGATACGGAATGTAATGCAAAAGCATTGGAAACTCTTGAAATCCTAGGACAACTTCGGCAGCATAAAGACTGTAAATGCTCAAAAGGATTTTGAGACATTCATCAAAGGAATAACATAATCAATCAGCATCATAATATCAAGGTTCTGGGTCAAATGAGGACACACGGAAGTAGTAGAACTGTACGGAGACACAAACCAACAATCCTAAGACTTTACGGTTTAGTAACACATCATCCTGAGAGATGGAGGAGAAACCTAGGCCTTAACCCTCGTAGAAAAGAAGAGGCTGACTCAGAAAGAATGACATGAGGTAAAGAAGTAAAAAGAGCCTTACGTTCCTTTCGACAATCAATTCCCTTATATAACTAAAGAATTTCTAGACTCAACTTCGACCAGTTTGGCTTGGTAATCCTACAGTCAGTTAGGCTCTGATACCAACGTTGTCGGGACCCCGATCCTAGGTCACACCCATCTAGCATGTAACACATCATATCACCTTGCGGCCTCACGCACAGTATCCCCACGGGTGTCGCCTTACCATGGCCTGGGACCGTTTGCGCCTTTTGGCTCACGTATATGATAGTGTCGCTAGCATCCATATGATAGAGAACCCGGGCCGACATGACTAGTTGTGAACCCAAAGTGGCACTAACTTACAGGGATAGGCATACATGAATCAACATCGAGCATGTCGGTCAGCAACATGTGGATCCGGGCTGTAGCACTGGGCTAACAGGACTCCGGGAACCCAGGCTGTAGTAGGCTAGGTAGGACTCCGGATGTCACCGTGTGACATTTCCCCAAAGGGACAGACTGTCGGTGTACAAAAAGAGGGGTACACTTTTTGTACCCCTATTACTGTGCACGGGCAATCTGAGCCACGGATACCACCACACCAAGCAAGGCAAGGGAGGTGAGCCAGGGTAAGACCGAAGCTCAAGAGAACTAGAACGACGCTAAAGCCAAGACCACGAAGAGCAAAGGGGATGAAGCGGACTCCCCTGGCAAGATCCTTGCTGGGAGACAGTTCTAGCAGCCCCGGCAAGACCCTTGCCGCGGCGACTCGTCCCGCGCCTATGGAGCAAATCACCCTTGAGTCCACTGCCCCCAAAGGGCAAGGATTCGGCAGACATCCCCGTGGCGGCATGCAGATCTTTGTGAAGACATTCAAGATCAGATACGCACTAAGGAGACGACAACCCTTGGCGGGATCCCAGCCGAGGAAGACCACAAGGCCCCCGGCAAGCGCCTTGTCGGGGATGACAGCAGGCGCCTTGGCAAGACCCTTGTCGGGGCCCCAGGAAGGCCCTTTCCGAGGACACCCGTAGGGCCACTATGAGGCCCACGCCGACTAAACATCCACCACCGCATGCATGCAGCTGCCGACCCAACCAGCTGGGCAGGCACCCGCGTGGCGGCATACAGATCTTCGTGAAGACCCACCACTGCGCCACCTCAGCTGCCTGCCTACCTACATGGCATGGCAGGCATCGCTGGCCAGGGCGCGTGTCGACACAAGAAGGAGCGGCGACGGACGAGACAGGTTTCTCCCCTGTCCCCGATAAAGCAAGGACACCTAAGCAAGACGCATTAAATGCGCCTTGTCATGTGATACGAGGGATAACCTTGCAGCACTGTACCCTTTCCACCTCCTGTGTGCCACTATGGCAACCCCCTTTTTCTATAAAAGGAGGCCCGAGGCGACTAGAGGAAGGATTCGGCTTTTTGGAGCTCCTCACGCCCCATGGCCAGCTCAAGAACATAGATATACAACCCACCAAAGCAGGAGTAGGGTTTTACGCATCCTCGCGGCCTGAACCTGGATAAACAAACCATGTACTATCTGCTTGATCCACTCTTCTCACGACCCCGCGCCCCGCTAAGCACAGTAGGGATTCTTGTGATCCCATAGGTGTCGTTCCCACCGACATCTTTGGCGCGCCAGGTAGGGGGCGCAGTTGTGAGAATCGACTTTAGCAGTTAGTTCCGCGTTTCTTCATCATCATGGCGCCCAAGAAGAAGATGACGGTGGCGGTTGGCCAGTCGGAAGCCGGACAGCCCGTCCCGACGGGGGCGAGCAGCGGACCGGTCGCAGAAAGGACCCGGCGCGCTGCTCGCGAACACCAACACCATCCCAGCAGCCGAAGTTTGGGAGGCGGCGATGTTTGTGCACCTAGTAACGGGCCACACGTCACCAAATCCAAAGGCGGGGCCAAGCCCTTCGCGGGTGGAGCGGGGCCTTCCAGGGTCATTGCCGCCCCGCCCGAAAGCGATGCAAGGGCCTCCAAGACTCCCATGCCGGCGCCAACAGCGCGCTCCTCCCAGGCAGCGCGCGATGAATGGCATAATCACGCTGAAGATCCCGGGCGTCGCCGCGGGAAGAGACCCGAGCGCCACTCCCGGGACGTAGAAGACCTGCCCACTCGCCGAGGCGCTGGTAGAAACGGCATGTGACCGCGGGGTCATGATAGAGCTCCTTCTGACATGGTCAGAAGTCGAAGCGCGTCGTGATCCGTGCAGGTTTCGCTGCCACCAACGCCAGCAGAGGCCCTGGCGCGCACGCAGTTGCTCCTCGACTTTCCTCCCACTACGGGGAAACTCGACGAATGGAGAGCCACTATCCGAAGCCTTGTTGCGGTGGCCAACAAAGACGAACCAAGTCCGATGGGCCCCCTGGGTCGATGCTCCGATGGAGTCCCGCGGACCAGTGGCGGAAAAGCCGGCGGCGCCGCGAGCGCGGTGCATTCACCTCTTCCCCGTCCGGTACCGCGGGCGACGACATCTCCATAGCATCGTCTGACCCACGGACCCACTGTGACCAGCGCCAAGTTCTTCGGGAACGAGCCCATGGAGACGATCGAACCACTATCGAGCGCCGGCGCGGAGTGCGCCACCAGTCAGATAGGCAAGCAGGGCCTGCTGTGAACCACCCGGCCCCGGAGAGCCCTGGAGGCCTACCTTACGAGGTAGGCTGTCCAGCTTTTACCCGTGAGCTGTGGCAGTTCCAGTGGCCCACTCACCGCGCCTTCAAACCTGACGTTGGCGAAAAGTACAACAGCAAGACTCACCCGTCTGAGTTCCTCAGCATCTACACCATCACGATGCAAGCCGCCGAAGCCCGTGACGATAAGGTGCTTGCGAATTACTTTCCATTGGCTCTTAAACCCAACGCCATGTCGTGGTTGATGCACTTGCCGGTAGACTCTATTTCCTCCTGGTCGGATTTGTGCCATGAGTTTGTGGGCGCCTTTACTGGAGGTCACCAAGCCCATGGCCAAGCAAGCGACCTGCATGTCATTCCCCGGAAGGGAGGCGAGAGTCTGCGCAAGTATATACAGAGGTTCAGCCGGGTACAGTACAATATCCCTGATGTTCACCCTGCCGCCATCATCAGCGATTTCCATCAGAACGTGTGTAACCGCAAGATGCGCGAAGAACTAGCAATGAACAAGGTGAAAGATGTGGCAGAACTCTATGTTCTTGCTGACAGATGTGCCCGAGCTGAAGAGGGAAGGAAGTACCCCAGCAAAGATGCCGGCGTGGAAACCGACTCCTCAGATGAGGATACTGCCGCCCCGGCGAAGAAAGGTCGGCGCCGCAATAGGAAGCGCAAAGGTAAAGCTGTGCTTGCCGTCGAGGGATCTGACGACGCCGGCTTCGCCAAGGAAACCAAGGCAGATGACCCCGGCAAGGAAATTGCCGGATGTGTCGCCCGCCGGGCCTTGGCAGCTGCCGAGAAGCCAGGAAACTCCGACAAGGAATACTGCAAGATCCATCGCACCAAAGGCCATGATCTCCAGAACTGCCAACAGGTTGAGCTCCTTGCTGAGAAGCAGAGGGCTGAATATGAGAGGCGGGACAAGGAGAAAGGCCAGGACGCTGCTGAGGGGTCCGGCAAGAAGCGTGACGGCCAGGCGGGCCGTCGCGGCAAAGATAAACAGCGGGAGAGGCCCGCCCGGGGCCATGACAAAAAGACGGAAGACGATGATCATGAAGAGGATGATGAGTCTGGTGACCAAGAATTTCTGAAAGCTACAGAGGCCATGTGCGTCGATGGTGGCACCTCGCTGCATACCTCTCACCGCTAGCTTAAACAGTGGGTGCGTGAGATTACAGCGGCGGAACCGTCGTTTGATGCCCAAAGGCCGCTGAAGTGGTCTAGCACACATATCATTTTTGACACTGAGGATCACCCTGATCGCACTACTGCAGTCGGGTGCTTGCCATTGTTGGTTTCACGAATAATACGCAACCTCAAGGTGACAAAGATGCTAGTTGATGGCGAGGCCGGTCTGAACTTAATCTCGCCTGCCGTGATCGAGAAATTGCAGATCCTGATGAATACCTCGAAGAGACGGGCATGTTTCAGGGGGTCAACCCGGGAAGAAGTCAACCAAAGGGAAAGGTCACATTGCCCGTGACTTTTGGGAGTGATCTGAACTACAGGACAGAAAGGCTTGTGTTTGACGTTGCCAAGATCCCCCTGCCTTACAACAGGATCCTTGGACGCCCAGTGCTGGCCAAGTTCATGGCGGCGTCACATTACGCCTACAACACCCTGAAGATGCCGGGGCCTGTGACGATCATCACCGTCCCATCAGACAAAAAGGATGCGCTAATTTGTGCTGACCAACTCTACCAACAAGCAGTTGCAGCAGCCGCCACTGCTAAGGCGCTTGCTCCTGCCGCTGGAGCCCAGGAAGGCAAAAGAAGAAGACTGGTTAGACCTTAGGCACCCACTCCGGTAAGCGCACCTCTTCGGAGTGTAGTGCTCCTGTCAAGTACGTGCCAGAGAGATCCGCCGATAGAAACAAGAAGTCTAGGGCCACACCGCCGAGAACCAAGAAGGTTTCTATCAAGGAGGACGGCACGGGAGGAGCTTTTACCATAAGCTCCACCCTTGATGACAAATAGGAAGAAGCGCTCGTCACCTTCCTGTGGGTGAATGTTGATGTGTTTGCATGGCAAGCATCCGACATCCCCGGCGTTCCCAAGGAGGTGATTGAGCACCACCTTGTTGTCTGTCCTCATGTGCGGCCCATCAAGCAGAGGGTCAGAAAGCAAGCTTTGGAACGACAAGAGTTCATCACAGAGGAGATCCGGAAACTGGAAGCAGCGGGTTTGGTAAGAGGAGTGCTCCATCCAACGTGGTTGGCCAATCCAATGGTAGTGCGCAAGGCGAATGGGAAGTGGAGGTTGTGTATTGATTACATAGATATTAATAAGGCTTGTCCCAAAGACCCCTTCCCGTTGCCGCACATCGACTGGATTGTTGACTCCACAGCTGGGTGTGATCTGTTGTCATTCCTCGATGCCTACTCCGGCTACCACCAGATCTTCATGACAAGGGAAGATGAAGAGAAAACAGCATTCATCACCCCATGTGGTACGTATTGCTTTATACGCATGCCTTTCGGGTTGAAGAGTGCTGGTTCAACGTTTGCAAGGGCGGTCCAGATTGGTTTTGAACCCCAGGTCCATAGAAATATGGAAGCTTATATGGATGATATAGTGGTCAAAACCAAGAACAGGGCAACCCTCATATCAGATTTACAAGAAACATTTGCAAACCTACGCAAGATCAATCTCAAGCTGAACCCTGAGAAGTGCATCTTCGGCGTCCCGTCTAGCAAGCTTCTCGGGTTCTTTGTGTCACAGCGTGGGATAGAGGCCAATCCGGACAAGATCAAAGCTATAGAGTAGATTGAAGTGCCCAAGCGAGTCAAGGATGTGCGTCGGCTTGCTGGTTGTGTTGCTGCCATGAGCAGGTTCATTTCCAAGTCCGCCGAGCGCACCCTTCCCTTTTTCAAGATTTTGAAAAAGGCGGGCCCGATGGAGTGGACGCCAGAAGCCGAAGCAGCATTGCAAGATTTGAAGAGGTACCTCTCCTCCGCGCCAATACTAGTTGTGCCTAGGCCACAGGAACCATTGCTGCTGTGCCTGGCGGCAACGAACCAGGTGGTCAGCGCCGCACTAGTGGTGCAGAGAGAAATTGATGATGAGGTAATAGCAGCGACGGAGCCCGATGCCACTGATGCTGAGACGACACAGCCAATTGAAGTGCCGCCAAAGAAGAAAATGATGTAGCACCCGGTCTACTTTGTTAGTTCCCTCCTGCAGGGGGCTAGATCGAGGTACTCCGGTGTGCAGAAACTGCTCTTTGGCCTTCTTATGGCCTCAAGGAAGCTGCGTCACTACTTGCAGGCGAACGAAATCACTGTCGTCACTCGCCTCCCTCTACAATGGATATTGCACAATCCAGATGCAACAGGAAGGATCGTAGAGAGGGCACTGGAACTGTCCAGCTTTGGCCTCAAGATTGAGAGTACCTTGACGATTCAAAGCTGAGTCCTGGCAGAGTTCGTTGTAGAATGGACCGCGACGCCTGACGAAGAAACCCAAGAGACTTCTCTCCCCGGCAAGGAGCCAAGTTGCGACTGGATCATGTACTTTGATGGAGCTTTCTCCTTATAGGGCGTCGGGGCTGGCGTACTGCTTGTCGCGCCCACTGGAGAGCACCTCAAGTACGTGATCCAGATGCACTTCCCCAGGGAGGTATCAACAAATAATACGGCTGAGTACGAAGGGCGGCTTGCCGGTCTTAGGATCGCGGCGGACCTCGGAATCAAGAAACTCATTGTCAGAGGCGACTCGCAACTTGTCGTGAAGCAAGTCAACAAGGATTACCAGAGCCCATTGATGAAGGCCTACGTCGATGAAGTGAGAAAGCTGGAAGAGCGTTTTGATGGTATACAGGCAGAATACGTTCCCCGAGCGGAGAATGATATCGCCGATTACCTGTCAAAACGCGCTGCCCTCAAGCTACCTGTGGAACCAGGTACCTTTGTGCTTCGGCTAACTCAGCCATCCGTTGATCCATCAACAGAGCAGAACAAGAGGAGAAAATCAGGGCCCAGCAAGTACTTTCCCGCCAAGCTCCCCGAAGCCGCCGGCAAGGATGTTGCCAGAGACACTAAGCCCGCCACGGGACGACTAGCTCCGGCAGAGCATCAAGCTCTTGCCATGGAGACAGTCGCTCCGATAGCGGAGGAAATGCCTTTAGTCCTCGCTGTCGAGCCCCAGGCTCCAGCGTGGGCACAGCATACCGTCCGATTCCTCCAAACAGGGGAACTTCCTGAGGAGCAGGAAGAAGTGGAAAAAGTAGCTCGTCGCTCTACTATGTACCAGTTCGTCGATGACATCCTGAACGGAAAGAGGCCGAACGGCGTGAAATTGAAGTGTATCCCTCGAGAGGAAGGACTGGGGCTATTGGCGGAGATACATGGAGGCATATGTGGATCCCATATCGGGTCAAAGGCCCTTGCCGGCAAAGCGTTTTGGCAAGGCTTCTTCTGGCCAACCGCCCTCCAGGATGCGACGACACTAGTCACCAGGTGTGAAGCGTGTCAGTTCCATTCAAAGAGGCTTCATCAGCCAGCTCAAGCCCTTCAAACCTTTCCTCTCTCCTGGCCTTTCTCGGTCTGGTGGCTCGACATACTGGGCCCTTTCCCCGCGCTGTAGGGGGCTTTGAGTACTTGTACGTTGCAATCGACAAGTTCAAAAGTGGCCAGAAGTGGAAGGAGTGAGGAAGGTCACAGCACAGTCAGCCATCAAGTTCTTCAAAGGACTGGTGTGCCGTTTTGGTGTACCCAATAGGGTTATCACCGACAACGGCACGCAGTTCACAAGCCACACCTTCATGCAATATATTCAAGACCTCGGCAACAAGGTCTGTTTCGCTTCCGTTGCTCACCCATGAAGCAATGGTCAAGCTGAGAGGGCAAATGCTGAAGTACTGCGAGGCCTGGGGACAAAGACCTTTGACAGACTGCACAAGAGTGGAAGGCGCTGGATTGATGAATTACCGGCGGTTCTTTGGTCAATCAGAACGACACCAAATCGAGCCACCGGCCAGACACCCTTTGCCCTGGTATACGGGGCAGAAGCAGTTCTCCCCATGGAACTCATATACGGGTCACCTTGAGTACTCACTTATGACGAGCTTGAGCAAGAGCAATTGCGGCAAGATGACGGAACACTCCTTGAGGAAGATCATCTTCGGGCGGCTGTGAGAGCAGTGCGCTACCAGCAAGCCTTGCGCCGCTACCATAGCCGCAAGGTTCATGCCCGAAGCTTTGAGGAAGGCGACCTTGTTCTTCGGCGCGTTCAATCAGACAAGAATTCCAACAAGTTGACGCCAAAGTGGGAAGGCCCTTATCGGGTAATCGGAATCACCAGGCCCGGTGCAGTCCGCCTGGAGACTGAAGATGCCATTTCGGTGAGTAACTCCTAGAACATTGAGCTTCTTCGCAAGTTTTACATGTGAGGCGCGGCTTGCCGGGCCCCCCGGCAAGCCACCTTTTGTATGAGCCTTGCTGATGACGCGTGTAACCCTTTGTACAAAGCCAGGCGCAGACCCTGAGCATAAATAAATGAAGCACTGGCGCCCTAAGTTATAGCATGCATGCTGGGCCGAGTCTCGTCCTTGGTTAGGGCTGATAGTGCTTAGCGGCGACTAACCCCTAGCTTAGAGGTCGAGTGTGCGTCTCTTTGTCTTTCTTTTGTCTTCTTTGGTTCACAGGACACACAGATATCCGTGCCGAACCACTTGGGGAGAAAAAAAAGAGGAACAGACCAGCATCTAGCCCCCGGCAAGCCAGTATTGCCGGGGGCTGCAAGAGCAAAGATTCACCCACGGTGAACCAGGGTTGCCGGGGACTACAGCTTCAGATAAGTTCTTCATCGCTTATCATGCATTCCATTATGGACTGAGGTATGTGAAACCTCGTTTTCCCCTAAGCTACCGTGCTCCCCTAACTCTAGGCCCTAGGGCTCGTTCCTGGGGCCAAGTTTGGTTGTAGTCGCGGCAGCAAAAGGATGAAACAAGGAGCCTGAACCCGCCTCATCCCTGCCTCCGCCAAAGGCGTGAGGAAGGTCGAGGGAGGTGGGGAGATGGAAAGGCCTATTGCCGGGCAAGGAAATGTTTATCTTGAAGATATCAAGGATTTATTCCTTGTCATGGGTTCCACCCGCAAACAAATGACCCGGCAAGCATCCCTTTCTCATTAAAAAAACATTCCACTCAGGTACAGTCCATAGGGAATGAAAAACATGAATGATTGGATTACAAGTTTTAAATTCAACAAAGGGCCGAAGGCTTACAAACTAAAAAGAGATAAGGTGCCCGTAATCCCTTTCTTGTCCCTCTCCTCAGGAGGCAGGTCAAGGAGGCGAAAAGGACAAAAGGAGCGCCTAGGCGAGGTACGGGTGGCAGAAGACACCAAGAGAACATCTTGGTGCCCGTCCAAAGGCTGGATAGTGATGGCGGCGTTGGAAGCAGAGCTCGAAGACGAGGCGGCAGGACATCAGCACGCATCGAAGGCATCGGTGCCCGCGTACTCCGACTTGACGGCCTTGCTGCCCACCCTCTTCCTCTTCCGCAGCCTCCCAACGCCAGCCGCCCAAGGAGATGACCCCGAGAAGTTCAGGGAGCCGGCGACACGGATGATGGGGTCGCCGGTGCCGCACGGAGCAGCACCCGACACCTAGTCGGACCCGTCATCCTGCCGCCTACTACCCTCATCGTCGCTGCCGCTGTCCTCCTCGTCACTCCCGCCCGAGGAGGAGTCTTCACTATCAGAAGAGCTCTCCACGCAGCACCTTGCACTGGTCCCAAAGAGCCCGAAGAACTTGACGGAGAGAAGGCCACCCTCCATCAGCTTAAAATGGAGAGTGAGCCCCTCCGTCAAGTGGTGGATATGAGAAAACGTCTTCCATCCCCGACGAAGATACATCATGCGAGGGGCGGGGAAGTCGACGCGGACCGCGTACCACTGATCCTGTAGCCCCTCATGTGCAGCCGCAACAACTCCGGCGGATCCAGCTCCATCTCCCATGCAAATGGAGTCGGGAGACGAAGGCGACGGCACGGTGGCCGGTGCAGCCTGACGAAGAACTCACAAGGGTCATCCCCAACATGCCCTCCATTGGAAGAGGAGCTGCTGGCGGAGGCGAGGCCAGCGCGCCGCCCCGTCCTCCCCTTCCCCGAGCGCCCTGGCCTCGCCCACGGCCTCGCCCCCTCCCCCTTTCCCTCGCGGATGGCTCTGGAACCGCAGGCGCAAGAGAAGGAGGGATGCGTTGTTGAGCGGCGGCCCTCGCCGCCACTGTTGAAGGACCGGGATTCCATCTGTCCATGACGGATGGAAGGGAGGAGCAGAAGCTGAAGGAAGAAGAAGATGAAAGAATGCGGGACGCCATCCCCCCTCCCGCTCTTTATAAAGGATCGGGTTTGGGGCTCGGCCGCCCCAGTCGGCCAATCAAGATACAGAAGGTGCAGGGAGCCAGGACCGACCCGCCGCCCCAACCAGCAACGGCCCGGTTTCCCGCCTCCACCGTTTGCCACCCCAGGTGCATGGGAGACACGTGGCGGATGTGCAGTACCGAGGGGACGGGTGAGACGACCACTCCCCACCCCGTGATCGTGGGGAGTGGACGCCTTGAAGACGGCGCCTCAGCCCCATTCAGTAAATGGGTCGCGTCTCCACGCCTCCCTCCGTTTATGGGGAAGGCGCGAACCGCCCCTTTACTACGATGTGACGCATGCCTGCGGGAACAAACCCCACACATGCCGCCAACATCACACGTGCCTCCCCATGCTACGCCACGCGCAGGAATCGTGGGAAGCGCAGCGCGCGAAGAATCTTATCACGGTGAAAACCGCCCCGCCTGCCCGCGCACCGTTTTTGGGCCTAGCCCAACAACGCGTTGCGCTTATGTGTGGGCCAGGCCCGGGGGCTCCTGTCGGTGTACAAAAAGAGGGGTACACTTTTTGTACCCCTATAACTGTGCACGGGCAGTCTGAGCCGCGGATACCACCACACCAAGCAAGGCAAGGGAGGTGAGCCAGGGTAAGACCGAAGCTCAAGAGAACTAGAACGACACCAAGGCCAAGACCACGAAGAGCAAAGGGGACGAAGAGGACTCCCCCGGCAAGATCCTTGTCGGGAGACAGTTCTAGCAGCCCCGGCAAGACCCTTGCCGCGGCGACTCGTCCCGCGCCTACGGAGCAAATCACCCTTGAGTCCACTGCCCCCAAAGGCCAAGGATTTGGGAGACATCCCCGTGGAGGCATGCCGATCTTTGTGAAGACATTCAAGATCAGATACACACTAAGGAGACGACAACCCTTGGCAGGATCCCAGCCGAGGAAGACCAGAAGGCCCCCGGCAAGCGCCTTGCCGGGGATGACAGCAGGCGCCTCGGCAAGACCCTTGCTGGGGCCCCGGCAAGGCCCTTGCCATGGACACCCGCAGGGCCACCATCAGGCCCACGCCGACTAAACCTCCACCACCGCATGCATGCAGCTGCCGACCCAACCAGCTAGGCAGGCACCCGCGTGGCAGCATACAGATCTTCGTGAAGACCCACCACTGCGCCACCTCAGCTGCCTGCCTACCTACATGGCATCGCAGGCGTCACTGGCCAGGGCGCGTGTCGACACAAGAAAGAGTGGCGACGGACGAGACAGGTTTCTCCCCTGTCCCCGATAAAGCAAGGACACCTAAGCAAGACGCATTAAATGCGCCTTGTCATGTGATGCAAGGGATAACCTCGCAGCACTGTACCCTTTCCACCTCTTGTGTGGCACTGTGGCAACCCCTTTTTTCTATAGAAGGAGGCCCGAGGCGATCAGAGGAAGGATTCGGCTTTTTGGAGCTCCTCACGCCCCATAGCCAGCTCAAGAACACAGATATACAATCCACCAAAGCAGGAGTAGGGTTTTACGTTTCCTCGCGGCCCAAACCTAGATAAACAAACCGTGTGCTATCTGTTTGATCCGCTCTTCTCATGACCCCGCGCCCCGCTAACCACAGTAGGGATTCTTGTGATCCCATAGGTGTCGTTCCCACCAACACAGACACAGGAACGAAGTGAATCACATGCCGGCCAGTCAAGTGTTCCGGAGCAGTAGTGCTGGGCTAGCAGGACTCCGGTGAACCGGGCTGTAGCGGACTACTATGGCTCAGGGAAGCACAAGACTACATTTCCCCATAAGAGAGGCTACCAGGGATAAACAACTAGGTTGTCGGATCCCACAAATAGTAATACACGTTACATGTACGCATAACATGCAAGTATGTGTTGTACAACATGGCATCACAACATAACTCAAACTCATATAGATAAAGGCCCAGAAGATCCACATAGCATTCAATACAAACAGGGGTGTCATGACCCATCATTCAGAGCATACAAGCAAAGGATGCATTACATGTCTGAGTACAGACAACTACAAAGGGCAAAGACTAAGAAGCCTGACTAAACACGACCATCCCAAGGGTACAAGATCGTAGCTGGGATACAAGCTACTCGTCGAAGTCACTAGTGTAACCAACTGCAAAACATAAATAAGCAAACGTGAGTACGAAGGTACTCAGCAAGTCTTACATCAGAACTATCAACATATGCAACATTATCAACAAAGGGGGTGGTGGAGTTTTAACAGCAGCAAGCCAGCTTTGACTCAGTGGCTAAGCTATACTACGATTATCAGAAACTTATTTGAGGTGAGGAGACGCACACGAGTCCACATATTGACCATATCAATACTCCACTATGGATCCGTTCCTGTCTCCCTATGAGAAGGCCATCCATAGCACTCACGCTTATCTTGGTAGACAAGTAGCACTACCTACAAACGCCAAAAACTAGTTGCAACTCCTGGACAGATATCAAGTGGATTAATAAGCCGAGAGGGGCCAGATAACCGGAACCCAATGTGTGGTAGTAACTGGACTTGGATAACATACACAGAACTTAGTGCTTAGGGACGATTCCAATGAGACAACCCACCATGTACTCCTACATGGCCTCTCATCGCTACCTTTACCAAAACATGTTCACACACTTAGCCTTTATCGGTAGGACATGTTCACCACTCCGATTCATTCCCGATGAATCAGACCTGACACAACTCTAAGCATAGCTGGCATAAAGAAAACAAGCATGGATGAGTAGGCACATCAAGGCTCAAGCAAATCCTACTCATGCTAGTGGGTTTCAACTATTTACTGTGGCAATGACAGGTCATGCAGAGGAATGGGTTCAACTACCGCACCAGAAAGTAGCAGTTGAATCATTGTTGGCCTAATGCAGTATAAGGAGCAGGAGCGAGAGAGTGGGATTTATCGAAATGCTCAAGGGGGTTTGCTTGCCTGATAGAAAGACGAAGGGGCACTGCTCCTCTGATAAGTACTCGGGAACACCTTCCGGAGCAGAACCTATCAATAAGAAACGGTGCCGGCAATCAATACACAAACAAATGCAACAATATGATGCATGAACATGGCATGTGCAAATGCTAGTGTTTGAGCTAATGCAAGTGGCTACCTAATTGGTTGAATCCCATTTGAATCAAAGATTCAAATGCAAATTCAAAATGAAGCATTCAAAATGCCCATATTATGTTTTCACTTATACAGCATGTATAAGTTGGTTTTTCATGCATGGAACTGGCATAAATGGATTCCTTTGCGTTTTTCTGATAATTTTTCATATATAAATTATTTCATTCTGAGCTACGGTTGAATTATTATGATTTTTCGAAGTTTAAGCAATATTCTAGAATTTCCTAAGTTAAAATAATTCCAGAAATCATTTATTGCGTCAGCTTGAGGTTAGCACTGCATCAGCAGGTCTACTGGGTTGACCCAGTCAAACCTGACCAGTGGGACCCACTGGTCAGTGACTAACTAAACTAACCTAGTTTAATTAGCACTAACCTAGGTTAAACTAATTAGTTTTAAACCTAAACTAGAGTGATTAACCGGGCGGGGCCCGCATGTCATGGACCCAGGGGAGGTCAAATCCCCTGGTCAACCAGGAAAACCTGATGGCGGCTCGACGCCGGCGAGGCCAGACGCGGTGGCACGGCACGCAAATGCGCTACAGGGAGCCATTTGGCGCGCGGAATGCAGCTACGGGGTGCTGGGACTCGCGCGCATCTGGTGGAGCGAACGGGAGGAGCTAGGGTGGCCGGAATCATGGCCGGCGATGAAGTTTGCGGCGGCCGGAGTTCGGCCAGGTGCGGGGACGCAGCTGCAGCGCTCGAGAGAGCGAGTTGGGGTGCGGGTTGGGTTCCTGGCGAGGTCTGGAGCACGTCCATGTGCGTAGGAGCGACGAACACGGCCTCTGGCCACGGCGGCGAGGAGCTCAGGCGGCGGTGCGAATCGGTCGCCGGTGGAACGGTGGCCAGAGAGGGAAATAGATCATGGGGAGAGAGGGGATAAGTAGAGGAGCTCACAGCGCATCGAAAGGAGTCGTTCGCGAGCTCGGGGAGGCACTGGATTGAGCGGAGCAACGAGGGGTAACTCCGGCGGCCGGCGATGGAAACGAAGATGGTGGCGTCGCTTCAGGCGTTCCGCGGGCGAGTGACTTGGTGGAGAGAGCGAGGGCGTTGAGGCGAAGCTCGTGGGCACGTCGGAGAGGCGAGGGGAAGGCTATGGCCGCGGTGGTGCTTGTCGGCGGCGACGGCAGCGCTTCGGCCATCGTGGGAGAGAGAAACAGAGGAGGAGGGACGAGGGAGAGTGAGAAGGGGTCGGGGAGGCTGCATGGCGTCTCCAGGGATGTCCAGAGGGAGGCGGCAAGCAGGAGGTGGCCAGACGCGCGCCGGCGTGCGTCGGCCACGCGCTCAACGTCCTCCTGGCGCGGTGGAGAAGACGACTGGCAGGGCCAGCTGGGCCGCATAGTGCCAGGCCTCAGGTAAGTGGCCCAGGTAAGAGTTTTTCCTTTTTTGTTTTCTTTTCTATTTCTGACATTTTCTGGCTTAAAATAAATACTAGCACAAAATAAAAATGTTGAGATTCCTTGTGACCACTAGTTATAATATACTAGAGGCCCTCACCAAATTCCAACATTTTTGGAGCCTTTAAAATATTTATATTATTTTAAACATCTCCAATTCAAATACATATGGGTTCATTCAAAAATCCAAAATGTTTAGCAAAAATGTGCATCACCTCTGGTTGTTGTTTGCATCATTTTCCAAAGACCATGAACATTTTTTAAGAGCATTTTGGGTTTATTGAAATTCCATTTTTTATTTGAACCTATTTGAATTTGCTTTGGTGCTAGGGTTTGAAACATCCCCATTTCAATTTCATTTGAAACTTAAACACGATGCACAAAGCAAGCCTAGATCATACCAGAACTAGGGATGTGACACTTTGGGTCCGTAGTTAGTAGCTAGATGGCTTCATCTCTTGATTCTCAATACAATGGTCTCTTGGAGATCCATATGATGTAACTATTTTGTGGTGTGTTTATTGGGATCGATGAACTTTGTGTTTATGATCAGATCTATCTTTTTATATCCATGAAAGTATTTGAGTTTCTTTGATCTCTTTTACGCATGATATCTTATAGCCTCATATTTATTCTCCGATATTTGGGTTTTGTTTGGCCAACTTGATCTATTTATCTTGCAATGGGAAGAGGTGCCCGGTAGTGGGTTCGATCTTACGGTGCTTGATCCCAGTGACAGAAAGGGAACCGGCACGTATGTATCGTTGCTACTAAGGATTAAAAGATGGGATCTATATCTACCGCCATAGATAAACGGATCTCGTCTACATCATGTCATCATTCTTATTGCATTACTCCGTTTTTCCATGAACTTAATACACTAGATGCATGCTGGATAGCGGTCGATGTGTGGAGTAATTAATAGTAGTAGATGCAGGCAGGAGTCGGTCTACTAATCTTGGACGTGATGCCTATGTAAAGATCATTACCTGGATATCGTCATAATTACTTGAGGTTCTATCAACTGCCCAACAGTAATTTAATTACCCACTATTTTCTATTTTTCTCGAGAGAAGCCACTAGTGGAACCTACGGCCGCCGGGTCTTCTTTCTCATATATTTGCCTTTGCCGTCTATTTTTCTCGTGCTTTCATTTTTAGATCTATTAAACCATAAATACAAAAATACATTGCTGCACTTTATTTTATTTGTGATCTATTATTTCAATCTATCACAACTTTCTCCCGTCCACGCACCGTTTGAGGTGACGTTAACCGAAAGGGATTGACAACCCCTTTAACACGTCGGGCTGCGAGTGGTTTTTATTTGTGTGTAGGGGGCTATTTACGTTGTGTTGCTTGGTTCTCCTACCGGTTCGATAACCTTCGTTTCATATCTGAGGGAAATACCTACCACCGTTGTGCTGCATCATCCCTTCCTCTATGGGGAAATACCGATGTAGCTTCAAGGGACATCATAGTTAAACTCCACCACCCCTTTGTTGATACCGATGTATTAGGAGTGAGATTATATCGACCAAAGGGGATGAATGTGAGATTCAATTTTTCTTTCGAAAGCTTTGAAACAAAACCCAATCACATTAGTGGAATAGAATATCAAACAAAATATACTGAATCAATCTACTTCTTCAGAAGCATATTCATCGAGAAAAGGATTGACAATAGTATGAGCTTGATAGATCACAGGTTTAACTACAATGAGAGTGATGCAACATGCAAACAGATGTAAAAAAAATGAGGCGCACCATGTTTGGTACTGAATGAAATGCTATAGAATGAATTCACAAGTGAATCATAAGAACTTTATGGTAACAAAAGAATACAGGCAATCATAATGAGAGGGATGAACACGGATACACAGGATGATGATAACAGAACAAAATGATCAAGTAATCTATCGGCATGGAGCACGAATAATAACTACTGAAGGAAATGCAGTAAAGTTGATATAACAAGTGGTGATCGATGGCGACAGAGAAATTTGGTAGACCCGTTCACCCTTCTTCCAAAGGGCTATGTTCGGTTGGAGGGGCTGTGACTTAACTAGGAAGACAAACTCTCTTCGCCCTATTCTGCTTCAACACAGAGATGATCATACTCAAGTTGAATTCACTCGTGGTAGATCCTTGTCGGTGATCTCCAAACCTTTGGTCGACCTTCGTGAACCACAATAACTCTTGGTTGTTGAAGATTAGGCTCGATGAAGAAACAACTCTTCAACACTCGAAGCTGAAACCTATCCGTATAGAGAGTGCGCAGCTCTCAAGAGTAATAGGTACAAGAACTCTGACTTAGAACTACTGTGATGCTAACCCGCTGTCTAAGTTTGGGCTCTTGACTTTTCTCTCGTGGATCTTAAAATCAAATCACTCGGAGAGGGGTTGCTCAAATCAATCTTCTCAGAAATCTATGCTACCTCTTGAGCACTGCGTTGGATTTCCCCGAAGAGGAGAGGATGATGCAGCAAAGTAGTGTAAGTATTTCCCTCGGTTTTTGAGAACCAGGGTATCAATCTAGTAGGAGGCTACGCGCGAGTCCCTCATACCTACGCAAAAACAATAGCTCAACGCAACCAACACACTTAGGGGTTGTCAATCCCTTCACGATCACTTACGAAAGTGAGATCTGATAGAGATGATAAATAATATTTTTGGTATTTTTGGTATAGAGATGCAAAGTAAAAGGTAAAAGCAAAGTAAAAGCAAAGCAATAATAAAGTAATGGAGATTGATATGATGAGAAAGAGACCTGGGGGCCATAGGTTTCACTAGTGGCTTTTCTCAAGAGCATATGTATTCTACAGTGGGTGAACAAATTACTGTTGAGCAATTGACAGAATTGAGCATAGTTATGAGAATATCTAGGTATGATCATGTATATAGGCATCACGTCCGAGACAAGTAGACCGACTCCTGCCTACATCTACTACTATTACTACACTCATCGACTGCTATCCAACATGCATCTAGAGTATTAAGTTAAAAACAGAGTAATGCCTTAAGCAAGATGACATGATGTAGAGGGATAGTTTCATGCAATATGATAAAAACCCCATCTTGTTATCCTCGATGGCTACAATACAATACGTGCCTTGCTGCCCCTTCTGTCACTAGGAAAGGACACCTCAAGATCGAACCCAAAGCTAAGCACTTCCCCCATGGCAAGAACAACCAATCTAGTAGGCCAAACCAAACTGATAATTCGAAGAGACTTGCAAAGATAACCAATCATACATAAAAGAATTCAGAGAAGATTCAAATATTATTCATAGATAGACTTGATCATAAACCCACAATTCATCGGTCTCAACAAACACACCGCAAAAAGAAGATTACATCAAATAGATCTCCACGAGAGAGGGGGAGAACATTGTATTGAGATCCAAAAAGGGAGAAGCCATCTAGCTACTAACTATGGACCCGTAGGTCTGAAATAAACTACTCACACTTCATCGGAGGGGCTTCGATGATGTTGTAGAAGCCCTCCGTGATCGATGCCCCTTCTGATGGAGCTCCGGAACAGGCCCCAAGATGGAATCTCATGGATACAGAAAGTTGCGGCGATGGAATTAGGTTTTTGGCTCCATCTCCGATCGTTTGGGGGTACGTAGGTATATATAGGAGGAAGAAGTACGTCGGTGGAGCTTCGAGGGGCCCACGAGGCAGGGGGCACGCCCTGGGGGGCGCCCTCCACCCTCGTGATCGCCTCGTGGCTTTCTTGATGGAGGGTCCAAGTCTCCTGGATCTTATCTGATGAGAAAATCACGTTTCCGAAGGTTTCATTCCGTTTGGACTCCGTTTGATATTCTGTTTCTCCGAAACACTGAAATAGGCAAAAAAAGCAATTCTGGGCTGAGCCTCCGGTTAATAGGTTAGTCCCAAAAATAATATAAAAGTGGAAAATAAAGCCCAATATAGTCCAAAACAGTAGATAATATAGCATGGAGCAATCAAAAATTATAGATACGTTGGAGACGTATCAAGTATCCCCAAGCTTAATTACTGCTCGTCCTCAAGTAGGTAAATGATAATAAAAAGAATTTTTGATGCGAAGTGCTACTTGGCATAATTTTAATGTAATTCTTCTTAATTGTGGTATGAATATTCAGATCTGAAAGATTCAAGGCAAAAGTTCATATTGACATAAAAATGATAATACTTCAAGCATACTAACGAAGCAATTATGTCTTCTCAAAATAACATGGCCAAAGAAAGTTCATCCCTACAAAATCATATAGTTTAGTCATGTTTCATTTTCATCACACAAGAATGCTCTCATCATGCACAACCCCGATGACAAGCCAAGCAATTGTTTCATACTTTAGTAATCTCAGACCTATAAACTTTCACGCAATATATGAGCGCGAGCCATGGACATAGCACTATGGGTGGAATATAATATAATGAGGGGGTTATGTGGAGAAGACAAAAAAGGATAAAGTCTCACATCAACGAGGCTAATCAATGGGCTATGGAGATGCCCACCGATTGATGTTAATGCAAGGAGTAGGGATTGCCATGCAACGGATGCACTAGAGCTATAAATGTATGAAAGCTCAACAAAAGAAACTAGTGGGTGTGCATCCAACTTGCTTGCTCACGAAGACCTAGGGCACTCGAAGAGGCCCATTGTTGGAATATACAAGCCAAGTTCTATAATGAAAAATTCCCACTAGTATATGAAAGTGATAACATGAGAGACTCTCTACTATGAAGATCATGGTGCTACTTTGAAGCAAAAGTGTGGTAAAAGGATAGTAACATTTTCCCTTCTCTCTTTTTCTCTCATTTTTTGGGCCTTTTTTATGGCCTTTCTCTTTTTTTGGGGGCCTTCTCTTATTTTATGGCCTTTCTTTTTTTATTCCTCACTTGGGACAATGATCTAATAATGATGATCATCACGCTTCTATTTATTTACAACTCAATGATTACAACTCGATACTAGAACAAAGATGACTCTATATGAATGCCTCCGGCGGTGTACCGGGATATGCAATGAACCAAGAGTGACATGTATGAAAGAATTATGAACGGCGGCCTTGCCACAAATACTATGTTAACTACATGGTCATGCTAAGCAATATGACAATGATGAATGTGTCATGATTAACGGAATGATGGAAAGTTGCATGGCAATATATCTCGGAATGGCTATGGAAATGCCATAATAGGTAGGTATGGTGGCTGTTTTGAGGAAGATATAAGGAGGTTCATGTGTGAAAGAGCGTATCATATCATGGGGTTTGGATGCACCGGCGAAGTTTGCACCAACACTCAATGTGAGAAAGGGCAATGCACGGTACCGAAGAGGCTAGCAAGGATGGAAGGGTGAGAGTGCGTATAATCCATGGACTCAACATTAGTCATAAAGAACTCACATACTTATTGCAAAAATCTATAAGTCATCAAAAACCTCGGCACTACGCGCATGCTCCTAGGGGGATAGATTGGTAGGAAAAGACCATCGCTCATACCCGACCGCCACTCATAAGGAAGACAATCAAATAACACCTCATGTTTCAAATTTGTTGCATAATGTTTACCATACGTGCATTCTACGGGACTTGCAAACTTCAACACAAGTATTTCTCAATTTCACAACTACTCAACTAGCATGACTTTGATATTATTACCTCCATATTTCAAAACAATCATCAAGCATCAAACTTTCTTAGTATTCAACACACTTGACGGTGTCCTGGACTAGGAGGTACTCACCACGTCGTCTCCCGATATGTTAGATTGCGCCGAGGACACCCATGGCCGTATACTCATGGGCCAGTTCGGACAGCTGCCTCATACATGGAAGATTCCACAGGACTTGGTGATCAAGACAAGGACTCCTTCCCACCGGCGTATTCCGCTAGGACTCTTGTTATCCTAGGCCTCTGGTGCATTATATAAACTGAGTCCAGGCTAGTCAATAGATATATACAACAATCATACCATAGGCTACCTTCTAGGGTTTTAACCTCTACGATCTCGTGGTAGATCAACTCTTGTAATACTCATATCATCAATATCAATCAAGCAGGACGTAGGGTATTACCTCCATCAAGAGGGCCCGAACCTGGGTAAACATCGTGTCCCCTGCCTCCTGTTACCATCGATCCTAGACGTACAGTTTGGGACCCCCTACCCGAGATCCGCCGGTTTTGACACCGACATTGGTGCTTTCATTGAGAGTTCCGCTGTGTGATCGGCAAAAGGATCAATGGCTCACCCGCAGGTCAACTATGACGCCGGCATCTTCATCGCCGGCTCGACAGAGGACCGTGCTCCATCTCCGATCATCATGTTCGGACCGGGGCCTTTTTCAACATCAACTCTGATCTCTATCATGATCATAGAGGAGTCATCCATGGAGCTCGAGGGCTCAACGTCAACATTGCCCTCGGGCGGCCGTGCTATTTTTATGGACAGAGAACTAGTATTCACCATCACCATCTCCTCGAGCGTCGGTTTGACAATTTCTTCGGTGGAATAGTGCGGAATTATGTCTACAACATCCATGAAAAATTTCGTCGAGTTCCGATGGAGGAATCCCCGACAATCTACGATATACCGGAGCCCTGTCAAATCTTGACGGGAATCTGGACGAGTTGAGGGCGTGGTCTCCAGAGCCCAGCTCGGAGGTCCTTCGGAAGATCCAACCGTTCATCTACTGCGGAATTCCCATATCTACCACCTCTCCAAATTTCATCTCGATCCGACGGTTCAAACTCCGGGAATCTTCCGATGAGTGGACCAATTTTCGGATCCATTTTCTGCATGAATACGGATCCGACCCGAATTCAAGTTTCTTTATGAATGTGATATTGGACAACCTTTTTAGAGTAATTCTCTTCTAGGGTATTGTGCATTGTTTTTAAACACGTGCTCGTAAATTTTTAAGCCTCCCCTGAGGTCATCTTCATCATCATGCTGGTGTCAAACCAGTCCGGCAATATTGCTCCAAGGCTGCCGACCTGCACTAGACACGTCGTCACTTTGTTGAGCCGAGCTCAACTTCTTCGGATCATCATCTCGGCAAGCCGAACAAGAGTCTGGCATCGCGAAGTATAAATCATTACCAACATCGCCGCCCAATGGGTTACACAGAGCGGGCATACTGGCATCGCCGCACGGTCACTTCATCAAGCGGCATCGACCACGTCACGACCTGCATCCGCAGGGCCGCACTATTGCTTCTTCAAGCTGGTGTCCATCACGCCGACCTACTTTGACTCATAGGATGACATCGAGGCTTCGACATCTTGGCTGGACCGGGGGCTTCGCCATCTCTTCATCAACCTACTCCGGAGGCTCCGTCACGTTAGCTGGACCGAGGGCTTGGCGTCGGCGAGCCAACCTTTGCCAGCATCGCCATACCGTCGCTTTATCGCCCATCAGGCAATGGGCGTGCGGATCGAGTCCCAATTTTCGGAATCACCTTTCTTCGGATTGCTACAACAAATAAAACAGGTGCTATTAATCACCTTTCTTCGGATCACCTTTTTTGCTTGTTCGGGTTCATTTTTTCCAAGGAATTATTACTCTGGTTTGTTCATCATATGTACACCGGTCTATCAAATGATGGCCGCATTAACGAGGTCGCATGGTGGTTCGGTCAGTTTCCGTACATGGTCCGGCAAATACCGCATCCGGAACTCGGACCGACCTGTGAATTCAGGCTTTGCCACGCCTTTACCGCATCACGCCGACACCCTGTATCGACATTGACTTCGACGCCAGGCCATATTTCTTTTATTACTCACTTTGCATAAATTATTTAATATGCAACGATTTTTATTTATTTATTATTATTACTATTATCTCCGGTTTGCACTATTTTTTGTGCACAGGAAAATGATCTGGGTTGGGCAGTATCGTCAACTCGGCGTACTGACATACCACGTCACCTCGGCTAGACGGGGGGCTTCGTCAACACTTCGTTACCCCATGCCAGGGACTTCGGCATCACTCTACCGGCCCGCATTGACTGTGCTATGTCACCACTTCGGAGTGTCGAGCTCTTTGCTCCGCCACCTTGGGACCGGCTTGGGGGATGGAACCTTGTCCCGCATCAAGCTCGGGCCGCGTCATCAATACCGAACACATTAACCAGCTAAGTTTCCTTAATGCTCAAAGTTTTAAATTTTTAACTTGTGTTCGGTTCGACCAAGCATTATACCTTTTTGAAAAAAAAAGTTGCTTGTAGAGAATCTCCTTGTCAAAACTTTGTTTGTGACACACAAATTCAAATACCCCGTTTACTTGGGGGCTCCCTTGATGGAACTTTTCCTCTTGCATATGATTATACTTGTACGGCTTCATTCCTTGTTCGTGTATTACGCCACAATATGCACCATATTGACCTAAGCAATTTGCAAGATGGGTTGCCTGGCTCCTGTGCTTACCCCTACGTTCCTGATTGTTCGGCTAGGGAGTATAGGGAGCACCTCTGTGATTGTCACGACCGGGTCAACCGAGCTCTGACCTCAGACTGGGTGAAGCCGAAAGCTAGCGCTCTTATTGTTTTCAATCATGGTCGGCACACAATGGAACTCATGAGTACAAAAAATCTATTGCACAAGTCTCATAGTAATAATGAGCACCGAAGAAAGGTATCGGTGGGGGTACTATTTTCTTCGAAGATTCTTCTTACACTTCGTTAGTAATATAGCATAAGTTCCCTGAGCGCGCTTTGTCTGTTACAGCCTTATGGCCTGATTACCTAGTCGGAAACACCATCGATACTCTCGACAGGCGGAGTACATGACACTTTTCGGCCCTTGGCCGAAGAGGGAGAAGCCGACGGTCGGTTAAGACGCATTTAAAGTTTGGGTGAACACAAATATGATATAAGTACTTCGGTACATACAATCATTATACATAAAATTCTTACCCAAGTCACTTGGAGGCTCTTAAAATTTATATATGAGCTGTAAATGTGTTTTCTTCTTAGTCATTGTCAAAACACGACAGAAGCACAATTTTTTCTTTCTCTTCCAATTTTAGGATTGGCACCGAACACTTGATCTTGTTCGGACGTCATGTTTTTATTGACGTTTTTTGGTTAGCTTTTTGGCACTTTTAAACTATTTGTGTGTTTCCAGCACAAGTCTCACAGTGCAATGCCGGACACCTTTATAGATTCGGCAAAAACATTCTCAGATCTCACTATATATGCATTGGTTTCGAATTGTGTCTTCGGTCAATAGTTGGGTTGCCCGGCTCCTGCGCTTGCCTCCTACGTTCCGCTTTGTTCGGCTAGGTGTGCAAAGGGAGAAACACTGCGATTGTGCTTCCAGCTCACATGGTTAAGCACCTCAGTGGAAAAAGCCGAAAACTGACTGTCACAATAAGCGTAAACTGGTCAGCGATCCGATGACGGTGTTAAATGACGGGCCATTCATAACAATGGCCGAAGTGTTTACGGCTTGACCTTGACTGTCGACGAACACTACCGGGGGCTATGAACTGGCCTCCAAAACTAAATCCTCGATATTTTGCTCTTACATTAGAGCTGAGGTTTCATGATCATGCTTAGCATGACAACCCAAAGAAAGGAACCGATAGCAGGACTATTTTCTTTGGAAGACATTTCTTATGTTAAATAGTAATATAACATATCTCTCTGCGTACCTTTTTTTATAAAACCGTATGGCCAGATTGCCTTGTTTTGTCGTAAATCTTTGCCCTCATAAAGGCTTTATAAAGTAGGACAAACACTCCTCGGCTACTAGCCGAGGAGGTGGAAGCCGATGGTCGGTCAACAAAGTTTTGTACAATGCGGATCCGAGCATTAAGGATGTAAAGTACTTGGATACATAGTCATTACACATAATTTGTGATTTTACTATGGATATCTATCCTTAATTCGGCCACCCGTGCCCGCATTAAGGCTCGGTGGCTACTGGGCTTTGGGCTTATTATTTACAAATATTAAAGGGGCACATCGATCCCCTGATCTGGTGTTGCCACCCGACCAGTGTCTCGGGGGCTACTGCATTGCCTGTCCAATGCAGAAAATTTTAAGTGCAATACAGTTTCTGAGGAGATTATGATCCTCAGGTTGGTTGGCCGCACCCAACCTGAGTCTCGAGGATTGAGCACGCCGCTTTTTGTATCCCGAAGTATTCTGCCGAGCTAGGACTTGATTCTCAGGCCGATTTTGCAAATCAACCCGAGTCTCAGCGGCTACTGGGATCAGTGGTCTTACATCATACTTCAAGTGCATCTCGGGTTTTAAACCGATACACACGTTGAGGGTTACTGGCTATATATCTCGGCAAAGAATAAATTGCACCAATCAAAAATATTGACAAAAAATTGGTCCATAGTCGGGGTGGTGCACCACCTCAGAAGCAGTCCAGCATAAAGCTCGGCCGCTAGTGGCTGGCTCCATAGAGGACATTTCCAGCATTAAGCTCGGCTAAACTCCTTCAACCTTTTTGGACCAAGATGATCTATGACATCTTAGATATAGTCCGGCGTTGGAGCTCGGATACATTTCGGCGTTGGAGCTCGGAAGCAGTCCAGCATTGGTGCTCGGCTGCAAAAGATACCTCGAATTCAGTCCGGCGTTAGAGCTCGGACGCAAGAGGACACTGCCTCCCGGGAACAACTTCAAACCCGAGGTGAGGCATAAATATAACAAGGCATTGAGAAAGGCCAAAAACTTAAAGGGGCTCCTCAGATACCCAACGTGCAAACTCGTCGAATGCATTTCGGCGATCCTCAAGATCGAAGATGAGAAGATTTGCTGAACCAGTTTTCAGGACCGACAACTGAAGATGAAGAACAGTTCAGAAGAATCGAGGAGCGTCCCTATCTTGAAGACCGGTTCAGGGGGCTACTGACGGTGTCCTGGACTAGGGGGTACTCACCACGTCGTCTCCCGATCTGTTAGATTGGGCCGAGGACCCCCATGGCCATATACTCATGGGCCAGTTCGGACAGCTGCCGCATACATGGAAGATTCCACAAGACTTGGTGATCAAGACAAGGACTCCCCCCCCCACCGGCGTATTCGGCTAGGACTCTTGTTATCCTAGGCCTCTGGTGCATTATATAAACCGAGGCCAGGCTAGTCGATAGATATATACAACAATCATAGCATAGGCTAGCTTCTAGGGTTTTAGCCTCTACGATCTCGTGGTAGATCAACTCTTGTAATACTCATATCATCAATAGCAATCTAGCAGGACGTAGGGTATTACCTCCATCAAGAGGGACCGAACCTGGGTAAACATCGTGTCCCCTGCCTCCTGTTACCATCGATCCTAGATGCACAGTTCGGGACCCCCTACCCGAGATCCGCCGGTTTGGACACTGACAACACTCATAAGAAAGTTTTATTATTAATCTTGCATACCAAGCATATTAGGATTTTAAGAAAATTACCATGCTAATAAGACTCTCAAAATAATCTAAGTGAAGCATGAGAGATCAATAGTTTCTATAAAACAAATCCACCACCGTGCTCTAAAAGATATAAGTGAAGCACTAGAGCAAAACTATAAAGCTCAAAAGATATAAGTGAAGCACATAGAGTATTCTATCAAATTCCAAATCATGTATGGCTCTCTCAAAAGGTGTGTATAGCAAGGATGATTGCGGTAGACTAACAAGCAAAGACTCAAATCATAAAAGACGCTCCAAGCAAAACACATGTCATGTGGTGAATAAAAATATAGCTCCAAGTAAAGTTACTAATAGAAGTAGACGAAAGAGGAGATGCCTTCCGGGGCATCCCAAAGCTTTGGCTTTTAGGTGTCCTTAGATTATCTTGGGGGTGCCATGGGCATCCCCAATCTTAGGCTCTTGCCACTCCTTGTTCCATAATCCATCAAATCTTTACCCAAAACTTGAAAACTTCACAACACAAAACTTAAAGTAGAAAGTCTCATGAGCTCCGTTAGCGAAAGAAAACAAAAGACCACTTCAAGGTACTGTAATGAACTCATTCTTTATTTATATTGGTGTTAAACCTACTGTATTCCAACTTTTCTATGGATTATTAATTATTTTACTAGCCATAGATTCATCAAAATAAGCAAACAACACACGAAAAACAGAATCTGTCAAAAACAGAAGAGTCTGTAGTAATCTGTAGCTAGCGCAAGATTTGGAACCCCAAAAGTTCTAAAATAAATTTCTGGACGTGAGGAATTTATCTATTAATTATCTTCAAAAATAATCAACTAAATAGCACTTTCCAAATAAAAATTACAGCAGTTCTCGTGAGCGCTAAAGTTTATGTTTTTTACAGCAAGTTCAACAAGACTTTCCCCAAGTCTTCCCAACGGTTCTACTTGGCACAAACACTAATTAAACACAAAAAACACAACCAAAACAGAGGCTAAATAATTTATTTATTACTAAAATGGAGCAAAAAGCAAGGAATAAAAACAAAATTGGGTTGCCTCCCAACAAGCGCTATCGTTTAACGCCCCTAGCTAGGCATAACAAGCAAGGATAGATCTAGGTATTGCCATCTTTGGTAGGCAATTCTTCAATGAGGCATCTATCTCCCTTAGGAATTTATTTCTTTCTAGTGATTATCAAACTCTTAGGCACAAGATCGAAAAATTCATTTGTAGCAATTGGTTCCTTAATGATAGCAAAAAGATTGGGATGAATACTTATAGATTTAAGATCCACAGTTTCCTTACTAGATGATTCACCCTTGTTTTTAGGAACATACATAAGCTTGGCAATTTTAGTAGGAGGACTTGGAGTATTCTTTACAGAAGAAAAAGCAGTTCCGAAGTTCATAATGATACCCTCAAGTTTATCGCTTCTAGTGGAATCTAGATTTATTTTCTCACTAACTATGGGTTCCTTTTCCTGAATATTTTTCAAAGTCATTCCTACCTTAGATCCATATTGGGTAATTTGATTGTGGATCTTTTTATCTATAGTTTCAATTAATTCAATGGTAGCAACTTTATTTTCAATAATTTCAAGTCTTTTCATAACATGCTCCAAAGTTAACATAGTTCCATTAACCAAAAGAGGTGGTGAGCCAAATAAATCTATAATAGCATTATAAGAATCAAAAGTATGGCTACCCAAGAAATTCCCTATGGTAATGGTATCAAGGATATATCTACCCCAAGGATTGAAGAAGATTGCTTCCTGGTAGATCTATTTTGAGCATTGCAAATTCTATACCAAGCATCTTTTAGATTTTCTCCCTCCCTTTGTTTAAAATTTAGAATTTCATTCTCGGGAGACAACGGAGAATATATGAGACTAGCCATGATGACAAGCAAACAAACTAACACACGAGCAAACAAAATGCAAATGGGCAAAAAGAGGCAAATAGATAAGGAGGATAGAGAGAGAGAGGGCAAATAAAACGGCAAGTGTGAAGTGGGGGAGAGGAAAACGAGAGGCAAATGGCAAATAATGTAATGCGGGAGATAGGGATTGTGATGGGTACTTGGTATGTTGACTTTTGCGCAGACTCCCCGGGAACGGCGCCAGAAATTCTTCTTGCTACCTTTTGAGCACTGCGTTCGATTTCCCCGAAGAGGAGAGGATGATGCAGCAAAGTAGCGTAAGTATTTCCCTCAGTTTTTGAGAACCAAGGTATCAATCTAGTAGGAGGCTACGCGCGAGTCCCTCGTACCTACACAAAAACAGTAGCTCAACGCAACCAACGCGCTTAGGGGTTGTCAATCCCTTCACGATCACTTACAAAAGTGAGATCTGATAGAGATGATAAATAATATTTTTGGTATAGAGATGCAAAGTAAAAGGTAAAAGAAAAGTAAAAGCAAAGAAATAATAAAGTCATGGAGATTGATATGATGAGAAAGAGACCCGGGGGCCATAGGTTTCACTAGTGGCTTCTCTCAAGAGCATAAGTATTCTATGGTGGGTGAACAAATTACTGTTGAGCAATTGACAGAATTGAGCATAGTTATGAGAATATCTAGGTATGATCATGTATATAGGCATCACGTCCGAGACAAGTAGACCGACTCCTGCCTGCATCTACTACTATTACTCCACTCATCAACCGCTATCCAGCATGCATCTAGAGTATTAAGTTGAAAACAGAGTAACGCCTTAAGCAAGATGACATGATGTAGAGGCATAGTTTCATGCAATATGATAAAAAAAACCCCATCTTGTTATCCTCGATGGCAAAAATACAATACGTGCCTTGCTGCCCCTTCTGTCACTTGGAAAGGACACCGCAAGATCGACCCCAAATCTAAGAACTTCTCCCATGGCAAGAACAACCAATCTAGTAGGCCAAACCAAACTGATAATTCGAAGAGACTTGCAAAGATAACCAATCATACATAAAAGAATTCAGAGAAGATTCAAATATTATTCATAGATAGACTTGATCATAAACCCACAATTCATCGGTCTCAACAAACACGCCGCAAAAAGAAGATTACATCGAATAGATGTCCACGAGAGAGGGGGAGAACATTGTATTGAGATCCAAAAAGAGAGAAGAAGCCATCTAGCTACTAACTATGGAGCCGTAGGTCTGAAATAAACTACTCACACTTCATCGGAGGGGCTTGGATGATGATGTAGAAGACCTCCATGATCGATGCCCCTTCCGGCGGAGCTCCGGAACAGGCCCCAAGATGGGATCTCGTGGATACAGAAAGTTGTGGCGGTGGAATTAGGTTTTTGGCTCCGTCCCCGATCGTTTGGGGGTATGTAGGTATATATAGGAGGAAGAAGTACGTCGGTGGAGCTTCGAGGGGCCCACGAGGCAGGGGGCGCGCCCTAGGGGGGCGCCCTCCACCCTCGTGACCACCTCGTGGCTTTCTTGACGGAGAGTCCAAGTCTCCTGGATCCTATCTGATGAGAAAATCATGTTTCCGAAGGTTTCATTCCATTTGGACTCCGTTTGATATTCTGTTTCTCCGAAACACTGAAATAGGCAAAAAACAGCAATTCTGGGCTGGGCCTCCTGTTAATAGGTTAGTCCTGAAAATAATATAAAAGTAGAAAATAAAGCCCAATATAGTCCAAAACAGTAGATAATATAGCATGGAGCAATCAAAATTTATAGATACGTTGGAGACGTATCAATCTTAAGTGGAGTAGACAACGGACAAAGTTGGAGCAGGGTGGCTCTTTATAGCCATAGACTTACTAGATGGGAAATGACTAAATTAGACATCGGGTCCAGCCAGTGGCCAATGACACAATTCCAATGGTCAGATTTGCACACAACGGTAACATTTCTTGTGGAGCAAGAAATGCTAACTCCTCGGTCCAAGGCAAATCTCTTGTAGTGAAGAAGATCACAGTCTCTTGCTGGCAAGTAGTTGCTCGGAGCACAAAGATATTTCTCTCGCATCTTTCATAGATTTTGGCCCAGCATAACAGCAGATCTAAGCATCGAGAACCTATATCCCTCTTAATAGTACGGAGGTTCTATGAATCAAAAGACTAAAAGAAGAACGATGAAATGAATAATACATCTTCACTCTTTCTTCGACTTCCATCGCTGCAGTCAATTTCTTTGGATGACAGTACTGAATCAAAAGCTTTGCTTCAGTAGATAACTTTCGAGGGGTCCATCTCTTCACATCAATCTCCTCGACTCGAGAACTTCAACAAATATAGATCGTTCTTCTGTGCAACACAGATGTTCCTCGGTGAAGTTCTTCAAATTCAGCACTGGAGACAGCATTCTCTTCGGTTGTGTATGGACTTTTTCTCTCTGTTATGAACTAGCAAACAAATCATTCCATACCTGTTTCTATCAACATTCTCCAAAACACAAGGTAGGCAGATATTCACCAATAGTCTCCCCCTTTTTGGACGATTGTTTACAAAATAGATCTCATCAAATGATAGGTAATGAATGGAATATAATGCAAAGAATAATGAAAGTCATGATATAACTACGAAGATAAAGTATTCTCCCCCTTAAGGTGTGCTTCAGATTTCAAGGGCTCGGTGAAAAGCGATATTACTCTTCGTATGAGTGCCATTGACAACAGATCATATGCTCGAGTTCTTTCAATGTACTCGATACCGTCTGAGGTAGTTCCTGTCACAAAATCTTCGAAGAAGGTATGATGTAAAATAATCGTTGAACGAATTGTGGCAAGGATATATCATGTAGGTATTCTCAGAACACAATTTGAATCCACGCGAGATGTGGTTTTCCTGCATGTTAGGCCCTAGGTAGCCCTCTGTAATGCAGTCATTCCATGGAGGAGTGAATGCAAACAGAATCTGGTATTTTCTTCGGATGTTTTCATGGTTGAACCATTTTTCGCCCAGTGACGACAAATCTTTTGTAGTCTGTTGTTCCTCTCTTGAGCAGTTTCTACTCTAGGTGGAGTCTTGGAGGTTTCTAGATTAGACATCTCAGCCGCGGTGTTCCTCTCTCAACCGCGACCACCCTTCTTGGGATTTCCATCAGAGAAGAGTGTTTTGGAGTAGCTGACACGTTCATCTTCTAGTAACAGACAGGTTTTCAATAGTGCATTTCTTTACCCAAATTTGTGTCATGGGAAAACACGACCACCCATGGGAGCATCGGCCCCTTGTGGTTCGGCAAGGGGGTGGGGGTGGGGATAGCACATTGCACAAAGAGTGGGGGCGTAGAGCAGCACGACAGCGATCAAACGGGTAGTTTTTACCAGGTTTGGGCTGCCACGAGGCATAAAACCCTACTCCTGCTTTGGTGGATTGATGAGAGGACCGTGGTGCAGACGCGTCGCTCTAGACCGACAAGGTTGCCTCGGGGCAAGAGCAGTCTCGTGTGTATGAGTGTACAAGAGTCACAATCCTTTCTAAGGTTGCCTAGGCCCTCCTTTTATAGATAAGGGGGTCACCACAATGGCAAATCAGTCATTGCGTACTGATCAAATAGCAAACAATGCTATCATACCTAACTCTGCAGACATGACAAGGTGCATTAAATTCGCCGCTTAGTGTCACATCATGGAGGAGCCCGACAAGCCTTGACGTACCGTTCCGCCACCTTCTCACCTGCCTGCGTGACATGTCTCTGGAAAAGTGTCATTTGGAGGTGATTTCCTTAGGAATTGGCTGCCATGTGCCAAATATCAGCCACTTAGTCACTTGGGGGCTCGACACCGCACTGATCGGTGACTTGCGTTGCTGTGAGGTGGAGCGGTGGAGCTTTGGTGGGGTAATCCACCCTCGGCATCCTCGGAAAGCCTGCCGGGGTGGTCTTGAGACTTGTCTTCGGGGTAATCTCGACCTTGCCAGCCTCGCCTGCCCGACAAGGGAGGTTTTTCCTTAGTGATATCTCGCTCCTTTGGATGGTCTTGGTCTTCTTGATTGGCCCTTTGATTTCTCAAAGGGCTATCTCTTCTGCTGAGCCTTGTCTTGAGTGTTGCAACCTTGCTCTTGAGCCTTTATACAGTCTGGGCAACACACCTAGGGTTTGTTGCACCGACAGGAGCCCCCGGGCCTGGCCTGAATGCATTGCTGAGCATCGTCGGGGTAGGCCCTATCAAGTACACAGGCGACGAGGCTGCGGTAGTTCGTCCTTTGATATATTCTTTGCTTCTTCATTAACCTGTGATTGAGTCAGTTTCTAGTTTCCCCATGCGTCACGTAACGCCAATTGCAGTGGGTCCATCTTTGTAATGGCCCGTGAATGACTTTAACGCACAGGGGAGTAACTGCCAATTCACTCTTCCGACCACGTCCTTATCCCTTACCACGTATGCTGCATGCATTGAGTGGGCTAGGTAACGGAAGCGTGTGGTGCAGGAGAGAGCGTCATGGCAGGGGCCCGGTCTTCTTGGATTGGTGGAGAGGGATGGTGGTTTTTACCCTTAAGCGATGAGCCAGCCCCTGGCCTTGTTTTCCCTATAAAAGGGGACGTGAGCTGGGGTGCAGGCTCACACAAATCCTCCACCCTCCCCCATGTCTTCTGGTTCTATATCTTCATCATGGTGAGGGGACGGGAAGAAGGGTGCGTTCATGCCTTTGTTGAGATAGGGTCCCCTTCCCGTCCTCGCACAATGCTTCCAGCCTAGAGTGGCGGCCCAATGCCTAGCGCGGGTACAAAAGGCCTTAGGTGGGCGCAGGGGCGGCGCGACGGCAACATTGGAGGTAGCGGCTTCGGCGTGTTTGTTGCTGGACCACCCGCGGTCCCAACCCTAGTGAGGGGCCACGTAGGCGACACCACGCCGAAGTGCATAATAGACTCAAAGTGTGGTAGTCGACCGTGGACTATCCTTTCTTTGCCTGTGACGATGAAGGGAGACCGCGGAAGCGGTTCACCATCGGTTACGGTAGATCCCCTCTTGTGGAGTACTGCTTATCTTGTGTACCGGTGGGTTCCTTGTGCCCGTGCATGCTTCTTTAGGGGATGGCATCCCTATAGCTTCGGGTCGACGGAGATGACCATGCTCTCCGTCGAGTCTCTCGGAGCGCTCGGCGCCTGCCCTGGCCGCCGCGACAAGGACTCAGGCAACGGCAGGTGTGCCTCTTCAAGCGATAGCGACGAGGAGTGTGGCGGAAACCCATGTTGCGTCAAGAGCGAGGACGACCGCTCGGACATGGCATGACCGCCGGCAGCACTGTCATCACCGACTGGGCCTGAGGAGCGCCAGCATCTACACCTGTCCTCCAGTTTCTTCCTCCTAGACCAGGAACGACACCCTCCTGGTCCTGGCGAGGCGTCGAATCCCAGCTAGGTCTTCCCTCCATCTCCTTTGTCTCCCCCGCGGTTTCGAGGAGGGGAGGGACAGAGCAAAGGCATCACGAGCACTTATCTTTTGCTAGTCTAAAATATGTAAGCAACTGCCAAACTTTAGTCTAAATTATGTAATCTTTGTTATCCATGTTTGTGTTCTGTAAGATCTGTACTTGCTTATCAGCATATTAATGAAAAAGACAATCCTTGCTTGGTACTTGTGCATGTATTATGTCCATGCAGAGGTGAGACACCTCTATACATTTAAGTAAATAAGTTTTCACCGACAGGCTATCCTGCCGGTGCCCTTAGTTTGTTGCCGCGGGGCTAGGACTACCAGGCACAAACTGGAACAAGGGACAAGCCCCTCACCAAACCTTTATCAAAGTCCTCTGCGACCACCCTAACTGAAGCAATATTCGAGTCAAAGGATGGGATCACCTATGTTTCAAAGGTGGCGTGGTTTTCATATGCACAAATTTCACTTTACAGAACAAGTGTGGATAAGAAGGAACTTATCTGTTCGGCTTGCCGGGGACCTCTATGTAGGCTTGTCTTGATTCCTTCTCTTCGGGACCGAGTCCGTGGCAAGAACCCTACAGCTTAGTGAAGATGAAAACAAAGCTACAAAGGGTGACATGGAGCTTCGGCAACGCTTGTACAAAAGGGTGGCTTCCGGGTAGGGCCTGACAGCTGTGCCTTACGGGTAGAACTTACGGAGATCTCAATGTTCCATGAGTTTTGCAATTGAATGCCATCTCTGGTGTCCAGATGGACCGCGCCTAGTCTGGTAACTCGTACTATCGGGTAAGGGCCTTCCCACTTCGGGGTCAACTTGTTTGCACCCTTGGCGGACTGAACATGCCTAAGGACAAGGTCGCCTTCCTCAAAGCTCCGAGCATGAACCCTGCGGCTATCATAGTGATGCAGGGCTTGCTGGTACCGTGCAGCACGCGTAGCAGCCCGGAGATGGTTCTCCTCAATTAGCACAGCGTTGTCACGCTATTGCTGTTCTTGCGCTACTTCATCGTAGGCAAGTACTCGAGGTGATCCATATATGAGTTTTGTGGGGATAACTTCTTATGCCCCATAGACTAGAGAGAAGGGAGTCTGACCGGTAGCGCGATTTGGTGTCGTACGGAGGGACCAAAGAACCACCGACAGCTTGTCGATCCATCGCCTGACACACTTCTGCAGCCTATCAAATGTTCTTGTCTTGAGTCCTAGCAGCACTTTAGCATTCGCCCCCTCAGCTTGTCCGTTGCTTCAGGGATGGGCAACAGAGGCAACTGAGATCTTGCTTCCAAAGGCATGAATGTATTGCATGAAGGCGTGACTTGTGAACTGGGTGCCATTGTCAGTGAAGATCCTAGCAGGTACTCCGAAACGGCACACCAATCCTTTCAAGAACTTGATAGTTGACTGTGGGGTCAGCTTCCTTGCGGGCTCCACTTCCGGCCAGTTTGTAAACTTGTTGATTGCAACGTACAAGAATTCAAAGCCCCCGGTAGCGCGGGGGAAGGGGCCCAAGATGTCGAGCCCCCAGACCGAAAATGGCCATGAAAAAGGGATTGTTTGGACAGTTTGAGCAGGCTGATGGTTATTCTTGGAGTGGAATTGGCAGGCTTCACACTTGGTGACTAGCTCAATTGCATCTTGGAGGGCTGTGGGCCAGTAGAAACCTTGTTGGAAAGCTTTTCCAGCTAAGGCCCTTGATCCATGTGGGAGCCACACATACCCTTGTCTATTTCTGCCAGCAGTCCCTTTGCTTCTTCCTGGAAAATGCACTTCAATTCACACCGTTGGGCCTTCTTCTATATAGCGTGTCATCAACAAACTGATACATACTGGCCCTCCGGGCTACTCTTTTAGCTTCTTCTTTCTCTTTGGGAAGTTCTCCTGTTTGGAGGAAATGGACTATGTGTCGTGCCCAAGTTGGAGCCTGAGGCTCAACAACGAGGACCAGTGGCACCTCCTCGATCAGGGAGCGCATGCCTCAACAACAAAAGTTGGTATTTTGGCGGGAGGGTGCATCTCACCGATCGAAGGGGAGTTGTTCTTACCAAGCTCTCTACCGGGGGCTTCGGGAAGCTCTGTCAGGAGAGGCTTACCGGAGTCCAGTTTCCTCCTCTTTCTGGCTATTCACTACTGCAAGATGCTGCTAATGCGACACTATGATCAGATACCCTTCGACAAAACTGTGTGCGATGCCATAATCGCAAACGGTGGTGTAAAAAACCATCAAAAAAGGTGCAAAACCTTTGGGATGGAGGATGCATCAAACACGGTTCAGATTTTAGTTGCGTGTGCAATGCAGGGCATACGATTCAGCTCAATTAACTATTTGTGATGAGGAGGAACAAAAGAATCAGGTAGCCAGATGAAGGTGTGTGCGATATACAACATATGGTTCACTCGGATGAACTGTTTGTGATTAGGCAACAGAAAAGAAACGGTCAGCCAGATCAAAGGTGTGTGCGATATACGGCATGTGGTTCACTCAGATGAACTGTTTGCGTTGAGACATGAGAACAGAAACGGTTCAAATGAACAAGATGTGTGTGATACGAGCCAAACAGGTCTGTAATCAGAAACGTGCGCGAAGACCGATAACAACACAAACGATTACTACTAACAAGCCATGTGTGTTGTGAGCAAACGATTGCTGCTATACAATTGTGAGTGATTGATGAAAACATCACCGACGGGTTCCTTTTTTTAGTCTGTGTGCGATGTGATTTCCATTGTCCGCACAACATCTACACTTTGTCTATAGAGCATCAATATATATACTTAAAAAGATAGCATCACATAACCAAATTAAGCATACAATTACACAAGTGACTACACACATAACATTTCCACACACCAATGTAAGCAATTACATGCATACTAAAGTACGAGAAACGAGGATCTAATCATCTATTTATTGTTGCGATGACGCTTGCCATTGCTTTGCTTCCAGCTGAATCCCTGGCCGTTTTGGGCAAGGAGGCACTTCCTCATGTCAACGATCCTCTTGTACATGCCGTAGCTCATGTACGCCTCCTTGGCCGCGTACATGACGTGAGCTTTCTCGAGTTTCTCCATCCAGGCCGAGTTCCAGGCACGCTTGTCCTTGTTGCACGAATCCTTCATGTCTCTATAGTAGGGGTCGATGACAGCCTCAGCGAGGTGAACCAGTGAGTCCTTCTCATGCTCCTTGTTGCCCCAGATCTTGTATTGGCCCTGGATGTCGACAAGATTCTGGCAGGCGATGCCCTAATTCTCAAGCGCCTTTACATCGTTGGTGATGTCCACCATAGCGAACATGTAGTGGGGGCTCTTGACAAACCTGGCAAAATGGTCGCAAGGCCTTGTGGCCAGGTAGTAGTGGTAGACGAGGACGTGGTGGCGACGAGGACGTGGTGGCGCACGCACATCTGGGTGACGGCGACCTTGGGAGGAGACCCAGCATGAGCGTGGGTGTACTCGAGGTCGAACCCGACCACCTTGTACTTCTCCAAGGCAAGAAACAGCTCCATGATGTGGATGGAGTGCTCCACCTAGACCGGGTCATTGGTGTACACCACCAAGAGGTCCATGAACCTTCTATGGGTGTCAACCACGGCACGCATGGTGAACTACTACTCGTCGTCGGTAGCTGCTCGCAGCACCATTAGAGCCGTGCAGGATACCCTCTAAGAATTTCTCGTGGTGGGTGTGCTTCTTGCAATGGTGGGCGCGATCGAGAGGTTGAAGAGACACAAGGGTTAAATGGCCGCTGTAATAAATGGGGGCCAGCCGGCCTATAATCGTCACGTCTTGTCACGGCGTTCATAGCGGAGGATTCCAGTGCATGCTTGACAACACTGCACTGCACACGTGGGCTTGAAGAGGCGCCAAATGTATTGTCGGGGAGCCTGTTCCCACGCTACCGTGCTGTTTACCATGCAAGCTTCCCGCCCGGCTAGTTTGGATACGCATCGGCTAGAAGAGGGACAAATCATGGGCGTTTATTGGCAAAAAACTTTGTAAAAACAAAGTGTGTGGAATGACTTCGATCATAAGTTTACCCGTGGGTGATGAGGTCAAAGTTACATAGAAGGGTGATGATGGACACTTGAGTGCGATAGTTAATTTTCTGCTCTACAGTGCACACAGTTGAAGAAGCCAACTGTGTGCAATAATATCGAAGATCACAGTCGAGTTAGCTATATAGATCGTGTGCTGTGAGATCGACAAGGTAAACTGATTCGAGAATGGTTAATAAAATCTAAGACCATTTCATATTAAGGTCAAAATAGTGCTAGCAATATATGAGTCTCATATGATGCCATTTCAACGATTGTATCACAAAATCTCGGAATGTTACAAGGTTCAAATTCCAGAGTTATATGGCTGAAATTCGAAGATTACAAGGTTCAAACTGATATTAGAAATGAAATTCAGCTCATCAGCTGCCAACGCTCATGCTGATCCCTGAACATGGATATCAGAGAGGTTCAAACTAATATCACCGCTTCTAAGTCTAGTTTCGAAACCTCACAATTCTTGCAAAGGGGTCAGCCACTTAGAAGTCATGTCTGGGGTTGACACGATGACTTCCGATTACTCTATCATCTGAAGTTCCAAAATGAAATTCAGCATTTTTGGAGCCTACTCCATTCTGCCGCAGGCGCCGGCGCTGATAAACAAACCATTCATTTTTGCGAAATAAATGTAGGGCAAACCTCATTTCCTTCAGCACCGTTGCTCTGAGAACAAAGAACCTTGCGAATATAATCTCCGGTAAGGTCCCTTAGTAGGAATTCAAAGTAATTTTTGAGAGATGCATATCTAGGCATTCAACGTGATTGTTATATTGTATCACATTATCCACCACTGGCCCTAATCTTATTTGCAAAAGAAGAAAACGTGTTAGTGCCTACATGCAGTTTTGAACGTTACTACATGCCTATTTGGTTTGCAGGATTTGTAAAATGCACTAACATGCCATATTTGATCTGACATGATTAACACAGGCATTTGATTACATTCTAGAAAAATGTAGCCTTCTTCACAGGAGGTTGGAGTGGATGAACAGTTCCCTAAGAAAACTAGTACAGATGAATACAATGGAGAAATGCTTATTGATAGTAACCATATGGATCAAGCAACAAATATGGGGGGGGGGTGTATGTACTGAAATCCTCCAAAAGAACCTTCAGAAATCATAGTACATTATCATTGTAAACTTGGAAAAATGTGTCACAAATTTAAACTCCCTTATGGTTAACATTTAACAGAAAAGGAACATCACCTCGATATATAGCTTCTCCAGGCATGGAAAGCATCTCAGGAAACTGACAAGTTGCTCCAGGTTGGGGCCGATAGATTCTAGTGCCAAGACCTTCACTGTGTGCAGTTTCGGGGTCAAGCTTGTTGGAATCATTTTTTGAATGACAAATGAACAAACATCTTCAAAATTAGAAATAATGTTAATTTGTAGAAGGAGAGGTAGAAGGCGGTTGTTATACCTGAACGGGTGTGGATCCAATAACAAGTTCGGAGTATTTGCGAGACGAGTATCCCACCATTGTCAATTTCGGAGCAGAAATGACAATGATTCTTGTTGGACCTTCTTGATCAACTACAAGTAATCTCTCAAGTGCAGGTGTGTCCTCGGTGACCATACCGTGGTACACATCTTGTGATTTCTTCCTGCAGCACCAGCAACACACATAAATAGTCCGAAGAGTCATGGAGGTGATGTAGAAGGTACTCAACCCATTGATCGCCTAAAGACGAAGGTAATTGAGTGTAGTACAACCACGGAGCAGGCGCTCCATGTCATCATTTGAGAGGCAGACGTCAACGAGCTCGAGGTGCTTCAGTCGTGCTGGAATAAGAGCGGGCGCGTCATTAAGGGGGGATGGCTATTCCTGAACTTGGTGACGCGCAGTGTGGGTGCGAAGCGGAGTGCGAACGTTGGCAACAACCGCATATGCCCATGATCAAAAGTGATCTCCTCGAGCTGATCTAGGGTGGGGTATCGGAACCAATCGTCAAGCTTGGCTCGGTCCTTGCCGTTGGAACGGAACTTGCCCATTCTAAGTCCTTTGTTTGGGCCAAGGTGACTGCCGAGGATCTTTGAGAATGCATTCAAACTTTTTAGCCGTGGCAGAGCTCGTGGGTGTCGATGAGGTCGAGAGGGCTGGAGTTCCATAGGTGGCGCCACCGCCAGGAAAGGACGGTTGTCCACGCCCCATATTTGATTGGGAGGAGGGAGATGACGACTCTCAATATATCATCGGGGAGGCTGCTGATGAAGTCTAGGCCTGCTGGAGTCGCTTGTGGTTCTAGCTCGCCCCACCTCTGCTTGTTGGCAGCCCCATTCTCCACCTCCGGAGTCTCCTTGTCAGCAGCGCTTTCTGATAGAAATGGCAGTACAGGGAATATTTAGTTAAAACAGGGCAATAGGAAAGTTTATTGGTAACTAGAAGTTATTAGGTAGGAATATAGTAAGAGAAGGGAATAACAATTAGTTGCTTAAATACTACATAATTCATTTGACATTTCTGGGCAAGTCAACATGCAGATAGTTGAAAAGAAAACTTACTTCGAACAAAGTCTGGACGGATGATTTTGTCAGGGAAGTTAGCATATATCTCATGACCAGGCCCTTTTATGTGCAGTGCAATCCTAGTGCCAACTTTCAGTACATAAAACATAGAAATTTCTTTCCAAAAGCCAGTGCCAAAATAGGAGTCACGATGTTCATCAAGTCTTACAGTAGTAATGATTGTAAATCCATTGTTTGTGTGCAGTATGACATCCATGGAGCCTTGATCTATGTAAAGGGAAAATTGTGCACTACATAATCTGTTGCATAGCAAGGGATGTGCTGCAGAAAATGGTAGGATTGTTAAAGAAAATATGGTAACATGCAAATATGGGCCCAAATTGAAAGAACTGTACAACAGTCGAAATCCAAGGACAAAAATCTATAATTAAATAGATAGGGTAAACATGATGTCATGGAAATATGAGAGTAATCGAAAGAACAATACATCATTGATTTGCCTAATATAAAAATAAGAGGGGGAAAATCCCCATTGACGTATATGGTGCATGTGGCACCTTTTATCCAAATGTAGCAATATTTAGAATATGTTCAGGAAAGTAGGCTATGCCAACTGATTTAGGGTGAGATTGAACATACCGCGCACGTCCTCAAGTTATCTGGTATGGTGAGATGGAATCTCTGGCGGAGGTCGCAAAGTCCTGAAGTGTCGGCGCACTGTACATTCTATGAATGAAAGGAAACCCTCAAATCAGCTCGAATATAAATGAATTCATGGCGATTTCTGCCGAATGATTAAAGGGGGCAGATGAACTGGGTTAAGAGATGAGATAATATCTCATTAAATTAGTTACCTTGTAGTCCATGAGAAAGAACCCTCAGTACAAAATATTCCTCAACCGAGCGGAGCTGGGTCGACTGCGAGCAGCGTCGAGAAAGTCGATGGCGATAGGCGGCGGCAAGCGGAAGTGGCGAAATGCGGTGGGCTTTGCCAGCAGCCTGGCGGCAGCGGCAAGCGTCGAGCTAAGTGTTTACCGTCGTGATAGGTGGTGCCATGGCATAGACACGGAGGACCTTGTGCAGGTGTGAATGGGGAACGTACCGGAGGGGGTGGCGGGCGTGGTGAGGGTTTTTGTGACGTGGGGATGGTGAGGGTTTTCTTTTTTCTTTTTTGAATTGGGTGGTGAGGGTTTTCTGTCCCACAAAGAATTTTGGGGGCAACGGTTTGCTAGAGCGAACCATATGTGATTGAAAAATAGGCAAAATGAAAGTCATTGCACACGGTTCCAATTTTGGGAACCGTGTGTGATTGACGGACTACCTCCGTCCTGGTTTATTGGCCCCCCTTTGTAATTTTTACCAAAATTTTACCAAATATTTAACATACTCAGACATAGATAATAAGCGTACATGTACATAAGCATAGTTCAACCATAAGTACATAGTTCAACCATCATTAAGCATACCCAAGCGTACATAGTTCGATCCATCCCACATCTCATCTCACATGCTGGCATGATCCTGAAGCTTCTCCAGGTACTCGGCGTACGCGCCGTGCGCCACCGTGCGAGAATACTTTTGCTTGAAGGAGCTAATGGCCCGTCCTCTTGCATGCGCCAGAACACATAGATACACGTCATGAAGCTTCTGGTTGAAAAATGGGCATCCATAGCCGCCGTTCCAAGTCCTAATATGCCTGTTATGCATTCCCGCATAAAGCTCCCTCAGGATTTGCCTCTTGTACCTCCTCTGGCCATCTTCATCCTCGCTGTCCAAATCGTCAGACAGCACCTATACAAATAGTAAAATAAATTTGGCATCAAATCAATAATTACATGCCGTGAAGTAGGATTAGGAATTTATGGCTATTTATTTATACATATCTAGAGATTATGGTTCGATTTTTAAGCACAGTCGTCTTTCTACAGACCAATCTTGAAGAAAATAATGGCACAAACATATGTAGGTCATTCAAAATCAATTGTCAAGTCCCGGCTAGGAATTATTACCACGAACTCTAACCCTAGTCGAATTACTAGCAGAAATCATTTCCACAGATGAAACAACTAATCACTTACCACCTGTACCATTCAAACAATCAATACACTACACAGATCTAGCGAAACTTACTCATATTTCATGGATTGGGAGAACATAACCATAGGATTTCTATTCCAAAAAGGGGGAGGCAGGAATAACCAGAGAAACCCTATGATCTATTTGACACATAAATGGCTATAGATGACTAACCACCTGTCCTTCGTCGCCGGAGTGGTCGTCGGATTCGGTATGGAACTCCGCCTCAAGATGTGGAAGCTCAGCGCCGTCGACGACGTCAGGGTGTAGTGGTAACTTACCGGCGGTGATGGAAACCACTTTCTCCATCTCCACGCCGTGCTCCTGTGCTTTAGCAGCCCCGGCGTCGCCACTCCCTCCGATGGGGCCCTTCGGCGGCATCCTCATACACTAACGGCTTTGAGAACTGAGAGCGGCGTTGAGGATGCCAGCGGAGAGAGAGGATTGTGTGTGTGTGGCGAGGATGGGGAGTGCGGCCGCTCAGGTGCACCATTAATATGGAGTAGTGGGAGTTGTGGGAGAGAGGTGGGCGGTGGTCAAACCGATGGCTCGCCTCCCGGTGAGTGGGTGCACCGGACTGCTGGCATGCCTTCCAAAGTTTCACACAGCTACTCACACGCCTCCCGATGACACTTTGCAGCGAGCACGCCTCCGTCAATTCACACACCTACACGCACGCCTCCTCGTCTGCCCGAGCGGCGGACTGCTCGCATGCGTCCCGTCAACTCACGCCTGCTCGCACGCCACACGGGTTGCCTGTCGGTGCACAAAAGTGGGGGCTCTCTTTTGTACCCCTTTACTTGTGCGCGGGTGGTTAGAGCCGCGCCTGCGGCCACACCTAGCGAGGCAGAGGAAGGTAAACCACAAGACAACCAGAACAATGCCAAGCCAGAAACGCGAAGAGCAGCAGGGCGGGGTGAACTCCCCTGGAAAGGCCCTTGCCAGGGCGGCCTCTGCAGCACCAGCTAGAGCTTTGCCGGGGCCACTTGCCCGACACCAGCAGAGCCGCCACCCTTGAGCCCAAGTTTTCCAACACCATCGACCATTTTGGAACCAGGGCTCGGGAGGCACCTCCATGGTGGCATGAAAATATTTGTGAAGATAGAGAGCCTACAAGAATAGATGATGACCAGAAGACAAGACAATCGCAAGACTCCTTGCCGAGGAGGCCCACGAGGCCCCGGCAAGGCTCCTTGCCGAAAACACTCGCAAGGCCCCAACAAGACTCTTGCCGGGGGCGCTCACAAGACCCCGGCAAGACCCTTGCCGGGAATATACGCGGGACCGTGGCAAGACCTTGCCGCCCCCATTGCCGCCCCAGCTCAGCGGCCAACCCATGGACTAAAGCAAGTACCCGCGTGGCAGTACGTGGGTACTAACCCAACTAGCCAAGCACCAGCGTGGCGGCATGCAGATCTTCGTGGATACCCTACCACCACGCCAACTTAGCAGCCTGTTAGCTTGCTGGCGCTGCATGCCTCGTTGGCCTGGACGCGTGTCAGAGCAAGGCGGAGCGGCGACGTATGGGACGGGCCTCGTTACTGCCCCCGATAAAGCAAGTGGGCACCTAGGTAGTGCATTTAATGCACTTTTTCCTATGATGACATGTGATAAGCTTCTGCACTGTATACCTTTCCACCTCCTGTGTGCCACTGTGGCAGCCCCTTTTTACTATAAAAGGGGGCCCGCAGCGTACTGAGGGGGGATTCAGATCTTTGGGACAACACATGCATCGTAGCTTGTTTAACAACTCATGAACACTCAAATATACACCAAAAGCAGGACTAGGGTATTAAGCATCCTTGCGGCCCAAACCTGGGTAAACGATCCTCGTGCTGGCTTCTAGACCTGCTCTTTGCACAGCCTCGCGCCCGCAAATTGCGGCAAAAAGGGACCCCGGCGATCCCATAGGTGTCGTTTCCCCCAACATCTTTGGCGAGCCAGGTAGGGAGCGCAGTTGTGAAAATCTTGTCTAGTTGGCACGGCGGTTTCATCGTGGTTGTCACTCAAAGGAAGAAGACGACCGAACGAGCGACATCATCTACGGATGCAATAACACTCGCGTGGTGACAGAAAAGCCAAGTCATGCGAAACTCTGAGTAATTCCTATATATAAGGTTGTTTTCCTCGGAGATCCTGTTCTTGGTATGAGAAACCTGCACGCGATGGGGGCCTTCCGATATTGGCAACACCCTTGTTCTGTTTCGAATCTGCTCAACAGTTCGAGTGGCCGCGTCGAGAACGGCAAGGTGGCCTTCCCTCTATTGGCATGCGCCTCCACCAAAGCACCGTTGAGTGTGTCCTTCTCCTTTGCCAGCTCCAAGACCCACTTCCTCAGGTCGTCCTGCTCCACCTCCAGCTCCTTCACCTTGCCGGCGTGGACCAGGGCTTTGGCGTTGAGGCCTCTCTATGCCCCTGCTCCAGCTCCGGTGTCCGCTGCACGATGAGCTTCTCAACCTCCTCATCCTTGCCGCGAAGTGTGGCGGCAAGTGCCTCCTCACGAGAGGCAAGGTCCTCCTCCTGGGAGTTCAGCTTGGCCTAGTGCTAGTGTCGAGCGACCTCGTCCCTGGCGGCCTGTTCCCTCGCTGCCTCTTCGGCTTTCTCGACATCGGCCTGCTTTACAATGACCTCCTGTCTGTGCTCAGCCAGCAGGTCCTGAGTGACCTTCAGTTCCTCGTGGGCTTATCGAAACCAGGGCTGCGTCTCAACGACGCGTTCCTCGAGATCCACTGTTGCCTTGTCCACTGCCGCCATCTTTGATTTTGCCTTGTCCAGGCGGGTACGGTGAAGCGCCTGGAGCTTCTGGAATTTGGTGCTCATGGCCCGAAGCAGCTACTCCTCTTGGGTACCGTCGCCGCCGGTGCTCGTTTCATCAACAACCTAGAGCCCGGCGGAGGCGAACGCCTCGTCATCGAACACCTCCCCTTCGGTTGGCGCCCTAGTGCTTGCTATTCCTGGAAGATGGATGAATAGGTCATCGCCCACCTTCAAGTACTTGCTCAAGCCGGAGGCATCAGAGGAGGAAGGTTGGTCTTCAACCACCCCCTCCTCAGCACCGGCCTTGCCGGCCTCTCTGGCAGGCCCCTCACCGTCCTCCTCGGCAGCGGCCTTGCCGGCCTCCCCGGCAGGCTCCTTGGCGGCCTCTTCAGCGGTGGTCTTGGCAGCCTCCTCGACGGCGACCTTGTTGGCGTCAGCCTCGGCATCCCTGGTGACCTCCCCAATAACGGTGCCGATGTCCTCCTGGTCCTCCAAGGGGGATCTGGATACCAAGAAGAAAGGATGAGTCGGGGCCAAGGTCAAGGTTCAGTAAGAAAAAGAAAGAGCACGGACGAAAAGCAAATGACGTACCTGCTTCAAGCTAGGAAGAAGTACCACCCTCCCCTCTAACATTTGTTGCCTGGGCAGAGCCCCCGGCACCCAAGTTCATCTCCTCCTCCATATGAGTGGGCTCGGGTGTTGGATGCCCTCACCAGGGACGCCCCTCGGGGCGGCGTAGTCGAGGTGAGCGGCGTGTTGGGGGTGGCCCTCAGCGGATCCTCCTACCGTCGTTCTTCTCCTGCGAGGACGGCAAGGTCAGCATCAAAGATTCACACCCCAATGTTCATCAGTGGAGGAGTGAGTGGTGATCTTACGCTAGGGGCTGGAGCGGGGGCAGCGCCAGGGACTGCTATCCAGGCTGCTCTCCACCAACAACGGCGTACACGAAGTACCCGCCAGGAGCTTGTCGCCCATCGAGGCCTTGGCCTTCTTCGCCGCCCTCTAGGCCAACGTCTCCATATCCCTGCAAGAGTAAAAACAAGTCAAGAAAACCGGCGCGGTATGAAGGGACGGGGATGGTGAAGGGCAAGATGCTTACTCATCCTCCACCTCCACTTTCGCTGCCTTCCTCTTCCTCCTTGGGCTGAGAGACCCAAGATCGAAGACGACCTCCATGTCGACATCTGCGGGGGGAGGGGAAGGGGATGGAGTCCGGCGACGCTTGGACGAAGAAGAGGTGGTCGCTTTCTTCTTCGCCACCGCGACCTTCACCACCTTCCTCGCTTCTGCGACCCTCGTTAGGCGCACAGACTCCCCCTGGTCCCCTTGCCGGTGCTCGATCCTGCCGGGCCAGATCGGCTCACCAGAGCTGGCCCGCCGTAGGACAAGCTTTCTCCCCATTGCCGGAGGGTCGTCGGCCCTGCCCTCTTCCTCGGTCGACTCCTCGACCACATCTTTGATGAGAGGAGCCCTGGTAGCGGGGCTGCTGGCCTGCCCAGCAGACTCTTCCCACCCAGCAAGCTCCTCCTCCTCCGCAGCCACCTCGGCCTCGTCATCCACGTGGCCGATGTTGCCAGCATCCCTAGCAACCGCAGCCTTTGCCGCCCTGGCGGCGATGTAGTCTAGCTCTTCCTTGGTGGTGTCCTTGATAATGAGTGGCTCATCACGGACATACATCTCCGACAGGTTGTCGAAGAACTCCTGCACCTGCTCCGCCTCCGGCTCGGCCCAACTTGGGTCAAGGCCATGCGCGTTGAAGTCCGCAATCATGGCGATGATGTCGGTTTGGCGAGAGTTGTTGCTCAGTGGGACCACTCCTGCTGGCAACCCGAACAAAGGCCCCTTGACGACCTTGCCGGCCTTCATGGCCTTGCCGGCTCTCTCAGCGCTGCCTTCATCACCCACATCGAGCTGGAAAAGCCTCTGACAAAAATGGTCGTGCCCCATCACCGTGAAGTTGTGCTTCAAGCCAGGGTGAAGCCTCATGATATCAGCCGCGTTACTGAAGAGCCAGGCCGGCCTCCCCTTGTTATGCAATGGGGCGATTCGGCGGCGGATGAAATCGGCCCCAATCATCTGAAGGGTGAGCCCGGCCATGGTGAGGCAATGGATTCTGGTAGTAGTGATCGCGAGCTTCTGTCGTCGGTGTCGAGGTCACTCCAGTCCTTGCGGAAGACTAGCGGGCTCTGACGAACTTGGCAGAACTCCTACAGATCCTCCTCCTCGATCCATAGCCACCGGCCCCGCCACTCCTCCCACATCTCCTTCTAGGCACCCTCCGGATACGTGCCAACTTCACGGTGATGGGGCATGCCCATTTTTGTCAGAGGCTTTTCCAGCTCGATGTGGGTGATGACGGCAGCGCTGAGAGAGCCGGCAAGGCCATGAAGGCCGGCAAGGCCATCAAGGGGCCTTTGTTCGGGTTGCCAGCGGGAGTGGTCCTGCTGAGCAACAACTCTCGCCAAACCGACATCATTGCCATGATTGCGGACTTCAACGCGCATGGCCTTGACCCAAGTTGGGCCGAGCCGGAGGCGGAGCAGGTGCAGGAGTTCTTCGACAACCTGTCAGAGATGTATGTCGCCGTGCTGGGAAGCATTCCGGTGAAGCCCTCGCAGTGGTGCGCGAAGAGGGCCATGCACGCCACGGCATTCGGCATGAAATCAACAAGATGGAAGCCAAACGTGTGCCTGACATCATTGAAAAAATCGGAGAAAGGGGGCAGAGCCCGCAGGAGAAGTAGTCAATGAAGAAAGGATATCGATTCGGGCCGGCCTTGGAAAAATCGGCGGGGATGATGTGCATGGCCGGATGCCCCATTGTCTTCGCCCACCACAGAGGCCTGAAGTAGTCCCTGGTGTGGACCGCATCAACCATCGAGGGGAAGAAGGCAAGCTGCATCCGAAGTGCCGCCGGCTCGCTCTCCGACATCTCCTTCTCCTCAGCGTCCTTGGCCACTCGCCCATACTGGGTTTGGTGCCATGGCGACCGGGAAAGAGGTGAAGAATCTGGAGCAGTGGGAGATTGGGGGCAATGGCGGTGCGGCGGCGGCGGATGCAGGTGGGAGTTTCGTCTTTTTCACTTGAGGAAGAAGGAGGGGGGACGGCGGTTCCGAAATTGGAGAGACGCAGAGGGTAAATGAGCAGCACACCCGTGGTTTCCCCTTTTTATGGGGAAGGCGTGGGCCGCCTCTTTACCATTCACTGCGATGTGACGCATGAGGGCAGCAACTGCCCCATGCATGACCCCGATGTCATGCCCCCCCCCCCACGTCGCGCATTCAACGTGGGTCGTGGGGAAGCGCGACCAACGGAGAAGTTACAGTAGTAAAACTCGGCCCCGCATGCCCGCGCACCATTTTGGGCCTCGCCCAACAACGCGTCACGCATATGTATGGCCCAGGCCCGGGGGCTCCTGTTGGTGCACAAAAGTGGGGGCTGTCTTTTGTACCTCTTTACTTATGCGCGGGCGGTTAGAACCGCGCCTGCGACCAAAAACCACAAGACAACCAGAACAACGCCAAGCCAGAAACACGAAGAGCAGGATGGTAGGGTGGACTCCCCCGGCAAGGCCCTTGTCGGGGCGGCCTCTGCAGCACCGGCTAGAGCCTTGTCGGGGCAACTTGCCCGACACCAGCAGAGCCGCCACCCTTCAGCCCAAGGGTTCCAACACCATCGACCACTTTGGAACCGGGGCTCAGGAGGCATCTCCATGGTGGCATGCAAATCTTTGTGAACACAGAGAGCCTACAAGACTAGATGATGACCAGAAGACAAGACAATCGCAAGACTCCTTGCCGAGGATGCCCACGAGGCCCCGGCAAGGCTCCCTACCAAAAACACTCGCAAGGCCCCGGCAAGACTCTTGCCCGGGGCGCTCACAAGACCCCGGCAAGACCCTTGCCAAGAATATACGCGGGACAGCGGCAAGACCTTGCCGCCCACATCGCCGCCCCCGCTCAGCGACCAACCCACCGACTGAAGCAAGTACCCATGTGGCAGTACGTGGGTACTAACCCAACAAGCCAAGCACCAGTGTGGCGGCATTGTGACACCCCAAGACAAGAGCTTCAGACACATTCCATGTTTTCCGAGTTTCGTTGTGTGATTTGTTTTGTCTGTTGCATTCATCATTGCATCATGTGCATTGCATCATGCATCTTGTCCATACCATTGTTGCGTTTGTTTAATTTAGTTGCTCATGTGCATTGAAACTTCTTTTCTTCTCCTGATCTTTCCATCAACCCCATGCTCACTTCCAACTTGGTTTCACCCAAGTTTCAAATCCCTATGGCACTTCCTTCTTTCCCTTTTCTCTATTTATTTGAGTTGCAAATAGAATTGCTCAAATAAATGTTCATCTTTTGCCCATAATCATATTTATTATGTAGGGTCATCCTATAAAATTTAAGCCCTTTTGGATTCAGTTTGGTTAGGTTATAAATTCATGCAAGTTTGATTTAAATTCAAACATGTTCCTTTGTGTGAACTTTATTGTCTCAAAAATCCCTTTCACCATTTTATTTAAATTCCTCATATTTTTATGAGTCCGGGAAAATTGTCCTCATGCCCAGATTCCGCCCCTACCTTCTCTTTCTATGTTTTTTTAAAAGGAAAAGAGTGGTGAGAGGAGAGCCAGCCCACCTGGGCTTCCCAACGACCAGTGCGGCCCAAGGCCCAAGGCCCAGCCGCCCATTGCCTAAACCTACCGGCCCAAGGGGATGCCCGATCCCATCTCCTCTCCCTCTCCCTCGTCTCGACCCCGCCGCCAGAAGCCCCACGTTTGATTCCCGATCCAACCTGTCCCTCTCGTTCTATCCCGCAATAGGGAGTCGCATCGGACGCCCCGGCCTCTCCTTCCTCTTGTTGCGCCTGATCCCCTCAACCCCCGCACCTCTCTATAGCCCCAACCCCGTCTCTCCGTCGCCATGGCCTGGAGCCCGCGCTTCTGCTGCTTTGTCGCCCGCAGCCGCTAACCTCCCGTGCTCGTCTCCTTGCTCAGGCCGCCACCTCGCCACAAGAAGAGCGCCGTCCTCCGCCGCCGCCCCCGTTCGCTGGTGCCCGTCACCGCGGGAACTTCCCTCGCGCCACCGGCCTCTGCTTCCTTGCTCCAGGCCGCGCCGCCGCCTTCTGCAACCCCTGCCTCCTCCTCGTCATCGCCCGAGGACCGGCGTCGCCTCCAGCGCCCATAGGTCCTGCGCCATGCCCCGCCTCCAGCCTTCGTCTGCGATGTTCGAACCCCTGCATCACCTCCTGGCCCCTCCTCATTCATATCCACCATGGCCACTTCGGCCTTGCTCACTATTTTGCTCGGTCGCATCAGCCGCAGTCGCCGCCATGTTTTGTTCCTTGCGGGCAGAAGACCCATGCCCTTCGATCGCAGAATGCCTTCGCTGGGTTGTCTCCGAAAGGCCCCTTTGCGAATCACTGCCAAGGCCAAGACCATCTCCGGGCACGAAGCCTCAAGTCCTAGGACTATCGCATTCGTGGATCCCTTTCGCCAAGTACCACGACCGGTGAAGACAGAGACAGAGACCTCCTCGAGAAGGAGCGTTTTTGGGATCGTCAAGACCACCTCAAGTTCGACTACGTTTTGTCGCCCCGACCGAGACCGACAAGTACCACTAGGACCATCCCTCTCCAAGACCGACCCCGAAAGGCTCGGATTCGTCATGTGTGCAACGGCCTATGTACAACTACACGGACTCGCCAAGTACCACTTCATGTCGGCAGGACCCGCGAGTCAGACCCCGAACGATCGACGACTCGTGGACCATGTTCAACTTCAGGCGCCGAACACCCGGGTAGCACAAATGCCAAGTACCCCTAGATACCGGTTGGACATCAAGTACCGTCGACCCTCAAAGAATCCGTGGATGTAAAGTTCCTCGCCGTGACCCCGAACATCTACAAAATTTGTGCACCTAAGAACGTGAACGACTACCGCCGCCAAGATCGCTAACTACCACTACCATCGCCGAGGACCGATAGTACCATTACTTCCACTACGACCGTTCCGTGAACATCTACTTCCTCTGCATTGCACCCTCCTGAACCGCATGCTTCGAAGGTATAACCCCGGGACGACCGTCCGAAGATGAATGCTTGTGTTGCATGAGATGCACCCTTTGTCTGCACCGTGTCCGGTTTATCACTCGTTTCCATGCCACTAACCCGTGGGAACCCGGTAGTCGGGAGCACCCCACCATCTTGCTCAACTCGCTCACGCCCTATCGTTTTCTCCAGCATCTCAATCGAGTTACCAGAACCGTTAGGTTGCCGTGGCTTTATTTTTTCGGATTCGTTGCTGTGGCACCCCTTTCGTTTCCGCCACGATGACAAATGCTTCATATCTTGTTCATGTCAACATTTTCATAAAAATTGCATAAACTTGAACGTGTCATCCGCATCATGATAACAACTTTTAAAAATGTTTAAAATTGTTGTTGCATTTAAATTGCTAAATGCATATGGGGATTTACCGAAATTGTTGTTTGATGTTTCTGGCCTCATTTAAACTTGCCTAAATAGATAATTTCTTTATGCTTCTCCTCTTGCCATGTTTAACAACATTTAATATTGTTGGGTACATAAACGGGAGAGAACTAAATAAGCCATGTGGTGTTCTGTCAATATGCAACTCGTTGCATATTGAGCTCCACTTAATTTGTAGTTTTGTTTGTTGCACTTTGCCATGCCATGCATATTTAAACCGGACATGCATCATACTTGTTTGCGCATCATGCCATGTCTATGTGATGGTTGTTTACTATGTTGCTTGCTTCTTTCCAGGTTGCTTCTCTCGTTAGCTTCGGTTCCGTTCTGGAGTTGTGAGGATTCGTTCGACAACGTGCGTGTGTCTTCTTCTTGGACTCGTTCTTCTTCCTTGCGGGATCTCAGGCAAGATGACCATACCCTCGAAATCACTTCTATCTTTGCTTGCTAATTGCTCGCTCTATTGCTATGCCGCGACACCTACCACTTGCTATATCATGCCTCCCATATTGCCATGTCAAGCCGCTAACTCACCTTGTCCTAGCAAACCGTTGTTTGGCTATGTTACCGCTTTGCTCAGCCCCTCTTATAGCATTGCTAGTTGCAGGTGAAGATGGAGTTTGTTCCTTGTTAGAACATGATTATTGTTGGGATATCATTATTATATCTTGTTTACTTTAAAGCACCTATATACTTGGTAAAGGGTGGAAGGCTCGGCCTTATGCCTGGTATTTTGTTCCACTCTTGCCGCCCTAGTTTCCATCATACCGGTGTTATGTTCCTTGATTTTGCGTTCCTTACGCGGTTGGGTTATAATGGGAACCCCTTGACAGTTCGCCCAACCTTGGTTTTCCCATTTGCCACCTAAGCCTTTTTCCCTTGGGTTCTGCAGACTCAAGGGTCAAGTAACATCCCGGATGTAACTTTCCCAATTTGTACTCCAACTCTTGCCGTTTCTGGCGTTAACTTACTTTATTTTCTTGGGTTCGGGTTTTTGCCTCCGTGTGTTGTTGTCGTTGTCAAGCATCTCATATCATGTCATCATGTGCATTGCAGTTGCATACATGTTCGTCTCATGCATTCGAGCATTTTCCCCGTTGTCCGTTTTGCATTCCGGCGCTTCGTTCTCCTCCGGTGGTCATTTCTAGCTTTCTTTCGTGTGTGGGGATTAAACATTTCCGGATTGGACGAGACTTGCAAAGCGGCCTTGGTTTACTTCCGGTAGACCGCCTGCCAAATTTCGTACCATTTGGACTTCGTTTGATACTCCAACGGTTAACTGAGGGACCGAAAAGGCCTCGTGTGTGTTGCAGCCCAACACCCCTCCAAGTTGGCCCAAAACCCACCTAAACATGCTCCATCATCTAGAGCGTTCGATCACGATCGCGTGGCCGAAAACCGCACCTCATTTTGACTCTCCTAGCTCCCTCTACGCCTATAAATATCACCCCCTCCGAAATTTGCGGTCCATTCCACCCCTAACCCTAGTCCCGTTCCTCTCTGCGCGCCGGACATTGTCCACCGGCGCCGGACACGTCGCCGCCGCCAACTCCGCGCACGCCACGTGGCCCCGGCCGCCACAGCCGCCGCCGGCCCGTCCCTGCCCAGGGCGGGCCCTCTCCCTCGCGCCACCGGGCCGCGCCCTGCCTCCCGCACGCCGCCCTCGTCCTCCACGGGCCGCCGCCCGCGCCCACTCGCCCCGGCTGCTCAGCGAGCTCCGCCGCCGTTCGCCTCCCTCCCCGGCCGAGCCAGCGAGCTTGGGCCGTCGTCCCGCGCCGGCGAGCGCGCCGCCCCGCCGCCAACCGCCTCCGGCCGCCGCCCTCCGACGTCGCCGACTCCGGCCGGCCTCCTCCTCTTCTTCTGCTACAGTAACTCCGGCGAAGCCCTAGCGTCAAACCTCAGATTGCGTGCCCGATCTAGATCCGAATCTGAGACGGTTGACTTTTTCGCCCGAAACCCTAGCTCATATGCTCCTGTTCATCGTGCCATAACTTTGCATCCGTAACTCCGATTTGGGCATATAGCATATCAAAATGTTCATCTCAGAGAGTAAATCATTTCATTCCATTACATCATTTTCATTTGAGTTCATCTTGATGCTCGAAATGCTGTTAGAAGAGGGCTACTTGAGTTAATTGTCAGATCTGCTACTCCATTTGCATATTTGTCATTTTTGCCATGATTATTGTGTGCATGTTATGCCCATGAGCTCTACATATGTTTTGTTAAGGGTTTTGCCATCTTTCTAGAGGTGCAACCCATGTATTTTTCTGATGTGTGTGGTGACTAGTGCAAGCTTGCGAAGTGAGGCACTTGGTAGTGCTGATTTCAGGGACTTAGTAATTCCACCAAGTCCTTGGGCTGTTTTTTTCATATGGACATATGTTCATGTGTTTTCCGAGTGATCCGTGCCTCTTTTGAGGATGATCAGTAAGGATGTTTTGTTAATCTTGTAGTGCTCTATCCATCCATGTACTTGTTTGCAATTATGGAGCACCCTAGCTTGAGTCAATCGAGCTCTACTTTTGCTACTTTGTGAATCTGGGCAGATTGTCAACTTGTTTGCAATTTTGCCGATGATGTTGTAGTTGATCCGTGCATGCTATGCTATTGTTTTTGCCATGTCTAGCTTGCATTTTGTGTATTCTTGATGGGTGTATGCTTAGTTTGTCATGACTTGCTCCGTAGTGAGTGCATCGAGCTCGTAAACATGCCTACTTGATATCTGTTTTCAGCATGCTCCAGTTTTCACTAAGTCTGTGATCTGATTATGTTTTGCCATGTTCACATGCTTGCAACTGTATTTTCTGATCCCTCTTGGCTCAAGGTCACTAAGGGACTTTTGTTAAGCTGTTTGAGTAGCTCCATGCCATGCTTTACTTTGCCATGTTCAGGTCCTGTAGCATGTAGTTTTGTGGCTCCGAAGAGGGCTACCTGATCTGAAATTCCAAACAAGTGTTAATTTCAGTAAGTCTGAGATCTGTTTACCATATGCATTTTTGCCATGCTTGTTTGAACCGGTTAATGGATGAATTGGCCGTAGCTCAGTGCTAGACTTTTGTTAAGCATCTTGAATGCCTCCCTGCCATGTATTTTGTTGTCATGTTTGGGTGCTGTATCATGTCCATCTCATTGCATTTAGATGACCACTTGTTGTAAATCGCAGACCGGTGTCATATTTGAATCGCTTGCCATTTCCAAACCGTAACTCCGATTCCGGCGTTCTTTATATCGTTTTCAAGCGATTCCATCTCATATTTCCAGTGGCACACTTGGATTTCCATGTTGAGGCCAGATTCATGCATTCTTTGTCAAATCTTGCATATGCATCCCGCATCGCATCCCGCATAGCATATCATCTTTGCATCATATTGTTTGAGCTTTGCGAGTGGTTGATCGTGTCCTTGTTGCTTGTTTGTCTTGTTTGGGTAGAGCCGGGAGACGAGTTCGCTAACGAGGAGCCCGTTGAGTTTGCTTTCGAGGATCCAGTCAACTCTGACAACTTTGCAGGCAAGATGATCATACCCTCGAAATCACTACTATCTTTGCTTTGCTAGATTGCTCGCTCTTTTGCTATGCCAATGCTACGATGCCTTCCACTTGCTTTCAAGCCTCCCAAATTACCATGTCAAACCTCTAACCCACCACGTCCTAGCAAACCGTTGAGTGGCTATGTTACCGCTTTGCTTAGCCCCTCTTATAGCGTTGCTAGTTGCAGGTGAAGATTGGAGACCGTTCCTTGTTGGAACATTTATATACTTGTTGGGATATCATTATATTGTCATGTTATCTTAATGCATCTATATACTTGGAAAAGGGTGGAAGGCTCGGCCTCTCGCCTAGTGTTTTGTTCCACTCTTGCCGCCCTAGTTTCCGTCATATCGGTGTTATGTTCCCGGATTTTGCGTTCCTTACGCGGTTGGGTTATAATGGGAACCCCTTGATAGTTCGCCTTGATTAAAGATTTTCCAGCAATGCCCAACCTTGGCTTTACCATTTGCCACCTAGCCTCTTTTTCCCTTGGGTTTCCGGAGCCCGAGGGTCATCTTATTTTAGCCCCCCGGGCCGGTGCTCCTCTGAGTGTTGGTCCAAATAGAGCCACTTGCAGCGCCACCTCGGGGCAACTCGAGGGTTGGTTTTAGTTGTACGTAGTGTTCATCTGAGTGTGCCCTGAGAAAGAGATATGTGCAGCTCCTATCGGGATTTGTCGGCACATTCGGGCGGTGTTGCTGGATTTGTTTTAACTTGTCGAAGTGTCTTGAAGAACCGCGGTACCGAGTCTGATCGGAACGTCTCGGGAGGAGGTCTATTCCTTCGTTGACCGTGAGAGCTTGTCATGGGCTAAGTTGGGACTCCCCTGCAGGGATTTGAACTTTCGAAAGCCGTGCCCGCGGTTATGGGCAGATGGGAATTTGTTAATGTCCGGTTGTAGATAACTTGAACCTTAACTTAATTAAAATGAATCAACCAAGTGTGTTACCGTGATGGCCTCTTCTCGGCGGAGTCCGGGAAGTGGACACGGTGTTGGAGTAATGCTTGCGCAGGTTTCTCTCTAGTTTCTCGCTCGCGCTTTGCCTCCTCTTCTCGCTCTCTTTTGCGAAACAGGATAGCCACCATATATGCTAGTCGCTTGCTGTAGCCCCACTTATTTTTACCTTGCCTTACCTATTAGCTTAAATAGTCTTGATCGCGAGGGTGCGAGATTGCTGAGTCCCTGTGGCTCACAGATTTCTATTACACCAGATGCAAGGCCTGATGATTCCGCTCCAGGTGACGCGCTCGAGCCCAAGTGGGAGTTCGACGAGGACTCTCAATGTTACTATGTTTCCTTTCCTGACGATCAGTAGTGGTGCCCAGTTGGGGGTGATCGGGACCGTGTCGCATGTTGGGTTATCTTTTATTTTGGCGCCGTAGTCGGGCCATGAGTGTTTGGATGATGTAATGTTATTTATGTACCTTGATTGACGTGGCGAGTGTAAGCCAACTATGTTATCTCCCCTTTATTATTATATTACATGGGATGTGTAAAGATTACCTTACTTGCGACATATGCCTTCAATGCGTTTATGTCTCTAAGTCGTGCCTCGACACGTGGGAGCTATAGTCGCGTCGAGGGTGTTACAAGTTGGTATCAGAGCCTTCCCCGACCTTAGGAGCCCCATTGCTTGATCGTTTTTAGCGGCCGAGTTGTGTCTAGAAAAATGTTTTGAGTCATTTAGGAAATATATACTGGAGAGTTTAGGAATTCTTTTTACTTCCCAGTCTCCTCATCGCTCTGGTAAGGCATCCTGATGTAGAGTTTTGACTCTTCTCTTCACAAATTTCACTAAAAAAAAATTAGGATCACGCGGGTATCTTGGAATCGTTCCGATGGTTTTATGACGAGAACATTGTCTTGGTGCCTCCTGTCAGGGGTTTTGTGGAAGTGTCCCGGGGATTTGAGCTCTGAGGTGTCGTCATAATTTTATCGTTGCAGTTCTGGAATACCTGAGTTTAGTACGCCGACATCGAAAATCTCTTTTATGCAGTTCATTGGTGAGATAACCTCGACGCCACCCAGTACTGGGGCGGGAGTTCGGGAGTATCGCCATAACTTGTATAACGGATGCTTTTCGAAGGTTGAGGTAGATGGTTTCCAAAGTTTTTCTCGGTTATGTGTTGAAGGATGGATACAGCTGGAAGTAGGATTTGCTAGATTTGGGTGAGACATTATGCTTCCCCTGTATCCCCAACACCTGATTGCATAACCGGAAAGGTTCGGGAGTTTCATAGGTGGGAATTCTCGTAGCTCTAGTTCTTCTTCCACGGATATTGGTTTGAGAGTGGGATTTCTTACCGATTATTTGTTCTTGATCTGTACCTTGTTGATTTATTTCTCTACCTAAATTCTACGTGGCTTCTCAATTTATGGATATGTGACCATTTCAAGAGGAATGCATTCGTTCATTTTGTTCGGATGTGAAGACTATATGTTGCAATTTTCATTCCGTTGGATTTAGCTTCAATATTTGTCTATCAATGTGCTAATGGATGTGAACCTCTTCAGGTTGGCTCCTCCAACGCGCACGACTCCGAATCCTGATCCGCCACCACCTCCCCCTCCTCCGGAGGCATGGCAAGCTGTGATGGCCGCAACCAATGCAAACACACAGTTGATCATGCAAATTCTCCAAGAGCGCAATCAAGGCAACCAAGGGAACCAAGGCAACAATCGGAATCACTCTGCTACACTCAACCAGTTCCTTGCTAACGGGCCAAAGTCTTTCAGCAATTGTGTTGAGGCAAATGTTGCTGACGATTGGCTTGTGGACCTATGCAAGCATTTCGAGTGCAGTAACGTCAGGCCTGTGGACTTTGTCAAGTTCGCTTCCTTCCAACTCAAAGATCAAGCTGCAAAATGGTTCCAGCAGTACAAGGACTCCAGAGGTGGACGTGTTATCACTTGGGATGAATTCCGTCAAGATTTCAGAGCTCGCCATATTCCTCAGAGCATGGTTGAAAGCAAGCGTGATGAATTCCGCAATCTGAAGCAAGGCTCTTTGTCTGTCTATGACTACAACAAGTTGTTCCAGAAGCTCGCCCGCTTTGCCAAGCAGGACGTCCCTGATGAGAAGAGCATGATATACCAGTTCAGGGGTGGTCTTAGAGAAGAAATCCAGCTAGCTCTTGTTCTCTTTGAGCCCTTGAGGTATGATGAGTTCTACAACATGGCATTGAAGCAAGAGGCTTCTCAGTTGAGGTGTGATGCTTCCAAGAAGCGAGTCAGAGATGTTACTCCTTCCTCTACTCAAGTGGCCAAGCAACAGAAGTATTGGCTTCCTCCTCCTCCGTTCCGTTAGCCATATCAGCAGAAGAGCAAAGGTGGCAGTGGATCTTCCCACCCACCCAACCCTGGCATTCAGAACAAGACTTCATCTCAAGCTCCAAGATCAAGTGCTCAGTATCACCGTCCGCTTTCAGAGGTCATGTGCAACAAGTGCCAACAGAAGGGTCACTATGCCAACAAGTGTTTCAACCAGAGACGTCTCCCTCCTCCTCCTCCTGTCAGATCGGCAAGTACAGTTGTGGTCAAGCATAACCCCAAGCACGCCAAGGTCAATTTGTTGAACGCAGCTCAGGTAGAGGACTCGCCAGATGTGATTATGGGTAACCTTCCTGTTAACGATGTTCCTGCAAAAGTTCTTTTTGACACTGGTGCATCGCTTTCTTTTATTTCAACTCCAATTGTGGCCAAGCATGATTTTGTGACCGAAAGGATTCCTGTTCCGTTGAAGATTGTGTCTCCGGGCAAGCAAATGACTTCTAACAATTGCGTTCCGGATGTCTCTATCATGTTGGGCGATTACAAGTTTCTCTCTTCTCCGGTGGTTCTTGGTAACTCGGATATTGATCTTATTCTCGGAATGGATTGGCTTTCTAAGCACAAGGCACATCTTGATTGTGCTCCAAGGCAGATTCAATTGACTCATTCGTCTGAGAATGTAATTGTCTTTGCCGCTCGTGATGATACTATCCGTCTGTTTTCTCTCAATGAGAAGGGTGAACTCGATGCCATCTCGCAAATTCCAGTCGTTTGCGACTATCAAGACGTCTTTCCAGAAGAGCTTCCAGGAATGCCTCCGCACCGGCCAGTTGAATTAGTCATTGATCTTGAGCCTAGCACGGAACCTGTGTGCAAGCGTCCTTACAAGCTCGGACCTGAAGAGTTGAAGGAGCTGAAGAAGCAACTCGATATTCAAGAGAAAATGGGTCTCATCCGGCCTAGTTCTTCTCCGTGGGGTTGTGGTGTTCTTTTTGTGAAGAAGAAGGATGGAACGGACCGACTTTGTGTTGATTACCATCCATTCAACAAGAAGACCATCAAGAACAAATACCCACTTCCCAATATCAATGAGCTGTTCGAACAACTCAAAGGTGTCCAAGTATTCTCCAATCTTGATCTCCGTATGGGTTATCATCAGATTCGAATCCGTGAGCAAGATATTCCCAAGACGGCTTTCAGAACAAGCTATGGTTCATATGAATACACTGTCATGTCTTTTGGCCTCATCAACGCTCCTCCGACTTTCTCTCGCATGATGAACTTCATCTTCAACTCCTACACCAATGACTTCATTTTGGTCTATCTCGACGACATTCTGGTTTTCTCGAAGAACAAGGAAGATCATGCCAAACACTTGCGTTTGGTGCTTGATAAGCTCAGAGAACATCAGTTCTACGCCAACTTCTCCAAGTGTGAATTTTGGCTCGATGAGGTTCTTTATATTGGTCATATCATCTCTGCCAAGGGCATTGCCGTGCATCCTGAGAAGGTGTCTGCAATTGTGAATTGGGAACCTCCTCAGAACGTGAAGCAACTCCGTAGCTTCCTCGGTCTCGCAAGCTATTGTCGAAGATTCATTGAAAACTTTTCTAAGATCGCGAAGCCTCTCTCAAATCTTCTCCAGAAGCACGTCAAGTACGTTTGGTCTCCGGAGTGTGACATTGCTTTCAACACTTTGAAAGAGAAATTGATCACTGCTCCAGTTATGACTCCGCATGATGAATCCAAACCGTACGAGGTCTTTTGTGATGCCTCTCTCCAAGGTCTTGGCGCAGTTTTGATGCAAGAGAAGAAAGTTGTTTCTTATACCTCTCACCAATTGAAGCCTAATGAGAAGAACTACCCCACTCATGATCTCGAGTTGGCGGCAGTTGTGCATGCTCTTTTGACTTGGAGACATCTTCTATTGGGAAGAAAAGTGGACATTTTCACTGATCACAAGAGTCTCGAGTACATCTTCACTCAGCCTAATCTCAACCTCAGGCAAACTCGATGGGTCGAAATGATTCAAGAGTATAATCCGAGTATCGAGTATACTCCAGGCAAGGCCAATGTGATTGCTGACGCATTGAGCAGAAAGGCTTACTGCAACAGTCTGATTCTCAAGCCTTATCAACCCGAGCTTTGTGAAGCCTTCCGCAAACTTAATCTGCAAGTTGTTCCTCAAGGTTTCCTCGCCAACCTTCAAGTCTCTCCTACCTCAGAAGACCAGATTCGCCAAGCCCAGCTTCATGATGCTATGGTGAAAAAGGTGAAGATTGGGATTGCCAAGAGTCAACCCAAGTACAAGTGCTACCGCCTTGATGACAAGGACACTCTCTTCTTCGACGATCGTATTATTGTGCCCAAAGGTGAACTTCATAAAGTGATCATGAACGAGGCTCACAATTCTCTCCTCTCCATCCACCCTGGGAGTACGAAGATGTATCAGGACCTCAAGCAGGCTTATTGGTGGACTGAATGAAGCGCGAGATTGCTTAGTTCGTGAATGAATGTGATGTCTGTAGAAGAGTGAAGGCAGAACACCAAAGGCCAGCTGGTCTCCTCCAACCTCTTGCCATTCCAGAATGGAAGTTTGACCACATTGAGATGGACTTCGTGACTGGGTTTCCAAAGTCCAAGCGTGGCAATGATGCTATATTCGTTGTCATCGACAAACTCACTAAAGTGGCTCACTTTCTGCCTATCAAAGAGTCGATCACTGCAGCTCAATTGGCGGAACTCTATACCTCTCGGATTTTCTCTCTGCATGGTATCCCACAAGTGATCTCTTCAGACCGTGGCAGCATCTTTACCTCCAAGTTTTGGGATTCTTTTCGGAAGGCCATGGGCACCAACATCCGCTTCAGCACAGCTTTCCATCCTCAAACTAGCGGTCAAGTCGAGCGTGTCAACCAGATTCTTGAAGATATGCTCAGGGCTTGTGTGATCTCTTTTGGCATGAAGTGGGAGGATTGTCTTCCTTATGCTGAATTCTCCTACAACAACAGTTTTCAAGCAAGTTCGGGCAAGGCCCCATTTGAAATTTTGTATGGCAGGAAGTGCCGTACCCCTCTCAACTGGTCTGAAACCGGTGAACGTCGGCTTTTGGGAAATGACTTAATCACAGAGGTAGAGGAAATGTGCAAAGTCATTCGTGATAACCTCAAAGCAGCCCAATCCCGCCAGAAGAGCTACTATGATAGTAAGCGCCGTGATTTGGCTTTCGAGATCGGAGATCATGTTTACCTCCGTGTCTCTCCTATGAAAGGTACTCGTCGCTTCGGTATCAAAGGGAAGCTTGCCCCTAGATACGTGGGACCTTTCAAGATTGTCAGCAAGAGAGGCGATCTCGCCTATCAACTCGAGCTTCCTTCAAACTTTGCAAATGTTCATGATGTGTTCCATGTCTCTCAGCTCCGAAAGTGCTTCAAGACTCCTGATCACACCGTCAACTTCGAGGACACTGAGCTCCTAGAAGATCTCTCCTATCATGAGCACCCCGTTGCTATTCTTGAAGAGACTGAACGCAAGACTCGCAATAAGTCAATCAAATTTCTCAAGGTCAAGTGGTCACATCATTCCGACCGTGAAGCTACCTGGGAACGCAAGGATCACCTCCGTTCTGAGTACCCGGCGTTCTTTCAGTCCTAGATCTCGGGACGAGATCCTTTCGTAGGGGTGGAGTGTTATAACACCCCGGATGTAACTTTCCCAATTTGTACTCCAACTCTTGCCATTTCCGGCATTAACTTATTTTATTTTCTCGGGTTCGGGTTTTTGCCTCCATGTGTTGTTGACGTTGTCATGCATCTCATATCATGTCATCATGTGCATTGCAGTTGCATACGTGTTCGTCTCATGCATTCGAGCGTTTTCCCCGTTGTCCGTTTTGCATTCCGGCGCTTCGTTCTCCTCCGGTGGTCATTTCTAGCTTTCTTTCGTGTGTGGGGATTAAACACTTCCGGATTGGACCGAGACTTGCCAAGCAGCCTTGGTTTACTACCGGTAGACCGCCTGCCAAGTTTCGTACCATTTGGACTTCGTTTGATACTCCAACGGTTAACCGAGGGACCGAAAAGGCCTCGTGTGTGTTGCAGCCCAACACCCCTCCAAGTTGGCCCAAAACCCACCTAAACCTGCTCCATCATCTAGAGCGTTCGATCACAATCGCGTGGCCGAAAACCGCACCTCATTTGGACTCTCCTAGCTCCCTCTACGCCTATAAATATCACCCCCTCCGAAATTCGCGGTACATTCCGCCCCTAACCCTAGTCCCATTCCTCTCCGCGCGCCGGACATTGTCCGCCGGCGCCGGACACGTCGCCGCCGCCCACTCCGCGCGCGCCACATGGCCCCGGCCGCCACCGCCGCCGCCGGCCCGTCCCGGCCCAGGGCGGGCCCTCTCCCTCGCGCCACCGCGCCCTGCCTCCCGCGCGCCGCCCTCGTCCTCCACGGGCCGCTGCCCGCGCCCACTCGCTCCGGCTGCCTGGCGAGCTCCGTCAACGTTCGCCTCCATCCCCGGCTGAGCCGGCGAGCTCGGGCCACCGTCCCGCGCCGGCGAGCGCGCCGCCCCGCCGCCAACCGCCTCCGGCCCCGCCCTCCGACGTCCCCGACTGCGGCCGGCCTCCTCGTCTCCTGTGAGTTCTTCTTCTGCTACAGTAACTCCGGCGAAGCCCCGGCGTCAAACCTCAGATTGCGTGCCCGATCTAGATCCGAATCTGAGACGGTTGACTTTTTCGCCCGAAACCCTAGCTCATATGCTCCTGTTCATCGTGCCATAACTTTCATCCGTAGCTCCGATTTGGGCATATAGCATATCAAAATGTTCATCTCAAAGAGTACATCATTTCATTACATTTTATAATTTTCATTTGAGTTCATCTTGATGCCCGAAATGCTGTTAGAAGAGGGATACTTGAGTTAATTGTCAGATCTACTACTCCATTTGCATATTTGTCATTTTTGCCATGATTATTGTGTGCATGTTATGCCCATGAGCTCTACATATGTTTTGTTAAGAGTTTTGCCATCTTTCCAGAGGTGCAACCCATGTATTTTTATGATGTGTGTGGTGACTAGTGCAAGCTTGCGAAGTGAGGCACTTGGTAGTGCTGATTTCAGGGACTTAGTAATTCGACTAAGTCCTTGGGCTGTTTTTTTCATATGGCCATATGTTCATGTTGTTTCCAAGTGATCCGTTCCTCTTTTGAGGATGACCAGTAAGGATGTTTTGTTAATCTTGTAGTGCTCTATCCATCCATGTACTTGTTTGCAATTATGGAGCACCCTAGCTTGAGTCAATCGAGCTCTACTTTTGCTACTTTGTGAATCTGGGCAGATTGTCAACTTGTTTGCAATTTTGCCGATGATGTTGTAGTTGATCCGTGCATGCTATGCTATTGTTTTTGCCATGTCTAGCTTGCATTTTGTGTATTCTTGATGGGTGTATGCTTAGTTTGTCATGACTTGCTCCGTAGTGAGTGCATCGAGCTCGTAAACATGCCTACTTGATATCTGTTTTCAGCATGCTCCAGTTTTCACTAAGTCTGTGATCTGATTATGTTTTGCCATGTTCACATGCTTGCAACTGTATTTTCTGATCCCTCTTGGCTCAAGGTCACTAAGGGACTTTTGTTAACCTCTTTGAGTAGCTCCATGCCATGCTTTACTTTGCCGTGTTCAGGTCCTGTAGCATGTAGTTTTGTGGCTCCGAAGAGGGCTACCTGATCTGAAATTCCAGACAAGTGTTAATTTCACTAAGTCTGAGATCTGTTTACCATATGCATTTTTGCCATGCTTGTTTGAACCTTTTATTGGATGAATTGGTCGTAGCTCAGTGCTAGACTTTTGTTTGCATTTAGATGCCTACTTGCTGTAAATCGCAGACCGGTGTCATATTTGAATCGCTTGCCATTTCCAAACTGTAACTCTGATTCCGGCGTTCTTTATATCGTTTTCAAGCGATTCCATCTCATATTTCCAGTGGTACACATGGATTTCCAAGTTGAGGACAGATTCATGCATTCTTTATCAAATCTTGCATTCGCATCCCGCATCGCATATCATCTTTGCATCATATTGTTTGAGTTTGCACGTGGTTGATTGTGTCCTTGTTGCTTGTTTGTCTTGTTTGGGTAGAGCCAGGAGACGAGTTCGCTAACGAGGAGCCCGTTGAGTTTGCTTTCGAGGATCCAGTCAACTCTGACAACTTTGCAGGCAAGATGATCATACCCTCGAAATCACTACTATCTTTGTTATGCTAGTTTTGCTCGCTCTTTTGCTATGCCAATGCTACGATGCCTATCCTTTTGCTTTCAAGCCTCCCAAATTGCCATGTCAAACATCTAACCCACCATGTCCTAGCAAACCGTTGAGTGGCTATGTTACCGCTTTGCTCAGCCCCTCTTATAGCGTTGTTAGTTGTAGGTGAAGATTGGAGGCCGTTCCTTGCTGGAACATTTATTTACTTGTTGGGATATCATTATATTAACTTGTTATCTTAATGCATCTATATACTTGGTAAAGGGTGGAAGGCTCGGCCTCTCGCCTAGTGTTTTGTTCCACTCTTGCCGCCCTAGTTTCCGTCATATCGGTGTTATGTTCCCGGATTTTGCGTTCCTTACGCGGTTGGGTTATAATGGGAACCCCTTGATAGTTCGCCTTGATTAAAGCTTTTCCAGCAATGCCCAACCTTGGTTTTACCATTTGCCACCTAGCCTCTTTTCCCTTGGGTTTCCGGAGCCCGAGGGTCATCTTATTTTAGCCCCCCCGGGCCGGTGCACCTCTGAGGGTTGGTCCAAATAGAGCCACTTGCAGCGCCACCTTGGGGCAACTCGAGGGTTGGTTTTAGTTGTACATAGTGTTCATCTGAGTGTGCCCTGAGAAAGAGATATGTGCAGCTCCTATCGGGATTTGTCGGCACATTCGGGCGGTGTTGCTGGATTTGTTTTAACCTGTCGAAGTGTCTTGAAGAACCGAGGTACCGAGTCTGATCGGAACGTCTCGGGAGGAGGTCTATTCCTTCGTTGACCGTGAGAGCTTGTCATGGGCTAAGTTGGGACTCCCCTGCATGGATTTGAACTTTCGAAAGCCGTGCCCGCGGTTATGGGCAGATGGGAATTTGTTAATGTCCGGTTGTAGATAACTTGAACCTTAACTTAATTCAAATGAATCAACCGAGTGTGTTACCGTGATGGCCTCTTATCGGCGGAGTCCGGGAAGTGGACACGGTGTTGGAGTAATGCTTGCGCAGGTTGCTCTCTAGTTTCTCGCTCGCGCTTTGCCTCCTCTTCTCGCTCTCTTTTGCGAAACAGGATAGCCACCATATATGCTAGTCGCTTGTTGTAGCCCCACTTATTTTTACCTTGCCTTACCTATTAGCTTAAATAGTCTTGATCACGAGGGTTTGAGATTGTTGAGTCCCTGTGGCTCACAGATTACTATTACACCAGATGCAGGGCCTGATGATTCCGCTCCAGGTGATGTGCTTGAGCTCAAGTGGGAGTTCAACGAGGACTCTGAACGTTACTATGTTTCCTTTCCTGACGATCAGTAGTGGTGCCCAGTTGGGGGTGATCGGGACCATGTCGCATGTTGGGTTATCTTTTATTTTGGCACCGTTGTCGGGCCATGAGTGTTTGGATGATGTAATGTTATTTATGTACCTTGATTGACGTGGCGAGTGTAAGCTAACTATGTTATCTCTCCTTTATTATTATATTACATGGGATGTGTAAAGATTACCTTACTTGCGACATATGCCTTCAATGCGTTTATGTCTCTAAGTCGTGCCTCGACACGTGGGAGCTATAGTCGCATGGATGGTGTTACAGGTCATCTTTATTTTAAACCCCCGGGCCAGTGCTCCTCTGAGTGTTGGTCCAACTTGTCAGCCGCCGGTGGCCACCAGGGGCAACTCTGGGTTGGCCTACTAGAAGTTTGGACAATCCGGTGTGCCCTGAGAACGAGATATGTGCAGCTCCTATCGGGATTTGTCGACACATCTGGGTGGCTTTGCTGGTCTTTTTTTTACCATTGTCGAAATGTCTTGTAACCGGGATTCCGAGTCTGGTCGGGTCTTCTTGGGAGAAGGAATATCCTTCGTTGACCATGAGAGCTTGTGATGGGCTAAGTTGGGACACCCCTGCAGGGTTTTGAACTTTCGAAAGCCGTGCCCACAGTTATGGGAAGATGGGAATTTGTTAATGTCCGGTAGTAGAGAACTTGACACTTAACTTAATTAAAATGCATCAACCGCGCGTGTAGCCGTGATGGTCTCTTTTCGGCGGAGTCCGGGAAGTGAACACGGTTCTTGTGTTATGCTTGAACGTAAGTAGTTTCAGGATCACTTCTTGATCACTTCTAGTTCATGACCGTTGCATTGCTTCTCTTATCGCTCTTATTCGCTCTTATGTGCTAGTGCTTGCTATAGCTCCACCTCACTACCCCTTTCCTACCCATAAGCTTAAACAGTACTCAAGGAGTACTACTCTATAACTGGAGTTGCTTCGCTCAATTAGTACCATATGACCAAACCACTCCATAGTTGATGTCTGTTGGTTTGCATATTTGAACCTTCGTGGACTCCAAACATCAGTGGCTCGAGGTCGCGGCGGCTTGGCACGGCGGCGTCTGAGGAATATCACAGTGAGATGAGTCAAGGCTGGAGCAAGGCAGCTCAAAACTAGAATGAGACGCAGCGACGGCAGCGGCGGTGCGGGCAGGTCGAGCACCGCGTAGGTGAACCACGTAAGTAAAAGCAAACTCTGAGGCGACCACCCTGAAAACTTTGGTATCTCACACAATCATCCGACAAAAAACAAGCTCGACCCAAAACAGGCTAATAGTGTGTTGGTCAACTGGATTGACTGACTCTGGCTAGTAGTATGTTGATGCAAGTCCAACTGTATACTGGACATGTTCCACAGCTGGTGATTCTGACTTTAAATCCGGCGCGTAAGAGGTCTCCCACTCCATACATAACTGTCTTTCCTATTAGCAATTGTGTTGGTCAATAATGGCAGAGATGAACGAAACGTCCGTTCGCAGGCGACTCACAGCGGCAGGTCGGAGCACTGGTATTGATTCACGGCCAGTTCAGTGGCGAAACGCAGCAGCAGCGGTTCAACAAGCAGAGGCGAAGCGACTCGACGCCCCCCCCCCCCAGCAAGTCGACGGTCCGGCGCAGCAGCCATATCGCGGCAGGGGCGGCAAGACAGTGCGGCAGCTCGGCCACTCGGCGGTGAAGCCAGCAGAGGCGAAGTGAGGGCCATGGCGGCTCCGTGATGGTGCAGCCGAAGAAGATGGGCGGGCACTAGAGGACGGTCACGTCCAGCCATGGTGGTGAGATGTCCACGCGACGGCGGCTTGGTGACGAGCAAGGCAATGGCGGTTTGATGACTTTTTTGGTCAATCTGGTTCTTCTTGTCCACATATTGATCAAATCTTCATGGAGTCCGAAGCGTGCGGCCGTCTCTCAAGCGGCAGCTCAAAAAACGGGTCCATGGCGAGACCCGCCGCAGAGGAGTGACAGGCGGTTTTGACGTGCGGCTGTAGCCATAGCAGCAGAGACAAAAAACGGGTCGCACGGCCCCGGTAACTGAAGGAAAATAGTGATGCTTTGAAGCGGCTTCGGTCCCGACGGCTCGGGTTGCGGTCGTGAATGAAGAGTCCATCACGGGGCGGAGCAACGCGGGTCGTTCCTGGCAGAAAATAACGCTAGACGAGGTCCCTGGGGAGGCGGAATCCGGCGGCTCAAACGTGAGGCCAGGGCACAGATTTGTGGAAGAGTCCAAACTGGCTCCGTATCCAGGTCGTGGCCCTCTTTTTTTTTACCTTTTTTCAGGAGTTAGCAACAGCTATGAACATAGGAAACAACACCAGCAATTTGCGGCTAGCATATCAACGCCTCGGGCCCAGGTGGAAATCTTCTCAGGATTAAAAAACGCTAGGTACAATAAAAAGAAGAGCTTCACCGAATCCCCGCCAATCTTTGGCTGTAGCAAAAAATCCATCTGTCCTCGGATCGATGCACTGAAGACTTGATTGGGGCAGCGCACAGAAACCTAACCTTCCTAATTTCTGTTGAGTCTAATATCTCGTATCAAGTTCTGAAGGAACTATTCTGATCGAAAGACAATGGATTTGTCGACTATTTCAAGGTCGTCGTAGATCCTTCTGTACTGACTCTTGTTCATCCGGTGGGTCATAAGCTTCTCGATCCCTTCGAGAGATCCCTTCAAGAACTCAACACCACCATGCGCTAGCCCCACGGTGGGCCCCAACTGTCGTGGAATTGTCACGGCAGATGTCCTTAGTGTCAGGACTTAGTCACGAGGCCAACGCATCTATGTGGTAGCTTGAGAGGGGTTGAGCGGGATGAGAGACGTGATGTTTTACCCAGGTTCGTCCCCTCACGATGGAGGTAAAAGCCTACATCCTGCTTCATTGATATTGATGATGATGATCACGGTTACAAGAGTGCTCTATCTCGAGAGCTATTGTCTAAACCTAACTTGTCCAACTTGTGGAACTTGTCAATCTTGTCCCTTTTGGGGAGCCCTGCCCCTCCTTATATATGTTGAAGGGGCGGGTTACATGTGGAGTCCTATTAGGATTAGGACTAGTCTACCTTCTAATACAAACCGGATACAAGTCCAGGTCTTAACTCCTTGTAAGATAAATGTTCCTCATGCCTTTCCTCTTAAACCGGCCCACCACTAACATAAACCGGCCTGCTAGGCCTTGGGCCTTGTCATCCATATGGAACATGCGCCGGGTCACCAATGAGTCTTGAGGCTCGTGAATCGTCATACCAGAGAACCTCCAGACACGTAAGTCGCCAATCCTCTGGCGGGTTACCAATGAAACACCTAGTCCGGCCGAGTTATACTTCCGGCCGGTTTACGCCGCGGGGTATATCCCCGACAAGTCTTGATCTCGCGGGTGTGAGATTGCTGAGTCCCTGTGGCTCGCAGATTACTTCCAAAACCAGTTGCAGGTGCTGTTGATACCAATGCAGATGACATAGCTGAGCTCAAGTGGGAGCTTGATGAAGATCGTGTTCGTCGTGTTATTTCGTTTCCTTTCAATCAGTAGTGGAGCCCAGTGGGGGCGATCGAGGACCTATGCATTTGGGGTTGTCTTTATTTTGGTTCCGTAGTTCGACCTTGATTGTATTCTGGATGATGTAATGCTATATTTATGTATTGTGTGAAGTGGCGATTGTAAGCCAACTCTTTATCCCTTTCTTATTTAGTATATGGGATGTGTAAAGATTACCCCTCTTGCGACATGCCTACTATGCGGTTATGCCTCTAAGTCATGCTCCGACACGTGGGAGATATAGGCGCATCGTGCGTGTCACAAGTTGGTAATCAGAGCCTTCCTTAACTTAGGAGCCCCCGACTTGATCGAATCGCTGGCATTGTTGAGTCTAGAAAATTGTTTTGAGTCTTATAGGATTATATATATCGGAGAGTAGGATTCTTTTTACTACTCAGTCCCTTCGTCGCTCTGGTGAGGCCTCCTGACGTAGAGTTTTGACTCTTCTCTTCTCAAATTTCACTAAAAAAAATTAGGATCACGCGGGTATCTTGGAATCGTTCCGATGGTTTTGTGATGAGAACATTGTTCTTGGTGCCTCCTGACATTTAGGGGTTGTGGCAGTGTCCCGGGGAGTTGAGCTCCAAGGTGTTGTCGTCACAATTTTATCGTTACAGTTCTGGAATACCTGAGTTCGCCAACATCGAAAATCTCTTTTATGCAGTTGTTGGTGAGATAACCTCGACGTCACCCAGTGTTGGGGTAGGAGTTCGGGAGTATTGCCATAAATCGTATAATGGATGCTTTTCGAAGGTTGAGGTAAGCGATTTCCAAAGGTTTCTTGGTTATGTGTTGAAGCATGGATACAGCTGGATGTAGGTATTGTTAGTTTAGGTGAGATATTATGCTTCCCCTGTATCCCCAACACCTGATTGCATAACCAGAAAGTTTCGGGAGTTTATAAGTGGGAATTCAAGTAGATCCTAGAATATCTTTCCAACAGACACATGATACGACATGGGCTCTATCTTATGTTTGTTTCCGGCTTATTTTGCAAGCCAATCCTTTGTTCTATTTTTTTAGTTGTGGTATTCGAGTTGCTTCGAAGTCAAGTGTTGATTCCATATCTTTTCCTAAGCGGTGTTCTCATATTTCTATGTGAATACTAATCCTTCATGATAATCGAGATTGTCATGTCAATCCTTTTCAACCGGCGTGTTTCTCTTCAAGTGGATCCGATCATTTCAACATCAGCAAGATTAATTATCAGTTCTTCTCAATGTTGTTTGTTTCATCCATCCCAAGTTGCCTCTGTTTTCCCACCCTCCCACCCTTTTTCTTCAAGGACTCAGTTTTCTTAATCAAGTATCCATCTTATGGATGTGAAGACCCTTCATTCTTGTCTTTCAATGTTCTTATCCGGTGATTCTCATGAAGATTCTAACGGAGCTTCTAGTTTATCATTCTTCGTTCTCTTTTCTTCTCTGGTGGATCCAATTCAAGCTTTGTTGATCATATCATTTTCCTCGTTTCAAATACCTTCCATGCCGGTGCACCTCATATTCATTCATTTCTCGCTATTCAATTGTTCCGGAGTGCTCAAGATATCTCGAAGATTCGTGTTTTCACTCTGCATTCGTTTAAGCTATTTCGAGGTTGTTATCTCATTAAAGCCATTTAATTCTACCGGTGCAATCGATCTTTTAAATTGTGCAACGGTGTATCTTCTAAGTGGGCCCTAACCCACAGGTCTTTTTCCCAGGATCTTACCTGACTCTTCTATTTTCCAGGAGTTACTATCAAATTCTTCTCCAAGTTTGATGTAAGTATGAATTGTCATCAGTCATATGTCTTTCTCTAAGATCTTTCAAATTCTTTTCATCGTCGGTTCAACCTTTCTAATTTTTCATTCCGGAGTACCTCAACAATTCTCAGTGGTGGTTCTCTTCATCATTCTCAACATTTGAAGACCAAAGAAGAGTTTCTCTGCAATCATATCCATTCTCTTGTAGATTCTTGGTGCTAGCTTTATGCCATCCTCTCATAATTGTTTTTGATTGTGAGAATTCTTTTCACCCATCCAAAGCAATTCAGGAGTCTTTTCAGTTTGATTTTCCGAAGGCCATCATTTCGGGTTTATTCATTCTCAGCTTTCATCTCTCATTCTCCAAATCTTACAGGTGCTTCATTCAAGTATTCTCTAATTAGCTCATGATCTCTTCGTTCTCTTGTATCAAATGCCCTCAAGTGTCTTCAATCATTTTCCAAGTCTTCCTGGTGATTTGTGCCTCTGCTACTTTCATTTTCTATTCTTACGGTGGTTCATTCAAGGGTTCTATTCCTTGGTTATCATATCAATTCATTCGTTCTTTCAAATCCTATAGGTAGTTCGTCGAAGACCTTCTCAAGTTTGCGCTATATCTCTCTTAATCCTTTTCACGAGAATAAGTAGTATGCCAAATCCGTTGCTTGTCATCAATTTAAATTGGTGAAGGGTACTCATAACATAATTCTTATTCTTGTTTCATCCAAGTGATTAATTCATTATTCCGAAGGCTAATCAAATTCTCCGTTTCAATTGCTCATCTTTCTTTCCCCGGATTTCCAAGTTTTTCCTCTTTATCTCGTCGCGAAGCTCCATCTAATCATTGCAAGGCTTCAATCTTATTCTTTTCATCCTTCTTTTCGTTTGATCATCCTTTTATTACTGGAGTTCTTCATGGAGGCGCCACATGATGGTTCATCAAGGATCTAATTCCTTCTCGAAGTGTTCATTGAGATTATTTTAGAGGAGTCCAAGCATTCTTCAACTTGCAATTCGGAGTACAATTCTTTCAACCTTATCTGTGAGGTGGTATTATGTCATTCTTGATAATTTCCCTTCGTGTTTCATGATACACAAGTTTTCAAGAGTGATATATCTAAATCCATCATTTTATTTTCGCTCAAGTCATCTTTTCAACCAATCAATCTCTTCATTGGAGTTATCTTGGGTTATATTTCACCTAAAGCTTTCTCTAAGGATTGTTGCTATTTATGGTGCTTATAAATGACCCAAGTTCTTCATTTATCCTCCCGGTGAAATAAGTTTCTCGTCTCCTTGTTCATATCAATCCAATCTATTGTTTTTCGTTAGTGGCAGAATTTCACCTCATAGTTTTGATATGTTTTCCATAAGCACACAACAAGCTTACTCTTTTCGTTGTTGGTTTTCCAACAACATCGTTCAACCTTTTCTGTTTCACACTACTAGGGAAAAGCCTAGCAGTAGAGCTGGTTTTTGGCCTATCAGTAGCGCGGGTAAGCGTGCTACTGATAAGGCGCTATAGCTAATGCTTAGCAGTGGCGCCTACTGGCACTCGCTACTGCTATATCTACTTAGTAGTAGCGCTTTCCAAGTCAATCACTACTGCTAATTATTAGTAGCGCTTTCGAAAACAACCGCTACTACTATTATTCCCTATTCCATTTCTTTTGAATTTTAGGTCGTATTCATATACCTGTATACAATTTTTCATACAGTAGCAATTTAGAGATTGTTTTTACATCGTAATGAGTTATTAAATCACTAGGTGAAAGAACCTTGGATTAGTTTCAAGTGCATGGATCCAAAGTAACCAATGGTCACTTTGGATCCATCCATTTGAAACTAATCGGCGGTTCTTTCACCCAATGACATAATAACTTCTCATCATCATCATAATATCATTAACAACTTATCATCATAATATATCATTGTCATATAACTCCTCATAATCATCATTTTCGTCCATGATGGGACATCATATAACAACTTCGTCACTAGTTATAATAACAACTCGTCCTCATCATCATCATAGTACTCATAGTCACTAGTCCTACTCAGCATCACCATCAAGTCTAAGACATTGTAGTCATATATAATCAACACTAACTAATTGTTCTTAATACTTAGGACCTACTCCTCTCTCCTAGCTATAATACCATAAAACAGATAAATCGGTCCTTCACCATAACGAAGAATGGACATAAACCTATCTCCAACTTATGGCTTGCGCACATTCATTTTGTCTCCAATTATTTGCATGTGCGCATTCATCACTTTGCTCCATTCTTTGATTTTGAGCCTTCCATCGTTTGAAGAAATTGAGTATGCAGTATGGTAAGCGTCCGAAGGAGTTGGTCATAAGCTAACCATATGCATATCACCTTCGGTAAATATCATGTCAGGCACAACCTGCTTCGGGAGCCTCTGTTCAAAAACGAAATAGTAACATATATAGTTAGCAATGGTTTACTTAAGAATAATGTATGCAATGAAGTTACCATCATTAACAAAATCTTACCAAGTTTTTAGCAATGAAGTTATCATCAAGCAATGTATGGACTAGTGGCACATATCTAGTATAATTTTGGCTGATAGAGTGACTGGTTTTGAAGGCCTCAACATCTTCTATGAATGAGATAAGATAACCTTTCTCCTCACAATTAATCTTGGAGTCATAGTTGTAGTATGTGTTGTCTACTATCTTTCGAGTATTTCTTGAAGATAAGAAATAAGCTGAAAATTATAAATAAATAAGTTTAGTATGGACGAACACCAAATATTTTTAAATTAACAACATAAATTACTGAACTTAACAAATTAGTTTGAGAAACTCACATCTAGGCAAAACTGGAGGCATATCCACATCCACCTAGATGTCGATATTATCATCATCATCATAATCTTCGGTACGAATATCAAATCTTATTCGCATTCCCTCCTCAAATCCATATGCCTTGCAGAGAGCTTCCCATTTAGAGCAACCGAAATGGGAGCGATCGACCGTATTGTAGAACTTAACCAGAAACTTGTAACCATGTTTAGTTCTTAAGTGATCCCTCCTCGTCTCCACATTCTCAAAGTCATCTAAACCAAAACCAAGCTTCTCCAATACATATGGTATAGCATGGCACGGGATGTACTAACCGAATTGAAAAAAAATCCATAAATTACACGTTGAACAAAAGAAGCACAAGTGATGATATTAATTACGATGAAATGCTTGTCATTGCATACCGTACAAACATCGAAGGTCTCTTCCAGCTTCATGGTGAAAAACCTATCAATTTGCAGGTGAGGAAACATGTCGCACACACTCCGGTCATCATAGCAGTACCCGCACTCCGGGATCCCATCGTCATTAGACATCTCCTGTGTTCAAAATTCAGAGATTATAACTCGACAGCAAAACCCAAAAAATCCGGCATGACCTTTGCTAAAAAAGGACACATCGAGCGCCTGAAATTTGCTGGAACGGAAATTAATCAACACTCCGACAAAACATAGGCCACTTATCGATGGTCATTGCATTTCAATGATTCAAAATATGAAAAAAAACATTCGAAAATATCTTATATAAAATCCTAACACTAATTAAACTAGTTTTAGTAACTACTTACTAAATAAACTAGTTTTATTAACTACTTACTAAATAAACTAGTTCTATTAAGCACTTACTAAATAAACTAGGTCAATTAAGCACTTAATATAAATAAGCTTGTTATATTAATCACTTGCTAAATAAACTAGTTACCTACGATTTGCAAAAATAGATACAAGGGAGGGAGGGAGGAGAGAGAAGGGGTAGGGGCGGCCGAAGGAGGAGGGGGAGGGGCTGGCCGGAGGAGGAGGAGGGAGGGGCGGTGGGAGGAGGAGGAGGAGTAGGAGTAGGAGGAGGAGGGAGGGGCTGTGGGAGGAGGGCGCGATGGGAGGAGGAGGGAGGAGGGCGCGGTGGGGGGAGGACGGAAGGAGGGAGTACCTCGGTGGTAGACGGACGACGGCGGCGGCGGCAACGAACAACAATGGTTATCGGCGCGGGCGAGAGTGACTGAGAGGGAGAGTGAGAGAGAGAGGGTCAACCGCGTGGGGATAAGGTGGGGTTAGTAGTAGCGCGGGTATGAAAAGGTGCTGCAGGTAAGGAGAATAGCAGTAGCGCGGTACGGTGTAAGGCGCTACTGCTATAACTAGCTGGACGGCGAGGTCATGGCAATTAGAGTAGTAGCGCGGTTTAGAGATGACGCGCTACTGCTATTTTTCTTTCAGCAGCGCGTTTTTCCGGCACGCGCTGCTGCTAAATAGCAGTAGCGTCGTATTTTGAAGAGCGCTGCTGGTAATATTCTGTGTATAAGGTTTTCCCTAGTAGTGTAAATTTTATTTGCGAGAGTTGTCATTCGTCTTCTCCGTTTTCTTTTTCTTCCCAACCATCTAGTTTTCCGTTCATTTGTTCTGGAGGCATGGTGATGTTGCTCTCTTTGTCCTATCATCTCGTTTTTCCAAGATCATGCTCTTTCCTTTGTCTATCAATTCAACCGAAGTGTCGTGTCCTTCATTCAAGTTCTCTCATCTTATCAGTTTTACCTTCCTTCTCAACCGGAGTGATGTCTGAAATTTTTCTTACCCATTGTTCCTTTCTTTCAATAGTTCCGAAGGAAGTGTGTTGTTGATTTCATCAAGTATCTTCTCCTCTTGCCAAGTTCATGTTCAATTCCTTCCATTTTCAGCCGGAGTGCTGCCCAAATTATACCATTCTTTTTTCCTTCTCTATCTTGTTTTAACCGGAGTGTTGTGTCTATTATTCCTCTTCTAACCGGACTCTCATCCAAGTGCTTTCATTTTGCCAAGCTCATATTCTTTACCTTCCATTTCCAACCGGATTGTTGTCCTAATTGATCCTTATCATTCCTTGTGCATCTCATTCTACCAGAGTGTTTGCATGTACTTCTTGTCCTTTGAAACCCTTTTCTTATATCCGTCAACCTACAAGGTTCCCGTAATTTTCCTTGTTCCTCCTTTGTAACGGAGTGTTTTCAATCTCGTTCATCTCCGTTGTATTCTCTTCTCAAAACTGTTTAACCTCTCAAGGTTCTTTGGTTTCACTCGCTTGTCAAAGAAGCAACTTAGTTTTACCTCTTATCTTCCTCTTCTTTTTCCCTCTGGTGCCATCCAAGATATCGGGACGAGATCCTCTGTTAGGGGTGGAGTGTTGTGACGCCCCAAGACTGGAGCTTCAGACGCGTTCCATGTTTTCCGAGTTTCATTGTGTGATTTGTTTTGTCTGTTGCATTCATCATTGCATCATGTGCATTGCATCATGCATCTTCTCCATACCATTGTTGCATTTGTTTAATTTAGTTTCTCATGTGCACTGCAACTTCTTTTCTTCTCTTGATCTTTCCATCAACCCCATGCTCACTTCCAACTTGGTTTCACCCAAGTTTCAAATCCCTATGCCACTTCTTTCTTTCCCTTTTCTCTATTTATTTGAGTTGCAAATAGAATTGCTCAAATAAATGTTCATCTTTTGCCCATAAATCATATTTATTATGTAGGGTCATCCTATAAAATTCAAGCCCTTTTGGATTCAGTTTGGTTAGGTTATAAATTCATGCAAGTTTGATTTAAATTCAAACATGTTTCTTTGTGTGAACTTTATTCTCTCAAAAATCCCTTTCACCATTTTATTTAAATTCCTCATATTTTTATGAGTCCGGGAAAATTGTCCTCATGCCCAGATTCTGCCCCTACCTTCTCTTTCTTTTCCTTCTCTTTTATTTAAATTCAAGCAAGTCTTTCTATGTTTTGTTTTTAAAAAGGAAAAGAGTGGTGAGAGGAGAGCCAGCCCACCTGGGCCTCCCAACGACCAGTGCGGCCCAAGGCCAAGGCCCAGCTGCCCATTGCCTAAACCTAGCCGGCCAAGGGGATGCCCGATCCCATCTCCTCTCCCTCTCCCTCGTATCCACCCTGCCTCTAGAAGCCCCACGTTTGATTCCCGATCCAACCTCTCCCTCTCGTTCCCTCCCGCAACAGGGAGTCGCGTCGGACGCCTCGGCCTCTCCTTCCTCTTGCCGCGCCTGATCCGCTCAACCCCCGCACCTTTCTGTCACCCCAGCCTCGTCTCTCGGTCGCCATGGCCTGGCGCCCGCGCTTCTGCTGCTTCGTCGCCCACAGCCGCTGACCTCCCGCGCTCGTCTCCTTGCTCAGGCCGCCACCTCGCCGCAAGAAGAGCGTCGTCCTCCGCCGTTGCCTCCGTTCGCCGGTGCCCGTCGCCGCAAGAACTTCCCTCGCGCCACCGGCCTCTGCTTCCTTGCTCCAGGCCGCGCCGCCGCCTTCTGCAACCCCGGCCTCCTCCTCGTCATCGCTCGAGGACTGGCGTCGCCTCCAGCGCCCACAGGTCCTACGCCATGCCCCGCCTCCAGCCTTCGTCCGCGACGTTCGAACCCCTGCATCACCTCATGGCCCCTCCTCGTTCATATCCACCATGGCCAATTTGGCCTTGCTCACTCTTTTGCTCGGTCGACCCATGCCCTTCGATCGCAGCATGCCTTCGCTGGGTTGTCTCCGAAAGGCCCCTTTGCAAATCACTGCCAAGGCCAAGGCCATTTCCGGGCACGAAGCCTCAAGTCCGAGGACTATCGCATTCGTGGATCCCTTTTGCCACGTACCACGATCGGTGAAGACCGAGACAGAGACCTCCTCGAGCAGGAGCGTTTTTGGGATCGTCAAGACCACCTCAAGTTCGACTATGTTTTGCCGCCCCGACCGAGACCGACAAGTACCACTACGACCATTCCTCTACAAGACCGACCCCAAAAGGCTCGGATTCGTCACGTGTGCAACAACCCATGTACAACTACGCAGACTCGCCAAGTACCACTTCATGTTGGCAAGACCCGCAAGTCGGACCCCAAACGATCGACGACTCGTGGACCTTGTTCAACTTCAGGCGCCGAACACCCGGGTAGCACAAATGCCAAGTACCCCTAGATACCACTTGGACATAAAGTACCGTCGACCCTCAAAGACTCCGTGGATTTTAAGTTCCTCGCCGTGACCGTGAACATCTACGAAACTTGTGCGCCTAAGAACGTGAACGACTACCGCCGCCAAGATCGCTAAGTACCACTACTATCGCTGAGGACCGATAGTACCATTACTTCCACTACGACCGTTCCGTGAACATCTACTTCCTCTGCATTGCACCCTCCCGAACCGCACGCTTCAAAGTATAACCCTAAGATGACCGTCCGAGAATGAATGCTTGTGTTGCATGAGATGCACCCTTTGTCTGCACCGTGTCCGGTTTGTCACTCGTTTCCATGCCACTAACCCGTGGGAACCTAGTAGTCGGGAGCACCCCACCATCTTGCTCAACTCGCTCATGCCTTATAATTTTCTCCGGCATCTCAATCGAGTTACCGGAACCATTAGGTTTCCGTGGCATCATTTTTTGGATTCGTTGCCGTGGCACCCCTTTCGTTTCCGCCACGATGGCAAATGCTTCATATCTTGTTCATAGCAACATTTTCATAAACATTGCATAAACTTGAACATCTCATCCTCATCATGATAACAACTTTTAAAAATGTTTAAAACTATTGTTGCATTTAAATTGCTAAATGCATATGGGGATTTACCGAAATTGTTGCTTGATGTTTCCGGCCTCATTTAAACTTGCCTAAATAGATAATTTCTTTATGCTTCTCCTCTTTCCATGTTTAACAACATTTAATATTGTTGGGTACATAAACGGGAGAGAACTAAATAAGCCATGTGGTGTTCCGTCAATATGCAACTCGTTGCATATTGAGCTCCACTTAATTTGTAGTTTTGTTTGTTGCACTTAGCCATGCCATGCATATTCAAACCGGACATGCATCATACTTGTTTGCGCATCATGCCATGTCTATGTGATGGTTGTTTACTATGTTGCTTGCTTCTTTCCTGGTTACTTCTCTCGTTAGCTTCGGTTCCATTCCGGAGTTGTGAGGATTTGTTCGACTACGTCCGTGTGTCTTCTTCTTGGACTCGTTCTTCTTCCTTGCGGGATCTAAGGCAAGATGACCATACCTTCGAAATTAGTTCTATCTTTGATTGCTAGTTGCTCGCTCTATTGCTATGCCGCGACACCTACCACTTGATATATCATGCCTCCCATATTGCCATGTCAAGCCGCTAACTCACCTTGTCCTAGCAAACCATTGTTTGGCTATGTTACCGCTTTGCTCAGCCCCTCTTATAGCATTGATAGTTGCAGGTGAAGATGGAGTTTGTTCCTTGTTGGAACATGATTATTGTTGGGATATCATTATTATATCTTGTTTACTTTAATGCACCTATATACTTGGTAAAGGGTGGAAGGCTTGGCCTTATGCCTGATGCTTTGTTCCACTATTGCCGCCCTAGTTTCCGTCATACCGGTGTTATGTTCCTTGATTTTGCGTTCCTTACGCGGTTGGGTTATAATGGGAACCCCTTGACAGTTTGCCTTGAATAAAACTCCTCCAGCAAGGCCCAACCTTGGTTTTACCATTTGCCACCTAAGCCTTTTTCCCTTGGGTTCTGCAGACTCAAGGGTCATCTTTATTTTAAACCCCCGGGCCAGTGCTCCTCTGAGTGTTGGTCCAACTTGTCAGCCGCCGGTGGCCACCAGGGGCAACTCTGGGTTAGCCTACCAGAAGTTTGGACAATTCGGTGTGCCTTGAGAACGAGATATGTGTAGCTCCTATCTGGATTTGTCGGCACATCCGGGTGGCTTTGCTGGTCTTGTTTTACCATTGTCGAAATGTCTTGTAACCGGGATTCCGAGTCTGATCGGGTCTTCTTGGGAGAAGGAATATCCTTCACTGACCATGAGAGCTTGTGATGGGCTAAGTTGGGACACCCCTGCATGGTTTTGAACTTTCGAAAGCCGTGCCCAGTAGATGGGAATTTGTTAATGTCCGATTGTAGAGAAGTTGACACTTAACTTAATTAAAATGTATCAACCGCGTGTGTAGCCGTGATGGTCTCTTTTCGGCGGAGTCCGGGAAATGAACATGGTTCTTGTGTTATGCTTGAACATAAGTAGTTTCAGGATCACTTCTTGACCACCATATATGCGAGTGCTTGCTGTAGCTCCACCTCACTACCCCTTTCCTACCCATTAGCTTAAATAGTCTTGATCTCGCGGGTGTGAGATTGCTGAGTCCCCGGGGCTCACAGATTACTTCCAAAACCAGTTGTAGGTGTCGTTGATACCAATGCAGATGACATAGCTGAGCTCAAGTGGGATCTCGATGAAGATCGTGTTCGTCGTGTTATTTCGTTTCCTTTCGATCAGTAGTGAAGCCCAGTTGGGGCGATCGGGGACCTATGCATTTGGGGTTGTCTTTATTTTGGTTCCGTAGTCGGACCTTGATTCTATTCTGGATGATGTAATGCTATATTTATGTATTGTGTGAAGTGGCGATTGTAAGCCAACTCTTTATCCCTTTCTTATTCAGTACATGGGTTGTGTAAAGATTACCCGTCTTGGGACATGCCTACTATGCGGTTATGCCTCTAAGTTGTGCTCCGACACGTGGGAGATATAGCCGCATCGTGGGTGTTATAGGCATGCAGATCTTCGTGGATACCCTACCACCACGCCAACTCAGCAGTATGTCAACCTATGTGGCGCTACATGCCTCGTTGGCCTGGACGTGTGTCGGAGCAAAGCGGAGCGGCGACGGACGGGACGGGCCTTGTTACCGCCCCCGATAAAGAAAGTGGACACCTAAGTAGTGCATTTAATACACTTTGTCCTATGATGACATGCGATAGGCTTGTGCACTATATACCTTTCCACCTCCCGTGTGCCACTGTGGCAGCCCCTTTTGAATATTAAATGAGGCCCATGGCGTACTGAGGGGGGATTCGGATCTTTGGGACAACACACGCATCGTAGCTAGTTCAAGAACTCAAGAACACTCAAATATACACCAAAAGCAGGACTAGGGTATTACGCATCCTTGCGGCCCAAACCTGGGTAAACGATCCTCGTGCTGGCTTCTAGACCCACTCTTTGCACAGCCTTGTGCCCGCCAACCATAGCAAAAAGGGACCTCGGCGATCCCATAGGTGTCGTTTCCCCCGACAGTCGCGCGGCGGCGCATATATTGTTTTTCTATTTGGATAATTAATGTTGTCGCTTTATTGGTGATGAGGACATCAATACCATTGTTACACCCACAACCCCTGCTACTATACATACTGGACCAATTACTAGAGCTCGTGCACGCCAATTAAATTATCAGGTACTTCCGTTTCTTGGTAATGATTCTAATGTTCATGAGAATATGATGTTGCCTAAATTAGATACATTTGTTTTTCTTACAAATGAAGGGTCTATCTTGGAGAAGGAAGATCATTGGAGCAAGAACAAGCATGGAGTTGATGGCATGCGCAAGGGAAACAAGAACGGAGTTGCAAGTGACGATTTAAGGACTTTGAAACCACCATAATGAGTGCATGAAGCCTTGGACGAAATATACAAGATGCCACTTCATAATTTTCGTCCAGAGGATATTCTAGGTGTTGTGTCACCTTGTTGTTGGGCCAGGCCCATGTATTTTAGAAATACTTAAGTATAGGTTGTTTTTAGAGTCCGTATGTATGGGGAAACAAGAGTTAGGGTTGGTTTCAGACCCCTCCTCCAAGGGCCATGAAATTTCCCCTCTTCCTCCATATATACAGCCCTTAGGGCGTTGTTTAGACTTTGGGTTTTGTTTATATTAAAGTTCACCATAGCTGCAACTTCGCGTACTTCGTTTGTGTTCAACGACGAGACAAAGGCGTCATAGAAACCCACTTTGATCAATAAAGCTTTCATCTTATATTTGCAATATCCATATTGCAATCTTACTTTCTTGCTTATTCTTCGTTCGCCTGCAGGAAACAAACCTTCATGGTCAGGTTGATCGTGCTCCGGCGTGGTCAATAACCTCTCAGAGTTGGTTTAGCGATTGCTAAGGCACAACGTCCTCGCACGTTCGTAGTCGGATCGTCAAAGTCGACTTGCTCTAAAATGATAGCCACCATCTCATCGAAAGACGGGACACTTTTGCCTCTATCAAGTGGTATCAGATTTCCAGGTTGCTTGGTGAGATTTTATAGTTTTTTGTAGTTTAGGTCGAGTCTGTTCTTCATACCTATAGTCCACGAAAAAGCCAAAAGAAATTAGGGTTAGTTCATCATATCCGAACCAATCTGAGCCTTGGCATAGTATTTTTAGAGTTTTGCTTTGTTGAATTTTCGGATGCCTCATTGTGTCGAGTTGCCGGTCTTACCGTCTAGTCCCATACAATTTCGAGTTCTGTTCACAGGTTGTCACGCCGCCGCCGCACCATCATCATCATCATTGCCATATACCACCACCCCACCATATACATCGCCGCTGCGATATACAACCACCAATCTGAGTCCAGATATACCATCTCCATCTACAACCACTAATTCGAGTCCACATATACCATCGCCATATACCACCACCAATCCGATTCCAGATATACCATCGCCATGTACAACCACCAGTCCTAGTCCAAGTCCAGTATTTGTTGCTTTGTTTTCAAGTTCCGTATCACGCGATACTTCGAGTCGTGACCAAGTCAGACTCCCCAACTTCCGTGCTACCCATAATAGAAAAATAGTTCCAAACTCAAAAAAAACTAAGTCTGGAAAATTTTGGCTAGGCAGTTTTTTGACCATTTGTAGACTTTTTTGAAATTGTTGCAGAGAAAAAAAGAGGAAAAAAGTGAAAAAAGTGAAAAAGGAAAACAAATTTAGAGAGTGCTCCTCCCTTGTTTACGTGCCAAGCCATGATTTTGTTCGTGTTCTAAGCTCGTGTCTCTAGTACGGTCTAGCCTAGGACCAGCACAGTACTGTCGTTGAGCGTTTATTCGACTTTGCATCTCTGAATTGATTATTGCTGACCCTTTTTGCTACCATATTATAAGCCTTCACAGCTCCACATACATCTACGTCATGCATTTGACTCTCCCTGGCAATCGCTGTATCGAAGCTTTTGAGAGTTTTGCCTACAACAATTGCCGATCACCACCTGCTGCTTGGTAAGAACTGGTAAGATTTTGATATTCTCTTGACGGATTTGTGACACACCAGCACCACTTCCTAGTAGTCTATAGGATCATATTCTTGTGTGTTTCTATTGCTGCTAACCAGGCAGGATCACAAGCTGACGAGACTAACTAGGAGAACATGACGAACAAAGAGTTACATGATAAGTTTCAGCAAATGATGAGTCGACAGGTGGAAGATGTTCTAAACAGATTTGAAGAGGCCATGGAGAAGATAGATGGCATTGAGAAGGCATTCGAACAAAGCTCGATAACAAGTTTAATGAATTGCTTGCGCGTCTTCCACAACCACCGCCCACTGCACCTGTCGCACCTCTACAACACCACCACCACCACCACCACCACCACCACCAACAACAACAACAACATCGCCTTCCATGTCAAGTGGGATGAGCACAGTGCGTTCCCTTTGAGCCTGGTCAAACTTCTGGTGCCGCTGTACCTACTGTTGATGCTTCTGTAGCTCCTGCGGCTACTGCAGAGGTGGATGACCATTATGAGGATGAGGTTGATCAAAATCAAAAGTACGTGCAACCACCAGCACCACCACCACCAGGTCGTCCTGATGCATATCATCGCAACGGCAGGGCTACACCACCTGAGGTACGATATCATGACCATCTTCCTAAACTAAAATTGAATATTCCACCATTTGAGGGTAGATATGTTCTTGATATCAATATTACTTGGGAGTTAGAAACTGAACAACGATTTACATGTTTACAATATCCTGAGGGGAGATGTGTTCCTGCTTCTGTTTGTACTTTCACTAGCTTTGCATGTGTTTGGTGGTCTGAACATTGTAGATTATATCCTATTCCAGCTACTTGGGCTGCTTTGAAAACTTCTATGCATACTCGTTGGGTTCCACCATATTATCAACGTGAATTACTTCAAAAATTGCAGCGTTTAAGACAAGGGAAAAATTATGTAGAAGAATATAATCAGGAATTACAAATTGGCATGATTAGATGTGGTATTGTTGAGGAGAATGAAGTTATGATTGCACATTTTATGGGTGGATTAAATAGAGAGATTCAGACCATTCTACAGTATAAGGAGTATAATAATATCACTCATTTATTCCATCTTGCTTGTAAAGCTGAATGTGCAGTGCAGGATCGACAAGCATTGGTGCGAACTAACTTTTCTGCAGGTCGACCTTCATCATGGACACCACGTGCATCCTCTACTTCCACTACACCAGCACCTCCAGCCGTGATACAAGAAAGCAGGCATAACCACCTCTATCTGCCAAGAGCACACCTGCAGGGCCTACACAGAGCCCTTCTTCTTCCATGGCATCAACAGGGCACACAAGTGATATAATTTGTCGTCGTTGTAAGGGAAGAGGTCATTATGCAAGAGAATGCAAATATGAGCGTGTGATGATTTCTACTGAGGATGGTGGGTAGGAGTCCGCTAGTGACTATGATGAGGAGACTTTGTCTCTTATTACATGTGAGGAATATGGTGGAGATGATTCTAATCATGAGACGCAATACATGGCTCCTGAAGATGCTGACAGGTATGAATGTTTATTTGCTCAACGTGCTTTGAGTGTGCAGGTCACACAAGCTGAGAAAAATCAGAGGCATAATTTGTTCCATACAAAGAGAGTTGTGAAGAAATGTTCTGTTCGCGTCATCATAGATGGAGGGAGCTGCAACAACTTGGCTAGCATGGAGATGGTGGAGAATCTATCTCTCACCACAAGACCACATCCACATCCTTACTACATCCAATGGTTCAACAATAGTGGCAAGGTCAAGGTAACACGTATTGTTCGTGTGCATTTTAGTATTTCTACATATGTTAATTATGTTGATTGCGATTTGGTACCCATGCAAGCCTGTTCGTTATTACTTGGTAGACCATGGAAATTTGATAAGAATTCTGTACACCATGGTAGAAACAACCAGTATACCCTTGTTCATAAGGATAAACATATTATTTTGCTTCCTATGTCTCCTGATTCCAATTTGAAAGATGATATTAATAGAGCTAATAAAGAAAAATAGGAGAAACATAAGAGTGAAAATCAGATTGTGGCAAAAGAATTTGAGCGACAAATGAAGCCTAACAGTAAACCATCTAGTGCTGCTTCTGAAATTAAATTGAAAAGTGCATGTTTACTTGCCAACAAATCTAATATTGATGATCCAGATTTCAGCAAATCTATTTGCTATGTTTGTGTGTGCAAAGAGGCATTATTTTCATTCGAGGACGTGCCTTCCTCTTTGCCTCCCGCTGTTACTACATTTTGCAGGAGTTCGCTAACGTCTTTCCACAAAATGTGCCACCGGGATTACCACCTATTCGATGGATTGATCATCAGATTGACTTAATGCCTGGTGCTTCGGTTCCTAACCGTGCACCATACTATACCAATCCAAACGAGATGAAGGAGATTATGCGTCAAGTCCAGGAGCTGCTCGACAAAGGTTATATACGCAAATCCCTTAGTCCTTGTATTGTTCCTATTATTCTAGTGCCGAAAAAGGATGGTACATCCAGTATGTGTTGATTATAGAGGCATTAATTATATTACTATTCGTTATCGCCATCCTATTCCTAGGCTAGATGATATGCTTGATGAATTGAGTGGCTCTACAATATTCTCCAAAGTTGATTTGTGTAGTGGATACCATCAAATTCGTATGAAATTGGGAGATGAATGGAAAATGGCATTTAAAACTAAGTTTGGTTTATATGAGTGGTTAGTCATGCCTTTTGGGTTAACTAATGCACCTAGTACTTTCATGAGATTAATGAACGAAGTTTTAGGTGCTTTCAATGGACGATTTGTGGTAGTCTATTTTGATGATATACTGATTTACGGCAAATCTTTGGAAGAATATTTGGAACATTTATGTGTTGTTTTTATTGCTCTACATGATGCACGTTTGTTTGGTAACCTTGGGAAGTGCACCTTTTGCACCGACCGACTATCTTTTCTTGCCTATGTTTTTACTCCACAGGTTATTGAAGTTCATAAAGCCAAGATTGAATCTATCGAGAGTTGGCCGTAGCCCAAAATGGTCACACAGTGAGGAGTTTTCTAGGACTCGCTGGTTTCTATAGGAGTTTTGTGAGAGATTTTAGCACCATTTTTGCACCTCACAATGAGCTTCCAAAGAACGATGTGCCTTTTGTTTGGGGTACCACACAGGAAGAAGCCTTCACGGTATTGAAAGATAAGTTGACACGTGCTCCTTTACTCCAACTTCCTGATTTTAATAAGACTTTTGAGCTTGAATGTGATGCTAGTGGAATTGGATTAGGAGGTGTGTTATTACAAGATGGCAAACATGTTGCATACTTTTCTGAAAAATTGAGTGGGCCTAGTATGAACTATTCTACTTATGATAAAGAATTATATGTTCTTGTTCGGACCTTAGAAACATGGCAACATTATTTATGGCCCAAGGAATTTGTTATACATTCTGATCATCAATTTTTGAAACATATTAAAAGTCAAGAAAAACTGAACCGTAGACATGCTAAATGGGTTGAATTCATTGAGACTTTCCCTTATGTCATTAAACACAAGAAGGGTAAATAAAATGTTATTGATGATGCATTGTCTCGTCGTTATACTATGCTTTCACAACTTGACTTTAAAATATTTGGTTTGGAGACCATCAAAGATCAATATGTGCATGATGCTGAATTCAAAGATGTATTGCAGAATTGTAACGAAGGTAGAACATGGAACAAGTTCGTCGATAACGATGGATTTGTGTTTTGTGCTAACAAGCTATGCATTCCAGCTAGCTCCATTCGTATTTTTTTGTTGCAGGAGGAGCATGGAGGAGGATTAATGGGGCACTTTGGCATGAAGAAGACGGAGGATATACTTGCTACACATTTCTTTTGGCCAAAGATGAAATGGGATGTTGAGCGTTTTGTTCCTCGCTGCACTACATGTCAAAAAGCTAAGTCACCACTCAATCCTCATGGTTTATATATGCCTTTGCCCGTACCTAGTGTTCCTTGGGACGATATGTCTATGGACTTTGTTTTAGGTTTACCTCGAAAAAAGAAGGGAAGGGATAGCATATTTGTTGTCGTGGATAGATTCTCGAAAATGGCACACTTTATACCATGTCATAAAAGTGATGATGTTGTTAATGTTGCTGATTTGTTCTTTTGTGAGATTATTCACTTGCATGGCGTGCCAAATACTATTGTTTCAGATCATGATACTAAATTTCTTAGCTACTTCTGGAGATGTTTATGGGCTAAGTTGGAGACTAAACTCCTTTTTAGTACTACTTGCACTACAAAAAAATACACTTCCATGATGATACGTGTTTGTCATAGTAGGTCGCGTTTTTTGTCATACATTTACGTCCATGACGATTTTATGACAGAATCAAGATAGTCATACCTGTGCTGTCATAGAAGTGTTCCATGACATTACCAAAATTATCATCACGGAAGTGTCCACTTCCATGACGATAAATCGCGCGTCACGGAAGTGCTTTCGTCAAGGGTGACCGACACGTGGCATCCACCGTAACGGAACATCGTTAAGCTATCTGGTCGGATTTTGGATCCGATAACCTGTTAAAAACCCTGACCAATGGGAAATTTCCACATGTAAAATTCTGATTGGCCAAAGGAAACACGTGTTGCCTCACCGTTGGGACAGATGTCATCCACTCATTGGACAGGAGGCGCCTATGATAGGTCGACACGTGGCACGGACCAACAGTGGCCCATTCTGGTGAAAAAGGCCGGCCCAGTAAATCTTAGCAGGCCAGCCCATATAAGGCCTACTTGTGTCAGGTCCATTTAAGCCCATGGCCCATACGAGATGTGCCAATTCGGCCCGTCAACGGCCCGTTAAAGATTTGACACCATTGCAGCCCATCTTCAGTTTGAGCCCGTTAACAGCCCGCTATATATTTGGGCTCAATATTGGCCCGATGAGATTTTGACCTGTTAAAGGCCCATTTAATGGATGGGCCAATTTTCAGGATATACATCTTTCGGCCTTTTAGCGACCCATTTAAATGTTGGGCTCATTTCCGGCCCGGTGTCACTTTCATCCTGTTGACGGCCCATAAATCTGATGGGCCATTTGTAGTCGGACCTGAGTTTTGGCCTTTTAGCGGCCCATTTAAGTGTTGGCCAATTTCTGGCCCGGTGTCACTTTCATCCTGTTGATGGCCCATAAATCAGTTGGTCCATTTGTAGTCGGACCTGAGTTTTGGCCTTTTAGCGACCCATTTAAGTGTTGGGCCAATTCCCGGCCCTGTGTGCCTTTCGGCCTGTTAATGGATAGAACTTACAAAAAGATGAGCCCCTCCCACCCCCTCCCCGGCGATCTCCACCCTCCTCCAGCGATCTCTTCCACTAGCCACCAAATTTTAGTTTCTCTCCACTAAATCTCTCCGGCGTCTCGAGATCTATACGTTCATACCCATTTCCTATGGGTTCCAATGATGGATCCACCCTTGGCTTAGACTTCTCCAAGGGTTTGGTTTTTGCAGATATGGTTTTTCAATCTACTGGTTTTTCTGTTCACCCTCTTGAGGATTCATAGATCTTCACCATGGTTGTCTCCTTTGGGCGTCATGATTTTCGTCTGACTGAGGATTCTATGGCGGCGGCACTTGAAGCAGCCCTTGGTGGTTCGGCTATTGACCTCATGGTTTTCTTGATCAAGGATAGGGTTTTTGGTTTTCAAGTCTCTTGCAAAGCAGTAGCCATGATTATTCTAAGTCTTAGATCGTTTGCATGTGATCATTTCGAATGTTACTTCCATTTTGGGGTAACGGTGGCCCAAATTGGGGTCGTGAGTTCAAGATCTCGGAATTAGAATGTGATGCTGAATGGGTTCTTGTTAGCCATTCCAAAAGACGTGCTGCTTTGGGTTTGTTGGCCATGCACAAGAGACCTCCTAAGTCATCGTTCAAATCTGCTAATTCGGTTAGCAAGAAAGCTTCTTTTGTAGTTTTTCAAAACTACGCAGCTTGTCGTGGTTATCGTTTTCCGGCCTCTGAAGATTGCATCCAAACTACTGAGGATGCTGGTTATTCTATTCCACCGCATGAGAGGGTAGTAATTCGTCCCACTTTGCCGGCGAATCTCCGGTGGACGTCGACGAGGCCTTCAATATCTTTTGGCACAGTGCAAGATTTACTGTCCTCGGCTGATCGGGCGCCGCCATCCTCGGGCGGGAATCATGGTCCTTTGAATGTGGACGTACCTGGCCATGCTGGGTCATCTTCGGTGTGTGCCACGGGCCGGGAGGAGCGCACGCGTCTTGGGCCGTTGGATAGGGCTGACTCGCCTGGGCTTGTTAATATTCCTTCGTCGCAACAAGCGAGAGATGATTTTGATAATTTGATCTCTCGTATGGTTGAGGAAGTTCACACGTGTCAGATTTGTTTGGCAAAGGGACATTTTTCTTCTGCTTGCACATCAAAACTCAGGTGCCTCTCTTGCTGCCGTGTGGGGCATGTTAAAAAGGATTGCAACAAATTCGCTCGGATCTTGGGTTGGGTTTGGCAACCAAAACCCGCTAACGTTGCAACTTCCGAGGTCTCCTGCGAGAATATCTCCCTGACGTCGCATTTACCAATCTTGGACCTCCCTTGCACTTCCACATTTACTCCCTCGTCCACTCCCATCAGCCTTGGACAAAAGACTCATTCGTCTCTGCCGTCTGCTACACCTCCTCCGCCGCTTCACTCACTGTCGGCGTCGCCGGAGCATGAGTGCTCCGCTCCCATGGCAAACTTCCATCTGGATCCCCTACTTTATGTCTGGGCTGGCCACCACATTGTTGACGGTGGTGAAGACCGGGTGCCGTGCACCTTTGTGATGCCGCAAACCCCAATTGTGCGTCGCCATGAGGAGTTTATGCTCGCTGAGGTAATGTCAATCCCTCTGCCCGATCAGATAGGTGCTGCTAGGGAAGAGGTTGTGCAGTATCTGCAAGCGCATGGTGTTTTGGTCAGGTCGGCGCAGCCCTGGATTCGTTCTGTAGGTCTTTTTGAGCTTCATGATGCTGTTGTCCGCTTCCATTTGCTTCAACTACCTCCGCAGCCGTTGGGCAATGATCTTTTTGTTCGCTTCATGAAGCATGATGAGGGGGAATCTTTCAGGGGCGCCCAAGGTTTCCGTCAAGGTTTACTCATGTTCTTGGGCATCCCTTTGGATCTTCGCAATACTGACTGTATCAGAGTTGATGTGAACATGTTTGGCAAGTTTCACCATTGGATTAGTGACGATCCATATCTGGTTCGATCTCTTGTGTTCGCTTCTTTCCCTGAAGATGTTCTTGTGCCCCGTGATGTTGTCTTCATGGATTATGCGGCCTGGGGTGGCGCGAGGGTATCTTGGACGGCCCCTCTGTATATCTTGGGGGCGAATTTTGCTGAACAGATGCCGCAGGATGAAGATTGGATGCCCATCAATGGCAATCCACATCCGGTTCTCGGGGTTCCATTTCCAGAACTGCCACCTTTCAATCTGCCTCCATATCTAGCCTTGGGATGGAATGATGTCCCTCCTCCCCCTCCAGAGCCTGCCGTTAATGATGTGGAAGACAACAACTGGGGTAATTGGAATGCGCCAGTGGACCAGCCTGTGCCGCAAGATCAGGAATCTATGGTGATCGACATCTCTGCTCAGCCCAGTTCTGATGGTGTCCAGCAGAATCATGTTATCCCTGTTATTTCTTCAGATGAGGAGCTGCCTGAGGCTGATAATTTTCCTTTGGCAGATGACATCAATGATGTTAGAAACTAGGCTATTGTGATCTACCAGCCTCCTCTGGTTGTGCCTCAAGTGGAACTGCCTGCTGCTGTTCCTTTTGGGCCTCCTTTACCTCCTGAGATGGTGTGGAGAAGGTCATTTGAAAATCTTCTGCAGGCTCCTGTTGTCTACAATGTTCCTAAACCTGTTGCTTTGCAGCCTTTTGAGCCTCTAGTTTTATCTAAGAGGAGTTGGGACCTAGTCTTCGGTGACATTGATGTACCTATGCTAACCTGGAGGGAGCAGACGCCAGTTAGGCCGGTTGCCAGAGCTTTGTTCTCTGAAGATGTTCCTGACACTCAGCTTTCACCATATGCTGCACCCACTAAAGCTAGGAGGCCTCGCAAGACGTTGGCGCCCACTCCCATTGTTGACACTTCAGTTCGAAGATGCACTAGAAGCTCGGCCCAACGGGATGGTTTCAAGCCCACCTTTCAGGAGCTTTCTCTGCAGCCCAAAAGGAGGAAGCCCAGAGCAAAGCCTTTCACTGCTGAGATGCCAGATGACCCAGCCCATGAGGACATCCCACCAGCTACACCTCTTGCTCGACTGCAGGAGATTGGCAGGGAGCTGGAGATTGATGCTCAACTCCTATCTGTGGATGCTCTTATGATGAAACCACCCAATGCTACTGCCACTAATGCAAATGATTAGCGTTCTTCTTTATTATTGGGTCTGGCAAGCCTCTAAATTTGCTCTATTTCTGTCCTTTTATTGGTCACCTTATTATGCAAACTTTATTGTAATGATGCTGGGTCTGACTGTTATGTGCCCTTTTGTTCATATGGAATTGTGTGCTATATGCTCTCTGGACATTATCACTTTATGTTTTAATGAGTAATCTCTATAGAAACTAGAATGTTTTGTGCTGGAATGTCAGAGGTTTAAATTCAGAAGCTAGGCAGAGAGTAGTAAGGCAAAAAATCAATGAAAGTCAATGTGTTGTTGCCTGTTTGCAGGAAACCAAATGTTCTTCTTTTGACTCTAGGTCAATTAAGAGTTTCTGCCCCAAGAGATTTCACAGCTTTGTTTGCTCTCCTGCAATGGGAGCCTGTGGGGGAATTCTTGTGGTCTGGAACTCCTCTGTCTTTCTTGGCTCTTTAATTGAAATTCAGTAGTTTGCTGTAGTTGTTGAGTTTGTTTCCAGACAGAACAATGAAAAATGGACTCTGGTTGCTGTATATGGACCTTGTCAGGGTGAAGCTAGAGACAATTTTGTCTCTCGGCTTTATAACCTAAATATACCTGTTGATGAGAATTGGCTGCTTCTAGGGGATTTTAATTTCATTAGGTCCATAGATAACAGGAATTTGCCTGGAGGGGACCTGAATGATATGTTCATTTTTAATGAGATTATAGGACATTTGGGCCTCCTGGAATTGCCCATCAAGGGAAGAGCTTTCACCTAGTCTAATATGCAAGATAGCCCACTTTTGGAGCAATTAGACTGGTTTTTTACCTTAGTAGACTGGATATCTGTCTATCCTATGACTGAAGTGCTTCCCCTTGCTAGGACTACTTCTGACCATATCCCCTGTGTTGTCACAATCAAAACATCTATCCCTAAGTCAAATCTTTTTAGGTTTGAGAACTATTGGTTGTAATTGGAAGGATTTATGGATTGTGTTGCTAATTCTTGGAATATCCCTTCTAGGAAGGGGCACATAACTGCTAAAATTGCTGATAAATTCAAGTCTCTCTGAATGTGCCTTAAAAGATGGCAATTGAATGTCTCAAAGTTGAAGCTCCTCATTGCTAAATGTAATCATGTTATTTTTCTGCTGGATGACTTGGAAGAGTGGATGCCTCTGTTTATCCAGGAGCTTAATTTTAGGAAAATTGTCAAAGTGCACCTGAAGAAATTGCTACATTTGCAGTTCCTTTATTGGAAAAAAGGTGTACTGTCAGATATATTAAGGTGGGAGGGGAAAATACAAAGTTTTTCCATGCCATGGCCATTGAAAGGCACAGGAGGAATTCTATTGCAAGCCTGAAATTGACTGATGATACTGTAGTCAATGATCATGCTCAAATGGTAGGAATCATATGGAATTGTTTCGAAAACAGAATGGGCACATCAAGAGGCATTGTCATGGGTTTTGACTTGTCTGCTCTCATCACCCCTATGGCTGGCCTTGACATTCTCACCAAGCCTTTTGAAAAAGATGAAATGGACAATGTGGTTCAACATATGCCTGTTGATAAAGCCCCGGGTCCTGATGGTTTCAATGGCCTTTTCTTCAAAAAATACTGGGATATAATTTCGAAGGACTTTTATGAGCTAGCTCAGGAATTCTATGAGGGCAATGCTATCCTGGATAACATTAATGATTCTTACATTACTCTTCTACCTAAAAAGCTTTCACCTGAAGATGTGGGAGATTATAGGCCTATTTCCCTCACTAGTATGGGCCTGAAATTTCTCTCTAAAATGGCAGCAAATAGGTTTCAAGAGTTGATTTTACACTGCATCCACAAGAACCAATATGGTTTTATTAAGAGCAGAACAATTCAAGATTGTATTGGCTAGACTTTTGAGTATTTGCATCAATGCAATTGTAATCCTTAAGTTAGACTTTGAAAAGGCTTTTGACTCTTTGGAGCATGAAGCTCTTTTTCATATCCTTAGGCACAAAGGTTTTAATGAGAAATGGATTCTCTGGATAAAGCAGCTGCTGGGTGCTGGTACTTCTTCAGTTCTTCTTAATGGAGTTCCTGGGAGAAAATTTGTTTGTAAAAGAGAGTCAGGCAGGGTGACCCTGTTTCTCCTTTACTCTTTGTTATTGCTGCTGACCTTTTGCAATCTGTCATCAATGACATGCTCAGAAGAGGAATTCTTCATCTGCCTATCCCTTGTCATGACCAGGATTACCCTGTGATCCAATATGCTGATGATACTCTAATCATCTTACCTGCTGACAGGTTTCAGCTTCTGGCCTTGAAAGATATGCTCCAAGTGTTTGCTCAGTCCACTGGCCTTGATGTCAATTACCACAAATCTTTCCTTATTCCCATAAATGTTGATCCTATTGTGATGAATAATCTTGCTATTTCTTTTGGTTGCCAGATAGGAAAGATGCCTTTCACCTATCTTGGGCTGCCAGTGGGAACCACAAGGCCCAAAATGGTGGACTTTTTCCCTCTGGTGGACTATATGGAAAGAAGAATGACTGCTAGTTACTCTTTTCTTAACCAAGGGGAGAGGCTCCAATTCCTAAACTCTGCTCTGTCCTCAATGCCCATTTTCTTCATGTGCAGCGTGGCTGTTCCAGCTGGTGTCCTCAAGCAATTAGAGAGAATTCAGAGGCAGTGTTTGTGGAGAAAAACAGAGATGAACCTGCCCCCTCCCTTGTAGCTTGGGAGCTTATTTGTAGGCCAAAAAACAGGGGTGATCTTGGTATTCTCAATTTGGGGGTACAAAATGTTGCCTTGCTCCTCAAGCATGTTAGTAATTTCCTCAATAAAAAAGATGTTCCCTGGGTTTCTCTCATTTGGAATTCTTACTACCATGAAAGGGTGCCACAAGGAACCTCTGCATGTGGCTCTTCCTGGTGGAAGGATATTTGCAAGGTTATGATCAGTTTTAGAGAGTGCTCTTGGGTTGAGGTTAATGATGGTGACACTGCTCTGTTTTGGTCAGATAACTGGAATATTGGTGATGAAGTCTCTCCTCTTCAATTAAGATTTCCAAGGTTATTTTCTTATGTTAAGGACCCATGGATTACAGTCAAGGAATTCTTCAGTTCTCAGGATATTGTTCAGCACTTTCATCTTGCCCTGTCTGCTCAGGATTTTGGAGAGTTGGGCATTATTCAATCTATGATGGGTTCTCATAGCAGAGTATCTGGCTCTAAGGATGTGTGGTTTTGGCAGAACTCATCTAAGCAGTTTAGGCCCAAGATGTTTTATGCCCACACATTTCAGTCTGAAACATTTAACCCTCTGCTCTATTGGATATGGAAATCTTCATGTACTCTCAAGATTAAGGTTTTTGCTTGGATGCTCATCATGCACAGGCTGAATACTAAGGATATGGTAGAACGTAGGCATTGGCACATGGAGGATGGAGTGCATTGCAGGCTCTGCCCCTTGTAGGTTCGGGAGACTAGGGATCATCTTTTCTTCAACTGCAATTTCAGCGTTCATGTCTGGAATTATCTACAAATTGATTAGCCTACAGGGCACTCTATGTCTGATGTGGTTATTCATGCTAGGAATGATTTTAACAAGCCTTTTTTTTCTAGAAGTGGTGTTCACTGCATGTTGGAACATCTGGATCATTCGAAATGCCAAGGTTTTAAGAAATGACAGGGCTAGTTTTATAAATGGCGTGCTGCTTTTAGGCATGATATCTCTCTGTTGCAACATAGGATTAAATCTGCCTACAAGGATGACCTTCTCAAGTGGATCTCCTTCCTTCCCCCTTAAGGCTTAGTGTAGTAAGGCTTCTCTGCCTCCATTCCCTCCTTTTAGTTTAGTTTCTCTCTGTAGATTACCCCTTGTAATCAGCTTTGTATCTTGTTACTTTGTTTTAAATAAAGGTCTTGATATGCTGTGGGGGTTTGCCCCATAGTTCCCAGTCAAAAAAACGGACCATAAATGAGTTGGGCCATTTGCAGTCGGACCTTAGTTTTGGCCTTTTAACGGCCCATGCCCTTCATGGTCCAATACCAGCCTGGTTTCTCTTTCGGCCTGCTAAAGGCCCACAACACAGTTGGGCCATTTACAATACGAGCTGACTTTCGGCCTCTTAGCAGCACATGCTCTTCATGGTCCAGTACAAGCCCGTTGTCTCTTTCGGCCTGCTAAAGGCCTATAGTATAGTTGGGCCATATGTAGCCCAAACTTAGTAATGGCCTATTAACGACCCTGGAGGTAAGTGGGCCGACCATTAACTTTCGGACTAGTAACGGCCCATTAACTTAATGGGCCCACTAAAGTTCGTTCATGTCTTTAGGACAAGTTAGATAATTTGAGCCCGTTACGACAAGCAATTATGCACAGGACCAAAACTGATCAAGCAAAGGTACGGCATACAGGGAATAACATTGCATATCCAGCATATATTACAGGAAATTACATCCACTGGGCAATCAAAGATTGATGCCAGTGTAAATAAATGTGCAGAACCTAACCATCGACAACGTCACAATCTGCAACCTCAGCACAGATGACGCCCATAAGCATGTGGGAAAGTTCTTGCTGCTTTGCTACATTGTCTCTGAAAACATTGATCAGTTGTTGTGTCGCACGACTCTGCACCTCTGATTCATCCACCATTTCCATCATTGCTTCAGCCATTAATTGGTTCACAAACATACGTTTATTCCATTGCATTCGAGACAGAGGATACTGAACACATTCAGATGGCGATTTTGGCAGGCTTGTATTATTGATAGTGGAGAGTGTCTCGACCACTGCATCATAACATAAATTAGGACAGGAACCAAATAGATTAATCATGAGTCATTGCAATATTACCTGGCCTAGATTTACTGGAAGAAACAATGGTGCCTTGCTATTTTTAGAGTTTGCCTTCTTATCTTCAGCAGCATGCACAAAATTAACACACTAGCATTGCTATCATTGGCCAAGTCAGATAATAGGAAAGCAACATTGACACAACGAACATTTGGGCAACTATCCTACACCAAATTAACACAATATGGCACAACTATCATCAGCCAGGTAAGGTAATACGAAAGCAACATTGACACAATGAATGAATGGGCAACCAGAGAAGCACTACAATTCAGTAATGTGCGTGATATGAGATACTACATTCATGCAGCTCGGTATGCAAAACTACCAGGCAGTTTTCCTTACAAAAATCAACATTGGCGCCTTTAACAGTTTGCTACAACTAATTTTAGATTAGATAAAGGTTAGATTCACGCCGATTAACAAAATACATGCTGATGTAAAAATATAGTGATATACAACAGGTACTTACATCAGCATTGGAGCACAGAGAATTCCCGCAAGATATTTTCCTCAAATACGATCCCAATGGAGGAAGTCTTGTATCGTTTAACCTTATTTTCTAAAAGAGAGATGGGTAAGAAACATGTAGAAAATATGATCATAATGCTATAAATTTCATGATGCGAGGATACGCACACGCTTCTTAGAATGGAGTTGACATTCTATTGCTGGACTGGAGCGGACAAGTTCTTTGGCCACTGGAATCCGCTTATTATTAGTGGGTGTTGGGTTTCTCTATGCTGGAGCAAGATCTATGAGAAATGGAGTTGGTTTGTTATCTCCTGGTGTTTGGATCTTTTGCAAAGACCTGGTTTGTAACCCTTCAGATTCTAACATAGTCGTCTTCCCCTTGCATGCCTTATATAGAAGAATGGTGATTCAGTTATAAAACATGCTATAGCAGAGATGGAATAGGTACTGAAGAATAGAAAGGCATGACATATTGACATGTATTCCCTCCATCCAGAAATAAATGGATGGGTCTAGGTGTATTTCAGTTCTAGATACATCCAGTTTTATCCATTTCTGTGACATTTAATCTAGAAGGAGGGAGTATGATGTAATAGCTAGGGATACGACATGACAACACAATAAAAAAACACTGAAAAACCCACTGCGGAACCAAAATACTCAAACCCACTGATATGAGATAGTACACTCATGCAGCTCAGGATGCAAAACTACCAGGCAGTTTTCCTTGCAAAAATCAACATTTTGGCCTTTAATCATACATTTTGTACAACTAAATTTAGATCAGATAAAGGTTGGATTCACGCTGATTAACAAAATACATGCTGATGTAAAAATATAGTGACATACAACAGGTACTTACATCTACATTGGAGCACAGAGAATTCCTGCAAGAATCTTTCCTCATAAACGATACCATTGCAGAAATTCTTCTATCTGTTAAGCTTATTTTCTAAAAGAGAGATGGGTAAGAAACATGTAGAAAATATGATCAGCATGCTATAAAATTTCATGATGCAAGGATACGCACACGCTTCTTAAAATTGAGTTGACATATTTTTGATGGACTGGAGTGGACGAGTTCTTTGGCCACTGGAATCTGCTTATTATTAGTAGGAGTTGGGTTTCTCTGTGCTGGAGTAGTATCTACAAAAACTGGAGTTGGTTTATTATCTCCTAGCATTTGGATCCTTTGCAAAGGCCTTGTTTGTAACCCTTCAGATTCTAACATAGTCGTCTTCCCCTTGCATGCCTTGTATAGAAGAATGGTGCTTTAATTATAAAACATGCGACAACAGAGAGATGGAATAGGTACTGAAGAATAGAAAGGCATGGCATATTGACATGTATTCCCTCCATCCGGAAAAAAATGGATGGGTCTAGGCGTATTTCAGTTCTAGATATATCCTTTTTATCCATTTCGGCAACATGTAATCCGGGCGGAGGGATTATGGTGTAAGATCTAGGGATACGACAGGACAATACAGCCAAAAAACACTAGTTGAATGTAAAACTGTATGCTAGCGGAATACGTACAGAAATAACTAAGGCAACATACACGTGTATGATTGGGAAAATAAGATGGCATTGCAACAGAGCACTAGAACAACACTTCAATGTAAAAAAACATGGTGTGGTAGACAGATGAAGTACATACTGATGAATAACAATGCATAAGATATTCAGAAGCATGATGTCCAAATTAAGCAGATGGCATTGCGATAGAGTAGAATGACAGTACTTGAATTTGAAAACATGTTATCATGAATGGAATAGGTACTGAAAAACAGGAAGGCATGACATATTTACATGCATGATTGGCATGCTAAGCACATGGCATTGCAACAGAGTAGATACACTCCAGGACATTATATGCATGTTGTAACCATATCATAGGCCAAGTTAGAGCAAGGCCCTTGTGGGGTGAAGAGGATTCATCATCTTTCTGCAAGTCTTCTGAAGAACTGCCTTTACATGTTCCATCATATTGGGTATCATTGACATCAAGTTTATTGGCCTTTGCATTGCTCCGTGAGGTTCTTGTGGATATATAGTGTGTGTAATTATATCTTACATGCATGGAAGACAACTAGTAGTTAGATTTATGTAATGAGTGCCTGTAAGAGACGACATAAATAGTAGGACTGGGGTTAACTAGCAGCAACAGGTCTCATAAACTAAAGGGAGAACACAGATGAAAGCTACAGAATATGTATCATTTGTACTCAAGATTAACTAGATGGCACGCAAAAGTATTAAAGAACAACATAGGTAATACTAGAAGTGGTATAATACTATAATCACCATCCTGTGGGATAGCATTGGATGATATCTATTGAACAGCGTTACCTAAAGAACAAGTATCTTAGCTGAACTATGGAATAGCGTTAACTCCTGAAAAACACCCGTAAGAGATCAGCATGAATAATAAGTGAAATGTGATGATCTATTTTCCATGCTTAGATGAATAACAAAGCCATAAATGTTGCACACAATTAAGATGAGAGTACAACCTATCTGGCTGCCATCCATAGGAGTGAGCATCATGTGCTGACTTGTCGATGGCCCTGCAGTTGTTGTGGCTGTCCATCTCGGGCACGCGCATTCGATGCAGGGAAACTGTTGAGTGAGAACTATAGCTCCCTTCTGGTGTATGCTTCCCTTGTTGGAGCAGATGCGGTGAGTCGGAAGACGGTGTGTCTGAAGATGCAGATAACGCATAATGTTAAGAACGACATATCTCTTTGATCTGAAGAAATACACTAAGAGATCAACAGCAAGGTACGAGAGTGGTAACACGTCTGTTGACTGAAGACTAAATTGGGGTCACACGATTTTATTTTATCTTGGTACTGTCCGATCTACGCCGGATGGCTGGCCGTCTTGTGCCTCCCGACTAACACTGTTCAGAATCTTCCCCAAAGAGCCAGCGACCAACGGTAGAGCAGCCTGCCTCCGCCGTCCGTGGCCCCGGCCAAAACCCCGCTCCCCGCCCCATCGCACTGCCATGGTTGCGCCGCCCCCGGGCTAATCCACAAAGACTCCCCGTCATCCAAATCCGGCGGCAGCGGTACCTTTAACCCACGCAACTCTAAAAGATAGCCATCTAAGCACTGCTTCCGCAGCGAACTTGCGGCCCCGCACCCTTACGTTAGACACCAGCCAACCGGGAGCCTAGGAGCTCCGCCGCCTCGAGGGTGCTGCTTCCCATTGGGAATCGATTGGCCCAGAATAAAAATTCAGACAACTGACGCCTAAATAAAGTGATTTGAGATGAGGGTGCGACCTATCTGGCGGCATGGTGAAGTAGGCAGGTCCAGCTGCTGAGTCGGTGAGGCCGGCACTGTTGCGGTGGTGACCGGCGGCAGGGAAAGAGCGATGTCGTGACGGTCGACGGCTACGCGGAAGCAGCACCAGGACTCTGGACGGATCCGAAGTTGGAGCTGCTACGGCGCCGTGAACAATGGCGGGGGTGAATTGGCTCCTGTACGGTTCATGCGGCCGTCATCGAGGCAGCACCAGCAGCATGGAGTAAGAGGCACACGGACCAGTGCATGACGCAAATGGACAGCGTCTCCGGCATTAGGGAGGAGGGCGGCTATGAAATTGGTGCGGTGGGGGCACCATGGAGGTGGGGCTGAGGTTTTGCGGCTCGAGAGAAGGGAGCTTCCCGGGGAGAACGTGATTTGTCGCCAACGAGGTATGAATGGGGGGCGGCGGGGGGGGGGGGGGCGAATTGGGAGGGGAGTGGAACCATGTCTTACGGACGCATTTGTCTGAAATATGAGGGGGAGTTACAGTTCTACCCTTGCCTATAGGCTTCTTGGCTTGGGTTTGTGTACTGAGGGTCGGGGATAGTAGAGTAACTTTGCTTCTCCCCAAATAGTGGGTGGGAGCGATTTCGGGCAAGGAGGGCGTGTTTTGAACTACAGTGGGCGCGAGCGATTTCGGGCGAGGAGAGCGTGTTTTGAAATAGTGGGCGCGAGCAATTTCGGGCGAGGAGAGCGTGTTTTGCTGACCATGGTTTTGCTTGCCCATGTCATTTCGGCCAAGGAGAAGGCGCGCTTGGATGAAGTTACAAACCTACCCTCGATATACAACGGGCCAATTTATACGTGTCCCACATAGGATGGTAATTTCGCGTCTCCCATTTATTTGCTCGGGCGAATTCCACCGAGCAGAGAGGATGTTTAATGGTTCGTTCAAATTTTGGGAGAACGAGCATCCACGTCTACCTTACCAAGTCAATTCGGATCAAATTTTGAAATATTAGCTTGCCACTTATTTTTTAGATGGAGAGATGATGCTCGGGAGTAATGTGTTTTTACATGCTCGTTGCTAGCGATTTACTATATGACAAATACTTGACCCACTCAAAAACGCGAATCAAACCCAAAATGAAATATCTCGATTCAATGAAATAGCTCGTTCAGTAGGTCAAAATAGTGAACTAAATCCAAAATTGAACACCTCAATCGAGTAGCATGTTGTACAGTATTATAGTACTCCATGAACATGTTGAAAGTCAAATTAATGAACTTGTTTGATATACGCATATATCCATTCATATGTGGATTGCAGACAACATGTTCTCCAATTTAAATATTTGAATGCAATTTTATATCGAAACATGGTTTATATCAGTCTTTGATGCATAAAATGCGACCTCCCCCTCTCCCGGACTCCTGTTCTCTGTCTCTCCCTCTCTCTCGCCGACAATCTTCAATTCTGTCACACGCATCCGACACAAAAACCTTGTTGGTGCCTCTCCCTTTCTCTCCATCTCTCTCTCTCTTTGTGTGTGTGTGGGGGGGGGGCGGGGTCTTTCAAGTTTGCATGCATATATACACCATATATAGGTCTCTCTCGCACACTATGTATGATACTCTAGCTAGTCCAAGCTAGATATCTTGGGTGCACTCATCGTACGCACACAAATTCCTTGGCTCTTTGCCCGTAACTCTCTCACGCACCACTATGTCGTCTCGGAGCTATTCCCCCCCTCTCTCAAACTCTCCATCCACCTGGGTCACACATACACATGCATATCTCACTCGCACTCAATAGGCCCATCTAAAACTCTATCTCTCCCCCTCGTTCTCTCTCCATCTTACACGCGCACACACACAACCTCATGCCCAGCTAGCCAAGTATGATGGTCTCTCACTCAATTGTAGGCACACGCAGTCCCCCCTATATGTATATGACTAGCTAATCTTAGTCTCCATCACAAACATGTGCATGGTCTATCTCGATTTCTCTCGGGGCATCTTTCTATTGCGCACGCACTCCCTCGATCTCCCACCCATATAGTCTCCTCACGATCTCGACGGGATCTCTCTATCACAAACACACCCTCTCTCCTTCCCCATGTGTCCATGCCATCCATGTGTCCCTCTCGACCTTTGTTCCTTGTTGGCCAGACCTCTATTGGACATGTGCTACAGGGGTGTCTCTCTCCGTTGCAAACAATCACACACTATATATCTTCGTGTATCTCCTCGCCTCGCTTTTCCATCTCGGAGATGCATGCATGATATGCTCGCATAAGAAACGAAAAACACACACACTCTCTCTAATTTATCGTTTGTTGTCACTTTCTCTTTCACACACATACTCTTTTTGCACACTTACTCATTCTCCTTCACACGCACTTGATCTGTCTCTACTGAGGCACTCTCCTCGGTCCATAGCATATAGATTTATTGAAAAGTCAAACATCACAAAGTTTGACCTTGTACATGGAGAAAAAGAATTACATCTAGTACGGCAAACATATACCATTAGATTCACCATGAGATGTAGTTTTGTATGATGTATCGTTGATATTGTAGATATAAATAACATTTGCGTAAACCTGATCAAAGTATCCAAAGTTTGACTTCTAAAAAATTTACATGCACTGCATTATCGAGCGGATGGAATATCTCTTTCCCCCTCTCAGCTATCTGACGCACCAGTCAGCCTTATCGGGGCTCCTCAATCTCTCTCAAACTTTATTGGTCAGTTTGGTTCGTGACCTGACCCTCATGCCTTGATGTCCGGTACTGCCTAGTTTGGACGTGAGATGTAAAATATTTCTGCCTGGCCAGTCTTGTGTGGTGCTGAAGCGTTTGGTTCATGCCTGGGCCAGGCAAAGCATCAACGTCCCATCAATCAATCCATGCATCAATTATTTAATGCTAATATCCATCCACGTTGTTGTTACCCTCGTGGCCACACGACCAGGCACGGCCAGGCGTTCGAAATTGGTCGCCCGGGCTAGGCTACTTGCAATGTTTGGAGTTCAGCCAGGCTAATTAAATTGCATGGGAACCCAGGCCAGGCGGGCTTTCTTTTTCACAGGGTAGCAACCAAACAAGCGTGCATGAAATCCAGCCACAACCCCAGGCCAGGCAAAAGATGCTCAAGACGCAAGCCAAACTGGACTTATATCTCCCTGGTTCACACATACACATGTCTCGCTCGCGCTATACATATAGACCCATCCAACACTCTCCGCCCTTGTTCTCTCTCCATGTGACACGCACCCCCCCTAAGTACCATAATTCCTCACTCCATCATAGGCACAAGCACTCCCCCCTCCTAAGTATGATTATCTCTTACTAGCCATCAGGAACACACGTATTGTCTCCTTCCATCCATACGTCTATCTCGATATCTCTTGGGGCATCTTCTATCGCGCACACACCTTGTCACTCGATCTCCCACCCATGTAGTCCCATCACGAGCTCCAGGGGATCTCTCTATGACAAACATACACTCTCTCCTCCCCATGTCTACATTTTCTCCGTACATCTCTCTCGACCTCTCTCCCTTGTTTGTCAGACCCCTCTTGGCCACGTGCTAGGGGTCTTGCTCTCTCGGTTCCAAACAACCACACACTATCTCCTCACCCCGCCTCCGTTGTCGAAGATGCATGTATGATATGTTTGCATAAGACACGCATGCTTTTTCTCTACTTTTATCATGTGTTGTCCATGTCTCTTTCACACAAGCACACACACTTTTTTCACTCACTCTCTCTCTCACTCTCTCTCTCTCTCTCTCTAGTTAGGGACTCTGTCACGTCCATAAGCATATGGATGTTTTGTAATGTCAAACCTCAGAAAAGTTTGACCAGGTATATGTGGAGAAAAACATTTACATCTGGAATGATCATTAGATTCATCACAACATGTACTTACTTCATACTATCATTTATCTTTGGTATTATAGATATAAGTAATTTCTTTATAAACTTGGTCAAAGTTTCAAAAGTTTGACTTAAAAAAATGTTGGAACTACATTATCAAACGGAGGGAGTAGCTCTTTCTCTCTCTCTCTCTGCTATCTCTCACGGGCCTCCCCTCTCACTCGAACTCTCTATACCGACGGATTATACGCTCACTCTGTCAGCGTATAGCTCCGTATATTGTTTATTTGACCGGCCAACCAATCCACATGCTGCCTTGTCAGCTCGTGTTCCGTATCTTCATGTGCTGGCCCATGTGGAAGTGGGTGAAAATAAGTAAACTAGAGGCCCATCTGACACGCGGTGAAGTAAACAAAGTTGAAACCACTCGGGGTAGCACCCCGCATGCTAGTAAATTGAGGGCGCATTGAGGACAAACTTCTTGCGCGTGAAGGACACACTCGCGCACAATTCACCACTATGCGGCGGCATGCACAGAAGGATGCACTCACACACACCCAACACACAACACACACCAGCACACGTGTACACCAGCGTTGCCGCCGGTTGAGATGGACGGCGAGGCAGCCAACAAGCGGAGGCGGCTCGAGCCAAAACCGCATTCGGCGAGCCTGGACTTCATCAGCAGCCTCCCCGACGACATGCTGCTCGTCATCATCGGCCTCCTCCCCACAAAATCTGCCGTGCGGACCGCCCTGCTCTCCCGATGGTGGCGCCCCCTCTGGCGCTGCGTCCCCCTCAACCTCACCATCGAGAGCTGCCTCTGCGATGGGGATTGCAAACGCATGGCCGCAGTCTCCAAGATCCTTTCATCGCACCCTGGGCCAGCCGGACGCCTTGACATCCGCATGTTCAGTACCAACTGCAAGGTCCAACCCAAGTTCGACGAGTGGTTCTTATCCCCCGCCCTAGATCAGCTCGAGGAGCTCAGCTTTGAAGCTGGACAATGTCACTCTCTGCTGCCGTCTGCGCTCCGCCTCACGCCAACGCTGCGCCGCGCCAGCTTCAGCTCCTGCTATCCTCCCCGGATAAATGTCGCGCCCGCCCTTCTTCTCCCTCTACTCAAGCAGCTCGACCTCTTCGACGTTGTCATCTCGAAGAAGGCTATGGAGCACCTGCTCCGCAGCTGTACTGCGCTCGAGTACCTTCGTCTTGAGCAGATCCATGGGTTCATTAGCCTCCACATTGCCTTGGCGAATCTCTGATGGATTTATGTGTCTTGCTGGCCCCGCAACAAGACATCAATTGGGAAGAGATCACTCCAGCTGTTCCACATTATGCTCATTGAGAATGCGCCTTTCCTTGAGAGATTGCTTGTATCGAATCTAGAAGGTCCAACAAAAATCAGAGTCATTGACATGCCGAAATTGACAGCGTTGGTGTACTCGTCTGACAAATTCTCCGAACTCTTTATTGGATCCGTAATCGTTCAGGTACAGCACTCATCTTCTTCTCCGTCTTCTTGAAATTCAAATTTTTTTAATTTCTTCTTGATGTATTTACGACCGTCTTCCAAAAAATGATTCCCACAAGCTTGACCTAGTCCATGCGCACATTGAAGATCTTAGCACTAAAATCTATTGGCCCCAATATGGATCAAGTTGTTGGATTCCTTACATGCCTTTCGTGCATGGAGAAGCTACTCATCGAGGTGAAACTTCTTTCCTATAAGTAAACGGTAATCACAACGTAGCTCAATTTTTTCGTAATTTTCCCAAATTACGATGACAAGTGTATTGTTCAAAACTACATCTACGCACTACACCGAAAGAAATGTTTTTAGTATTTTTTCTCACGTGATCACCTGCATCATTTTTTGCTGTACTACTATAGTAGCCTAGGCTAGTCATAGTGGAAAGTAACTTAGACTACTCCAGTAACTCTATGGTTACCCTAAGAGCAAGTACTACCTCCGTCCTGGTTTACTCTTCCAATTTTGTAGTATCAAAATTTAACCATAGATTTAACTGACAAATTGTTAATGCATGTCACTAAGAACTATATCGTTGGATTCGTATCTGAACATAATATCAAATGGTGTAATTTTTAGTGACATGCATTGGCATTTTCTTAGGTAAATCTATGGTCAAAATTTTATACTAAATACGAGGTAGTATTCCCTCCTTCCCAAAATTCTTGTCTTACATTTGTTTAGATACGGATGTATCTAACACTAAAATGTAACTAGATACATCCGTATTTAGACAAATTTAAGACAAGAATTTTGGGACGGAGGGAGTACAAAAGTGGTCTATGTAGGCCAAAACATGTGCCAAATTCACTTGTGATGCATTTGGCATTGATGCCCCTCCATTGCTCACCTGGTGCCCCAATATGGATCACATACTTTGCTCCGGTGCCAAATTAACTCACGCATTGAAAAAACACTACGTGGCAGAGAGAGAGGACTGAGGCAATAAAAAACACTTGTTTTGGAGAGTGAGAGGCTGGTGTAGTTGGTTTGATTGATTTGTTTATACATGTGGGTCTGTGTGCACATCGGTGCCAACTCTCTCACTTCGCGAGAGCGGTGCCAAAATCTTTTGATTTGACATCGATGCGTATTATGTGGCATAGTTTTGCAAAATATGGCATCGGCCACATAGTGGAAGGCAACAAATGCCCAAGCTCTTCGCGTCCTCCTAGTTAAATGAGAGGAAACAGAAAGAGAGAGGGTGAAAAATATCACTAGCCAGCCAACCCTATCGTATGAGCAAATGATATTGGTACCTCGTGATGACACGGCAATCTTATGCAGCCAACTGCTCTAATATGTTCTCTTCTTTTGCAGATAAAAAAAGACCCGAAAGTGAAAAATGTGCTGCACTATAACAATCTCATCGAATGCCTTGATCTCCATCTTACAGAAATTTATTTGATCGACTATCGAGGCAGCACATCTGAGATTAAATTGGCTAGGTTCTTTGTTCTGGAGGAAAGTGTGCTCAAGGTAATGAGGTTGGCGTTCTCTGGCGCGACAATGAATGGAGTGCTGATCACCGCAAGTGTCTAAGCCTAAATGACAAAGTCTCCGCAGAAGCTGAATTTGTTTTTGAAACATCAAGTGGCCAGAGACTCGAAAACTTATTTTCCCATTAATGACTTATCAGGGCGGTGGATTTTAGTTTGTACGATAATGCTGCAACCACCTAAAGTAACGAAAGTTCTTACGTAAACTTCCTAGTAATTCCCTCTTCATAGGTGCAGCATTACTCCTAACATTTGTAATATCAGTTTGAAACTTGTAATATTGTCGTGTCCTATTCCCGTGTTTTCAAAATCCTGCGAATCAAACAGGTGCTGAGTTGGTGATGATGTTGTGCCTCCCATCTTTCACCAATAGCCGTCGGATCTAGATCTGACGCATACAAACCAAGCTTCTCCATTTTTGCAAAAAGATGCCCGCACTTGTTCCCTATTTACAAACAACTCCTTTTCTCTCACAATCAGCCTTATCTCCTCTCCACCACATCTAGAAGGCCGTGGAAAAATCTGGCGCGATGGCCACTGCCGGAGCCGTCCACCCCCAATCTTGGTGTTCCGTGCAATGCACGGGCATCTACGCACGGGGAATTATGTCGAACAGGGATAGTTGTAAGCAGGCTAGCTCTACAGCCATGATGATAGTGACTGCAGACGGTGAGGCTGACTATGGTATGCCGAACACGGCGCCTATACTCAGGTGTCATCTCCGGCGCAGGGTCTTGTCACTTCACTGTAAGGAGCAACATGTAATAATTTGAACAGCGGGTAGTACAGTGCTAGTACTCCTACTACTACATTGGTAGTACTACTACTAGTACTAGTAGCACCACCGTCTGGATTTAGGAGTACTACCACGTCCATCTGGATTTTAGTATTTGACTAGCAATATCTAGTAATGCATGTCACAAAAAATGTACTACTCCCTCTGTAAATAAATAGATGGTGTTTTATTCCTATCGGCGAGAGAACTTAATGTTTTTTTTGCTAACTAGAGTACTAATAGGATTACATGCAATGAACTAAACACCGCATCTCTCATTGGTTGATATGTCACGAAATAAGAAACAAGGAGGGAGTTAATGCACCGTGCCTAAGTATTTTGGGATTATTTGGTTTTTGTAAGGTGACTTACACAACATTTTTGTTTACATGCATTAACATTTTATTAGTTAAATCAAAAGTCAAAACTTGGCGCAAAATGCAAAGGGGACCAACAAACCAGTAAACATCAAACTTCTCTTGTTTGGCCCCAACTAGAGGTCTGGTGAGATGACTATACTGCACCGACACGGAGGGGGACGCAGCTTCATTGACTTACGGCAACTGCCTTTGGGTGAATGACACGTGGGCCCAGGGGGTGGCTAGCCCACCTATCATACAGCCAAAGGCAGGTGCAGTAGAGGGCCGAGGAGTAGTACAAAATCCTACGCACCTACGCACGCTAACCAAGGGCAAGAGTGATCACTTGGATCGCAAGATCAATTGACTAGAAGCTAAGTTAGACCCATGGAGGCGATGAGCGCGAGCATCAGCCGGCTGTGACAGATGGTCCACGACGCCGGCCTGCGGCCCGACACCGAGGAACGTCTCCAGGTAGTATTGCTTGAGGCCGCCAGGGCGAGGGGCCGCTTCGACGACAGCTTCGTCTCCTAGTTCGACGAGGTCCTCGTCGGTTTCCTCGACAAGTTCACCGTCGTCAAGAAACTTGCGGACGACTTTGACGTAAGCCTCCAGCCGACACACCCAGGCTCTATGACACCCACCACCCTCAACGGCCACTATGGTGACAACCTCTTCGACGCACTTGTGGCCTCGCGACTGCCCGCCGTCGCACCGGAGAATGTCCACCTCGAGGTCGCGCTCGCCGCGCAGCGCCTAGCGCAGCAAGACACCATCGACATAATCACCCATGTCTACGGGCAAATCGTCCACAAGGACTACTAAATGCAAGAGGAGGACGATAGGACGCGGGCCTTCTTGGACCGCAGGGCAACCTTGGACGGCACTGTTCAGAAGCACGTTGAGCTCGCTGTCAACGCCGCTGCTCCTCACACGTCAGTTGGTGACCCAACGCACTAGGGCATGAGGATGTCGTTGATGGATCCGTATGTATTTTTATCTTTTTGTCAAATCCATGTAGTAGTATATGATACTACAGTAATTATCTTACCTTTCGCATCAACTTCATAATTTTCGTACATACTCCATGCATGAACGGCGCCAGAACCAAACTTCTCATTACTCTAGGAAAAATCGTTATTTTCAATCTATCGGTCACGCCATGGAGCAGAACCAAATTTTACAAGTTACGAGTTCAAAAGGAAAAGCCTGCCGTGTTTGCGTCGCACCCCCACACGGTTGGTCCGGCACGCCGCTCAAGCGGGAATGCGTGCGGTGTTGCATTTTCACTTACAAGTGGGACCGCAATTGAGCAAACCGACTATCGGCAAACCCCCAACCCGCCCACTGCACGATGGCTGAGAGGAGGGAGAAGAGATGGATGTAGCACAGACTCCAAGAAAATTGGTGTCGGATGGGACTCGTGTGGGTGGTGTGTGCCGTACTGCTAGACGTGAATGATGCCCACGCCACCCCACTATATCGAGCCTATATCGAGGTACGTAGAACAAATTTCCTGCAGTCCGTGCTCAGCCCTCCTCTATCTCTCTTCTCAGCAAGCCAGCGGACATGCGCAGCCCATCGTCTGTTTGCTCACATGCGGCCCCACATGTCAGTGAAAACGCAAGAGGACCCACTGAACCTACACATCTTTCACCTCGATGTGCTGGTGATGAAAAACAAATCCAATAAAGATCTTCGGTGGCCGCTTTTGGAGTTACTCAAGATTAGTAAGATTCTATTTACAGCTTAACCCAAGATGCACATATAGTGGCTTCAACTACCACTCTATTTTCTTTCATGACACGACCTGGATGCTGGATGTCCCACGTGTCAGGAAAAGGAGGAAGAACCCGACCAAATCTTCGGTTGTGCTCTCGGATTAGACTAGTTGTGCTAACTTAAAAATTTTATTGTGTACTCCCTCCGTTCCAAAATACTTGACTTCCATTTGTCCAAAAATGGATGTACCTATATACTAAAACATGTCTAGATACATATATTTTTTGACAAATAGAAGGCATGTATTGTGCAACGGAGGGAGTAGAATGGATGCAAGTTTTTGTATTGGGAAGAAGAGTACATCCATATATTGATAGAGCGCAATTTAGTAGATGTTCTAGCACTTTTAGCTAGCACAGAGGCTAGAGATGAGATTAGTGCACTTGTTGATACTCCTACTAGAATAGAGGCTAGACACGAGACTAGATGCGAGGAAGCAACATCTACTTCTTTACACTCGAAGAAGAAAGAAGCACGCAAGATCGAGCCTCCGCAGATCAACAATGAATGCATCGAGAAGGCACTAATCCAACCTACAGGAGTGGTAAAATGTATTCTTGTCGTTCTTGTTTTCTTTGGTCTTGCTTTTCTAGTCAAAATTATCGTTGGAGTTTGTGCAAAACGGAGGTCCGTTTGGGGTCGTGCGTTGGAGTTGGCCTTACTAGTGGGACCGCGGTTAAGGAAACCAACTATCGGCAAAGCCCCACCTCGCCCGCCGCGCGATGGCTGAAGTTAGAGAAATGACGAGGTTGAAGAGATTGCTCTAGCACGGACTCCAAGAAATAATATGGTGTCAAATGGATGTCGTGGTGGTGGCGTGTGCTGTACTCCTGGACGTGAGTGCTTGGTCTGGCCCATGCCACCCTACTACTCCTACTACTTACTCCTACTATATAGTACTAGTATTGAGGATTCGAGGTGCTGGTTACATACAGCGAACACATTAACATATGGCTACAGTAAAAACACCCACCCGACGCGTGAAGCATGTGAAGCTAGTACAAATAGTGTACTACTATTGTTGATTGGCCTCATCCGATAACCTGTTGCAATGCACGTACAATTATGTATTCGGAAAATATACTTTTGCCTCGTCGCACCACTCACTCAGAGAAGCGACTCGAAAGCCATTCATAAATTTAGTAAGTTTATCACAGGCATATCATTTTATTACATACAATAGGTCATCAACCCACATCGACAACGGGGATACATTATAAATACTAAAGTTTTCAACACACAACAAATAACAAGCAATGAAATGAACTTCAACTCAACCATTCCTCGGCGTTGGAAACGCTTGCTTTGAACCACAAGTGATTCGCTGGGACGGGCCATCGATTGTTGATCTGGAAACCAACGCAGGACTGGTCATCCAGGCTGAAGCGGCCTACTATATCAGTACCATGGTAGGGAACCACCCAAATGTCCGAGGTATAGACACAGTTGCTTCTCATAAATGGTACTGTTAACGTTGTGTCAACAACAGTTGGATTGCCTTTCACCATCATCGGATAGTTTTGTCCAAGGAAGAGCGAGTTTTCTCCAAGACTATCAATTCTGTACCAGGGAGAAGGAGTTGGTGCTAGCACACTAGTATCCATCCCGAATACCATGCAACGGGTGTTGGAATAGGTCCGGAGAGTGCGACCATGGGAGACTACACCTGCTTCCTTAGAAGTAAGATCATCAGTGGGCTGTATACACAAAAGAAGAGGTGATCCATCGGAATTAGTTGCCAGGCGCTACAGAGAATATGGGCGCTGCTTGTCCTCATGCTCGTGATCATCACCATCATCATCTCCCCCTTGGTTAAATTTTTTTTCAAGTATAGGTGGTGGGATGTTCACAGGACCTTGGAAACACAAGAAGAAGGTTAATTAGTAAAGGGAAACTTGCTAACCCGCATGGATGTGGATGAAACAATTATAATTACGGTGGAAGACAAACGTACCGAAACTATGAGGATCCCATGCAAAAACAGTGCCACGAGTGGTGGCAGCAAACACAAGGCCCTCGTATTGAATTGCATCACAGTACTCATCCGTGTACAGAAACTGATTTTTGAGCAATATCCATCGAGTCGAACCACGAAGGACGGCAACAAGCTTGTCGAAGATAGCAAAAACTTGATAGTTGTTGTAATTCCAAGAGCGGTTGTGAACTCGACAAATTGCTATCTTCCATAGAAGACAGTCACCATGATCGTATTTGAACATGCGTACAATACCGGTGTGCTCAACCTCTGGGCAGTCTGCTGAGATTTTTGGAAGTGGAACCCGGTCATGAGTGTACACATTCACAAGTTCCCACTCGCAGTTGGACCCAATGTAAACAACCAATCTCCATTTGCGCCCGCCCAAGCCTTGCCCTCAAGCGATGGCATCTTAACATCATACGTATCATTATCAAGCGGCATCAACTGGCACAAGGCAAGGCCTCCATCATGCCGGCGCCAGTCATCAGGGTCACGGCGAAGAAGATAGGGGAGATCAAACCGCTCCTTGACTCTTGGGTTCTTTGTAATGATGTTATTAGTTGAGTTGAGAATGGGCTTGAACGAACCTGCCATGCTAACCGATCAATGAGTTCATCCACCACGTCATCTTTCAGATCAGGGCAAGAATAACGGGGTCGTTTCCGGCCTGTTCCCTCCATGGAGAAGACGATCGAACAATGGCAGAAGAAAGGGTGAAGGGCTGAAGGAAAATGGAGGACGGAGAGGAAGAGTGTGCGACAACAGTTCCAAATCGAGAGGGAAAGGCGAAGAGTTGGTGGACGGTTGCGAGTTTTCCACGGTTCATGAAGAGGTGCCCCGGCCTACACGGCCATTCGGAAATACTCCTACTACTCGCCGTCGTCTCACTGATTTGTTGGAACGGGGCCACATGTCAACGAAACATGGTGTGTAATTTCTCGTGCAAAATGCGATCTGGCCGCGTTGGCCCGAGGTGCCGCATTAGTTATCAACCTTTATTTTTTTAATGGCGTGCCGATCAGTTTTGAAGCACGACTAACTGGTACTGTACGCAGAGAAAATATGAACTACTCTACCACTACTCCACCTCCAGTACTAGTAGTATAAAAAAGATATATAGGCTGGAGCTTGAGCGCTTTCTTGCTAAGGGCTGCCCACTTGCTTCTCACACTACCACCCTCTCTCCAGATCTAAAAAGAAGGCCCCTCTCTCCCTCCTCATCGGTGGTCACAGATCCGCCTGGGAAGAAAAGGACGTGCAGCGTTGACGCACTCGTCATCGGCGAGCGAGGTCATGCACTAACGACAAGGCCATCCTCTCAGACCTAGCGCCCACACGGGATGGCCTCCGTCCCCAAGCTCGCTGCCGTAGTGTGTGCGGAGGACGATGACCACGAGCGAAGCCACTTCCCACCAACCCTCAGGTATGCTACCTCTTTTCGAACCATAACCTTGTTCTATTGCCCCATCTACCACGTCATTGCATGTGGATCTTTTTCCACTCCACCATCTTCCCAATTTGCTATCCTCTGCTCTGCTAGCCACGCAGAGGAAAACCATAATTTGCACTATTAAAGGAAGCCCTACTTCATGCAGACTAATCCATGTCTGGGTTGAATAAGGGAAGGAAGGGAGACTGTACTGTCCAAGAGAGTAGGCATCGAACCCGCATCTAGGTTGAAAAGGGGAAAATCAGTAGCTAAGGAACGAGTCTCGTGTCTCTTGGTTGAAGAATGGTAGAAAGGCATGACAACGCAATAGAGAATGACCAGGTCGATCAGTTTGTTGTCCTCGCATAGGAAAAAAGGTGTCTAAAGAGAACAAAAATGGGACGTAATCCACATATGTTGCCTGGATATTTGTTGCTTTGGGCAACCATACCTCCCTCACCACTCTGCGTCCATGGAGGTACATCGTACTGGTGCGCCCACTGTCCGAATGGGCCTCCCATGCTCTTATTGCCACTTTTTTTGCTGTTAGTATAACGCCAGCGGTCAAGTCAAGCAATGCTACTGCTAAAGTGATGCCACATTTAACTAATGTCGCTCTCAGTCTAATGCCACCGATAAATTTAAGCAATGCCATTTAATGTCACTGGATTATTTCAGGGTTAGCTGTTGATTGTGAATGTATTAAAGATTTTTCAGCTAAGGCATTCTAATGATGTTGCACAGCCAGTATACCAATGATGAAACTTGTTACTACCTTCAGATTTTTGCACTGTTAATGCTTATAGATTACATACCTCACTTTCATGAGATATGTTAATTGTTTTGTACAGTGTCACCAAAATGCCAAGACGCTGATGTCATTTTATTTTGGTTAAACTGCACAGACAATTATGAAGACAAGAGGAAAGGTCAATAGTGGGCACCTCCTCCTCCGGCTGTTCTCTTGATTCGTTCGATCAAGTTTTTATGTTTGATCGATTATCAAGATTGGGATAGCAATTTTTAAGGTCCCCCCGAGTTCGAAATGATATTTACCTTGGAGGTACATGGTTTGCAATTTTTTTATACTATCATTAGTTAATAATGCTAGTTACCTTCAGACTTTTGTATTTGGTTTAATGCTCATGCACAACTAGTATACCAATGCTGAAACTTGTTACCTTTACATTTTGTATTGTTAATTCTTATATAAACCTTCCAGTGCTAGAGTTTATTGAAATCTGTTCAGTAAAACCATTGTACTATACCCTATAATAAACTAACTACTGCACTGTTGCACTAGCCACTGGATTAGTGTATATTTGTAGTATTCGAATGGTGTTGCATTAGCGTATGGACATAAATAAAGTGTGTCAAGCTTTCCCATATATGTGCTCAAGAAAACTACTACCTGTTTTTCCAAATACTAGACGTTTGGGTACTTTAAATTGAACCTCAAAAACGTCTTATATTAAGGAACAAAGGGTGTAGAGTTCACTCAAATTATCCCGGTAAGGCTAGTCACACCTTTGTTAAAATTAATGTTCATTATGTTATCGGAGGAGGTCTGTATGTTTGTCTCTAATGCCTGTCGACTACATACCTGACATCATGATGTAATGTTAAGTCATTTCCTTTTGTACAGTGTCACTGAATTGTCAAGGCGGTGATGGCATTTTATTTTAGTAGAACTGCACAAAATTTTCTTAAGAGGAAAGGTCAGGAATGGCTCAGTTTTTCAGAAAAAACTATGTATGCCTTCCTGACATTAGCCGCTGTTGCTTTATTTATTCCTTCAAACAGGTGGTTAGAAACAGTCTTGCTACCTTTTCCCATTAAGAAATTGGAATGCTTATATTTGTGAGCCTATGCTTCAACTAGTGCCATTTTTAGAGTAATCACACTTTCAATATCTATGCAAACAGGGATGCTCGATTTTAGTGGAACTGCACAAAAAGTCCAACTGGTTCAACATTAGGAGCATGTTTTTTTCCAAACCTTTATATCCAATTGGTGGCACTATGAGCTGTTCATTACGAAGGTACATGGTTTGCTACTATCTTGCTACTCTTTTTGTACTGTCATTAGATAGTAATACTAGTGGTTTGCATGTGAATTTATTGGCAGGGTGGACCTACATTGGAGGTGCAGGACATGATTCAATGATTGGATGCTCAATTTCGATTGTATTGATTTCACCTCTTCCATTACTGCGAACATGGATATCCTTGGTCTGATAAAGAATAGGCGCTATATTTCTGCTCTAAACCAGCAAATCAATTCAGTATGAAATTGTCCAGGGCAAAACATAACTGTATTAGATTGTCCAGTGCAGAACATGACAGATGCTAAGCAGAAGAGACATGTTTAAACTGAAAATACAAGGTGTGGTATATGTTTACTAGCTGCTTGATATTTGTGCAGATAGAGATGTCTGCCCATTGCTATTTGGCAAACAAACAAAGTGTCCGCAATTTTGGTTGAACTGCACAAGAGAATAGTATAGTCACTGTATGCAGTAACATTTGAAAATAGACACAGAAAGATTGGATAGTCACTTCATGGACTGCAGAAAAGTAGTACTATACTATTTATTGGCCGACACTAGGTGCTTCATTGCTTTGGTCTGATTATACAATGGGCATCATTTTCCTAAGTTAAAGTTTGTATTCCGAAAATAGTCTCGCGGTGTGATCAGGAGAAGACCAAATCATATTGTAGTGGATGTTCCTCCATCATGTGTGGTTCATTCTCATTGTTCCAGCTGTTGGTGAAACCACTTACGTTTGCAAGAGGAATTGTAGACTTCACAAACAAATTTGTCTTTCAGTCTATACTTAATGTTGGCAAAGAGAAGCATCCATGTTAGTAGGAAGAACATATGTTTTTTCTAGATCTTTGCTTTTGGAGCTACATATTTGTATATGATCTGTGAATCATTGAGATGCATTAACATGTTGATCTTATGTATGGGAATCGTACTAGTTAGTTTTAGTTGCAATGCAAGATACGAAGTGGCTGATCTTTGCTTTTGGAGCTACATATTTGTATATGATCTGTGAATCATTGAGATGCATCAACAGTTACTTATTTTTGTTCGCTCAATGTTTACAAGTTACTGATCGATCACTAGCTAGCCTACAAATGCGCTCCTGGCAGTTTTATTTGTGACGCAAGATGCGAAGTGGCTGTTTTTTGAATAAAAATGCCTACCTCTAAAGAAACTGACAAGCTACACTATCGATCCTACACGGATAAAAATGCCTACCTCTGAAGAAGTTTAAGCCTAATTAATTCCATGAGCAAAGCAGCAAGACCAAGGCATGGCAATAATTAACGACATGCAGAAGTTTAAGCCTAATTAATTCCAGCGATTTAAGTGGCTCCATGTGTGCCCTCGGCTGCGACTCGTTGCATGCTGCTTCACGTACTTCCTGCGAGCGATTCTGAGTGCCTGCATGCAGCCGGCCGTAATTCAGGCAGCTAACTGATGCGAAAAAAGATATGATTTAATTGTTGCGGGCTTTTTAAGTCTGTGGAATCATTATTGACAAGGAGGGAGATGTTCGAGTGCACTCATTTGATCGGCATGCCGGTGTGCGACCCAGACGGGACAGGATGGCACAATGATAATTTCAGTTTCTCTAGTTTTCCATGGCAAGCTGGCGCGCTAAGCCATTATGCACTGAATTCCGATGACCGTCGCGCTACCTTCCGCCTATAAGTACTACTTCCCGGCCTTCTCCGGTGCCACCATGACCCAACTCGTCATATCCTCATAAGCCCCCACTGGCCCGACGTCGCTTGCCACGTCCGCCATGCCCCCGCCCGTCCGCGGTAGGCGATGCCGGAGGCGGTCACCGTCGGAACTAGTGTTCGGGTTTTCACCGGAAGGTAGACGAATGGAGGAGGCATTCTATCTGTCTTTAGATGGCAATACGGAGATCGAGGAGTTATTGGAGAGCGACCGCATGGCGGAGGAGCAGGAGTTGTTGGAGCGCAACCGCCTGGCAGAGGAGCAGCGTATCGCCGATTTGCGCCGCCAGCGGGACATGGAGCAGCAGCGCACCGACGCTCTGAGTCGCGAGCAGAGCGCCTGCAACTGGGCCGACTACGTGGAGGCCGGCGCCCGGCAAATAGCCCTGGAAGCTATCGGGCACGCACACGTTCGGGACGCCGATTTTTACTACCAGCTCGTCAAGTGGGTTTCCCGCTTGGAAGCCGAAGCTTCGGTGGACCACGCCGGCATGGAAAGGGCCAACGCGCACGAGCAACGCGCCCTATCGCACCTCTTGCAAGTCCGAGGCGAGGCGCACGACGACGGTGACGGCGTTTAGCGTGTACCACAGTTGGCGGCCGGCATCGTCTAGTTAGCTAAGAGTAAGTTAGTACTTGTACGCTACTAGAGTATTAGTGGGAGTAGATAGTTAACTTGGCTATGATGGTTGTCAACGTGGAAGTTCAGTACTCTATATGTGGATCAGACCTGTTACTTTCTCTGAATGTTGAACTTTCCGTTTGAACATATGGAATGGGCTGTTATTTTTTTAAATGGGTTGTATTTGTCCTCCACGGGTTTAGAGGCTGACTTGTGGGCCTAGCAAGTTGACGCGTACACAATCAGGAGATGATTGTACGTGGAGAGGATGACAGCAGGGACCCGCCAAGGTCATGGCGGTACGCAAGCAAGTGCCTCCTTATTTCAAGCCAATAAAAAAAGGCTCCTCCTAGTGGATTTCTGACATTTGGGTCCCATGCCATTGTCAACGTAGTCAATAAACGAGAGAATTACACAATGAGCGGCTGACACCAGGGACCCAGCAGCTCGCCCATTTATTTTTGTTTTGGGTTATTTTGATAAATTCCACTCCCAATCTGGTGTATCCGAGAAATGACACTGCAATTTCCAAACTTTGAAAAATTCCATTTCATGCCATTTCTAGTGGCATTTTTCGAAGTCTGGAGTGGCGTTTTTCAAAGTTTGCAAACTGCAGTGGCGTTTTTTAAAGTTTGTAAAAATTGTAGTGGCATTTTTGAAAGTTTGGAAATTGCAGTGGCATTTTTATGAATCGCCATAATTGGAGTGGCATTTATCTAATTTGTTTTTGAGATGGAAGCAGGGTGTCAACTGGGCTGTGTGGGACACTCTGGCCTGTCTAGACAGCCTTTTCTTTTATGTTTACCACAGACCAGCCCAATAGTTTTTTTTTCTTTCTAAAAATGGCTAGCCCAGTTTTTTTGTGATTTGTTAAGTAAGTCGCTTTATCAGGCCTGTTGCACTGCAAATCTTTCAACACGAGGAGAGCTTCATTCGGCTGGCCGATAAAATGGCCTATCAGTAATGAGAAATGGGTTGTACATTTTTAAAACACATCAAACCGGCAATTAGTTTCAAATGTATTTTTTTTCATTTCGAGATTTTAAATTGCATTGATTTTTATGCGTGGACAATTTATTGGATTTTATATTGATATACATTTATTTTTAAAATCAGTCTGAATGTGACTCGAAATTTCGGGATTAAAAACATTTCAGACCGTACCGACATATGCAAAATTTCATATAATTTTTTAACCATGGCCACAATATGGGCTGTAATGCTAATAAAAAGAATATGGGATCCAAAAAAACCCGTAAGAATTAGAAAATGGGTAGTAAATTATTTGAAATAATGGCAGATGGGCTGTATGCTGTTTTCAACAGATTTGAGGCTTTCGACAGATGGCCTATATACTGTTGGATGTCCATCCAACGGCCGTCGTGCTTCTTCAATCTCTGCTCTTCCTGCTCCAGCCACTCAAACAAGCGCCAGCGGGACTGCCTGCTCCCTCCTCCCCGCGGCCGGCTGTGCTACCGCGCAGGCCTCACCGCCCCATCGGAGTCCCATCGCTGGCCTAGCCACCCCTCTAATCACCCACACCTGCTGTCATTCTCCAGCGACGGCAGACGAACCAGTAAACCCTCATACAGTCGTACTCCCGTCCGTGTGGGAAACAAAAACAATTGCCAAGTCTTCCCTGCCTCCGTGTCGGTCCCTTCCTAGGCCTCGCCATCGTCCACCGCCCTGGTGCTCTCGGCGTGGCATGGTCAACGTGGTCAACGACCGACATGCATCTGAAGTGGACTGTACATGGAGAGGCTGACAGCTGGGTCGATGGCCGCACACAAGGAAATGCCTCCTTATTACGCGCAAAATAATGATTCCTCCACCTGACATCTGGGACCCATCGAAAGGGCCTTTGTATTTCGCGAAAAAAACGTTACTACCGCTGACAGCTCAGACCCACCAGTTATATCTTCGCACGCAAGGAAGTGCCTCCTTATTACGCACAAAAATATGAATACTCCCCCTGCTAGCTGGGACCCAGTATAGTGGGCCTACTAAGTTGACGGGGACGAAGGGCTTTGTCAACTTAGTCAATATGCACGATTCTAGCTCAACTGACTGTACGATGTCCATCCAATGGACGTAGTGCTTCTTCAACCTCTGGTCTTCTTGCTCCAGCCGCCCAAAGCAGCGCTGGTCGTGCCGCATGCTCCTGCCTCTCGTGGCCGGCTGTGCTGCCGCGGAGGCCTCACCGCCCCATACTACTCCCACCGTTGGCTAGGCCATCCCTCCACTCCACTCACCCACACCCCCTGTTATTCTGCACCGACGACAACATAGCCGAACCAGTGAACCCTCGTACTCCTCTCCGCGTGGGCATCCACTGCCGCGTCTTCCCCGGCTCCGCGTCGTCCCCTTCCTAGGCCTCGCCGTCATCCACCGCCGTGGTGCTCTCGGCGCGGCATGGTCAATGTGGTCAACGACCGGATTCCATCGGAAGAATACTATACGTGGAGAGGCTGACAGCTGGGTCCATGGCAGCCGCAAGGAAGTGCCTCCTTATTATGCGGAAAATAATTATTCCTCCACCTGATAGCAGGGACCCACCGGACGCCCACCAGTATTTCGCGAAAAAAATGTTTGCCCCCGACTGCTGCGACCCACCTAAGGGCCACCATATTTCGCGAAAAAATGTCCCCCCTGCTGTCAGCTCGGACCCACCGGAAGTGCCTCCTTATTAAGCACAAAAAATGAATACCCCCTGCTAGCTGGGACCCACCTTGGTGGGAGGGTGACTTGTGGGCCTACTAAGTTGATGGGGACGGAGGGCTTTGTCAACTTATTCAATATAAATGATTCTAGCTCCAGTGACCGTACGATGTCCATCCAACAGCCGTAGTGCTTCTTCAACCTCTGGTCTTCTTGCTCGAGACGCCCAAAGAAGCGCCGGTCGTGCCGCATGCTCCTGCCTCACATGGTCGGCTATGCTACCACGGAGGCCTCATAGCCCCCTACTATTCCCACCGCTGGCCAGGCCCTGCGGCGGCGGCAGCCTCACACCGCAGCCGAACCAGTGAACCCTCGTACTCCTCTCCGCGTGGGCTTCCACTATCGCGTCTTCCCCGGCTCCCCGTCGTCCCCTTCTTAGGCCTCGCCGTCGTCCACTGCCCTGGTACTCTCGGTGCGGTGTGGTCAACGTGGTCAAGGAACGACTTCCATCAGACGTGGACTGTACGTGGAGAGGCTGACAGCTGGGTCCACGGCCGCAGCAAGGAAGTGCCTCCTTATTACGCGGAAAATAATGATTCCTCCACCTGACAGCTGGGACCCACCGGACGGGCCACTGTATTTCACGAAAAAAACATTTCCCCCTGACCGCTGGGACCCACCAGCTACATCTTCTCATGCAAGGAAGTGCTTCCGGGAAAAAAAATGATTCGCCCCCCTGACTGCTGGGACCCACCAGCTACATCTTCGCAGGCAAGGAAGTGCCTGACAGTCGGGACCCACCTGGTCGAAGCGTATGTAGCATTATCATTCTGGTCGCAAATGTGTACGTACATATATACTGGTGGATGTAGATGCGTGCACATGTCGTAGTAGAGGCGCGTACGTGTCATAGTAGAGGCGCGCACGTAGCATGGACACGTACGTACAGCGGCCAGGGTGCAAGAAAGAAAATACGGCCACGTATGTGTACATACGGGCGGGGTCTTGAACGCCTACTTGCGCATACGTACGGCCAGGGCTCATGTACATGGCTGGGTCGGAACGGAGAAACAACGTCGTCGTCGTGTTCATGGGGAGGCAACGGAATGCTTCGTGTTCATGGGGAGGCAACGGAATGCGTCATGTTCATCGGGAGGCAACGGAACACGTGGGAGCCAACCGGCTGGGTCGGAACGGAATGCGTGGTCGTGTTCATCTTGAGGGCTTGGACGGAACAAGCGATGGAAACGAGGCCTGGCGTACCACACAATAGAGGAAACGGACCTCCTACGTTCGGAATGGGGTCCTGTTGATCGGGAGGGGTCTGGCGTACCGCAAAACGGAGGAAACAGACCTCCTACGGTCGAAACGGGGGTCCTGTTGATCGGGAGGGTTGTGGTGTACCGCAAAGCGGACGAAACGGACTTGTGTTGGAGCGCTACGGTCAAAACAGGGGTCCTGTTCATCGGGAGGGGTGTGGCGTACCGCAAAACGGGACTCCATGGGATACTGTTCATCTCCACCGTCGACCTCCTCCAGCCTCCACGGGCTCCTGTTCATCCAGCCTCCACCGCATGCTACTCCATCAGCTACTGTTCAACCACCCTTCCATGGGCACACCTCCACCGTCTACTGTTCATCCAGCCCTCCACACCACGGGGTCCTGTTCAACCACCCCTCCACGGGCACCCCTCCTTCGTCTACTGTTCATCCAGCCCTCCACCACACCACGGGGTCATGTTCATCCAGAGGCAACGCCACCGCTCACTGTTCATTAAATCCCCCGCAACGCTCACTGTTCATCCCAGAGGCAACATTGACCGGCTTAAGTTAGCAGCAGTAGCGAAGGAATCGCTCGATCGGGTTCAGTTAACAACCATCGATCGACCGCTCGGGTTCAGTAACGCGTAGCCTGCAGTGAAATCGCTCGGATTCAGTTAGAGCCCAACGCCTCGCTCGGGTTCACTTAGAGCCAACGCCTCGCACACACGCGCGTACATGTACGAGAGGAACGCGCATCGCTCGGCCCTCGACCTCCCACCGTAACCGAGAACTCCCCAAAATTTTCCTCCCCCTCGCTTCTACCATGGTTTTTTCCGTCATGGACGACCCAAAGAATGTCATGCAGCTGCATCTCCGGCCCGCCCAGGACGAAAAGCCCATTTTCCATCATGATTTTTTGTCATAGAAGTAGGAGCCCACCACATCTATGATGATACTGGGTTTTTTTCACAATTATCGTCATAGAAGTGTCATATGTATGATAGAACAAAATTTCGTTCGGCCCAAAATGTCACGGATGTGTCTTTTTTTGTAATGTTGTCACCCCCAAACTGATGGTCAAACTGAAGTAGTCAATAAAACATTGTCTACTATGCTTAGGGCTGTTTTGAAGAATAATACGAAAATGTGGGAAGAATGCTTGCCTCATATTGAATTTGCTTATAATTGTTTGTTGCATTCTACTACTAAGATGTGCCCTTTTGAAATTTTGTATGGTTTCCTTCCTCGTGCACCCATTGATTTGTTGCCTCTTCCATCTTTGGAGAAGGTTAATTTTGATGCTAAACAACATGCTGAATTGATCTTAAAAATGCACCAGTTAACTAAGGAAAACATTGAGCGTATGAATGCTAAATATAAACTTGGCGGAGATAAGGGTAGAAAACATATTGCGTTTGCACCTGGAGATCTTGTTTGGTTACATTTGCGTAAGGATAGATTTATTGATTTGCGTAAATCAAAGCTAATGCCATGTGCTGATGGTCCTTTTATGGTGTTAGAGAAAATAAATGATAACGCATATAAACTTGAGTTGCCTGCAGATTTTGGGGTTAGTCCCAATTTTAAGATTCCAGATTTGAAGCTTATTTGGGTGAGGAAGATGAACTTCCATCAAGGACGACTTCATTTCAAGAAGGGGAGGATGATGAGGACATCAATACCATTGTTACACCCACACCCCCTGCTGCTATACATGCTAGACCAATTACTAGAGCTCGCACACACCAATTAAATTATCAGGTACATTCATTTCTTGGTAATGATTCTAATGTTTATGAGAATATGATGCTGCCTAAATTGGATACATTTGTTTTGCTTACAAATGAAGGGCCTAGCTTGGAGACGGATGAACATTGGAGCAAGGACAAGCATGGAGTTGATGGCATGTGCAAGGGAAACAAGAACGGAGTTTCAAGTGATGATTTCAGGACTTTGAAGCCACCATAATGAGTGCACAAAACCTTGGACGAAATATACGAGATGCCACTTCATAATTTTCGTCCAGAGGATATTCTAGGTGTTGTGTCACCTTATTATTGGGCCAGGACCATGTATTTTTGAAATACTTAAGTATAGGATGTTTTTAGAGTCCGTATGAGTGGGGAAACAAGAGTTAGGGTTGGTTTCGGACCCCTCCTCCAAGGGCCATGAAACCCCCCCCCCTCTTCCTCCATATATATAGCCCTTAGGGCGTCGTTTAGACTTTGCGTTTTTTTTAGATTAAAGCTTGCCATAGCTGCAACTTCACATATTTCGTTTGTGTTCAACGACCAGACAAAGGCCTCACGGAACCCCACTTTGATTAATAAAGTTGTCCTCTTATATTCGCAATATCCAGATTGCAATCTTAGTTTCTTGCTTGTTATTCGTTTTCCTACAAGAACAGACCTTTGTGGTTAGGTTGATCGTGCTCCAGCGTGGTCAATAACCTCTGGGAGTTGGTTTAGCGATTGCGAAGGCGTGACGTCCTCGCACATTCGTAGTCGGATCATCAAAGTCGACTTCCTCCAAAACGATAGCCACCATCTCATCGAAAGACGGGACACCTTTGCCTCTATCAATTTCTTAACCGAAGCATGGTACGTATCCATTGTTGGTCTAACACTCACGGTTCGAATAAATAATCCGTTTGGGATATTGGTTCCCAATTATTAATAATCTCCCTTCTGTAATTAGATAAAGATTACATCAAAACTGGTCTCAAATTTGAAAAAAAAGTACAATGCCACTTTGTATTGGTGTCCATATGACAACACGATAAGTTTCATGAACTTCAAATAAGTTTTGGATGTACTAGAATTTAAAAACCAAGATTCTCAATGTTTGAAATTTGTTGCACATGGAGTAAACATGCACCCAGTGAGACACATGTATTTTGCAATCCATTTAGGTGCATTGTCAGGTGTGCATGTAGCTCAAATTTGATTTTTGCACATTATACCCGTAGAAAATCAATCAATTAATGTACTAAAACGTCTTAATGATCTATGTGATTTTTTAAAATTAAAACGTCCCTCCTTTGCTAACATATATGTTCACCGCGGGATAATTACTTTAACATGCATCGTAGTTGCGGTGGATTCGCGGTGTGTGTGTGGGTGTGTGCGTCTAGGGTTGGCGGGTGGCTCGCAGTACACTATGAGTTGTGAGCCACCGTGTGGGTTGGCCGTTTTGTTAGGCAGGCCGACGCCACATCAGAGTCGTGAAATCGTTATTTCAAACATTACACAACCCTGTCGTACATACATGTTTTAGCCACATGAAGTTGATGGTTGTCCTACACGACACTCGATACTCGCGTGTGACGCTTTCTGTGGGCCCGCGAGGTCGTCGTGCATCACCTTGATGAACAGCCGGCAGTGAGGTTAATTTGACTAGCAAGGTAGAATCTTTTATGTTTGTGTTATGGTGATATATTAAAACACCCACAATGCGGCTATATCTCCCACGTGTCGGGGCATGACTTAGAGGCATAGCCGCATGGTAGGTTTGTCGCAAGAGGGGTAATCTTCACACAATCCAATGTACTGAATAAGAAAGGGGTAATGAGGGAGTCCTGGATTAGGGGGTCTCCGGACAGCCGTACTATATCCTTTGGCTGGACTATTGGACTATGAAGATACAAGATTGAAGACTTTGTCCCGTGTCCGGATGGGACTTTCCTTGGCATGGAAGGCAAGCTTGGAAATACGGATATGTAGATCTCCTCCCTTGTAACCGACTTTGTGTAACCCTAGCCCCCTCCGGTGTCTATATAAACCGGAGGGTTTAGTCCGTTGGACAACATACAATCATACCATTGGCTACCTTCTAGGGTTTAGCCTCTGCGATCTCATGGTAGATCAACTCTTGTAATACTCACATCATCAATATCAATCAAGCAAGACGTAGGGTATTACCTCCATCAAGAGGGCCCGAACCTGGGTAAACACCGTGTCCCTGCCTATTGCTATCATCCGCCTTAGACGCACAGTTCGGGACCCCCTACCCAAGATCCGCCGGTTTTGACACCGACATTGGTTCTTTCATTGAGAGTTCCACTGTGCCATCACCATAAGGCTCGATGGCCCCTTCGATCATCGGTAACGATGCAGTCCAGGGTGAGGTTTTCCTCCCTGGAAATTTGCTTGGCCATCTAGAGCAGATCGAGAGCTACACCCCTGGCCATCAGGTCAGGTTCGGAAACTTAAGCTACACTTCCAACATCCGCGGAGACTTGATCTTCGACGGATTCGAGCCCATGTCAGGTGCGCCGCACAATCACGACGACCATGACGTAACTCTGCCGTCAGACAGTGTTCGGGAGATCACATCTGCAGCTACTCTGGCCTTCAATCCGGAGCAAATTGCGTCATCCGACGATGGAGGGATGGACGCCGCCATGGAGGCCGCACTCTTAGTGGTGATGGAGCCGGATACTGACTTCACCCCTTACGAGAGCTGTGTTGTCGAACCACTAGATTCATCTCCAGCCACGGACTCCGAGCCACCTGCATCCGTGCCTATCGAATCCGATCGGGCGCCGATCATGGAGTTCACCTCCATGGATATCTTTCAACACTCGCCTTTCGATGATGTGCTAAATTCATTAAAGTATCTCTCATTGTCAGGAGAACCTAGGCTGAAATATGTCCGGCTAGAATGGGATGCGGACAACGAAGAAATTCGCTGCCCACCCACCACCCACTTAGTAGCCTCTGTCGACGATTTAACCGACATGCTCAATTTCGACTCCGCAGACATCGACGACATGGACGACGATGCAGGAGAGGAACAGGAACTAGTGCCCACAGGGCACTGGACATCCACTTCATCACATGACATAAACATGGTGGACACACCCAAAGAAAACGATGACGAGGAACGGGAGGAGACAGAGGAGGATGACCCCTCCAAGAAGCAAACAAAGCGTCGGCGTAGGCGCCGCTTCAAATCCCGCCTCGGCAAAAACAACGATAACAGCGCAAGAGAAAATAACACTCCAGTCGACTCCAGAGGAAACGGCGACGACATTGCCCCGGCGGTAGAGCATGATGAAGCTGCAAACGGCGATCATAGTACGGATCCGACGTCAGAACACGGCGACGCCGAGGATAAACCTCATCAAACCCCCTCTGGGGAGGAAAACAGTTCGGACGAAGATGCACACATTATCCCGGAAACAAACTTGGAGCAAGAGAACCTCCGCAGAAGGCTTATTGCCACAGCGAGGAGTCTGAAGAAGCAGAAGCAAAGGCTTAAGGCCGAAAAAAATACGCTCAACAACAGGTGGAACAGAGTGCTTGACAACGAAGAAAAGTATGGTGGAGGTTACCACACAAAAAGCTATCCAAAGCGCAAACTATTACCCGAATTCGACGATGAGGCCTTAGACCCCATATAGCCGAAAAATAAAACGGCCAACCGGCCAGATCAACCACCTTGTGACCACGATAGAGCGGCTAATGAGGTCGCACATAAGTCAACAAACGATCTACGTGGGGACTTGCGCCAAAAAACCAGTATGACCAGATCCATCTATGGATCTAGGAAGCGTGCTCTGGCACAAAATCAAAACCGAATACTTCAACCGTCTGAACGCCATGATACATCCAAATACAAGGGTGCTGCACACCCCCTATGTTTCACTGATGAGGTGTTGGACCACGAATTCCCAGAAGGATTCAAACCAGTGAACATAGAGGCATACGACGGGACCACAGACCCTGGGGTCTGGATTGAGGACTTTATCCTCCACATCCACATGGCTCGTGGAGACGATCTCCATGCCATCAAGTACTTTCCCCTCAATCTTAAAGGACCAGCTCGGCACTGGCTGAAAAGCCTACCCAAAAGCTCAATTGGAAGTTGGGAGGAGCTCGAGGACGCTTTTTGGGCTAATTTTCAAGGGACCTTTGTCCGACCTCCGGATGTAGACGATTTAAGTCATATAATTCAACAGTCCGGAGAGTCAGCCCGAAAGCTTTGGAACATGTTTCTCTCTAAGAAGAACCAAATCATCGACTGTCCGGACGCCGAAGTCTTAGCAGCTTTCAAGCACAGCGTCCGAGACAAATGGCTCGCCAGACACCTCGGCCGAGAAAAACCGAGAACAATGGCAGCCCTGACAAGCCTCATGACCCGCTTTTGCACGAGCGAAGATAGCTGGTTAGCCCGCAATAGCACCAGCGACCCAAGCACATCCGAAGTTAGGGATGGCAATGGAAAACCACGATGCAGTAAAAACAAGCGTTGAAATAAAGAAGACAGCCCAGATAATACGGTGGTCAACGCCGGATTCAGGGGCTCTCGACCAGGTCAACGGAAAAAGCCTTTCAAAGGTAGCAGACATGGACTGTCGAGCCTGAATAAGATTCTCAATAAACTATGTCAGATTCATCGCACCCCCGACAAACCTGCAAATCACACCCACAGAGAATGTTGGGTCTTCAAGCAGGCCGGTAAGCTAAACGCCGAACACAAGGGGGGGAGACACGAAGCGAAGACGAGGACGAACCTCGCCAGCAAAGCATTGGAGGACAGAAAAAATTCCCACAAGAGGTTAAAACAGTAAACATGATCCATGTGATGAAGAGAAGAAGCACACATGCACTCCGAGACATACGCGGCATTGAGCCCGTCACCCCTAAGTTCAACCCCTGGTTGGCCTGCCCGATCGTTTTTGATCGCGGGGATCACGCGACAAACATCCGGCATGAATGACTGGCTGCCTTAGTGTTAGACCCAATAATAAACGGATACCACCTCACACGAGTCCTTATGGACGGCGGCAGTGGTCTAAATCTGATATATCAGGACACAGTCCGCAAAATGGGGATAGACTCGTCAAAAATAAGATACATTAATACTACCTTCAAGGGAGTAATACCAGGCCCAGAGGCCCGTTGTACGAACTCTCTATTACTAGAGGTTGTATTCGGTTCTCCCGACAACTTCCGAAGCGAAAAGTTAACTTTTTACATCGCTCCATTCCGAAGTGGCTATCAAGCACTACTTGGAAGAGCGGCTTTCGCTCGTTTTAATGCAGTACCGCATTACGCTTCTCTCTTAAGATGCCCGGTCCACGCGGCATCATCACAGTTAGTGGAAATATTGAGCGTTCTCTACACGCGGAAGAATGTGCGGCGGCCTTAACAGCCAAGCACTAGATGGCCTCACCAACCAGAATAAATGACAGGTCGTCAAGACCACGGACACGGTTAGACGAGTCCGGCGCATCACTACATATACATGAGATTGGCTTGATGGTTAAACCCTCATCGACGGTACAAGGGGCTTCCCGCGTGTAATCAGGGCTAGTTTAGCTCAACTTGACTTACCTTGAATTTAATGGTTTATTGATAATAACCAATTTTTTGGCACGACAACTTTCACCTAAGTTCTTCTTTTTTACACATGACAATTGTGCTATACCCATCCAGGACACGGCACAACGGAGATACAGGTGCATACGTGCAGCAGGGACCCGCTCAAAGGTTTCTTTTCAGATTAAGACCCTGCGTAAACCTTTTTTACTGTCTCTTGTTGTTCACATCCTTCGGATACTCAATACAACCGAGAAGGATGGTGACGATATTGGCATGTGGCCACCTCAGGATATTGCATGTACCTGGACACTCGGGGTTTATTACTAAGGGCATTGTTCAGCCCGACATATATTATAAAGACCGAATACCTTAGGGAGTGTTCGGTGTCGCGAGTTTAGCCTTATATGCATCAGCTACGAATCATGTCTTTGGTCAAATGTTGGGTTTGCCCGGATCCCGTGTTTTGCTACCTTACGTTCCTATCTATCGGCTCAAGCGGCACTGGGAGAACTACTTCGATGGTGCCCTGGTTCATTTGGACGAGCACCTCAGTAGAGAAAGCCGAAAACTGACTGTCATGATAAAGCGCGAGACTGGTCAACCACTCGATGACTTAGCAGAATCTTTGGGATTCCTTCGCCTTAACGAAGGGCCGTTTCCCGGTCATGTACGTACGCGCCCCGTATTCGGACGATCATAGAAGTACCAGGGGCTATATAGTAGTCCCACCGTCAAAGTCCTATGGCTAAGTGAAAGTGTTAAAGCAATATAGTCCGATTGCCTCGTTCGCTGCACTACCACCTCCTTCATGGACCAAGACGTTGGATCAAGTGTGAATACGCGTTTTTTGCGAACACCCCCGCATTATATGCGTGGGGGCTGAAGCCGACGACTGCAATCTTTCAGGTTATATACATATATACATAAACGGCCGCATAGGAGGCATCATAATACTTTCAGGCAAAAGTATAAACACAGCCTTCATAATTCAATAAAATATTGTTTTTTACAATAGGAATACATGTCACTAGAACATAATATTCTTCGAGCTCTGCGCCTCTATTGAACGAGCGCCTTCAAGGACCTCTTCAAAGTAGTGCTCGGTAGCTACTCGGCCCACGGCTGAACCCTGTGTTGCAATAGTGGTGGCCTACATCTCTGCCCAGTATGTCTTGACACGGGCAAGTGCCATCCGCGCACCCTCTATGCATGCCGACCTCTTCATAGCGTCGATATGCGGTGCAGCACCAAGGAATTGTTGCACTAAACTAAAGTAACTATTTGGCCTTGGCCCTTCTGGCCACAGATGATCCACAACAGGCCTCATGGCAAGTCCGGACAACCTATGGAGCTCGGCCCACTTGCCCATTCGCTTATTCAACAGCAGCGGACACACTGGAGCATGGAACTGTGGCTAGAACATCTTTTCCACTTCACGATCTTTTTGATCCTTGAAGAACTCGGCCGCATCAGCAGCACTTGCTGCCAAATCAACGTATGCATCTGCAGGACTCTATAGTTGATGAAGAGGAGCATACTTCGGATCTCCGAACTTAGTCTGCAACAAAAAGGGCTTCCCAGCCGCGATATCTGCAGCTTCACGCAGCTCCTCCTTCATCGCTCTGATTTTGGAGCGGGCTTCCTTGGCTGCTACCATGGCCTTCTCCAGGTCCGTCGCCTTTGCTCGGCTTTCTTTTTCAAGAAGCTGGTAATGGTCAGCGGCATCTTTCAACTCAACGGCCATCTTGGCTATTCTTTCCTTGCTCTGGCAATGTGCGGCCTGTTCGGCCCTCAGCTCTTCGATCGCCTTTAGAGCGGCCGCATCGCTATTCCTTGCTTGTTCCTTGGCTCGTGCAAGTTCCGCCCAAAGGGTCTCCATGGTGGCAGCTCCATCTGCAGTCACAACATATTAAAGATAGTGGCATCATGCTCCTCTTGCTATGTGTTTATCACCGGAGAAATGACGTACCCTGTGCCTTGTCAAGCCGCTTGTTGACAAGCACGATGTCGGCATCTGCCGCATCAAGCTGCCGCTTTAGCTCGGCAAACTCATCAGTCCGGCTAGCCACCGGACCTTCAGCCACCTGCAAATAAAGGCGGCCTGGTTATTACCTAGGAATATGATCCTCTGTTTGCCGCCGTTTTCGAACACAACCAGAGTCTCAGGGGCTACTCTCTGCATTGGGCACACCTAACGTGTGTGGTACTGTAAAAAACATACACTATTTCACGTACCTCAAAGCCTTTCAGCAGACTCATAAAAGCTTCATGCAACCTGCTTTCGGCGGATGAAATCCTTTCAATCACTGTACCCATTAGCGTACGATGCGCTTCTGAGATTGCCGCTTGCTCCAGAAGATCCTTCAGTGCGTCCGACCGCACACTGTACGGTTCCGGACTCTTTCTGTTGCTCTCTTTAGGAGTCGAATACTGAGTACTTCGGGTGGCCAAAGGATTACCCTCTGGCCTTGGCGGATCAGGAGAAACCCTCCGTGACGATACTTCAGGGTCACCCGCCTCATGAGGCGGGGTGGCAGGGGGAGGTGTTTCGCTCTCCATCATCTCCGGAAGAAGATCCCCCTAAAGACGAACTCTGTCGAGAAGGGCTATGATCCGAACTGCAAGATATATGCTTCAGTTATTATCTTCAGAAGTAATGTAAGATATTTTTACTATTAAGTACCTTTTCACTTACAGCTCGGTAGAGGGCTGATCCCCTTGCGGTCACTGTGCGGCAAGGATACCCTCCAAGGCAGGACCCTCTGGCGAAGATTTCTTCCCCCGTTTAGAAACCATTGTTTTTGGGTCTTCAGAGGTGGTCCTCTTCCTTCCTTGGGGAGAGGGGCTTTCAGATTCTTCTCCCTTGTTGTCCTCCTTCGCAGAGGCGCTAATTCCCCCGGTTCGGATGAATGATGTGTGAGGCCTGCTTTCAACCTCTTTATTCCCCCCTTCATCTTCCCTTGAGGGCGCCTGACAAGGCACCGGCTCGAGCATTCTTTCTAGTATTGGATTGGCCAAGCCTTCGGGAATGGGGGCTGAACACCTGATCATCTTCGCCTTTGTTATCCAGTCCTGGTCAAAGAGCGACTTTCCATGATGATGTTATGATAAATAGAAAGACAACGTGTTCGGCCATGTGATTACTTACTTGGGTATCGGGGCGATTACAGCTCAGACCCGCATCCTCGGTGGTGTCCGGACACTCTATTTGGGGTCCGAAGAACAATTTGTACATCTCTTCAAGCGTCATGATGAGGAAGTGCTGAATAGTTCGCGGTCCTTCCGGGTTGAATTCCCACATACGGAGGGGTCGACATTTGCAAGGCTGGACTCGACGAACTAGCACGACTTGCATTACCTTCACCAGGCTAACATCTCTCTCAAGGAGATCTCAGATGCAACTCTGCAATATCGACACATCATTTACTGGCCCCCAGTTCAGCCCCTTGTTGATCCATGACGTCAGTTGTGGTGGAGGGCCTAACCGAAAGGCAGGGGCGGCTACCCACTTGGTACTTCGGGGAGCTGTGATATAAAACCACTCCCGCTGCCACAAACTGGACACCTCTGGGAAGGAACCCTCTGGCCATGGAGCATCAGCACTTTTGCTTATTACGGCACCTCCGCACTCTGTGTGCCGCCCCTCGATCATCTTCGGCTTCACATTGAAAGTCTTGAGCCACATGCCAAAGTGTGGGGTAATGTGGAGGAAGGCCTCACACACAACGATGAACGACGAGATGTGAATGAGGGAATCCGGGGCTAGATCATGGAAATCCAGCCCATAATAGAACATGAGCCCCCTAACAAAGGGATCCAGAGCGAGGCTTGGCCCTTGGAGGAAGTGATAGATGAACACAACACTCTCGTTGGATTTGGGAGTGGGGATGACCTGCCCTCGGGCAGGCAGCCTTTGTGAGATTTCGGCGGTCAGATACCTGGCCTCTCTCAGCTTCTTGATGTCCTCCTCTATGACAGAGGAAGGCATCCACCGACCTTGGAGGTTGGATCCGGACATGGTTGAAGGTCCGAAACGCCTGACCTGAGCTGTGGGTGTTGGAACTCAAGGCGGGGGAAGGATTCGATTGAGCACGAGAGGGAAAAAGGGACAGGCCTTGGCCTCTTCATAAAGAGGATGAATATCAAGCGTCCTCCTCGTAGCTGTTTGGGACTTTCCTAAAATTGAGGAGTCATGCCAACAGGCACGATAGGGTTGCCCACGTCCGTATTGATGAGAATCTCGTAATAAGGGGGACATGATCTCTGCTTTGACAAGACGTGTCAAGAAAACCGCCTCGCAATATGTGCAGCGCTGGTTGAGAAAAACGGTTCGAATAAAGATCGGGCCATGGCATGATGTCATGCTGTCAAAACGTGTTAGCAGATTATATTTGTGGAAACATTATTCTCTCTACGGTGGTATGTGGAACTTGTTTTGCAGAGCCGGACACTATCCTTGTGTTCAAAATCTTCCATGAAGTATTCGGAGGAGGAACCCGCCTTGCAATGCCGAAGACAAAACTGCGCGCTGGACTCATCGTCATTGAAGCCTGGTTCAAGGGCTACTGAGGGAGTCCTAGATTATGAGGTCTCCGGACAGCCGGACTATATCATTTGGCCGGACTGTTGGATTATGAAGATACAAGATTGAAGACTTTGTCCCGTGTCCGGATGGGACTTTCCTTGGCATGGAAGGCAAGCTTGGAAATACGGATATCTAGATCTCCTCCCTTGTAACCGACTTTGTGTAACCCTAGCCCCCTCCGGTGTCTATATAAACCGGAGGGTTTAGTTCGTAGGACAACATACAATCATACCATAGGCCAGCTTCTAGGGTTTAGCCTCTACGATCTCGTGGTAGATCAACTCTTGTAATACTCATATCATCAATATCAATCAAGCAGGACGTAGGGTATTACCTCCATCAAGAGGGCCCGAACCTGGGTAAACATCGTGTCCCCTGCCTCCTGTTACCATCCGCCTTAGACGCACAGTTCGGGACCCCCTACCCCAGATCCGCCGGTTTTGACACCGACATTGGTTCTTTCATTTAGAGTTCCACTGTGCCGTCACCATAAGGCTCGATGGCCCCTTCGATCATCGGTACCGATGCAGTCCAGGGTATCACTATTGATCAAAAGTAAAAGAAACAAAACAATGATCAAGATCTTCATTGAGCTCCCATTTGAGCTCGGTTGCGTCACTTGCACTGGTATCATCGGCACCTGCAACTGTTTGTAAGTATCAGTGAGTCACGAGGACTCAGCAATCTCACACCCGCGAGATTAAGACTATTTAAGCTTATGGGTAGGATAGGGTAATGAGGTGGAGCTGCAGCAAGCACTAAGCATATTTGGTGGCTAACATGCGCAAATGAGAGCGAGAAGAGAAGCAACACAATGGTCGTGAACTAGAAGTGATCAAGAAGTGATCCTGAAACTACTTACGTTCAAGTATAACATAAGAACCGTATTCACTTCCCGGACTCCGCCGAGAAGAGACCATCACAGCTACTCACGTTGTTGATGCATTTTAACTAAGTTAAGTGTCAAGTTTTCTACAACCGGATATTAACAAATTCCCATCTGCCCATAACCGCGGGCACGACTTTCGAAAGTTCAAACCCTGCAGGGGTGTCCCAACTTAGCCCATCACAAGCTCTCGCGTTCAACGAATGATATTCCTTCTCCCGGGAAGACCCGATCAGTCTCGAAATCCCAGTTACAAGACATTTCGACAATGATAAAACAAGACCAGCAAAGCCGCCCGAATGTGCCGACAAATCCCGATAGGAGCTGCACATATCTCATTCTCAGGGCACACCGGATTTTCCAAAATTCCGGTAGGCCAACCCAGAGTTGCCCCTGGTGGCCACCGGCAGCTGTCAGGTTGGACCAACACTTAGAGGAGCACTGGCCCGGGGGTTTAAAATAAAGATGACCCTTGAGTCTGCAGAACCCAAGGGAAAAAGGCTTAGGTGGCAACTGTTAAAACCAAGGTTGGGCCTTGCTGGAGGAGTTTTATTCAAAGCGAACTATCAAGTGGTTACCATAACACCCAACCGCGTAAGGAATGCAAAATCAAGGAACATAACACCTGTATGACGGAAGCTAAGGCAGCAAGAGTGGAACAAAACACCAGGCAGAACGCCGAGCCTTCCACCCTTTACCAAGTATATAGATGCATTTATTAAATAAGAGATATTGTGATATCCCAACATAATCATGTTCCAACATGGAACAAACATCAGCTTCACCTGCAACTAGCAACGCTATAAGAGGGGCTGAGCAAAAGCAGTAACATAGTCAAACAACGGTTTGCTAGGAATGGTGGATTAGAGGCTTGACATGGCAATATGGGAGGCATGATATAGCAAGTGGTAGGTAGCGCGGCATAGCACCATAGAGATCAACTAGCAAGCAAAGATAGAAGTGATTTCGAGGGTATGGTCATCTTGCCTGAGATCCCGCAAGGAAGAAGAACGAGTCCAAGAAGAAGACAAACGGACGAAGTCGAACGGATCCTCACAAACGTGACGTTACCAGAACTAACAATAAGAAGCAACACCGGAAAGAAGCAAAGAACATAGTAAACAACCCTCACATAAACATGGCATGATGCACAAATAAGTATGATGCATGTCCGGTTTAATGAGGCATGGCATGGCAAAGTGCACAAACAAAACTACAAGTAAGGTGGAGCTCAATATGTAACAAGTTGAATATTGACGAAACACCACACATATTATTTATTTCTCTCCCATTTATGTACCCAACAATATTAAATGTTGTTAAGCATGGCAAGAGGTGAATCATATGAAAACTACACATTTAAGCAAGTTTAAATGAGGCCGGAAAACAACAACAACACTTCCGGTAAATCCTCATGTGCATTTAGTAATTTAAAGCAAACAACAATTTAAACCATTTTAAATGTTATTATCATGATGCAAATGACAAGTGCAAGTTTTATGCAGTATTTATGAAAATGTTGACATGATAAGATATGAGGCATTTGTCATCGTGGCGGAAACGAAAAGGGTGCCACGACAACGACAACGGAAATGGTGCCACGACAACATTCCGGTTCCGGTAACTAGATTGAGATGCCGGTGCAAAAGGAAGTGTGACGGGAGCGTGTCATGCAAGATGATGGGCTGATCCCAGTTGCCGGGTTCCCACGGGTGGACGTCATGGCAACGAGGAGGAACATGCAAGCGACAATTTCAGATACAATGCAAACGCGGGGTTCATCTCATTCAACACACATGCATTCGGTCCACGGACGGTCGTCTCGATGGTTATACCTTTCGAAGCATGCCTTAGCGGAATGGATCAAGTTCGTAGATGGAAGTAGGTGTTCTCGCAACGGTGGTAGTGGAAGTAGTCATTCTCGCTTCGTAGATATTCACAATCCGTAGGTGTTCAGGGTCAAAACAAGGAACTTGACGTCCACGGGTCTTCGAGGGTCGACGGTACATGTTCTGTAGACGTTCGGGCGGCGGTAGTGGTACACGTTTTGAAGGGGAAGTAGAGGTTCTCGCGACCTCGGTGATGGTAGTGGTATATGTAATCGGTAGTCGAACATGGCAATCCGGAGAGGGTACTTGGCAACATGCACGTCGTCGGTAGTTGTTCACAATCATTGTCAGAATTGACGGGTTCGAGGTCTCCGGGTGTAGTGGTACTTGGCGTCTCATCGTGTAGTTGTTTCTCGTAGTCAGACTTGACAAAAATGCACACCGGCTGTAGTCGTACACGTTCGGAGAAGCACTTGTCGTCGAGGGACTTGGCGATTCCGGAGACGGCAGAAGACGAACTGGGCGGTCCTTGTGACTTGGTACTTAGCGTTATTCCCTGTTCAGGGGTCGAGCTTGACGTCAACAGCAATAGCAAGTGGAGGTGCAAGACGCGGGGCGTGCACATGAGACAAAAGTCATCGGGGCAAAACAGATGACCTTGGCATCCTTCGATGGAGGCAGCAGCAGAACAGGGTCTCGTGGAGACAACGATGGTGAACAGGGGCGTGGCGCCATGGCACATCGGGCGGCATGCCCATTTCGTTTGTCACGGGAAAGCAGCGGCAGCAGCAAGGCATCCCATGAGTCATGGGGCGTGTCGGGGCGAGGAGCTTCTGGTCGCAGCGGCGCGGCGCCGGAGCATGGGCTCACCGGCCGGAGCGGCACGCGGCCACAGAGGATAGGGAGGTGTCAGGACCCCGATTCCAAGTCACATCGATCTAGCCGGTAACACCTCATATCACTTTGCGGCCTCACGCACGGTATTCCCACGGGTGTCGCCTTACCATGACCGGGACCGTTTGCGCCTTTTGGCTCACGTATATGATAGTGTCGCTAGCATCCATATGACAGAGAACCCGGGCCGACATAGCTAGTCGTGAACCCAAAGCGGCACTAACCTATGGGGACAGGCATACATGAATCACATCGAGCATGTCGGTCAGCAGCGTGTGAATCCGGGCTGTAGCACTGGGCTAACAGGACTCCGGGATCCCGGGCCGTAGCAGGCTATGCAGGACTCCGGATGTCACCGCATGACATTTCCCCGAAGGGACAGACACAGGAACGAAGTCAAACACATGCCGGCCAGTCAGGTGTCCTGTGCAGTAGTGCCGGGCTAACAGGACTCCGGTGAATCGGGCTGTAGCGGAATACTATGGCTCATGGAAGCACAAGACTACATTTCCCCATAAGCGAGGCTGCCAAGGATAAACAACTAGATTGTCGGATCCCACACATACCAAGCATTTCAATCATACACACAATATGCTCGATATGTGTAAATACAACATGGCATCACAACATAACTCTATGACTCAAGCATTTATTCATTAGGCTCCAAGGAGCGAGATATTACAAACATGGGTCTCATGACCCAACAATCATAGCATACAGATCAATCACGTGCGGAAGCTTAACATGTCTGAGTACAGACATCTACAAATGAAAAAGGCTAAGAAGCCTGACTATCTACCAGATCCTGCCGAGGGCACAAGATCGTAGCTGAGGTATCAAGCAAATCGTCGAAGTCCACACGGAACTACTAGCGAGACTGACGTCTCTCTGCAAAACATAAAATAGGCAAACGTGAGTACAAATGTACCCAGCAAGACTTACATCAGAACTAGCTACATATGCATCAGTATGAACAAAAGGGGGTGGTGGAGTTTGACTGCAGCAAGCCAGCTTTGACTCAGTGGCTAACCTGAATTACGACTGCAAGTAACTCTTTTGAGGTGGCGCACACGAGTCCACAAATTCACCATACCAGTACACCACTATGGATCCGCTCCCGTCTCCCTGCGAGAACGCCATCCATAGCACTCACACTTATCTTGCGCATTCTAGAGTATCCACTTTCACTTGTCTACGAACTATGTAAGGGGTCCAAGTTTCCATATCCGAGGAATCCGGCTATTCGAATAGATAATGATAACCCTGCAGGGGTGTACTTCTTCACACACGCTCCCACCACTTACCGTCGTTTACACGACATATACTCGGCAACCTTCAAGTGGAAGCCCAATGAGGGTGTCGGCCACGGCCTACCTAAACACTCAAGTCTCTAGTCCAGGTTTGTTGCCTATCCAGGTTCCATCCGCAGGGAGTCCGGCCGAGGTTTCCACATAAGGCCCCGAACGATGTGAACAGGTTTCCCGAGACACCAAACGGGCGCCCGGTACACCGTGCCACGGTGTATCTACCACTTCATAGCCCACCCCTAGGGTCAGCACTATGCACGGACGCCAACACATAACCTACAAACACCAGAAACTAGTTGCAACTCCTGGACAGAGTACTAGGGTGATTAAGAAGCCGAGAGGGTCAATTAAGGATCCCAATGAGTGGTAGTAGCTGTTCATGGATCACAGACATGTCCTAAGAACGGTTTCAATGAGACAACCCACCATGTACTCCTACATGGCCTCTCACCGCTACCTTTACCAAATCGTGTTCACACACTTAGCTCACACACAGTAGGACATGTTCATCACCAGTCCAATTCATTCCCGATGAATCAGACCCGACACAACTCTATGCATTAGCAGTCATGACAAACAAGCATGAATGAGTAGGCACATCAGGGCTCAAACAACTCCTACTCATGCTAGTGGGTTTCATCTATTTACTGTGACAATGACATGTCATGCAAAGGAAAGGGGTTCAACTACCGCAGCATGTAACAGTTGAATCGTTGTTGTCCTAATGCAGTAAAAGAGAGCAGGAGCGAGAGAGTGGGATTGTATGGGAATGAACAAGGGGTTTTTGCTTGCCTGGCACTTCTTAAGATAGTATAGTTCTTCATCGGTGTCATCGAACTCATCGTTGGAACCACGTCTATCGAGAGGGGACAAATACCGGCAAACAAAGAGGAACACAATCAATGCAATGCAACAATTATGATGCATGATAATGTCATGGCAATATGTTGTTGATTGAGCTAATGCAACTAGCAATCATATTAAATGAAGTTGGTTTGAACCAAGGGTTCAAATTCAAACTCCATATGTGCTTATTTAAATGCCAATTATGCAAATTTCCCTGTACAGCAACCCTAGGTTGTTCAAACATGCATGGAAATGCCATAAACAGATTCCTTGAATTTTTCTGATAATTTTTCATATATAATTTATTTCATTTGGAGTTATAGATTATTTTCTATGATTTTTAGAAGTTTTAGCTATTTTATGATATAAATAAATCATTTCTGATTTATTTAAAATCCCAGAAAAGATTTACTGCGTCAGCATTGCGCAAGGGTGATGTCAGCGGGTCAACTGGTCGGCCAGGTCAAACCTGGCCTGCGGGACCCTTTGGTCAGTGACCCTGGGCTAGTTAGGTCGCCGACAGGTGGGCCCGGTCAACATTTACTAAGTCAAAGTCAAGCTGACACGTGGGTCCGTAGGATTAGCACTAATTTAAGGAGGATATTTAGGCTAACCTAATTAGGCTCGGGGACCCACATGTCAGTGTCTGTTAGGATGGGTAATTAACGGAGATTAGCACTAATTACGCCGCCACGTCGGCATGCCGGAGTTTGGCCGGCGGCGACCTCAAGACGTGGCGGAGTCTGCTCGGGATTGAGCTACGGGTGATGGTTTTGAGCGTGGTTTGCAGCTACGGGACGCTGGCACTCGCGCGCATCCAATGGTGCCATCAGTTACTCGCGGGGTGGCCGGATACGTTGACGACGTCGAGTTCCGCGGCGGCCGGAGTTCGGACCTTGATGGAAACGACGCCATGAGGCGTCTCCGGGCGAGCTAGTGGTGTCTACGGGTTCCTAGGGGCTCAGTGAGAATGAAAACATGCTCAGACACGACATGTGTGGGCTCTAGCCACGGCGGTGACATGGCCGGCGGGTGGGAGCTCACGGCTCCGGTAGTTAGCGCGGCAGAGGAAGAAAACCGGCGGCGGGGCTAAGGGAAATAATCAGGGGCTCACAGCGGTCACAGAGAGCTTCTCGGTGCGGCCGGGGATAATCTGCAGGCGGCGAATTGACCGGTGTCGTCCGGTGGCCGTGGTGAGGGAAATGGCGACGATGGCAACGGTGTGCTGCTCCCAAGCTTCCGTGTGTCGTTGAGGGGAAGCTCCACGCCATGGTGATTCTCCGGAACCAGGCGGTGGGGTGGTTTGAGGGCTCTAACCACGGTGATTCTTGGTGGCGCGCTCCGGCGTTCTCGGGTCCGAGGGGGGAGCGAGGCAGAGAGCGGGGTGGGGGCAAGTGAGAGGTCGGGCGGATCCGTACGGCAACGGGGTGGTCATCCGCGGCGTCGACGTGTGTCAGGGCAAGCAGGAGGTGGAGGCTGGCGCGCGTGCTGGCGCCACGCACCTGCTTGTCCTCCTGGCAGGAGGTGGAAGACAGGTGTACCCCTGGTGGGCTGGGCCGCCAGGTGGCCTAGCCAGGTGGGGTGCTGCTACAGGTAAGTCAGTAAGTCTCTCTCTCTATCTTTTTATTTGTTTCTATTTTCTAATTTTCTGCAACTGTTGGGCTTTATTAAAAATACTAAAACGTTTCCAGAAATCCTGAAAATAATTGTGGGCTCTGTTGGGATTATTCCTAACAGCTCTCACTTAAATCCAGAATTATTTGGGCATTTAAATTATTTAATAGCATTTATATGCCCAAATGCAAATACTATATGATTTAATTCAGAGCCCAAATATGTCCTGCAAAAATGTAAACCATTTTTGTAGAGGATTCCACCTCAAACCAGAAAGGTTGAACATTTTCAAAGGCATATTGAGTTCAATGAAAAAGATTTTATTTTGACCCTAGTTGAATTCACTTGGTGCTAGGGTTTAAGCATCCCCACTTCAAATTTAAAAAGTAATTTAGACAAAATGCATGGATGCTTGTGCCACTAGTTGCAAACAATTCTAGGGCTGTGACAACTCACCCCCACTAAACAAGAATCTCATCCCGAGATTCAAGACGTGAGGTAAGAAGACAGAGGGGGCACAAGCTAACACGGTCTTCACGATCGAGGTTGCACTTCATAGGAACGTTGACACGATCACCATCTTTGTCTCTATGTCTTTCTCTGAGAACTCCATCCAACATGATAACGGGAAGAAAAGAAACTCTTGAAGAATCGATCTTCTCGAAGATCGAGCAACTGACGATCAACCCACAGAACGAGACGTAGCGACATATGTCGAGATGAGACACGATACACACATCAAGAATGATGGAAATGAGCATATGACAAGGTTTAAATAAGTAGCGGAATTCCCACACCTAGGATGGTGGTGAACGGTGCCAACGTAGCGAGGAGTTGGGATGCCATGATACCACAACGAGACACCTTAAGGAAGGTGACTCGAAGAACTATTCCCTTAAGTGGCAAAAAAATTACTTTTGATCCATAGATCATTGGAACTCTTCATACCAGCTTAAGGAAATCGCAAACGATCATTCAAGGAGGTTCGAAAGAATGGCATACCCATACTAGAATGGACGATGTGGACTACCTTGTTGAAGACAACGCAATGGATGGTTTTGCTTGCGCGTGCTCTCAAGAACTTGAGCATTTCCATATTCATCAAGGTTCTACCAACATCCGCGTCGAGGATCCTGGCAACACATCTTACTACCTTGACGAATAGTGATGGACAATGCAGATGCATAGAAAGACACCCCTTTCTCAGATTTCACCTTAGCGAGGCCAAGGGAACGAAATCTGGATGTTCGGCCGAGAGACATTTAGCACCCTGCTTCTAATGTTCTCCTTGATGTGCTAGCGCAACCCATTTATAGATATGGTTTGATAACTAGGACATCAAGTAAAAGGTCGGACTTCGCAAGCTCAAGAATCCATCAGAAATAACTACGGAGGCAGATCCTGCGAGATCCTTATGGGGAGGTGACCAACTTCTTCAACCAAGATATTACAATAATAGGCCTTCCGGCTAGGTGTGTTGGCCATGACATCCACGTTACCGGTTACAGAGAGACCAACATTATAGTTCTTGGAGTATGTTCCAACCATCATATCTGCCTGAGATTCAGATCTGGTTGGTGTCAGGATATTCTAGACTCATCAAGTTTAGAAAGAAAAATCAAAGTCTGCAACGCAATTCGATGAGATGATATTGCGAGATTCTCGGGGAATGAGCTACGATAGCAAGCTCCAAAACATGAGTTGGTTCTGCTACAAACCTGTGAACACGCTATCCAAGACAAGCATGACCACGTGGTAGTCTTATAATAAAACACTACCGAGCTCAGGTGGGGAACCATCATCGAGGATATCGAAGTCCTTGTGCACTTATCGATGAACTTCTTATCCTTGAGCAAGTCAATCAGTGGCTTGGTGTGCTAGGAACACATATAGAATGGAGGCAGCCAACCTATCAAACCATAGGGCACTTCGCACGTGCATGACTAACTTGGGATGATTCCAGAGGAAGCAAAAACAATCTTTCTCGTATTCACGGCGGCAACTTGCATAGAATGCGCATGAATTCGAGGAAGTCACTTCTTCCATCCAAGCATAAGCTTCATGAACGGAACACGAAGCATTGCTTACAAAGTTTCCAACACTAATTTACATGTTCAACATGAATCATGGACAAGATGAAATTGTTGTCAATGGGCTCAACAAAAACCACCAAGGCTTCCATATAGATGGAATTCCATAATTAAGTGAACCCGGTAATGGCATTGGTCAGACCAAAGGATGTAATGGTGTATGCCCGAGGAATCAACCACGAGTAAGACAACATTATGAACATCGTTGGTTCTGATTTGATTTGAGGATAGCCCACACTCAAATAAAAGTTTGGATAAGACAATAGATCCAATAACTTATCACGAGGACCAATCGATGAAGATTTTATCTTTCTTCAACACACACACATAAAAGTTATCCCTTAACATGAACTATGTCAGACAAGCTTTTATCTTCCAATTCTCCAAGTTGTTGTTTAGCTTAACCAACTAGCTCGGGGTATCCAACACGGATTCCTGGAGAAGGAGCGGTTTACAAGAAACCAACTTGATCACGAACTCAACCTAGCGGTCAGGTGACAACCTAGTAACACTTCCGAGAAGATATTCGGAAAATCACGAACCACCGAAATGTTATTAAGCTTGGGAGCAATCTTGCTTTCGAGGCAAGATGATATGATCAAAAGAGCGAGGGATTGACACAATCCTAACGCATTGATCGAAAAGTGCACTGGGAATAAGGCTAGGTAGCACGATCAATCTTAGGATGATGATTCAGTAACCAACACGCTAAGAATGAAATTATTGTCCATTAACTACCAAGCAACGGAGTTGCTAGGAGTATATATTTCACGCATCACGATTCACTTGTCGGATAACATGGGGACCAAGGAATGAATAATGATGGCAAGAAGTATCACTGTATCAAGGGTTCATAGGATGGTGTGCAATTTCCATGACATTCTTGATATAAAGATGGTAATACTCCAAGGTAGAATAGAATCTAAAGCTAGATTGGCATTTGATTTGTGGATTACAACTGCTTTGACCCAATCCTGGATATGGATGAGGTACTGGAGTCTGTTTTTCCTAGTCATTCTGGAATAGAATGGCTTGACGAACCACAAGAGTAATAGGCGTCGATAACACGAGTGCACAACTACTCCTGGCTACAAATTGATAGACGGAGGTCAGAATACAACTGAAGAGAACAACTCAGGGAACATATAACTTTCTCTAAGTTGTAGATGCATCGGTGAGCATGTTGTATAAACTCAACAAGTTTCTTCCGGATAACCCATGCAGAAAGGTAGGATTGGCAGAATCACAATATGAATGGAGTACTCCTCAAGAGAACCCTAGTTGTGATCTTTGATCCAACAAACTTCTGCCATAAGTGGTTCATAGTATTTGGAAGAAGGAAATACCACGGACCTCGAGGACTGATGCAAAGGTTACTAATAACCTAAAGGAACGAGCAAACACTATCAACATGAAGTAAGTAGGGTGAATCTCTGGTTCAAAAACCCAGGAATAGAATGCCTACTAACTAATGGCATCACGGGATGCTTTCGAGAATAATGGCCAGAATCACACACTAGGGATACAAAACATGGCTAGATCACTAGGTGACTCCCTAAAACACCTAGGGTCATAATAATAGTTCCAACATATATGTCGAGGCAACAGAGTACCTCAACTCACCGATTAGTCTGATTAATCTGGCCCAAATGGACATCAGGAATAGGAGGAAGGGGTTTGCAATTGCATCAGACTACTTGGAGACCTGGGATGACTCGGACAGCATAACGGCTGTAAATGCTCAAAAGATTTGAGACATCCTGCAAAATGGCGGCATAACCACTCAACATCACAATATCAAAGTTCTGAGGCCAGATATGACATATGGAAGTAGTAGGAACTGAACTGAGGCTTGAACTCAACAATCCTAGGCAACAACAGTTTAGTAACACATCATCCTGAGAGATAGAAGAGAAGCCTAGTTCTTAACCCCCGCAGAAAAGAAGAGGGTGACTCAGATCAGAAGGGCATAGGGTATAAGAAGTAAAAAGAGCCTTACGTTCCCTTCCACAATCAATTCCCCTACATAACTAAAGCATTTCTAGACACAACTTTGACCGATTTGGCTTGGTAATCCTACAGGCAGTCAGGCTCTGATACCAAAGCTGTCAGGACCCCGATTCCAAGTCAGATCGATCTAGCCGGTAACACCTCATATCACTTTGCGGCCTCACGCATGGTATTCCCACGGGTGTCGCCTTACCATGGTCGGGACCGTTTGCGCCTTTTTGCTCACGTATATGATAGTGTCGCTAGCATCCATATGACAGAGAACCCGGGCCGACATGCCTAGTCATGAACCCAAAGCAGCACTAACCTATGGGGACAGGCATACATGAATCACATCGAGCATGTCGGTCAGCAGCGTGTGAATCCGGGCTGTAGCACTGGGCTAACAGGACTCCGGGATCCCGGGCTGTAGAAGGCTAGGCAGGACTCCGGATGTCACCGCATGACATTTCCCCGAAGGGACAGACACAGGAACGAAGTCAAACACATGCCGGCCAGTCAGGTGTCCTGTGCAGTAGTGCCGGGCTATCAGGACTCCGGTGAATCGGGCTGTAGCGGACTACTATGGCTCATGGAAGCACAAGACTACATTTCCCCATAAGAGAGGCTACCATGGATAAACAACTAGATTGTCGGATCCCACACATACCAAGCATTTCCAGCATACACACAATATGCTCGATATGTGTAAATACAACATGGCATCACAACATAACTCTATGACTCAAGCATTTATTCATTAGGCTCCGAGGAGCGAGATATTACAAACATGGGTCTCATGACCCAATAATCATAGCATACAGATCAAGCACATGCGGAAGCTTAACATGTCTGAGTACAGACATCTACAAATGAAAAAGGCTAAGAAGCCTGACTATCTACTAGATCCTGCCGAGGGCACAAGATCGTAGCTGAGGTATCAAGCTAAACGTCGAAGTCCACACGGAACTACTAGCAAGACTGACGTCTCTCTGCAAAACATAAAATAGGCAAACGTGAGTACAAATGTACCCAGCAAGACTTACATCAGAACTAGCTACATATGCATCAGTATCAACAAAAGGGGGTGGTGGAGTTTGACTGCAGCAAGCCAACTTTGACTCAGCGGCTAACCTGAACTACGACTGCAAGTAACTCTTTTGAGGTGGCGCACACAAGTCCACAAATTCACCATACCAATACACCAATATGGATCCGCTCTCGTCTCCCTGCGAGAACGCCATCCATAGCACTCACACTTATCTTGCGCATTTTAGAGTATCCACTTTCACTTGTCTATGAACTATGCAAGGGGTCCAAGTTTCCATATCCAAGGAATCCGGCTATTCGAATAGATAATGATAACCCTGCAGGGGTGTACTTCTTCACACACGCTCCCACCACTTACCGTCGTTTACACGACATGTACTCGGCAACCTTCAAGCGGAAGCCCAACGAGGGTGTTGGCCACGGCCTACCTAAACACTCAAGTCTCTAGTCCAGGTTTATTGCCTATCCAGGTTCCATCCGCGGGGAGTCCGGCCGAGGCTTCCACATACGGCCCCGAACGATGTGAACAGGGTTCCCGAGACACCAAACGGGCGCCCGATACACCGTGCCACGGTGTATCTACCGCATCATAGCCCACCCCTAGGGTCAGCGCTACGCACGGCCGCCAACACATAACCTACAAACACCAGAAACTAGTTGCAACTCCTGGACAGAGTACTAGGGTGATTAAGAAGCCGAGAGGGTCAATTAAGGATCCCAATGAGTGGTAGTAGCTGTTCATGGATCACAGACACAGAACTCAGTTCCTAAGAACGGTTTCAATGAGACAACCCACCATGTACTCCTACATGGCCTCTCACCGCTACCTTTACCAAATCGTGTTCCCACACTTAGCTCACACACAGTAGGACATGTTCATCACCATTCCAATTCATTCCCGATGAATCAGACCCGACACAACTCTATGCATTAGCAGGCATGACAAACAAGCATGAATGAGTAGGCACATCAGGGCTCAAACAACTCCTACTCATGCTAGTGGGTTTCATCTATTTACTGTGACAATGACATGTCATGCAAAGGAAAGGGGTTCAACTACCGCAGCATGTAACAGTTGAATCGTTGTTGTCCTAATGCAGTAAAAGAGAGCAGGAGCGAGAGAGTGGGATTGTATCGGAATGAACAAGGGGTTTTTGCTTGCCTGGCACTTCTGAAGATAGTATAGTTCTTCATCGGTGTCATCGAACTCATCGTCGGAACCACGTCTATCGAGAGGGGACAAATACCGGCAAACAAAGAGGAACACAATCAATGCAATGCAACAATTATGATGCATGATAATGTCATGGCAATATGCTGTTGATTGAGCTAATGCAACTAGCAATCATATTAAATGAAGTTGGTTTGAACCAAGGGTTCAAATTCAAACTCCATATGTGCTTATTTAAATGCCAATTATGCAAATTGCCCTGTACAGCAACCCTAGGTTGTTCAACCATGCATTCAAATGCCATAAACAGATTCCTTGAATTTTTCTGATAATTTTTCATATATAATTTATTTCATTTGGAGTTATAGATTATTTTCTACGATTTTTAGAAGTTTTAGCTATTTTCCGAAATAAATAAATCATTTCTGATTTATTTAAAATCCCAGAAAAGCTTTACTGCGTCAGCATTGCGCAAGGGTGATGTCAGCGGGTCAACTGGTCGGCCAGGTCAAACCTGGCCTGCGGGACCCATTGGTCAGTGACCCTGGGCTAGTTAGGTCGCCGACAGGTGGGCCCGGTCAACATTGACTAAGTCAAAGTCAAGCTGACACGTGGGGTCCGCAGGATTAGCACTAATTTAAGCAGGATATTTAGGCTAACCTAATTAGGCTCGGGGACCCACATCTCAGTGTCTGTTAGGATGGGTAATTAATGGAGATTAGCACTAATTACGCCGCCATGTCGGCATGCCGGAGTTTGGCCGGCGGCGACCTCAAGCCGTGGTGGAGTCTGCTCGGGATTGAGCTACAGGTGATGGTTTTGAGCGTGGTTTGTAGCTACGGGATGCCGGCACTCGCGCGCATCCAATGGTGCCATCAGTTAGTCGCGGGGTGGCCGGATACGTTGACGGCGTCGAGTTCCGCGGCAGCCGGAGTTCGGACCTTGACGGAAACAACGCTACGGGGCGTCTCTGGGCGAGCCGATGGTGTCTACGGGTTCCTAGGTGCGCAGTGAGAATGAAAATGTGCTCAGAAGCGACGTGTGTGGGCTCTAGCCACGACGGTGACATGGCTGGCGGGTCGGAGCTCACGGCTCCGGTAGTTTGCACGGCAGAGGAAGAAAACCGGCGGCGGGGCTAAGGGAAATAATCAGGGGCTCACAGCGGTCACGAAGGGCTTCTCGGTGTGGCCGGGGATAATCTTCAGGCGGCGAATCGACCGGTGGCGTCCGGTGGCCGTGGCGAGGGAAACGGCGACGATGGCGACGGTGTGCTGCTCCCAAGCTTGCGTGTGTCATTGAGGGGAAGCTCCACGCCATGGTGATTCTCCGGAACCAGGCGGTGGGTGGTTTGAGGGCTCTGACCACGATGATTCACGGCGGCGTGCTCCGGCGTTCTCAGGTCCGAGGGGGGAGCGAGGCAGAGAACGGGTTGGGGGCAAGTGATAGGTCGAGCGGATCCGTACGGCAATGGGGTGGTCATCCGCAGCGTTGACGTGTGTCGGGGCAAGCAGGAGGTGGAGGCTGGCGCGCGTGCTAGCACCACGCACCTGCCTGTCCTCCTGGCAGGAGGTGGAAGACGGGTGTGCCCCTGGTGGGCTGGGCCGCCAGGTGGCCCGGCCAGGTGGGCTGCTGCTACAGGTAAGCCAGTAAGTCTCTCTCTCTCTCTTTTTATTTGTTTCTGTTTTCTAATTTTCTGCAACTGTTGGCTTTATTAAAAATACTAAATTGTTTCCAGAAATCTTGAAAATAATTGTGGGCTCTGTTGGGATTATTCCTAATAGCCCTCACTTAAATCCAGAATTATTTGGGCATTTAAATTATTTAATAGCATTTATATGCCCAAATGCAAATACTATATGATTTAATTCAGAGCCCAAATATGTCCTGCAAAAATGTAAACCATTTTTGGTATAGGCTTCCACCTCAAACCAGAAATGTTGAACATTTTCAAAGGCATGTTGAGTTCAATGAAAAAGATTTTATTTTGACCCTAGTTGAATTCACTTGCTGCTAGGGTTTAAGCATCCCCATTTCAAATTTAAAAAGTAATTTAGACAAAATGCATGGATGCTTGTGCCACTAGTTGCAAACAATTCTAGGGCTATGACAGGAGGACGCGGCGGGACGGCGGCCAAGTGACGAGGAGGAGGCAAAGGGGCCTCGCTGGAGGTCGAGGTCGCCGGCGGGGTTGCGAGGTGGCGCTCGGCGTCCCTGGTGATGCGACGCTGGAGACGAACCCGAGAAGGAGAAGGGAGGGGCGGAGCTCGATGGGGCGACGTGCGTGCGCCGGACCATGGGCTTCGGGCGCGAGGAGGTGCCATGGAGGAAGGAGGCCGGCTACGAGGAGAGCTTGGGGAGCCGGTGTTGGGCACGGGAAGGAGAAGGGGTCGAGGAGAGGCTGCGGTACGGGAGGAGAACGAGGGGAGTCGAGGAGCTGGGGGTCGGGCGTGGGGGCTTCTGGTGGCGCGAGGGGAGATGCGAGGGAGATGGTTCGGCTGGGTCTAGGGTTAGGATGTGAGGGTGCCGGCTGTGCCTTAGAAACCTAGATAGCCATAGGTGGGCCGCCGGGATGGGAAAAAGGGCCTGGAGCTATCTCTCTCTTTCCTCTTCTTATTTTCTTTAGTATAAAACAATTAAGGAGAAGAAAAGGAAAGAGGGAGGTTAGGGAAAGAATTTGAGTACGTGGATAAATTTCCCGGACTCGCAAAAATACGAGGATTTTTAGATTAAGTAAAATCCACACGGGTTGGATTTAACTCGGCAAGTTTGAATTTCGAAACCCATTCAAATGAACTCCAAATGGGTTGAAATTATAGGAGGTGACCCTACACAATAGGTGTGATTTATGGGCAGATTTGGAACATTAATGGAGAAAGTAAAATTGCAACCCAATTTGCAATTTAACTTAAAAGGTCGAAAAGGAAGGATATGAGGTTCAGTCGGGTAAGGGAAGAGTTGAAGAGTAGTGCAATTGTGTTATGGGTGATTCCAAGTTAATGGAATATTTTATAATAGCTCCCTAAATATTGGGAGGATATGTTATAAAGAGAACTCACCATGTGAATTCCCTCGATTTAAGTGGATCAAAGATCCATTCAATTTATTTAGTTGAGTTAAAAAAAGGTGCATGATGACATGATGCAATGCACATGATACAAAGATGAAAGCGATGAACCAAACAAATCACACGATGAATCTCGGAAATCATGGAAGGCATCTGAAACTCCGGACTTTGGGCGTTACAACACTCCACCACTACAAGAGGATCTCGTCCCGAGATCTAGGATGGCACCGAGGGAAACGGAAGAGGAAAGGGAAGAGGTAAAACTAAGTTGCTTCTTTGACAAACGAGTGAAACCACGAACCTTGAGAGGTTGAACAAATTGAAAGAAAGAAAACAACGAAGATGAAAAAGTTGAAAACACTCCATTAGAGAAGAGCGACAAGGAACCTTACTAGAGCCTTGTAGGTTGAAAGACATACGAAAAGGGTTGCAAAGGACAAGAAGTACATGCAAGCACTCCGGTTGAAACGAGATGTACAAGGAACGATAAGGATCAATTACGACAACACTCCGGTTGGAAATGGAAGCCAAAACTTGATAGAATTGGAAGAACTCGAAAAGCGGGCACGACACTCCGGTTAATTGGATAAGCAAAGGAAAGAACATGATCTTCAGAATCCGAGAATCACGATGAGAAACACCACCATCAATTGTTGAGATACTCTGGGATGACAAATAGAAAGGTTGAGCCAACGGTGAAAATAATTTGACAGATCTTGGAGAAATACATATGACTGATGATAATTCATTCTTACATCAAACTTGAAGAAGAATTTGAGAATAACTCCAGTAAAAGAAGAGTTAGCTAAGATCCTGGGAAAAGACCTGTGGGTTAGGGCCCACTCAAAAGATACGCCGTTGAACAGATTGCTTGAAAAGAGAGATTCCACTGGTTGAATTAAATGGCTTGAATGAGATAACAATCTCGAAATATCTTGAATGGATTAGGAGTGAAAACACGAATCTTCTGAGATATCTTCAGCACTTCGGAACAAATGAATAACGAGAGGTGAATAAATAAGAAATTCTTCGATAATAACTTCCAACATGGAAAGAATGTGAACCAATGAAAAAGATATGATCAACACCGAAAGCTTGATTTGAACCCACCAGAGAAGAAAACGAGTGAAGAGTGATGAACTTGAAGCTCCGTTAGTATCTTCTTGAGAATCACCAGATAAGAACATTGACGGAAAGGAATGGAGAGACTTCCCATCAGTAAAAGGATACTTGAATAAGAAATCTGAGTCCTCGAAGAAACCAAAGGGTGGGAGGGCGGGAAAACAAAGGCAACTTGGGACGGATGAAACAAATAGTGTTGAGAAAAACTTAGAATTGATCTTGCCGATGTTGAAAATGATCGGATCCACTTGAAGAGAAAACACGCCGGTTGAAAAGGATTGACATGACAATCTTGATTATCATGAAGGATTAGCATCCACATAGAAATATGAGAACACCACTTAGGAAAGGTATGGAATCAACACTTGGCATTGAAGCAACTCGAATACCACAACAAAAACAAAAACAAAAACAAAGGATTGGCTTGCAAAATAAGCCGGAAACAAACATATGATAGTTCCCATATCGTATCATGCGTGTTGGAAAGAATTCCTACATGATACTTGAATTCCCACTTATAAACTCCTAAAACTTTCTGGTTATGCAATCAGGTGTTGGGGATACAGGGGAAGCATAATATCTCATCCAAACTAGCAAATCCTACATCAAGTTGTATCCATCTTTCAACACATAACCAAGAAACCTTCGGAAATCATTTGCCTCAACCTTTGAAAAGCATCCGTTATACGAGTTATGGCAATACTCCCGAACTCCCGCCCCAGTACTGGGTGGCGTCGAGGTTATCTCACCAACAACTGCATAAAGTAGATTTTCGATGTCGGCGGACTCAGGTATTCCAGAACTGTAACGATAAAATTATGACGACAACACCTGAGAGCTCCACTCCCTGGGAGACTGTCACAACCCCTAAATGTCAGGAGGCACCAAGAACAATGTTCTCATCACAAGACTATCGGAACGATTCCAAGATACCCGCATGATCCTAAAAAAATTCGTGAAATTTGATGAGAGAAGAGTCAAAACTTCTACGTCAGGAGGCCTCACCAGAACGACGAAGGGACTGAGGAGTAAAAAGAATCCTACTCTCCGATATATATAATCCTAAGACTCAAAACATTTTCTTCTAGACACAACAATGTCAGTGATTCGATCAAGCAGGGGGCTCCTAAGTCGGGGAAGGCTCTGATTACCAACTTGAAACACCCACAATGCAGCTATATCTCCCACATGTCGGGGCACGACTTAGAGGCATGGCCGCATGGTAAGTTTGTCGCAAGAGGGGTAATCTTCACACAATCCCATGTACTGAATAAGAAAGGGGTAAAGAGCCGGCTTACAATTGCCACTTCACACAATACAAGTTAAACATACATCATCCATAGTACAATCAAGGTCCGACTACGGAAACAAAATAAAAGAACACAACCCCAAATGCTAGATCCCCAATCGTCCCAACTGGGCTCCACTACTAATCAAAAGTAAAAGAAACAAAACAACGATCAAGATCTTCATCGAGCTCCCACTTGAGCTCGGTTGCGTCACCTGCACTGGTATCATAGGCACCGGCAATTGTTTGGAAGTATCTGTGAGTCACGAGGACTCAGCAATCTCACACCCGCGAGATCAATACTATTTAAGCTTATGGGTAGGATAGGGTAATGAGGTGGAGCTGTAGCAAGCACTGAGCATATTTGGTGGCTGACATACGCAAATGAGAGCGAGAAGAGAAGCAAAGCAACGGTCGTGAACTAGAAGTGATCAAAAAGTGATCCTGAAACTACTTACGTTCAAGCATAACACAAGAACCGCGTTCACTTCCCGGACTCCGACAAGAGGATACCATCATTGCTACACACGCGGTTGATGCATTTTCATTAAGTTAAGTGTCAAGTTTTCTACAACGGATATTAACAAATTCCCATCTGCCCATAACCGCGGGCCCGGCTTTCATAAGTTCAAACCCTCCAGGGGTGTCCCACTTAGCCCATCACAAGCTCTCACGGTCAATGAAGGATATTCCTTCTCCCGGGAAGACCCGATTAGTCTCGGAATCCCGATTACAAGACATTTCGAAAATGGTAAAAACAAGACCAGCAAAGCCGCCCGAATGTGCCGACAAATCCTGATAGGAGTTGCACATAGCTTGTTCTCAGGGCACACCAGATTGACCAAACTTCCGGTAGGCGAACCCAGAGTTGCCCCTGGTGGCCACCGGCGGCTGACAGGTTGGACCAACACTCAGAGGAGCACTGTCCCGGGGGTTTAAAATAAAGATGACCCTTGAGTCTGTAGAACCCAAGGGAAAAAGGCTTAGGTGGCAAATGTTAAAACCAAGGTTGGGCCGTGGTGGAGGAGTTCTATTCAAAGCAAACTGTCAAGGGGTTCCCATAACACCCAACCGCGTAAGGAACGCAAAATCAAGGAACATAACACCGGTATGACGGAAACTAAGGCGACAAGAGTGGAACAAAACACTAGGCATAAGGCCGAGCCTTCCACCCTTTACCAAGTATATAGATGCATTTATTAAATAAGAGATATTGTGATATCCCAACATAACCATGTTCCAACATGGAACAAACATCAGCTTCACCTGCAACTAGCAACGCTATAAGAGGGGCTGAGCAAAAGCGGTAACATAGCCAAACAACGGTTTGCTAGGAAAGGTGGGTTAGAGGCTTGACATGGCAATATGGGAGGCATCATATAGCAAGTGGTTGGTAGCGCGGCATAGCAATAGAGCGATAAACTAGCAAGCAAAGATAGAAGTGATTTCGAGGTTATGGTCATCTTGCCTGAGATCCCGCAAGGAAGAAGAACGAGTCCAAGAAGAAGACAAATGGGTGAAGTCGAACGGATCCTCACAAACGCGACGTTACCGGAACTAACAAGAAGAAGCAACACCGGAAATAAGCAAACAACATAGTAAACAACCCTCACATAAACATGGCATGATGCACAATCAAGTATGATGCATGTCCGGTTTAATGTGGCATGGCATGGCAAAGTGCACAAACAAAACTACAAGTTAAGTGGAGCTCAATATGTAACAAGTTGCATATTGACGAAACACCACATCAATTATTTAGTTCTCTCCCGTTTATGTACCCAACAATATTAAATATTGTTAAGCATGGCAAGAGGTGAAGCATATGAAAACTACGCATTTAAGGAAGTTTAAATGAGGCCGGAAAACAACAACAACACTTCTGGTAAATTCTCATGTGCATTTAGCAATTTAAAGCAAACAACAATTTAAACCATTTTAAATGTTATTATCATGATGCGAATGACATGTGCAAGTTTTATGCAGTATTTATTAAAATATTGACATGATAAGATATGAGGCATTTGTCATCGTGGTGGAAACGAAAGGGGTGCCACGGCAACGACAACGGAAATGGTGCCACGGCAACATTCCGGTTCCGGTAACTCGATTGAGATACCGGGGCAAAAGGAAGTGTGACGGGAGCAAGATGATGGGGTGATCCCGGTTGCCGGGTTCCCACGGGTGGACGGCATGGCAATGAGGATGAACATGCAAGCGACAATTTCAGACACGATACAAACGCGGGGTTCATATCATTCAACACACATGCATTCGGTCCACCGACGGTCTTCTCAATGGTTATACCTTTCGAAGCGTGCATCATCGGAACGAATCAAGTTCGTAGAGGGAAGTAGGCGTTCTTGCGACAGCGGTAGTGGAAGTAGTCGTTCTCGCTTCATAGATGTTCACACTCCGTAGGTGTTCGGGGTCAAAACAAGGAACTTGACGTCCACGGGTCTTCGAGGGTCGATGGTACATGTTCTGTAGACATTCGGGCAGCGGTAGTGGTACACGTTTTGAAGGGGAAGTAGAAGTTCTCGTGACCTTGGCGATGGTAGTGGTATATGTCATCGGGGGACGAACATGGCGATCCGGAGAGGGTACTTGGCAACATGCATGTCGTCGGTAGTTGTACACACTCGTTGTCTGACTTGACGGGTTCGAGGTCTCCGGGTGTAGTGGTACATGGCGTCTCATCGTGTAGTCATTTGTCGTAGTCGGACTTGACAAAAATGCACACCGGCTGTAGTCGTACACGTTCCGAGAAGAACTTGTCGTCGAGGGAGATTCCGGAGACGGCAGAAGACGAATTGGGCGGTCCTCGTTGACCTGGTACTTAGCGTTATTCCCTGTCCGGGCGCGAGCTTGATGTCAACAGCAACATCTAGTGGAGGTGCAAGATGCGGGGCATGCACATGAGCCAAAAGTAATCGGGGCCAAATAGATGACCTTAGCAGCCTTCGATGGAGGCAGTAGCAGAACAGGGGCTCGTGGAGATAACGATGATGAACAGGGGCGCGGCGCCGTGGCACATCGAGCGACGTGCCCGTTTTGTTTGTCACGGGAAAGCAGCGGTAGCAGCAGGGCATCCCAGGAGTGAAGGGGCGTGTCGGGGCGAGGAGCTCCTGGTCGCAGCGGTGCGACGCTGGAGCATGGGCTCACCGTCCGGAGCAGCACGCGGCCACGGAGGTAGGGAGGACGCGGCGGGACGGCGGCCAAGCGACGAGGAGGAGGCAAAGGGGCCTCGCTGGAGGTCGAGGTCACCGGCGGGCATGCGAGGTGGCGCTCGGCGTCCCTGGCGATGCGGCACTGGAGACGAACCCGAGAAGGAGAAGGGAGGGGCGGGGCTTGACGGGGCGACGTGCGGGTGCCAGACCATGGGCTTCGGGCGCGAGGAGGCGCCATGGAGGAAGGAGGCCGGCTGCGAGGAGAGGTTGGGGAGCCGGCGGCGGCCTCGGGAAGGAGAAGGGGTCGAGCAGAGGCTGCGGTTCGGGAGGAGAACGAGGGGAATCGAGGAGATGGGGGTCGGGCGTGGGGGCTTCCGGTGACGCGAGGGAAGATGCGAGGGAGATGGTTCGGCTGGGCCTAGGGTTAGGATGAGAGGGTGCCAGATGGGCCTTATAAATCTAGATAGCCATAGGTGGGCCGCGGGGATGGGAAAAAGGGCCCGGAGCTATCTCTCTCTCTCTCCTCTTCTTATTTTCTTTAGCAGAAAACAATTAAGGAGAATAAAAGGAAAGAGGGAGGTTAGGGAAAGAATTTGAGTACACAGATAAATTTCCCGGACTCGCAAAAATACGTGGAATTTGACAAAAATGGCCTGAGGATTTTTAGAGTAAGTAAAATCCACCCGCGTTGGATTTAACTCGGCAAGTATGAATTTCGAAACCCATTCAAATGAACTCCAAATGGATTGAAATTATAGGAGGTGACCCTACACAATAGATGTGATTTATGAGCAGATTTGGAACATTAATGGAGAAAGTAAAATTGCAACCCAATTTGCAATTTAACTTAAAAAAGGTCGAAAAGGAAGGATAGGAGGTTGAGTCAGGTAAGGGAAGAGTTGAAGATTAGTGCAATTGTGTTATGGGTGATTCCAAGTTAATGGAATATTTTATAATAGCTCCCTAAATATTAGGAGGATGTGTTATAAAGATAACTCACCATGTGATTTCCCTTGATTTAAATGGATCAAAGATCCATGCAATTTATTTAGTTGAGTTAAAAAAGGGTGCGTGATGACATGATGCAATGCACATGATGCAAAGATGAAAGCAACGAACCAAACAAATCACACGACGAATCTCAGAAATCATGGAAGGCATCTAAAACTCCGGTCTTGGGGCGTTACATATATAGTACGCATCGAAGAGGTGGGAGCGGAGTAGCATATATACTATATGTACGCGTCTGTGAACAAGTACACCTCACTCGGTGTCGGGACTTTTTGGTTTACGAGGCATGTGCCACATCAAAATTGTGAAATTGGCTATTCAAACATCACACAACATGTTTTTGGGCCACATGCATATCCTAGCTAGGATACTCACGTGTGACGCTTCCATCTGTGGGCCCATGAGGCCATCGTTGATGCATGCATGCATCACTTTGACCTACATCAGGAGAGGTTAATTAATTTCACCATGGATTAGGATCCTTTTGGGTTGTACATATATTACGGCAGGAGCATATAGTATGCGGTGAAGAGGGGGAAGGCGACCATCATATGTAGTACGCTTGATGAACCTCGTTATGTGTGGGTGCATGGTTTACGGTTTTTGAGGCATGTGGCACATCAAAATTGTGCATTTTGCATAATCACCATATATATATTTGGCCCACATGCAAAGCGGTGGTGGTTGTCCTCTTGCACCCACTTAAGCGGTTATCAGTGATATCGATGCTTTCCATCTGTGGGCCCGCTTGGTCCATCACTACTTTTTGCCTAACAACAAGAGAGGTTAATTTGACTTAGGAGGGGAATATTATTTTTCCTCTGGGATGACATGCATGATACAGTTTGAGCACGCACACACTACAAAATAATACACTTCCGTGATGATACGTGTTTGTCACAGTAGGTCGCATTTTCTGTCATGCATGTACATCCATGACGATTTTATGACAAAATCAAGATAGTCATACCTGTGCTGTTGTAGAAGTGTTCCATGACATTACCAAAATTATCATCATGGAAGTGTCCACTTCCATGACGATAAATCCCACGTCACAGAAGTGCTTTCATCAAGGGTGACCGACACATGGCATCCACCATAACGGAACGCCGTTAAGCTATCAGGTCGGGTTTTGGATCCGATAACCCGTTAATAGCCCAGACCAATGGGGATTTTCCACGTGTAAAACATCATTGGCTGGAGGAAACACGTGTCGGCTCATTGTTGGGACAGATGTCATCCACTCATTGGACAAAAGACGCCTACGATACATCGACACGTGGCACAACCCAACGGAGGCCCATTCCTGTGAAAAGGCCGGCCCGTTTGACTTGGTCAAAAGGTGGCGGGCCGGCCCATGTAAAGCCTATTAACGGCTTGTTCACATATAGCCCATTTACAGCCCGCTAACCCAAGGCCCTTTACGCCCTATCCGAATTAGGCCCAGTAGCGTCATCTGGGCCACCCAATATGATTCCATCCCGTTTTCACTTCTGGTCCATATATGGCCCATTACGTTGTCGGCGTTCTGGGAACGGGGTCCCCATACTTGCCTGCCTGCGGCCTGCGGCGTGGCTCAAAGGGGGCCCAGCACGGCCCGGCTTCATTGACACAACCCCAAGACCCTCGCGAGGGGCCAAGCCTCGCAGGGCGGTCGACACGGAGCTTCCTCAGGCACGGCCACATCAGGCTGGCTGGCGAGGAGGCGGAGAGATCAAGGCGGGGTACCTCACGAGGTGCCCGTGACGCAAGCCATGATGACCAAAGGCGCCAGGCGGGCGCCAGCCCTCGCAGCGTCCTCCTTTCCTCTTTGGTGCAAAGGGAGCAAGCGCAGGCGAGAGCATCAAGCAAAGGCACCCATTTCGGTGCAACAAGACCAAGACCTGTCCAACGGCAGGAAGGAAGTCATTGTGGAGCCCAAGCCAGCGTCACCACCCGAGCCTTTGGCAGGCGAGGACCAACTTTAGTCAGGATAAGTGTACCTGATGTTCCCCTTCAAAATGGCAAATTGTTGGCGCCCTTCCCGCTCAATATTTGGGAAGAGGCCCAGGGCCTTTGCCTATAAATAGGACTAGCCACCCCCAGGGTAGGGGGGATCCAGAATCGGCCAACCCGGAAACTAGCTAGGGTCGCAATCGAGAAGAGAGAGAGGGAAGGGTGACTGAACTCCCCTAGCAGTTCATACTCCCAACCAAGAACAGACCCTCGCGAGGCTGTTCTTCCTTGTATTGCTCATCATCATCAGCCCAAGGGGCAATCCACCACACACTGGAGTAGGGTGTTACACCACAACGGTGGCCCGAACCAGTATAAACCCTGTGTCTCTTGTGCTGTTCTTCCCATAGCTTAGATCTCAGCGAGGCAGAGGGGTCCAGGTAGGTAGAAGGCGAAATCTCCGCGCGCACCCCAATGTTCGAACCTCAAGGGTCTGCCGAAACCCGAAATCCGACATTTAGCATGCCAGGTAGGGGGTGCACCGGAGTTTTCCCTTCCGCCACCGCCACGACCTGCCTCGCAATGAGAAGCGCGTCGCCCGCTCCGGCCGCCCGCACCAGCACGGGGGCCAGGGGGCTCTGAGCCCTGGCCCCAGCCCTGCAACGGGTACGGTGGCCGGACCAGTTCAAGCCAACGACGCCGCCGCGCTACGGCGGCGCGACTGATCCACTGGCCTTCTTGCTGGCGTACGAGGAGGCCATCCTCGAAGCTGGAGGTGACGGTAGGGTCATGGCCAACTGGCTCCCCATGGCCCTCACTGGCGCTCTGCGCGCATGGCTGCTCCACCTGCCGGCAGCCTCCGTGGCCTCTTGGGAAGAGCTCCGCGGCCTCTCCCCCACCCATCAAGCTACACCAGCACCCCCGGTCGTCGCGGCCCTCCTGGGCGGCTCGCAGGCGCCGCCTACAAGTCACCATGTCAAGCCGTTCATCCGCCGGGTCAGCGCCGCTTCCACGCGGCAGGCGGCTCTCCTGGACCGGGCGGCGCCCAAGGCCGGCCTGACCTTCAGCTTGGAGGACCACCCCTCCAACTCGGCCTGCTCGTGTGTGCTCCCCATGCTGTGCACACCCACCATCTGCCAGGTGGCCATCACCAGAACTCTCATCGATGGCGGTGCGGGCCTCAGCGTGCTCTCGGTTGAGGCCTTCAACCTCCTCTGCATACCCCTGGAACGGCTGCAACCCAGCCAACCCTTCTCAGGTGTTGGGGGCGGATCGTCCAGCTCCTTGGGACAGATCCGGCTCCCAGTAACCTACGGCACCTACAACAAGTTCTGCACGGAGCTGGTCGACTTTGACATCACCCCCATCGGCCTCCCCTACAATGCCATCCTCGGCTACCTAGTGCTGGCCCAGTTCATGGCCGCGACGCACCCGGCGTACAACCTCATGAAGATGCCCGGGAGCAGCGGTGTCCTCGCCGTGCACGGGGACACCGGAGACGCGCTGCGAGTGCTCAAGCTCACCTTCAAGATGGCGGCGTCGGCACAGCCTGCCGACTCGGAGACCCCGAGCCCAAGGGGGCTGCACCCGCCAAGAAGAAACAGTTGTTCACCCAAGACAAGGTAGAAACCAAGCAGATACCCGTCGAAGAGGACGGGTCCACAAACGCCACTTTCACCATAGGCGCCAACCTCGAACCCGAGCAGGAGGAGGCCCTGGTCAGGTTCCTGCGCGCAAACAAGAAGGTATTCGCTTGGGAGCCTGACCAGCTGGCGGGGATTCCTAGGAGCGTAATCGAACATCACCTCAACGTGTTCCCCAACGTGCGCCCTGTGAAGCATAAGGCAAGGCGGCAGTCCACAAAAAAGCAGGCCTTCATCGTCCAAGAGACCCGCAAACTAGAAGCTGCTGGGGTCATTCGCGAGGTCCAATACCCGGATTGGTTGGCCAACCCTGTCGTTGTGCCAAAGAAGGGAGGGAAGGAGCGCATGTGTGTCAACTTCACCAACCTCAACAAGGCATGCCCGCAAGATCCGTTCCCGCTCCCCCGCATCGACCAGATCATTGATTCCACCGTGGAATGTGACCTGCTATGCTTCTTGGATGCCTTCTCCAGGTATCACCAGATCAAGATGGCGGTAGAAGACGTCGAAAAGACAGCCTTCCTAACCCCGTGTGGAGTGTACTGCTACACATGCATGCCCTTCGGGCTGCGTAACGCAGGGGCGACCTTTCAGCGGCTGATGCACATCACCTTAGGCCCGCAGCTCGGGAAGAATGTTGAGGCTTACGTCGATGACATTGTGGTGAAGTCTCGGGAGGCCAGGACCCTGATACAAGACCTGGAGGAAACCTTCGCAAGCCTCAACGCAGTGAACCTGCGGCTCAACCTAGAGAAGTGTGTGTTTGGAGTCCCCTCAGGCAAGCTCTTGGGTTTCCTGATGTCCCACCGAGGCATCGAGGCTAATCCGGAAAAGGTCAAGGCGGTCGAGAGAAATGCAGAAGCTCACTGGGCGCGTGACCGCGCTAGGGCACTTCATCTCCAAGTTGGGGGAGCGAGCGTTGCCCTTCTTCCAGCTAATGAAGAAAAAGGGGCCCTTTGAGTGGATCGAAGAGGCAGACAAGGCGTTCCAGGATCTCAAGAGATACCTGACCAGCCCTCCGGTCATGGTGGCTCCGCGCCCTCAAGAGCCCCTGATGCTTTACCTCGCCGCCACTCCCTACTCGGCCGGTGCAGCCCTGGTGGCGGTTAGAGAGGAGCGTCGAATCGAAACCATAGCAGCAGCCCGGGACAAGGCAAAACAGGAACAAGGAAGGCCCACAGAAACTGCCACCGCGGCAAAGGAGGATCAGCCGCCGCAGAGGAGTGCATTGGAGACGGAAGAGGCCCCTCTCCCGGATGGCCAGCCTCAGGAGGCCTCATCGCCTCAGGAGGCACCATGGTCTCCGAAGGGCGCCACCAGCACTGACGCACCCAACCTCGTTGAGCACCCAGTGTGCTTCGTCAGCACGGTGTTGCGGGACGCGAGGGCATGGTACCCCATGCCTCAGAAGCTCCTCCTCGCGCTACTGGTGGTCTCGCGTAAGCTGTGACACTATTTTCAGGGTCACCCCATCAAGGTCGTCTCGTCATACCCCCTGGAGAGAGTGCTCAGGAGCGCTAACTCAGCTAGAAGGGTCGCTGAGTGGAACATAGAACTACAAGTGTTTCAGCTCGAATTCAGCACGACCAGAGTCATCAAGGGAGCAGCATTGGCAAATTTTGTGGCAGAATGGACGGGGGCACCAAGCCTCAAGGCCGACGAGGATCGGTCCCTCTCCCCGGGAAGCGAGGCGCCAGAAGGCTGGGTCATGTACTTCGATGGGGCGTTCTCCAGGCATGGCGCTGGGGCTGGGGCGGTGCTTATATCGCCCACTCAGGACAAGCTCTACTACGATGTACAACTCTATTTCCAGCAAGGTGAAAAGGTCTCCAACAACATAGCGGAGTATGAAGGTTTAATAGCGGGCTTGAAGGCCGCAGCTGCCCTGGGGGTGAAACGCCTCACCATCAAGGGCGATTCGCAGCTCCTTGTCAATTTCTCCAACAAGGTGTACGAGCCGAAAGATGAGCACATGGAAGCCTACCTTGCGGAGGTCCACGGGATGGAGAAGCAGTTCTGGGGATTGGAGTTGCAGCATGTGCCCCGTGGCACCAATCAGGAGGCCGACGACATCACCAAACGGGCGTCCAGGCAGTTACCTCAGGAGCCTGGCATTTTCGAGGAGCGGCTCTTCAAGCCCTCAGCCTTGCCGTCATTATCAAACATGGCTCAGCCTCGGGAGGAGCTCCCCCAGCCACCTGCCTCAGGAGCCCCGGTCTGTGGCCCGGCCTCAGGAGCACGCCTGCTCCTGACAATGGAACCTCAGGAGGGGTGCTAGATCACGGAGCTCCGGAGTTACTTAACACGAGGGACCCTGCCGGAGAAGGAGGAAGAAGCGGAGCATGTGGCACGGCAGGCCACGGCATACTGCATCAAGGATGGAGAGCTCTACAGGAAGCGACCAAACGATGTGTCCCTGCGCTGCATCTCTAGGGAGCAAGGAAAGGAACTGCTGGAAGATATACACGGCGGAGACTGTGGACATCATTCATCATCACGGACCCTCGTCGGCAAGGCGTTCCGCAGTGGGTTTTATTGGCCCACCGCACTCAATGACGCCGTCGAACTAGTGAAAGCTTGTGAGGCCTGCCAGTTCCACGCCAAGCAGATCCATCAGCCGGCAGGAGGCCTGCAGACTATACCCCTTTCGTGGCCATTCGCAGTCTGGGGGCTGGACATCCTGGGCCCGTTTCCTCGGGCGCCAGGGGGCTACCGCTACCTCTACGTCGCCGTGGACAAGTTCACCAAGTGGGCTGAAGTAGAGGCCGTTCGCACCATACCCGCGGGTTCCGCGGTCAAGTTCATCAGGGGCATCGTGAGCCGGTTTGGGGTGCCGAACCGCATCATCACGGACAACGGTTCGCAGTTCACCAGTAACCTCTTCAAAACATACTGTGCTAACCATGGAACGCAGATATGCTACGCTTCGGTGGGGCACCCCCGAAGCAACGGCCAGGCCGAGCGAGCCAACGCAGAGGTCCTAAGGGGCCTCAAGACTAGGACGTTCAAGAAGAAGCTGGAGGCATGTGGCAGAGGTTGGTACGACGAGCTTCAGTCCGTGTTGTGGTCCATCCGCACAACTGCGACCAAGCCAACTGGAGAGACCCCGTTCTTCCTGGTCTACGGAGCCGAAGCTGTCCTCCCTCACGAGGTCAGACGTCGCTCTGCGCGGGTCCTGGCGTTCGACGAGGCGCAGCACGACGCCATGCGGGGGATGGACCTCATTCTGGGGGAGGAACGTCGCCGAGAAGTCGCGCTACGAGCGGCGAGGTACCAACAAGCACTGCGACGATATCTCTGCCGCAACATCCGCCCCAGAACTCTCGAGGTAGGAGACCTCGTGCTCAGGCGGGTTCTCTCTAGGGAGGGACTGCACAAGCTCTCTCCCATGTGGGAGGGCCCGTTCAAGGTTGTTCATGTTTCCAGGCCCAGTTCCGCGCACTTGGAGACTCAGGAGGGGGTGCCGGTCCAGTACGCATGGAACATCCAGCACCTCCGGAGGTTCTACCCCTAAAAAGGCCCGGAGCCTGTGAAGAAGGCGAATGCCTGTGAAGCTGTCGCGTTTTGGAAAAGGCCCGGAGCCTGTGAAGAAGGCGAATGCCTGTGAAGCTGTCGCGTTTTGGAAAAGGCCCAGAGCCTGTGAAGAAGGCCAACGCCTGTGAAGCTCGCCGCCCGTGACACTCTCACGTAATAATGAGTTGGGGCTGTACATGCCCCGGAGTCTCAGGAGCGCCGACCTCAGGCCCTGGGGCTCCCTCCCACGCCCAGTGGCAGCACTTAGCTCCGCACTGGTGATAAGACGTTGAAGACTAGATTAGGTGCCGGACGCGGCTTTTTCGTTTGCTTTTCGCAGTTGGCTTGTTCGTTCTCATTTGAAGTTTTATTGAAGTTGTTGCCGTCTTTGGCTTGTGGTTCTTCGACTTTTCACTCTCCTGCCTCGATTTCTCTTATGCAAGGCCTCGCGAGGGGGGGCAGCCGAGCGCCCTCGCGAGAGTTCCTGTCCTAGTTGTTCAAAGGTTTCGCGACCTGGGTCCATTACAGGAGCACCCCTCCAGTCCGTGCCCCACGGGCACCGCGACACAAACACAGGGCCTGGGCCGGTCGCCCCCCACGGCTGGGGCCAGGAACTACCCATGCGCGGGCACATAGCCGGAAGGCACGATAACGGAAGCAAAGCGATGATTAACAGCAATAACCCAAACACACCCTCGTGGGGCTTCACACTACTGTCTTTTTACGCAGGAAAAAGGAAAAGGAAAAACAAATCAGGCGCAGCTCGCCTCACATCGGCCTGCAGGGAAGACCCGAGCTGCCTCCGGCGCTCAGGCAGACTCCCTCTCGCGCTTCACCGATGCGCGACGGCGGGCAGACACGCTGCCACCTCCCAAGCAGATACGACGGCGTGGAGGCTGACCACGGCCACCGCTAGAAGAGTCGCCTCCTGAAGAAGAACTGGTGAAGTTGGGGAACCCTGAGCGCTGCCAATCAAGCGAGCGCTGTCCTCTCCATCATCGTCGGGGCTGGGTTCCCGGCCGCGGTCGTCGTCCTCAGGGCAGCACCCTGCGCGGCGACCATCTTCCCCAAACGCCCTCAAGTAGAGGGTGGCGTCGCCGTCAAACTTGAAGTGCAGGGTGCACCGACGGCTCAGGCCACGCGCGCGGGCGAACGTCTGCCAACCGCAGGCCAAGGCCAGGTTCCCGGCTGTGGAGACCTCTATTGAAGCCCATGAGGCCCGGCTGCAGCAGCCGTCTGCCTGGAGCCAGAGGCCGCCCTGGGCGCCGGCCGGGAGCTCGCCGAGGAGGAAGCGAGGAAGCGGAAGCCGGGTGCTAGTCGGCTCCGCCGACCACACAACGAACTCCGGCAGCACCTCTGCCGCGTGAAAGCGCGGCCTAGGGGGACGCGCGACCGAAACGCGTCCCCCGGCCGCAGCAGTCCGCCCGTCACCTTGCTGGAAATCGTCTCCGCAGCCGCGGGGAGCTGCCGTGGTGGCCACAAGATGTTTGCGAGGGCGCCCTCGGCCGCGCTTGGGCGGGGGAGAGGCAGGCTCAACCTGGAGAGCCTTCCCCTTCTCTGCGACCGAGAACCTCCTCGACGGGGCCATGAAGAAGAAGGAGAAGCAAGGGGGGATGAACTGGAAGGGCGCGTGCCAATTCGTACTTATAGCCGGCGAGGGCCAACCGTCGCCCCCCCCCCCCATGATCGTAGGTAATTATGACCCGATTTTGCATGCAGGGACTTGTCCGATCCGCGCAATTGCCAAGGTGCCATGGGGAAGTGGAGACGCCCACGTCCAATCAACCGCCACGCGGCGCCCAAGGCCGCAGGCTGTTAGGGCCCGCGACGCTTCGCCCTTGCCCTTTCGCCTCCCTGCATGGCCACGTCCGGGCACGCCTTGGGCCCGAGGGCTGCTGTTGGTGTTCTGGGAACGGGGGTCCCCAGGCTTGCCTGCCTGCGGCCTGCGGCGTGGCTCAAAGGGGGCCCAGCACGGCCCGGCTTCATCGACACAACTCCAAGACCCTCGCGAGGGGCCAAGCCTCGCGGGGCGGAGGACACGGAGCTTCCTCAGGCACGGCCACATCAGGCTGGCTCGCGAGGAGGCGGAGAGATCAAGGCGGGGTACCTCACGAGGTGCCCGTGATGCAAGCCATGACGACCAAAGGCGCCAGGCGGGCGCCAGCGCGCGCAGCGTCCTCCTTTCCACTTTGGTGCAAAGGAAGCAAGCGCAGGCAAGAGCATCAAGCAAAGGCCCCCATTTCGGTGCAACGAGACCAAGACCAGTCCAACGTCAGGAAGGAAGTCATTGTGGAGCCCAAGCTAGCGTCAACACCAGAGCCTTTGGCAGGCAAGGACCAACTTTAGTCAGGATAAGTGTACCCGATGTTCCCCTTCAAAATGGCCAATTGTTGGCGCCCTTCCCGCTCAATATTTGGGAAGAGGCCCAGGGCCTTTGCCTATAAATAGGAATAGCCACCCCCAGGGTAGGGGGGATCCAGAATCGGCCAACCCAGAAACTAGCTAGGGTCGCAATCGAGAAGAGAGAGAGAGGGAAGGGTGACTGAACTCCCCCTAGCAGTTCATCCTCCCAACCAAGAACAGACCCACGCGAGGCTGTTCTTCCTTGTATTGCTCATCATCATCAGCCCAAGGGGCAATCCACCACACGACACACTGGAGTAGGGTGTTACACCACAACGGTGGCCCGAACCAGTATAAACCCTGTGTCTCTTGTGCTGTTCTTCCCATAGCTTAGATCTCAGCGAGGCGGAGGGGTGCAGGTAGGTAGAAGGCGAAATCTCCGCGCGCACCCCAGTGTTCGAACCTCAAGGGTCTGCCGGAACCCAAAATCCGACAGATGTCTTTCGGCCCATATGAGGCCCTATGTAACTCTTGGCCTATTAACGGCCCGTGGTGAAACTGGCCCGTAATGAATAGTGTATCACTTTACACCCATTAACGGCCCGTGGTGAAACTGGCCCGTAATGAACAGTGTATCACTTTATACCCATTAACGGCCCATTATTCCGTTGGGACGTTTCCAGCCCATGTTATCTTTCGGCCTTCTCGGAGCCCATTTATTCTTGGGCTCATTTCCAGCATTCATTTACTTACGGCCCATTACTGTCATTTTCTGCTTGTGGGCCAAATTCAGCCCGTGGTTACAGTCGGCCCATTTGTTGTCCGTTAATATGTTGGGCCATTTTCATAGTGTCATTAAATACGGCCTATTAACGATGGCCCATTATGGTCGGCCCATGAACGGACGATTCCAACTCTAGCCCGTTTACGGCCATAATACGGCCTGTTATTGGCCCATGTTTGGCCAATCGATTATACTGCCCATATAAGGCCCATTGATGAAACAGCCCGTAGAAGGCCCATTGTTTCTACGGCCCGTAGAAGGCCCATTGTTTCTACGGCCCGTAGAAGGCCCACTGTTTCTACGGCCCGTAGGAGGCCCAATGTCACTATAGTAAATATTACCCCATGGTTATTGTGGCCTAGTTTTAAAAAAATAGGTTATTGCAGCCACTAGCAAACCGTGGAAAAAGAACTGCAATGACTGCAAGCAAACAAATAAACAAGACAACAAGGAAATAAATAAGCAAGAACCTTACGCTAGGCTATCACGGCTATCACACATATTACATCCACTAGGCATCAAAGTTCGCCACCGGTGCAAATAAACGCGCCGACAAAAGAGTATACAAAACTGAGAGCACTTCAGAAGGCACTAGGCCTGGCCAGGTCGGGCCGCCCAAATAGCTGAAGAAGTTGAGTAGACCTCAGTTGTGTGAACGATAGATGCATCAACACTAGATTTAAGGCATGATGGTGCGCACGACAGTCCTCTGACATCTTCATTACATCTTTGACTTCAAGTCGGAGCTGAGCTGAAGCAAGCCTTTCCGCTTTAAGTTTAGAATGAAGAAGTCGAACTGATTGAGGCAGCGACTGCACAGAGGTTGTCTCACACCTGCTGGTGAGTAGCTTCAACTCACTGTCTTCATCAAGAAAGGACCTTGGGGTCATCTCGCTGTCCTCAAGATGGTTTGGCTCACTATCTTCCCTAAAGTTATGCCTGGCATAAGAGATACGAGTGTGAAAGAGAAACAAGGAGACACGTAACAGGTTTCACAATTATATAAGCAAATAAATGGATCTGTTCTGCATAAGGAACATGTTTTTACAACTACAATTTGAAACTGTTAGTTGTTGCAAACATCCAATCAGATGTAAACAGCAAAGCAAACAGCAGTGGAGGAAATGATGCCTATCCAAATCTATACTAGAACAAAGTTTGAAGGCATGAGAAGGATGAACATACATTACATGTTAACACGGGCTGGACAAAGCCCTTCTCCATGTTGATGGAAGGATAATTCAATTAATTCCCCAAAGAAAATTCTTTATAAGCGTTGCCATTATTCTACATATTGCAAAGAGTAAATATAGATCAAATAATATTGGAAGAAACAGAGGTTAATGAAGCTCAGGTGCAGACTGATGATACATAATCAAATAGAAATTAATTAAGTGCAGCGTTACAAGGCAAAAAGGGAGAGAGGTACTGACAAGAGCAATGCAGAGCCCATTATTGTTTTGAGATCGTATGATCCTTTGAGCAAGGAGATTCATCTGAAATTTGTTTTCATACAAGAGAGAAGGCAAGGCACAAGCAGAAATTTAGGAGTTCAAATTTTGAATTGATATCATAGACAGTACCTGGCGCTAGGCTCCCAGCAGTTCTAATAGGGGTTTGGCCACTGGAGTAGGGGTAAAGTGTGGTACAGTTGGGCATGTGTTTTCTGTGGCTGCTGATCTATTTGATTTAACAGGTATCACTACCTTTTCCAGATACCTAGTTTGTACTCCTTGAGGATCTGCACCCACCCTCTTCCTTTTGGACATCTATTACGAAAGAACAACATTTGACTGGAAAAACATAGTGAGACGACACATGGAATAGGTACAGAAAATGGATAGGTATGGCATATACTCATATATGATACTTAAACTAAGCAGATGGTGTAACAAAGTAGAAGTAATGCAAGAGGTCAGATGCAAAGTATGTGCGACCAATACAACTTTGCAAAGTTAGAGCAAGCACCTTGATGGGTGAATAAGATAGGCCATCCTCCACCATGCCAAGTTTGTTAGCAAGTGGATCCTTCCGCAATATTTATCTCGTGCGCCCATTCTCATATTCATTTTGATAATGTTCAATATATGACATGCATGAAAACATAAAAACAAGTGAGATTTTCTTTGTAATGCAGAAGTGATTCTAATCCAATACTGCCTCCCTGTAAACCCCTTTGTGCTATCTCTGCAATTCTTTTAAAAGATGCCATGCATGCTCTAATTTGTTGTGTGCATTAATATAATGTGGCCTACTACTCAAAATATGAGTGCTCCAGAAGTGATGACACTTCGCAGATGATAGCTTCAACATATAGTAAAGAAGAACAAGTCGACCTGACCTGACAGATCCAAAATATACTAAGGGAGAACAACTCGACCTGACTAGTCGACCGCAAGAGAAGAGTATCATCTTAAAGAAGAGTAGAAGAGCAAGCTGATTAAAGATAGTACAAGTCTTTCAATACATTGTCGGTTGGCCACCCATGATGTAACGCCCTCGATGCGGCTATATCTCCTACGTGTCGAAGCACGACTTAGAGGCATAACCGCATTGAAAGCAATATCGCAAATGAGGTAATCTTCACACAGCCCATGTAATACATAAGGGAAAGAGATAAATAGTTGGCTTACACTCGCCACTTCACACAATACATGAATAAAACATTACATCATGCATATACACACAAGGTCCGACTACGGAACCCAAAAGGAAAGAAGACTACCCCAAATGCTACACAGATCCCCGGTCGTCCCAACCGGGCTCCACTACTGATCGACTAGAATGTAACAACACAAAGGACAAGATCTTCATAGAGCTCCTCCTTGAGCTTGGTTGTGTCACCTGCACGATATCATTGGCACCTGCAAACTGGATTTGGAAGTATTTGTGAGTCACGGGGACTAAGCAATCTCACACCCTCGCGATCAAGACTACTTAAGCTTATCCGGTCAGACTCGGCATCTCGGTTATAAGACATCCTTGACAATGGTAAAACAAGTCCAGCAACACCGCCCGAATGTGCTGACAAATCCCGATAGGAGCTGCACATATCTCGTTCTCTGGGCACACTCAGATGAGACATCCTACGAGTAAAACCAACCCTCAAGTTGCCGTGAGGTGGCCCCGCAGTCTACTCGGTCGGACCAACACTCAGAGGAGCACTAGCCCAGGGGGGTTTAAATAAAGATGGCCCTTGAGTCTACAGAACCCAAGGGAAAGAAAAGGCTAGGTGGCGAATGGTAAAACCAATGTTGGGCATTGATGGAGGAGTTTTATTCAAGGTGAACTGTCAAGGGGGTCCCATTATAACCCAACCGTGTAAGGAACGCAAAATCCGGGAACATAACACCGATATGACGGAAACTAGGGCGGCAAGAGTGGAAGAAAACAGCAGGCATAAGGCCGAGCCTTCCACCCTTTACCAAGTATATAGATGCATTAATTAAATAAGAGATATTGTGATATCCCAACAAAATATCCATGTTCCAAACATGGAACAAGCTCCAATCTTCACCTGCAACTAACAACGCTATAAGAGGGGCTGAGCAAAGCGGTAACATAGCCAAACAACGGTTTGCTAGGACAAGGTGGCTTAGAGGCTTGGCTTAACAATATGGGCGGCATGATAAGCAAGTGGTAGGTATCGCAGCATAGGCATATCAAAAGAGCGAGCAACTAGCAAGCAAAGATAGAAGTGATTTCGAGGGTATGGTCATCTTGCCTGAAATCCCGCAAGGAAGAAGAACGAGTCCATGAAGAAGAAAAACGGACGTAGTCAAACGGGTCCTCACAAACGCGACGTTATCGGAACCAATCCGAAGAAGCAACACCGGAAAGAAGCACACAACATGGTAAACAACCAACACACAAACATGGTATGATATGTGGGCTGCGGTGTGTGATGCATATGCATGATTAGGAAAGGAATTATTAAACCTGGCCTCAACTTGGAAATCCAAGAGTGCCACTGCAAAGGGGAGTTGATTCGGTCAAAATCGATATAAAGATCACCGGAATCGGATGCACGGTTTGGAAATGGCAAGCAAAACAAATATGGCATCGGTGTGCGATAATCAGCAAGTGGCCAACTAAATGCAACAAGAACAACATGCTACAGCACTCAAACATGGCAACAAAATACATGGCAGGGATCCACTCATGATGCTTGAAAAATATGGACACTGAGCTACGGCTAATTCACTCATTAACAGGTTCAAACAAGCATGGCAAAAGTGCAAATGATAACAGGTTTCAGACTTTGTGAAATTAACACAAGTCTGGAATTTATCAGCAGGAAGCAATATTTAGAGCATGAAAACTACATGCTATAGGAACATATCATGGCAAAGAGAGGCATGGCATGACGCTACTCTAATCATATAACAAAAGTCCCTTAGTGACCTTGAGCCAAAAGGGATCAGAAAATACAATTGCAAGCATGTGAACATAGCAAAAACATAAACAGATTCAGACTTAATGAAAAACTGGAGCATGGCAAAACAGTTAACAAGTAGGCATGTTTACGAGCTCGATGCACTCACTACAAAGCATGGCATGACAAACTAAGCATACACCCATCAAGAAGACATGGCATAGAAGCTAGACATGGCAAGTACAACAACATAGCATGCACGGATCAACAACAACAAGCTTGGCAAAATTGCTAAACAAGTCAACAACCTGCCAGGAACAATTTATAGCAAAAGTAGAGCTTGATTGACTCAAGCTAGGGTGCTCCATAAATGCAAACAAAGACATGGATGGATAGAGTACAACAATATTAACAAAACATCCTTACTTATCATCCTCAAAAGAGGCACGGATCACTAGGAAACAACATGAACATATGGCATAAAAACAGTAATAGGACATGGACTTAGTGAAATTCTAAGTCCCTGAAAACAGCATCAACGATTACGCTACTTTGCAAGCTTATGCTAGTCACCACAAAGATCACAAAAATACATGGCATACACCCCTCTAAAGATGGCATGGCATTCTACAAAACACATGTAGATCTCAGGATCATAGCATGCACACATTAATCATGGCAAAAATGACAAAAGGCCATTTGCTGAAACAGATCTGACATAATCATCACAGAGCCCTCTTCCAACAGAATTTCTGGCATCAATATGATCTCAAATCAAAATGATGCGATGAGATGAAATGATGTACTCGTCGAGACGAACATTTTGATATGCTACACGCACGAATCGGAGCTACGGGTGCAGAGTTATGCCATGATGAAAATGCCTAAAAATAACTGGGATAAAATGACTTAGGAGAATTTTGGGGTCAACCTCAAAACAGATCTGGATCGGGCGGTTCCCGATGCTCGCCGGGGTTGGCGCCGGACTTGGGGGAGGAGGCCGGAGAAGGGGCGCCGGGAGGCTGGAGAAGCTCGGGCGGCGAGGTTTCTCCGGCGAGGTCGTGAGGACGCCGGTGAGGTCGGCGGGAAGCGGATCCGGCGGATCCGGCCGGGCTCGGGCCTCCCATGGCTGGATCTCGCAGGGCGGCGGCGGAGCTCCTCGGGGTGAGGAGGAGGCGGCGCACTGGTGACCGGCCGGAGCAAGGCATGCGGCGGCGGGACGAAAGGCGGCGGTGCGCGGGCTTGTTGTCGAACGGCGGCGAGGAGAGGCTGGTGGGACGTGGCCGCTCGGAGGCGGTCGGGCACGCAGGTGGCGGCGGGCGACGCACGGGCCGCACGGGCCGGCTGCGGGCCGTGCGGGCCGGCGGCGGGCGCGGAGGAGAGAGAGGGAGGATGCCGCTGAGGTGGCGGCGCATGGTTGGAGGAGATCGGCGGCGGGGTGACGTGTCGGGCGCTGATTCGCCGGAGTGAGGTTGCCGGTGGACGCGTCTGGCACGGACGGACATGTCCGGCGGCGCGGAGGGAGCGGTGCTAGGGTTTGCTCCGCGCGAGAAAATTGGAGGGAGACACATATATATAGGTAGAGGGAGCTAGGAGAGTCCAAATGAGGTGCGGTTTTCGGCCCCGCGATCGTGATCGAATGACCGAGATGATGGAGGGTGTTTAGGTGGGTTTTGGGACAGTTTGGAGGGGTGTTGGCTGCAACACACATCAGGACTTTTCGGTCCCTCGGTTAACCGTTGGAGTATCAAACGAAGTCTAAATGGCTCGAAACTTGACAGGCGGTCTACCGGTGGTAAACCAAGGCCGCATGACAAGTATCGGTCCAATCCAAAAACGTTTAACACCCGCACACGAAAAGAGGTAGAAAGGGACACCGGGTGACATCGGAGCGCCGGATTGCAAAACAAACAACGGGGAAAATGCTCGGATGCATGAGACGAACATGCATGAAAATGAAATGCACATGATGACATGATATGATATGCATGACACGCAAGCAATGACAAGGCATCCACAGCGAATAACTGGAGGACACCTGGCACATCGATCTTGGGGCATTACAACACTCCACCACTACGAGAGGATCTTGTCCCGAGATCAAGAATGGCACCGGAGGGACAATGGAAGAGAAAGAGAAGAGGTAAAACTAAGTTGCTTCTTTGACAAACGAGTGAAACCAAAGAACCTTGAAAAGGTTAAACCATTTCGAGAAAAGAATACAACGGAGATAAATGAAGTTGAAAGCACTCCGTTAGCAAAGAGGAACAAGGAAGAACAACTTTGGGCAGCACTCCGGTTGAGAAGGGATGCAAGGCTTGATAAGGCGAAAAGAACTTGAGGAAAAAGGACAGAACACTCCGGTTAAATGGGTAAGCAAAGAAAGAAGCATGATCTTGACAAAACAGGATGATGGGTTGAAAAGAGAAACATCACAATGCCTCCGGAAGAGAGAAATAGAAGATAGATCATTGAAATAAAAGAATGGAGAAGAAAAGCCAACTTCTGCCACAAAAGAGTTTGAAAAGGCATCCTTAGGAGAAGGGTCGAACGGAGTTGTTGGTAAACCAACAATGAAAAGAATACGCTTGATATGGTCTTATGGAATACATCTCAAATTATGAGGTGACAACCTGCCACTCACAGGAAAAGAGTTGTATTGATAAGAACAAGGAGACGAGAAACTTATTTCACCCACAAACATGAAACATGAACTCAAATTATGAAGAATGACATAATACCACCTCCAATGATACAGATGAAAGAAATGCACTTCGGAATGCGAGATGAAGAATGCTTGAGCTCCTTAAAAGGAATCTCGATGAAAACTTGGAGAAGGAATTAAATCCTTGATGAACCATCATGTAGAACCTCCATGAAGAACTCCCGTAACAAAATGATGATCAAATGAAAGGAAAGAGAAGTTGAAAACACAAGGTGAAACCTTGCAATGATTAGATGGACCTTCGCAACGATATATTTGAGAGAGCTTGGAACTCCAGAAAAGAAAAGATGAAACAATAGAAACCGACAATTTAATGAGCCTCCAGAATAAGGAATTAATCACTTGGATGAACAAGGATAAGAATTATGTTATGCTTGTCCTCCACCAATTAAATTGATGACAAACTATGGATTTGGCATACTACTTATTCTCGTAGAAAGGATTAAGATAGATATGGTGCAAACTTGGAAAGGTCTTCGACAGAACACCAGTGGAATCAAAACAACGAATGAATTGATATGATAACGAAAGAAGAGGAATCTTGCACGAACCACCGTAAGAATTAAAATGACCGAAAGGAATATAAAGGAACACTGGTTAGAATTATGAAATGAACAATGATACTTGAGAGAATTTAGATACAAGTGAACGAAGAGATTCCGAGATGATTAGAGAACACTTGAATGAAGCACCGATAAGATTTAGAGAAAGAGAGCTGAAAGCTGAGAATGAATAACCCTGAATTGATGAACTCTGGATAACAAACTGAGAAGACTCTTGAATTGCTCCGGATAGGTGAAAAGAATTCTCACAATCGTATACAATTATGAGAGGATGGCAACAAGCTAGAATCACAAATCTTGAAGAGAATGGAGTAAGATTTAAAGGAAAAATTGTTCTTCGGTCTTCAAATGTTGAGAATGACGATGAGAGACACCACCAAGAATTGTTGAGGCACTCCGGAATGGAAAATTAGAATGGTTGAACCAATGAAGAAAAGAATTTGACAGATCTTGGAGAAATACATATGACTGATGATGAATCATTCTTACGTCAAACTTCGAAAAGAATTTGGGAATAGCTCCGGGAAAATAAGAAGAGTCAGGTAAGATCTTGGGAAAAGACCTGTGGGTTAGGGCCCACTCAAAAGAAACACCATTGAAATGATTGCTTGAAAAAAGAGATTGCACCAGATGAATTAGATGGCTTGAATGAGATAACAACCTCGAAATAACTTGAACGAATCGAGAATGGAAACGTGAATCTTCTGAGATATCTTCAGCACTCCAGAACAACTGAATGGCGAGAAGTGAATGATTATGAGGTGCACCGGTATGAGAAGGCATTTGAAACGAGGAAAAAGGATATGATCCACAAAGCTTGAATTGAATCCACCGGAAAAGAAAAAGAATGAATAATGATGAACTTGAGGTTCCGTTAGAATCTTCATGAGATCACCGGGTAAGGACATTGAAAGGAAAGAAAGAAGAGACTTCACATCCATAAGATGGATACTTGATTAAGATATCTGAGTCCTAGAAGAAACAAGGGTGGGAGGGTGGGAAAACAAAGACAACTTGGGACGAATGAAGCAAACACCATAGAGAAACTGGGATTGAATCTTGCGGATGTTGAAATGACCGGATCCACTTGAAGAGAAACCCGCCGGTTGAGAAGAAATTGAAATGACAAACTCGATGATCAAGAAGGATTAGTATTCACATAGGAATATGAGAACACCGCTTAGGGAAGGTATGGGATCAACACTTGACTTCAAAGCAACTCGAATACCACAACTCAAAACAAAACAAAGGATTGGCTTGCAAAATAAGCCGGAACAAACATATGATAGAGATTTCGTTCGAAGTTTTTGTGGTGGGGCCTACACGGGGTCGATCGTACAGCACCATCATGTACAAGGCAGTGCACATGACATATGAAGCGTCCCCGAGTCGGCATAGCCAAGGACTCTTTAAGACACAACGAGACCACTGTAAAACCAACCGTGGATAGGCGGACCACTAGACGTCGAACCCCAATTTCATATCATACATCTGTCGGAAAAGATATCCTAAGAGCTACTTGAATTCCCACTTATAAACTCCCGAAATTTCCCGGTTATGCAATCAGGTGTTGGGGATACAGGGGAAGCATAATATCTAACCCAAACTAGCAAATCCTACATCCAGTTGTATCCATCCTTCAACACATAACCAAGAAACCTTCGGAAATCGTTTACCTCAACCTTCGAAAAAAACATCCGTTATACGAGTTATGGCAATACTCCCGAACTCCCGCCCTAGTACTGGGTGGTGTCGAGGTTATCTCACCAACAACTGCATAAAAGAGATTTTCAATGTCGGCGAACTCAGGTATTCCAGAACTGCAACGATAAAATTGTGACAACAACACCTCGGAGCTCAATTCCCCAGGACACTGCCACAACCCCTAAATGATAGGAGGTGCCAAGAACAATGTTCTCGTCACAAAACCATCGGAATGATTCCAAGATACCCGCATGATCCTAGAAAAAATTAGTAGAATTTGAGAAGAGAAGAGTCAAAACTCTACGTCAGGATGCCTCACCAGAGCGATGAAGGGACTCGGGAGTAAAAAGAATTCCTAACTCTCCGATATATATAATCCTAAATGGCTCAAAACATTTTTCTAGACACAACAACGCCAGCGATTCGATCAAGCAGGGGGCTCCTAAGGTCGGGGAGGGCTCTGATACCAACTTGTAACGCCCTCGATGTGGCTATATCTCCTACGTGTCGAAGCATGACTTAGAGGCATAACCACATTGAAAGCAATGTCGCAAGTGAGGTAATCTTCACACAACCCATGTAATACATAAGGGAAAGAGATACATAGTTGGCTTACACTCGCCACTTCACACAATACATGAGTAAAACATTACATCATCCAGATACACACAAGGTCCGACTACGGAACCCAAAAGAAAAGAATACTACCCCAAATGCTACACAGATCCCCGATCGTCCCAACTGGGCTCCACTACTGATCGACTAGAACGTAACTACACAAAGGACAAGATCCTCAGAGAGATCCTCCTTGAGCTTAGATGCGTCACCTGCACAATATCATCGGCACCTGCAAACTGGTTTTGGAAGTATATGTGAGTCACGGGGACTCGGCAATCTCACACCCTCGCGATCAAGACTATTTAAGCTTATGGGTAAGGTAAAAGGTATGAGGTGGAGCTGCAGCAAGCGACTAGCATATATGGTGGCTAACATACGCAAAAGAGAGCGAGAAGAGAAGGCAAAGCGCGGTCGAGAAACTATGATCAAGAAGTGATCCCAGAACAACCTACGTCAAGCATAACTCCAACACCGTGTTCACTTCCCGGACCCCACCGAGAAGAGACCATCATGGTAACACACGCGGTAGATGTATTTTAATTAAGGTCAACTTCAGGTTTTCCACAACCAGACATTAACAAATTCCCATCTGCCGATAACCGCGGGCACGGCTTTTGAAAGTTCAAATCCCTGCAGGGGTGTCCCAACTTAGCCCATCACAAGCTCTCACGGTCAACAAAGGATATTCCTTCTCCCAAGACAATCCGATCAGACTCGGCATCCCGGTTACAAGACATCCTCGACAATGGTAAAACAAGTCCAGCAACACCGCCCGAATGTGCCAACAAATCCCGGTAGGAGCTGCACATATCTCGTTCTCAGGGCACACTCAGATGAGACATCCTACGAGTAAAACCAACCCTCAAGTTGCCTCGAGGTGGCCCCGCAGTCTACTCGGTCGGACCAACACTCAGAGGAGCACTGGCCCAGGGGGTTCTAAATAAAGATGACCCTTAAGTCTGCAGAACCCAAGGGAAAGAAAAGGCTAGGTGGCGAATGGTAAAACCAATGTTGGGCATTGCTGGAGGAGTTTTATTCAAGGCGAACTGTCAAGGGGTTCCCATTATAACCCAACCGTGTAAGGAACGCAAAATCCGGGAACATAACACCGATATGACGGAAACTAGGGCAGCAAGAGTGGAACAAAATAGCAGGCATAAGGCCGAGCCTTCCACCCTTTACCAAGTATATAGATGCATTAATTAAATAAGAGATATTGTGATATCCCAACAAAATATCCATGTTCCAAACATGGAACAAGCTCCAATCTTCACCTGCAACTAACAACGCTATAAGAGGGGCTGAGCAAAGCGGTAACATAGCCAAACAACGGTTTGCTAGGACAAGGTGGGTTAGAGGCTTGGCTTACCAATATGGGCGGCATGATAAGCAAGTGGTAGGTATCGCAGCATAGGCATATCAAAAGAGCGAGCAACTAGCAAGCAAAGATAGAAGTGATTTCGAGGGTATGGTCATCTTGACTGAAATCCCGCAAGGAAGAAGAACGAGTTCATGAAGAAGACAAACATACGTAGTCGAATGGGTCCTCACAAGCGCGACGTTATCGGAACCAACCCGAAGAAGCAACACCGGAAATAAGCACACAACATAGTAAACAACCAACACACGAACATGGTATGATATGTGGGATGCGGTATGTGATGCATATGCATGATTAGGAAAGGAATGATTGAACCTGGCCTCAATTTGGAAATCCAAGAGTGCCACTGGAAAGGGGAGTTGATTTCAGTCGAAATCGATATAAATATCACCGGAATCGGATGCACGGTTTGGAAATGCCAAGCAAAACAAATATGGCACCGGTCTACGATAATCAGCAAGTGGCCAACTAAATGCAACAAGAACAACATGCTACAGAACTCAAACATGGCAACAAAATACATGGCAGGGATCCACTAATGATGCTTGAAATAGATGAACACTGAGCTACGGATAATTCACTCATTAATAGGTTCAAACAAGCATGGCAAAAGTGCAAATGATAACAGGTTTCAGACTTTGTGAAATTAACACAAGTTTGGAATTTATCAGCAGGAAGCAATATTTAGAGCATGAAAACTACATGCTATAGGAACATATCATGGCAAAGAGATGCATGGCATGACGCTGCTCTAATCATATAACAAAAGTCCCTTAGTGACCTTGAGCCAAAAGGGATCAGAAAATACAATTGCAAGCATGTGAAGATAGCAAAAACATAAACAGATTCAGACTTAATGAAAAACTGGAGCATGGCAAAACAGTTAACAAGTAGGCATGTTTACGAGCTCGATGCACTCACTACAAGCATGGCATGACAAACTAAGCATACACCCATCAAGAAGACATGGCATAGAAGCTAGACATGGCAAGTACAACAACATAGCATGCACGGATCAACAACAACAAGCTTGGCAAAATTGCTAAACAAGTCAACAACCTGCCAGGAACAATTTATAGCAAAAGTAGAGCTTGATTGACTCAAGCTAGGGTGCTCCATAAATGCAAACAAAGACATGGATGGATAGAGTACAACAATATTAACAAAACATCCTTACTTATCATCCTCAAAAGAGGCACGGATCACTAGGAAACAACATGAACATATGGCATAAAAACAATAATAGGACAAGGACTTAGTGAAATTCTAAGTCCCTGAAAACAGCATCAACGATTACGCTACTTTGCAAGCTTATGCTAGTCACCACAAAGATCACAAAAATACATGGCATACACCCCTCTAAAGATGGCATGGCATTCTACAAAACACATGTAGATCTCAGGATCATAGCATGCACACATTAATCATGGCAAAAATGACAAAAGGCCATTTGCTGAAACAGATCTGACATAATCATCACAGAGCCCTCTTCCAACAGCATTTCTGGCATCAATATGAGCTCAAATCAAAATGATACAATGAGATGAAATGATGTACTCGTCGAGACGAACATTTTGATATGCTACACGCACGAATCGGAGCTACGGGTGCAGAGTTATGCCATGATGAAAATGCCTAAAAATAACTAGGATAAAATGACTTAGGACAATTTTGGGGTCAACCTCAAAACAGATCTGGATCGGGCGGTTCCCGATGCTTGCCGGGGTTGGCGCCGGACTTGGGGGAGGAGGCCGGAGAAAGGGCGCCGGGAGGCTCGAGAAGCTCGGGCGGTGAGGTTTCTCCGGCGAGGTCGCAGGGACGCCGGCGAGGTCGGTGGGCAGCGGATCCGGCCGGGCTCGGGCCTCCCATGGCCAGATCTCGCGGGGCGGCGGCGGAGCTCCTCGGGGTGAGGAGGAGGCGGCGCACTGGTGGCCGGCCGGAGCGAGGCATGCGGCGACGGGGCGAAAGGCGGCGACGCGCGGGCTTGCCGGCGAACGGCGGCGAGGAGAGGCAGGCGGGGCGCGGTGGCTCGGAGGCGGCTGGGCGTGCAGGCGGTGGCGGGCGACGCGCGGGCCGCGCGGGCCGGCTGCGGTCCCCGCGAGCCGGCGGCGGGCGCGGAGGAGAGAGAGGGAGGATGCTGCTGAGGTGGCGACGCGTGGTTGGAGGAGATCGGCGGCGGGGTGACGTGTCGGGCGCTGATTCGCCGGAGTGAGGTGGCCGGTGGACGCGTCCGGTGTGGACGGACATGTCCGGCGGCGCGGAGGGAGCGGTGCTAGGGTTTGCTCTGCGCGAGAAAATCGGAGGGAGACACATATATATAGGTAGAGGGAGCTAGGAGAGTCCAAATGAGGTGCGGTTTTCGGCCCCACGATCGTGATCGAACGACCGAGATGATGGAGGGGGTTTTGGTGGGCTTTGGGCCAGTTTGGAGGGGTGTTGGGCTGCAACACACACGCGGCCTTTTCGGTCCCTCGGTTAACCGTTGGAGTATCAAACGAAGTCCAAATTGTATGAAACTTGAGAGGCGGTCTACCGGTGGTAAAACAAGGCCGCATGACAAGTATCGGTCCAATCCGAAAACTTTTAACACCCACACACGAAAAGAGTTAGAAAGGGACACCGGGTGACATAGGAGCGCCGGATTGCAAAACGAACAACGGGGAAAATGCTCGGATGCATGAGACGAACATGCATGCAAATGAAATGCACATGATGACATGATATGAGATGCATGACGCGCAAGAAATGACAAGGCAACCACAGCGAATAACTGGAGGACACCTGGCACATCGGTCTCGGGGCGTTACACATGATGAACCAGAGCGCACAGAGAAATACTATTGCTTCCGGTCTCTCCATATGTGGCTCACATGCATTTCGAAACTAAAGTAGGAACATTTAGCTAACCAATTAAACATCTCTCAGTTTTACTAATATCAGCAATAATATCAGATATGAATTTATACAACTAAGCTTGTTTAGCTCGATGGGTGGAGCAGTGCTATTACGACACGAACCACGTAGGCTGATTGTGCTCATCATAAAATGGGGAAAACGTAAGCATGATGAGTACAGTGTTGACCGTGGCAGTGGGATGGCTGATCTGAAGCTGCAAACCGCGCAAAGGGTAGTTAGCAACCGATGTTTGCTTTGAAATAACAACTAAGATTTGATATGGACAAGAAAGTACGGTCAACAAGTGACAAAGAAATGCAATTATGTTGTCTCTCTATATGTCGCGACATGCATTTGGAAACTCAAGTGGGACCTTTAGCTAACCAATTAAATGTGCCGGTTAACTAATATCAGTATCATATCACAATCATATTTGAACAACTAAGCTTTCGAATTCTGAGTGTTGTGTTGTTTAGCTTGAAGGCTGGAGTAATGCTAGTACGACACAAAGCACCTACACAGATCATAGTAGAGTAGATAAAAGGGGAAACCCTAAGCATCAAGAGAAAAATCAGGAAAGTGGAATTAGCTGGACCAGTGGGTGGCGCACATGCTTTTCGAAATGAATATAGGAACATTAGGTGACCAATTAAACGTTCTCTGTTTTAGTGATATGAGCATCATATCAGATTCGTATTTCAACACGTAAGCTTTGGGTTGAGGTCTTGAGGAGCAGTGCTAGCACGACACGAAGCACCTACAATGATGGTAGTGAATATAAAGGGGGGAAACCATAAGCTTTACGAGTATAGTGCCCGTGCCATGGCGGATCTGAAGGTGCAAACCGGACAATGCTACTTCGAAACCAATGTTTGCTTTCAACTAGCCACTACGATTTGGTACGGACAAGAAAAGTACAGTAAACAAATTACGATCTATTTTCTAGGTGAGATCAATAATTTAAGCACATATGGAAGAGTACCACCTCTCTTGCGACGCCGTGTAGGCCTATGTTGATACGTTGATGGTGTTGCGGGTGCGATGGCTGTCGGCGGCGGGAAAGAAGACTTTAGATGGCACACGGCCGGGTTGGGGGATATGTCCTGTTGCCATGGACGAGGCGGTCATAGGAGCGGCAAAGGCAAGGTGGATGATGGCACCGATGAAGTGAGAGGAGGCGATGAAAGAATCCTGGTCTAGCACCGTGGATGAGAGACGTCCATCTCTTGCAGTGGACGACGGGGTAGGGGTAGCGGCTCCGGCAAGGTGTAGGATGGGGTGGCGGATGGAGGAGGCTGGCCGCAATGCGGAGGTTGTCGTGCCGCCGACGGTGTATGAATGGGGAAATGGAGGGGAGGGGGGATCTCAAACTTTGGGACACGCTTCTCTGAAATGGGGGAAAGTTACAAACTTATCCCCCGTTTAAAATTTCGGACATCGCGTTGGTTGGGGATAGGACGGTAATCTCATATCTCCCAAATATTTGCCGGTAACTATTTCGGGCGAGGAGAGGGTGTTTTGCCGCCCATGGTTGGCGCCCACGGTGTATGAACGAGGCTGACAGGTAGGGCGGTTGTGTCACGTCAGATGGAAGTTACACATCTTCCCCTATTTAAAATATTAGCCTACATCGATTTTGGAGGAGGAGAGTTTGTTTTTCCGCCCACCGTGTATGATTGGGGAAATGGAGGAAGAGACACATGTCTTTCGGACGAGCTTGAATCAAATGTGTTTTGCCGCCCACGTTTGGCGCCCACCGTGTCTGAATGGGCTCAGAGGCCATCGTGTCACGTCTGATTGAAGTTACTAGTCTGCCCCTATCGACAGCAGTGTAAATCCGGTCGATAAGGATGTCAAGTGTCAAGGGTAGACGGTAATTTCCATCTCGCAAACACTTGCTTCGGGCAACCCACAAATTATAGTGGGTGTTTAGCCACTTCATTCAAAACTTGGGAGAATTAGCATTCACGTTTGCCCTGGAACCTGGCAAACTAAATTCAAATCCAATTTGTATTCGATTACGAATATCCATAGATAATTATACGTTTTGTTATTTATTTATTCAAAACCACAACAAAGATTTATTTCACCTTTGTATATGATTATGATTTAGAAATGTCGTGATCTTTGAATTCAGTAGGTTGGATACACTCTGAGTCAAACAGTTATTTCATCCAATACAATATGCTCACACGAAAAATAGTTCACCTTATGTCAATCATACAAGTATTGAGGATTACCTCGCCTAAAAAATTCGGATCATTACAACACATGAACAACATAGGGGTCTTGCAACATAATCCATTCAGGGACATGACACAACATGCAAGTACAATAATCTAATGACAATTTCAACTGGTATCTAAAGAAGAATCGGGATTACCTTGGGCTTCAGATAGCAGAAACAGCAGGACCTCCTCCGTCTTCAAATGCAACATTCTTACTTCCGCCAATTCTTGGGTTGCTTGCATAATGCATGCCGCCAATTCCGTAATTTCCAGCCTCAAGATAAAGATTACCTCATTCATGGCGGCCACACCATCTCTTTCTGCCTCTAGTAGAGCCTCAATCACTGTAATATTTGTGCTCAGACTGCTCTCCAACGGTGTTGCCTCTGAACTGCTACCATCTGGTAACATGGATGGCGCACTACTTCCCCAAATAGATTCTGGGGTTGTACATTGTGTCCTAGTGTGAACGGCATCCTGAAAGGTTTCCGCTGGACATCAGTAAGAGATAGTTATCGTATGATCCAGGCAGTAAGCTTACATGGTAAATGACGGATTAATTATTGCCGAGCATGGCAAACTATATTTAAATGGTTCGAAGCAGCATCATCTAAAAAGAAATTAAAATGGTAAGATGAAACTAGGGGTGTAAGTGGCAAATAAACGACATCCGCCAGTCCCATCTAGTTAGTTTTTGCTACCTCCCTAGTTCATTTTCCTCAAAAAACTAAAACTCTCTTGAACTATCATACCACTAGTGGACTTTAATTGGGATTAAATGGGACACAGTTGACATCCCTAGTTGAAAGGGAGTGTACAACCACTATATTTAAGTTGCCAAGTCATCTAAGCAGTTGAAATAATCTGAGAAAGCACTTAACAGTGTGGCCTCATATAAACTACAAAGACAGTCTTGTGATGAAGTTGAGAGGAAAAGTTAAGGACTCAAATGAAATAGGCATGCATTTGTTTACGATAGTACAACAGGCACTGCTAACATATTGGCCAAGTCAGGTATAGCGTAACAACAAATAAGCATTCGAATCAAGCAATATAGCAAAGTAGACAACTGAACTATTTGTAATTCGGTAGGATTACACGTTGAGGGCACAAGCCAAGAAAGCAGCCCACTTGCATTATGTTTCACATGTACTAAAACACACTGGCTTACCATATGTTGCTGTGAAGCCTAGCTGTTGTTGCAATGTTCTTTGAAGATATCGTCAGCATCCCGTGGTTGCAAATCTAGTTTTTGTAGTTTATTCTGCACCATCTATTTAGGTAAAATTAATTTTAATCGCATGCACTCGTCCGAATTGATCATCAATGGTTCATCTAAACTAATGAAAGAAGGGTGTGTGCATACACGACAATATATCTTCTTCCCTCTATTTTTATGCTTGTTCAAGGTGCCAACCCCAAAAGAACAAATATTTTGCTTGATGGGGTTGGAAGCTCCATAATTAATAGAAGCATCAAATTAGTCATGCAACTTGGGAAGATCAAGAACACACAAACAAGTAATGAACAGAGGCTCGGAGCAGTGATGTAATAGCTAGCATCAGAAAATGTAGGGTAAAATGAACAAAAAGCAGCGGAGCCACATGCTAGTTTGCTGATGTGTAATTAAGCATAGAGAACATTAAGCAGTCTGATGGAACCAACAGGTGGCATTAGAACAAAACTAAAGCATATTAACTATATCTGCAATGGTATGTAAGTTAGCACGTGTAACATGTTCACTGCCAGAAGTATGGCCCTACAGGTGCAAGAAGAATAACGCGTCTCATGAAAAACTGAATGATGCCCTGAAGAAATTCAAAGGTGCAGTGCTTATGCTAGGAAAGTGAACGTAGGCGCCGGCCGTTGGATAATAGTACCTGATTCTCGGCGGCGTATGGGTATCGTTGTCATACTTGATAGCTAAGGATCGTCGATGCTGCTCGTGTTGCGGTTGAGTTTGGGCCGGCTGTCGCCGTCGTTGAAGCAGCTCCGGTGCTATGGTTGCGGCGCCTGTTGACATACAAGAAAGCTCATCTGTGGTAAGTGAACAGTTGCACGATAAAGAGAGAAACCGAAGGAGTACAAATCGAAATAACCTGATGAGGCTGCGACGTCGGTAAAGCAGGGCCGGTGGAGTTGAATATGGCGTCCGTGGAGCGGGTCCTGTGCAGTGGACGAAGGCTTCGGCGGGCGCATTGTACAGTGCTTTCGGTGAGGCAGATCTGTTGCGGCGGACGAGGGCTTGTATGAAGGGCCAGCGAAGGGCCGGACGAGGGAGTCAGTGAAGGGCCTACGCTATGGTGGACGAGGACGCTGGTTAAGCAGATCCGGTGCGGTGGACCATGCTGGCGGTCAAGGAGATCTGGAGCAGTGGACAAGCTAGTCGCTGAAGCGGCTCCGGTGAAGTGGTGAGTTGGCGGTTTGGGGTTCCAAGGTGCGGAAGGTAGATCCGGCGGGGTGTGAGGTCCACCGCTGCGGCGGAGGACTAGATTCGGCGGCTTGTCGTGGTTGGGGGGTCGGGGAGGGGAAGGGGAGGGGCTCTGGGGAAGAATGTTGGGGGCAAAGAGGGGAAAACAATGGAGTTACCAAAGCAGCCCTTTTCCGTTCATGTGGCAGGGGTAAAACAGGAATATTGCAGGGCTAAACTTTCGGGCGCGTGATATTTCGATGTGAGCGGGAAGTTTGAAAGCTTTTGGCGCCTAAAATTATAAGTATTCTGCTCTCGTACGGCCGACTATGATATCATGGCCGACAATTTGTTTGTTTTGCACGCAAAAAAATGTGCAAGTTTTGAAAATCAATGTGTCCAACTCGAAACATAGATTGTCCATTCAATTCAAATATGGATCATTGAGCTACTACAAGCAAATACCATCATACGGTCCAATTCAAATGAAATTCCAAATGTGTTTATCCTAAATATGATGACAAAAGCAAAAATGTGTATGTGAATGAATAAAGTGGATGATTATAAAGTTTGAACATGTCCGTATGTGTATATCTCTAGGTTTGATATATGAATTTGAAGTCACAAAATCCCGGCTTAAAAAATGTACCTCCGTTTAAATGAATTACAAAAGGTAATGATGGAGTCGAATTCCAAAATTCCAATCTTAGGTTTGTAATTCTGGTACATCAAGGTATATCACGCATGTTCAAAAGTATCGTTATCTCATAGTACAAACTGTGAAACAAATTGATTAACCATGAGTGCACAATATCTCAATTACGCTAAAGTCCCTCAAATATAGACACCTCACTCTTTATCTGAAGTCAACCCCCCCCCACCACCACCACCACACACACACATAGAGAAGTCATTCTCTCCCCCAAACAACAACACACGAGCACATTAACACCCCTCTCTCTTGTAAAGTCCGGACCCCGACACAAGTCTCTATCACTTTGTCTCTTGGGCATGCACACATCTCTTCCCTCACTCTCTAGGTCTCCCGCTATCTCTCTTACCCAAGCACACGCACTATGTAGAGTGTATATTTCCCATACACACAAAACGTCGCCCCCAAACGTTTATATCCCTAGTTATGTGGTTCTCGCGTACTCACCTCACACACCACCCCAACCACAAACAAGCACACTTTGTCTCCTTGTGCACCACTCTCCTCTTTCTATCTCTCCCATATGCGGACCCACCCCAGCTCCTTCCCTGTATACATATATGTCGTGACTCTTTGCATAGCTCCCTAATGTATAATCATTCTCGATTTCGCACATTGTGTCACAACCCTAGTCAGTGCATGCATTAGAGTGTTTGCATCAGGTTTAAATTTCACTTAAACTTGAAATGGGGATGTTCAAACCCTAGCACCAAATGGAACTCAACTAGGTTCAATCCAAAATCTTTTTCAAAGAACCCAAAATGCCCTTTGAAAATGTTCATGATTTCTGATAAAGGTGAAAACCTCTGCCAAAAATGATGAATATATTTCCAGGACATTCTGGATCTTTGAATTAACTCATATCGTATTTGAATTGGAGCATTTAAATCCTATAAATATTTTTAAATGCTCTAATAATTCTGAAACTAGTTTTGGGTTGTTGGAAATAATCCAAACACTGCCCACCATTATTTTCAGGATTTTACAAAATGGATTAGTATTTTTACTAATTCAAAACAGAAAAACAAAAATAGAAAACAAAAACAGAAAGGATAGAAACTTACCTGGCGCGCTTACCTGGCCCGTCTCTGTAGCTGGCCCAGCCCACCAGGCCGAAGCGGCGTCTTCAACCTCTGCCAGTAGGCAGAGGCGTGTCGCCCGCGCACGCACTGGACGCCACCTCCTGCTTCCTCCCCCTGGTCCTACTCACGACGCCAGGAGACGTCCCCGACCTCCCCTGCCTCTCCCCTCGCTGTCTAGCTCTCTCTCCCCTCCTCTGGTTCTCTCCCCCTCGCTGTTCCCCCACCTCAACGAACCGCGCCGCCTCCACCGACGAGCTCCACCACGGCCGCAGCCACTCCCTCGCTCCCTCTCCACGTCCCCGAGCTCCGCCATGACCCCGTGGAGCAACACACCCGACGCACGCTACCAGAAGAGGCCCTAGACGACCGGAGCATCATCGTCTTCACCTCCGGCGCCCGGAGATCGACTCTGTCGATTCGCCTCGTTCATAGCGTCCCCAAGTCCGTTGATCTGCTCTGCGTGTCCACTGTGAGCCACCGCGTTGACTTCCCCTTCTCCCCTATCCTCCCGTGCACTCTAGCTCCCTTGTCGCACGAGCCGAAGCTTGGCTCCGCCATTGCCGCAGCACGCGTGTTCCCCGTGCTCTGTTCGCTACCGTCGTGCAACGGGCGCGCCCTAGAGCACCCCTGGTGCTGCCGTGCAGCACAGGTAGCTCGGTAGCGAGCCCTGGCGCAGCACCCGCACACCAAGGAGCTCCGCCGCCGCATATGCTCGCCTCCGCCACCGCTACACGACGTCCCCGGCATCCCCACGACCACCACTGGGTGCCCCGCACCACGGGCTCTCCAACGCACCTAACCGCGCGACCAGCCGTGGCCGGAAATGGCCGGCCGGCAATCGTTGCCGCGTCGGGTAATCGCCGGCGTAACCACGCCGACGTGGCACGGCCATTAGGGGCTAATCCTACTGATTAGCCGCCCTTCAGCCACTGACAGTGGGCCCCGCAGGGGGTCAAATCCCAGCACCATGGGATTAACTCCCAGTTAGCAGTGAGTCAATGACATGTGGGACCCGGCCGTCAGGTTTGACCTGGTCAGCCACAATTGACCTGCTGACGCAGTAATGCCATTTTCTGGACTTATTCTTATTCAGGAAATTCAGAAGAGGTACTAAACTTCTAAAAATCATAGAAAATTATCTATAACTCCAAATAAGATAAATTATATATGAAAAATTATCAGAAAATTCCAATCTATCCTTCTGTACCGTTTTCATGCATGTTTGTGTAAGTTAACCTCACTATTTCGGATGAAACATGATTAGGGAAAATTTCATAATAGGTTTGGAGTTGGAATTTGATATAGTTTTGAATTCCACTTCAATTAAAATGACTTTCTGTTGCATTAGCCCAATCACAGCATATTGCCATGTCATGATCATGCATCATATTGTTGCATTGCATTGATTGTATTTCTTCCTTGTTTGCCGGTAACTGCCCCCTCTCAGTAGACGATGATTCCGACGACGTGATCGATGACACCGATGAAGAGCTATACTATCTTCAGAAGTGCCAGGCAAGCAAAACCCCCTTGTTCATTCCGATACAATCCCACTCTCTCGCTCCTGCTCTCTTTTACTGCATTAGGACAACAACGATTCAACTGTTACATGTTGCGGTAGTTGAACCCCTTTCTTCTGCATGACCTGTCATTGCCACAGTAAATAGATGAAACCCACTAGCATGAGTAGGAATTGTTTGAGCCCTGATATGCCTACTCATTCAAGCTTGTTTGTCATGCCTGCTACTGCTTAGAGTTGAGTCAGTTCAGATTCATCGGGAACGAATTGGAACGTGGTGAACATGTCCTACCGTTGAGGGCTAAGTGTGTGAACACGATTTGGTAAAGGTAGCGGTGAGAGGCCATGTAGGAGTACATGGTGGGTTGTCTCATTGCAGCCGTCCTCAGGAACTGAGTTTTGTGTTTGTGATCCATGAACAGTTACTACCACACATTGGGTTCCGGTAACTCGACCCCTCTCGACTTATTAATCAACCTGATATCTGTCCAGGAGTTGCAACTGGTTTCTGGTGTTTGTAGGTAGTGTTAGTAGTCTACCAAGTGGCACCCGGTACAGGTGGGCTTGGGACAGGCTAGGCACCGTGGCCCGGTGTACCAAGTGGCACCCGGATGGTGGGCTTGGGAACCCTGTACACATCGTTTGGGGCCGTGAGCGACACTCCGGCCGGATCTCCTTGCGGATGGAACCCGAATAGGCGATAAACCAGGACTAGAGACTTGTTGGTTAGTCAGGTCATGGCCGACTCCCTCGCCAGGCTTCCGCTTGAAGGTTGCCGAGATACACGACGTGTACATGGTGGTAAGTGGCGAGATCGTGTGTGAAGAAGTACACCCCTGCAGGGTTATCATTATCTATTCGAGTATCCGAATTCCTCGGATATGGAAACTTGGACCCCTTGCATAGTTAATAGACAAGTGAAAGTGGATACTCTAAAATGCGCAAGATAAGCGTGAGTGCTATGGATGGCGTTCTTGTAGGGAGACGGGAGCGGATCCATAGTGGGGTATTGATATGGTGAATATGTGGACTCGTGTGCGCCACCTCAAAAGAGTTACTTGCAGTCATAGTTCAGGATAGCCACCGAGTCAAAGCTGGCTTGCTGCAGTTAAACTCCACCATCCCTTCATTGATAATGATGCATATGTAGTTAGTTCTGATGTAAGTCTTGCTGAGTACATTTGTACTCACGTTTGCTTAATTTATGTTTTTTGCAGAGAGACTTCAGTCTCGCTAGTATTTCCACGTGGACTTTGACGTTTAGCTTGTTACCTCAGCTACGATCTTGTACCTTGGGAGGGTCTTGTAGATAGTCAGGCTTCTGAGCCTTCTTCATTTGTAGTTGTTTGTACTCAGACAAGTTAAGCTTCCGTATGTGCTTTGACTTGTATGCTCTGAATGTTGGGTCATGAGACCCATGTTTGTAATGTCTCGCTCCTCGGAGCCTAATGAATAAATACTTGAGTCGTAGAGTTATGTTGTGATGCCATGTTGTATTTACACGTATCGAGCATATTGTGTGTATGATTGAAATGCTTGGTATGTGTGGGATCCGACAACCTAGTTGTTTATCCTTGGTAGCCTCTCTTATGGGGAAATGTAGTCTTGTGCTTCCATGAGCCATCGTAGTCCGCTACAGCCCGGTTCACCAGAGTCCTGCTAGCCCGGCACTACTGCTCCGAAGCACTTGAATGGTCGGCATGTGATTCACTTCGTTCCTATGTCTGTCCCTTCGGGGAAATGTCATGCGGTGACTTCCGGAGTCCTGCCTAGCCTGCTATAGCCCGGGTTCCCGGAGTCCTGTTAGCCCAGTGCTATAGCCCGGATTCACACACTACTGACCGACATGCTAGATGTTGATTCATGTATGCTTGTTCCTGTAAGTTAGTGCCACTTTGGGTTTCACGACTAGTCATGTCGGCCCAGGTTCTCTGTCATATGGATGCTAGCAACACTATCATATACGTGAGCCAAAAGGCGCAAACGGTCCCGGGCCATGGTAAGGCGACACCCGTGGGAATACCATGCGTGAGGCCGCAAAGTGATATGAGGTGTTACAGTTTAGATCGGTGTGACTTAGAATCAGGGTCCTGATAGCTTTGGTATCAGAGCCTGACTGCCTGTAGGATTACCAAGCCAAGCTGGTCGAAGTTGAGTCTAGAAATGCTTTAGTTATATAAGGGAATTGATTATGGAAGGGAACGTAAGGCTCTTTTTACTCCTTATCCTCATGACCTTCTGATCTGAGTCATCTTATCTTTTCTATGGGGTTAAGAACTAGGCTTCTCTTCTATCTATCAGGATGACGAGTTACTAATCCATAGACTTATATGGTTGATGGTTTCAGGTCTCAGTTCAGTTCCTACTACTTCTGTGTATTGGCAGTGGGTCTCGGACCTTGATATTGTGATGTTCAGTGGTTATGCCACCATTTTGCAGGATGTCTCAAATATTTTAAGCATTTACAACTGTTATGCTGTCCGAGTCATCCCAGGTTTCTAAACAGTCTGATGCATTTGCAAATCCCCTCTATCCGTTCCCGATGTCCCTTTGGGCCAGTTCAACCACACTAATCGGTGAGTTGAGGTACTCTATTGCCTCGACATATATGTTGGAGCTATTATTATGACCCTAGGTGTCTTAGGGAGTCACCTAGTAATCTAGCAATGTTTTGTGTTCCTGGTGTGATGATTCTGGCCACCATTCTCGAAAGCATCCCGTGGTGCCATTTAGTAGTAGGTATTCTACTCATGTGCTCTTCACCCAAGAATCACTCTGTTCACCTCGTGTTGATATTGTTGCTAGTTCCTTTAGGATATTAGTAACCTTTGTGATAGTTCTCGAGGTCTGTGGTATTTCCTTCTTCCAAATACCATGAACCATTAAGGCAGAAGTTCTTCGAACCAACAGATCACCATTAGAGTACTCCTGAGGAGTTCTCCATTCATAATTGTGATTCTGCCAGTTCTACCTTTCTGCATGGGTTATCTGGAAGAAAAATTTTGAACTCGTTCGACATACTAACCCATGAATCCACAACTCAAAATGTTATATGCTCCTTGAGTTGTCCATTCTCAGCTGTATTCCAACCATCATCTATAAATTGATAGTCAGGAATAGTTGTGCATTCGTGTTCATCGATGCCTATTATTCTTGTGGTCTGTCAAGCCATTCTATTCTGGAATGACTAGGAGAAACAAACTCTGGTACCTCATCCATACTTAGGATTGGATCAAAGCAGTTGTATTCCGCAGGTCAAAATGCCAATCCAGCTTTTGATTCTGTTCTAACCTGAAGTATTGCCCTCTTGATGTTAGGAATATCATGAGAATTGCACCATCTCTTATAAATTCTTGTTGTAGTGATACTTCTCTCCATCATTATTCATTCCTCGGTCCCATGTTGTTGTAACCGGAATGCCGACAAGTGAACCATGATGTGTGAAATCAATACTCCTAGCAATAGTGTTGCTTGGTAGTTATGGACATTATTATCATTCTTAGCGTGTTGGTTATCGAATCACTATTCTAGGATTGATCGTGCTACCTTGTCCTTATTTCCGGTGCACTATTCGATCTTGGAGTTAGGATTGAATTCCTTGCTTATTTGATCATATCGTCTTGCCCTGAAAAGCAAGATTGTTCTCGAGCTTAGTGACATATCGGTGGTTCGTGATTTTCCGAATATCTTCTCAGAGGTATCACCAGGCTGTCACCTGATTGCTATGTTGAGTTCGTGATCAAGTTGGTTTCTTGTAGCCACCCTCTTCTCCAAGAATCTGTGTTGGATACCCCTGAGCTAGTTGGTTAAGCTTAACAACAACTTGGAGAGTTGGAAGATAAAAGCTTGTCCTACCACGCTCATCCCTAAGGGATATCTTGTATCTGTGTTGAAGAAAGATAATATCTTCATCGATTGATCCACGTGATCAATTGTCGGCGCTATTGCCTTATCAATCCCTTGATTTGAGTGTGGGCTATCGTCAAATCAAATCAGAACCAACGATGTTCGTAATGTTGTCTTACTCTTGGTTGATCCCTCGAGCATACACCACAACATCTTTTGGTCTGACCAATGCTATCACCGTGTTCACATGATGGTGGAAGTCCAGTGATATGGAGATTCCGATGAGTTGTTGTTGAGCCCATCAGTAGCATTTTGTCTCCCCCATGATTCACGTTGAACATTACACTAGTGTTGGAAACTTCATAAGCATAGCCCTCATGTCCCGATCATGAAGCATATGTCTGGTTGAAAGATGTGACTTCCTCTAATTCATGTGCATCTGATGCAAGTTGCCGCCGTGGATTCGAGAAAGCTTGTTTTTGCTTCCTTTGGAGTCATCCCAAGTTAGTCATGCATGTGCGAAGTATTCTATGGTTTGATAGGCTCGCTACCTCCAGTCCATATGTGTCCCTAGCACACCAAGCCACTGATTGATTTGTTCAAGGAGAAGAAGTTTCTTCTTAAAAGCTAGACTTACGCAAGGACTTCGATATCCTTGTTGATGGTTCCCCCTGAACTCGGTAGTGTTTCATTGTAAGACAACCAGGTGACCATGCTTGTCTAGGACAGTGTGTTCACATGCTTGTAGCAGAACCGGCTCATGTTTTGGAGCTTACTACCTTAGTTCATTCCCCCAAGAGTCTCGCAACGTCATCTCGTCGATTTGTGTTGCAAACTTTCATTTTTCTTTCTAGACTTGATGAGTCTGGAATATCCTGACACCAACCAGATCTGGATCTCAGGCAGATATGATGGTTGGAACACACTCCAAGAACTATAATATTGGTCTCCCTGTAACCGGTAAAGTGGATGTCGTGGCCAACACACCCAGCCGGAAGACCTATTATTGTAGTATCTTGATTGAGGAAGTTGGCCACCTCCCCATAAGTATTTTGTAGGGATTGCTCCAATAGTTTTTCCTTATGGATTTTTTGTGCTCCCGAAGTCTGACCTTTTACTTGATGTCCTAGGTACCAAACCATTTTAATAAATGGGTTGCGCTAGCACGTCAAGGAGAACATTAGAAGCGGAGTGCTAAATGTCTCTTGGTCGATTATCCAGTTTCTGTTCCCTTGGCCTCGCTAAGGTGAAATCTGAGAAAGTGTTATCTTCCTTTGCATCTCCATCATCCATCACCATTCATCATGGTGGTATGTTGTGTTGCCAGGATCCTTGACACGGATATTGGTAAAACCTTGATGAATATGGAGATGCTCAAGTTCTTGAGAGCACGCGCAAGCACTAGGTTTTATCGTTGGCGTTAACTGGGATTTGCTTCCAGTTTGCTCGGATATATTATAACCTTTTCAAAAAGTGGACTCACTCTCGACTGTTGAGTTCTTCCCCAGTTACCAGAATCATTCCCAACATTTGCATTTTGTTCCTAGCTTGCACCTCAGTAGTTTTTGTTCAGGATCATCTTCAAAAGTGGACTTACCATGGGTCACATCCATTTCCGATGATAAGCAAAATCATCCATTGCGTTGTCTTCAACAAGGGAGTCCACATCATCCATTCTAGTCGGAGTATGCCATTCTTTGAACCCCTTCCAACGATCGATTGTGATTACCTCAGGCTGGTATAAAGAGTTTCAATGATCTTTGTATCAAAAGTAATTCTTTTTGCCACTTAAGGGAATAGCTCTACGAGTCACCTTTCCCTAAGGTGTCCCGTTATGGAATCATGGCAATTACCTCCTCGCTACTTTGAAACCATGCACCATCCTCTTCAGCGTGGAATTTTCACCTACCCTGTAGAACCTTGTCATCTACCTCTTTCCATCGCTCCTCATACATGTTTTTGTCTCTCAGCTCAAGAGATGTTTCTACGCCTCATTCCGTGAGTTGATCCTGTGATCATTAAGATGATCCATTCCCGTGGAGTTATCTCGCTCTTCTGTCCCCGTGATGGGTGAAGATCTTAAAAGCAAGGATGTCAAGTTCAAGATGATGAAATAAATCAATATCTTCGATGAGGACAGTTGGATCGTGAAGATTGTGCTAGTTTGCGTCCCCCCCTTTCATCTTACCCTACGCTTGAATCTCGGGACGAGATTCTTGTTTAGTGGGGGTGAGTTGTCACAACCCTAGTCAGTGCATACATTAGAGTGTTTGCATCATGTTTAAATTTCACTTAAACTTGAAATGGGGATGTGCAACCCCTAGCACCAAATGGAACTCAACTAGGTTCAATCCAAAATATTTTTCAAAGAACCCAAAATGCCCTTTGAAAATGTTCATGATTTCTGATAAAGGCGAAAACCTCTGCCAAAAATGATGAATATATTTCCAGGACATTCTGGATCTTTGAATTAACTCATATCGTATTTGAATTGGAGCATTTAAATCCTATAAATATTTTTAAATGCTCTAATAATTCTGAAACTAGTTCTGGGTTGTTGGAAATTATCCAAACACTGCCCACCATTATTTTCAGGATTTTACAAAATGAATTAGTATTTTTACTAATTCAAAACAGAAAAACAAAAATAGAAAACAAAAACAGAAAGAAGTAGAAAGGATAGAAACTTACCTGGCGCGCTTACCTGGCCCGTCTCTGTAGCTGGCCCAGCCCACCAGGCCGAAGCGGCGTCTTCAACCTCTGCCGGTAGGCAGAGGCGTGTCGCCCGCACACGCACCGGACGCCACCTCCTGCTTCCTCCCCCCTGGTCCTTCTCGCGACGCCAGGAGACGTCCCCGACCTCCCCTGCCTCTCCCCTCGTTGTCTACCTCTCTCTCCCCTCCTCTGGTTCTCTCCCCCTCGCTGTTGCCCCACCTCAACGAACCGCGCCGCCGCCACCGACGAGCTCCACCACGGTCATAGCCACTCCCTCGCTCCCTCTCTGCATCCCCGAGCTCCGCCACGACCCCGTCGAGCAACACACCCAACGCACGTGACCAGAAGAGGCCCCAGTCGACCGGAGCGTCGTCGTCTTCACCTCCGGCACCCGGAGATCGACTCCGTCGATTCACCTCGTTCAGAGCGTCCCCAAGTCCGTTGATCTGCTCTGCGTGTCCAAATGGCCGACCGGCAATCGTCGCCGCGTCGGGTCTTCGCCGGCGTAACCACGCTGATGTGGCACAGCCATTAGGGGCTAATCCTACTGATTAGCCGCCCTTCAGCCACTGACAGTGGGCCCCGCAGCGGGTCAAATCCCAGTCAACACGGGATTAACTCCCAGTTAGCAGTGAGTCAATGACATGTCGGACCCGGTCGTCAGGTTTGACCTGGTCAGCCACAGTTGACTTGCTGACGCAGGACGCAGTAATGCCATTTTCTGGATTTATTCTTATTCAGGAAATTCAAAAAAGGCACTAAAATTCTAAAAATCATAGAAAATTATCTATAACTCCAAATAAGATAAATTATATATGAAAAATTATCAGAAAAATCCAATCTATCCTTCTGTACCATTTTCGTGCATGTTTGAGCTAATTAACCTCAGTGTTTCGGATGAAACATGATTAGGGCAAATTTCATAATAGGTTTGGAGTTGGAATTTGATATAGTTTTGAATTCCACTTCAATTAAAATGACTTTCTGTTGCATTAGCCCAAATCACAGCATATTGCCATGTCATGATCATGCATCATATTGTTGCATTGCATTGATTGTATTTCTTCCTTGTTTGTCGGTAATTGCCCCCTCTCAGTAGACGATGTTTCCGACGACGTGATCGATGACACCGATGAAGAGCTATACTATCTTCAGAAGTGCCAAGCAAGCAAAAACCCCTTGTTCATTCCGATACAATCCCACTCTCTCGCTCCTGCTCTCTTTTACTGCATTAGGACAACAACGATTCAACTGTTACATGTTGCGATAGTTGAACCCCTTTCCTCTGCATGACCTGTCACTGCCACAGTAAATAGATGAAACCCACTAGCATGAGTAGGAATTGTTTGATCCCTGATGTGCCTACTCATTCATGCTTGTTTGTCATGCCTGCTACTGCTTAGAGTTGAGTCAGGTCTGATTCATCGGGAATGAATTGGAACATGGTGAACATGTCCTACCGTTGAGGGCTAAGTGTGTGAACACAATTTCGTAAAGGTAGCGGTGAGAGGCCATGTAGGAGTACATGGTGGGTTGTCTCATTGCAGCCGTCCTCAGGAACTGAGTTCTGTGTTTGTGATCCATGAATAGTTACTACCACACATTGGGTTCCGGTAACTCGAACCCTCCCGACTTATTAATCAACCTGATCTCTGTCCAGGAGTTGCAACTAGTTTCTAGTGTTTGTAGGTAGTGTTAGTAGTCTACCAAGTGGCACCCGGTACAGGTGGGCTTGGGACAGACTAGGCACAGTGGCCCGGTGTACCAAGTGGCACCCGGATGGTGGGCTTGGGAACCCTGTACACATCGTTTGGGGCCATGAGCGACACCCCGGCCGGATCTCCTTGCGGATGGAACCCGAATAGGCGATAAACCTGGACTAGAGACTTGTTGGTTAGTCAGGTCGTGGCCGACTCCCTCGCCAGGCTTCCGCTTGAAGGTTGCCGAGATACACGACGTGTACATGGTGGTAAGTGGCCAGAGTGTGTGTGTAGAAGTACACCCCTGCAGGGTTATCATTATCTATTCGAGTAGCCGGATTCCTCGGATATGGAAACTTGGACCCCTTGCATAGTTAATACACAAGTGAAAGTGGATACTCTAAAATGCGCAAGATAAGCGTGAGTGCTATGGATGGCGTTCTCGTAGGGAGACGGGAGCGGATCCATAGTGGAGTATTGATATGGTGAATATGTGGACTCATGTGCGCCACCTCAAAAGAGTTACTTGCAGTCGTAGTTCAGGCTAGCCACCGAGTCAAAGCTGGCTTGCTGCAGTTAAACTCCACCATCCCATCGTTAATAATGATGCATATGTAGTTAGTTCTGATGTAAGTCTTGCTAAGTACATTTGTACTCACGTTTGCTTAATTTATGTTTTTTGTAGAGAGATTTCAGTCTCGCTAGTAGTTCCGCGTGGACTTCGACGTTTAGCTAGTTACCTCAGCTACGATCTTGTACCTTGGGAGGGTCTTGTAGATAGTCAGGCTTCTGAGCCTTCTTCATTTGTAGTTGTCTGTACTCAGACAAGTTAAGCTTCCGCATGTGCTTGGACTTGTATGCTCTGAATGTTGGGTCATGAGACCCATGTTTGTAATATCTCACTCCTCGGAGCCTAATGAATAAATACTTGAGTCATAGAGTTATGTTGTGATGCCATGTTGTATTTACACGTATCGAGCATATTGTGTGTATGATTGAAATGCTTGGTATGTGTGGGATCCGACAACCTAGTTGTTTATCCTTGGTAGCCTCTCTTATGGGGAAATGTAGTCTTGTGCTTCCATGAGCCATAGTAGTCTGCTACGGCCCGGTTCACCAGAGTCCTGCTAGCCCAGCACTACTGCTCCGAAGCACTTGACTGGCCGGCATGTGATTCACTTCGTTCATGTGTCTGTCTCTTTGGGGAAATGTCACGCGGTGACATCCGGAGTCCTGCCTAGCCTGCTACAGCCCGGGTTCCCAGAGTCCTATTAGCCCAGTGCTACAGCCCGGATTCACACGCTGCTGATCGACATGCTCGATGTTGATTCATGTATGCCTGTTCCCATAAGTTAGTGCCACTTTGGGTTCACGACTAGTCATGTCGGCCTGAGTTCTCTGTCATATGGATGCTAGCGACACTATCATATACGTGAGCCAAAAGGCGCAAACGGTCCCGGGCCATGGTAAGGCGACACCCGTGGGCATACCATGCGTGAGGCCGCAAAGTGATATGAGGTGTTACAGGCTAGATCGGTGTGACTTAGAATCGGGGTCCTGACACATTGTTCTCTACACCATCTATTCTAGATCTCTCATGAAGTCCCTATCACACACACGATGACTCGCTTCCCTTGCGTCTCCGTTCATAGGCCAATTTCGGACAACGTCAACATTGTCTCCCTATCTATACGCCATTTATGGACACAAATGACCCCTCTCGCCCCCTCTCTTCCTCTCTCTCTCTCTCTATCTCTCCATCGCTAGCTCTCTCTTTCTCTCGCTCTCACACCCCTCTCCCACACACACACTCGATGTCTCTTCCAAATAGTCTGCCCCCCCCCCCCCCCCGCCCGCACCCGTGCTATCTCGCTACTACACATGTCACACCATTCCCCCTTCCCTTATACTAGGTTTACATCATCAGTGGTCTCTCTACTCCACATACACTCTCTCCCTCTCACACACAACGCGTGCAAAAACACACACAGACATGCACAAACACCCATTTATCTGGATCCTCATCTCTCCTCATGTCCGCGTGTGTATCTCACACACTCACTCTCTAATTATGTATATGTGTCTCCACGTTACACAACACAAAGCCCCATGTACATGTCTCTCTCTATCCTCCACACACATAGACACAAAGAATCTGTTATCATTGCCTCAGTCTCTAACATATCACACACGCACACTGTCTCTCTCTCTCTCGCAAACACACTCAACAAGGGTTTCCCCGTGAATAACTATCATCTATTCATCAACAGTTGTGGCAGTACGGCGAACATGAGACGTGAAAAAGAATAAATCTACACGTGCTTAGACCACCTAGTATGACTACTAGGACTAGAGCATGCCAAAAAGCGCGTCGCCGTCACCCCCTCCTTGTCGGCAACGGGAAAATCTTGGTTTTACACAGTCGAGAAGTCATTGTGCTAAGGCCCCACATGCCGAGGCGTTGAATAAAATGTAGATGCTAGTTTACAGAAGCAAGTATCGATAATACGTTTGTATCTCCATACTTATATTTCTTCTCTTATAAAAAATGAGTTGGTGATGATGGTACGTGTGCCATCTTGCAATATAGATTGTCCGATCTATATCTGACGGATGGAAATTAAACTAAAAGATACCCGCACCCCTCTCCACACTTGCAGACAAGGCCTTCCCTCGTTCATCCTTATCTCCAACAAACCTCATTGTTGAGTAATTAAGAAAGGAAGCCTCTGGAAAAAACTCGCCTGGTGGCCGCTGCCGGCGTCGTCAATCCCCATGCCTCCGCTCAGTCCGACCACCAACCACCACCACACCCCACTCCTCTTCACCTTATCTCATATTTCTCGAGATATCATTAGTTTTTACACATGGGATTACTCCCGCAAGGGTAAATCACAACATGTGTTTTATAAAAAAATGCATCTTGATGTTCCGTGCAATGCACGGATCTTGCTAGTACTCCTACACAAGACTAAGTTGGTGATGCTGGTGTGTCTGCCATCCGTCGTTCCTGACCATTAGATCTACATCTAACCATTGTGAGGTAAGTTGTTGCCTTTTCTCACCAACATCCCACTTGTCTACCAATTTGCATAAAAACCCATTATTAGTATCTTAAAACCAACCACATCCCTCCCTAACCTCACCAAAACAGCCCAAGGAATATATTCTAATTGAAACATAATATATCTCTAGTGACATATGTATATCAAAATTAGAGTGTTTTGTACCAAGTTTGTGAACAAGTATTATTCTAATTATGATTCGTTGCAACGGACATGAACATTGCTCGTATTTCCAACCATGCATTTTTTTCCTAGTATTCCATAGTTTCGAGTTTTCCATCAAGATATTAGTCACTCATGGTTGATATTTACTTTCAATCATGTACGCATATGCACTATGTAACTAGCCTTGCTTATTGGCTTCCAAAGCTCAACTTTCACTCCTACTTACAATATGTAGAGTATTTAACAAAAAACTACCACTTTCATCCAGCCCTAGGAAGAATATATTGTACAAAAATAGCAAAAACATACCCAAAATTTCTTAATCCACGCCAAAAACAACCTAGTACTCCTACCGATTAGGTTCATTTAAAACCATTTATGACAGGTTTGGCCCACACGTCCGTGCTGATGAGGCAGCTGAAACGAACACATTTTGTTTGACCGTTGACATGAGGGACCCACAACTGACCTTCTATCCTATTATTCCCCCTCAAATCATTATTTTTCCTGAACATTACTTCAAACAGTACTGATGCGTGTTCGTCAGTGGCGCTGGTGATGAGCGAGTTGGCCGCCGCTCCGCCGGACGGGCCGGACGCCGCGCTGGCCTCCGCACGGGTTGGCAGGCTGGCCCGAGCATGACTCACGAGTGAGCAAGCCGCCGCGTTGGCCTTCGCTCGAGCTAGAGGGCTGGCCTTAGCGTGGCGCGCACGAGCAAGCCGTCGCGCTGTCGTGCCAATCTACCTAGCAAACCTTGCAGACAAGCAGCTGGACGGAGCTATCTTGGCTAGCTAGTGGCTGCGAGCGCCGGACGGAGCTGGCATCTGGGCTGCCGCAACATGGGCTCCGCACCGCCGGAAGTTTTGACCTCGCCTTGTGCCGGCGGCGGTAGCTGCATCCCATGGCCGAGGATGACTAGGTGGATGGGCCGGAGGTAGGAGGTCACTCGAGGATTTTTGTTGGTAAGAGCATATACAATGGTTGATAAGGTAGTCTTATCTTAAGTCTGCCACGTATGCAAGTGGTAGTAGTTTCTTGGCATTTTAGTGGTTTCTTGCATTATTAGAGCAAGTACAATAGAGCTTAGTCAGCGGGCTATAAGAAATAAACTAGTATATTTCTGCTTAGTTGGAGGAAAGAGAAGAGGAGAGAGAAGGTAAGCGGGCTCTTCATGAAGAGCCAGCTCTAGCACGTGCTCCTAGGCACTTTATGAGAATGAGAAGTGGGCCACATAATAAAAAAGTAGTACACTCTTTTGATCTATTATTGTACATGTTGGCTATAAGATGGGCTGTAGATGACATGGCACTGGCTTATATCCATCAGCTGGCTATACTATTAACCATGCTCTTAGGGGTTTCTTGTAAGGAACAATGTACGTACTACTAGCGACAAAAGGCGATTCTAGGTTGCATTGTACTCCAACGAGTACTACTAGTGGTCGCTGGAGTGTATGCCTCGTTTTTGTGGGTTCGATCTTGGCCGAACGCATGGTGGCCTTTTTAAAAAAATAGTACTACTACACTTTGCTGCGAGCCAATATTTTACATGGGTAGTTTGAGTTTTGAAGTCAAACGGACGTGCGGCCCCACAATCTAGGTGCACTGGACAGCCTAGCCACGTGAACGGGTTTTCCTTCCCAGCATCCCGTGGCTCGCGTGCTCGCCCTAGCCGCACCTCGCTTGCAGCTTCCTCATCAGCTAGTAGCATATTTAAACTAGTGCCTCCCAATTAAGCCTGAGGAGCCAGAAAAGCCTGGCGGGGCATTGGGAACTGTGCAATATGGTTCTGTGCGTAAAGTGCTCTATTACTACTCTGTAGCTTGTGGCGTTGCACAGATGGACTTCACTCCATTATCAGCTCTACTATAAAAGAAGTTCCTCTTGACGTGTTTTTTTTTGAAACGGAGGCAAAAGCTTTGCTTCATCTCATTCATAAAGAAGGAACTACTAACAAAGTTTGACGAGATCCATTACACCTCCACAAATGGAAGCGAAAAGCCTAGTCTCATTGTATCAAATAACTCAAATGTTCTGCTCCCGCAGTAACCGTCGCTGATAAACAGGCTGCTAGTGTGTGCATGAGAGGAGCGGCTGAGTAGGCCAGCTACGTGAGAGGAGCGGCTGAATAGAGCACCGAGAGTACCCACTAGGCCACTACGCAGGTGTACTTCCCCTGCATTGATAGTACAGCGATGGTTCTAGAGAACAGTAGTACCCTCCACTTCCAACTGTAGCTCCTTGGCCCTGAGATTCAAGAGTTCAAAACTGGTGCACTATACTAGACTAGACTAGAAGTACAGTACATCGCACTACTAGTTGAGAAAAGTAGTATTAGTACTGCTACAGTACGAGTACGTACTCCTCCGTCACATAATGTAAGAAATTTTTGACACTAGTTGGCGTGTACAAAAAATGGCAAAAACATACCCAAAATTTCTTAATCCACGCCAAAAATTTCTTACTAGTGCTATTATTTACAGTATAATGCAATCCCATAACATTCCATAATGCTAGTACTCCCTCTGTCCAGGTGCATACGGCACCTAAGAGAATTTAGGATTTTCAAGTATATTAGTCGCCCTTCATTAGTTAGCACTAATGACTCGTATGCGTACCCCAATGCACTTAGCGTTTTCAGCTTCACATTTATCTCCCTTCCATATGCAAACCAATCAGCCGCCTCTACCATTTACTTTTTCTTTGCATGCATGCAAGCTGGACCTAAAGAATTGTGTGAAACAATCCGTTAGCCTATGCATGGTTAGTCTTACCATCATTACACTTAATGCAGGATTAACTAGAGTGAGAGAAAAACATGATGAGCGTCCAATCAACATATGCCTAGTTCATGGTGCCATTTCTTAGGTGCCCTATACACTCTTATCTCCTCCTCGCCAATTCCCCTCCCCCCAAAGAGAAGGCAGTTCATCGCTGCTCCCATGGATTTTCCAAGCGGTTCTCCTCCTCGTCGGGGCTGGGAGACCTTGGATGACGATCCTGTGGGAGAAATCGCACGCTGCTCCGACGTCCTCACCGCCGCAAGACTCGGTGCCTCCTGCACCAACTTTTTCAAGACGCTGCTTAAACAACCCATGCTTGTTGGTCTTCCATGTGTCCTCGAGGAGAAGGTTCTTCTATGGGACAATCCTTCGAACAGTCCACCGCTCCCTGGCCATGGTTGCATGTTGACTCCGCTAGAGTTGCCGGCGTTGAGAGGTAGTCGGATTTTGTCTGATGAGCAGGTCGGTAATGGAGTTTGATCATGTAGTACTTAGTTATTCCATTTCCATCCCGTAATTTCTCCGCTGCCCACCGTCTTATATATAGGTCTGGGTCGGTGCCAACGAAGATTGGCTTGCATACCTCCGGCCGGATACCACCATCATTTTGCACAACATCCACAGCAGTGCGGCCGTTCCGGTAGACCCCTTCTCCACCATTGGGATCGGCCTTCCGGACTGGATGGGCTTGAATACGTATGATGATGCCTACATGAGATTGAAGAAGATAGCAATTGCGGACCCGCCGACAAAGCGACGTGGCTACGACGATTACTATCTCATCGCAGTGTTCGACATATGGATTGCCATCAATGCAAGAGGCAGTAACGGCAGAGGTTGGCGCATGTTGGCGGCGGCAGATTTGTACCCCTACACGTTCGAAGATGTCATGCGCCATCTAGGCCGCATCTTCGCGGTGACAAGCCAGGGTACTTGTTTCATCTGGTTGCCATCCTATGGTACGGGAGATTACAAACGGAATGCACAAACCATCATTTGCATCCCTAACGGTACTCCATTATTTTGCAGGGACTAGTCATCCACCGATCAAAATAAGATTGCCGATCCTGGATGTGCATTTGCATCCGCGATTCGGTCTAACCTGGAACCTTGTAGCTGACTTTGGCATATTGGGATCAACTATCTTAGCAGTCGTTACCCATGGTACCACTGATGTGCAACATGGTCACACAATCTACCATGATCGGACCGTCACCATCTACCTAGGTATTCCATTTTTTAACCCTCTCGCCTTCTCTTTCATTGTTGTACTAGTAGTATACTTTGTAATACTAGTAGTACTTTTTACCTTGGAGGACGCATATAGCTAGCTAGGCCCTTGAAGACTTGAACAAACTAGATGCCACCATTTTTGTTTTTCCATGTCTTACTATCTCATCCATGTAGCCAAGAGTGGCTATATATAATGAGCCAGTTATTTTACTTCCTCTATACCGGAGTAGTACTATTTGCTGCACAGTATTACTGACCGCCATATTTGAGCACAACATTATTATGCATGGACCTTGACTATGTACATCACCGTGTCTCCAGATCTGGGATGCCGCGTGTACCAGATGAACGGCGCCGAGTTCGACCCTCGTGATGCTACGTGGGTGCCAAGGAACACTCTTGGAGAGTACTCGCTTTTCATCAGGGACAACTACCCCATTGTGAAGCGGATGCCACCTTCCGTGCACGACACGGAAGGCCTGCCGTTCATGAAGCATGGTTGTGTCTTCAGTGCGCACCACCGGATGAACGACATGCTGGGACACGCTATCCCTGATTTATGCCGCTTCAGCTTGGATGAGTCTCCATCGTGTGGAACCGGACTAGAAAGCTGCGATAATGATTCCCGTTACCCACCGCTATGGATCGTGCCATCCATGAACAACACCTGGGACTGGAACCTGGAGGAGGACATGTAGCCCATCTATAACGTGTAAGTGGAGTACGGTAATTGTGAACAGTAGCACTGTGAATATATGTAGACTAGTCATGCACAATTTTATCACATGAATTGTCACACGCATCCTTTCTTCTTCTTCCTCCTCTCTTCCCCATCGTCGGCCGCACACCATTTACCCCCGCTCACTGCTCGCCCACCCGCGCCATCTTCCTTGGTAGCTCGCGCGTACCATATCCCCCCCGCTCACTGCTCGGCCACACGAGGAGAAGCTTCTTCGCTCGCCCGCCCGAGTCCACTTCCCCGCTGGCTCGCAGGCACCGAAAACCCCAATGGCAGAATCGACTGACACGCAGAGCCGCGATTGGAATTCCCTTCCCGATGTTCTCTTGGAGCAGATCTATAGTCGTATGGACCTACTCAGCACCGTTCGCTTGGCCGCATGCTCAGCGTCTTTGTACCGTCTACTCGTCTACAACCGGCCAGCTCTTTTCAAGACACCCTGCTTGCTGATGCCCGATCCTCGCAGGTGGCCCAGACATCGACTTGACGATCCTACGGAGGTTGCCGTGGTGCCCCTCGACATGCTACCACTACCCGTCCACCTATGCTTCATGCGCGGCCACTACTAGGCGGGCATGAAGGCCAACTGGATCGTCCTCATCCACCACACCGGTAGTCCATGACGTCTCATGGATATGTACACACAGCGAGAGATCACCCTTCCATCGTTGGATACCGCCGCCATCGAGCCTCGCGGCCCGCCGGACACTCCTGCCTACTACGCATGAGACGCGTCAAGCTTTCGGCTCGACCTCTGTTTGCAGAAAGTTGTAATCCGCGAAGTGCCCACACCATCAGAAGACTACATGGATTACAAGCTCATTGCCTTGTTCAACATGGGATTAGTCTATCTGGAATCCAGTCGCCATACATGGTTATGGCTCATCATCAATCCTGTTGAGGCAACATTTCTGTCTGATGCTATAGTGCATGATGGCATCGTTTACGCGGTCGACGCATAGATTGGCTGCCTATACTGGTGGAATCTATCGTCGTGTAATTGTTCTATCTCATCTCATCTTTACCTTATGAATACGACCGCCTGTTCATTTGTTACAAATTTAGAATGCATAGCATGTCTATAACCACATCATTGCTATATGTTCCTCACATTTCCTAGATTTTTATGACCACACATGTTATTGTTAGAGTTGATATGAGAACAATTGGCATCTAATGATTGTTAGAATACATATTATGAGCATAACATCATGATTGCTATATGTTACTCTCGTTTACAAGATTTTTATAACAACGCATGTTATTGCTTAGAGTTGATATGAGAACAGTAGTAGTAAGTGCTATGGTAGAATATGAGTAGGCGCTGTCATAGCTGTTTTCCTCTCATTGTTACATGATGTTTGAACCATGACATATTGCTAGAATATGAAAGCCATTGGCTTATTTTTTTTTAACTTGGGGTATGATTATGACCACGGCATTGCAATTCTCTGTCTATGATATGTGTCACTGTTATAATAATCTTAATTCCACACATACTCTCAACATGATTGTTTATTTTTGTCCTTTTGGTCTCCAATTTGAATTGTTGCAGCAGACGCAAATGCGCTGGCCTTCATGATTCCAGGACCTGGAATCATACCAGCCGATGGGTGGTGGTTTATTGCTCGTTCAGCTGACGGCGGTCATTTGATGCTCATTTAAACGTACCAAATTGACCAAACCATTACATCAAACCACATGCAGTACAATGCGTGGGGCGTTCGTGACATTGATGGCTATGGCTGCTTCGTGTTCAAGAAAGATCCCAGCTCCGTTGGCCCAGGCGTATTCAATTGGAAGCGGGTTTACAACCTCGGCAACCACTCCTTGTTCCTCGGGCTCAATTATCCGATCATCCAACCAATCATCGATCATATTATCGGCGATGATTACTGTTCTATGGAACTTCCATTCGCGAGGGGGGGCTGTGTTTACACATCATACCATGGGTTTCATGAATCACCATATCCAGAGATTCGTCGACACATCTTGTTGCCAGATAATCTTCAGTGTGTGAAAGGCATCAAGCTTCCATGCGATGGATGGCTTTTGCAAACTCGACATGCGGCGATGTGGTTCATGCCAACAGCAAATATGCACAACTTGATTCATGATGATATCTAGACTGAGCCATGTATTCTGTTGCTGTAGCACGACCCTCTTTTGTTGGATATTATGTACTGTTGTTAGTTTGAAGCACTCCTCTGGTTTTGAAGGATAGATACCTTCCTGGGATCAAGTGCATCCTACCTCACCTGCGTAGGATGTACTGATAATGATGATGGAGATGCAAGTCGAAGAAGGATTGGCCGGTGCTGCCGGCTGGCGTCAAGTTCGATCCCACGGATCAGGAGCTGATCGAGCACCTTGAGGCCAAAGTGAGTGCTGACAGCGCGACATTTCAGTCTCTCATCGATTTGTTCATACCAACCATCGATAGCGAGCACGGCATATGCTACACCCAACCTGAGAAACTTCCAGGTAAGACACCAATCGGCCGTCTACTTGCACAAACATATTCCTTTGTTTATAGCTCTATTTTTCTTTTAGACGCAGACCTGGTGAAGCAATTACAATTTTACAGTTAATAAAAAGTGAAACAAGTGACTGCAACATGCCAAAGATGTTATGAAAATGCCAACTAGGTATACTAAAACATGTATTCCACAATACTGCATGTATCACACTGAGTGGCCTAAGGAAGCATTTCTTCCAGCGCAATTCCAGGGCGTTCAAAAGGGGCACGTGGATGCGTCGCAAGATACAGTCGGAGTGCAGCATGCACGCGATGTGGCACAAGACCGGCAATACCTTGCCGGTGATGGTCAATGGCCAGCAGACGGGCAGCAAAAAAGGTTCTGGTGCTGCACACCAACAAGAACTTTGACCAGCAGATGACCAATTGGGTGATGCACCAGTACCACCTCGGGGACCTGGAGCAAGAGAAGGAGCGGGAGCTAGTCCTCTGCAAGATTTTCTACCAGACGAACACTAGGGCCAGGAGTAAAAAGATTATAAGTTAGTTTGGTATTGGTAGTTGTACTACATTGTCGTCCACAAGTTGGTATTGTTGTTAACGATCTTTTGGTATGAACTTACATTTGCTTCCAACCATCATGCCGAGGGCGACGTGGATATAAAGCTGAATCATTTGTTTCGAAATGAATTTTCAGGCACCTAATTTTTATTTGATGGGTAGCATAAGCACCCGCCGTTCAAATTCCCAGTTCTCCAATTTTTTCAAAACAAGTGCATGCACTTATTATCACGATAAAAAACAATATCCATGTTGCATCCCAGTTATCAGTCTGTACTTGCAGAATTCTCTCGTTTATTGACCACGTATACTGTTTTTTCAGGTCGAGCAAGTTTAAACTAGGCTGTAGACTGCCCAGGGTTGGTTTTGTTTTCAACAGGCCCAGCCCATGACGACAACAGGGCACAAAGATCCAGCAGGTATCTACTGGCCTCTGGCCCGCCAACGTTAGTTATATTTTGTCTTACAACATCCGCAGGCAGTTTTTTTTTACTGAATCAAACACACAGCCCAGTTCTATTACCCTCTTGAAACGCATGTCCTACATCCATTTTCTAATCTCTACCTATAGTTTTACTAGTTCATATACACGTATCATTATATTGAAAAACATAAAATTCCCTTTTCATATTTACATCCTTATTTTTGTTGTTTTATCCCACCCAGCGCTTATTTTTTTACCATTGGTTTTCCCTTAAACCAACTCAATTGTCCCACGTCTTATTTGCTTACAAAAACAAAACGATTTTTTGGCAAATCAATAAGTTCTTAAAAAATGTTTATCATTTTGGGATTACAACAGTTCGGACTCCACCGAAATATGCAAAATAAGGTTGAACTTTTTGACCATGGCCTTGGGCAGAAAATGGGCTGTAATAAATTACTTAAGAATTAGTAAATGGGCTGCAAATAAATAATAGCAAATGGACTTTATGTTGTCTGCCACAGATTTGGAGGCTGACTTGTGGACCTACTAAATTCATGCATACACAAGGTTTCTCAAAAAAGAAACTTAGTCAACAATCGAGTCTACCAGCGTCAGACCGTTAGATGTCAATCTAACGGCAATCGTGCTTCTTCAGTCTCTGATCTTCCTGCCCCAGCCGCCGAAACCAGCGCCGTTGGAACCGCTTGCTCCCGCCTCCCGTGGCCGGCAGTGCTGCCGGGCAGGCCTCACGGCCTCAGCATACTCGCATCCCTGGCCTGTCTATCCCTCTACTCACCCACACCTTCTGTTATTTTCTGGCGACGGCAGGCGAACCAGTCAACCCTCGTACTCTCCACTGCGTGGGCAGCCACTGCCGTGCCTTCCCCGGCTCCGTGTCATTCCCTTCGTAGGCCTCGCCGTCGTCCACCGCCCTGGTGCTCTCGGCGCGGGGTGGTCAACGATGTCCATCCAACGGTCATAGTGCTTCTTCAACCTCTGGTCTTCTTGCCCAGTCGCCCAAAGCAGCGTTGGTCGTGCCGCATGCTCCTGCCTCCCGTGGCCGGCTGTGCTGCCGTGGAGGCCTGACCGTCCCCATACTACTCCCACCGCTGGCCAAGCCATCCATCCACTCACCCACTCCCCCTGTTATTCTACGGTGACGGTAGCCTCACGCCGCAGCCGAACTAGTGAACCCTCATACTCCTCTACGCGTGGGCATCCACTGCCGCGTCTTCCTCGGCTCCACATTGTCCCCTTCCTAGGCCTCGCCGTCGTCCACCGCCGTGGTGCTCTCGGCGCGGCGTGGTCAATGTGGTCAACGACCGACTTCCATCGGAAGAGTACTGTACGTGGAGAGGCTGACAGCTGGGTCCACGGCAGCCGCAAGGAAGTGCCTCCTTATTACGCGCAAAATAATTATTCCTGCACCTGTCAGCAGGGACCCACCGGACGGGCCACCAGTATTTCGCGGAAAAAACGTTTCCCCCCTGACTGCTGGGACCCGCTGGACGGGCCATCGTATTTCGTGAAAAAAACGTTTCCCCTGACTGCTGGGACCCACCGGACGGACCATCGTATTTCATGAAAAAAACGTTCCCCCCGCTGTCAGCTCGGACCCACTGGAAGTGCCTCCTTATTATGCACAGAAAAATGAATACTCCCCCTGCTAGCTCGGACCCACCATGGTGGGAGGCTTACTTGTGGTTCTACTAAGTTGACGGGAACGGAGGGCTTTGTCAACTTAGTCAATATGAACAATTCTAGCTCCAGTGACCGTACGATGTCCATCCAACGGCCATCATGCTTCTTCAATCTCTGCTCTTCCTGCTCCAATCGCTTAATCAAGCGTTGGCGGGACTGCCTGCTCCATCCTCCCCACGGCCAGCTCTACTGCCGCGCAGGCCTCACCGCCCCACCGTACTCCCGTCGCTGGCCTGGCCATCCCTCTACTCACCCACACCTGCTGTTATTCTTCGGCGATGGCAGACGAACCGGTAAACCCTCGTACAGTCGTACTCCCGTCCGTGTGGGAAACAACTGCCGAGTATTCCCTGCCTCCGTGTCGTTCCCTTCCTAGGCCTCGCCGTCGTCCACCGCCCTGGTGCTCTCGGCGCGGCCTGGTCAACATGGTCAACGACCGACATGCATCTGAAGTGGACTGTACATGGAGAGGCCGACAGCTGGGTCCACGGCCGCACGCAAGGAAATGCCTCCTTATTACGTGCAAAATAATGATTCCTCCACCTGACATCATGGATCCACCGAAAGGGCCTCTGTATTTTGCGAAAAAAATGTTATCGCCGCTGACAGCTCGGACCGACCAGCTATATCTCCGCACGCAAGGAAGTGCCCCCTTATTACGCACAAAAAAATGAATACTCCCCTGTTAGCTGGGACCCAGTATAGTGGCAGGCTGACTTGTGGGCCTACTAAGTTGACGGTGACGGAGGGCTTTGTCAACTTAGTCAATATGCACGATTCTAGCTCTAGTGACCGTACGATGTCCATCCAACAGTCGTAGTGCTTCTTCAACCTCTGGTCTTCTTGCTCTAGCCACCCAAACCAGCGCCGGTCGTGCCTCGTGCTCCTCCCTCCCGTGGCCGGTTGCGATGCGGCCGAAGCCTCACCGCCCCCTACTACTCCCAACGCTGGCCAGGCCATCCCTCTACTCACCCACACCCCCTATTATTCTGCGGCAATGGCAGGCTCACACTGCAGCAAACCAGTGAACCCTCGTACTCCTGTACGCGTGGGCATCCACTGCCGCGTCTTCCCCGGCTCCGCGTCGTCCCCTTCCTAGGCCTCGCCGTCGTCCACCGCCCTGGTGCTCTCAGCGCGGCGTGGTCAACATGGTCAACGAACGGCTTCCATCGGACGTGGATTGTACATGGAGAGGCTGACAGCTGGGTCCATGGCCGCAGCAAGGAAGTGCATCCTTATTACGTGCAAAATAATTATTCCTCCACCTGACAGCAGGGACCCACTGGACGGGCCACCGTATTTCGCGAAAAAAATGTTTCCCCCCTGACTGCTGGGACCCACCATCTACACCTTCACACGCAAGGAAGTGCATCTGGGCAAAAAAAACAAAACGATTTGCCCCCTAACTGCTGGGACCCACCAGCTACATCTTCGCATGCAAGGAAGTGCCTGACAATCGGGACCCACCCGGTCGAAGCGTACGTAGCGTTGTCATTCTGGTCGCGAACATGTACGTACATACTGGTCGATGTAGAGGCGCGCACGTGTTGTAGTACAGGCGCGCACGTGTCGTAGTAGAGGCGCGCATGTAGCATGTACACGTATGTACAGCGACCAGGGTGCAAGAAAGAAAATACGGCCACGTATGTGTACATACGGGCGGGGTCTCGAACGCCTACTCGCGCATACGTATGGCCAGGGCTCGTGTACATGGCTGGGTCAGAACGGAGAAACATCGTCGTTGTCGTGTTCATGGGGAGGCAACGGAATGCGTCGTGTTCATGGGGAGGCAACGGAATGCGTCGTGTTCACGGGGAGGCAACGAAATGCGTCGTGTTCATCGGGTGGCAACGGAACGCGTGGGAGCCAACCGGCTGGGTCAGAACGGAATGCATAGTCGTGTTCATCCGGAGGGCTTGGACGGAACAGGCGATGGAAACGAGGCCTGGCGTACCGTAGAACGGAGGAAACGGACCTCCTACGTTCAAAACGGGGGTCCCGTTTATCGGGAGGGGTGTGGCATACCGCAAAACGGAGGAAACGGACCTCCTACGGTCGAAACGGGGGTCCTGTTGATAAGGAGGGGTGTGGCGTACCGCAAAACGGACGAAACGGACCTCCTACGGTCGAAACGGGGGTCCTGTTCATCGGGAGGGGTGTGTCGTGCCGCAAAACGGGACTCCACGAGATACTGTTCATCTCCACCGTCGACCTCTTCCAGCCTCCACGGGCTACCGTCGACCTCCTCCAGCCTCCACCGCGTGCTACTCCACCGGCTACTGTTCAACCACCCCTCCACGGGCACCCCTCAACCATCTACTATTCATCCAGCCCTCCACACCACGGGGTGCTGTTCAACCACCCCTCCACGGGCACCCCTCCATCGTCTACTGTTCATCCAACCCTCCACACCAAGGAATCGCTCGATCGGGTTCAGTTAACAGCCATCGATCGATCGCTCGGGTTCAGTAACGCGTAGCCTGCAGTGCAATCACTCGGGTTCAGTTAGATCCCAACGCCTCGCTCGGGTTCCGTTAGAGCCAACACCTCGCACACACGCGCGTACGTGTACGAGAGAAACGTGCATCGCTCGGCCCCCGACCTCCCACTGTAACCGGGAACTCCCTGAAATCTTCCTCCCCCTCGCTTCTACCACGGTTTTTTCCGTCATGGACGGCCCAAAGAATGTCATGCAGCCGCGTCTCCGGCCCGCCTAGGACGAAAAGCCCATTTTCTGTCATGATTTTTGGTCATAGAAGTAGGAGCCCACCACATCTATGATGATACCGGGTTTTGTCACAATTATCATCATAGAAGTGTCATATGTATGACAGAAAAAAATTCGTTCGGCCCAAAATGTCACGGATGTGTCTTTTTTTTTGTAGTGACACATGCATGTGCACGCATGAATCCCTCCCATCAAGTCGAAGTGGCTAGTACAACGACACATCATGAACCGATCTCGCTCTGTGTGGGAAGCTAGTGTACGGTTTCTGACGCACGCGCCACATCAATGTTGTGTATTCAAACATGCTTACACGCATCACCTCCATACATATGCATGTAGTGGTTGCCTTTGAACAGTACACTCCCTCGCGTGGTTATCGGCGACAAACCTATATATTCGTGGGCCTGCGTGGACATCCATGATCACCTTGACCGACAACAAGATAGGTTACCATGGCGGATTCTTCATTTGGTTCGTGTTATCATAGTATAGGTCATGGTGAGATTCAGACCTTAAGTTTGAGCGCATATACTATACACGCATGCATGCATGAATCCCCGTCGTTGGCTTGAAGTGTGGTGTAACATACATATGCATCGTCAACCTAACCCTCACTCAGTGTGGGGATTTCTAGTTCGAAATCATGGTGCCACACCAAAGTTGTTGCATTGTTACTCAAAAACACACATCTCCATACATATGTTTGGGCCACATGCATGCAGTGGTTGTCTTCGGGGACTAGCTACTTGCTTGATTATTGGCGAGCTAGCCCATCTCCGGGGTCGCATGGATGGCCATCACTTTGACCAACAACAAGAGAGAGGATGTACGACCAAGATGGATTATTCTTGGTCCGTTTTACGATCCATCTTGGTGAGATATGCCTCATTGGCCCACCGACTGAAAGTGTGTGTGTGTGGGGGGGGTTGCTACTTCTCACTTTGCTAGGTGAACCTCGGTTGGGGGGCATGCATTCATACTTAGGATTCTCTTCGTGGCGACACGAGGGGGAGGCTGCTAGCTACTTCACACTTTGCTAGGTGAACCTCTGTTGGGGGGAGGGGCATGCATTCATATCTTAGGATTCCCTTCGTGCCGACACGAGGGGGGTGATGTCTACTACACAACCTTCTTCTTGTAGACGTTGTTGGGCCTCCAAGTGTAGAGGTTTGTAGGACAGTAGCAAATTTCCCTCAAGTGGATTGCCTAAGGTTTATCAATCCGTGGGAGGCCTAGCATGAAGATGGTCTCTCTCAAACAACCCTGGAACCAAATAGCAAAGAGTCTCTTGTGTCCCCAACACACCCAATACAATGGTAAATTGTATAGGTGCACTCGTTCGGCGAAGAGATGGTGATACAAGTGCAATATGGATGGTAGATATAGGTTTTTGTAATCTAAAAATATAAAAACATCAAGGTAACTAATGATAAAAGTGAGACAAACGGTATTGCAATGCATTGAAACAAGGCCGAGGGTTCATACTTTCACTAGTGCAAGTTCTCTCCACAATAATAACATAATTGGATTGTATAACAATCCCTCAACATGCAAGAAAGAGTCACTCCAAAGTCACTAATAGCGGAGAACAAACGAAGATATTATTGTAGGGATGAAACCACCGCAAAGTTATCCTTTCTGATCGATCTATTCAAGAGTCCGTAGTAAAATAACACGAAGCTATTCTTTCCATTCAATCTATCCTAGAGTTCGTACTAGAATAACACGTTAAGACACAAATCAACGAAAACCCTAATTTCACCTAGATACTCCAATGTCACCTCAAGTATCCGTGGGTATGCTTATACGATATGCATCACACAATCTCAGATTCATGTACTCAACCAACACAAAGAACTTCAAAGAGTGCCCCAAAGTTTATACCGGAGAGTCAAGACAAAAAAGTGTGCCAACCCCTATGCATAAGTTCATAAGGTCATGGAACTCGCAAGTTGATCACCAAAACATACATCAAGTGGATCACGTGAATATCACATTGTCACCACAGATAAGCACATGCAAGACATACATCAAGTGTTCTCAAATCCTTAAAGATTCAATCTGATAAGATAACTTCAAAGGGAAAACTCAGTCCATTACAAGAGAGTAGAGGGGGAGAAACATCATAAGATCCAACTATAATAGCAAAGCTCGCGATACATCAAGATCGTGCCGAATCAAGAACACAAGAGAGACAGACAGAGAGAGAGAGAGAGAGATCAACCACATTGCTACTGATACATACCCTCAGCCCCGACGGTGAACTTCTCCCTCCTCATCATGGAGAGTGCCGAGATGATGAAGATGGCCACCAGTGAGGCATCCTCCCTCCGGCAGTGTGTAGGAATAGGGTCCCGATTGGTTTTTGGTGGCTACAGAGGCTTGCAGCGGTGGAACTCCCGATCTAGGTTATTATCTGGAGGTTTCTATATTTATAGGAGTTTTTTGCGTTGGTCTCACGTCAGGGGGGTCTCCGAGTAGTCCACGAGATAGGGGGACGCGCCCAGGGGGGTAGGGCGCGCCCACCACCCTCGTGGATGGCTCGGGACTCTTCTGGCCCAACTCTTTTACATCGGGGGCTTCTTTTGGTCCATAAAAAATCGTCAATAATTGGCACGTCAATTGGACTCCGTTTGGTATTGCTTTTCTGTAAAACTCAAAAACAAGAAAAAAAACAAAAACTGGAGCTGGGCTGTAGGTTAATAGGTTAGTCCCCAAAATCATATAAAATAGCATATAAATGCAAATAAAACATCCAAGATGGATAATATAGCATTATGGAACAATAAAAAATTATTGATACGTTGGAGACGTATCAAGCATCCCCAAGCTTAATTCCTGCTCGTCCTCGAGTAGGCCAATGATAAAAACAGAATTTTTGATGTGGAATTCTACCTAACATAATTCTCAATGTAATTTTCTTTATTGTGGCATGAATGTTTAGATCCGAAAGATTCAAGACAAAATTTAATATTGACATAAAAAATAATACTTCAAGCATACTAACAAAGTAATCATGTCTTCTCAAAATAACGTGGCCAAAGAAAGTTCATCCCTACAAAATCATATAGTTTGGCTATGCTCCATCTTCGTCACACAAAATATTCAGATCATGCACAACCCCGATGACAAGCCAAGCAATTGTGTCATACTTTAGTATTCTCAAACTTTTTCAACTTTCACGCAATACATGAGCGTGAACCATGGACATAGAACTATAGGTGGAATAGAATGGTGGTTGTGGAGAAGACAAAAAGGGGGAAGATGGTCTCACATCAACTAGGAGTATCAATGGGCTATGGAGATGCCCATCAACAGATATCAATGTGAGTGAGTAGGGATTTCCATGCAACGGATGCACTAGAGCTATAAATGTATGAAAGCTCAACAAAAGAAACTAAGTGGGTGTGCATCCAACTTGCTTGCTCACGAAGACCTAGGGCATTTGAGGAAGCCCATCGTTGGAATATACAAGACAAGTTCTATAATAAAAATTTCCCACTAGTATATGAAAGTGACAAAATAAGAGAATCTCTATCATGAAGATCATGGTGCTACTTTGTAGCACAAGTGTGGTAAAAGGATAGTAGCATTGCCCCTTCTCTCTTTTTGTCTCATTTTTTATTTTTTTATTTTTTTATTTGGGCCTTTTCTCCTTTTTTAGCCTCTTTTTTTCTTTTCTTTTTTGTCTGGAGTCTCATCCCGACTTGTGGGGGAATCATAGTCTCCATCATCCTTTCCTCACTGGGACAATGCTCTAATAATGATGGTCATCACACTTTTATTTACATACAACTCAAGAATTACAAATCAATACTTAGAACAAAATATGACTCTATATGAATGCCTCCCGCTGTGTAACGGGATGTGCAATGAATCAAGAGTGACATGTATGAAAGAATTATGAATGGTGGCTTTCCACAAATACGATGTCAACTACATGATCATGCAAGGCAATATGAAAATTATGGAGCGTGTCATAATAAACAGAACGATGGAAAGTTGCATGGAAATATATCTCGGAATGGCTATGGAAATGCCATAATAGGTAGGTATGGTGGCTGTTTTGAGGAAGGTAAATGGTGGGTTTATGGTACCGGCAAAAGTTGCGCGGTACTAGAGAGGCTAGCAACGGTGGAAGGGTGAGAGTGCGTATAATCCATGGACTCAACATTAGTCATAAAGAACTCACATACTTATTGCAAAAATCTAAAAGTCATTAAAAACAAGCACTACACATATGCTCCTAGGGGGATAGATTGGTAGGAAAAGACCATCGCTCGTCCCTGACCGCCACTCATAAGGAAGACAGTCAAAGAAATACCTCATGCTTCAAATTTGTTACACAACGGTTACCATACGTGCATGCTACGGGACTTGCTAACCTCAACACAAGTATTTCTCAAATTCACAACTACTCAATTAGCATGACTCTAATATCACCATCTTCATATCTCAAAACAATCATAAGGAATCAAACTTCTCATAGTATTCAATGCACTTTATATGAAAGTTTTTATTATATCTCTCTTGGATGCCTATCATATTAGGACTAAATTCATAACCAAAGCAAATTACCATGCTGTTATAAAAGACTCTCAAAATAATATAAGTGAAGCATGAGAGTTCATCTATTTCTTCAACATAAAACCATTGTCGTGCTCTAAAAATATATAAGTGAAGCACTAGAGCAAATGACAAACTACTCCAAAAGATATAAGTGAAGATCAATGAGTAGTCGAATAATTATGTAACTATGTGAAGACTCTCTAACATTTAAGAATTTCAGATCTTGGGATATTATTCAAACAGCAAGCAAAATAAAATAAAATGACATCCTAAGAATAGCACACATCATGTGAAGAAGCGAAAACTTAGGCACAACTAATACTAACCGATAATTGTTGAAGAGGAAAGGTGGGATGCCTATCAGGGCATCCCCAATCTTAGATGCTTGAGACTTCTTGAAATATTACCTTGGGGTGCCTTGGGCATCCCCAAGATTGAGCTTTTGTGTCTCCTTAATTCTTCTCATATCACGGTTTTCCTAAATCTCAAAAGCTTCATCCACACAAAACTCAACAAGAACTCGTGAGATAAGTTAGTATAAACCAATGGAAAAACCTTATCATTCTCTACTGTAGCAAATCACTAAAATTATTATTCAACATTGCATACTAAATGCCTCTGCATATTTAATACTCCTATCCTCAAATAGAATCATTAAACAAGCAAACATATGCAAACAATGCAGCAATCTGCCAAAATAGTACAGTCTGTAAATAATACAAGAGTGTCAATACTTATTCAACTCCAAACATTATGAAAATTTTCCACACTTAAGAAAATTTATCAGAGCTCATTTTGCAAAATGTTTGAACATTTTATCAGATTCTGACTTTTCTAAGGAATTTTTGCAACAGCGGTAAACTTTCTGTTTTCAAGCAGCAACATGTATACTTGCAAAATAAGCATGACAAATGCTATCATTGCCACTTTTATTGAAATAAAGATGCAAAACATTATTCTTAATAAAAATAAGCAAATCTTAACAAAATAAATTGACGCTCCAAGTAAAACTCATATCATGTGGTGAATAAAAATATAGCTCCAAGTAAGGTTACCGATGAACGAAGACGAAAGAGGGGATGCCATCCGGGGCATCCCCAAGCTTAGGCTCTTGGTTATCCTTGAATATTACCTTGGGGTGCCTTGGGCATACCCAAGATTAGGGTCTTGCCACTCCTTATTCCATAGTCCATCGAATCTTTACCCAAAACTTGAAAACTTCACAACACAAAACTTAACAGAAAACTCATAAGCTCCATTAGTATAAGAAAATAAATCACCACTTAGGTACTGTTGTGAACTCGTTATTCATTTATTTTGGTGAAATATCTACTGTATTACTACTTCTATATGGTTCATACCCTCTGATACTACACATAGATTCATCAAAATAAGCAAACAACACATAGAAAACAGAATCTGTCAAAAACAGAACAGTCTGTAGTAATCTGTAACTCTCGAATACTTCTGTAACTCCAAAAATTTTGAAAAATTAGGACGACCAGGATAAAAAGTATATTGATCTACTGCAATTGGAATTTGTATTATATCGCTCTCTGGTAAAAAATGATACTTATTTTCACGAGCGCATATTTTCTGTTTTTATCAGCAAGATCAAACAACAATCACCCAAGAAGATCCTAAAGGCTTTACTTGGCACTTTATTGAAACAAAAGCTATACAACATGATTACTACAATAGCTTAATCATGTGAAGACACAAAAACAGTAGTGGTAAATATTGGATTGTCTGCCAACAAGCACTTTTCTTTATTGCCTTTTTAGCTAGGCATGATGATTTCAATGATGCTCGTATAAAAGATAAGAATTGAAACATAAAGAGAGCATCATGAAGCATATTACGAACACATTTAAGTCTAACCCACTTCCTATGCATAGGGATTTTGTGAGAAAACAACTTATGGGAACAAGAATCAACTAGCATAGGAAAGCAAAACACGCATAGCTTCAAGATTTCAAGCACATAGAGAGGAAACTTGATATTATTGCAATTCCTACGAGCATATATTCCTCCCTCATAATAATTTTCGGTAACATCATGAATGAATTCAACAATATAACCATCACATAACATAATTTTTATTACTCTCCACATAAGGAAATTTCTTCTCATGAATAGTAGTGGGAGCAAACTCAACAAAATAACTATCATGTGAGGAATAATCCAATTGAAAGTTAAAATCATGATGAAAAGTTTCATGGATATCATTATTCTTTATAGCATACATGTCATCACAATAATCATCATAGATAGGAGGGATGCTTTCATCATAATAAATTTTCTCATCAAAACTTGGGGGACAAAAAATATCATCTTCATCAAACATAGCATCCCCGAGCTTGTGGCTTTGCATATCATTAGCATCATGGATATTCATAGAATTCATACTAACAACATTGCAATCATGCTCATCATCTGAAGATTTAGTGCCAAACATTTTAATACATTCTTCTTCTAACACTTTGGCACAATTATATGAATCCTTATTTTCATGAAAGACATTAAAAAGATGAAGCAAATGAGGCAACCTTAATTCCATTTTTTGTAGTTTCCTTTTATAGACTAAACTAGTGATAAAACAAGAAACTAAAAGATTTGATTGCAAGATCTAAAGATATACCTTCAAGCGCTAACCTCCCTGGCAACGGCGCCAGAAAAGAGCTTGATGTCTACTACACAACCTTCTTCTTATAGACGTTGTTGGGCCTCCAAGTGCAGAGGTTTGTAGAACAGTAGCAAATTTCCCTCAAGTGGATGACCTAAGGTTTATCAATCCATGGGAGGCGTAGGATGAAGATGGTCTCTCTTAAACAACCCTGCAACCAAATAGCAAAGAGTCTCTTGTGTCCCAAACACGCCCAATACAATGGTAAATTGTATAGGTGCACTAGTTCGGTGAAGAGATGGTGATACAGGTGCAATATGGATGGTAGATATAGGTTTTTGTAATTTGAAAATATAAAAAGAGCAAGGTAACCAATGATAAAAGTGAGCACAAACGGTATTGCAATGCGTTGAAACAAGGCCTAGGGTTCATACTTTCACTAGTGCAAATTCTCTCTACAATAATAACATAATTGGATCATATAACAATCCCGCAACATACAACAAAGAGTCACTCCAAAGTCACTAATAGCGGAGAAAAAATGAAGAGATTATTTTAGGGTATGAAACCACCTCAAAGTTATCCTTTCTGATCGATCTATTCAAGAGTCCATAGTAAAATGAGAGAATTCCTTATTTGACACTACTTGAAAATGTGGTTCCTTATTTGGCCCTGGTAAAGTTTTTCTTCCCTATTTGACACTTAGTGAAATTTTCTTGCCTTATGTGATATCGCCGTCCGTTCTGATATAGTCTGCCGTTAGTTCTCTCTTCCTTGGACGAAATTACCCCTCCATTAGCGAGCGCTGGCCAAAGGACACCTAACGCAATCGATCTAGTCGATCGACTTGCATGCTAGCCAGAGCGGCAGAGGGCGGGCAAGGAGCTACAGTAGAGCGCCCGTCAACAAGCTCTGATGCGGGCTGGGGAGCGCCCGTCGACGAGCGCGTTCTTATTGCTAAGTCGACCTCGACGGTTGCCGCTCCATGTTCCCCGCGGTGTCCACGGATGCTGCCGGAGCTGAAAGCGACAGCCGCCAACAACAGTAACTGTGCGCGCACGTGGTAATCCAGAACGCCCATCGGCCCATGGGGACGCGACGATCGTAGTCACATGTGTTTTGCACCATCTCCAGCCACAATCCACCGTGCTGACACACCGGATGCACTCGCACCGGCACAACAGTTGTTTCCCCATGTGTGCCACGTGACGATGTGGTTCCCCGTCCTTGTGTCCGCCGACACGCACGACCTCACGCTGCACATACTCCTCCACGCCAAGCACGCTACGTCGGCGAGGTGCTGGTCCCCATGTAGGACCTCTTCGGTGTCGCCTGCCCGTGAGCACTGGCAGTGGTCGGAAGCGCGGGGTGCTCCACATTTCCTATAGCCTCACCGACGCACCGTTGACGGTGGTGGACCACGCGCGATACACACATCAGTAGAGCGCAGTGGCTTCGTATGGGTACGGCCCACCATCCGCGACACCGGCGAGGCACGATGACAACGGCGGCGGAGGGATGGGGCTCATGGGCGCGGCAGTTGGCGGGATGATGCTAGGCATCGGCCAGGGCGTCGGAGATATGCATGATCGCCGACTCAGAGATGGGCATGGACGGCTGCTGGCCTGCTGCTAATCCGCATTCATGCATACGGGGCTCGATCGCATGGAAAATGCATGTTGATTTTTTTTCTCCGGAGTGTTTGTAAGAATTTAAGGAATGAGATGATCAAAACCTTTGCGCAGCCTGCCGATCGATCGATTTCATGGTGTCATTCTAGGGTTTCTCTTCCCTATAATAGCACGGTGAATTGCATGCAATATATCAGAAAAATTTACACACGTGAAAATATTAATTAGTAGCACGTAGTATAATTTATATTGTTGAGAAATTAGTAGCTTGTATTTTTTAAGAGATGCGTTACCATTTGCCAACAAATAAAGTATTAGTTTATTTTGTATTATTGAGGACTAAGATTTTGTCTTATATAGAATTTTGTTCAAATAATGCGTCAGGGGTGAAAACATCTTTTCCTGTCCCCATCTAAAACCATTAGTGCTCAAAATGACCTAGAGTGTCACATAAGGCAAGAAAATTTCACCAATTGTCCAATAGAGAAGAAAAACTTTACCAGGGCCAAATAAGGAACCATATTTTCAAGTAGTGTCAAATAAGGAATTCTCTCTAGTAAAATAACATGAAGCTATTCTTTCTGTTTGATCTATCCTAGAGTTTGTACTAGAATAACACCTTAAGACACAAATCAACCAAAAGCCTAATGTCACCTAGATACTCCAATGTCACCTCAAGTATCCATGGGTATGATTATACAATATGAATCACACAATCTCAAATTCATCTATTCAACCAACACAAAGAACTTCAAAGAGTGCCCCAAAGTTTCTACCGGAGAGTCAAGACAAAAATGTGTGCCAACCCCTATGCAAAAGTTCACAAGGTCATGGAATTCGCAAGTTGATCACGAAAACATACATCAAGTGGATCTCGTGAATATCCCATTGTCACCACAGATAAGCACATGCAAGACATACATCAAGTGTTCTCAAATCCTTAAAGACTCAATCCGATAAGATAACTTTGAAGGGAAAACTCAATCCATTACAATAGAGTAGAGGGGGAGAAACATCATAAGGTCCAACAATAATAGCAAAGCTCGCGATACATCAAGAAAAGGCCGAATCAAGAACAAGAGAGAGAGAGAGAGAGAGAGAGATCAAACACATAGCTACTGGTACATACCCTCAGCCCCGAGGGTGGACTACTCCCTCATCATCATGGAGAGCGCCGGGATGATGAAGATGGCCACCGGTGAGGCATCCCCCCTCCGACAGGGTGGCGAAATAGGGTCCCTATTGGTTTTTGTTGGCTACAGAGGCTTGCGGTGGCGGAACTCCTGATCTAGGTTATTTTCTGGAGGTTTCTGTATTTGTAGGAATTTTTGGCGTCGGTCTCATGTCAAGGGGGGGGGGTCTCCGAGTCATCCAGGAGATAGGGGACGCGACCAGGGGGTAGGGCGTGCCCTCCACCCTCGTGGACGGCTTGGGACTATTCTAGCCCAACTCTTTTACTTCGGGGGCTTCTTTTGGTCCATAAAAAATCATCAAAAGTTGGCACGTCAATTGGACTCCGTTTGGTATTCCTTTTCTATAAAACTCAAAAACAAGGACAAACAGAAACTGGCACTGGGCTCTAGGCTAATAGGTTAGTCCCAAAAATCATATAAAATAGCATATAAATGCATATAAAACATCCAAGATGGATAATATAATAGCATGGACAATCAAAAATTATAGATACGTTAGAGACGTATCAGGGGGCTGCTAGCTACTTTACACTTTGCTAGGTGAACCTCGATTGGGGGGCATGCATTCATAGCTTAGGATTCCCTTCGTGCCGACACGAGGGAGGGGGCTGCTAGCTACTTCGCACTTTGCAAGGTGAACCTCAGTTGGGGGGCATGCATTCATAGCTTAGGATTCCTTTCATGCCGACACGAGGGAGGGGGCTGCTAGCTACTTCACACATTGCTAGGGTGAACCTCGGTTGGGGGGCATGCATTCATAGCTTAGGATTCCCCTTGTGCCGACACGAGGGAGGGGCTGCTAGCTACTTTGCACTTTGCTAGGGTGAACCTCGGTTGGGGGGCATGCATTCATAGCTTAGGATTCCCTTCGTGCTGACGCGAGGGAGGGTGGTTGCTAGCTACTTTGCACTTTGCTAGGCGATTGAACCTCGGTTGGTGGGGGCATGCATTCATAGCTTAGGATTCCCTTCATGCCGACACGAGGGAGGAGTGGGGCTGCTAGCTACTTCGCACTTTGCTAGGTGAACCTCGGTTGGGGGGGGAGGGGGCATGCATCCATAGCTTAGGATTCCTTTCATGCGGACACGGGGGGGGGGGCAAGCAATACCGTGCACTGTGAGAGAGGTGCCACATCGAAGTTGCATTTGGTATTTGAAAATCAAACCACCCTTTTGATACATAAATTTGGTCCACATGCAAGTGTGTTCGTGTTCTAACCCTCTCTCGTGTCATTTTTAGCCAAATTTATGAACATTAGACAAGTCGAATGATGCAACACACATGGTTAATCAAACTAACCATGTGGCATGCTAATGCCCCTGTCACGCACACATCCGCACAGTACATTGGGCTCCACGAGGCTCCCCTCTCAAAAATATCTGCCCGCCTTGAGGGTTATTCTCTTTCCTAACACACGGTTGTTATCTTCGGACCGTGTGCGTTGTTTCTTGTTCCCCACCCCGCCTGCATCCCTAGAAAATATCTACCCGCCTCGAGGGTTTTTCTATTTCATAACACACGGTTGTTATCTCCAGACCGTGTCCGATGTTTCTTGTTCCCAATCCCACCTGCATCCCTAGAAAATATCTGCCTGCCTCGAGGGTTTTTCTATTTCATTACACGCGGTTGTTATCTCCGGACCGTGTGCGGTGCACTATCATCGAAATTTTAAATAGCCCACCATTTCACTCCCACATTTGACTCCCGCATAGTAAAATTTTCTGTACCCGCGTCATTTCCTCAAACACCCCCCCCCCGCTCCACACACACACACAGACACCAAAACCTCCTTGGGCGTGCGCACACACACACCCCTCCCTCGCTTGAAACCCTAGCAAGGTCCCCGCCGCTACTACCGCCGCCGCAAGGCCTCCATTTTCAACATCTGCCGGTTTGCCCGTGCAGCTTACCCACTGATCTCCATACCCAGACCGCCCTGAGTTTCTTAGTTGACACCTACCAAATGCCCCCTTTCCCACAGATCCCCATCCTCCACTCCAGAGCATCGCAGCCTAAGCCCGGCTACGCTTCCCGTGGAGCTCGATGAGCAACTGGCCCAAAAGAGGTTCATAGCGGTCTCTTCACCCGACGTCGCCGAGGGAGCTGACGACCATTACTGGCGGTAGGCACTCAAGCAGCGGGCTAGAGTATGCGGGCATGTCTCGGCCGCCGACTACAACATCGAGGTCATCGATAGCGATGGCCTCAGTCGGGCTATGTCAGAAGTTAAGTGGCCCACCCCAACCCCTTGGGTTCAACCGTCATCGTTCTCATTCATGGCCCCGCCACTGATCTCCTCTGGCTCGCTATCAACAATTTTCCATTCTACATTGCCATCAAGCCCCTTTTGTCATTCCACAGCTTCCAAGTCAGACCTCATCGACGGTGACCACGAGGAGGGCACCCTCTCTAGCTCTTCCAAGGGGAAAGAGCCCATCTTCTCTTCCAAGGGGAAAGCGCCCATCTACGACATCAGGGAGGGCACCCTACAGTCGTGCTCTTCCAAGGGGAAGGAGCCCATCTGCGACAACATGGAGCGCATCCAGGGTCCGTGCTCTTCCCACTGGAACGAGTCCATCTGTGAAAAGTGAGGAAACCCATGATTTTTTTTGCCGTGCCTCTTCATAAGGGGAAACTCATGATTTGTTTTGTCGAGACCCTTTTGTAGTGTAGTGAGAATATTTCCGGTTTTAATTGCTATATCTGGTTGTTTGCAGTATGCCTTGTTTATTTCAGTTGTTCACAATGTGATGCTCTATATGTGCAATTATTTACTGTGCAGTACATTTCATCAATCCAGTTTTAAACAAACCGATAGGAATGCATATATTTGCTTGCTGTTAAGCCTGTTATAGCTAGCATATGCCTCTTTTAAAGTTTTTTTATTGTTCGATTGTTTGTAGTTAGCATATGTCCAGTTTCAAATGCTATCTTCGGTTGTTCATAGCATGCCCTGTTTATTCCATTTATTCACAACGTGATGTTCTATATGTGCAAGTATGAACTGTGCATTTCAATTTCATCAGTACCAGTTTCAACAATACCACTATGAATGACTACATTTGGTTGTTGCATCTTGTAGTTAACACGCCTTTCCATTTTTATTTAGCAATAACCAGTGTACTTAGACCGGCACAATACCAGTTTGAATGACTATGTTTGCTTGTTGTTAAATGTTAGGCCTGTTGCAGTTAGCACACCTTTCCACTTGTTTTGCTTTACTAGCGTGCTTAAACCTGCACGCTGAAGCTATGTTTTGGAGATTATTTTGTCTGGCATGGATAATTTTGGTTGATGTTTAGCCTATTGTGCTTAACATGCTTCTCGATCTACCTACACATGACAATTTTGGGAACAACTGTTATTTTCCATCGAGTTTAGTTTCATCCCATGGTTTATATCTGCTCACTGTTCAGGATATCGGTAGTTGGTACCATATAGGCCAGCGAGGGACTAATCGGTGAATCGGTATTTTAACTGAATATATCTACAACCCATTTATTTGTAGGTTAACTAGGGCCATATGTAATATATCCGAGGCTACATAGCGACATGCACTATACTTCATGTCTAAATATGCAATCCTAGGCTACATAGCAACAAGGAAGAGTGTTACATTAATGTTCTAATGTTGTCTAGATATACGTAGAAGAGCAGCAACAACAACAACACAACCTTGTTTGGATACTCAACTTAGCTAGAGGTTAGAGTTAGTTTCGAGCTCTTAACCTTGAACTAACTCCATCCAAAGAGTTGTTTGGATGCCAGGGTTAGATTGACAATAAATTACTAGGAGAACTAGCTCCAATTAGCACCTCTTGGGTTGGATAGTTTTTTTGGGTGGGTTATAGATGCAACTAGCGCAAACTAGCCCTCATGTTTAGATATACTTTAGGGCTATTTGAGCCCGAACTAGCTCAAACTAATTGTAACCCATGGATACAGCAGCAGTTAATCAACCGATAATTTGTAAGAATGCACTAAACTCCTTCTGGCCCATAATATAATATGTTAATTAATCTAATATGTGATTATATTGGATGTTATAAGATACTCCCTCCGTTCCTAAATATTTGTCTTTTTAGAAATTTCAAATGGACTACCACATACAGATGTATATAGACATATTATAAAAGAGTGTTGTACTACATCGTTGTGCAATTGCTGTTTAGCTTCTAATATTAACATGGTGCTTTTAGGTACATATGCCATTGGTAAAGATCTGTCCTTCGACCCTTTCTGCGTATGGGGCAATGAGATATCGATGAACCAGCATCAAGTGGGGAAGCTGATAAAGATTGTAAGTAAAATGGGTCCAAAGATGGCACTTAAACTATTTCTTTACACTTTATCCAAGATAACAGCGAACTGCAGGATGGTAAGTAAGAACTTTGCAACCTTCTTTTTACTGCCCATAATGAGTTGTGTTAGATGACAATGTCTGAATCTTCTTCCTTTGCAGTGGTTGCCAAAGCAGTTTACTCAAGATTACCTCTCAAACTACATGATTGGTGGGTATGCAAAGAAAGTATTTCTACCAAAACATGATGATTATCTAGATGTTTTCATGAAGACCGTGAAGGATGGGCGGCCGACCATCACAAGGGGTTGGACTAGAGTCGTGCGTGCCTTCTTCCTGGAGGAGGGAACACTATGGGCATTCCGCTTCACCTTGTTCTACAACCAGAATGTATTTCGCCTCTTTCTTTACCGTCTTCAATAGTACAAGTATACAACTGTGGCTCATCATTCTTTATTTGGTTCTTACATAATTCTTCAAAATATGTACCTATGAATCGAATAATGCATTGTTTGTTTGAACCTGATGGATATGAATAAAGTTGTAGCATACATTCAAATTCAAATCCAAATCTGGTACAATTTGAAAAAAGCAGCAATTAAATTACGGTGAAATTATGCTCTCTGGGTTGTTACGGCACACACGGTTGGTAAAACACAAACGTTTGCGATATGCACCATAATCCGATATGGTTCACACAGTTGTCGTTTGCAAAGCATGTGCGATGTCAGACAATATCACAAATGGTGTGGGCAAACTAAATGTTTGTGTTAGTTGCCTTATCATACACGATTCGCAACCATGAACTGTTTCTGATGAAGTATGCATCGTAAACGTTGCACCACAAAATAGCGTGTGCGATAGCTGTCATGTACGATGATGTTACGATGGTCCGACGTTTCGTAATCCTGTCCGACACTCGTACAACAATTATTAAATCTTCTTAACAGTGAACCGTTTGTGATGGACCACAGAAAGGGGTTAAAACCCGTTTGTGTAGCACTTACGCGCACCAGTGATTGTTGCTGGGGATATGGAGGGTAGAGTCAGATGGAGAACAATAGTCCCTGGTTCCAAAGGGAGTTTTTGCGTAGCGCCCTTTGTCAGATGGTCAGCAATGTTGTTTTCCGCACGTGTCACGTGCTCTATTTCCAACCCATCGAAGTGCTCCTCCAACTTCCTCACTTTCTCGACATATGCGTCCATCAATGGGCTTTGATAATCCTTATTCACATGCCTCACCACAAGTCGTGAATATCCACAGAAGATCAGCTTCTTGATTCCTAGTTTTGTTGCGATCTTGAGCCCGGCAAGGAGCCCTTCATACTCAGCAGTATTGTTGGTAGCCTTTGAGGGAGTCCTGGACTAGGGGGTCCTCAGACGTCCGGGCTATGTGATGTGGGCTGGACTGATGGGCCGTGAAGATACAAGATCGAGGACCTTCCCCCGTGTCTGGATGGGACTCTCCTTGGCATGGAGGGAAAGCTTGGCATTCGGATATGAAGATTCCTTTCTCTATAAACCGACTCTGTACAACCCTAGGCCCCTCCGGTGTCTATATAAACCGGAGGGTTTAGTTCGTAGAGGCAATCATAATCATACGGTTTAGCCATTACGGTCTCGAGGTATATCAACTCTTGTAACCCCTATAGTCATCAAAGTCAATCAAGCAGGAAGTAGGGTATTACCTCCATTAAGAGGGCCCAAACCTGGGTAAACATCGTGTCCCCTGCCTCTTATTACCTTCGATCCTTAGACGCACAGTTTGCGACCCCCTACCCGAGATCTGCCGATTTTAACACCGACATTGTTACTTTCATTGAGAGTTCCTTTGTGTTGTCGATAGAAAGATCGATGGTTCGCCTCGTCATCAATGACAAAATCACCTCTGGAAGAGCCCTAGTTCCTGGGCAAATCCTCCAGATCGGCAATTTCACCATAGGCGCCCGCCCGGCCATTAAGCCCATGGCAGTCCCCCGGATTGCCAAAAATCATCTCTGCATCAACCCCGAAGGCATCGATAAGATGGATCCGGCAGATGTTTCGTCTTTAAATGAACTGCTAGATCACATCGCCGCCCTGGGGGTCACAACCGATTATGATCTGATTGGGCTTAAACCCAATCAGAGGGAAATCAGGTCTCCACCTGTCACCGACCTGGTGATTGTTGTGGAATAAAAAATTGAGGATACCGCTCATCCTATGCTGAAAACAAACTATGTTCAGATCTCCAAGCCCTAAGGGCCGCACACTCATCTTCGATAAAGGATCATCTGTCCTCCGAACATAGAATCAGGTGCTGAGTCTAAAAATCCCAGGACACTCCGGATCCTGGGCCAATGACCTCAGAAATTTTTCAAAATCCGGATTCCACAGTGGGTCAGGGTTCGGATTTAAGCCCACCCACCCACCACAATCAATACTCTCCAAGGAATTCCGGTCCCCCGGACATATGCAATTTAATGTATATACGACAACAACCTTAGGAAACAGTCCATCACTTTTGGGCTAGATTCCTACTTGTTAAAAACAAGATCAAATATTGTTGCAACGATGATGCGGTATTAGTCTTTTGCCGCAACTGTACAGAGGAGGGCATCCTCAGTGCCGTCAATCGGCGCCACATACTGCACTCTGCAGATTTGGCACACATAGTACAGAAGTATTGCATAATGGAAAGTGCTTGGAAAGCCCAGACGGCTCGGTGGGAACCACCGGCCATCAAGCCACCCACCGGCCGGACAAAAAGGATGCACCCTTATGGGGCACCTAATCATTACTTGACGGAAAGAAAAATTAAGCCCTTTGTAATAGCCTAGATTTTTGCCCTTTTCTTTTTTCCTTTGATTTTCTTGGATTTCTTGTTTTGTTTTGCTTTTCCGTGGCTATGTGGTTCTGAAACATGGGAAGATCATGTCTTCCTAGGTTTTATAGTGGCTGTCACCCTCTTCATCATCCCAAGATCATGTCATTTCCATTCTTGACCTAACCCAAAATTCTTTTGTTGGGAATATTCCTCTTCTAATAAAGGAATAACCCTTAAAACCCTAGGTTGTGAAGCAACCTACATTTCTGTCACTCCTAAAATTCTCAAATAATTCTCATAAATTGTTTGGGTAATATATTCCTCAAATATGGCAAAATATTTCATTGTCATGTTCAAAAATAATCCTCCAATAATTCTTTTCCTATTCTGCCCTAAATGGCAGTTTGCAAAAGAAGTGCTATTTATATTTGCCCATTTGAACCCAAACTTCTTGGACATGTTTTCCTGTCCATATCATTGGCTCATGCCAACATTCAACTCACTTTGCCTAGTAAATATTCCTGAGCAATTTTTCAAAGTTCCTGTGTGAGGGAAGTGGTTGTGAAGGAAGTACAATCTAGAAATTTCCAAATGAGATGAAAATTTCAAGGTTCTTCATATGATCAAATCATGACTCTCCATCAAATATTAGCTCATGTAACTCATCTATGTGAGCCCAATCCCAAATCTTAGTTTCTGGTCAGATTTTCAGTTTGTAAAGCAACTATATTTTATATCGCTTCAATTGAGCTGAAATTTACCAGGACATGCTTCTACATATATCAACTACTTCCACCAAGTTTTACCTCAATTGGTTAATCCAATTACCCTGTGTAATTTTTCCAAGTTTCTGTCCAGAATGAAGCTTTGTGAAGCAAGTGCCACTTTGATATTTCCAAATGGCGTGAAATTTTTACAGAAGCTTCATATCATCATATAACCCCTCTCTGCCAAATTTCAGATCAAGGAGATCAAAGTATGTGAGTGTATCATCCTAATCCCTGATTCTGGCCAGTTTTGCACTTTCTACAGCAACCCTCCTCCAAACACCTCCTCTTAGTCTGATATTTGGTGATCGGCATCACCTTAGCATGTGATCATTATCAGACAAACTAGTTACCATGTTACCAAGTTGGTTTAACCCCAGGAAGTTACAAACACCTTCTTACTAAATTACTTTTCGAGCTAAGTGCAAATCTCTTCTTTGCCCCTGGACCAATTTATTTCCTCATTTTCACTGAGGGCACCAAGGTCCATCCACTAGACATAGTTGGCCACGCCAAAGAGCGCCGCTTGCGCCAGTGCGCGTGGTGATCGCGCTTGCGTCATGGCTGCAGGCGTGCTCTGGCTTGTTCTGGCCACTATGCTCGTCTCCTCCCTCCTCATCTCGACCTCAAACCTTGTCCAGGAGCTCGCCCCTGCTAGACTGCGTCGCCCTGCATCATTTCCTCGTCGCGGCTAGCCATCAATGCGTCGCAAACGCCATGCCGTGCCACGCCCTGCCTCTACCCGCCATTAAAGCTTGGTCGGGAGCTCGCTTGTAAGCTCCAGAACCTCCCCCGCGGCTATTTAAGCATGCCCCGAGCCCTCCCGCAGCTCACCCATCTCCCCCTCGCCTCATTCGCTCTCTGGAATGGCCCCATCTCGCTGGAGTTCGCCTCTGTCCACCATGGCCGCCTCGGCCTCGGCATGATTCTTGCCAACCCGAGCCTCCTCTCGCCTCCCCTCCACGTCCACAGTCTCCCCCTCGTTCCACTCAGCCGCCCCACCCACTTGCCCCCTAGCCGGAGTGCCTGCTTCGCTGGAGAGCACCACCGCCCGCCCGTCCCGGTCCTCCTACTGGTGCCACCTCTCCCCTCCACCCCCTCCTCCCCGGAGGCCGTGCTCCCACTGAACGGGACCCCCTCGTTTCCCCGGTCCCGCCGGTGCCCTCGGCTCGTCCAGAGACGGCCGGAGTTGGCCGGGCCATTCGCCGGAGTCCGCAACCTTCGCCTCTATCCTAGCAAGCCGCAGCCGCCCCTGCCTCTCCCCGGCGCTGCTGCTTCTCCACGAGGGATCGGCGCACCGCCCCGCGCCGGCTGGTGGCCTCTGCTCGGCCGGAGGCCGCCTGAGCCGGCCGGCCCAGCGCCGGCAGCGCCCTGCCCGGCCTCCTCTGCTCTCTGTCGTGAGCGAGCACGAGCGCGGGAGGAAGAAGACAAGGCCAGTGCACCTGCCACTGGGCCCCGCCTGCCCCTGACCCCACGCGTAAGTGACACAAGCTCGGGCCCAGGTGCACTAAGTGGAGACGTCTTTCCTGAAATACGTTTACGTTTTGAGAAAGCGTACTTTATCTCTACTGCTGCTAAAAATACGTTTCCCTTCACCGAAAATGTAATATGCGCGAAGGCGCTTCTGTTTTTCCATCAGGGACCTGTTTGCTGAAAAAATTTCACCGATAGGTCCCTGATCTTCTGCACCTCATAACTCTGCAACCGTAACTCCAATCGAGGTGAAACCAGCGCTCACTTCTTCGTCTCGTCGAGCTCTATCTTTTGGTAACATTTTCACTAGGTGGTTTCACAGTGAAAATGACCATTTTGCCCTTGCCTCTAATCAGCCCCCGCTGAGAGGAAACCGTCCGACGTTTCGTTTCACGGTTTCACCGCACTTCTTCCCGGTGGTTTCTTCATCCCCAGGCAAGCCACAATACCCACTTGCATGATAGTCATGCAGTATCCATGGTTTTCAACTTGAATACTTATTAAATGTTTGCTTGCTTATAATATGGTTACAGTTATTTCGGTAATGCTATTGGGTTCATGCTTACCTTCTTGCTATGTTGTTATGCACTTGGTTGTCATGCCCTGCTAGTTGTTAGTATTCCTTTCATATGCTTATGCTTGCTAGTAGTACATGTTGATGTTGGTAATGGTCTTCGGTGCATGACTGCCGTCTGTCCCGAGTACCGTTGACATGCATGTTCCATTGTATCCAGTTGGTTAAATGCTTGCATGATGGCATTGTTGATATGTTTTTGCATGATGTTTATTGTTGATGCTAGTGGTCATGTTATGCTATGAGTATTGTTGTACTGGTAATATTCATGCTCTTCATTATGCCATGCTCAGTTGGAGATGATTCATTGTTGATATGGTGGCTAGTTATGTTGCACCTGTGCTTATGTTGATATCATGCTCATAAATTTTAATTGTATCATGTTATTTTATCATGGCTCAGCATATTTGCATTCAAGTTTAACCGGATTTAATTCAACTTGAACACCTGTTGGCTGAGTCATGGTGCCGCCATATCGAACTGACCAGTGCAACCACGCTTACCTTTATGGGAAGGTCCTAACTGGGTCTATTGTCGTGCCTCTCGTCGGTGCCTCCAACTAGGGAAGGTTATGGGCATGCGGTACCCTGGCCCGGTAAGCATACATAACCTTGTGTGCCCGTTGTTGTTATTATTATGGATCCGGTCCCCGTGAGGGACGTTTGGCCACGACGGTGGTCGTTGTGTCTTTGGTAGACACGGGGCCACCCAGGACTTGCACAGTTGGGAGTGGATCGGAGTGGCCGACAGAGTGTCATGACAATAGATCGGTTTTGTCGGAACACCGTTGGTCCACCCGAATGGGAGTGCGAGGCCATGGGTTCCGTAGTGTGGGTACAGTGTACTAACCTCTGCATAGTGTATATTAAATCTATCGATAGCCGCGCCTGCGGATAAGGGCCCAGTTCGTAGTTGGTCACACTATGAGTCAACAGTAAAAATAACAATGTGCTAAGTAACAACCCCTGTTCAAGGATGAGATAAGTTGGTTGTGATTGCCGGAAGGATCACCGTTTTAGGCCAGGTATTGGTCATGGTTGTGATCGCCGGAAGGATCACTGTTCAAGTGTTGGTCATGGTTGTGATCGCCGTAATGATCACCGTGGTATCGAGGATACTGAGTTGTTGGATATTCGTGATGTTGTGCGAGAATAGTGGGTAAAGATCAAGCTCCTTGTGGTCATTTGATGATTACTACGGTATCGTTTATACCAAGCTTGATTTGATCCTGAGATGATCCTGTAATGTCCGAAGTTGGTAAGTGATACATGTGATGGTTACAAGGTAACCCGAATAGAATAAATGGTGCATGTAGTGTCATCATGTTGCATGCTAGTATCATCAGATTTATATGTTCATGCCATGATCATATTGTTCTAGCGATATTATGTTCATGTTGTTCATGCCATGTTATCCTGATGATCCAATGATAATTCCTGATTAACCTGTAAATGCCATGCTGTTGTTTGTCTTGAATGCTTCTGGTTATTGTGAGCTTGCAAGTACATTCAATGTACTAACCTGGCGTGTCATGCCAGTTTGCAGGTCGTGCCTGGATTGCTCGCTTGTTTGGTGTTGTTCCCGTGTTCGCGAGCTAGGATAAACATTCCAGCCAGAGTCCCTGTGGATTGGAGTCCATCATCGCTGTTCGTTGTTCCGTTGCTTCGAGTTGTTATGCTGCTTCTATAGAGCAACCATGGTTGGCGTAATGTCGCCGTGCCGATGTTATTCATTGTATTATCGGAACCCGTGTATTCATATTCGTGTTGTAATAGAGAGCTGGTTTGTTCTATACTAAGCAGTGCCGTATTCCAGAAGACTTCACCTTGATCTCTGGGCTGGAATACGGGGCATTCCGGTTTTCTCTGAGATGGGGTGCCAGACCCTTACCGGGACACAGAACTATCCTTGATGAATGGCTCGACAAGGCCTGTCAGATACATGCGATGCCAAATTCCGAACCAACGCATAGCCTTCAGGCATGTTGGATACTCCGGCAGGTGGCTAAAAGCCGGGTGGCTATTCTCACCAACACTACTCCGGCAAGGCATCCCCTCAAGGATAACGACCTCAATGTGTTTACGGTCTTCGAGACCTTTTATTCAAACAACTGGCATAAAAGGACGCTCCGCGACCTTGCTGAAGTGAATCACGTAGCCGCAATAAATCCTTGGAACGATATGGCGATAACATTCAACGCCAATTACGAGCCAAGGGCCCGATCAGTCCGAGCACCAGGCACTTTTGTTCTAAACCCAATTGTAGATGGCTTTCGCCTCACCAAAGTGCTCATGGATGGCGGTAGCAGACTGAACCTCATCTATGAAGACACGCTCAATAAAATGCAAATGGACAGAAGTTGCATTAAGCAAAGTAATACAACCTTTCGAGGAATTATCCCAGTCGGGAAGCAAGATGCTCGGGGAAAATTAAACTCGACGTGGTATTCGGCACGCAAGAGAACTATAGGTCTGAAGAGGTAATCTTCCAGGTGGCCCCTTTCAACAGCGGATATCATGCCCTGTTAGGGCATGACACATTCACACACTTTCAAGCCATACCTCATTATGGGTACATGAAGCTCAAAATGCTCGGGCCCAATGGTGTTATCAGTATTGCCAGTGATCCGGAGATAGCACTCCACGCCGAAAACAAAACTGCATCCCTGGCCCTCGAGGCACTGTCCGAAGCCCTGGCGACCGAGGAGCTCACCGCTCTGCGTTCCAAAGTGGATAGAGACGACGTAATTCTTGATAAAAGGCCTAAATCCACTTCTTTCAAGCCAGCAGACGGGATAGTCAAATTTCAAGTTCACCCGACGGACCCCAAGAAGATAGCTCCCATTGGGGCACAGCTGGATCCGATGGTCGATGACGCATTGCGCGCGTTCTTGCGCGAGAATTGGGACATCTTCGCCTAGCACCCCTCGGATATGCCAGGACTCCCACAGGCGCTGGCCGAACATAGTCTCAATATACTGAAGGGATACAAACCAGTCAACCAAACACTGCGGTGATTTTTCGAACCCAAACGACAAGCTATGGGTGAGGAGCTAGCCAAGCTACTCGAAGCCGGGTTTATCAGAGAGATCAAATATCCGGACTAGCTAGAAAACCTGGTCATGGTACCAAAGAAGGATAAATCATGGGGCTTGTGTGTCGATTTCAAGGACCTTAATAAAGCCTGCCCTAAGGATCCCTTCTAACTACCTCGCATCGACTAGATTATTGATGCAACCGTAGGACACGACTCACTGTGCTTCCTCGATGCATACTCCGGATACCATCAAATCAAAATGAAGGAATCCGACCAAGCTGCAATGGCATTCATCACCCCACACGAGCCCTTCTGCTTCAACACCATGCCCTTCGGGCTCAAAAATGTCGGCACCACATATCAACGCATGATTCAAACGCGCCTAGAATAGCAAATCGGCAAGATAATTGAGGCATATGTAGATGATGTAGTCATCAAAACTAAGCATCTCAAATCATTGGTGGATGGCTTACGCCTTACATTCGACAACCTCTGAAGATATGACATACGGCTCAATCCGGAAAAGTGCGTTTTCGGTGTTCGTGCCGGAAAACTTCTTGGGTTCATTGTTTCCAATATGGGAATCGAAGCAAACCCAGCCAAAATCTGAGCCCTCTCACAGTTGGCTACACCAATAGACCTCAAGCAGGTCCAAAAACTAGCCGGGTGCGTGGCAGCTTTGAGCCGCTTTATCTCCAGATTAGGAGAAAATGCGCTACCATTGTATCGTCTGCTCCGACGCACCGACCACTTTGCATGGACAGATGCTGCAACAGCCGGACTGGAAGAGATAAAAGTTTTGTTAGCAAGCAGACCAATCATAGCCGCACCAAACGTCGGTGAACCCATGTTACTATACATATCTTGAACGCACCAGGTGGTGAGTGCGGTGCTCGTCATCGAACAAGGGGAAGAGGGACAAATTCCCACTTCAAAAACCAGTATACTATGTATCAACGGTCCTCACACCATGCAAATCACGATACCAACATTATCAAAAGATAGCGTATGCGGTCTTCATGGCATCCCGGAAGCTGCGGCACTACTTTCAAGAGTGTTCGGTCACGGTGGCTTCGAAGTACCACTTAATGATATCATAAACAACCGGGACGCCACCGGATGGATTGGCAAATGGGCCATTGAGCTCTTACCGTTTGAAATAACATATAAACCACGCCGAGCCATTAAATCTCAGATGTTGGCTGACTTCATTGCTGAATGGACAAAGGTCGAACTTCCTAAAGAGTACGACACATATTCCAACTAGGTGATGCACTTCGACAGTTCTAAAATGCTAGCCGGACTTGGGGCTGGTGTTGTACAGGTAAGGCCCGAGCAGATGCACAAGACCTCGTCCAACGTTGTGTAGGATGCCAGCTTTTCGCCAATCAAAGCCATAGGTCGCCTACTGCCCTACAAACAATCCCCATTACTTGGCATTTTGTGGTCTGGGGGCTTGACATGGTTGGACCCCTTAAAGGGAGAATCCATAAGAAAAAATACCTACTGGTCATGGTAGATAAATTCACTAAGTGGATAGAGGCCAAGCCAGTTAAAACGGACAAAGCCGAACCAGTGATAGATTTCATATCCGATGTCGTACACCATTATGGTGTCCTACACAGCATCATCATCGATAATGGCTCTAACTTGGTGCGCTAATCTGGGCATCAAGCTCGATTATGCCTCCGTCTATCACCTTCAAACAAACGGTCAAGTCGAACTGGCTAATGGCCTAATAATAAGCAACATTAAACCCAGACTAGTGCGATCCTTAAAGGAGTCAGATAAACACTGGGTTGAGGAGCTCGACTCCGTACTTTGGGGGCTGTGCACCACGCCCAATCGCACGACCGGATACACATCGTTCTTCATGGTGTACGGCGCAGAGGCCGTCTTCCCCTGCGATATTATTCATGACTCATCTCGAGTACGCATGTACAAAGAGAGAGAGAGAGAGAGAGAGGCCGAGCTCGATCGGCAAGATGACTTAGATGGCATGCAGGAGGAGCGCGATGTCGCAAAAACTCGCTCAACATTCTACCGGCAACAAGCTCGAAGATACCAAAGCAGAGAGGTGCGGGCCAAGACTTATAATGTCGGTGAACTCGTTCTACGCCTACCAGAGAAGAAAAAAGACAAGCTCAAGCCCAAAAGGGAGGGTCCCTTCATTATATATGAAGTTCTCACTGGAGGATCCTAACGCCTTCGTAATGCATCGGACAATCGCTTAGAGCCAAACCCATGGAACGCTGCCAGACTCCGAAGATTCTACGCCTAAGTCCGGACTCATTGTTCATTACCTTTTTCTCTTTTTTCTCTTTCTTCTTTCCGTTTTTATACAACTTCTATCCCGTGTTCGGATGAACCGCACACTCAAGGGGTATACATCCTTAAATGTACATACCCCCCAATGCTTGGGGGCTTCTTGTCACAGAAGCTTATTATTATTCGAGTATTAGGCTCATTGTATATATGTGTCGTCTTCTCATATATGTCTTTTCTTCTCCATTATATGCACCTTTATGACTTAAGTTTTTGCCAAGCTGGGTTGCCTAGCTCCTGTGCTTATGCCCTACGTTCCCGCTTGTTCGGCTAGGGCATAAAGGGAGCACCTCTGCGATTGTTATAGCCGGGTTATCCAGATGTGTACCTCAGATGGGTGAAGCCGAAAGCTAGCGTTCTTAAGGGAATAATAGGTCGGCGGACAAAAGATGAACCACCCTTGCTGCGATACAAGCCCCCAAAATATAATGTGTACTGTGATTTTTAGCATCACAGCTCAGGCATGCACAACAACGCATGCTGGCCCAGGGAAAGGAACCCTTAACGGAACTATTCTCTCTGGAAGATGTTTCTTACAATCAAATGTAATATAACATAACTCCCTGAATACAACTTGTCTGTTCAGCAACTATGACCGGACTGCCTGGTTTCCGAACATACTTCGGTGTTTACCACCTGTACAATATTCGAAAACACTCCAAAACTTTGGATTTCGGAGGTTAAACCGGAATGTCTGCCAAGACAATCGTTTTATAATTTGGATGGAGATACTTTTGTCGACAGAAAGTACATTACTAGTTGGACTCGAAACCTTCCTCCTCCTCTACAGCATCTAATAAGTTGTCTAGCTTACAATCCTGTTGCGAAAACTTGGCGTCTATCTTTACTTGGTCATATACTAAGCTAATAGGAATTTCCTGTCCATCTGGTCCCCGAGGCCCGACCAGGGGCATATGATTTGGCTCAAGTCCGGTGTATCGTGTTTTCACCATGGCCTAGGCCTCTCGTGCGCCTTCTCGGCATGATGATATCTTCCATAGTCCAAAGCGGCGACGAGCTCACTTGAATAAATTCACGAGTTCCTCCATACTTCCTAGAGGAAAACTGGCCGACCATAAAGCCTTAGAAATGTTCCTCATTGCCTTCCGGGCTCGCTCACGCACTTTGGACAGCTCTTGTGGCAAATCACCTTGAAATCTGGACACCTCTCCTTCAGGCTGCCCAGTTAGCACACCTACAGAAACAAACTTGTTAAACTTCCCATTAGGGGACTGTATGGAAATGAGGTTAAAAAGCATACTGGATATGCCGCCTTTCAGTTTTCTGTTCTCTTTCAAGGCATCCGCTAGTTGGGCTCATATGTCTTTCAGCTCCTCGACCTGCTTGATGTTCGCATCTTGTAGCTTGTTCTTCTCATCCCTGGTCCATGTTAGTAAATGCTGACCAGTGACCTCTTTCCTTTCGGCATGTTGTTTATCCGCCTGCGCGACCTTCAGTCTCTCTTCCAGCTGATCCGGTGATCCTGCCGTCATAAATACATCAGTGTTTATTTCAAAAAAACATCGCTGGCACATGATTATATTTCGTGGACAGTAGTGGACATTACCAATTGGTGCCTCCTTGGACTTTGCCAGTTCGGCGGTGACAACAGTTAGCTGGGTCCGACATTTTTCCAGCTCCTGAGACAGTATGTTGTTATTCTCCATGAGTACCTAATTATGCAATGATCCTTAAATCAGTTGTGTCAACTGCTTCAGTTCTCGGGGGCTACTAACACATGATTATTAAACCCATAAAACATGTCTTACCCGCATATCCTTTAAAAGCTAGTGAGTGGCTCCAGCGAGCCCATCCTGAGCAGCTCAGATATATGCATCCGCTGAGCTGAATGCATTGAATGCCTCTTCGGTGAAAGTTGGGTCGCGCATAGCCTCCCTCCAGCGCCGATGGTTCATCGCAGTCTCCACTACGGAGTTGGTAACGGATATATTATCCGAATCCTCGGGGAGAGGTCAATCCGGCATTGCACCTGTATCTACCCTAGTCCTTGGGATGAGGTCCGTGGTTGGATTGGGTGATGCATGACAAGCGAAGCCTTCGTACATAGTCTGACGTATGCTTTTCCTAAAAAATGTGGCACATCGGGAAATGTTACAATTCGGTATATGTGCTAAGCGCATATTGAAAACCATACCTTTTTTATGAAGGTAGAGGCTCGGCAGTGTCGCCTTCTGTCGTAGATCTAAGACTGACAGTAGAATGAGGGGTAGGTATGAGGAGGCAAGATCCTAAATTATGGCGAAGTTGTACACGCGACTTTTACGAGTTCATGCCCTTCGCGGAGGAGGTAACAGCCCTACGTCTCGGTGCCCGGAGGCGGTCGACTGGATTATGTACGTGTGTCTTTACAGGGGGTGCAAACCCTTGTGCCAGTGGAGGGGGTGGCTTATATAGAGTGTGCCCTAACCACAGCCAGCCCACGTCACAAGGGTTTTAAGGTACATCAAGAGGGTGCGTTACTGGTAACGCTAGCAATAAAGTGACATAAATGCCTATTAAGTCTATCAAGTAAATGTCCGTCCGTTGTCGTGCAGAGTGACTTTAGACCTTATGTCCGTCGAGTGATAATTGTCGTGGTCGAGTGACTTTGAGTCTTCCGAGTGGGATGCCTCATAGTCGAGTGGATGAAGCTATGCCTCGAATGCTTCTGGTTTTAGGATGGTGTTCTAGGGGAGGGTGTCTAGGTCAGGCCTATGACCCTACCCTAGGTACATAGCTTCATCATTAGCCCCCAAATGGTTTAGGGTTTGAGTGGAGAAGGAGTTGAGAACACCTCTGATTCAATTTTCGCGCGTCGAAAGTGCCTGATTGGGACCAAATGAGCAATCAAGATGACTTCAACTTCTTTTTCAGTCGCCTTGATACATTCTTGGTTCTGTCGAGTGAACTTTTACTACTAAGCTTCGAGTGCTAATATGGGAAAAATCCTCCGTCTAACAGGTTGCTCTGCTGCTCGCGGATATTGTGGGATTCGAATTTCGGGAAGCGCGCGGGGCGGAGGAGGCCGCAGTAATCGGGTTGGATTAGACAGGGCCACCTTATCGTTGCACCACATTTTTCTCCACGTATCGCGTGCACGACTGTTGCGGGATTTGATAGGATCGCCTGGACCCATAGGTCAGCCACTCGGAAACATCCTCATATAAGGTGTCAGATTGCCGTTTTTTGCATAGTGCGTTCCCATTCTTCTTCTTTCTCCCCCGCTTTCTCCGCCATATCCACCTCTGCTCCTGGTGCCGCCACTCTATTCGAGCTCCGCCCGCTTCAATGGGGAAGGAGAAGACGGTGGACTTGGAGCGCGCGAAGAAGGCGACGGCGAAGGCGAAGGGGAAGAAGTCCAGCCAGGGAGGATCTTCATCGAGGTCCGGCCTGCCGTGCGGTGATACGTCTCCAACGTATCTATAATTTTTGATTGCTCCATGCTATATTATCTAATGTTTTGGACTATATTGGGCTTTATTTTCCACTTTTATATTATTTTTGGGACTAACCTATTAATCGGAGGCCCAGCCTATTTCAGTTTTTCGAAGAAACGGAATATCAAACGAAGTCCAAACGGAATAAAATCTTCGGTAACGTGATTTTCTCACCGAACGTGATCCAGGAGACTTGGACCCTGCTCCAAGGAACAAAAGAGGCGGTCACGAGGGTGCAGGGCGCCCCCCTAGGGCGTGCCCCCCTGCCTCGTGGGCCCCTCGTTGCTCCTCCGGCGTACTTCTTCCTCCTATATATATACACATGTACCCCCAAACGATCAGAAAAGGAGCCAAAAACCTAATTCCATCGCCGCAACTTTCTGTATCCACGAGATCCCATCTTGGGGCCTGTTCCGAAGCTCCGCTGGAAGAGGGCCGTCATCACGGAGGGCTTCTACATCATCCTAGCCCCTCCGATGAAGTGTGAGTAGTTTACCTCAGACCTTTGGGTCCATAGTTAGTAGCTAGATGGATTCTTCTCTCTCTTTGAATCTCAATACAAAGTTCTCCCCCTCTCTTGTGGAGATCTATTCGATGTAATCTTCTTTTTGTGGTGTGTTTGTTGAGACCGATGAATTGTGGGTTTATGATCAAGTCTATCTATGAATAATATTTGAATCTTCTCTGAATTCTTTTATGTATGATTGGTTATCTTTACAAGTCTCTTCGAATTATCCATTTGGTTTGGCCAACTAGATTGGTAGTTCTTGCCATGGGAGAAGTGCTTAGCTTTGGGTTCGATCTTGCGGTGTCCTTACCCAGTGACAAAAGGGGCAGCAAGGCACGTATTGTATCGTTGCCATCAAGGATAACAAGATGGGGTTTATTTTATATTGCAAGAATTTATCTCTCTACATCATATCATCTTGCTTCAGGCGTTACTTTGTTTTTAAGTTAATACTCTAGATGCATGCTGGATAGCGGTCGATGAGTGGAGTAACAGTAGTAGATGCAGAATCGTTTCGATCTACTTGTCACGGACGTGATGCCTATATACATGATCATGCGTAGATATTCTCATAACTATGCTCAATTCTGTCAATTGCTCAACAGCAACCCACCGTAGAATACTTATGCTCTTGAGAGAAGCCATTAGTGAAACCTATGGCCCCCGGGTCTATTCTCATCATATCAATCTCTATCACTTTAATCTTGCTTTGCTTTTACTTTTTGCTTTGCATCTTTATACCAAAAATACCAAAAATATTATATCTATCAGATCTCACTATCGTAAGTGACCGTGAAGGGATTGACAACCCCTAATCGCGTTGGTTGCGAGTAGCTATCGCTTTGTGCAGGTACGAGGGACTTGAGCGTGGCCTCCTACTAGATTGATTCCTTGGTTCTCAAAAACTGAGGGAAATACTTACGCTACTCTGCTACATCATCCCTTCCTCTTCGGGAAAAACCAACGCAAGCTCAAGACTTAGCAAGAAGGATTTCTGGTGCCATTGCCGGGGAGTCTACGCAAAAAGTCAACATACCAAGTACCCATCACAATCCCTATCTCCCGCATTACATTATTTGCCATTTGCCTCTCGTTTTCCTCTCCCCCAAATTCACCCTTGCCGTTTTATTCGCCCTCTCTCTCTATCCTCCCTCTCTATTTGCCTCTTTTTGCCCACTTGCCTTTTGTTTGCTCGTGTGTTAGATTGCTTGTTTGTCGCGATGGCTCAAGATACTACCAAATTGTGTGACTTCACCAATAACAATAATAATGATTTCGTTAGCACTCCGATTGCTCCTCTTACCGATGCTGAATCTTGTGAAATTAATACTGCTTTGTTGAATCTTGTTATGAAAGATCAATTCGCCGGCCTTCCTAGTGAAGATGTCGCTACTCATCTGAATGGCTTCGTTGATTTATGTGATATGCAAAAGAAAAAAGATGTCAATAATGATGTCGTCAAATTGAAGCTATTTCCTTTTTCTCTTAGAGATCGTGCTAAAGCTTGGTTTTCGTCTTTGCTTAAGAATAGTATTGATTCATGGAACAAGTGCAAAGATGCTTTTATCTCAAAGTATTTCCTCCCGCTAAGATCATCTCTCTTAGAAACGATATTATGAACTTTAAACAACTTGATCATGAACATGTTGCACAAGCTTGGGAGAGAATGAAATAATGATATGTAATTGCCCTACTCATGGCTTGAATTTGTGGATGATCAAACAAAATTTTTATGCCGGATTGAATTTTGCTTCTAGAAATCTTTTAGATTCGGCCGCGGGAGGCACTTTTATGGAAATCACTTTAGGAGATGCTACTAAACTCCTAGATAATATTATGGTTAATTATTCTCAATGGCATACTGAAAGATCTTCTAATAAAAAAGTGCATGCGATAGAAGAAATCAATGTGTTGAGTGGAAAGATGGATGAACTTATGAAATTATTTGCTACTAAGAGTGTTTCTTCTGATCCTAATGATATGCCTTTGTCTACTTTGATTGAGAATAATAATGAATCTATGGATGTGAATTTTTTTGGTAGGAATAATTTTGGTAACAACGCTTATAGAGGGAATTTTAATCCTAGGCCATATCCTAGTAATCCTTCTAATAATTATGGGAATTCCTACAACAACTCTTATGGAAATTATAATAAGATGCCCTCTAAATTTGAGAATAGTGTTAAAGAGTTTATGAATTCACAAAAGAATTTTAATGCTTTGCTTGAGGAGAAATTGCTTAAAGTTGATGATTTGGCTAGAAACGTTGATAGAATTTCTCTTGAGGTTGATTCTTTAAAGCTTAGATCTATTCCTCCTAAACATGATATCAATGAGTCTATTAAAGCCATGAGAATTTCCATTGATGAGTGCAAGGAAAGAACCGCTAGGATGCGTGCTTCCAAAGATGCCTTTATTAAAGCGTGTTCCTCCAATTCCTATGAAAATCAAGATGAATATCTAAAAGTTATTGATGTGTCCCCTATTAAATCTTTGTTTTGCAATATTAATCTTGATGAAACTGAATATGATCTTGCTTTACCTAGAAGGCTATCTAAAAATTCGGAGTATTTAGATCTTAATGATGAAATTGATGAAAGCGCGATTGAAAGAAATAAAATTCTAGATGTTGCTAAACCCACTATATTGGATTTCAAGGAATTTAATTATGAAAGTTTCTCTTTAATTGATTTTATTTCCTTGTTGCAATCCGTGCTAAATTCTCCACATGCTTATAGTCAAAATAAAGCCTTCACCGAACATATTGTTGATGCCTTGATGCAATCTTATGAAGAAAAACTTGAGTTGAAAGTTTCTATCCCTAGAAAACTCTATGATGAGTGGGAACCAAATATTAAAATTAAAATTAAAGATCATGAGTTTTATGCTTTGTGTGATTTGGGTGCTATTGTCTCTACTATTCCCAAGACTTTGTGTGATTTGCTAGATTTCTGTAATTTTGATGATTGCTCTCTAAACTTGCATCTTGCGGATTCCACTATTAAGAAACCTATGGGAAGGATTAATGATGTTCTTATTGTTTCAAATAGGAATTATGTGCCCATAGATTTCATTGTTCTTGATATAGATTGCAATCCTTCTTGCCCTATTATTCTTGGTAGACCTTTCCTTAGAACGGTTGGTGCAATTATTGATATGAAGGAAGGGAATATTAGATTTCAATTTCCATTAAAAAAGGGCATGAAACACTTTCCAAGAAATAAATTAAAATTACCATATGAAACTATCATGAGAGCCACTTATGGATTTCCTACCAAAGATGGCAATACCTAGATCTATCCTCGCTTTTATGCCTAGCTAGGGGCGTTAAACGATAGCGCTTGTTGGGAGGCAACCCAATTTTATTTTTATTCCTTGATTTTTTCTCATACTTAGTAATAAATAAATTATTTAGCCTCTGTTTTGGTTGTGTTTTTTGTGTTTAATTAGTGTTTGTGCCAAGTAGAACTGTTGGGAAGACTTGGGGAAAGTCTTGTTGAACTTGCTGTAAAAAACAGAAACTTTAGCGCTCACGAGAACTGCTGTTATTTTTATTTGGAGAGTGATATTTAGTTAATTCTTTTTTAAGATGATTAATAGATAAATTCCTCACGTCCATAAATTTATTTTAGAAGTTTTGGGGCTCCAGATCTTGCGCTAGCTACAGATTACTACAGACTGTTCTGTTTTTGACAGATTCTGTTTTTCGTGTGTTGTTTGCTTATTTTGATGAATCTATGGCTAGTAAAATAGTTTATCATCCATATAGAAGTTGGAATACAGTAGGTTTAACACCAATATAAATAAAGAATGAGTTAATTACAGTACCTTGAAGTGGTCTTTTGTTTTCTTTCGCTAACGGAGCTCACGAGTTTTCTATTTTGAGTTTTGTGTTGTGAAGTTTTCAAGTTTTGGGTGAATTATTTTGATGGATCATGGAACAAGGAGTGGCAAGAGACTAAGCTTGGGGATGCCATTGGCACCCCCAAGATAATCCAAGGACACCAAAAAGTCAAAGCTTGGGGATGCCCCGGAAGGCATCCCGTCTTTCGTCCACTTCCATCGGTAATTTACTTGGAGCTATATTTTTATTCACCAACATGATATGTGTTTTCCTTGGAGCGTCTTGTATTATTTGTGTCTATGTGTCTTAGTATGCCACAATCATCCTTTCTGTACACACATTTTGAGAGAGCCATACATGAATTAAAATTTGATAGCATACTCTATGTGCTTCACTTATATCTTTTGAGCTAAGTAGTTTTGCTCTATGTGCTTCACTTATATCTTTTAAGCTAGATAATTTTGCTCTATGTGCTTCACTTATATATTTTGAGCGTTATAATTTTGCTCTATGTGCTTCACTTAGATCTTTTAGAGCACGGTGGTGGATTCGTTTTAAAGAAACTATTGATCTCTCATGCTTCACTTAAATTATTTTGAGAGTCTCTTAATAGCATGGTAATTTGCTTAATAATAATATGCTTGGTATTCAAGATTTGTGGAACTTTTTTTTGAGTGTGTTGAATACTAAGAAAAGATTGAAGCATGATAATTGTTTTGAGATATGGAGGTGATAATATTAAAGTCATCCTAGTTGAGTAGTTGTGAATTTAAAGAATACTTGTGTTAAAGTTTGTGATTCCCGTAGCATGCACGTATGGTGAACCGTTATGTGACGAAGTCGGAGCATGATTTATTTATTGATTGTCTTCCTTGTGAGTGGCGGTCAGGGATGAGCGATGGTTTTTTCCTACCAATCTACCCCCTAGGAGCATGCGCGTAATAGTTTGCTTTGATAACTTCTAGATTTTTGCAATAAGTACATGAGTTCTTTATGAGTAATGTTGAGTCCATGGGTTATACGCACTCTCACCCTTCCACCTTTGCTAACCTCTCTAATTCCACGCACCTTTCGCCGGTATCATACACCTACCATATACCTTCCTCAAAACAGCCACCATACCTACCTATTATGGCATTTCCATAGCCACGCCGAGATATATTGCCATGCAACTTTCCACCACCTAGTTCATCATGACACATTCATCATTGTCATATTGCTTAGCATGATCATGTAGTTGACATAGTATTTGTGGCAAAGCCACCGTTCATAATTTCTTCATACTTGTCACTCTTGATTCATTGCATATCCTGGTACACCGCCGGAGGCATCCATATAGAGTCATACTTTGTTTTAGAATCGAGTTGTAATCATTGAGTTGTAAATAAATAAAAGTGTGATGATCATCATTCAATAGAGCATTGTCCCAATAGAAAGGCCAAAGAAAAAAAAGAAGGCAAAAAAATAAAAAAAGGGGCAATGCTACTATCCTTTTTTCCACACTTGTGCTTCAAAGTAGCACCATGATATAGCGAGTCTCATATATTGTGCTTCAAAGTAGCACCATGTTCTTCATATAGAGAGTCTCATATGTTGTCACTTTCATATACTAGTGGGAATTTTACATTATAGAACTTGGCTTGTATATTCCAATGATGGGCTTCCTCAAAAATTGCCCTAGGTCTTCGTGAGCAAGCAAGTTGGATGCACACCCACTAGTTTCTTTTGTTGAGCTTTCATACATTTATAGCTCTAGTGCATCCGTTGCATGGAAATCCCTACTCACTCACATTGATATCTATTGATGGGCATCTCCATAGCCCGTTGATACGCCTAGTTGATGTGACACTATCTTCCCCTCCTTTTTGTCTTCTCCACAACCACCATTCTATTCCACCTATAGTGCTATATCCATGGCTCACGCTCATGTATTGCGTGAAGATTGAAAAAGTTTTGAAAAAGTTAGAGTATGAAACAATTTCTTGGCTTGTCATCGGGGTTGTGCATGATTTAAATACTTTGTGTGGTGAAGATGGAGCATAGCTAGACTATATGATTTTGTAGGGATAACTTTCTTTGGCCATGTTATTTTGAGAAGACATAATTGATTTGTTAGTATGTTTGAAGTATTATTATTTTTATGTCAATATAAACTTTTGTCTTGAATCTTTCTAATCTGAATATTCATACCACAATTAGGAGGATTTGCATTGAAATTATGCCAAGTAGAACTCCGGAAGAGGGCCGTCTTCACGGAGGGCTTCTACATCATCCTAGCCCCTCCGATGAAGTGTGAGTAGTTTACGTCAGACCTTCGGGTCCATAGTTACTAGCTAGATGGCTTCTTCTCTCTCTTTGAACCTCAATACAAAGTTCCCCCCCTCTCTTGTGGAGATCTATTCGATGTAATCTTCTTTTTGCGGTGTGTTTGTTGAGATCGATGAATTGTGGGTTTATGGTCAAGTCTATCTATGAATAATATTTGAATCTTCTCTGAATTCTTTTATGTATGATTGCTTATCTTTGCAAGTCTCTTCGAATTATCCGTTTGGTTTGGCCAACTAGATTGGTAGTTCTTGCCATGGGAGAAGTGCTTAGCTTTGGGTTCGATCTTGCTGTCTCCTTACCCAGTGACAGAAGGGGCAGCAAGGCACGTATTGTATCGTTGCCATCGAGGATAACAAGATGGGGTTTATTTCATATTGCATGAATTTATCTCTCTACATCATGTCATCTTGCTTAAGGCGTTACTCTGTTTTTAACTTAATACTCTAGATGCATGCTGGATAGCAGTCGATGAGTGGAGTAATAGTAGTAGATGCAGAATCGTTTCGATCTACTTTTCACGGACGTGATGCCTATATACATGATCATGCCTAGATATTCTCATAACTATGCTCAATTCTATCAATTGCTCAACAGTAATTTGTTCACCTACCGTAGAATACTTATGATCTTGAGAGAAGCCACTAGTTAAACCTATGGCCCCCGGGTCTATTCTCATCATATCAATCTCTATCACTTTAATCTTGCTTTGCTTTTACTTTTTAGTTTGCATCTTTATACCAAAAATACCAAAAATATTATATCTATCAGATCTCACTCTCGTAAGTGACCCTAAAGGGATTGACAACCCCTAATCGCGTTGGTTGCGAGTAGCTATTGCTTTGTGCAGGTACGAGGGACTTGAGCATGGCCTCCTACTGGATTGATACCTTGGTTCTCAAAAACTGAGGGAAATACTTACGCTACTCTGCTGCAGCATCCCTTCCTCTTCGGGGAAAACCAACACAAGCTCAAGACATAACATGCGGCTGGATCCAAGGTGACTGGATTCGGTCGACGATTAGTCAGGACGACATCGACGATCTGGTTGAGGGGGGACTGATTCCCCACAAATCGGCGCGGGTCCCGGAGGGCGAGATCAAACCGCATCCGCAGGAGGGTGAGTGCATTCTCCTCTCCACCCATGTTGACCGTGGATTTTCTTTGCCTCCCCATCCTTTTTTCTGAGGCTTCTTGAACTTCTTTCGAGCACAACTCTACCACTTTCCCCCAACACCATTGTGTACCTCGCTGTCTTCGTGTCCATGTGCGATAATTTCTTGGGTTGTAGACCACACTAGGGCCTCTTCAAGCACATTTTCACGTGTCTTTCCCAGTTGGTCAAGAAGGCCAACCCGAGTGATGAGAGGAAGCACGTGATCCAGATGTGTTGGGGTCTTGGGATTCAAATGAGAGGTAAAAGAACTTTCTCATCCATGATCCTTCCTGAGTCTGTCCAAGGGTGGCAGTCAACCTGGTTCAATTGCAAAGACCAGCCGACTCCAAGTCAGTCGACTGGACTTCCCCCCTTCTCCATGGCTCGAGTCGAGAAGCCCTCCGCCTTGAAAGTGATCCCGGAGGAGAAACCGCAGGTGAAGGTGTTGGTCGAGCGGGTGGTCCAACTCGTCCGTGATTGCGTGACTGGCATGGATCTGTTGGAGATCTTCCTTAAACGATGCATTCAGCCGCTTCAAGCTCGTGACCATCCGATGTGGATGTATTCGGGCATTGAGGATTCCACTTGTATCCACCTAGAAGAGGTCGACGAGGATACGGTGGAGAAGTGGCTGAGGGGTATCACCGGCAATAAGGATAACCCCCAGGGGTCTAGGAGAGTCCCTCCACTCGACAACTCGCGCCAACCAGACAAGGTCCAACTCTAAATTGCCGAGTGTTCTCTTGATTTATCATGTAACTGCTTGTTGTCAACCGACTGATTTTTGCTTCGCTTGTTTTCTTTCAGGACCTTATTGAGATGTACTCAGTGCCCAACGGTGAGCAGGAGCAGGATCTAGAGGGGGAGGCAAGCGGAGGCGAGAGCGGCGAGTGGCACTCTGATGAAGAGGAGGACGAGGAGAGTGACGACCCGAGTGACGAAGAAGAGGTCCACTCACCTCCCCGTAGGGAAAGGCGATCCAAGCACACTCACGACCCGACAAGCATCCACGACAAAGTGACCGTGCCGACTAGACAGTCGTCAAAGCGCCCTCGAACGTCTTCTCCAGTGCCGATTGACCAAAGCAACCAAAATCTACGCCGTCCAAACCGCCGAAGGCCTTGCCCAAAATAAAAGTGGCCGTTCCTACTGTTTCCGGGTAATAGTTGGATCTGATTTCTTGGTCGACCCGCTGTGATAGACATGACCGACTGAGTATTGAAATTTGCAGTGCTGCTACCTCTGGGACTTCCACTCACAAGTATAAAGATGAAGAAATGGAAGATGGAGTCACCTCCAACCCAGGTACAACTCTCGTAATCTTGTCTTCAGTCACCCAGGCTGATTAAATTTTGACGATTAATCTGGGGTCGACTGATCTTTTTGCAGCTCCTCCCAATGTTATTGAACTTCCAGACGACGACGAGGACGTGCTACCGAGGCCCAGCTGGCAAGACATCCCAATCGGTGCTGGTGGCAGAGCCAACGATTCAACAGCCTGAAGATGTGACTCGGGCTTGTGTTACTTTTGCTGATCCAGTATCGAGTGAACGCCCCACATCGTCGACTGTACCAATGCTCCTTCAACCGTCCAGCTTCATGCCTCGGAACTTCAAGCTGCTGTGTCTGGAACATCAGTCCCACTCTTCACCACTCATCACTTTCCAGAAAGCCAGGCGGACGCCACTGCAGAAGCCATTCGCCAAGCTGGCATAATGATGGGGCAAGTGAAGGTGGTGCACGAAAATAGTCAGGCTTCTTACGACACCAGCGCGGCCCTTTGAGCCAATGTCTAGGTAAGTTGGCTTCCGACTGAACTCTTATCTTGTTGTTTGTTCTGTTAGGATATGCTACCTGAAAACCTTTCTCCGTGCAATTTCTTGTTATTCTGCACTTCGCATCTGCACACCCACTGGTTGTTTTGGCATCTTTGTTGTTTCCCTCTTCCACTCAGTCTGGGCGGACCCTGTCAAGTGGAATATGAACCAATGGGGGCATGCTAAGTGCACCCACTGGATGCAGTCCCCGAGACCGCACTTGACTGCTGGCAGTCGGTTTGGGTCTGAGTATGTCTCTCTTCTCCTTTTTTACTCGATCTGGGCGGACCCTATCGAGTGGAATCTGAATTAGTGGGGGCACGACAAGTGCACCCACTGGGTGTAGTCCCCGAGAATACAATAGAATGTTTGATTCTGCAGTAGTCTTTAAAGTTTTATTCACTCGGAAGTAAATGGTCTTTGATATTGTCCATTGACATGTCTTTTGCTAATTGTAGAAATCTTGTGCGCTTACCTCCAAGTTCACTGAATTCGAGGAAAAACAGAGACAACTCACCCTTGACTTGGAGCTGGCCCATCAGAACTTGAAGAAGGCTAAAGATGAAGTGGCTGGTACAGAAGGTAATGACCTGTCGACTGTTTATTTTGACTCAAGTTATTACTTCGTTCTTCTGTCTGACCCGAGTGTATATCTTGCAGAGAAAATGAGGCTGGCTCTGGCGAAAAAGGACCTCGATCTTGCAGCTGTGCAAAAGGAGGCTCAGGAGAAGACTGCACTTGCTGACAAAAAGTTGGCTTCGGTCGGTGCGTTAGAGGAGGAAATCACCAAGATGAAGACGTCTCTTACCGAGTCCAACCGAGAGGCAACTCATCTGAAGAAAGATAAAGTGACTCCGAATGAGCAGCTGGAAAGCATGTCTCTTAGGAGCAACGACCTGGAAGCTTATCTGAAAGCACTCGCCAAGAAGCTCTTCCTTATGCTCGAAGGTGCTTTTCTTTATCCGACTGATTTACTGTTTGCATCTCACCGTGAATCGGTCGACTCATTAATTCTTTGAATCTACAGAATTTTGCCAAAACTTTGAAGAAGAAATTGGACGGATCGAGACAGGCTTGGACCCCATTCTTTCTCCTATCGACGAGGAGGCTGCCACGAACGTGCTTCGACTAGAATCTCGTGTTCCCAGTGTTACAGCTATCTTGATCGCCTGAAGGTGAAGGTGCCGCGCATTGATTGCTCACCACTTGGTAGGATTTTCCAAACTTAGGCGAGTACTGGACTGCAGCTAAGCCCCCGACTGAGAGGATTGCTCACCACTCAGTAAGATTTTTCAAACTTAGGCGAGTATTGGACTGCAGCTAAGGCCCCGAGTGAGAGGATTGCTCACCACTCGGTAGGATTTTTCAAACTTAGGCAAGTACTGGACTATAGCTAAGCCCCCGAGTGAGAGGATTGCTCACCATTCGGTAGGATTTTTCAAACTTAGGCGAGTACTGGACTGCAGCTAACTCCCGAAGTGAGAGGCTTGCTCACCACTTGGTAGGATTTTTCAAAATTAGGCAAGTAATGGAATACAGCTAAGCCCCCGAGTGAGAAGCTTGCTCACCACTCGGTAGGATTTTTCAAACTTAGGCGAGTACTGGACTGCAGCTAAGCCCCTGAGTGACAGGCTTGCTCACCACTCGGTAGGATATTTCAAACTTAGGCGAGTACTGGACTGCAGCTAAGCCCCCGAGTGAGAGGCTTGCTCATCACTCGGTAGGATTTTTTAAACTTAGGCGAGTACTGGACTGCGGCTAAGGCCCTGAGTGAGAGACTTGCTCACCACTCAGTAGGATTTTTTCAAACTTAGGCGAGTACTGGACTGCAGTTAAGCCCCTGAGTGAGAGTCTTGCTCATCACTCGGTAGGATTTTTTGAAACTTAGGTGAAACAGATTCACAGCTAAGCCCCGGAGTACTTTGAGAATCAATCCAGGCGCCTGCCACTAAGCCCCCCAGTTCATCGACCCAGGCGCCTGCCGCGTGTTTGAGATCACGCATCAGTCGGGGTTTCAGTCCTTTGAGAATCAATCCGTTTGCTCTTTCAGCTTGTCCATTCAACTAGGGATGGGCGACTGAAGCAAAGTTGATTCGAGTGCCTTGGGAAGCGCAAAAGGCTCTGAACTCATAAGAATCAAAGTTCGACCCATTGTTAGTGATGATGCTTTGCGGAACACCATATCTGAATGTTAACTCTCTGATGAAACTGACCGCAGTACCGACTTCAAGACTTTTGATAGGTTTGGCTTCAATCCATTTGGTGAACTTATCGACTGCCATGAGTACATGAGTGAAGCCGCTCCTACCCGTTCTCAGAGGTCCGACCATGTTGAAACCCCAAACAGCGAAGCGCCAGACGAGCGGAATGGTCTTCAGGGCTGACGCTGGCTTGTGGGACATGTTGGAGTAAAACTGGCAACCTTCACATTTGTCGACTATTTCTTGTGCCATCTCATTTGCCCATGACCAATAAAATCCTGCTCGGTATGCTTTAGCCACAATGGCCGAGAGGACGCATGGTGACCACAGGTCCCCGAGTGGATGTCATTGAGGATCACTCGACCTTCTTCTGGTGTTATGCATTTATGGCTGACTCTAGTTACACTTTCTCTGAACAGCTGCCCTCTTATCACAGTAAAAGCTTTGGTTCGGCAGACGATCTATCAGGCCTCTTCTTCGTCCTCTAGGAGTTCCTTCCTAAGGATGTACGCGATGTACGGCACTGTCCAGTCGAGAGTGATGACCAAAACCTCCATGACCAGAACTTCGACTTCATTCGGATCAGTGGTGCTCTTTGGTTGTGGGGGCTCTTTAGGGAAAGGATCTTCCTGGACTGAAAGTGTATGAATATGTTCCAAAAACACATTACTGGGAATGGCTTCTCTCTTGGAACCTATCTTCGCCAAATCATCCGCTGATTGATTTTTTAGTTGAGGTATGTGATGGAGCTCTAAACCCTCAAATTTCTTCTCTAAATTTCTCACTTCATTACAATAGCCAGTCATAGCAAGGCTTCTGACGTACCACTCCTTCATCACTTAATTAACCACCAAATCCGAGTCGCCGTAGACCATGAGGCGATGGACGCCAAGTGAAGTGGCCATACGCAACCCATACAAAAGTGCATCATATTCAGCTTCATTGTTGGAGCAATCGAAATGAATCCGGAGAACATAGAAGAGCTTTTCGCCTCGGGGGGATACCAATACTACCCCAGCACCAGAACCATTCAACATTTTAGATCCATCAAAGAACATGGTCCAATGGTCCGAGTGAATCTAAGTCGGCAGTTGTTGTTCGATCCACTCGGCGAGGAAATCTGCTATTGCTTGGGATTTGATAGCTTTCTTTGCCTCGAACTTGATATCTAAGGGAAGGAGTTCAATCGCCCACTTTGCCACTCGACTAGTTGCATCTCTGTTGTTTAGAATTTCTGACAATGGTGCGTCGGTGATGACTGTAATGGAGTGATCAGAGAAATAATGTGCAACCTTCTTCGTGGTCATGTAAATCCCATAAACAAGCTTCTGATAATGTGGATATCTTTGCTTGGATGGAGTCAGAACTTCAGAAACATAGTATACTGGGTGCTGAACTTTATAGGCTTTTCCTTCTTCTTCCCGCTCGACCGTGAGTACTGTACTGACAACTTGTCCAGTGGCTGCAATATAAAGCAGCAAATGCTCTTTGCTAATTGGGGCAGCGAGCACCAGCTGGGTGGAAAGCAGGGCTTTGAGTTCTGCAAACGCTGCATCAGCTTCAGGAGTATACTGGAACTTGTCAGATTTCTTCATCAGTCGGTAAGAGGCAATGCCTTTTCACGGAGGAAAGAAATGAATCAACTCAAGGCAGCCAAACAACTAGTAAGCTTCTGGACATCATGCACATGCACAGGACGCTTCATCCGGAGTATGGCACCAACTTTCTCTGGGTTCGCATCGACCCCTTGTTCGGAAACGAGGAAGCCGAGTAACTTTCCGCCAGGAACTCCGAATGTGCACTTTGATGGGTTAAGCTTGATATCATATCTTCTCAGGTTGGCAAATATTTCTGAAAGGTCAGTCAGCAGGTCAGAACCTTTACACGACTTGACCATAATGTCATCCATATATGCTTCCACATTCTGACTGATTTGAGTGAGTAGACACTTCTGAATCATCCTCATGAATGTAGCTCCAGCATTCTTGAGACCAAACGGCATGGTGACATAACAAAAACACCCGAATGGTGTGATGAAAGCTGTTTTTATCTCATCAGGTCCATACAGTCGGATCTGATGGTACCTGGAATAGGCGTCTAGAAAAGACAAACGCTCACACCCCGCGGTCGAGTCAACAATCTGGTCGATGTGGGGGAGAGGAAAATGATCTTTCAGGCAGGTCCGATTGATATGCTTAAAGTCAATGCACATGCGAAGTGAGTCGTCTTTCTTGGGGACCATAACAACATTGGCGAGCCACTCGGAGTGGTAAATCTCTCGGATGAACTCTGCTGCTAGGAGCCGAGCCACTTCCTCACCAATTGCTTTTCTCTTCTGTACTGCAAACCGTCGAAGATGTTCCTTGACTAGTTTTATTTTCGGGTCAACTCGCAAACGATGCTTAGCCAGTCCCCTGGGAACACCCGGCATGTCAGGAGGTTTCCAGCAAAGATGTCCCAGTTCTCACGGAGGAACTGGATGAGCGCTTCTTCCTATTTGTTGTCGAGTGAGGTTGAGATATGAGTAGGAGCAACATTAGGATCTGTCGGGTGAATATGAATCGGCTTGGATTCACCGGATGACTGAAATGCCGAATCTGTGGCAGGCTTCTTGGAGCACAGCAAATCACTCGAATCTGCATTTTTCTGGTACTCCTGCATTTCGACCGTTGCCATTTGTGCATCGGTGATTTTTGAGCCCTTCTGGAAGCACTCTTCTGCCTTCTGCCGATTGCCAGTGATAGTGATCACTCCTCTGGGACCAGGCATTTTCAATTTGAGGTACACGTAACACGGTGGAGCCATGAAACGTGCATAGGCAGGCCTACCCAGAATGGCATGATAAGCACTCTAGAAATCCACTACTTCAAATGTCAACTTTTCCTTGCGGTAATTCTTGGAATCACCAAAAATCACATCAAGGGCAATCTGGCCGAGTGATTCAGCCTTCCTGCCACGTATAACGCCATGGAAACTCATATTACTTTTGCTGAGCTTGGACATCGGAATCCCCATTCCCTTCAAGGTTTCAGCATAAAGTATATTCAGGCCGCTACCACCATCCATCAGCATTTTAGTTAGTCGAGTGCCTTCAACAACTGGGTTAACCACCAAAGCTTGCCTCCCAGGGGTGGCTATACGTGCCAGATGGTCAGACTGGTCGAATGTGATGGCAGTCTGGGACCACTTCAAATAACTTGGTGTTGCCGGAGCAACCATGTTCACTTCTCTGTTGATAACTTTCAATCAACTTTTTCTCTCAACATCAGCAAAAATCATCAGAGTGGAGTTGACGTTGGGAAAACCATCATCATCCTCTTCCTTATCCTCATCCTTGTCCGACTCTTTTTCCTTCTCTCGGAACTGCTGGATTAGGAGTCAACACTGTCGAGTGGTGTGCTTAGGATAAATCAGATTACCCTCTTCATCTTTCTTGGTGTGAATGTGACATGGCAAATCCAACACATCATTTCCGTCTTAATCTTTCACTTTCTTGGGGTTCTAGGGCCCTTTGGGCTTCCCCTTGAACTTTCCTTGAGCCACAACTAAAGCTTCGCCAGGAGCAACTCGCTCGGCCTTACGCTTCTGTTTCCGATTGGAAGTACCTCCACCGGTGTCCTGGGCGACTGTTTTGTGCTTGCCACTCCGGAGTCGGTCTTCTTCTTTGCCGTTAGCGTATTTGGTGGCAATCTCCATCATCCGAGTCAGAGACATATCTCCTGTCCGACTGAATTTCAGATTCAACTCCCAATACTTAACGCCTTCCTTGAAGGCACAAACTGCTTGGTGATCTGACACATTCTCCACTGTATGGTGTAACATGATCCATCTCTGGATATAGTCTCTCAGGGTTTCATTTGGTTTTTGTACACAACTCTGCAATTCAGTCAACCCCGCTGGTTGCTTGCAAGTACCTTCAAAAGTCCTAACAAACACCCGGGCGACTTCCTGCCAACTGAATATACTGCCAGGTGCCAACTGGTTCAGCCATGCTCTGGCCGAGCCTTCCAACATCAGAGGAAGGTGCTTCATGGCGACTTCATCATTGCCACGACCAATTTGTACAGCTACTCGGTAGTCCTCAAACCAAGTGTCAGGCTTAGACTCACTTGTACACTTGCTGACTCCAGTCGCCAACTTGAAATTGGTAGGAATCACTACGGCCCTGATGGCTCTGCTGAAACACTCGGGACCTGAAACATGCACTCTGCCGCCAGTCAGATAATCTCTGTCATGGCCTTCTCTGTGTGCTCTGTTCCTGTCAACCAGACCTTGAACGAGAATAGATCTCGCATCAAAGCCTGTCTCCCTTGGGTCGGCTGGTATTCTTCGCTCGCCGCTGTGAGGGTGTCTGTCATCATGCCGCCGAGGCACAAATAACCCACTCCTCGGAGGAGGCGTGGGCACTCAATGTCAGTCGTGGCCGAGGCGGTGATCATATTGCTCATGGTTTCTGTACTGATCTTGCCTGTGCCCACGTCCTTCACGCTCCAGGGGCGATCTTGGGATGTGGGCCGACTACACTGTATCCGCCACCATAGACCTGCCATGAATCCTATTCCGCGACTAGGAGACTGCTGTGTTCTGCTCCCCAGCCGCTCGGAGCAAGGCCCGGATCTGCATCAAACCTCTTCCTGCCTCCGACTGGGATGGCTGGATTGACTCTGCTATTCAGGCTGCAGCTGTGAGATTTTGAATCGGAGTGCGGTATACCTGAGTTTGAGGCAGAAACAGCTGCCGTCGACTGGATTCAGGGATCCGCTGCTAAGCACGCTCGTCGAGTGCATGCTGCAAGTTCTCCAGTCGAGTGTGCTTGGCCAAGTTGTCCAGGGCGCTTCCTCCAAGGCCTGGGCCTCGGGGGTTTCTCCAACGATAGGAGTGTGAAGTGCATCCATATTGTGGCGGCGAAGCTCTTCCCTCCGCTGTGAAGAAAGGGGCTCGGGGCGGTACTCTTCGTGAACGCACGACGGATCGCCGCCGACATCACCATCATCATTCGCGGGGGAAGCCAAGAGGACTGGGTGGTCCATTGACCATCAAGACTTCCACTGCGGGATCGCTGCTATCGCACTCGGATGCGGTCTCGACGGAGCCAGTCGACAGGTCGAATAGGCCGTAGAGAGTTTCGCTGGGCTCGATTGCCGTGACTTGTGAGGTGGCCGACTAGCAGGCCACCACGTGTCTCACCCACCGCTGGAGCCGCGACTGACTAGAAAGCTTATGCCGGTGAACAACGGGGGATGAGGACACCATAGGAACCAACCGATACTGGGTCGACGGTTCCTGGAGAAGGACGCCATGGACGCACACGCAAAAGTGCGTCGTGCCACAGAAGGGGAGCGCATCGACGTTCAGTGGAGCTTCCTGAAGCCAAGCGGAGTCGTCGGCGATCAAAACGAGTGCGCCGAGACAGATCTCGCGGCCCTCAACCAGTCCGCCGGCGGAAACCATGATGATGAGAATCGGAAGAATCGCAACTCCACCAAAAAGTCGCTAAGACACCTTCCCCACGGTGGGCGCCAACTATCGTGGATCTAAGACTGATAGTAGAATGAGGGGTAGGTATGAGGAGGCAAGATCCTAGCTTATGGCGAAGTTGTACATGCAAGTTTTACGAGTTCAGGCCCTTCACGGAGGAAGTAACAGCCCTACGTCTCGGTGCCCAGAGGCGCTCGACTGGATTATGTACATGTGTGTTTACAGGGGGTGCGAACCCTTGTGCCAGTGGAGGGGGTGGCTTATATGGAGTGCACCCAGACCCCAGCCAGCCCACGTCACAAGGGTTTTAAGGTACATCAAGAGGGGGGCATTACTGGTAAAGCTAGCAATAAAGTGACATAAATGCCTATTAAGTCTATTAAGTAAATGTCCGACCGTTGTCGTGCAAAGTGACTATAGATCTTCTGTCCGTCGAGTGATAATTGTCGTGGTCGAGTGACTTTGAGTCTTACGAGTGGGATGCCTCGTAGTCGAGTGGATGAAGCTATCCCTCGGATGCTTCTGGTTTTAGGATGGTGTCCTAGGGGAGGGTGTCTAGGTCAGGCCTATGACCCTACCCTATGTACATAGCTTCATCACCTTCCGCATTTGTTTTCGAAGATCCGCCCTGCGCAAGCGTCGCCTTCTTAAGGGACGTTTCTGATGCGGTGTGGCGAGAAGAGCGCCACCCCTTTGGAGCACGAGACAGTGTGGTGGGTGAGGCGCGATGAGAAAACTCTTTTGGAGGACACGTTTCCTGGGTACTTACGTGGTAGGAGGGGAGAAGTCCGGGATAATCGGCTCTGGTGGCCACTTCTACGCCGTCATAGCTCGCTCAATAAAAGACCCCCTCCTTGAGCTCTATGAATATATCCGGATCCTTTTCAAATCCGGGATCCAGGTCTTGAATATGGTCGTGCGGCTGCGGAGCAGGGCTATAGATCCCCACGACAACCTTCCTCCATTCCTGTTAAACATAGTCGGATTAAGTTCAACTAGGTGCGACTCAGGAAGAGGATTGAGTAAGGTTACGAAGCGAAAGATCACCCAGCTAGGAGGGCTGTACATGGAAAGGCCCTCTCGGCACTTAAGGCGTGTAAAATCTTCTTTCTCCCCTTTATGAAGATCAGCCAACATGGCGGTCAAGCCGGCAAAGTTGTCCGGACCCTTGCACCCGCAGTCTGATGCATCATCCTCCTCATTGAAATGCCACATGGGGAGTCCTCTGGATTGGAGTGGCTGAACCCTCGCGTTATTGAAATTGCCATTACCTCAATTATGGATAGTCCGGATTGGGCGAGTATCTTTATCTTGCTCATTAACTTCTTAATCTCCGCACTGTCCTCCTCTTTGAGGCTCTGGGGATGCCAGATGTGGCCTTTCTTTAACGGAGCATTGCAAAATTTGGGTAGGCCCCGCCGGATTGGGTCTTAGAGAACTACGTCTTCAATATAAAACAACTCTGAGGGCCACTCTTCGGATGCCTTCTTCGGAGTGCCAGACAAGTATCATGTTCCATCTATACGCCATACTTTGGCACCGCCCACCTCAAATATAGATCCCTTTTGGGATCGGGGGACGAGGAAGATAAGTTTCCTCCATAACTCAAAATGGGCCTCGCAGCCTAAGAACAGCTCGCAAAGAGCCACGAAGCCCGCGATGTGCAGAATGGAGCCCAGCGTGAGATTGTGCAGCTGGAGGCCATAGTACTCGAGTAGACCTTGGAGGAAAGGGTGGATTGTAAATCCAACGCCTCTTAAAAGGAAGGAGATGAAGCACACTCGCTCCCCTTTGGTAGGATTGGGGAATTTTTTTGCCAGGGCTTCACCATTTATGGAAGTTAATCCCGCCCGAACGGGAACCAGGTTCGCGGGAGGAAGATATCCCTGCACCTGGAGCTTGGTCAGCTGGGCGTGGGAGACCGAGCAGCTCTCCCAATCGCCTTTTTGAGGGCCATGAGGGTGTGAGGAAGAACTGGGGGCGCCAGCCATGTTTGCACGGATTTCTATGGCTAGCTCTAAGGATTTTACGCCTGGTTTGGAGTGGCATCTGAGATTCAATCTCCTTAAATAGATGCCTTCCATACGCCTTCAGGGTGTTATCCGTAAAGGTACTTGGACCCTTCGTATTCATCTGACACGTGGAAGCCGAGGGGACGGTGGCGCAGAAGCCGAAGAGTACAATGTTTAAAGTAAAGTCAGAGCTATTCGGAGTATCATGAAGGGCCCACCTAACAGAACCGAAGATATAAAAGTTAGATACTGCATCATCATTGAGGAGTCGAACACATTTATTTTTTTCTTTGGAATATTAGTAGGGGGGCCCGCCTTGCAATGCCGAAGACAATCTGCGCGCCGGACATGTCGTCATTGAAGCCTGGTTCGGGGGCTACTGAGGGAGTCCTGGACTAGCGGGTCCTCGGACGTCTGGGCTATGTGATGTGGGCCGGACTGATGGGCCGTGAAGACACAAGATCAAGGACCTTCCCCCGTGTCCGGATGGGACTCTCCTTGGCATGGAGGGGAAGCTTGGCGTTTGGATATGATGATTCCTTTCTCTGTAAACCGACTCTGTACAACCCTAGCCCCCTCAGGTGTCTATATAAACCGGAGTGTTTAGTCCGTAGAGCCAATCATAATCATATAGGCTAGACATCTAGGGTTTAGCCGTTACGATCTCGAGGTAGATCAACTCTTGTAAACCCTATACTCATCAAATTCAATCAAGTAGGAAGTAGGGTACTATCTCCATTAAAGAGGGCCCGGACCTAGCTAGGTAAACATCGTGTCCCCTGCCTCCTGTTGCCTTTGATCCTTAGACGCACAGTTCGAGACCCCCTACCAGAGATCCGCCGGTTTTGACACCGATAGCCTTCTCTCGGGGAAAATGCATTTGAACAACATACTTGAGGTGCTTCCTAGTAGCAGCAACGAGAAGAACACCAGCTCCTGCACCTTGCAGGGAGAAGGTACCATCAAAGTACATGATCCATTGTTGGGGTGCTTCCTTGCCGGGGATAACTATCTGCAGCACTTCTTCGTCAGGGGTAGGCATCCACTCGGCAATGAACTCTGCTAGTGATCTTCTCTGAATAGTTGTCGTGCTCTCAAACTTCAAACCAAGGCTGGACAACCCCAATGCCCATTCCACTATTTTGCCAGTGGCTTCGGGGTTTCTGAGTATGCGTTGCAAGGGGAAGCAGTTGACAACTGTGATATCGTGGGCTTGGAAGTAGTGGCGCAGTTTCCTTGAGGCCATGATGAGGCCAAAAATCACCTTGTGCATGCCATAGTACCTCGACCTAGCGCCCCTGCAGCATGGAGCTGACGAAGTACACTGGGCGCTGCACCACCTTCTTCCTTGCCGTGACCTTGGAACTGTCACCGTTGCCCTGCTCTTCCTTGCCTCAATCTGCATCTGACCTTGTCGAGATGGGTTTGCTTTCCTCTCCAGAGGGGATGGTGGTTGCAGTTGCTGCTTCATCTACTTCTCACCGCGCCACCAGTGCTGCACCAACCACTTGATTGGTTGCCATTAAGTATAGCAACGATGGCTCTTGTGGTTTGGGATCAACTAAGGTGGTCCTAGAGGAAAGATAGGTCTTCAAATCTTGCAGCGCGGCGTCTCCCTCCGGGGTCCACTCCACGGGCCCCACCTTCTTCAAGATTTTAAAGAACGGTAGGGCGTGCTCGGCGGACATGGAAATGCACCTGCTCAGCGTGGCGACACATCCAGTCAAATGCCTCACATCTTTAACTATTCTGGGTGCTTGAATCTGCTCAATCACCTTGATCTTGTCATGCTTGGCCTCTATCCTGAGATGGGACACGAAGAAGCCAAGTATCTTGCTGGAAGGAATGCCAAATACACACTTCTCCATGTTCAGCTTCAAGTTGATCTTGTGCATATTTGCAAATGTCTCTTCCAAATCCTGAATGAGAGTCACTTTGTCCTTGGTTTTGACCACTATACCATCCATGTAGGCTTCAACATTCCTATGCAATTGAGACTCAAAGCCGATCTATAATACACTTGCAAAAGTGGATCCAGCGCTCTTCAACCCAAAGGGCATCCATACAAAATAGTACATGCCACATGGGGTTATGAAGGCGGTCTTCTCTTCATCTTCCTTATACATGAAGATCTTGTGGTATCCGGAGTAGGCATCTAGGAAGGAAAGCAAGTCACACCCGGAGGTGGAATCCACAATCCGGTTAATGCGTGGCAAGGGGAATGGATACTTCAGGCATGCTTTATTCAAATATGTGAAATCTATGCAAAGCCTCAATTTCCCGTTCACCTTGCGCACCCACCACTGGATTTGCTAACCACGTTGGATGCAATACTCCTCTCACCAAACTAGCTGCTTCAAGCTTCTTGATCTCTTCGGCAATAAACTATTTCTGCTCCAAAGCTTGCTTCCGGACCTTCTACTTGATGGGTCGGGCATGCGGGCAGACAGCTAGGTGGTGCTTAATTACCTCCCCGGGAACACCGGGGATGTCAGATGGTCACCAAGCAAACACATCGACATTCTCCAGCAGGAAGGCAACAAGCGTGCTTTCCTATTTGTTGTCAAAGGTGGCACTGATAGTGAACCTTGCTGGCATCAGCGCCAGCCAGCCCTGTCGGGACCTTCTTCACATTGGGTGCAGCAGCCATGGATCTTTTTCTATTGGAACTGTCGGCAAGTCATCAACAGGCGCAATGCACTCCGAAGAGGTGCCCTTCCCGGATTCCTTGCTGGCATCCTTGCTAGCTTTCTTCCCTTTCTTGCTTTCCTTGGCAGGAGCAGCAGCTTCCTCGTCCTCTGCCGTGATTGCTTCCTGGTACATCTTGTCCACACATATGATTGCGTCCTTCTTGTCTGATGGAATGGAAATGACGCCCATTGGCCCTGGCATCTTCAGAGTGTTGTAGGCATAGTGGGATGCCACCATGAACATTGCCAGGGATGGGCGACCAAGGATTCCATTGTACGGCAAGGGGAGGTCAACCACATGAAACAAGATCTTCTCAGTCGGGTAATTTAACTCCTCCCCAAACGTTACTAGCAATGTGATCTTCCCCTTAGGGTGACTCATGTCGAGGTTGATCCATTGGACGCTACCAGTAACTTTGAGTTCTTCATCTGTTATCTGGAGTTTGTTGATGACCTTGGGAGAGATCAAATTCAACCCAGCCCCACCGTCGACCAACACCTTTGTGACCTTGAGGTTGCGGATCGTTGGTGAAACCAACAACGGCAAACACCCTACCACGGTGGTGTAGTCAGGGTTATCTTCTTCAACAAAGATGATGGGTGTGCAGGACCATTTGCGTGGCTTCCGAGAATCTGCCACTGGTTTGTGACACCCGGATAATTAAGCTAAAGTAACCCTCTGCTAATGATGACACGTCACCTCAATTACTGTTGCTAATCTCGCGTTAGTTCAGAACCGATCCAAATTCAACTTTGAATTAAAGGCAAACAACAAAAGCTTTCATACATTAAAACTAAAATGTTCTAAATGTGACAAATAAATAATAAGTACTTATGATGGAGAAACCACATTTGTATAAATTAGTCAAATGCACTTAGACAATTGAAATAGTAGTTAAAACAATTAAAGAATTACTAAAATATTTATTCGTAAAACTTTTATGGCCGTGGGTTATGTTGTAGAACAAATTTAGGAATTTACCGTATAATTTATAAATCAAAAATTGATTAAAAACTAAGAGAGAATAATTTAAAATAAAAGAAAATGGTAAAAGAAAAGAAAAAATGCAAGTCAAACACCGTGCACTTGGCCTGCTCGCTACATGACCAACCCAGTCCACCAGGGGGGCCTTCTCCTTCCCCCTGTTCATCATGGTGCGGTGGACGCCGACGGCACGTCCACGCCATGGATCTGCCACGGGGCAGCCATCCAGAGGCCATCGACGCCCTAATAGGTCGTTCCCAACTCCCCTGCAAACACTGGTGCCCTCTCTTCCCCTCCTCTCGTCCCCCTCCTCCCCACAGCATGCCACCGTCGCCGCCGTCACCATGGATGCCCTCGGCCGCGCGCTCTCCGACCTCCCCGCAACCTGGGACCGTGTTCGCCAGCACCGCTAACGTCTGCTACTTCCTCTCTATCCACAAGTTCAAGGTTGGAGCCCCTCCACCGTCGGGATCGACCTCATCCCCTACCTTTGGTCGTCGCCATCGACCTCGATGATCCATCCCCTGCAGCTCCTAAGCTTCCATCGAGCCATCGTGCCCTCCCCGGTGAGCATTCACTCTCCCACCTCCTTTGTTTCCGAGCTCGTGCTCGAGCTCCTCCCTGCTGCTGCTACCATCTTTGCTCCGCTGCCACTGCCTACTTTGTCGCCGTTGCTATCGTCCGCTCCTTGGCCGAGCAAGCACGCCACCGGGATCAATGTCACATAGTTGTTGCATGGACCCGTGGATCAATGTCACCATCGCGTACACTCGACTCGCATCGAGCCCTGCCTCACCGGTGCTGTGTTTTGCCCGTCCGGAGCACTCTCTGGACGCGTCCATGTGCGCACCCGCGCGCACCACTACCAGGCTGGCCGAGCCCCCCCTTGCGCGCCCATGGTCTCCACCCCGCCACGCCCAGCGCGCTCCTCGACTCCCCTCTCCGCCTGCCTCCAGCCACCTCGACCGAGCCTTCACGGCGTCATTCGACGCCCGCTGCCACCCTCAACCGCGCCGCTCTACCTCGCCGACGCTACGATGGCCTTTCCGGCCCACTCACCCGCAGCCCCCATCTCGCTCGCGGAGCAGCCCCCCTAGCGCTCTCGAGCGTGCACAGCCCTTCGCCGGCGCCGCCCTATGCCGGCGCCACCCACCGCTTCCCCCTAGCCGCGTGCTCCAGCGCCCGGCACACGCGCCTGCACCACCAGGGCGACGCTCGGGTTAGCCCCGCACCCGTGCCCGCTAAGCAGCGCCCTATAGACCCCCGTGCCTATGGCACGTGGGGCCCGCCCTGGAACTTAAAAACATGTGTGTGTGTATATATATATATAATAATTAATTAACTTAATTAATCTAGTTTAATTAACCTTAATTTATCCTGCTTAATTGAAACCTAATTAACATGTTAGTCTATGACAGGTGGGTCCCACTGGACCCACATGTCAGGTTTGACTCTAGTCAACCACACTATTGACTGCTGATGTCACACCTACGTCATGCTGATGTCATCACCTACTATACTGGATAATGTTGATTTAAATTAATTAAATAAATTCCAGAAAATGTTTAAACTTTGGAAAATCATAGATAATAATCCGTAGCTCGGATGAAAAAACTTTGTACATGAAAGTTGCTCACAACGACAAGACGAATTAGAATACGCAGCTCGTTCGTCTGCCACACATCCCTAGCATAGAGAACACGCAACTTTCTCCCTCCGATTCATCTGTCCGATAACGTGACACACCGGGGATACTTTCCCGGATGTTTCCCCCTTCGCCGGTATCACCTCTTACTGCGTTAGGGCACACCTGACACCATTACTTGTCATGTCATGCATCGATATGCATCTGTTTGCATTGTTTTCATTGTTTCTTCCCCCTCGTCTCGCCGGTAGACTACGAGACTGACAATGCTGCTGGTGCCCCGATCGATGACGTTGTCGACGACCCCTACTTGCCAGAGAAATCATGTAAGCCCCACCTGGATCACCAGATATCGCCTATTCTTCTCTCTACTGCTTGCATTAGAGTAGTGTCGCATGTTACTGCTTTGCATTAATCCTATTATGATGCATAGCCTGTCGTTGCTACTACTATTGTTACCTTTACGTGCAATCCTAAATGCTTAGTATAGGAAGCTAGTATTCCATCAGTGGCCCTACATTCTTGTCCATCTGCTATGCTATACTATCGGGTCATGATCACTCGGGAGGTGATCACGGGTATATACTTATATACATATTATATGATACTTGTGGTGACTAAAGTCGGGTCAGCTTGTAGAGTACCCGCGAGTGATTCATGGATTGGGTCCGAAATGACGTTTGTCCTGACGGCCCTCAAAGTGAACCTTTGTGGCAGAGCGACATGGTAGGTTGATACCACCTAGGAGAGAGGTGGGCCTGTCCCTGGTCGGCGACCGAGGTTAATTCAATTAACACGCTTAACGATATCTGGGTATTTGATCTGATTCTGGCCGCTGGCCTTTACGCACTAACCAACTACACAGGAACAGTTATGGGCACTCGACGTCGTGGTATCAGCCGAAGCCTTCTTGACGTCAGCGACTAGGCGACACGCACCGGGTTGGACTGGAACGCCTGCTCTTGTATAAGGGAGGCTAGGTCTGCTCGCCGGCCGCGTTCGCAACATGCAGGTGTGCAATGGGCGATGCGCCCAGACCCCTGCGCCATAGGATTTAGACCGGTGTGCTGACCTCTCTGTTGTGCCTAGGTAGGACTGCAACATGTTGATCTTCCGAGGCCGGTCATGACCTAGGAAAGTGTGTCCGGCCAAAGGGGATCGAGCGTGTTGGAAAATGTGGTGCACCCCTTCAGGGAAGTTTATCTATTCTAATAGTCGTGTCCCTCGTTAAAAGGACGACCCGGAGTTGTACATTGACCTTATGACAACTAGAACCGGATACTTAATAAAATAAATCTTTCCAAGTGCCAGATACAAACCGGTGATCGCTCTCTCATAGGGCGACGAGGGGAGGATCACCGGGTATGATTTATGCTATGTGATGATACTTGGTGAACTTAACATCTACTCTCTTCTACATGCTGTAAGATGGAGGTGGCTAGAAGCGTAGTCTTCGATAGGACTAGCTATCCCCCTCTGATTCTGGCATTCTGAAGTTCAGTGCACATATACTACCCATTTCATTGATACCAATGCATATGTAGTGTAGCACCTTGCTTGCGAGTACTTTGGATGAGTACTCATGGTTGCTTTGCTCCCCCTTTTCCCCCTTTCTATACCTGGTTGTCGCGACCAGACATTGGAGTCCAGGAGCCAGACGCCACCGTCGACGACGACTCCTACTACTCTGGAGGTGCCTACTTCTACGTGTAGGCCGCTGACGACGACCAGGAGTAGTTTAGGAGGATCCCAGGCAGAAGGCATGTGCCTCTTTCGATATGTATCCCAGTTTGTGCTAGCCATCTTATGGAAACTTGTTTACTTATGTCTGGACTCAGATATTGTTGCTTCCGCTGACTTGTCTATGGTCGAGCTCTTCATTTCGAGCCCTCGAGGCCCTTGGCTTATAATATGATGCTTGTATGACTTATTTTATTTTTAGAGTTGTGTTGTAATATCTTCCCGTGAGTCCCTGATCTTGAACGTACACGTTTGTGTGTATGATAAGTGTACGATTGAATCGGGGGCGTCACATGGCTCCACGGCATTGACCTCACATGCCCATTGTTTAAGCTGGCGGTGAGAGGAGGGCAAGGATGCACACCCGTCAATGCATAGGGCGTCAGTGGCTTTCTGGAACTCCTGCTCGCTGGTTTCCTCTTCATCTCCATCGTCACTCTCGTCATTGCATTCCTTCTTCTCATGGCCTTTGGCGGGACTTCCCTGATACCGATGAGCCTTGCCGGGGTGACATGTCCTGCCGCCTCGGCCCTTCCCGCCAGCGCCATCTAGGTCTTTCTCCTTGTCGTGCTTCTCGTATTCAGCCATCTGCTTTTTTACGAGTTGCTGGACCTGATGGCACTCCTGAATATTATGGCCCTTGGTCCGATGCATCTTGCAGTACGACACATCAGCCTTCCCGGCCTTCTCGGCAGCCGCGGCTTCCCGGCAATCAGTGCACGTGGCAACTTCCTTGCCGGGAGGATTAGCCTTGGCCTTCTTGCCGATACCGGGAGTGCTCGGTCCATCAACAGCCAACACTATTTGGTCCTTGCGCTTCTTGTTGCGTTTCTTGTTCTTCTTCTTCTGGCTGGTGGCGTCGTCGTCCTCTGAAACAACGTCAATGCCATCTTCTTCACTGGGGAGTCGCCTCCCCTCCTCTACTCGGGCACACTTATCCACCAGAGTGTATAACTCATTCATAGTTCGTCCGCCACACATCCCTAGCATGGCGAAGATCCAACTTTCCCCCTCTGGTTCATCTCTCCGAAAACGCAAAACACCGGGGATACTTTCCCGGATGTCTCCCCCTTCGCCGGTATCACCTCTTACTGCGTTAGGGCACACCTGGCACCATTACTTGTCATGTCATGCATCGATATGCATCTGTTTGCATTGTATTCATTGTTTCTTCCCCCTCTTCTCTCCGATAGACTACGAGACTGACGGCGTTGCTGGTGCCCCGATCGACTATATTGTCGATGACCCCTAATTGCCAGAGCAACCTGGCAAGCCCCCCCTTGATCACCAGATATCGCCTATTCTTCTCTCTACTGCTTGCATTAGAGTAGCGTAGCATGTTACTGCTTTCCGTTAATCCTATTCTGATGCATAGCCTGTCCTTGCTACTACTGTTGTTACCTTTACCTACAATCCTAAATGCTTAGTATAGGATGCTAGTATTCCATCAGTGGCCCTACATTCTTGTCCACCTGCCATGCGATACCATCGGGCCGTGATCACTCGGTAGGTGATCACGGGTATATACTTATATACATATTATATGATACTTGTGGTGACTAAAGTCGGGTCGGCTTGTAGAGTACCCGTGAGTGATTCATGGATTGGGTCCGAAATGACGTTTGTCCTGACGGCCCTCTAAGTGAACCTTTGTGGCAGAGCTACATGGTAGGTTGATACCACCTAGGAGAGAGGTGGGCCTATCCCTGGTCGGCGACCGAGGTTAATTCAATTAACACGCTTAACGATATCTGGGTATTTGATCTGATTCTGGCCGCTGGCCTTTACGCATTAACCAACTACACAGGAACAGTTATGGGCACTCGACGTTGTGGTATCAGACGAAGCCTTCTTGACGTCAGTGACTAGGCGGCACGCATCGGGTTGGACTGGAACGCCTGCTCTTGTATAAGGGAGGCTAGGTCTGCTCGCCGGCCGCGTTCGCAACATGCATGTGTGCAATGGGCGATGCGCCCAGACCCCTGCGCCATAGGATTTAGACCGGTGTGCTGACCTCTCTGTTGTGCCTAGGTAGGGCTGCGACATGTTGATCTTCCGAGGCCGGTCATGACCTAGGAAAGTGTGTCCGGCCAAAGGGGATCGAGCGTGTTGGGAAATGTGGTGCACCCCTTCAGGGAAATTTATCTATTCGAATAGTCGTGTCCCTCGGTAAAAGGACGACCCGGAGTTGTACATTGACCTTATGACAACTAGAACCGGATACTTAATAAAATACACCTTTCCAAGTGCCAGATACAACCCGATGATCGCTCTCTCATAGGGCGACGAGGGGAGGATCGCCGGGTATGATTTATGCTATGTGATGATACTTGGTGAACTTAACATCTACTCTCTTCTACATGCTTGAAGATGGAGGTGGCCAGAAGCGTAGTCTTCGATAGGACTAGCTATCCCCCTCTGATTCCGGCATTCTGCAGTTCAGTGCACATATACTACCCCTTTCATTGATACCAATGCATATGTAGTGTAGCACCTTGCTTGCGAGTACTTTGGATGAGTACTCATGGTTGCTTTGCTCCCCCTTTTCCCCCCTTTCTATACCTGGTTGTCGCGACCAGACATTGGAGTCCAGGAGCCAGACGCCACCGTCGACGACGACTCCTACTACTCTGGAGGTGCCTACTTTTACGTGTAGGCCGTTGACGACGACCAGGAGTAGTTTAGGAGGATCCCAGGCAGGAGGCATGTGCCTCTTTCGATATGTATCCCAGTTTGTGCTAGCCATCTTATGGCAACTTGTTTACTTATGTCTGGACTCAGATATTGTTGCTTCCGCTGACTTGTCTATGGTTGAGCTCTTCATTTCGAGCCCTCAAGGCCCTTGGCTTATAATATGATGCTTGTATGACTTATTTTATTTTTAGAGTTGTGTTGTAATATCTTCACGTGAGTCCCTGATCTTGATCGTACACGATTGTGTGTATGATAAGTGTACGATTGAATCGGGGGCGTCACATGGCTCCACGGCATTGACCTCACATGCCCATTATTTAAGCTGGCGGTGAGAGGAGTGCAAGGATGCACACCCGTCAATGCATAGGGCGTCACTGGCTTTCTGGAACTCCTGCTCGCTGGTTTCCTCTTCATCTCCATCGTCACTCTCGTCATTGCATTCCTTCTTCTCACGGCCTTTGGCGGGACTTCCCTGATACCAATGAGCCTTGCCGGGGTGACATGTCCTGCCGCCTCGGCCCTTCCCGCCAGCGCCATCTAGGTCTTTCTCCTTGTCGTGCTTCTCGTATTTAGCCCTCTGCTTTTTTACGAGTTGCTCGACCTGATGGCACTCCTGAATATTATGGCCCTTGGTCCGATGCATCTTGCAGTACGACACATCAGCCTTCCCGGCCTTCTCGGCAGCCGCGGCTTCCCGGCAATCAGTGCACGTGGCAACTTCCTTGCCAGGAGCTTTAGCCTTGGCCTTCTTGCCGATACCGGGAGTGCTCGGTCCATCAACAGCCAACACTATTTGGTCCTTGCGCTTCTTTTTGCGTTTCTTGTTCTTCTTCTTCTGGCTGGTGGCGTCATCGTCCTCTGAATCAACGTCAATGCCATCTTCTTCACTGGGGAGTCGCCTCCCCTCCTCCACTCGGGCACACTTATCCACCAGAGTGTATAGCTCATTCATAGTTCGTCCGCCACACATCCCTAGCGTAGCGAAGATCCAACTTTCCCCCTCTGTTCATCTCTCCGAAAACGCAAAACACCGGGGATACTTTCCCGGATGTCTCCCCCTTCGCCGGTATCACCTCTTACTGCGTTAGGGCACACCTGGCACCATTACTTGTCATGTCATGCATCGATATGCATCTTTTTGCATTGTATTCATTGTTTCTTCCCCCTTTTCTCTCCGATAGACTACGAGACTGACGGCGCTGCTGGTGCCCCGATCGACTATGTTGTCGATGACCCCTACTTGCCAGAGCAACCTGGCAAGCCCCCCCTTGATCACCAGATATCGCCTATTCTTCTCTCTACTACTTGCATTAGAGTAGCGTAGCATGTTACTGCTTTCCGTTAATCCTATTCTGATGCATAGCCTGTCCTTGCTACTACTGTTGTTACCTTTACCTGCAATCCTAAATGCTTAGTATAGGATGCTAGTATTCCATCAGTGGCCCTACATTCTTGTCCACCTGCCATGCTATACTATCAGGCCGTGATCACTCGGTAGGTGATCACGGGTATATACTTATATACATATTATATGATACTTGTGGTGACTAAAGTCGGGTCGGCTTGTAGAGTACCCGCGAGTGATTCATGGATTGGGTCCGAAATGACGTTTGTCCTGACGGCCCTCTAAGTGAACCTTTGTGGCAGAGCGACATGGTAGGTTGATACCACCTAGAAGAGAAGTGGGCCTTTCCCTGGTCGGCGACCGAGGTTAATTCAATTAACACGCTTAACGATATCTGGGTATTTGATCTGATTCTGGCCGCTGGCCTTTATGCATTAACCAACTACACAGGAACAGTTATGGGCACTCGACGTCGTGGTATCATTTGAAGCCTTCTTGACGTCAGTGACTAGGCGGCACGCACCGGGTTGGACTGGAATGCCTGCTCTTGTATAAGGGAGGCTAGGTCTGCTCGCCGGCCGCGTTCGCAACATGCAGGTGTGTAATGGGCGATGCGCCCAGACACCTGCGCCATAGGATTTAGACCGGTGTGCTAAGCTCTCTGTTGTGCCTAGGTAGGGCTGCGACATGTTGATCTTCCGAGGCCGGTCATGACCTAGGAAAGTGTGTCCGGCCAAAGGGGATCGAGCGTGTTGGGAAATGTGGTGCACCCCTTCAGGGAAGTTTATCTATTCGAATAGTCGTGTCCCTCGGTAAAAGGACGACCCGGAGTTGTACATTGACCTTATGACAACTAGAACCGGATACTTAATAAAATACACCTTTCCAAGTGCCAGATACAACCCGGTGATCGCTCTCTCATAGGGCGACGAGGGGAGGATCACCGGGTATGATTTATGCTATGTGATGATACTTGGTGAACTTAACATCTACTCTCTTCTACATGCTGTAAGATGGAGGTGGCCAGAAGTGTAGTCTTCGATAGGACTAGCTATCCCCCTCTGATTCCGGCATTCTGCAGTTCAGTCCACATATACTACCCCTTTCATTGATACCAATGCATATGTAGTGTAGCACCTTGCTTGCGAGTACTTTGCATGAGTACTCATGGTTGCTTTGCTCCCCCTTTTCCCCCTTTCTATACCTGGTTGTTGCGACTAGACATTGGAGTCCAGGAGCCAGACGCCACCGTCGACGACGACTCCTACTACTCTGGAGGTGCCTACTTCTACGTGTAGGCCGCTGACGACTACCAGGAGTAGTTTAGGAGGATCCCAGGCAGGAGGCATGTGCCTCTTTCGATATGTATCCCAGTTTGTGCTAGCCATCTTATGGCAACTTGTTTACTTATGTCTGGACTCAGATATTGCTGCTTCCGCTGACTTGTCTATGGTCGAGCTCTTCATTTCGAGCCCTCGAGGCCCTTGGCTTATAATATGATGCTTGTATGACTTATTTTATTTTTAGAGTTGTGTTGTAATATCTTCCCGTGAGTCCCTGATCTTGATCGTACACGTTTGCGTGTATGATAAGTGTACGATTGAATCGGGGGCGTCACATGGCTCCACGGCATTGACCTCACATGCCCATTGTTTAAGCTGGCGGTGAGAGGAGTGCAAGGATGCACCCTCGTCAATGCATAGGGCGTCAGTGGCTTTCTTGAACTCCTGCTCGCTGGTTTCCTCTTCATCTCCATCGTCACTCTCGTCATTGCATTCCTTCTTCTCACGGCCTTTGGCGGGACTTCCCTGATACCGATGAGCCTTGCCGGGGTGACATGTCCTGCCGCCTCGGCCCTTCCCGCCAGCGCCATCTAGGTCTTTCTCCTTGTCGTGCTTCTCGTATTCAGCCCTCTGCTTTTTTACGAGTTGCTCGACCTGATGGCACTCCTGAATATTATGGCCCTTGGTCCGATGCATCTTGCAGTACGACACATCAGCCTTCCCGGCCTTCTCAGCAGCCGCGGCTTCCCGGCAATCAGTGCACGTGGCAACTTCCTTGCCGGGAGCTTTAGCCTTGGCCTTCTTGCCGATACCGGGAGTGCTCGGTCCTTCAACAGCCAACACTATTTGGTCCTTGCGCTTCTTGTTGCGTTTCTTGTTCTTCTTCTTCTGGTTGGTGGCGTCGTCGTCCTCTGAATCAACGTCAATGCCATCTTCTTCACTGGGGAGTCGCCTCCCCTCCTCCACTCGGGCACACTTATCCACCAGAGTGTATAGCTCATTCATAGTTCGTCCGCCACACATCCCTAGCATAGCGAAGATCCAACTTTCCCCCTCTGGTTCATCTCTCCGAAAACGCAAAACACCGGGGATACTTTCCCGGATGTCTCCCCCTTCGCCGGTATCACCTCTTACTGCGTTAGGGCACACCTGGCACCATTACTTGTCATGTCATGCATCGATATGCATCTGTTTGCATTGTATTCATTGTTTCTTCCCCCTCTTCTCTCCGATAGACTACGAGACTGACGGCGCTGCTAGTGCCCCGATCGACTATTTTGTCGATGACCCCTACTTGCCAGAGCAACCTGGCAAGCCCCCCCTTGATCACCAGATATCGCCTATTCTTCTCTCTACTGCTTGCATTAGAGTAGCGTAGCATGTTACTGCTTTCCGTTAATCCTATTCTGATGCATAGCCTGTCCTTGCTACTACTGTTGTTACCTTTACCTGCAATCCTAAATGCTTAGTATAGGATGCTAGTATTCCATCAGTGGCCCTACATTCTTGTCCACCTGCCATGCTATACTATCGGGCCGTGATCACTCGGTAGGTGATCACGGGTATATACTTATATACATATTATATGATACTTTTGGTGACTAAAGTCGGGTCGGCTTGTAGAGTACCCGCGAGTGATTCATGGATTGGGTCCGAAATGACGTTTGTCCTGACGGCCCTCTAAGTGAACCTTTGTGGCAGAGCGACATGGTAGGTTGATACCACCTAGGAGAGAAGTGGGCCTATCCCTGGTCGGCGACCGAGGTTAATTCAATTAACACGCTTAACGATATATGGGTATTTGATCTGATTCTGGCCGCTGGCCTTTACGCATTAACCAACTACACAGGAACAGTTATGGGCACTCGACGTCGTGGTATCAGTCGAAGCCTTCTTGACGTCAGTGACTAGGCGGCACGCACCGGGTTGGACTGGAACGCCTGCTCTTGTATAAGGGAGGCTAGGTCTGCTCGCCGGCCGCGTTCGCAACATGCAGGTGTGCAATGGGCGATGCGCCCAGACCCCTGCGCCATAGGATTTAGACCGGTGTGCTGACCTCTCTGTTGTGCCTAGGTAGGGCTGCGACATGTTGATCTTCCGAGGCCGGTCATGACCTAGGAAAGTGTGTCTGGCCAAAGGGGATCGAGCGTGTTGGGAAATGTGGTGCACCCCTTCAGGGAAGTTTATCTAGTCGAATAGTCGTGTCCCTTGGTAAAAGGACGACCCGGAGTTGTACATTGACCTTATGACAACTAGAACCGGATACTTAATAAAATACACCTTTCCAAGTGCCAAATACAACCCGGTGATCGCTCTCTCATAGGGCGACGAGGGGAGGATCACCGGGTATGATTTATGCTATGTGATGATACTTGGTGAACATAACATCTACTCTCTTCTACATGCTGTAAGATGGAGGTGTCCAGAAGTGTAGTCTTCGATAGGACTAGCTATCCCCCTCTGATTCCGGCATTCTGCAGTTCAGTGCACATATACTACCCCTTTCATTGATACCAATGCATATGTAGTGTAGCACCTTGCTTGCGAGTACTTTGGATGAGTACTCATGGTTGCTTTGCTCCCCCTTTTCCCCCTTTCTATACCTGGTTGTCGCGACCAGACATTGGAGTCCAGGAGCCAGACGCCACCGTCGACGACGACTCCTACTACTCTGGAGGTGCCTACTTCTACGTGCAGGCCGCTGACGACAACCAGGAGTAGATTAGGAGGATCCCAGGTAGGAGGCATGTGTCTCTTTCGATATGTATCCCAGTTTGTGCTAGCCATCTTATGGCAACTTGTTTACTTTTGTCTGGACTCAGATATTGTTGCTTCCGCTGACTTGTCTATGGTCGAGCTCTTCATTTCGAGCCCTCGAGGCCCTTGGCATATAATATGATGCTTGTATGACTTATTTTATTTTTAGAGTTGTGTTGTAATATCTTCCCGTGAGTCCCTACTCTTGATCATACACGTTTTTGTGTATGATAAGGGTACGATTGAATCGGGGGCGTCACATGGCTCCACGGCATTGACCTCGCGTGCCCATTGTTTAAGGTGGCGGTGAGAGGAGTGCAAGGATGCACCCCCGTCAATGCATAGGGCGTCAGTGGCTTTCTAGAACTCCTGCTCGCTGGTTTCCTCTTCATCCCCATCGTCACTCTCGTCATTGCATTCCTTCTTCTCACGGCCTTTGGCGGGACTTCCCTGATACCGATGAGCCTTGCCGGGGTGACATGTCCTGCCGCCTCGGCCCTTCCCGCCAGCGCCATCTAGGTCTTTCTCCTTGTCGTGCTTCTCGTATTCAGCCCTCTGCTTTTTTACGAGTTGCTCGACCTGATGGCACTCCTGAATATTATGGCCCTTGGTCCGATGCATCTTGCAGTACGACACATCAGCCTTCCCGGCCTTCTCGGCATCCGCGGCTTCCCGGCAATCAGTGCACGTGGCAACTTCCTTGCCGGGAGCTTCGGCCTTGGCCTTCTTGCCGGTTCCGGTAGTGCTCGGTCCTTCAGCAGCCAACATTGTTTCATCCTTGCGCTTCTTGTTGCATTTCTTGTTCTTCTTCTTCTGGTTGGTGGCGTCGTCGTCGTCCTCTGAATCAACGTCAATGCCATCTTCTTCACTGGGGAGTCGCCTCCCCTCGTCCACTCGGGCACACTTATCCACCAGAGTGTATAGCTCATTCATAGTTCGTCCGCCACACATCCCTAGCATAGCGAAGATCCAACTTTCCTCCTTTGGATCATCTCTCTGAAAACGCAAAACACCGGGGATACTTTCCCGGATGTCTCCCCCTTCGCCGGTATCACCTCTTACTGCTTAGTATAAGATGCTAGTATTCCATCAGTGGCCCTACATTCTTGTCCACCTGCCATGCTATACTATCGGGCCGTGATCACTCAGTAGGTGATCATGGGTATATACTTATATACATATTATATGATACTTGTGGTGACTAAAGTCGGGTCGGCTTGTAGAGTACCCGCGAGTGATTCATGGATTGGGTCCGAAATGACGTTTGTCCTGATGGCCCTCTAAGTGAACCTTTGTGGCAGAGCGACATGGTAGGTTGATACCACCTAGGAGAGAAGTGGGCCTATCCCTGGTCGGCGACCGAGGTTAATTCAATTAACACGCTTAACGATATCTGGGTATTTGATCTGATTCTGGCCGCTGGCCTTTACGCATTAACCAACTACACAGGAACAGTTATGGGCACTCGACGTCGTGGTATCAGTCGAAGCCTTCTTGACGTCAGTGACTAGGCGGCACGCACCGGGTTGGACTGGAATGCCTGCTCTTGTATAAGGGAGGCTAGGTCTGCTCGCCGGCCGCGTTCGCAACATGCAGGTGTGCAATGGGCGATGCGCCCAGACCCCTGCGCCATAGGATTTAGACCGGTGTGCTAACCTCTCTGTTGTGCCTAGGTAGGGCTGCGACATGTTGATCTTCCGAGGCCGGTCATGTCCTAGGAAAGTGTGTCCGGCCAAAGGGGATCGAGCGTGTTGGGAAATGTGGTGCACCCCTTCAGGGAAGTTTATCTATTCGAATAGTCGTGTCCCTCGGTGAAAGGACGACCCGGAGTTGTACATTGACCTTATGACAACTAGAACCGGATACTTAATAAAATACACCTTTCCAAGTGCCAGATACAACCCGGTGATCGCTCTCTCATAGGGCGACGAGGGGAGGATCACCGGGTATGATTTATGCTATGTGATGATACTTGGTGTACTTAACATCTACTCTCTTCTACATGCTGTAAGATGGAGGTGTCCAGAAGCGTAGTCTTTGATAGGACTAGCTATCCCCCTCTGATTCCGGCATTCTGCAGTTCAGTGCACATATACTACCCTTTCATTGATACCAATGCATATGTAGTGTAGCACCTTGCTTGTGAGTACTTTGATATGTATCACAGTCTGTGCTAGCCTTCTTATGGCAACTTGTTTACTTATGTCTGGACTCAGATATTGTTGCTTCCGCTGACTCGTCTATGGTCGATCTCTTCATTTTGAGCCCTCGAGGCACTTGGATTGTAATATGATTCTTGTATGACTTATTTTATTTGTACAGTTGTGCTATATATCTTCCCATGAGTCCCTGATCTTGATCGTATACGTTTGCGTGTATGATTAGTGTACGATTGAATCGGGGGCGTCACATGGCTCCACGACATTGACCTCACGTGCGCATTGTTTAAGGTGGCGGTGAGAGGAGTGCAAGGATGCACCCCCATCAATGCATAGGGCCTCAGTGGCTTTCTGGAACTCCTGCTCGCTGGTTTCCTCTTCATCTCCATCATCACTCTCGTCATTGCATTCCTTCTTCTCACGGCCTTTGGCGGGTTTTCCCTGATACTGAGGAGCCTTGCCGGGGCGACATGTCCTGCCGCCTCGGCCCTTCCTGCCAACGCCATCTTGGTCTTTCTCCTTGTCATTCTTCTCGTATTCAGCCCTCTGCTTTTTGACGAGTTGCTCGACCTGATGGCACTCCTGAATATCATGGCCCTTGGTCTGATGCATCTTGCAGTACGGCACGTCAGCCTTCCCGGCCTTCTCAGCAGCCGTGGCTTCCCGACAATCTGTGCACGTGGCAACTTCCTTGCCGGGAGCTTCGGCCTTGGCCTTCTTGCCGGTACCGGTAGTGCTCGGTCCTTCAGCAGCCAACATTTTTTCTTCCTTGCGCTTCTTGTTGCGTTTCTTGTTCTTCTTCTTCTGGTTGGTGGCGTCGTCGTCGTCCTCTGAATCAACATCAATGCCATCTTCTTCACTGGGGAGTCGCCTCCCCTCCTCCACTCGGGCACACTTATCCACCAGAGTGTATAGCTCATTCATAGTTCGTCCGCCACACATCCCTAGCATAGCGAAGATCCAACTTTCCTCCTCTGGTTCATCTCTCCGAAAACGCAAAACACCGGGGATACTTTCCCGATTGTCTCCCCCTTCGCCGGTATCACCTCTTACTGCGTTAGGGCACACCTGGCACCATTACTTGTCATGTCATGCATCGATATGCATCTGTTTGCATTGTATTCATTGTTTCTTCCCCCTCTTCTCTCCGATAGACTACGAGACTGATGGCGTTGCTGGTGCCCCGATCGACTATGTTGTCGATGACCCCTACTTGCCAGAGCAACCTGGCAAGCCCCCCCTTGATCACCAGATATCGCCTATTCTTCTCTCTACTGCTTGCATTAGAGTAGCGTAGCATGTTACTGCTTTCCGTTAATCCTATTCTGATGCATAGCCTGTCCTTACTACTACTGTTGTTACCTTTACCTGCAATCCTAAATGCTTATTATAGGATGCTAGTATTCCATCAGTGGCCCTACATTCTTGTCCGCCTGCCATGCTATACTATCGCGCCGTGATCACTCGGGAGGTGATCACAGGTATATACTTATATACATATTATATGATACTTGTGGTGACTAAAGTTGGGTCGGCTCCTAGAGTACCCGTGAGTGACTCACGGATTGGGTCCGAAAGGATGTTTGTCCTCACGGCCCTTTGAGTGAACCTTTGTGGAGGAGCGACATGGTAGGTTGATACCACCTAGGAGAGAGGTGGGCCTGGCCCTGGTCGGCGACCGAGGTTAATTCAATTAACACGCTTAACGATATCTGGGTATTTGATCTGATTCTGGCCGCTGGCCTTTACGCATTAACCAACTACACAGGAACAGTTATGGGCACTCGACACAGGTACCGGTAGTGCTCGGTCCTTCAGCAGCCAACATTGTTTCGTCCTTGCGCTTCTTGTTGCGTTTCTTGTTCTTCTTCTTCTGGTTGGTGGCGTCGTCGTCGTCCTCTGAATCAACGTCAATGCCATCTTCTTCACTGGGGAGTCACCTCCCCTCCTCCACTCGCATTAACCAACTACACAGGTACCGGTAGTGCTCGGTCCTTCAGCGGCCAACATTGTTTCGTCCTTGCGCTTCTTGTTGCATTTTTTGTTCTTCTTCTTCTGGTTGGTGGAGTCGTCATCGTCCTCTGAATCAACGTCAATGCCATCTTCTTCACTGGGGAGTCGCCTCCCCTCCTCCACTCGGGCACACTTATCCACCAGAGTGTATAGCTCATTCATAGTTCGTCCGCCACACATCCCTAGCTTAGCGAAGATCCAACTTTCCTCCTCTGGTTCATCTCTCCGAAAACGCAAAACACCGGGGATACTTTCCCGGATGTCTCCCCCTTCGCCGGTATCACCTCTTATGGGCACTCGACGTCGTGGTATCAGCCGAAGCCTTCTTGACATCAACGACTAGGCGGCACGCGCCGGGTTGGATTGGAATGCCTGCTCTTGTATAAGGGAGGCTAGGTCTGCTCGCCGGCCGCGTTCGCAACATGCAGGTGTGCAATGGGCGATGGGCCCAGACCCCTGCGCCATAGGATTTAGACCGGTGTGCTGACCTCTCTGTTGTGCCTAGGTAGGGCTGCGTGATACGTCTCCGTCGTATCTACTTTTCGAGACACTTTTTCCCTTGTTTTGGACTCTAAATTGTATGATTTGAATGGAACTAACCCGGACTGACGCTGTTTTTAGCAGAATTGCCATGGTGTTGTTTTATGTGTAGAAAAAAAATATTCTCGGAATGACCTGAAACTCCACGGAACATCTTAGAAAAAATAATAAAAAATCCTCGCCAAAGATGAAGACCAGGGGGCCCACACCCTTCTCACGAGGGTGGGGGGCGCCCCCCCTAGGGCGCGCCCCTACCTCGTGGCCCCCCTAGATGCCCTCCGACGCCAACTCCAACTATATATATTTGCTTTCGGAGAGAAAAAAACAGAGAGAAGAAATCATCGCGTTTTACGATACGGAGCCACTGCCAAGCCCTAAAACCTCTCGGGAGGGCTGATCTGGAGTCCGTTCGGGGCTCCAGAGAGGGGGATTCATCACCGTCGTCATCATCAACCATCCTCCATCACCAATTTCATGATGCTCACCGCCGTGCGTGAGTAATTCCATCATGGGCTTGCTGGACGGTGATGGGTTGGATGAGATTTATCATGTAATCGAGTTTGTTTTGTTAGGGTTTGATCCCTAGTATCCTCTATGTTCTGAGATTGATGTCGCTATGACTTTGCTATGCTTAATGCTTGTCACTAGGGCTCGAGTGCCATGATTTCAGATCTGAACCTATTATGTTTTCATGAATATATGTGAGTTCTTGATCCTATCTTGCAAGTCTATAGTCACCTACTATGTGTTATGATCCGGCAACCCCGAAGTGACAATAATCGGGACCACTCCCGGTGATGACCATAGTTTGAGGAGTTCATGTATTCAGTATGTGCTAATGCTTTGTTCCGGTTCTCTATTAAAAGGAGGCCTTTATATCCCTTAGTTTCCTATAGGACCCCGCTGCCACGGGAGGGTAGGGCAAAAGATGTCATGCAAGTTCTTTTCCATAAGCACGTATGACCATATATGGAATACATGCCTACATTACATTGATGAATTGGAGCTAGTTCCGTGTCACCCTATGTTATGAATTTTACATGATGAACCGCATCAGGCATAATTATCCATCACTGATCCGGTGCCTACGAGTTTTCCATATACTGGTTCACGCTTATTTACTTTCCCGCTGCTACTGTTACAACCACTACAAAATACCAAAAACATTACTTTTGCTGTCTATACTTTTGTTGCCGCTACCACCACTATCATATTACTTTGCTACTAAACACTTTGCTGCAGATACTAAGTTTCCAGGTGTGGTTGAATTGACAACTCAGCTGCTAATACTTGAGAATATTCTTTGGCTCCCCTTGTGTCGAATCAATAAATTTGGGTTGAATACTCTACCCTCGAAAGCTGTTGCGATCCCCTATACTTGTGGGTTATCACTGCGACGTGTTGATCTTCCGAGGCCGGTCATGACCTAGGAAAGTGTGTCCGGCTAAAGGGGATTGAGCGTGTTGGGAAATGTGGTGCACCCCTGCAGGGAAGTTTATCTATTTGAATAGTCGTGTCCCTCGGCAAAAGGACGACCGGAGTTGTACATTGACCTTATGACAACTAGAACCAGATACTTAATAAAATACACCTTTCCAAGTGCCAGATACAACCCGGTGATCGCTCTCTCACAGGGTGGCGAGGGGAGGATCACCGGGTATGATTTATGCTATGCGATGATACTTGGTGAACTTACCATCTACAATCTTCTGCATGCTGCAAGATGGAGGCGGCCAGAAGCGTAGTCTTCGATAGGACTAGCTATCACCCTCTTATTCCGGCATTCTGCAGTTCAGTGCACATATACTACCCCTTTCATTGATACTAATGCATATCTAGTGTAGCTCCTTGCTTGCGAGTACTTTGGATGAGTACTCACGTTGCTTTGCTCCCCCTTTTTCCCCTTTATATACCTAGTTATTGCGACCAGACATTTGAGTCTAGGTGCCAGACGCCACCGTCGACGACGACTCCTACTACTCTGGAGGTGCCTACTTCTACGTGTAGGCCGCTGACGACGACCAGGAGTAGTTTAGGAGGATCCCAGGCAGGAGGCATGTGCCTCTTTTGATATGTATCCCACTTTGTGCTAGCCATCTTATGGCAACTTGTTTACTTATGTCTGGACTCAGATATTGTTGCTTCTGCTGACTCGTCTATGGTCGAGCTCTTCATTTCGAGCCCTTGAGGCCCTTGGCTTGTAATATGATGCTTGTATGACTTATTTTATTTGTAGAGTTGTGTTGTAATATCTTCCCGTGAGTCCCTGATCTTGATTGTACACGTTTGCGTGTATGATTAGTGTACGATTGAATCGGGGGCGTCACATGGCTCCATGGCATTGACCTCACGTGCCCATTGTTTAAGCTGGCGGTGAGAGGAGTGCAAGGATGCACCCCCATCAATGCATAAGGCGTCAGTGGCTTTCTGGAACTCCTGCCAGCTGGTTTTCTCTTCATCTCCATCATCACTCTCGTCATTGCATTCCTTCTTCTCACGGCCTTTGGCGGGTTTTCCCTGATACCGAGGAGCCTTGCCGAGGCGACATGTTCTGCCGCCTCGGCCCTTCCCGCCAGCGCCATCTTGGTCTTTCTCCTTTTCGTGCTTCTCGTATTCAGCCCTCTGCTTTTTGACGAGTTGCTTGACCTGATGGCACTCCTGAATATCATGGCACTTGGTCTAATGCATCTTGTAGTACGAGACGTCAGCCTTCCCGGCCTTCTCGGCAGCCGGGCTTCCCGACAATCAGTGCACGTGGCAACTTCCTTGCCGGGAGCTTCGGCCTTGGCCTTCTTGCCGGTACCGGGAGTGCTCAGACCTTCAACAGCCAACACTATTTCGTCATTGCGCTTCTTGTTGCGTTTCTTGTTCTTCTTCTTCTGGCTGGTGGCGTCGTCGTCGTCCTCTGAATCAACGTCAATGCCATCTTCTTCACTGGGGAGTCGCCTCCCCTCCTCCACTCAGGCACACTTAGCCACCAGAGTGTACAGCTCATTCACAGTTCGTCCGCCACACATCCCTAGCATAGCGAACATGCAACTTTCCCCCTCTGGTTCATCTCTCCGAAAACGTGAAACACCGGGGATGCTTTCCCGGATGTTTCCCCCTTCGTCGGTATCACCTCTTACTGCGTTAGGGCACACCTGGCACCATTACTTGTCATGTCATGCATCGATATGCATCTGTTTGCATTGTATTCATTGTTTCATCCCCCTCTTCTCTCCGATAGACTACGAGACTGACGCCGCTGCTGGTGTCCCGATCGACTACGTTGTCGATGACCCCTACTTGCCAGAGTAACCTGGAAAGCCCCCCCTTGATCACCAGATATCGCCTATTCTTCTCTCTACTGCTTGGATTAGAGTAGTGTAGCATGTTACTGCTTTCCGTTAATCCTATTCTAATGCATAGCCTGTCCTTGCTACTACTATTGTTACCTTTACCTGCAATCCTAAATGCTTATTATAGGATGCTAGTATTCCATCAGTGGCCCTACATTCTTGTACGCCTGCCATGCTATACTATCGGGCCGTGATCACTTGGGAGGTGATCACAGGTATATACTTATATACATATTATATGATACTTGTGGTGACTGAAGTCGGGTAGGCTCGTAGAGTACCCGTGAGTGATTCACGGATTGGGTCCGAAAGGACATTGGTCCTGACGGCCCTCTGAGTGAACCTTTGTGGAGGAGCGACATGGTAGGTTGATACCACCTAGGAGAGAGGTGGGTCTGGCCCTAGTCAGTGACCGAGGTTAATTCAATTAACACACTTAACGAGATCTGGGTATTTGATCTGAGTCTGGCCACTGGCCTTTACGCACTAACCAACTACACGGGAACAGTTTTGGGCACTCGATGTCGTGGTATCAGCCGAAGCCTTCTTGACGTCAGCGAGTAGGCGGCACGTGCCGGGTTCGACTGGAACGCCTGCTCTTGTATAAGGGAGGCTAGGTCTGCTCGCCGGCCGCGTTTGCAACATGCAGGTGTGCAATGGGCGATGGGCCCAGACCCCTGCGCCATAGGATTTAGACCGGTGTGATGACCTCTCTGTTGTGCCTAGGGAGGGCTGCGACGTGTTGATCTTTCGAGGCCGGGCATGAACTAGGAAATTGTGTCCGGCCAAAGGGGATCGAGCGTGTTGGGAAATGTGGTGCACCCCTACAGGGAAGTTTATCTATTCGAATAGTCGTGTCCCTCGGTAAAAGGACGACCCGGAGTTGTACATTGACCTTATGACAACTAGAACCGGATACTTAATAAAATACACCTTTACAAGTGCCAGATACAACCCGGTGATCGCTCTCTCACAGGGCGACGAGGGGAGGATCACCGGGTATGATTTATGCTATGCGATGATACTTGGTGAACTTACCATCTACTCTCTTCTACATGCTACAAGATGGAGGTGGCCAAAAGTGTAGTCTTCGATAGGACTAGCTATCCCCCTCTTATTCCAGCATTCTGCAGTTCAGTGCACATATACTACCCCTTTCATTGATACAAATGCATATCTAGTGTAGCTCCTTGCTTGCGAGTACTTTGGATGAATACTCACGGTTGCTTTGCTCCCCCTTTTTCCCCTTTCTATACCTAGTTGTTGCGACCAGACATTGGAGTCCAGGAGCCGGACGCCACCGTCGACGATGACCCCTACTACTCTGGAGGTGCCTACTTCTTCGTGTAGGCCGCTGACGACGACGAGGAGTAGTTTAGGAGGATCCCAGGCAGGAGGAATGTGCCTCTTTCGATATGTATCCTAGTTTATGCTAGCCATCTTATGGAAACTTGTTTACTTATGTCTGGACTCAGGTATTGTTGCTTCTGCTAACTCGTCTATGGTCGAGCTCTTCATTTCGAGCCCTCGAGGCCCTTGGCTTGTAATATGATGCTTGTAAGACTCATTTTATTTGTAGAGTTGTGTTGTAATATCTTCTCGTGAGTCCCTGATCTTGATTGTACATGTTTGCGTGTATGATTAGTGTACGATTGAATCGGGGGCGTCACATGGCTCCACGGCATTGACCTCACGTGCCCATTGTTTAAGCTGGTGGTGAGAGGAGTGCAAGGATGCACCCCCATCAATGCATAGGGCGTCAGTGGCTTTCTGGAACTCTTGCTCACTGGTTTCCTCTTCATCTCCATCATCACTCTCTTCATTGCATTCCTTCTTCTCACGGCCTTTGGTGGGTTTTCCCTGATACTGAGGAGCCTTGCCGGGGCGACATGTCCTGCCGCCTCGGCCCTTCCCGCCAGCGCCATCTTGGTCTTTCTCCTTGTTGTGCTTCTTGTATTCAGCCCTCTCCTTTTTGACGAGTTGCTCGACCTGATGGCACTCCTGAATATCATGGCCCTTGGTCCGATGCATCTTGCAGTACGGCACGTTAGCCTTCCTGGCCTTCTCGGCATCCACGGCTTCCCGGTAATCTGTGCACGTGGAAACTTCCTTGCCCGGAGCTTCTGCCTTGGCCTTCTTGCCGTTACCGGGAGTGCTCGGTCCTTCAACAGCCAACACTGTTTGGTCCTTGCGCTTCTTGTTGCGTTTCTTGTTCTTCTTATTCTGGCTGGTGGCGTCGTCATCGTCCTCTGAATCAACGTCAATGCCATCTTCATCACTTGGGAGTCGCCTCCCCTCCTCCAGTCGGGCATGCTTATCCACCAGAGTGTACAGCTCATTCACAGTTCGTCCGCCACACATCCCTAGCATAGCGAACATGCAACTTTCCCCCTCCGGTTCATCTGTCCGAAAACGCGAAACACCGGGGATACTTTCTTGGATGTTTCCCCCTTCGCCGGTATCACCTCTTACTGCGTTAGGGCACACCTGGCACCATTACTTGTCATGTCATGCATCGATATGCATCTGTTTGCATTGTATTCATTGTTTCTTCCCCCTCTTCTCTCCTATAGACTACGAGACTGACGCCGCTGCTGGTGCCCCGATCGACTACGTTGTCGACGACCCCTACTTGCCCGAGCAACCTGGCAAGCCCCCCCTTGATCACCAGCTATCGCCGATTCTTCTCTCTACTTCTTGCATTAGAGTAGCGTAGCATGTTACTTCTTTCAGTTAATCCTATTCTGATGCATAGCCTGTCCTTGCTACTACTGTTGTTACCTTGACCTACAATCCTAAATGCTTAGTATAGGATGCTAGTATTCCATCAGTGGCCCTACATTCTTGTCCACCTGCCATGCTATACTATCGGGCCGTGATCACTTGGGAGGTGCTCACAGGTATATACTTATATACATATTATATGATACTTGTGGTGACTAAAGTCAGGTCGACTCATAGAGTACTGGTGAGTGTTTCACGGATTGGGTCCGAAAGGACGTTTGTCCTGACGGCCCTCTGAGTGAACCTTTGTGGAGGAGCGACATGGTAGGTTGATACCACCTAGGACTGGAACGCCTGCTCTTGTATAAGGGAGGCTAGCTCTGCTCGACGGCTGCGTTCGCAACGTGCAGGTGTGCAATGGGTGATGGGCCCAGACCCCTGCGCCATAGGATTTAGACCGGCGTGCCGACCTCTCTGTTGTGCGTAGGTAGGGCTGCGACGTGTTGATCTGCCGGGCATGACCTAGGAAAGTGTGTCCGGCCAAAGGGGATCGAGCGTGTTGGGAAATGTGGTGCACCCCTGCAGGGAAGTTTATCTATTCGAATAGCTGTCCCTTGGTAAAAGGACGACCTGGAGTTGTACCGTCACCTTATGACAACTGGAACCGGATACTTAATAAAATACACCCTTCCAAGTGCTAGATACAACCCGGTGATCGCTCTCTCACAGGGCGAAGAGGGGGGGATCACCGGGTAGGATTTATGCTATGCGACAATACTTGGTGAACTTACCATCTACTCTCTTCTACATGCTGCAAGATGGAGGCGGCCAGAAGAGTAGTCTTCGATAGGACTAGCTATCGCCCTCTTATTCGGGCATTCTGTAGTTCAGTGCATATATACTAGCCCTTTAATTGATACCAATGCATATCTAGTGTAGCTCCTTGCTTGCGAGTACTTTGGATGAGTACTCATGGTTGCTTTGCTCCCCCTTTTCCCCCTTTCTTTACCCGGTTGTTGCGACCAGACAATGGAGTCCAGGAGCCAGAAGCCACCGTCGATGACGACTCCTACTACTCTGGAGGTGCCTACTTCTACGTGCAGGCCGCTGACGACAACCAGGAGTAGATTAGGAGGATCCCAGGTAGGAGGCATGTGTCTCTTTCGATATGTATCCCAGTTTGTGCTAGCCATCTTATGGCAACTTGTTACTTATGTTTGTACTCAGATATTGTTGCTTCCGCTGACTCGTCTATGGTCGAGCTCTTGTATTCGAGCCCTCAATGACATTGGCTTGTAATATGATGCTTGTATGACTTATTTTATTTGTAGAGTTGTGTTGTGATATCTTCCCATGAGTCCCTGATCTTGATCGTACACGTTTGCATCTATGATTAGTGTATGATTGAATCGGGGGCGTCACATGGCTCCACAGCATTGACCTCACATGCCCGTTCTTTAAGCTGGCAGTGAGAGGAGTGCCAGGATGCACCCCCGTCGATGCATAGGGCATCAGTGGCTTTCTGGAACTCTTGCTCGCTAGTTTCCTTTTCATCTCCATCATCACTCTTATCATTGCATTCCTTCTTCTCACAGCCTTTGGCGGGTTTTCCCTAATACCGAGGAGCCTTGCCGAGGCGACATGTCCTACCTCCTCGGCCCTTCCCGCCAGCGCCATCTTGGTCTTTCTCCTTGTCGTGCTTCTCATATTCAGCCCTCTGCTTTTTGACGAGTTGCTCGACCTGATGGCAGTCCTGACGATCATGGTCCTTGGTCCGATGCATCCTGCAGTACGGCACGTCAGCCTTCCCGGCCTTCTCGGCAGCCACGGCTTCCCAGAAATCAGTGCACGTGGCAACTTCCTTGCCAGGAGCTTTGGTCTTGGCCTTCTTGCCGGTACCGGGAGTTCTCGGTCCTTCAACAGCCAACACTGTTTGGTCCTTGCGCTTCTTGTTGCGTTTCTTGTTCTTCTTCTTCTGGCGGGTGGCGTCGTCGTCGTCCTCTGAACCAACATCGATGCCATCTTCTTCACCGGGGAGTCGCCTCCCCTCCTCCACTCGGGCACACTTATCCACCAGAGTGTATAGCTCATTCACAGTCTTGGGCAACCGGACGTTCATTTTAGAACATATCCTATTGTTGCGCACGTTTGACTGGAACGCATCAATCACAACTGCTGGGTGGATGTCTGGAATATTCTTGTGTACCTGGTTCAACCTCTGCATGTACTTACACAAACTTTCTCCTTCCTTCTGTGGGAGGAGCTGCAAGTCACTAGGCCGCCCTGGTTCTTAATGGCCACCCGTGAAGGTGCCAACAAACTCATGGCACAGATCAGCCCAGGTCGAGATGGAGTTCTCTGGCAAGTGCATTAGCCACGACCTAATATTTGGCTTGAGTGCCAAAGGAAAGTAGTTGGCGAATACCTTCTCGTCTCTCCCCCCGGTAGCTTGAACAACGACGGTGTAGATGCTCAAGAACTTTTCCTGGTTTAATCTTCCATCGTACTTTTCTCGTATTTCTGGCTTGAACATGTGAGCAGATGGCCAACAGACTTGCCGTAGCTCGCGACTGAAGGCGGGGCACCGAACCTCGAAAGTCAGGTACCCGCCTTCACCGGGCATGGGCTCGTCGACGACAATGTCATTGCGCCTATCAGACTGGCGGTGGGTGTCGCAGCGTCTTTCGATGGTGACGCAAGCGTCTTCCCTCCGCATGTCTTCCAAGACTTGTCACTAGTCTCGACATGCTCGAGGGTCGGACGAAGCAATTTATACATTGTCGGGTTCTTGGTCGCGTGGCTCTAGCCGCGGCCCCTGTGCTAGCTACCGCGGAGGGGATTGCACCGTGGGGGTGGCCCCTTCGGTACGGCTAGTGGCTTGGGCTGTTTTCGCCGCCTGTGGAGGCCGTGACGGGCCTGCTCGCTGTGATCCTCCCGCCCCCGTGAGACCAATCAAACTCTGAATGGTGGCTCTCCACTCATCCATTTGATCAGCTACTGGCAGGAATCTCAACAAGAGTTGGGCCCGTGCCATGGCCTCAGAAGCGGTGCTAGGCATAGACGATTACCCGGATCGTGGTGTCGCCTGGCTTCTAACGGTGCCAGTAGTGGCAACGTCGTGCTCTCGTTGTCGTGAGCCGGTCGCCAGCATGGCGTGGTGAAGAGGTAGATGCGCTTGGAGGTCGGCAGCTCCGTTTGGCTCATCAGCTTGGCCAGCTTGCCCCGGGGATGGCGCATGTCCTGTAGCCGCACCCGCAGCGGGGGCGGCTGGAGGATTGCGGTCCGCCCCAGAGCGAGCGCCATCGTTGTGGCTACGCTCTTCAGTGGGGCGGAGAGGAGGAGATGGAGTTATGTCCCCACCTGCACCTTGTGGAGCGCGACTGCTGGGATGATGTTGGCGTTGTCCTTCTCCGGGCCTCCTGCTCCCGCTTCGGTCGCAGGGGGAGTGGTGATGGCGATGATGTCGCCTGCACCGTCCACGTCCCCCGCAGCGTCCATGTCCCCCTGTACCCCCGTAGCCGCCACGACATCGGCGGCCACATGCGAGGGGGGCTTCGAGGTGGATGGGTGAGCTGCAACATCGGGTTTCTTCTTGGGCGCCATGGATGATGAAGCCATTCATGCAGAGAATGATGATGAAGATGACGCGCTACTTACACTCTTGGGTTCGCGCAAGCGCATGCCCCTACCTGGCGTGCAAAAGATATCATGGGAAAACACGACCACCTATCGGACCATCGGCCCTTTGTGCTTCGGCAGCGGGAAGAGCACATTGCACAAAGAGTGGAGGGTCTAGAGCAGCACGACAGCAATCACACGGGCAGTCTTTACCCAGGTTCGGGCTGCCACGAGGCATAAAACCCTACTCCTACTTTGGTGGATTGATGAGAGGGTCGTGGTGGAGACGCGTCGCTCGAGCCTGACAAGGTTGCCTTGGGGCGAGAGCAGTCACGCGTGTATGAGTGTACAAGAGTCCCAATCCTTTCTAAGGTTGCCTCGGCCCTCCTTTTATAGATCAAGGGGTCACCACAATGGCAAATCAGTCATTGCATACTGATTAGATAGCAAACAGTGCTATCATACCTAAATCTGTAGATAGGACAAGGTGCATTAAATGCACTGCTTAGTGTCACATCATGGAGGAGCCGGGCAAGCCTTGCTGTGCCATTTCACCACCTTCTCGCCTTCCTGTGTGACACATCTCTGGACATGTGTCATTTGGAGGTCATTTCCTTAGGAAATGGCTGCCACGTGCCAAATATCAGCCACTTAGTCACTTGGGGGCTAGACACTGCACCGATCGGTGCCTTCCGTTGCTGTGAGGTAGAGCGGTGGAGCCTTGGCGGGGTAATCCACCCTTGGCGTCCCCGGCAAGCCTGCCAGGGTGGTCTTGAGACTTGTCTTTGGGGCAACCTCGACCTCGCCAGGATCGCATGCCCGGCAAGGGAGGTTTTTTCCTTAGCGATATCTTCCTCCTTTGGTTGGTCTTGGTCTTCTTGATCCGCCCTTTGGTTTCTCAAAGGGCTATCTCTTCTGCTGAGCCTTGTCTTGAGTGTTTCTAACTTGCTCTTGAGCATGTGTACAGTCTGGGAAACACACCTGGGGTTTGTTGCACCAACAATTTGCTTCTTGGGTGAACCATTCTGTTGTTTGAAGAGTTTTTTATTTGAGTCAATTGACTCGTCAGTATCAACCGGAATTGGTGAAAGAAAACTAGATAGAGTTTCATGTTTGAGGGTTTTACTCTTTGTTCGAATCCAAGTCGTACGAGGATACTGTTCGGGAGTCCAATAGGATCCATCCACATTGAGTTTCTTTTCGAAACTTAATCCTTCCTTCTGATGGTTCCTGTGTAGTATGCGCTTCTTGAGCACATCACATAAGGTTTGATGCACTTGTAGGATCCTTAGCATTCTTGTCTCAAGTAAGCCCTCTAACCTGCAATTTTCTTTAGTAATAGTAGCAATATCCTCGGAAGAGGAGTTAGTGGAACGGACTTTAGTAGTAGCAGTATTCTCTATGATAGCATTAGAAGTTTCAGCATGAGAATCCGCATTGCTACGTTCTAGGCAAGTTAAGCATGGGGGTACAAAACCATCGGGAAGTTGAACAGATTGCTCGGCGAAGAGAGAAGCTTTCTCTAAAGCCAGCTTGTCATTGGACTATTTTAGTTCCCTGAGTTCTTGATTCCTATTAAGGAGTTCATTTGATAAACTCTCATAGTTAACCGCAAGTGAATCATATCGATTGGTAAGATCTTCAATAGTGGATGAAAAAGCATCTTGCTCTTCGATCAACTTCTGATTCTTCTCCATCTCTTCGACCAGTAATCCTTCAGTTTTCCTGGGATTTCTCTCAAGTATTTCAAGTTCATCATGTTGAGATTTAGCGATTTTGACCAGCTTGGCATAAGATATGTATTCAGGAGAATATTCGTTCATGGATATTTGGTGTTTTGTGGATACCTTATCCTTAGAAGATTTTTCCATGAGACAGAAGGCAACTAGTTCATCATCGCTTGAATCATTGTAACATGAAGCATCATTATCAGTATCTGATTCGCTGGTATTCTTCAATAATTCAATGGCAACATATGCATTGCTTCTCCCAATCTTTTTGTAGAATTCTTCATCACCCGATTCAGTGTCAGTGGCTTCTTCTTCATAGTCCATTATCAGATCAGCACACACTCTGTTTAGCCATGACATCTTGTTCATATTTGATTCAATGATAGCTCTGTCTTTCATGTCAGTGATTGGTCTTGTCGAAGAATAAGACGGTGGTGCAATTTCCTTCGAGAGCTTAGTATGACGATCCACTCGTGTAAAACCACTACAGTGAAGAAATTTCCATCTGCTGCTAGGTTTTCCTACCCAACCAAGGCAATCAACGATGACATGACCGTATAATTTGCACTTGAAGCATTTCATATCTTTTGGAGGCAATCTTCTTCTCGATGATTATGGAGTGTCATGCTCATCATCATTTATAAGACAAATATTGTGTCTTTTTAGATCATTTAGCCTTTGTGTGAGCATTTCAAATTCTTGGGTGATGGTGTGTTGATTCTCGACATCTTATTCTTCCTCTTCAGAACTGCCATAGTGTGAGAGAATTTCTCCATCACTTTCCAAAGAAGATTCTTGATTGGCATTTTCCGGTTCTATCTTTTCTTCATGAATTGACAGCAGTGTCATGACCTCAACATAGTGACGCTCTTCATAGTCAGGACTTTATTTGATTTCAAACACAATAGAGTCGAAGGATTTATCAAGTGTGCTCAAAATCTTGTTGACTACATCTCTATCGGCGATATCAGTTACTCGTTGCTGATGAAGTCTTTCTACAATGTTTGTCAATCGACCAGTGAGTTCCATTACACTTTCTTTACACATGCTTCTGAATCTAGTGAACATGGCACAAATGTTTCAATGTGAGGATCTGATCGGGCAACAAATTCTTCATGAGCACTGTTCAGAGCATCCCAAATTTGCTTTGCTGTCTTGAGCCTGTGGAACTGAAAGAAAATTTCTTTTGATAGGATACCACAGATCATATCTTTTGCTTGAGCATCCAACTGCAGATTTGCTTTATCATCGGAACTCAGATCATTTTGTTGCTGAATGGTCTAGCCATCTTCCACAATCTGCCACAGATCATAGTTGATATATTGAATTCGGATTCTCATTCGGTCCTCCCAATACAGATAGTCATTTCCATCGAAGATGGGAAACCTTTCAGAGTGCGAGGATCAACCTACAAACGACATACTCAAAACTCCAAGGATGTTAGACCAATAATAAACAGAGATAGGGAGAACCTGCTCTGATACCAATTGCTAGGACCGAGAGAATATCGACCAGAGGGGGTGAATGGGAGATACAAATCTTCTTTTGAAAGCTTTGAAACAAAACCCAATCACAGCAGCGGAATAGAATATCGAAGGAAATATACTGAATCAATCTTCTTCCTCGGAAGCATATTCATTGAGAAAAGCATTGCCAACAGTACGAGCTTGATAGATCACATGTTTAACTACAATGAGTGTGATGCAACATGCAAACAGATGTAACAGAATGAGGCACAACATGATCGGTACTGAACAAAATGCTATAGAACGAATTCACAAGTGAATCATAAGAACAAGATGGTAAGGAAAGAATAAAGGCAATGATAATGAGAGGGATGAACACAGATACACAGGATGATGACAACAGAACAAAATGATCAAGTATTCTATCGGCACAGAGCACGAATAATAACTGCTGAAGGAAATGCAGTAAACTAGATATAACCAGTGGTGCTCGGTGGTGTCAGAGAGATTTGGTAGACCAGTTCACCCTTCTGCCAAAGGGATACGTCTGATTGGAGGGGATGCTAATATTTAACACTAAATAAGCATGCTATCACTAATGTACAATTTTAGGATTGTCAACTTTGATGGATGCTTTTCTACAATGCAAACTTCGATTGTCATCTTGTATTGCAACATCATCATGATGTGTTTTCTCAAACTAAACTATGCTCAGTAGTTACAATAGAATGATATTTATGTCGATGTTGTGGTTGATGAATGGTTTCTTCAATCCAAATTTATATTTACATCATGTATCACAACATCAGGTGTGATGTGTTTTCTCAAAGTAGAGTACACTCCGGTAGTTATTATAACAAAGGGCCATTTGCATTTCTGTCCCTAACTCGAACCACCTAATCAGATATACCCCTAATTCGAAAGCCTGCTCAAATTTGCCCCTCCGCCGTTAGGTGCCCTTACAGAAAAGCCCTTCTGCGCCGTTACCGTCCGGTCAAACAACTTTGACCGTCCTGAAAAAAATAGCAAAAAAATTTAGAAAAATCTAAAATTTTGTGAGATCGAAGATACTCATGTGCGCAAGGTGCGTGCAAATTTTTGTGCTATTTGGACATTCCAGGAGCTCGTGGCGAGGAAAAACAGTTAATATGCACACTAGTGAACAGTAAATTTGAAATAAAATAGCAAGAAAATTCAAAAAAATATGAAATTTTTTGGCATCAAAGAGGCTTGGGTGCACAAGGTGCTTGCAAGTTTTTGTGATCAAATGACTTGCGAGGAGCTCTCGCAAGAAAAAACAAAATAGTCATTTTTTCCCAAGTTTTTTCCCGGGCCAGATTTTGTTTTTTTCTCCACAAGCCCCTCCAATGTCCAAACACAACAAAAATTGGCACGCAGCTTTTAGACCATAGCCTCTTTGATGCCAAAAAATTTCATATTTTTTTGAATTTTCTTGCTATTTTTTTGAATTTACTGTTCACAGGCTTACATATTTACCGTTTTTCCTTTGACACGAGCTCCTGGAATGCCCAAACAGCACGAAAAATTGCATGCACCTTGCGAACCTGAGTATCTTTGATCTCACAAATTTTCAGATTTTTTAGATTTTTTTTGCTATTTTTTTGGGGCCGGTCAATGCCCTTTGACCGGCTTTGACCGGATGGTAACGGCGCAAAAGGGCATTTCTGTAAGGGCACGTAACGGCGGAGGGGCATTTTTGAGCAGGCTTTCGAATTAGGGGCAAATGTGAGTAGTGGGTTCGAGTTAGGGACACAGATGTAAAAGACCCTATAACAAATGATGACGTTTATGTCTGCCATGGTTGATAGATAGCATCATAGCAACCAATACATCACACCTGATTCTGAAATAGATGTATATATTAACTGCTGACAAACTGCAAATCAATACGCATTGCATCACATATTTTGGCTGCATTCACCTGTTCTTTAACTTTCGCAACCAGAACTGGATCTCGATCTACGCCTGAAATGCCTGCATTGTTTATCTACACATAACAAAAATCACATAATCATGGTGACGAATTCAAAAAATCCGAGACAAACCACTTCTGAATAATCGCCAATAAGAAGTCAATAATCTGAACAGCCAAGCCAAGCTTACAAGATCTTCAAGAACATCATTTCAGCTTTAACTAGTACAAGCTAGGTAAAAGAAAGAAATCTACAGCACCTATACTTCTAAACGGAACTCTTAAAATTCATTTTGTAACTATTCAATGCAACAATGTGCTGAGTAACAATTTCTTTAATGTATCTTTGCCAAGTTCAACTTATACACTTAAGAATCTGAAGTGTGCATCTCTCAAGAGTAATAGGCTGACTTATAACTATTGTGATGCTAAACCACAGTCTAAGTTTGGGCTCTTGGTTTTTCTCTCGTGGATCTTAAACTCAAATCACTCGGAGAGGGGTTGCTCAAATCAATCTTCTCAGAAATCTCAAGAGGAGTAGCCAATGGACAAACTTGGAGCGGGGTGGCTATTTATAGCCGCAACCTTCCCAGATGGGAAATGATCAAATTAGACATTGGGCTCAACCAATGGCCAGACGACACAATTCCAACGGTCGGCTTTCTACACAATGGTAACATTTCTTGTGGAGTAAGAAATGCTAACTCCTAGGTCTAAGGCAAATCTCTTGCAGTGAAGAAGATCACAGTCTCTTACTGGCAAGTATTTGCTCGGAGCACAAAGATATTTCTCTCGCATCAAATCAGTTGGAGAGGGGTTGCTCAAATCAATCTTCTCAGAAATCTCAAGTGGAGTAACCAACGGACAAAGTAGGAGCGGGTGGCTATTTATAGCCATAGCCTTCCCAGATGTGTAATGACCAAATAATACATCGGGCTCAGCCAATGGTCGAATGACAGGATTCCAACAGTCGGATTTGCGCACAACGGTAACATTTCTTGCGGATGAAGAAATGCTAACTCCACTGTCCGGGGCGAATCTCTTGTAGTGAAGAAGAAGATCACAGACTCGTGCTGGCAAGTATTTGCTCGGAGCACAAAGAGAATTCTCTCGCATCTTTCATTGCTCGTTCTTCACATCAATGTCCTTAACTCTAGAACTTCAACAAATATAGCTCGTTCTTCTCTGCAATACAGATGCTCCTCGATGAAGTTCTTCGAACTGAGCACCGAAGACAGAATTCTCTTTGGTTGTGTATGGACTTTTCCCCTCTGTTATGAACTAGAAAACAAATCAGTCCATACATGTTTCTGTCAACAATCTCCAGAACACAAGGTAGGCAGATATTGCACCAACAATCTCCCCCTTTTTGGACGACTATTGAAAAAACATATCACATCGAATGATAGGCAATGAATGGAATGTAATGCGGAGAATAATGAAAGTCGAGAGATAACTATGAAGTTAAACTATTGTCCCCCTTAAGATGTGCTTTGGATTTCAAGGGATCGGTGAAAAGCGATATTACTCTTCATATGAGTGTCACTAACAATAGATCATATACTCGAGTTCTTTCAATGCATTCGACGGTGTGTGAGGTAGTTCCTATCACAAAATCTTTGAGGAATGTATGATGTAAAATAAGCGTTGAACGAATGGTGAGAAGGATATACCATGAAGGTATTCTTAGAACACAACTTAAATCCACACGAGATGTGGTTTTCCTGCATGTTAGGCCCTAGGCAGCCCTCCGTAATGCTGTCATTCCACGAAGGAGTAAATGCAAAGAGAATCTGGTATTTTCTTCGGACGTTCTCATGATTGAACCATTTCTTCGCCCAGTGACAGTGAATCTTTTGCAGTCTGTTGTTCCTCTCTTGAGCAATTTCTACTCCAGGTGGAGTCTTGTTGGTTTCTGGACCAGACATCTCAGCCGCGGTGTTCCTCTCTCTACCGCGATCACCCTTCCTGCGATTTCCATCAGAGAAGAGTGTTTTGGAGTCGGTAACAAGTTCATCCTCTGGCTGACTGTGTGCTGAGGGAATTTCATCATCTTCTTCAGCAGATTCTAATTCGACCTTTTTCTTTGGAGCTTTAGGTGGCTTCGCTGATTTTCTTTCAACCACCTTTGCTTTGTTAGCCACATGCAGCTGCTGAGGTATTTCTTCCTTGGACACAGAATGCTCATCCGAACTATTTGCCATGACCACTCCTGAGAGAGAAACGCAAATCCAAAATAAAACACAGGAAGAAGTCACAAACATGCACGGAAGCATTTTAACTCAAACCAGATAAGTTTTCAAAAGAAGCACGGGATTCATGGCATACACATGCAAGATATTGTCGAGTGAATTGCAATATGCCTTAACAAAACATAACCATTCAACTAAACTTTTCATGTACACACAGTGAACCCTAGATCCAAGAGACTAGTACGAGGAACTACTACAAATATTACAGGTCATGAATTAGTGAATCCTAAAGATCTACCGCAAGAAAATAACACAAGATAAATGGCGTCGGGATGAACTACCCTAGAACAGGAAAGGAATATGGCAAGTTCTAGATCTGAATGCCCTAACTTGGGAGAACAGAGCAACTACGGCAGCACAGGAGAGAAGAGTTACCGCACTGGCGCGACCAACGGTAACGGAGCTCCAATGGAGTTGCACGGCGAGGCTTGACGTCGACGCTGCTTCGAGCTCGGGCTCAGACGGAGAGCGAGAGGAAGGTTTGAGGCCGAACAGAGAAAGAGCTAAGGAAGAAGAGACCTAGAGAAGGAGTTTATATAGCCTGAGGGAGAAACCTCGCACTCCAAAATCTACGGACGAAAAACTCGGGACGTTCCACATTCAATGGACGAGATTACGATCGTGAGATCGTCGGCACATGTTAGCCATTTCCTAGGAAAATCTCGATAACTGAACAAGATGCCGAAAGGTTTGAGGAAGAGCATGTGCCAAAATAGATGAAATTTTGAATCAGATTCCATTTGCAACCAAGGACATCAAAGTGAAATCTTATTCAGGTCAAGTTGCATGTTTATGACACGAAGAACCGAGTAAAATTCCAGAAAAAGAACTGACTCAAAGCACAGACCAAGCGAAGGATAAACAAAAACACTATGAATGAAAACCCAGAAAGAGTAAGAACCAACAAAGATTGAACTCAGGGCTTATGATAAACATGATATATCCCTGAGAGAATTTCCTGCAAGAAACGATTAGTTATTCTTCACAACCCACACTTGTGTGGGAGGTGACGAAATCATTTTCTTTTCCTGGCTAGAGATATTTCTTCGGCATGTCCCCCGAGACACTTGTGCACTATGATGATAATCATATGAAAAGGCATTGAAGTTGTTTCCAGATACATGAACGTAATGATTTGAAGATGTATGCATGTACTCCCTCTGACGTAGTTCAGGGTGATAATCATTCGAGAATGATATTCGATTAGGCTGAGAATGATAGACATTTCCACGTTGAGAGTTATCCTGCATAGTCAGCTTAGCAGTAACAGACGGATTTTCAACAGTGCATTTCTTTACCCAAATTTGCTTCTTGGGTGAACCTGTCCTGCAGTTAGTTCCAAAATATCGAGCGAAAACCTTACCATTCTGTTGTTTGAAGAGCTTGTAATTTGAGTCATTCGACTCATCAGTATCGAGCGAAAGATAACTAGATGGAGTTTCAGCTTCAAGGGTTTTACTCTTTGCTCGAATCCAAGTCGTACGAGGATACTATTCGGGAGTCCAATAGGATCCATCCACATTGAATTTCTTTTTGAAACCTAATCCTTCCTTCTGAGTATTCTTGTGTAGTTTGGACTTCTTGAGCACATCACATAAGGTTTGATGCCCTTTTAGGCTCCTTAGCATTCTAGTATCAAGTAAGCCATTTAACCTGCAACTTTTTTCAGTAATAGTAGAAATATCCTCGAAAAAGGGGTTAGTTGAACCAACTTCAGTAGTAGCAACATTATCTATGACAACATTAGAAGTTTCAGCATGAGAATCTGCATTGCTATGTTCTAGGCAAGTTACGCATAGGGGTACAAAACCATCAGGAAGTTGAACAGATTGCTCGGTGAAGAGAGAAGCTTTCTATCGGCACAGAACACGGATAGTAACTGCTGAAGGAAATACTGTAAAGTAGATATAACTAGTGGTGCTCGATGCCGACAGAGAAATTTGGTAGACAGTTCACCCTTTTGCCAAAGGGCTACATCTGGTTGGAGGGGCTGTGACTTAACACGGAAGAAAAACTCTCTTCACCCTATTCTCCTTCAACACAGCGCTGATCAGACTCAGGTTGAATTCACTCGTGGTAGATCCTTGTTAGTGATCTCCAAATCTTCAGTCAACCTTCGCTTACCATAATCACTCTTGGTTGCTGAAGATCGGGCTTGGTGAAGACAACAACTCTTCAACACTCAAAGCCGAAACATGTCCGTCTAGAGAGTGCACAGCTCTCCAGAGTAATAGGTACAAGAAATCTGACTTAGAACTGCTGTGATGCTAAACGACAGTCTAAGTTTGGGCTCTTGGTTTTTTCTCTCGTGGATCTTAAACTCAAATCACTCGAAGAGGGGTTGCTCAAATCAATCTTCTCAGAAATTCAAGAGGAGTAGCCAATGGACAAAGTTGGAGCGGGGTGGCTATTTATAGCCGCAGCCTTCCTAGATGGGAAATGACCAAATTAGACATCGGGCTCAGCCAATGGCCGGACGACACGATTCCAACGGTCGGATTTCTGCACAATGGTAACATTTCTTGAGGAGCAAGGAATGCTAACTCCTCGGTCTGAGGAAAATCTCTTGCAGTGAAGAAGATCACAGTCTCTTGCTGGCAAGTATTTCCTCGGAGCACAAAAAGAATTCTCTCGCATCTTTCATAGGTTTTGGCTAAGCATCATAGTGAATCTAAGCATCAAGAACCTATACCCCTCTTAATAGTACGGAGGTCCTATGACTTGAAAGACTTAAAGAAGAACAACGAAATGAATACTACGGCTTCACTTTGTCTTTGACTTCCATCGTTGTAGTCAATTTCTTAGGATGATAGTACCGAATCAAAAGCTTTGCTTCAGTAGAAAACTTTCGAGGGGTCGATCTCTTCACATCAATCTCCTCGAGTCTAGAACTTCAAAAAATATAGCTCATTCTTCTCTGCAATGCAGATGTTCCTCGGTGAAGTTCTTCGAACTCAGCACTGGAGACAACATTCTCTTCAATTTTGTAAGGACTTTTTCTCTCTGTTATGCACTAGCAAACAAATCAGTCCATACCTGTTTCTGTCAACAATCTCCAGAACACAAGGTAGGCAGATATTGCACCAACAATGTCCCCCCTTTTGGACGATTGTTAAAAAAACAGATCACAACGAATTGTAGGTAATGAATGGAATGTAATGTGAAGAATAATGAAAGTCAAGAGATAACTACGAAGATAAAGTATTCTCCCCCATAAGATGTGCTTTGGATTTCAAGGGATTGGTGAAAAGCGACATTACTCTTCGTATGAGTGTCATTGACAACAGATCATATACTCGAGTTCTTTCAATGCACCCGACAGTGTCTGAGGTAGTTCTTGTCACAGAATCTTTCAAGAATGTACAATGTAAAATAAGCGTTGATCGAATTGTGACAAGGATATATCATGAAGGTATTCTAAGAACATAATTTGAATCCACACGAGATGTGGTTTTCCTGCATGTTAGGCATTCAATATGTTTAGTGAAATATGGAATAAGAATATGTTGCTTGGAGTGGATATGCTTCGGATGTGGTATTCCTGCAATATATATGATGCAAGGGATATCAGTGAGGAAAACACTTTGTCAGACATATAGATAGCCTTCAATAAGGCATTTGTTATGGTTCATTTAGTACTTGAGAGATAACAACTAGAGCATATCCAACCACAATTGTTATGGTTCATTTAGTACTTGAGGTACTTCGTCAAAATGGTATCATCATTTGATGATTCTCTATTCTTCTTCGAGAAGCAGATATGTGTTCCCATAAGATAGACTAGCAAAAATGCCCGTGCATTGCAACGGGAGAACAAAAAAAATCATGCCCTCTTTTTGAAAACAACGTCCAGATTTCACCCTCATCCTTGGGGGAGGTGTCCTTCTTTTTCACCCTCGCCGTGGTGTCAACCCAATCATAACTTGTCGAAACGTGGTAAATCCCAAGGCGATGAGCTCGACCACTGCTTGAGACACCTCTCATTGAACCTTTGGAACTGAATACTTTAACATTCAATGCTGCCACATGAATACTTATATTGCTTAGAAGTTAGAACAATTGAGAAGGATACAAACAAAAGAAGATTTAGTTGGACGCCTTCAATTATAACAGGGTGTAATCTTCAGTTTAGGGGCTATCAACTACCCAACAATTGAGACGACCAATACCAACATGGCAAATTACCATATTCTAAAAGCTCATTCTGCTTTGGTATACCCGTTTCCCTAAAAGCATAAACCAGAGGCGCATGTTGTCTTACCCCCCCCCCCCCTAAAGAAAATTAATATACTATTATGTAATATTCTTTATAGTTAACCCTAGAAATATATGTTTGCAATTAATACCAGAACTCCTATAAATCTTTATAGTTTATCCTAAAAAAATTGTAGTCAATCACCCCACCCACCACATAATACTTCATTTTGATGAAAAAAAATCATAACACAACAAATAGTATAACTTCCACCAAAACAAAAGAATAGAGGATAATTTGATACCATGAGACGAAACGAGCAAGTGCTACAGCTTGAAAGAGTTGTTCTTGGTTGAACGACTTTTGTTCCTGCAAGGATCAAGCTATCAGATAAACAAAAGAACATAACCATCAAATACACATCGCCCGGTCAATTCTATCGAATTAAAATAATGGGTTGGTGATAAATCCCTAATTGACCAAAACTGGCATGGAATGTGTCAAAAACCAGGGCGTATACTTGCGTGGGTTGTAGGATTTTGCTAGATTGAACGACAGGTTCCCTCAAAATAAATTTTGAATGAGAGGTTTCGGATGTTCGTATTGCATGAAATTTTGGTGCTTCTCTTATCTTCCTGAACTTCTTATCCTCCTTCTCGTATTTGTCCACCTCATTCTAGATGGTTTAGGATTTTCATGATCAAGATGGTTTGTGCCTTTTGACGTGTCTTTTCAAATTCTAGTACATCTTCTACGAAATTCTCCACGTTGCAAACAATATTCTTGAATAGAATATAAAAAGGAGAGTTAGCCTAAGCACATGTATAAAATTATGTAACCTGCAAGCCCCGACAACAATATAGATTCATATAAATACTCGCGGCAGCCTCGGACTGGACTCCGGTGCCCTCTACTCCTTGGCGGCATCAAGGGACGCACATACATGTCTAAGTGTGCAGTGTCGTACCTCATCGTCGCTGTCGGCGGCTGTCACCATCGAATAGGTTCCAGTTGATGTGCATGTACTGAATGCGTACGCACAGCCTCCTAGTGGCTTCAGTGGTGGTCGCCTGCACGAATACATGCATATATGAACGCTCACAGCACATGTATAAAATTATGTAACCTGCAAGCCCCGACAACAATATAGATTCATATAAATACTCGCGGCAGCCTCGGACTGGACTCCGGTGCCCTCTACTCCTTGGCGGCATCAAGGGACGCACATACATGTCTAAGTGTGCAGTGTCGTACCTCATCGTCGCTGTCGGCGGCTGTCACCATCGAATAGGTTCCAGTTGATGTGCATGTACTGAATGCGTACGCACAGCCTCCTAGTGGCTTCAGTGGTGGTCGCCTGCACGAATACATGCATATATGAACGCTCACAGCCCAGTGGCTTCGGTGGTGGAGGCACCTGCACAAACACATGCCGAGCCCACAGATCATTCCTTTAATTATTTTCATTATATGCAATCCTTCTTTAATTAGCGCCCATCCGTAATTAGATCGCCCCAAACATGAGGAGGCTACTCGTTTTCACCATCTGTTTGTTGATTTCTGCGGTGGTTGGTATATTAATCGGTGTGAATTGGTTTACAAAAGCAGTGTGGGATAATTAAACATCAAATGTGCTTATCTCAGCTGGTTGTTGTATTTAGAATCCCTCCGGAGGTCATTGGTTCGATTCCTATGGTGGAGCTGTATTTTTGCGGTACAGTAGAAAGCCCACTCGTGTGGCTATCGGCCTAGATGTTTTTTGGGCTCTAGGAAAGCCCATCCGCAAGGCTGCCAAGCCCAGGACGGACTTGTTACGTACGAAACTTCAGCCTGTAATATTTTGTGCGAACGTACGGCACAAAAAATTAATACCACATCAGATAGTAAAAAATCTTACAAAAATACACGTGAACGGATTAAAAAAGCAATGAAACACACCTTACTTTATTAGTAGGTATAGATAATTGTCGAAGATAATCATTCGCAGAACAAACACATTCAAAGGTACTTGCAGACACATAGTGCTAAGCAAATGATATTGCAGGCGAGGGTTATGAATGTTACATGACGATCAAGTGTTTCAGCACCACACGCGGTGCAATAAGTTCTTGAAGCAAATTGTTCGAGGGAAAACCAAATGGCGAAAGTAAACACCTTGCAAACCCCGATAAACTATCACACGATGTAATTCTTCCCCTCTTTGTCAAAAAGTGTCAAGAAAGGAACAAGAAGACATTCAAGGAATTACTCCATGGGAGAATCTTCTGAATCCGCATTAAAACCACTCGAAGAATCAGAGTCAGAGGAATGCATAATGGTCGAGGCAGAAGCAGAATTTGCAGCTTTGGTCTTCGAAGACTTGGATCGATGAATATCTAGCTTGTAAACACAAGTGCGGGCAATGTGTGCAACTTCATCATCATGATTGACAAACAACAGATCAGTTGAGGCAGAACGTTGTGGGAGCACTAGAGTTTGTCTTCGGATGCGCGGAACAGCTAGCAAGTCCATATAGTCATATTCCTTGAACAGGCCCTTCTTGGTTAGATCCTTGCGAGAGTAATTCTTCCTCAACAAGGTCCACGATCGCTTCCTTGCATCCTTATCATGCAGAAGAATTTGATGAGTGCGATTATTAATGAGGTTCAGCTCGGTCATCAATCCCACCTTTTCCTTTCTATCCATCGTGATGTGTCTTTCTAGAGTCTACTACGTGCAAATGCAAATCTCATAGATTGATGGATATTCTTCGCGAGGGATTTCCACCCTGGCTTCCTTAATCGTCGGAGCATTTTCAAACGCAGAGGCGGCTGCAGCAGCATCAACAAGTTCCTTCCTTTGTTGTTATCCTTCACAATGCGTAGAGTGTCACGAACTGGTGGCATGAATACCTTCGTTATGTAAGCCTAGAAGAATTTTTCATTTGTAAGCCACTCAATGGCGAACATGATCCATGGAGCATAGGGCTTTAAAGACTGAGGGCTATCTGCAGCACAAGCCAGGATCCTCATGAAAAGATCAGGAATCAAACTTGATTCCCTGAGATATTGCCACAAGTTAATTTCCCACAATTCCTTTGATGGAGTTTGGCTTTTTTGTTGGTGTGATGGTATTGCACGGAATGTGAAACAACACTTTGTTATTGTAAGCAAACTTCTTTGGGTCAACCTCAAAGCATTCGTCGCCTACCAAGGTGGGATCCATCAGGACATGGAGTTGTGCCTCGGACACTTCCCAGGAATCCAGCCTGTGATCTCTATCTTTCTCAAACTCACATTGTGCGATATTTATCAGCACCAAAAAAATGATCCGTTGAACATTTAATTCTCTCTTTGCCAGTCATCCACTCTAGTGTCCAGGTTGAGGTATTTCCCATTTCTCCTATAATGTACAACATGTCATTGAACTGAAGAATGACTTCCTTATTCCAGCCATGATTGAAACACATGAATCCCTTCAAAAGAGCATGTTCAATATGATCAATTGCATTGTGGAAGCAAGGCATTTCTTCGAGCTTGGCGTACTTCAAAATCTTATGATTGAAAATCCCGTGCTTGCCAAATACGATCCGATCATAATAGGATGCATGTTCCTCTGTCCAGAACCTTGGTGACAAAGAAGTCCTTTCTCCTCATAAGGTCTCACCCTAAAGAATGCAAGCTTCGAAGAGTGACGATGTTTATTAAATGTGAGGCCATTGGAGCCATACTCAGCTGGAAATAGCGGAAATGATTCCTGAGGATTTTTTCGTAATTGTTCCTCGCTAATTTCCATCGGCTGAATATCCTCAGGAGCTGACACATTTTCATCGTTGGGCTTCAATGGAGCAAGTGGCCTTAGAACTTTCTCTAGACCTGGTGGCATGGGATCACTAGATTGACCCTCATTTTTTTTTTGGAACTCCTTCATCGGCTCTCTCAGATTCAGGCACTAGGGCCTTTTCTTTCGGTGACTTCTAAATAGTGTGTGGCACAACAACTTCTTTAGATTCTCGAGTCTCAACACATTCTTCTTCAATCTGTTGTGGCAGCACTAGTAGTACGACTTGTGTGGCAAAACTGGTGGTACAACTTCATTCTCTTTCTCTTCAGGAGCCATGGGCTCTTCTAACTTCTTTTCTTCATGTTCTGGCTGTGAAGCCAAAGAACCAGGAGCAGGATCAACCTCCATCTGTGTAGGGACACCAGATGAGAAGACCAGAGGGGTATTGCAACTTGTTCCCCCTCAACCTTCTCATCCTCCTTGGTGGATCTGGAGGGTTCAGCTTGAATTTCCTTCAAAGGCGGTGGGACTGCCTTTTCCATCTCAATCTCTTCATAAATTCTTCTTCAGGAGCAATTTGCTCGGGCACGACATTTGCTTCATCAGGATTGACCAGACATATGTCCACTACATCAGCTTCATGTTCGACTGAGGTAGGAATGACAACTACCGCAGGCTCAACTTGTTGCTCAGTTACTTCCTCGTGACGAGGGGATGGAGGAATCTATTGTAGCGAGACACTTGTATCAACAGGAGCATCAGTAGTTGCAGGTTGGATACGACGATCCTTGATCTCTTTCAGCTTATTGGCTGTAGCCTGAGCTCTCTGACATTTCTCTTCTTTCTCTCTGCCTCGACCAAGATCTGCTTGATGCTTAATCTCATCATTCCTACGATCGCAGAGTTGAGAAATATCCATCCTCAACTTGTAGTGCCACTCAATCTTGTTATTTCTCATCATAGTGAGAGTTCGAGTGACGGCGACTACGACAAACTGGCACGCCGCCGAGCTCGGACCGGGGAGGCGATGAGCTACCTCGCCATCGCGCTCTGGTGAATCAGGAGGAGGACTCTGACTGAGCACGCGTGGCACTAGAGCCAGGCCTCAGGAGTCGTGACAGTCGCGAAGCTACCTCTTTTTTCTGCATCAAGAAGTAGAAAGCCCTGCCGGGGCATGTAATTAACCATGGCGCTTGTGCCATTATATTCATGTCTTTAAATTTCATCCTGGCATTCGTGTTGCTACCAATTGATGAGTTCTTAGGATAACTTAGCTTAGTGTGCTTGTGGCAGACTCCCATGTCACGGGGGCGTGCTTCACTGGAGCCTGGACGTCCTGCGCGCCCCTTGTTCCAGAGAGATCCCGTTAGTGGTTTCCTCCTTGAGGATTAGAAGGTCCTTAGGCCTCGAGAGGCACCCGATGATCGCGAGGTTCCCGGCGAGTCGTAAGGCCTCTGGAGATGTTGCATGGGGCGGCGCGCCCCGTGAGCACTGACGGTTTCCTGGACTAGGGGGTACTCACCACGTCATCTCCCAATCAGTTGGATTGGGCCGAGGACCCCCATGGCCATATGCTCATGGGCCAGTTCAGATAGCCAAAGACATATACGAGGAAGATTCCACAAGACTTGGTGATCAAGACCAGGACTCCTCTCCACCGACGTATTCGACTAGGACTCTTGTTATCCTAGGCCTCTGGTGTGTTATATAAGCCGATGCCAGGCTAGTCGATAGATGCGGACATTATTCATCATACCCTTAGGTTTTAGAACACATCATATGATCTCGAGGTAGATTAACTCTGTACTTGATACTCCATCAATATAAACAAGAGCAGGTGTCGGATTTCGGGTTCCGGCAGACCCTTGAGGTTCGAACACTGGGGTGCGTGCGGAGATTTCGCCTCCTACCTACCTGCACCACTCCGCCATGCTAGGATCTGAACTAAGGAAAGAACAACACAAGAGACGCAGGGTTTATACTGGTTCGGGCCACCGTTGTGGTGTAATACCCTACTCCAGTGTGTGGTCTGTGGATTGCCTCTTGGGCTGATGATGATGAACAATACAAGGAAGAACAGCCTCGCAAGGGTCTATTCTTGGCTGAGGCGATGAACTGCTGGGTGGAGTTCAGCCACCTTTCTCTCTCTCTCTCTCTCTGCTCTCCCTTTACCGACCCTTCTAACGAGCCTCTTCCTTCCTCCTCTTTTTCGTCCTCTCCCCCAGCTATGTGGGTGGCTGGTCCTATTTATAGAGGCCCTGGTCCTCTCCCCAAATATTGAGCGGGAAGGGAGCCAACAATGGCGGGCTAATTTGAAGGGGGACAGCAAGTATCAGCTATCCTGACAAAAGTAGTCTTCGCCTACGCAAAGCTCTGGTGATGACGCCGTCTTGGGCTCCACAGTGACCTTCGTCTCATAGTCCTCCTGGTCTTGGTCTCGTTGCACCGAAATGGCAACCTTTGCCTGATGCCTCAGTACTCCGCGGCTGCGCTTGCCCCCTTTGCACCAAAGAGGAAAGGAGGACACTGCGCGGGCTGGCACCCGCCTGGCACCCTGAGTTGTCACGGCTTGCGTCATGGACACCTCGTGAGGTACCCTGCCTTGATCTCTCTGCCTCCTCATGAGCCAGCTTGACGAGGCCGTGCCTGAGGAAGCTTCGCGTCGTCCGCCCCGCGAGGCTTGGCCCCTCGCGAGGGTCTTGGGTTTGTGTTGGTGAAGATGGGCCGTGCTGGGCCCCCCTTTGAGCCACGCCGTAGGCCGCAGGCAGGCAAGTCTGGGGACCCCCGTTCCCAGAACGCCGACAGTAGCCCCCAGGCCCAAGGCGCGCCCGGACTTGGCCGTGCAGGGAGGCGGAAGGGCAAGAGCGAAGCGCCGCGGGCCCTAACAGCCTGCGGCCTTAGGCACCGCGTGGCGGTTGATTGGACGTGGGCGGCACTATTCCCCCACGCCCTCCTTATCTTGCGCCGTGCCAGGCGGACCCATAGTCGTACACAGCCGTTCCCCTTTTATCGCTCGAGCGCCCTCTGTCCTTCCTCTGCTTGAACTCCGGTTTCTATTTTCAACTCAATCTCGAGCCTCCCCCCTTCCCATCGCGATGGCTCCGACGAAGAAGGGGAGAGGGGAAAAACTCGTGTCTCCGCCTTGCCCGCCGCCATCGGCGGCCCCCGCCGAGGGCTTGGGCAAGGTCAGCTTGGCTCTGCCACCATCTTCAATGAATGCGGGAGGACGACGGCCTGGCCCGCGTCCCACTTCTCCATCGACAGGACAGCCACCGAGGTCCCATATCTTGCCGACGCCCTGTGGGCGGGTCTGGTTCCCCCCTTTTCTGATTTCTTAAACGTCATGCTTTCCCACTATCAGATCCACATGATGGATCTAGGTCCTGAATCCATCACCCTCCTTTCGGTCTTCGCCTTTGCTTGCGAAGCTATGGTGGGCATCCCTCCTTCGGTTGCCCTGCTGCGCCACTTCTTCTTGTTGCATCTTGTCGACCCTACCCAATGCTGGGCTTGTGTGAGCTTCGTTGCCGCGCCTGAGATGGTGGCCTCTGGGATTGACTTCAAGCTTCCCCTGCCCGCGGTCGGGTTCCGCGAGCGGTGGCTGTATGTGGACGCAGGGGTGCCCAGCCCCTGCTATTGGAGCCGACCTCGCCTGCCGTCCCCAATTCGGGCTGGGGCCAGGAGACGCTTGAGAGCCCCCAGCTCGTCTTCGTCTGGCGCCGCTTTGCGCTCTTGAGGTCGCTTGGCGTGACAGCGCACAAGGTGGTGAAGGAGTTCCTGCTATGCCGCGTTGCTCCTCTTCAACGCCACTCTCGCCGGATGTGGGCCTTCCGTGGGCGCGAGGATCGTATGAGGCTCCAGGAAGAGGACCTGACTCCTGAGGTGCTGAGGACGGCGCTCTTGACCCTGGCTGGGGACCCCAACCCCGGCAACGTCCAGTAGGGAGGGGCCTTGCTGTACCTCTGCCAGAGTAGGGGCGACTTTGTGAAGCAGATGCCTGTCTTTGATGAGTGGGGGGCACGCCCCGCCGGCCTTCAGGGGCCTCGCGAGAACCCAGTGGTAGTGACGGCCCTACCAGTCAGCCAAGGCGACTCATCCTCGAGTGGCGGAGCAGGGAGGCACGAGGCGCCAGAGGCCGAGGGGGCTCCCGGCGCGGTAACAGCGCCAGGAGAGGCTCATGAGGAAGCAGCTCTTGGGGCCCGTGCCGCTGAGGCTGAGGGTGGCGAGCAGCTGCCCTCAGTGCCTGCGACTGGGGCCCCCGAGGCTCCAGTTGCGTCTCTTGGGGAGGCGATTGGCAGCGCACACCAGGTAGGCGCCTCTGCCGCAGATCGCCTTGCCGCTCCATCTTCGTCGAAGGTTGATCCATGCGCCCAACTCTTGGGCCGCTTCCGCGTGAACTTCGAGGCTCTCCGGAAGAGAAGGGAGGCCCTGGGCGACGATTACCCTTGTCGCCTGCTGAAGCGTAGGAAGTACTTCGCCACTGATGAGTAAGCCTTTTCCTTTCCCGGCTCCTGGTCCTTCTGTTACTTGTACTGACCCTTGCTCCACAGGCCCCTTCTAGCCGAGCTTGCGGAGACGGCTGAGGAGCCGTCCCCCTTGGCTTCGCCCCCTCCACCGTCCTCGAGCGCTCCGAGCAGCGGAGCCCTTGTGGTGAGGGCGATCGAAGAGGCGAACCATCCCGAGGCACACCGCGGCCCCGCGCACCTCGCGATCCTCCTTCGCGGGCCTTCTCGTGGCATAGCCAGCCTGCCATGGGCCTCTCTCCTGGTCGTGAACTGCGATTGGCTGAGGCGCTTCCTGCGCTCTTCTCCTGAGGACAGGCTGGCCCCAGGCCGGGCTTCTGACGCGGCGTGCCCGGCCGTCGTGAGTGTGCCAGCCCCCAGCCCGGAGGGGGAGTGCTGACTCGCGGCCCCCGTCGCTTGCTCGGGGTGGATGATGGTGTGGAAGACGTGCTCTAGCACGCCCGGGAGCGTCGCGCTCTCCGCCAAGGGTTCCTTCGAAGGGCGACTGACACAATGAGCCTGCTTGGTGAGGAGCTTGCTGATGAAGACGCGCGCTTTGAGGCCGAGGGCCTGCGCCTGGCTGTAGAGAGGCGCGAGCTGGAGGGCGCCATCGCCCTTGCGCGCCGTGAGTGTGATCTTGATGAAGTAGAGGCCAAGGCATCGTTGGTGGCCTCTCGGGAGGCCCGGTCTCGGGCCGCTGAGGAGGCTCGGGAAGCTGACCGGCGGCGAACGGCTACAGAGGAGCGGGCTCGGGAGCTTCTGGCCTGGTGCCACTCGCTGGAGGAGCACGTGGAGCTGTGCGAGGCAGCCCTTGCGTCGATGAAGGTGGCCTCTGGCAATTCAGCAGAGCTCCAGAAGCGTGAGGAGGCACTGGCACTGGAAGCCACTGAACGTACCCGCGAGTACGAGCGTCTGGAGACGAGGGAGCGCTTGGTGACGCAGGCGGAGGATGATGTTGCTGCACATGAAGCCCGCGTCCTGGAGGAGGTCGGACGTCGAGTGGCGATGGCGCATTTGAACCTCGAGCTCGAGTTCGAAGAGAAGCTGGGGTTGATCCGGGCCGAAGCGGAAGGCAGGACTGCCGCTTTGAGGGCCAAGCTGGAGGAGGCGGTGCGGCGGGCCGATGCTTCCCAGGCCGCCCTTGAGGTGGTGCGTGGTGAGTTAACCGCCTCCCAGGCTGAGGTGCTCCTTCTTCGCCAGCGGGTGGAGGAGGCTGAGGCCGTCGCGCGTCAGAATGCGGATGAGATACGTCAGCGGCGGATCTTGGAGCATGAGCACGGCCCCATGCTCACCACTCTCCGGGAGAGAGCCAACGCGGCCTTGGGCAACATCTGCGAGGAGGCCGTCGGTGAGCCGCACGCAATCAACTACACGGGCAATCTCCAGTTCTTCACTGATGTGGTCACGCAGCTGGAGGCGCGGTCGACCAGGGCTGACAGGTTGGTGGAGGAGAGGAGCCGCGCCCTACTCAGGCACGCCTTTTCGCGCGTCTTCAGTCACCTCCGGAACATGGATCCCCATTTTGATTTTGATGCCGCCATCGCCCCAGTCCCCCAGGCTGTCCGAGGCGACCTGGTGCTCTGGGTGGAGGACAATGTGGACGCTCTTATCAGGGCCTTTGCCTCAGACAACGATGGCGCGATGGGCGGCCCTGACGCCGCTGGCGGTGACGCGGACAGCGATGGCCAGTTCAACGGCGCCCGCAATGGCCCAGGTGGTGCTCCTGAGGACGCATTGGGGGATTCGTCCGACTGACTGTACATCGTTCCTGCTTCCTTACCCTGCATGAATAGAACTCAGGTTTTGGCCTGATGACAGTGAGAGCATTTTGGAGGGGGGGGCCCTCATGTAAAACTTGTATTTATCGTATCAGTAGAAGCCACATCGCCCATGCGCCCATGCCAACTAGATGGCTTAAGCGACGCGCTGGTCAGCTAGTATACCTTTGTTCCGCGCTGGCCCTGAGGCGTCCCGCGGGGGTTGTGGTGTCCTGAGTGTCCCCTGATTGAATCCGTAGGATCTGTAGTAAAACACCCTCCTGAGAGGACGCGGCGGTGGCAGTCTGAGCTGCGCGCAAGCTATGCCTAACCCGGCTTGCGAGGGGCTCGCGAGGGGAGGTGGCTGAGGCGAAGGGGTAACCAAAACGCGAGAAATTGCTCGAACGAGACTAAGCACCCCTCCCCGAACACACGCAAACCTCAAATTCGAATCCAACTTGAATCCAGCGGGGAAAAGCGACAACCAAGGGGAAGAGCAACGAAAGCAAACAAAATGCCGCGTCCGGCACCTAGTCTAGTCTTGGACGTCTTCTCACCAGCGCGGAGCTAAGTGCTGCCACTGGGCGTGGGAGGGAGCCCCAGGGCCTGAGGCCGGCACCCCTGAGACTCCGGGGCGTGTACAGCCCCACTCATTATTACGTGAGAGTGTCACGGGGTGGCGAGCTTCACAGGCACTGGGCCTTCTTCACAGGTACTGGCCTTGCTTCATATCTCCAGATGAGGGCCCCGCCTTGCGCAACACTCTAGTGTCATCAACGACGACCGGAAACCAGGACGCCGCCGATGGGGTAGAGCGGTCGCCAGCGGTTGCCCCGACAACCACGGGTCCTCCGCCGGGGGCAGGCGCTGGGGCACCTCCCCAGCGGAGGGCCTACCTCCTGAGAACACCTTGCTCTGAACGCTGCGGTGGTGATGTCGAATCCCTGCCCCCCTCCTGCAGCCCCCTGCGTCCTCCTCCCGAGGGGTAGGAGGCTGTGGGAGCGGGGCAGCTGCCCGCTGCGGCAACCTGCACCTCCTGCGATCCATGGTTAGCGTATGCCTGCTGAAGAATTAGCGGTACCCGATAATCGCTGCATCCAGCGTGCCTAGTGGGACCGTCCCAAGACTCCTGGAAGGGCTCAGCTTCTGGCGCCTCGTCCCTCCGGCTCAGGCTGAGGAGCGAGCCTGGCTCGCCCTCGTGTGAGTGTCCTTGATCCATCATGAGGGGCACGTATTCCTCTGGCGCCGCCACCCCGAAGGCCACGCCGTAGTGCTCTGCGCGCCACGCGGTCCTGCCTGATGCGCCTACCGTGGGGTGGCAGCGCGGCTGTCCACAGGGGCCGCGGGTCGCGTCGAGCCCTTCTTCTTCGCGGACCAGGAGCGGGGGCCGCGCCGCCGCCGGGCCGGTGCTGACAGCCTCGTTGGTGTTGGAGTAGCCTTGGAGCCCGTGGGCGCGCGCGGGGCCCCCGCGCGGGCCGCCCTGGGTTGGAGACGGGAGCTGGGTGCAGAAGGGGTGAGCCCCTGAGGCGGCGAAGCCCAGGAGCTCTGCCACCCGCTCCAGCAGCACATCGCGGCCGCCCTCCAGCAGTCTGCACTACAGCAGCTCTCGGGCCACCGTGAGCGCGGCCCTCGAGTTCGCTTCCTCCCGATGGGTGCACGGTGTCATGGTCGCGGCGTGATTGGAGGCCCTTGCTGCCGCCCGCGCCTACCGTGGTGTGAGAGCTGTCGAAGCCTGTCCGCGTCGCCCGTGGCCCGCACCGCCCTGCAGACCGCGAGCTGCCTGGGCACGGGGTCGCCTGAGGCAAGCGGCTCTGCGTGGGCGGGCCATGCCACCCATGGGTCTGGGTTGCCCTCCTGGTCGCCGGGCATGGTGATGACGACGCGATGGGGCACGGAGCGGTGGAAGACGAATTCCGGCGCACCCCTACCTGGCGCGCCAAATGTCGGATTTCGGGTTCTGGCAGACCATTGAGGTTCAAACACTGGGGTGCGCACGGAGATTTTGCCTCCTACCTACCTGCACCCCTCCGCCATGCTAGGATCTGAACTAAGGAAAGAACAACACAAGAGATGCAGGGTTTATACTGGTTCGGGCCACCGTTGTGGTGTAATACCCTACTCCAGTGTGTGGTGTGCGGATTGCCTCTTGGGCTGATGATGATGAACAATACAAGGAAGAACAGCCTCGCGAGGGTCTGTTCTTGGCTGAGGCGATGAACTGCTGGGAGGAGTTCAGCCACCTTTCTCTCTCTCTCTCTCTGCTCTCCCTTTACAGACCCTTCTAACGAGCCTCTTCCTTCCTCTTCTTTTTCGTCCTCTCCCCCAGCTATGTGGGTGGCTGGTCCTATTTATAGAGGCCCTGGTCCTCTCCCCAAATATTGAGCGGGAAGGGAGCCAACAATGGCGGGCTAATTTGAAGGGGGACAGCAAGTATCAGCTATCCTGACAAAAGTAGTCTTCACCTGCGCAAAGCTCTGGTGATGACGCCGTCTTGGGCTCCACGTAGACATCCGTCTCGTAGTCCTCCTGGTCTTGTTCTCGTTGCACCGAAATGGCAACCTTTGCCTGATGCCTCGGTACTCCGCGGCTGCGCTTGCCCCCATTGCACCAAAGAGGAAAGAAGGACGCTGCGCGGGCTGGCACCCGCCTGGCGCCCTGAGTTGTCACGGCTTGCGTCATGGGCACCTCGTGAGGTACCCCGCCTTGATCTCTCCGCCTCCTCGTGAGCCACCCTGACGAGGCCGTGCCTGAGGAAGCTTCGCGTCGTCCGCCCCGCGAGGCTTGGCCCCTCGCGAGGGTCTTGGGTTTGTGTTGGTGAAGATGGGCCGTGCTGGGCCCCCCTTTGAGCCACGCCGCAGGCCGCAGGTAGGCAAGTCTGGGGACCCCCGTTCCCAGAGCGCCGACAGCAGGACGTAGGGTTTTACCTCCATCAAGAGGGCCCGAACCTGGGTAAACATCGTGTCCCCTGTCTCCTGTTACCCATCGATCCATGATACACAGCTTGGGACCCCCTACCCGAGATTCACCAGTTTTTACACCGACAATGGTGCTTTCATTGAGAGTTCCGCTGTGTGTTCGGCAAAAGATCGATGGCTGGCCTACAGATCAACTGCGACTTCGGCATCTTCGTCACCAGCTCGACTGGTCACCTTGGTTCGACCAAGAACTACGCCCAATGTTCAGATCACCATGTTCGGATGAGGGCGTTCATCAAACATCAACTCCGATCTCTATCAAGATCATGGAGGAATCATCCATGGAGCTCGGGGGCTCAACGTCAACATTGCCCTCGAGCGGCAGTACTATTTTTTTGGATAGCAAACTCGTATCTGCCGCCACCGCCTCCTCGGGTATCACTTTGACGATTAATTCGGTGAGATTGTGCAGAATTGAGTCTACAAAAACCATGCAAAATTTTATCGAGTTCCGATGGAGGAATCTCCGGCAATCTATGATATACCGGAGCCGTTCCGAATCTGGACGGGAATCTAGACGAGTTTGGAACATGGCGTCCAGCATCTAGCTCGGACGTCCTTTGGAAGATCCAACCGTTGATCGTCTGCGGAATTCCTATATCTACCACCCATCAAAATTTCATCTCCATCCGACCGTTCAAACTCCAGGAACCTCAGATAAGCGCAACGATTTTTGGATCCGTTTTCTGCGCGAATACAAATCCGGCCCAAGTTCATGTTTCTTCATGAACGGGATATCAGTCACCCCTTTTGAAGAAATTTTTTCTAGGGTATTGCGCGTTGTTTTTAAACACGTACCCATAGAATTTTAAGCCTCCTTCAAGGTAATCTTCACCATCACGCTGGTGTCAAACCAGTCCGGCAGTATTGCTCCACGGCCGCCGACCTACGCTAGACACGTCGCCGCTTTATTGAGACGAGCTCAACTCCTTCGATCATCATCTCGGCAAGCCGAACAAGAGTTCGGCATCGTGAAGGATAAATCATCATCAACGTCGCTGCCGCACGGATTACACATAGCGGGTACACCGGCATCGCCATGCGGTAGCTTCATCAAGCTAGCGCTGATCGCATCACAAGTCTTGACCTGCGTCGGCATCAACTTGCTGCCTCTTCTTCAAATCATCATCAAACACGCCAACCTATTTCGACACATCGGCTGACCGGTAGACTCCGGCATCTCTTCGCCGAGCCGCTCCAACACCTCGGCTAGACCGGGGGCTTCATCATCTCTTCATCAACCTACTCCAGTGACTTTGATGTCACCAGCCGACCAGCTTCGTCACGATTAGCTAGACCGAGGGCTTTGTCTCGGCAAGCCAACCTTTGCCAGCATCGCCATGCCGGCACTTTATCACCCATCAGGCAATGGGTGTGCGGATCGAGTCCCAATGTTGGGAGTCACCTTTCTTCGGATTGCTACAATAAATAAACCAGGTGCTATTTATCCCAGTAATTTTTTCTTGTTTGTGTCTATTCTCCCCAAAGAATTATTACTCCGGTTTGTTCCATCATCTCTACGCAGGCCTGTCAATTGGCGGCCGCATTACCGACGGTCACGCGGTGGTACGGTCAGTTTTCGTATATAGTCCGGCAAACACCGAATCCGGAACTCGGACCGGCATGTGAATTCGGGCTTTTGCCACGCCTTCATCGCGTCATGCCGACGCTCTGCATCAACATTGACTTCGGCGATAGGCCACATCTCTTTAAATAAATTATTTTTGCGAAAAGCAATTATGCAAGGATTTTATATATATTTATATTATTCTTTTTGGACCACACTATTTTATGCGTGTAGGTGATCGACTTCGACTGTGTTACGCGGTTGCTTCGGCAAGCCAACGTCGCTGTCTCAAATTGGCATAAATCGGCTTGCGTGATCACCTTGTTTGCCGTGTTGCCATACCGACGTGTTCGGTTGCCTCGGGGACTTCGGCATCGCCGAGAGAGATCTACCTCACCGACTGTTTGGCGCACAGGCCATACTTCTTTTATTACTAACTTTGCATAAATTATTTATTATGCAACAATTTTATTCATCATTATTACCATTATCTCCGGTTTGCACTATTTTTTGTGCACAGGTAAATGAATCGAGTTGGGTAGTGTTGTCTCCTCAGCTGGATGGGAGGTTTCGTCAACACTTCATTAACCCACATCGGGGGCTCCGGCGTCACTCTATCGGCTCGCTTTGGCCGTGCTATGCCACCACTTCGGAGTACCGAGCTCTTCGCTCCGCCACCTTGGTACTGGCTTGGGGGATGGAACCTTGTCCTGCATCAAGCTTGGACCACGTCATCAATGCCGAACACATTAACAAGCTAAGTCGCTTTCATGCTCAAAAACTTTTGGTTTTAATATTTTTTCTCCCGGTTCGACCAAGCATCATACTTCCTTGTCAAAACTTTGTCTGTGACGCGCAAATTCAAATACCCCATTTACTTGGGGGCTTCCTTCATGAAGCTTTTCCTCTTGCATATGGTTATACTTGTACGGCTTTGTTCCTTGTTCGTGTATTACGCCACAATATGCACCATATTGACTTAAGTTTTCCGTAAGCTGGGTTGCCTGGCTCCTGTGCTTTCCCCTACGTTCTCGATTGTTCGGCTAGGGAGTAAAGGGAGCACCTCTCCGATTGTCATGACCGGGTCATCCGAGATCTGACCTCAGACTGGGTGAAGCCGAAAGCTAGCGCACTTATTGTTTTCAATCATGGTCGGCACACAATCGAACTCATGAGTACAAAAATCTATTGCACAAGTCTCATAGTAATAATGAGCACCGAAGAAAGGTATCGGTGGGGCTACTATTTTCTTCGAAGATGCTTCTTACACTTCGTCTGTAATATAACATAAGTTCCCTGAGCGCGCTTTGTCTGTTACAGCCTTATGGCCTGATTGCCCGGTCATCGAAAACACCGTCGATACTCTCGACAGGTGGAGTACATGACACTTTTCGGCCCTTGGCCGAAGAGGGAGAAGCCGACGGTCAGTTAAGACGCGTTTAAAGTTCGGGTGAACACAAATATGATATAAGTACTTCGGTACATACAATGATTATACATAAAATTAATTTTACCCAAGTCACTTGGGGGCTCTTAAAATTTATATGAGCTGTTTTATAGTAAATGTGTTTTCTTCTTGGTCGTTGTAAAGTCTTTTTCTACCGCTCCTTTTTTGACTCGAGTGTATGGTCAATAGCCGGATAGCATGTCTTCTCTCTAAAAGCCGCTCGAGTTTACTTTGCTAAACTGATCTCGGAGAAGTACTCCGCCTTTGGCATAATGAGCTTGAAGCCGTAGGCTGACCCGTGTGAAGTCTTGAGATCGGGTGTGTCATGTTAAAGCACGACAGAAGCACAATTTTTTCTTTCAATTTTCGGATTAGCACCGAACAGTTGATGTTGTTCGGATGTCAAGATTTTACTGACGTTTTTGGGTTTTCCAAGCTTATGGCACTTTCAAACCATTTTTGTGTTTTTAGCACAAGTCTCGCAGTGCAATGCCGGACACCTTTAGAGATTCGGCAAAAACATTAACGGATATTGCTATATATGCATCGGTTTCGAATTGTGTCTTCGGTCAATAGTTGGGTTGCCCGGCTCCTGCGCTTGCCTCCTACGTTCCGCTTTGTTCGGCTAGGTGTGCAATGGAGAACCAATGCGATTGTGCTTCCAACTCACATGGTTAAGCACCTCAGTGGATAAAGCCGAAAACTCACTGTCACAATAAGCGTAAACTGGTCAGCGATCCGATGACTGTGTTAAATGACGGGCCATTCATAACATTGGCCGAAGTGTCTACGGCTTGACCTCGACTGTCGCTGAACACTACCAGGGGCTAGTAACTGGCCTCCCAAACTAAATCCTCAATATTTTGCTCTTACATTAGAGCTGACGTCTCATGATCATGCTTAGCATGACAACCCAAAGAAAGAACCGATAGTGGGACTATTTTCTTTGGAAGATATTTCTTATGTTAAACAGTAATATAACATATCTCTCTGCGTACCTTTGTTTATAAAACCGTATGGCAAGATTGCCTTGTTTGTCGTAAATCTTTGCCCTCGTAAAGGCTTTATAAAGTAGGACAAACACTCCTCAGCTACTGGCCGAGGAGGTGGAAGCCGATGGTCGGTCAACAAAGTTTTGTACAATGCGGATCCGAGCATTAATGATGTAACGTCCCTGGATACATAGAGTCATTACACATAATTTGTGATTTTACTATGGATATCGATCCTTAATTCGGCCACCTGTGCCCGCATTAAGGCTCGGGGGCTACTGGGCTTCCTGCTCATTATTTATAAATGTTAAAGGGGCATATCGATACCCTGATCTGGTGTTGCCACCCGACCAGTGTCTCGGGGGCTACTGTGTTGGCAATCCAGTGAAGAAAATTTAGGTGCAATATAGCTTTCGAGGAGATTATGATCCTCAGGATTGGTCGGCCGCACCCAACCTGAGTCTCGAGGACTTTGCACACCGCTTTTTTTGTCCCGAAGTATTTTGCCGAGCTAGGAGTTGATCCTCAGGCCGATTTTGCAAATCAGCCTGAGTCTCAGCGGCTATTGGGATCAGTGGTCTTATGTCATCCTTCAGGTGCATCTTGGATTTTATACCGATACACACCTTGAGGGCTACTTGCTATATATCTCGGCAGAGAATAAATTGCACCAATCAAAAATATTGACAAAAAATCGGCCCACAGTCGGGGTGGTGCACCACCTCGGAAGCAGTCCGGCATAAAGCTCGGGCGCCAGTTGCTGGCTCCATAGAGGGCATTTCCGGCATTAATCTCAGCTAAACTCCTTTAACCTTTTTGAACCAAGGCGATCCATGACACCTCGGATATAGTCCAGCGTTGGAGCTTGGACATAGTCTGACATTGGAGCTCGGATACATTCCGGCGTTGGAGCTCGGAAGCGGTCCGGTGTTGGTGCTCGTCTGCCAAAGATACCTCGAATATAGTCCGGCGTTGGAGCTCGGACGCAAGAGGACACTGCCGCTCGGGAACAACTTCAAACCCGAGGTGTGGCATAAAAATAACAAGGCATTGATAAAGGCCGAAGACTTAAAGGGCTCCTCGGATACCTGATGTGTGAGATCTTCAGATTTAGCTCGGCAATCCTCAAGATAAATGATGGGAAGATTTGTTGAACCAATTTTCAAGACCGACGACCGAAGACGAAGAACAGTTCGGAAGAACCGAGGAGCGTCCCCAACTTGAAGATCGGTTCAGGGGGCTACTGACGGTGTCCTGGACTAGGGCGTACTCACGACGTCATCTCCCAATCAGTTGGATTGGGCCGAGGCCCCCCTTGGTCGTATGCTCATGGGCCAGTTCGGACAGCCGAAGACATATACGAGGAAGATTCATCAAGACTTGGTGATCAAGCAAGGACTCCTCTCCACCGACGTATTCGACTAGGACTCTTGTTATCCTAGGCCTCTTGTGTGTTATATAAGCCGAGGCCAGGCTAGTCGACAGATGAGGACATTATTCATCATACCCTTAGGTTTTAGACCACAACATATGATCTCGAGGTAGATGAACTCTGTACTTAATACTCCATCAATATAAACAAGAGCAGGACGTAGGGTTATACCTCCATCAAGAGGGCCCGAACCTGGGTAAACATCATGTCCCCTGTCTCCTGTTACCCATCGATCCATGATACATAGCTTGGGACCCCCTACCCAAGATCCACCGGTTTTCACACCGACAAGCACCAATCGCCACTGGTACGCCAGGTCGCCGCGCCCCACGAGGACCGATCGCCACTGGTACGCTAGGCCGCGCCCCACTGGTACGCACACGCCCAATAGCTCTTTCGCGAGCTTCGCGCGAGGATTAAGACGCCAAAGGCTAGGGCACCAAGGCTTTGGCGAGGTGTGTTCGTGGGCGGACCCAGCCCACACATCGTGCCCAGCCCCTGCTTGCGAGGCACGCGGGGAAGAGCGACATCAACTACCGCTCTCCGAAGGCAAGGTTTGAAAAAGTAAATACTACTTGGAAAAAATTCCCATCCCTCTCAAATAAAGATGCGAGAACTTCAAATTTAGTTCCAAAAAGTGGCAAACCATCTACAGAAAGCTATCAAAAGAATAGCCGCGTCTGGCACCTACACTAGTCTTCTGGTCTTCCCGCCAGCGCAGAGCATGGGGCTTCCACTAAGACATGAGTGGGAGCCCTCGTGACACTCAGGGGTAGAACTCAGGAGACTACGGGGCATGTACAAAGCCACTAGTTATTATGTGAGAGTGTCATGAGCGGAGACTTGAGAGGGGCATGGCGCTGGCCGATCACGGATAGAACTTCCCGAGGTGCTGCATGTTCCAGGCATTCTGGATGGGGACCCCGTCCTGCGTCTCCAGGCGCGTGGCGCCAGGCTTGGAGACATGGGCGATTCTGAACGGGCCTTCCCACATATGCGAGAGCTAGTGAAGCCCCTCCTTGGAGAGCACCCACCTCACGACAAGGTCACCCACCTCAAGGGTCCTAGAGTAGATGTTGCGGCAGTGATACCGCCACAGTGCCTGTTGGTACCTCGCGACATGGCGCGAGGCTTTGCGGCGGCCCTCCTCCCCGAGAACGATGTCCATCCCCCACGAGGCGTCCTAGCGTGCCTCGTCAAACGCCAAGACCCGTGGGGAGCGATGTTTGACCTCGTGAGGGAGGACCGCTTCAGTCCTGTAGACGAGTGTCGATGCAACAAACCCTGGGTCTATTGCCCAAACTAGGCACAGGCACGGGAACAAGATTGAAGGACCAGCCCAGATTAGAGTGCAAGAACCCCAGAGATTCGAAGGACCAACTTGCAGATCAAAGGGACCAAGATCAAACTAGAGAAGCAAGATGTCGTCAAGAGAAAGCCTCCCTTGCCGGGCAGGCGAGCCCAGCAAGGGGCAAGGCCACCTCCAGAAGCACACAACCAAGGCACCCCGGCAGGGCCTGCCGGGGCTCATGGAAGCAAAACCACCTCACCAACCACTCTGCCACAACCCATGTCGTCGATTAGTGTGGTGTCTAGCCGCAAAGTGATTAAGTGGCAGCCATTCACCACATGGCAACCATTTTCTACAGGAGAAACCCTCAGACAACATCCGTCCTGCGACGTGTCAAGCGAGCAGGCGTGGAGTGGGCAAGATAGCCCGGAAAGCCTTGTCGGGCAACCAACAATGTGACATTGAGTGGTGCATTTAATGCGCCCTGTCAGCCCGCAGAGTTAGGTATGATAGCACTGTTTGCAATCTTATCAGTGCGTAATGACTACTTTGCCACTGTGGTAACCCCTTGATATATAAAAGGAGGCCCATGGCAACCATAAAAAGGGTTAGAAGATTGGATAACTCGCACCCCCATACGCACGTAGTCGCTGCTACTCCAACGCAACCCCTGCCGGGCAAGTGTACTATGCTCCACCACCACCTTTCCACCATCAATCCACCAAAGCAGGATTAGGGTTTTACGCCTCGCGGTGGCCCGAACCTGGGTAAAATTGCCTGTCTGATCTATGTCGTGCTGCCCCATGCTTGTCTGCTCTTTGTGCAACGGGTCGCCCCACTGCCGAACCAGCAAGGGACCTCCTGGTCCCATAGGTGGCCATGGTTTCCCACGACATCTTTGGCGCGCCAGGTAGGGGGATCACTTGCATGAACCTGAAGGCGCGTGCAGCGCGTCGACTTCAACACCATCTTCATCTTTGACGACGCCATCGACCATGGCGCCCAAGAAGAAACCCGGTCCTTCGGCTCACCCATCTAGCTCAAAGGCTCCGTCGATCGTGGCCTCCAGCGCTGCGGGGGGGGGGGGGTGCGGAGGCACACGAGGACGCGAACGTTGCTGGGGGACTGGTCGGAGCAGACGGCACCGTCACCACTTCCACTGCAACCGACGCATGAGCAGGAGGCACCGGAGAAGAGCATCATCAACAGCACTCTGACGGCCACGCTCCCCAAGGTATGGGTGATGGGGTTACTTCATCTATGCCCCTTTCCCCCGACGACTTGCACAGCCATAGCAACGGCGCCCGGACCGGGGCCAATTGCCGCCCTCCGGCCGCTCCGACCGCGGGTGCGGCCACCGTGCGTGCGCCCCCTCCAGGACGGGTCGACCAAGCCGATGTGCCCAACGGAGCCTCTGGCCCTCGAGCACCTTCGCCGCACCACATCCAAGTGGTTGCCGCGCAACAGCAGCGGGGGCATAGTATTGCCGCCGCTGGCACCGTCGGGAGCCGAGCGATGGTACGATCGACTTCATCATTATCCATGCCAAGTACGGCCTTGGAGGCCATGGCATGGGCCCAACTGTTGCTAAGGTTTCCGCCAGCGGCTGAATAGATGGACGAATGGCGTGGTACCATCCAAAGCCTGCTTGGTTTTGCTGAAGCTGAGGGCTCACGATGAGCTGGCCAGTCGCGACCTCCCCAAGCGACAGCAACAGCTCATGCTGCTGACCGCACGGAAGTGGCCATCCCCATGGTGCAGTCCCCGCCGCGGCAGCTAGCACAGGCGCAACAGAGTCAAGACCCCGACGATGTCTCGATGGCCTCTTCTGACCCTTAAGCACATCCAGGCCAACGACGAGCCCTGGAGGATAAGCGGAGAGGAGACACGCGTGTCATTGTCGAGCGACACCATGACGACTTCCGTCGGACCAACGGGTACGACGGCCCAGACATCGACGAGCCCGTTCTCGGTATTGCTGGGTGCCTACCTTTCGATGTTGGCTTCCCTGCCTTTACTCGTGAGCTGCGTCAAGTCCGTTAGCCATCTGTTCGCACGTTCAAGCCAGAAATACCCAAGAATTATGACAGGAGGTTGAACCCGGCAGAGTTCCTGAGCATCTACACCATCGCTATTTAGGCTGCCGGGGGAAGAGATGAGAAGGTCTTTTCCAAGTACTTCCCTTTGGCCCTCAAGTCCAATGTGAGGTCTTTGCTGATGCACCTACCTGAGGACTCCATTTCTTCATGGCCTGACCTGTGCCATGAGTTGATTGGCGCCCTCACGGGCGGCCATCAAGAACCCGGGAGGCCCGGCGACTTGTAGCTTCTCCAACAAAAGGAAGGAGAAACCCTCCGTAAGTATTTACAGAGATTCAGCAAAGTTCATTGAAATATCCCAAATATCCATCTGGCAGCCGTAATAGCTGCCTTCCAGTCCAATGTGCGCAGCCGTCGTATTCGTTCCAAGATGAACGTACGGTTGCCCAAGACTGTGAAGGAGCTTTACACTCTGGTAGATAAGTGTGCCCGGATGGAGGAGGGAAGGAAGTTGCCCGGAGAGGAAGACTACAGTAGTATTGATTCAGAGGATTAGGATGAATCAGCTACTCAGAAGAAGAACAAGAAGCATGGTAAGAAGCGGAGAGATAAGGCAATGATGACTGTTGAAGGATCGGGTGCGTCTAGTACTGGCAAGAAGGCCAAAGCTGAGGCCCCCGGCAAGGGAGCTGCTATGTGCACTGACTGTTGGGAAGCCGCTGCTGCCGAGAAAACCGGGAAAGGTGATGGGCCGTACTGTAAGATTCCCCTGACCAAGGGCCACGACCTTCAAGAGTTTTATCAGGTTGACCAGCTTGTTAAGAAACAGAGAGCAGAGTATGAGAAGCGTGATAAGGAAAAAGGTCAGAATGTTGCTGGCGGTATGGGTCGGGGCGGTGAAGTAAACCGCCCTGGCAAACCCTTTCAGAAGCAAGGAAAGCTAGCCAAAGGTCGAGAGAAGGAAACCTGTGTTGATGAGAGTGATGAAGGGGATGAAGAGGAAACCGGTGAGCAGGAGTTTCAAAAGGCCACAGACTCCATGTGCATTGATGGAGGTGCATCACTTCACACTTCGCACCGTCAGCTCAAACGGTGGGCATGAGAAGTCAATGCCGTGGAACCAGCGCCAGAGGCCCGAAAGCCGCTCAAATGGTCTCACATGCCCATCATCTTTTACGAGGAGGACCATCCTAGCCATACCACTGTGGTAGGGTGTTTGCCATTGTTGGTCTCCCCAACAATTCGCAACATCAAGGTGACAAAGATGTTGGTAGACGACAGTGCTGGGTTGAATCTGTTTTCCCCAACAATTATTAGAAGACTTCAGATATCATAGGAAGAGCTAGAGGTTACCGACACATTTCAAGGAGTTAATCTAGGCAGGAGCCATCTTAAGGGAAAGATCACGTTGCCGGTAACATTTGGGGGAGAACTGAACTACAGGACTGAGAGGATAGTGTTTGATGTGGTTGATCTCCCCCTGCCACACAATGGAATTCTTGGACGCCCAGCCCTGGCTAAGTTCGTGGTGGCATCCCATTATGCCTACAACACCATGAAGATTCCTGGGGCACTGGAAGTCATCACCATCCCATCGGATGAGAAGGATGCAATCATTTGCGCTGACAAGATGTACTAGGGAGAGGTCACGGCAGAGATAGCAGCAGCGGCAGCTCCTGCCGAGCAAAGTAAAGGAAAGAATATAGATTGTAGGGACTTAGACAAAGAGTCTGTCACAGCCCCAGTTCAGCCCCATGTTTAAATTCCAAAGAAACTTGAAATAGGGATTGCCTAAACCCCTAGCATCAAAGGAAGTCACTAGGTTCAACTAAAATATTTTCAGTAAATCCAAATGGCTTTCAAAAATGTCCATCATTTATGGAAAATGCTGTAAACAGTAACCAAAGGTGATGCACATTTTTCCATGACATATTTGGGCTCTGAATTAAATCATACTTTATTAGCATTTGGGCATTTAAAAGCTATAAAATATTTTAAATGCTCCAATAATCAAAAACTAAAATGTTTATTGTTGGATATATTATAAACAGTAGCCATGATTAGTTTCATGATTTTTGGAAATGTCTTAGAATTTTAATTAAGTCAAAACAATTGTAGAAAAAAATAGAAAACAGAAACTAAATTAGAAAGAGAGAGAGTAACCTCACCTGGCCTCCCTGTAGTCTGGCCCAGTTTCTGCCGGCCCAGCCCACCTCCTCCTCCTCCCTCCTACTGTCTTCAACCTCCTGCCAGTGGGCAGGAGGGCGTGTGGTCGCCGCGCGCACGCCAGCTCCTGCTACCACCACAATGCCCCGGCTCTTCTGGATGCTCCACGGAGACGCCCGAGACCTTCTCCCCCTGTTCCCCTCGCAGCTCTCTTTTCCCCCTCCTCTGACTCTCTCTCCCGTGACCGACCGTACGCACCCGAGACCGCCGATGAGAACCACCATGGACACAGTTACTCCCTCGCCCCTCTGTTGTGCCCACGAGCTCCACATCATCTTCCTCGTCATCTCCACCGAGCCAAGCCAACCGGGACGCTCCGTAGCGTCATCATCGCCACCATCTTCAACATCGGGAGCCGGTCACCGCCGACGTTGATTTGCCGTCGCCAAGCCGTCCCCGAGCAAGCTGAGCCCCTCTTCATGATCGCCGTGAGCCCCGCCATCTTTCCCCCCTCTCCCATGTTCATTTGCGTGCTATAGGCGTGCTAGCCACTGGACCCGAGAGCTCACCGCCGCCGCGCTTGTCGTCGCCGGCGAATAGGCTAGCAACCTTCGCGTCCGAGCACAGCTACGTGTTTAGCATGCTCCCAGAAACCCAACACCACCATCAGCTAGTCCTCCCGTGCACCGCAACGTCGACCCCGAGCTTGAACGAACTCCGGTCACCGCGGACTTGCTCGCCGTTGTTGGCTCCGGCCACCATAGGCCTGGCCTCCACCACCACTAGATGCGCGCCTGCAAGAGCTCTCCAACGATCCCAAGAACAGCCTCGCCCGTGCCCTATGGGCGTTTTCCGAGCCGCGCCACCGTCTTGGGCCTCGCCGGCATCGAGTCGCCGGTGGGTTTAACCCCCGCTGGCCATTGACTGGGTGGGCCCAGTTTGACCCCCTGGATCACTGACGTGTGGGCCCCAGGCCACTAACTAAACTAGGATTAGTATTAGTTTAACACTAGCTAAATTTAGTTAGTTAACTAACTACTGACAAATGGGACCCACAGGTCAGGGTTGACCTGGACCGCGCCTGTTGACCGCTAACATCACAGTGACGCAAATGCTGACTCAATAACTCTTTTATGGATTTATTCTTATTCAGGAAATTCCAGAAGATAGTATAAGCTTCTAAAATTCATATAAATTCAACCGTAACTCCAAATGAAATAATTTATATATGAAAAATGATCAGAAAAATCCAATCTATCCATCTGTACCTTTTGCATGCATGTTAGAGCAACTTATGTCCTCTGTTTAGGACAATTCAATTAAATGGCATTTAAGAAAGCACATATGGAGTTTGAATTTGAACCTAGTGTTCAAACCAACTCCATTTAACTTGTGGCTAGTTGCATTAGGCCAATCAACATCATATTGCCATGTCACATTCATGCATCATATTGTTGCATGGCATTGATTGTGTTTCTCGTTTGTTTGTCGGTGGTTGTTCCCTCTCGATAGACGTGGTTTCGACGATGAGATCGATGACACCGATGAAGAGTTATACTATATTCAGAAGTGCCAGGCAAGCAAAACACCCTTACTCATTCCGATACAATCCCACTCTCTCGCTCCTGCTCTCTTTTACTGCATTAGGACCACAATGATTCATCTATCACTTGCTGCGGTAGTTGAACCCCTTATCGTCTGCATGACCTGTCATTGCCACAGTAAATAGATGAAACCCACTAGCATGAGTAGGAGTTGTTTGAGCCCTGATGTGCCTACTCATTCATGCTTGTTTGTCATGCCTTCTATCGCATAGAGTTGTGTCAGGTCTGATTCATCGCGGATGAATTGGAGGTGTGTGAACATGTCCTGTTGTTGAGAGCTAAGTGTGTGAACATGATTTGGTAAAGGTATCGATGAGAGGCCATGTAGGAGTACATGGTGGGTTGTTTCATTGAAGCCGTCCTCAGGAACTGAGTTCTGTGTTTGTGATCCATGAAAAAGCTACTACCACACATTGGGCCCTGAAATATGACCCCGCTCGACTTACAGACCCCTCTCGTCCTTTGTCCAGGAGTTGCAACTAGTTTCTGGTGTTTATAGGTTATGTGTTGGCGGCCGTGCGTAGCGCTGACCCTAGGGGTGGGCTATGATGCGGTAGATACACCGTGGTCGGGTATGCCAGGTGCCCGTTTGGCATCTCGGGACCCTGTACACATCGTTTGGGGCCATTGAGGACATCCCGGCCGGATTTCCTTGCGGATGTAACCCGAATAGGCGATAAACCTGGATTAGAGACTTGTGCGGTTAGTCAGGTCATGGTCTACACCCACGTCGGCTTTCGCTTGAAGTCTGACGAGCACATGTCGTGTGCAGACGCTAAGTGGTGGAAACATGTGTGACGAAGTACACCCCTGCAGGGTATAAAAGTATTCGAATAGTCACGTCCGCGGTTAAGGACTTCTGGGTTGCCTATAACAGTTCGTAGCAAGTGGAAGTGGATACTCTAAAATGCGCAAGATAAGCGTCAGTGCTATGGATGGCGTTCTCGTAGGTAGACAGGAGCGGATCCATAGTGGTGTAGTGATTGGTGAATATGTGGACTCGTGTGCGCCACCTCAAAAGAGTTACTTGCAGTCGTAGGTCAAGTTAGCCACTGAGTCAAAGCTGGCTTGCTGTAGTTAAACTCCACCACCCCCTTTGTTGATACTGATGCATATGTAGCTAGTTCTGATGTAAGTCTTGCTGGGTACATTTGTACTCACGTTTGCCTGTTTTATGTTTTGCAGAGAGACGTCAGTCTCGCTAGTAGTTCCGTGTGGACTTCGATGTTTAGCTTGATACCTCAGCTAAGCTTCCACATGTGTTTGTCTTGTATGCTCTGAATGTTGGGTCATGAGACCCATGTTTGTAATATCTCGCTCCTCGGAGCCTAATGAATAAATACTTGAGTCGTAGAGTTATGTTGTGATGCCATGTTGTATTTGCACATATCGGGCATATTGTGTGTGTGATTGAAATGCTTGGTATGTGTGGGATCTGACAATCTAGTTGTTCATCCTTGGCAGCCTCTCTTATGGGGAAATGTAGTCTAGTGCTTCCTTGAGCCATAGTAGTCCGCTACAGCCCGGTTCATCAGAGTCCTGCTAGCCCAGCACTACTGCTCATGACACTTGACTGGCCGGCATGTGTTTCATTTCATTCCTGTATCTGTCCCTTCGCGGAAATGTCATGCGGTGACATCCGGAGTCTTGCCTAGCCTACTATAGCCCGGGTTACCGGAGTCCTGTTAGCCCAGTGCTACAGCCCGGATTCACACGCTGCTGACCAACATGCTCAAAGTTGATTCATGTATGCCTGTCCCCATAGGTTAGTGCCGCTTTGGGTTCACGACTAGCCATGTCGGCCTGGGTTCCCTGTCATATGGATGCTAGCGACACTATCATATACGTGAGCCAAAAGGCGCAAATGGTCCCGTGCCATGGTAAGGCGACACCCGTGGGAATACCGTGCGTGAGGCCGCAAAGTGATATGTGGTGTTACCGGCTAGATCCATGTGACTTGGAATCAGGGTCCTGACAGCTTTGGTATCAGAGCCTGACTGCCTGTAGGATTAACAAGCCAAACTGGTCGAAGTTGAGTCTAGAAATGCTTTAGTTATATAAGGGAATTGATTGTGGAAGGGAACGTAAGGCTGTTTTTACTCCTTTACCTTATGCCCTTCTGATCTGAGTCAACTTGTTCCTTTCTACGGGGATTAAGAACTAGGCCTTCTCATCTATCTACCAGAATGACGAGTTACTATGATAGAGACTTATAGGATTGGTGGATTTAAGCCCCAGTTAAGTTTCTACTACTTTCGTGTGTTCATAGTTGGTCCCGAAACCTTGATATGATGATGCTAAGTGGTTGTGCCACCTTTTTGCAGGATGTCTCAAATCTTTTGAGCATTTACAACCGTTATGTTGTCTGAGTCATCCCAGGTCTCTAACTAGTCTGATGCATTTGCAAATCCCTTCTTCCCATTTCCGATGTCCTTTTGGGCCAGATTAAGCACACTAACGGTCTGTTGAGGTACTCTACTACCTCGCATATATGTTGGAGCTATTATTATGACCCTAGGTGTTTTAGGGAGTCACCTAGTAATCTAGCCATGTTTTGTGTTCCCAGTGTGATGATTCTGGCGACCATTCTCGTAAGCATCCCGTGATGCCATTTAGTAGTAGGTATTCTATTTCTGGGTTCTTGAGCCCAAGATTTACTCTACTTACCTCGTGTTGATAGTGTTTGCTTGTTCCTTTAGGTTATTAGTAATCTTTTGATAGTCCTCAAGGTCTGTGGTACATCATTCTTCCAATACCATGAGCCAATATAGAAGTTATTTGAACCAAAAGATCACAATCAGAGTACTCTTGAGGAGTTCTCCATTCATAATTGTGACTCTGCCAGTCCTACCTCTCTGCATGGGTTATCCGGAAGAAACATGTTGAACTTGATTCGACATACTAATCTATGCAGCCACAACTCAGAAAGTTATATGTTCCTTGAGTTGACCCTCCTCAGCTGTATCCCGACCCTAGTCTATCACTTGATAGTCAGGAATAGTTGTGCATTCGTGTTCATCGATGCCTATTATTCTTGTGGTCCATCAAGCCATTCTATTCTAGAATGATTAGGAGAAACAAACCCCAGTACCTCGTCCATATCTAGGATTGGGTCAAAGTAGTTGTATTCCATGGATCAAAATGCCAATCCAGCTTTTGCTCTGTTCTACCTTGAAGTGTTACCATATTTATGTCAAGGATATTATAGGAATTGCACCATCTCTTATGAATTCTTGATGCAGTGATACTTCTCACCATCATCATTCATTCCTCGGTCCTCGTGTTGTTGTAACCGGAATGCCGACAAGTGAATTGTGATGTGTGAAATCAATACTCCGAGCAACTCGTTTCTTGGTAGTAAATGGACAACATTCTCATTCTTAGCTTGTTGGTTATTAAATCATCATCCTAAGATTGATCGTGCTACCTAATCCTTATTTCGGGTGCACTCTTCGATCCATGAGTTAGGATTGTGTCAATCCCTCACTCTTTTGATCATATCATCTTGCCCTGAGAAGCAAGGTTGTTCTCGAGCTTAGTAACATATCAGTGGTTCGTGATTTTCTGAATATCTTCTCGGAAGTGTTACTAGGTTGTCACCTGACCGCTATGTTGAGTTCGTGATCAAGTTGGTTTCTTGTAGCCACGCCTTTTCTCCAAGAATCGGTGTTGGATACCCCTGAGCTAGTTGGTTAAGCTAAACAACAACTTGGAGAGTTGGAAGATAAAACCTTGTTTGACCTAGTTCATGTTAAGGGATATCTTTTTGTGTGTGCGTGTGTTGAAGAAAGATGATATCTTCACCAATTGGTCCTCGTGATCAGTTGTTGGATTTGTTGTCTTGTCAAAACTTTGACTTGAGTATGGGCTATCATCAAGTCAAATCAAAACCAATGATGTTCTTAATGTTGTCTTACTCGTGGTTGATCCCTCGAGCATACACCATTACATCTTTTGGTCTGACCAATGCTATAACCGTGTTCACATGATGGTGGAAGTCCAGTGATATGGAAACTCCGATGAGTTGCTATTGAGCCCATCAGCAACATTTTGTCTCCCCCATGATTCATGTTGAACATTAAGCTAGTATTGGGAACTTGGTAACCATTGCCTTCATGTTGCGTTCATGAGGTATACGTTTGGTGCAAGAAGTGGCTTTCTCCAAGTTCACGTGCATTAGGTGCAAGTTGCTGTCGTGAATTCGAGAAAGTTAGTTTTGCTTCCTCGGGAATCATCCCAAGTCAGTCATGCACGTGCGAAGTATACTATGGCTTGAGAGATTAGCTACCTCCATCCCATCGGTATTTCCTAGCACACCAAGCCACTGATTGATTTGTTCAAAGAAAAGAAGTTCATGCGCTAACCCTGAAGGGCCCAGACGGATATGCACAAGACTTCGTTATCCCAATGATGGTTCCCAACCAGAACTCGATAGTGTTTTTATTATAAGACTACTACGTGGTCATTCTTGTCTTGGACAACATGCTCACATGTATGTAGCAGAACCGGCTCATGTTTTGGAGCCTCCTATCGTAGTTCATATCCCGAGAATCTCGCAATGTCATCTCATCGATTTGTGTTGCAAACTTTCTTTCGGACATGCTGAGTCTGGAATATCCTGACACCAACCAGATCTGAATCTCAGGAAGATACGATGGTTGGAACTTTCCCAACAGTTGCATTTTGTTCCCAGTTTGCACCGCCATTGTGCCAATTCCCCATGGGATGCCCTTCTCGGTAGTTGCTATCCAGGATCATCTTCAAGAGTGGTCCTGTCATGGGTCCCATCCATTTCTGGTGATAAGCAAAAGTCATCCATTGCATTGTCTTCAACAAGGTAGTCCACATCATCCATCCTAGTCCGAGTATGCAATTTCTTCGAGCTTTTTCAAACAATCAATTTTAATTTGCCTTAAGTAATTCTTTTTGCCACTTAAGGGAGCAGTCCAACGAGTCACCTTTCCCAAGGTGCCCCGTTACGGGAACATGGCAATTATTTCCTCCCCACCTTGACACCATCCACCATCTTTCTAAGCGTGGAATTGTTGCCCACCAAATCAAACCCTGTCATTGTTCTTCCATCCCTCTCGATATGTTTTGTGTCTCAACTCGAGATGTTTCAACATCTCATTCCATGAGTGATATTGTATAGCCCGATCTTCGAAAAAGATCAATCCTAGTAGAGTTTCTTTCCGTTGTCATCGCGTGGATGAAGATCTCAAAAGCGAGGATGTCAAGATCAACGTATGCAACGAATCAACAACCTTATGAGGTGCAACCTGGATCGTGAAGATTATGTCAGCTTGTGTTCCCACCTTCACCTTACCCTACGCTTGAATCTTGGGACGAGATTCTTGTTTAGTTGGGGTGAGCTGTCACAGCCCCAGTTCAGCACTTGCTTGACTTTGCTTGTTCATCATGCCATCATGTTTAAATTCCAAAAAAACATGAAATAGGGATTGCCTAAACCCCTAGCATTAAAGGAAGTCACTAGGTTCAACTAAAATATTTTCAGTAAATCCAAATGGCTTTCAAAAATGTTCATCATTTATGGAAAATGCTGTAAACAGTAACCAGAGGTGATGCACATTTTTCCATGACATATTTGGGCTCTGAATTAAATCATACTCTATTTGCATTTGGGCATTTAAAAGCTATAAAATATTATAAATGCTCAAATAATCATAAACTAAAATGTTTACTGTTGGATATATTATAAACAGTAGCCATGATTAGTTTCATGATTTTTGGAAATGTCTTAGCATTTTAATTAAGTCAAAACAATTGTAGAAAAAAATAGAAAACAGAAACTAAATTAGAAAGAGAGAGAGAGAGAGAGAGTAACCTCACCTGGCCTCCCTGTAGTCTGGCCCAGTTTCTGCAGGCCCAGCCCACCTCCTCCTCCTCCCTCCTACTGTCTTCAACCTCCTGCCAGCTCCTGCTTCCGCCGCGATGCCTCGGCTCTTCTGGATGTGCCACAGAGACATCCGAGACCTTCTCCCCCTGTTCCCCTCGCAGCTCTCTCTTCCCCCTCCTCTGACTCTCTCCCCCGTGACCGACCGTACGCACCCGAGACCGCCGACGAGAACCACCACGGCCACAGTTACTCCCTCGCCCCTCAATTGTGCCCACGAGCTCCGCATCGTCTTCCTCATCATCTCCACCGAGCCAAGCCAACCGGGACGCTTCGTAGCGTCATCATCGCCACCATCTTCAACCTCGGGAGCCGGTCACCGCCGACGTCGATTCGCCGTCGCCAAACCGTCCCCGAGCAAGCTGAGCCCCTCTTCGTGATCGCCGTGAGCCCCGCCATCTTCCCCCCCTCTCCCATGTTCATTTGCGTGCTATAGGCGTGCTAGGCACCGGACCCGAGAGCTCACCGCGCCGCGCTCGTCATCGCCGGCGAATAGGCTAGCAACCTTCGCGTCCGAGCACTGCTACGTGTTTAGCATGCTCCCAGAAACCCAACACCACCATCAGCTAGTCCTCTCGTGCACCGCAATGTCAACCCCGAGCTTGACCGAACTCCGGCCGCCACGGACTTGCTCGCCGTCGTTGGCTCCGGCCACCATAGGCCCGGCCTCCACCACCACTAGACGCGCACCTGCAAGAGCTCTCCAACGAGCCCAAGAACAGGCTCGTCCGTGCCCTGTGGGCGTTTTCCGAGCCGTGCCACCGTCTCGGGCCTCGCCGGCGTTGAGTCGCCGGTGGGTTTGACCCCCGCTGACCATTGACTGGGTGGGCCCAGTTTGACCCCCTGGTTCACTGACGTGTGGGCCCTAGGCCACTAACTAAACTAGGATTAGTATTAGTTTAACGCTAGCTAAATTTAGTTAGTCAACTAACTACTGACAAACGGGACCCACAGGTCAGGGTTGACCTGGACCGCGCCTGTTGACCGCTGACATCACAGTGACTCAATAACTCTTTTCTGGATTTATTCTTATTCACGAAATTCCAGATAATAGTATAAACTTCTAAAATTCATATAAATTCAACCGTAACTCCAAATGAAATAATTTATATATGAAAAATGATCAGAAAAATCCAATCTATCCATATGTACCATTTGCATGCATGTCAGAGCAACTTATGTCCTCTGTTTAGGACACTTCAATTAAATGGCATTTAATTAAGCACATATGGAGTTTGAATTTGAACCTAGTGTTCAAACCAACTCCATTTAACTTGTGGCTAGTTGCATTAGGCCAATCAACAGCATATTGCCATGTCACATTCATGCATCATATTGTTGCATGGCATTGATTGTGTTTCTCCTTTGTTTGTCGGTGGTTGTTCCCTCTCGATAGACGTGGTTTCGATGATGTGATCGATGACACCGATGAAGAGTTATACTATCTTCAGAAGTGCCAGGCAAGCAAAAACCCCTTACTCATTCTGATACAATCCCACTCTCTCGCTCCCGCTCTCTTTTACTGCATTAGGACAACAACGATTCATCTGTGACTTGCTGCGGTAGTTGAACCCCTTATCCTCTGCATGACCTGTCATTGCCACAGTAAATAGATGAAACCCACTAGCATGAGTAGGAGTTGGTTGAGCCCTGATGTGCCTACTCATTCATGCTTGTTTGTCATGCCTGCTATTGCATAGAGTTGTGTCAGGTCTGATTCATCAGGGATGAATCGGAGGTGTGTGAACATGTCCTGCTGTTGAGAGCTATGTGTGTGAACATGATTTGGTAAAGGTATCGATGAGAGGCCATGTAGGAGTACATGGTGGGTTGATTCATTGAAGCCGTCCTCAGGAACTGAGTTCTGTGTTTGTGATCGATGAAACAGCTACTACCACACATTGGGCCCTGAAATATGACCCCGCTTGACTTACCGACCCCTCTCGTCCTCTGTCCAGGAGTTGCAAGTAGTTTCTGGTGTTTATAGGTTATGTGTTGGCGGCCGTGCGTAGCGCTGACTCTAGGGGTGGGCTATGATGCGGTAGATACACCGTGGCCGGGTATGCCGGGCGCCCGTTTGGCATCTCGGGACCCTGTACACATCGTTTGGGGCCGTTGAGGACACCCCGGCCAGATTTCCTTGCGGATGGAACCCGAATAGGCGATAAACCTGGACTAGAGACTTGTGCGGTTAGTGAGGTCGTGGTCTACACCCACATCGACTTTCGCTTGAAGCCTGCCGAGCACATGTCCTATGCAGACGCTAAGTGGTGGAAACATGTGTGACGAAGTACACCCCTGCAGGGTATAAAACTATTCGAATAGCCGTGTCCGCAGTAAAGGACTTCTGGGTTGCCTATAACAGTTCATAGACAAGTGGAAGTGGATACTCTAAAATGCGCAAGATAAGCGTGAGTGCTATGGATGGCGTTCTCGTAGGTAGACGGGAGCGGATCCATAGTGGTGTATTGATTGGTGAATATGTGGACTCGTGTGCGCCACCTCAAAAGAGTTACTTGGAGTCGTAGTTCAAGTTAGCCACTGAGTCAAAGCTGGCTTGCTGCAGTTAAACTCCACCACCCCCTTTATTGATACTGATGCATATGTAGCTAGTTCTGATGTAAGTATTGCTGGGTACATTTGTACTCATCTTTGCCTATTTTATGTTTTGCAGAGAGAAGTCAGTCTCGCTAGTAGTTCCGTGTGGACTTCGATGTTTAGCTTGATACATCAGCTACGATCTTGTGCCTTCGGCAGGATCGGGTAGATAGTCAGGCTTCTATGCCTTTTTCATTTGTAGATGTCTGTACTCAGACATGCTAAGCTTCCGCATGCGTTTGTCTTGTATGCTCTGAATGTTGGGTCATGAGACCCATGTTTGTAATATCTCGCTCCTCGGAGCCTAATGAATAAATACTTGAGTCGTAGAGTTATGTTGTGATGCCATGTTGTATTTGCACATATCGGGCATATTGTGTGTATGATTGAAATGCTTGGTATGTGTGGGATCCGACAATCTAGTTGTTTATCCTTGGCAGCCTCTCTTATGGGGAAATGTAGTCTAGTGCTTCCTTGAGCCATAGTAGTCCGCTACAACCCGGTTCATCGGAGTCCTGCTAGCCCAGCACTACTGCTCAGGACACTTGACTGGCCGGCATGTGTTTCATTTCGTTCCTGTGTTTGTCCCTTCGAGGAAATGTAACGCGGTGACATCCGGTGTCCTCCCTAGCCTGCTATAGCCCGGGTTACCGGAGTCCTGTTAGCCCAGTGCTACAGCCCGGATTCACATGCTGCTGAGCGACATGCTCGAAGTTGATTCATGTATGCCTGTCCCCATAGGTTAGTGCCGCTTTGGGTTCATGACTAGCCATGTCGGCCCGGGTTCCCTGTCATATGGATGCTAGAGACACTATCATATACGTGAGCCAAAAGGCGCAAACGGTCCCGGGCCATGGTAAGGCGACACCCGTGGGAATACCGTGCGTGAGGCCGCAAAGTGATATGAGGTGTTACCGCCTAGATCGATGTGACTTGGAATCGGGGTCCTGACAGAGTCCGGGAAGCGTGCCCCCACCAAGTGCACGGCACCCGTTGACAACGTGCCGGAGTGTTCCAACAACAAGAGATCCAAAGTTGTAGCACCCCAAGTGAAGAAGGTCTTGGCAGGGCTGGTTGGCGTTGATGGTACTTTCACTATGAGCGCCACCCTCGATGACAAATGGGAAAGCGCGCTCGTTTCCTTCATGTGGGCGAATATCGATGTGTTTGCCTGTCAACCATCTAATATCCCCAGTGTTCCTAGGGAGGTAATCGAGCACCACCTTGCTGTCTGCCCACATGCCCGACATGTCAAGAAGAAAGTCCGGAAGCAGGCCTTGGAGAGGCAACAGTTCATTGCAGAAGAGATCAAGAAACTTGAGGCAGCTGGTTTGGTCAGAGGAGTGCTGCATCCCATGTGGTTGGCAAATCTAGTAGTAGTCCGAAAGGCTAACGGGGAGTGGAGGTTTTGCATAGATTTCACAGATCTCAACAAAGGCTTGCCCAAAAGACCCATTTCCCTTGTCGCGTATCGACCAGATTGTGGATTCCACTTTAGGTTGTGATTTGCTCTCCTTTCTGGACGGAAACTCTTGGTATCACCAAATCTTCATGTCCAAGGAAGATGAAGAGAAGACATTGTTCATCACTCCATGTGGTGCGTACTACTTTGTCTGCATGCCATTCGGATTAAAGAGTGTCGGGTCCACTTTTGCAAGGGTAATCCAGATTGGTTTTGAGCCATAGTTGCACAGAAACATAAAAGCCTATATGGATGATATTGTGGTCAAGACCAAGGATAGTGCCGCCCTTATTCAGGATTTGGAGGAGACAATTGATAATCTGTGCAAGATCAATCTGAAGCTCAATATGGAGAAGTGTGTATTTGGTGTTCCCTCCAGCAAGTTGCTTGGGTTCTTTGTATCCCATCGCGGGATCAAATCCAACCCCGACAAGATCAAGGACATCAAGCAAATCCAAGCGCCAAGGATAGTTAAGGATGTGAGGCATCTGACGGGATGTGTTGCTACGCTAAGCAGATTAATTTCCAAGTTTGTCAAGCGCGCCCTACCGTTTTTCAAAATTTTGAAGAAGGCCAATCCTATGAAGTGGACCCCAGAAGCAGATGCAGCTTTCCAAGAATTGTAGGTCTACTTGTCTTTTGTGCCTACCTTGGTTTCTCCCAAACCCCAGGAGCCATTGTTGGTATACTTGGCGGCAACCAACCAAGTGGTCAGTGCGGCCTTGGTAGCGCAGCGAGAAGTGGATGAGGCAGAAAGTGAGTAGAGACCGGCAGAATCAGAGAAAGATCAGGAGAGCAATGAGCACGGCAACGAGAGCAACCCCAAGGACGCGGCAAGGATGAAAGTGGTGCAGCGGCCAGTGTACTTCGTTGGCTCCCTGTTATACAGGGGGCTAGATCAAGGTACTCTGGCGTGCAAAAGTTGATTTTTGGTCTCATCATGGCCTCAAGGAAACTATGCCACTACTTCCAAGCCCATGAGATCACAATTGTCACTCGTTTCCCGTTGCAAAGAATACTCTGAAACCCTGAGGCTAGCGGCAGAATAGTGGAGTGGGCTTTGGAGTTATCCAGCTTTGGTTTGATGTTTGAGAGCACATCATCTATTTAGAGAAGGGCGTTGGCAGAGTTTATTGTATAATGGACGCCAACCCCTGATGAGGAAGTGACAGAGACAGTTATCCCCAGCAAGGAATCGCCCCAAGAATGGATTATGTATTTCGATGGTGCTTTTTCCCTACAAGGTGCAGGAGCTGGCATGCTTCTTATCGCCCCCTCCGAGGAGCACTTGAAGTCCGTCGTCCAAATGCATTTTTCCCGGGAAGAAGCCACCAACAATACAACTGAGTATGAAGGGCTCCTTGCCGGGCTCAGGATTGTAGCTGAATTGGGAATTAAGAAGCTGATCATTCAAGGAGATTCATAGCTTGTGGTGAGACAAGTCAACAAAGATTATCAAAGTCCGTTAATGGAGGCATACGTTGAGGAAATGAGGAGATTGGAGGAGTCCTTTGACGGATTGCAAACAGACCACGTTCTTCCTACGGAAAACAACATAGCTGATCATCTGTCAAAGTGTGCTGCGCAGAAGCTTCCTGTGGAACCAGGGAATTTTGTTCTCCATCTTACTCAGCCCTCTATATCCCCAGCAACAATGGCCCGAAAGAGGAGACAGTTGGACTATGGTAAGCCTCTCCCTGTAGAGCCGTCCGCTACTGGCAGAGACCCTACCAAAAATAACTCCTCGTAGCCTGCCGGACCACCCCCTCCAGCCGGGCCCATGGACCCCATGAACGAGGCTAGTGTTGCCGCAGTAGAGGAGGTGCCTCTAGTCCTCGTTGCCGAGCCCCAAGCTCCAACTTGGGCAAGGAACATTGTCCACTTTCTCCAAACCGGAGAGCTGAAAAGTTAGCCTAGAGGGCCAGTATGTATCAGTTTGTCGATGACACTCTGTACAGAAGGAGTCCCAATGGTGTGAAATTGGAGTGTATCTGCCGGGTAGAAGGAAAGGAACTGCTGGATGAGATTCACAGAGGAATGTGCGGCTCCCACATTGGATCAAGGGAATTAGTTGGGAAAGCATTCCGACAAGGATTCTATTGGCCCTCGGCCCTCCAAGATGCGGTCAAGCTAGTCACAAATGTGAAGCTTGCCAGTTCCATTCCAAGAAAACACACCTTCCTGCCCAAGCCCTTCAAACAATCCCTCTATCATGGCCATTTTCGGTCTGGGGGCTCGATATCCTTGGCCCCTTCCCCCAAGCAATCGAGGGCTTTGAATTCATGTTTGTTGCCATTGACAAGTTTACAAAGTGGCCGGAAGTGACTGCTGTGAGAAAGGTGACTTCTCAGTCGGCTATCAAGTTCTTCAAAGAATTGGTGTGTCGTTTTGGAGTACCGGCAAGGATCGTCACCGACAACGGCACCCAGTTCATGAGCCGCGCCTACATGCAATATGTTCATGCCCTTGGATGCAAGATTTCATTTGCCTCTGTGGCACACCCCCGGAGCAATGGACAAGATGAGAGGGCGAACGTTGAAGTGTTGCGTGGACTCAAGACAAGAACTTTTGATATGGTGCAGAAGCACGACAGGAGGTGGATTGAGGAGCTGCTGGTAGTCCTCTGGTCCATCAGAACGACACCAAATCAAGCTACCGGGTAGACTCCCTTCTCCCTAGTCTATGGGGCAGAACCAGTTATCCCCACGGAACTCATTTACGGGTCCCCTCGAGTGCTTGCCTACGCTGAAGTAGCGCAAGATCAGCACCACCATGACGACACTATGCTACTCGGGGGGAACCGTCTTCGGGCTACTACGCGTGTTGCATGCTATCAGCAAGCCCTGTGTCGCTACCATAGCCGCAGGGTTCACGCCCGGTGTTTTGACAAAGGTGACCTTGTCCTTAGGTGCGTTCAGTTCGCCAAGGGATCAAAAAAGTTGTCCCAAAGTGGGAAGGCCCTTACTGGGTAGTACGAGTCACCAGACCGGGCACAGTCCGTCTGGAGACTGGAGATGGCACTCAGTTGCAAAACTCATGGAGTATTGATCATCTCCGCAAGTTCTACCCATAAGGCGCGGCTGTCGGGCCCTGCCCGGCAACCACCCTTTTGTACAAACCTTGCCTCAGCTGCATTTAACCCCTTGTACAAAGCCAGGGCGATGACCCTGTGCAAGAGAAAATAAAGAAGCATTGTGGGGGGACCCCGACCAAGATCTGCATGCATGCATGAGCATTCCAAGACCACTGCATAAGCATTTCATGAGCAGCTGCATATGCATATAGATAGGATCGCATCCTGCATTCATTCTCATCTACATGAAGCTGCAGCTTCCTGCTGTGAACTTGGCTTTGACAAGGATATGTGGAGATTGCCCGACACGGTGATCCCCGGCAAGCCAGCCAGATAAGTCCTACCTCTTGTCCGTCAGTGTTCTGTAAGCTATAACTTGTGCATGAGAAAGCCTCGCCAGTCTTTTGATACTTAGGTGCTCCCATCCCTGATTTGAATGTTGCCTCGATCAGGATGATCGCAGTGGCCTTTGGTAAAAAGAAGTCGCCGGGGGCTGGCCCCTTTGGCCATTGCCCGGTAGACGCAGCTCTCCGGCAGAAAAAGGGTGCCGGCAGGATAGCCTTCCGGGGAAAAACTCGTTTATTTATATTAAAGAGGCATCTCGCCTCTGCATGGACATACACATGCATGATTTCCCACCAAGGTTCATCTTTTTCATTAATATGCTAATACAAGTACAAGCATTACATAACACAAATATGGACTCGAGAGATTACATTATTTGAATTAAAATTTGGCAAGTGCCTACTGGTTTAAGTGTGACGCCCCGAGTCCGACGCGCCAAGTGTCTTCCAGTTATTCGTTGTTGTTGCCTTGTCATTTGCTTGCGTGTTGCATCTTGCCATGTCATCATGTGCGTTGCATCATCATGTTTTCAAAACTTGCATTCGTCCGGGTCTTCCAATTCCTTCCCTTGTCCGTTCCGAGCCCGTACACACTTGCACGCGCCCACGGCACGTCCAAAATATTATTTTTTAAGTGGCCGGAAAATGTTATCGGAATGGGATGAAAGTTGGCATGTGGTGTTGTTATGTTGCTGGTAGACCGCGTGCCAAATTTCATCACATTCGGAGTCTGTTTGACGCCCCAACAGATAACTATAGCGGCATTATAGTCGGCCTAACATCGGACGTTTTTGGTCTCCAAAAATTGTTGCCGGGTTTTCCCTGTCTTTCCTCCCTAGATCATCTACATAGCCCATTACCAACCGCCAGGCCCAATCTAACCCTCCTCACGCCCGGAGCCGTCCTATTGTGATCGGTGGGCCCCGAAACCCCTCCTAACCACCTGACCCCTCCTTGCACAGTGCATCGACCCCCTCGTGCGTGTCCGAAAACTACCCCGAACCCGAACCGCTCAGTCATCACCGTTGCATTTAGATCATCCCCTAACATCTATAAAACATCTGTTTTTTTGGACTTCCTAGCCTATTTATCTCGGACCATCCGATTTCGATCGGATGATCCAAAACCACCCTTCTTCCCTTATATATAGTCTATCCATAGTCCATTTTGGACCTAACCCTATTTCCTAGGGATCCTCTCAGCCGCCGCCACTACTCCCCATCACATCACCCAGATCTGTCGGCACCCACCTCCTCTGTTTCCGTGCCTGACCAACCCCGCTCCTCCTCTCAATCCCCAAGGATGTTGCTTCCCCATTGACCCGCGTAGCAGCAGCTCCATGTCGGAGCTGCATCACCACCCGTTGCCCCTCGCCAGAGCAATACCAGCAGGATCAGCCCCGTCGCCCTCTCCTTCCTTCCTCCACTTCTTCTCTCTCGCTGCCTCTGACGGTGTCGCGACGCGCCGTTTTTCAGGAGCCTGCCGCGCATGGAGCTCCTAGAGGTTCCCGTCACCTCCGCCTCGTTCCACGGAGGGAAGTCCTCGCGCCCGCTCCTCCCGTCTGCCCGATCGCTGCCGCCTCGCGACCCTGCATCCCGAGTCGCCACCTTGCCGTCCTTCGTCGTTGCAATGCCCGCGTCCGAGCAAGAGGACCTCGCTGCTCGAGCTCGAGCACGCACCCAAGACCCATGGCACCCCTCCCGTGCGCGTCTCCTCCTCTCGCAGCTCCCTGCCTCCTCGCGCCCTCCTCACCTGCCCAAGATCCACTCCTCCCACGCGCTCGACCTCCACCATCTTCCTCGCCAAGACTCGCTCTAGCTTCCTCTGCCGCAGCAATAACGATGACCACAACTTCATGCCCGGCCGGACCCAGCCGTCGTTGTCACCTAAGCAGGAGCGCGCCGACTAGGTCGCCCACGTCCTCTGCATCGCGGCCTCCCCTGCTTCGGCCTCCAGCCTTTGCCATCGAGCGCCGCCTCCGCCTGGTTCCGTCAAGTTCCTCGCCTCGCCAAGTTCTACTCGTCCGAGCCATTCCCCGCTACCTGGAAGCCGAGCCGTCGGGCACTATTCCCTCGCCGGACCTCCCCTGCTTTGCCAAGTCATTGCCTTCCTTCACGCCGTCCCTATCACCCTAGTCGCCGTGCCCAGTTCCGCCGCTGCCGCTGCCACCCTCTGCTTCGTCAGAAAAACGAGCGCCCTGCCTCCTCTATTCGCCCGCGTCTCGACCTCCTCGAGGGACACCCGAAGCCGCATTGACCCTTCCGATCGAGCCCAGCAGCCGGCCCAGCTGGGTGCCTGGCACCCCGAGCCGTCTCAGCCAACCCACGACAACTTCTTCCCAAATGGGCAAGGCCCATGGTGAGAACAGATGCAGCCCGGATCATGTTTTTCCCAGCTCTGCGAATTTAGTTATTTATTCCAGAGACTGCCAGTTTTGCAGAAAACCCATTGCACTTCATGCTTATTAAAACTAATCATCCGTCACTACACCACGGTCAAGATTTGGTGACACACCTATCTGTTGGCATTGGGTACCTTTGCCGACACATAAATTGTAGCTAAGAGCTAGGCCGACAAAAGATAAAACAGTCAGAGGACTTGATGTTGGCAAAGGTATTGCCGACAGTTGTTTATTTCCTGACACACGTTCAGTCGGCATACACCCTACCTACGCCAACACATTTCCTGCGGTCATACACCCTACATATCCCGACAGATGATTTGTGGGCGTACACCCTATCTACCCCGACAGCTCTTTTGTGGGCGTACACCCTACTTTTGTCGACACATAGGTTGTCCCTCTAGGTATATGCTTTTTCCGACACTTAATCTGTCGAGGTAGGTACATACCTTGGCCGACACTTAATCTGTCAATGTAGGTACATACCTTGGCCGACACTCATTCTGTCCAGCTAGTTAGGTACGTTTCCCAACACTTACTCTGTGAAGATAGGTATGTACCATGGCCAACAGGTACCATGCAACATCCATATAAAGTGTACAGCCAAAACAATAATTTGGCACATATGCGGTGCTCAAGTGTCATCCACAAACGACATCAAAATGAAAATATTTGATATACATATACAATGCTCAAATTTCATCCATAAAGAGCATCAAGATGACAACATACATATATATCGACCCAGGTTCACAACAACCAACGTAGTTTGCCCATCCATGAGCACTGCATATGTTTGACCCAGGTTCATAATAACTTACATATATATTGACCCAGGTTCATAACAAAACAAGTCGCATGAATAGGAGCACTACTTGCTGGTCTAAAAGAGTTCAAACACTAGTCCAGAACACAAGTCATATACATGAGCACAAAGTTCTACTCCAAAATACTTGAAGCACCAAATAACACACAGAAGATTCATGGCATGGTTGAAGTTGGCCGGTCCAAAATACTGCAAATAGCCAAATGTTCCATGACACTCCAAGTCATCATATCCATGCGCTAGGTGGCTAAGTACCTGAAATCCATAAAAATTTCTCAAGTGAGCATTCAACCCCAAAAATGTTCAAAGTTCAAATAAAGATTGGCAGGAACAGATTATGCATGGTTTTATTCTCCTTAATAAATTACAGATAGGATTTAGAAATTATTTGCATGGAAGTTTCATAGCAAGCATAGTACATTGAGAAGAGATCACCAGGGCACACTGAGAATAAAAAAACCATGACAAATTTGTTCCAGGACCTTTACATTGAGAATAAAACAATGCATAATTCTGCACACTACTCCTGTATTTGAATGTAATATAGGACACCTCTGGCTACAAGTTGTTCTGGCCCGTCTCTCACACTCAGCAAAGTGATCCAATAAATTATGAAAACCCACAAATGCAAACAATCAATATCTCACTCAGGTTTACAATTAAAAAAAGGCAGTAAAAAAGAATAGAATGCAAAGAACATAACAATAGCTAGTGAAGTGCTACCATGAATTAGATAGGTGAAAAACATGATATGGATTTGTGCCAGCAATAAACAGATGGTTTCTCACATTCAACAAGCATTCCACTATTTCCAATCACAATAATTTCATCACATCACATAAAAAGTTGTTGACGGCACAACAATCACAGAATACAAGGAAAATAATGCATCATAGTAAACTTGAAGTTTGGAGTATGTCATAGTACCTGCACCTCGTGGCACATTGGCTGCCTTCTGTGCATCTTTGATCTACAACAATAATCATTACTTAACATCTCCCATGGCCAATAGGTGATCAATCAGCGAAAAAGAAAAGAAATCAAGTGCTCTAGATTCTTACCATAGCAGATGGCCATGCAATTGATTTACCCTTAGCATCTGCCATGGTAAGCACATTTCCATACGGACGAGGCAACTGAGTGTCCCTTTTGAACACCGAATAGACGACAATTTCAACAAATTGAGAACCTAGAGGCTCACCCCCCACCACAGCCTTTGGATTGGTTGTTTGAATTGTTCCTTTGGCAACAGCAACACTTAAGGGTCTACTTATGCTATATAGTATCACATCTCTTCCACCCTATAGGGAAAAATTGTAATTCAGACCATACTTTCATTTTAAAGAAGCAAGTTCAAGTCTACAAATACATATTATTGTGTAGAAAGGCATAGGAAATCCGAAGCAGAAAAACTTAAGTTAATAAAGCATCATATTGACAAGATCTAGTTAAATGAATTATCATTCAGACTTAAGTCAAATGAATTTTCATTCAAGTTGTATCATAGCATTAAATTCAAATGAAGTTGAATCATAGCATAGCATTACAGTCAAAAGGAGGGCATAACATCTTCTATGTAGGAAAGAAAGGTTTACCCCTTGTTGCTTGTCAGGTTTCTGTACATTAACAACTCTTCTTCCAATTCCAATAGCATTTGACTCAGCCACGTCCTCCAGAATAGTATTACCTTCTTCAGTATTACTAGCTTCTCTTGTCCTTATGTTCTACATAAAAATCAAGCATTATAGATGTTACTAAATATAATAAACTATAAATAAATCATATCACTACATGTTCCACTATTGCAGAGATACAATATAGTAGAACTATCGTGTTACCTGTTGTGCTGTTGCAGCAGGTGTGCTATTGGGTTGATCTCGTTGCCCTTGTGAAGACAAAAGAAGTTCCCTCATCTCAGCCATTTGCTTCTTCATGTCATCCATTTGTGTCATTTTCTTCTTCATGTCGTCCATTTGTTCTTGCAGATGTTCTACTTTTTGGTCAGATACACGACACGCCTCCATTGCCATTTGAATCTTTGTAGATTTATACTGCTAGGTTCCAGGCAACTCTAGTTCAGATGGAGTTGGACCCAATCCGATAGCACGAACATATCCATTTTTTTCTTTTCCACAAACAAATGCAAACAAATCACCATCCTTAATACCATTGTCCACTAATTCAGGGTGCTTTTCTGCTTCATCTTGAAGTTCTTTCTGTAAATTTCAGAAATGTGTTATGTGTTCCTAGTATTTACTACATAAACAAAAATATGAAAGGAATCGAAAACTTAAAGTGCATCTGAACTTACAATTCTTAATGCAGACCCTTTTTGAGGAAGTCCACTAATTCGATGTGTATGTGTTTCAATAAACAGTTCATGTCTATGCGGGCGACGATTGAGCACCTCGGTCTATGTCAAGCAATAAAAAGATTAAAACAATTTTCAAAATGTATAAACATCCAAGTTTACAACAAAGATTGCATGGTTGCATACCATTTCAGTGTCAACCCGAGCAAAACTCTTACTTCCAGATGTGTGATTTTGATTATGATTTGCTCGATTTTTTTGCCTCTTATTGAGCGAGCCTACGAAATGGTGTCATAAAATCATGTCAAACAAGTAGAATCATATGTCAATACCAACCTAACAAAGAGCTTACCTTAGCTTTTGGAGTTAACCAAAATGCAACAAGCAACTTCCATTGGTCCGGATGAACTCTAGCATCACATGATGCTATAAGTTCATCATACGTATAGGATTCACCATAATATTCCCTCTTTAGGTCTGATTTGAAGTCTTTCCATTTAATTTTGCTGTTTTCATATACCATTGGAAAACTCGTTGGTCTAATTGCCAAAACAACTGAAAAATAGGCATTCAAAAAAAGCCATTAGAGAACAATATGACATATACTAAATCGCTAGTCACTCCTAATCATAACAGTAAGATAGCATCCAGGACATAAGAGCAGGACATAAACACATTACCTTTGCCTCAGCCCATAAAGCAAGTTTTCTCGATAGATCAACCTTCCTCCAATCATCAAATTCAACCGGAAAACCCTTGGTTCTTATTTGTGTTCCAACAAAGTTAGCAAACCGTGTAGCAGATTTACCACAAGGCTGACCATACTCATTTATTTCCAACTTGAGTTTAGGCTTGTTTTGCCTTCCCCATATGCTTTTCATAGCAGTAACTTTCCTGACCTCCCTTTCCTGGCCTGATACACAACAAATGCAGAAAACAGGTTTAGTATTGTCAGTGCATTATCATTCAATTGCAAGGTTCACAAAGAATGCACAAACTAGCTTCTAAGCAATGCAAGGTACACGTATCAAAGTTAAGAAGCATACCTTCAGGTTCATTCACTACAACCTCAGGTTCGGTTATTATTTCAGTAGTTAATCTTAAAGTAGACCTCAATTGTCGTTCAGGAGCTTGATTTTGTGAAACAGGAGTTTGCTTTTGTCTCTACAATTACAACATAAATAAGTGTTAACTATTCTAAATGGGATAGCCATATCAATGTTCAGCTTTTCATAGCATGCAAACATGTCATTCTGCATGTGCAAACATATGCATTACTCAAAGCAATACCTTTTTCTTCTTTCGGGGAGTAGGTAGGCCTTCTGACACATATGCATCTGCTAGACCTTTCAGATTCAAAGTTCTCTTCATGTTCTCGTTTTGTTTTCTAAGTACTTCAACTACATTTTTGTTCTTTTCGATTTCATATTCAGGGATTCTTTCTGCGCTTCTTGCTGCACCAAAGGGAACATAGAAAACTTGTGTGGCTTGTGATGCTAAGATGAAAGGTTCATCTGATAACTTATCACCGCTACTGAATAAATGGTTGAAGTTAACAGTTGTAACCCCAAACTGATCGGTTTTTACCCATTTGTCTTGTTCACGATTGTCAACCCAATCACATAGAAATAACACCATATATCCTTTTTGGCGGTAGTTTAGCTCAACTATCTCCCTAATAATGCCATAATATATCTCTACTCCTTCTGAATTTTGCGCATCTACAGCTACTCCACTATTTTGAATAGGTCTACCATCATCACTTGAGTGTGTATGGAAATCAAACCCATTAGTAGTATAGCTGTTAAATTTTCTAGCAATCATGAAAGGCTCTTGGGCTAAAATTTGCATTTCTTCTGATACTTCTACACCTCTTTCAACTAATGCCAACACCTCAGTATAGAATTGTCGTTAGTTACAACAAGTCAACATGATTAATGTTTAGCACAATAGGTCAAGTCATGTCCTACTTACATGTTGTCGAAACCACTCATGAAATTTCTCATGTTGCATAGTATTGATTGCTTTTTCATTGGGAAGACCAATTGAGGATAGGTGCTTGCGGTGCTTCCTATAATTGTGTATCAAATTAACTATTGTAAGAAAGATAAGAAAGGAAGAGATAATATTACTACAGCATGGGAAGCTTACTTCACATAAGGTTTTATTTCATTGTGGTTGAACAAGACATATCTATGTGCTTGGATCCAAGAATTGGTCGATAATGATACAATGCTACCCAAACCTTGCCCCTTGTGGCAGAAGTATGGATTGGTACTGGAGGTTTCATTATTCAGCACCTCAACATTATTATCTTGCCGGGTGAACCTAGTCTCACACCCTTTTAGATAGCGAGAACAATATGTAAGGCTCTCATCAAACAAGTAACCCTCAGCGATTGATCCTTCGGGATGGCTTCTAGTGCGAACATGTCCTTTGTAGTGCCCCAAATACCTACATACTACAGATTGTAAGCCTATTTGCAAAATTCATTTGTAAAAAAATGTTGCTATTAGATTTTGTTTAGAAGATCACCTTTCTACCGACCACATGCTTCGGAAGTGTACTGGACCACCAATTCTAACTTGGGCAGGCAGATGCACCATCAAGTGGACCATGACATCAAAAAAACTTGGTAGGAATATAGTTTCAAGTATGCTTAAGGTCTCAGCTATTTCAGCCTCTAGGATTTGCATATCACTGATGCGGATAACAGGTGAGCAAATCTTCTTGAAGAAGTTACTAACACGAGTCAATGCAGCACATACTCTTGTTGGCAGTATTTTTCGAATCGCAAGAGGAAGTAGGTGTTGCAATAGAATGTGATTATCATGGCTCTTAAGTCCAAAAATCTTCTTCTCGGCAACATGGATATAACATCGTATATCAGCTGCAAAGCCTTGTGGAAACTTGACTCCCATCAGGACTTGGAGAAAATGTTTCATCTGCTCAGGTGTCAAAGTATATTGTGCTGGAGGTATATACAATTTACCCTCTTCTACTTCAACAGGATGAAGGTCCCCCATAATACCCAAAGCTTGGATGTCTAGGCGAGAATTTGCGTTATCCTTTGATTTTCCCTCAAGGCCCAGAAGTGTGTTAACTATGTTATCACATACATTTTTTTCTATATGCATAACATCAAAATTATGACGCAACATCAGATCTTTCCAATAGGGCAACTTAAACCACACAGATCTTCTTTTATAAAGGGGAGGCGATTCACCTTCTTTGCGTTTTCTCTTTGATGTTTTCCTAGCAGCTGGATCTTTTCCAAAGGATGTTTCAAGATTTGCCGTCAAATCATCAATTTCCTCACCGGTAAGAGGTATAGGTGCAGTCCTATGCTCTGACTTGCCATCAAATAACTTTTCATCTGACCTAAACTTATGGTTGGATGATAAGAACCTACGATGTCCCATATAACAATATTTGCTACCCTTCTTTAATTGTAGAGAACAAGTGAGTGAATGGCACTCAGGACAAGCTACCTCACCCTGGGTAGCACACCCATGAGTGTAGCCTAAACCTGGAAAGTCGTGTATGGTGCAAAGGATGGCAGCACGAAGATCAAATATTTCAGACTTAGAAGCATCAAATGTCTTTACACCATGGTAGTACATATCTACTAGATCGTCTACTAAAGGCTCAAGGTAGACATCCATATCACCACCAGGTGCCTTAGGGCCAGGAATGAGCAAAGAAAGGATGAAATTAGGCCGCTTCATGCACATCCAAGGAGGAAGGTTGTATGGAATCAAAAAGACTGGCCAGATACTGTAGGTACTCCTTGTCGTCCTAAATGGATTAAAGCCATCTGTTGTCGCAGCAAACCTAAAATTGCGACTGTCATTACCAATTAGTGGATGTTTGGAATCAAAATCCTTCCAGAAAATAGCATCTGCTGGGCACCTAATCAGACCATCTTTGGTACGTTGTTCATCATGCCACCTCATGTCAGTTGCAGTTTTAGAGGACGCAAAATACCTTTGAAGCCTTATTTTAATAGGAAAATAGCGAAGAACCTTTTTAGGAACCCTATGTACCCTTTTCCCATCAGGACTCTTCTTTTCTGATTTCCACCTTGAAGTTTTACACTTTGGACACTGATTATCCTTATCAAATTCATTTCTGAATAGTACACAATCATTTTCACATGCATGAATATTTACATACCCAAGACCAACAGATTTAACTATTTTCTTAGCTTCATTGAAATTTTTGGGAAGTACTGAACCTTTGGGGAATGCATCGCTAAGTAACTCAAGCACCATGTCAAAAATTTTGTCACTCCATCGCCCAAGAAGTTTGATGTGGAGCAATTTGACAAGAAAACGCAATTTTGAGAAGTTTTTACACCCAGGGTATAGCTCTTTGTTGTCATCATCAACCATCTTCAAATAAGCCTTGGTATCAGCATCAACATGGGGGTTGTTACTGTCCTCATTGTTCTCTTCCAACACCCCCCCATCATCTAATCCATAAGCTATGTCTCGCAAGAAATCAGCTAATTCATTATCTGCCGATGAAGTCTCTGCTTCTACCCCCTCAACATTTGGGAAAGAGTGGCTAGATTCTCCATGAAACAACCATGTATGATACCCCTCCATGAAACCCGTACATATCAAATCGTCATGTACTTCAGTTGCTACTCTCCATTTAGAGTTCAAACATATCTTGCAAGGACACAAGATTTTGTTTCCATTCATTGAATTAATAAAAGCAAACTCTATAAACTTGTCTACCCCCTGTACATACTCATTTGTGTGCCTACATGTAATTTTTTTTAGATATCAGAACAGTTCATGACATAATTATACCGCTTATGAGTTGGAAAAAAAGCTAATTTGATGTACCTAGGCTGAGACAACCATGTTTTGTCCATGATGCACCCTTAATATCAAATTTGCCAACTAATCTGTATTTGGCCAGTGCGGCAGTGTTAGCTTTGCATCCGTGAAGCTACAATCATTATGCAAGCAACAATAGAAATATCAAACTATCATTATTCAAGCAACAGAAACAACTGCATATGGTTCAAGTTCAGTAATACACAAGCAAACAACAGTATATAGAAGGAAATCACAGGAGGAGCTGATGCTTACCTCACGGAACAGAGTATGGATGGGGGTGAGTCTTGTGCAGAAATCGGCAGCAACGACGGCTCGCTTTGGGAGGGGCGCAGCTCGCAGGTCGAAGACTGACGGCGCCCAGGACGTTCTGAGGCGGCTGGAAGTCGGGGGTGAGCGCCGGCTGGATGTGGGGGATGCGAGAACGGCGGATTCGATGTAGGGGTGGAGCTCAGGGGAGGCCGGGCGTCGGGCTGGAGCTCGACGGCGGCTGGGCGTCGGGGTGGTGCTCGACAGCGGCTGGGCGTCGGGGTGGTGCTCGACGGCGGTTGGCCGTCAGGGTGGCGCTCGACGGCGGCTAGGAGATGGGGTGGAGCTCAACGGCGGCTGGGCGACGGGGTGGAGCTAGACGGCGGCTGGGCGACGGGGTGGAGCTCGACGGCGGCTAGGCGACGGGGTGGAGTGCGAGGACGCGAGGACGGTGGCTGGGGCGTCGGGGTGGAGCGCGAGAACGGCGATGACGGTGGATCGAGCGTGAGGGCGGCGGCGGCAGGCACGGGTAGGGTTCTGGAATTGTGTTTTTTTTATTGAGGTAGGAACTGGCTAGATTTGGGGATATTTTGCACGGGCACGCCGAAAATTTCGCCTCCTCACGCCTAAATCTCGCGCCAAGTTTGCAACCTCCGGTCGATTGACACATGTCAACCTACGCCGACACTTAATCCTTGCCCATACACCCTACATACGCCGACACATCTGACGTCGCTATGTGCGTATCTACGCCAACTGATAAATTGTCAATCGCCACACATGTGCCGACACATGACGTGTTGTTAAGAAAACACCGACTGATACGTGGTGGCTTTGTGGTTGCTGACACTTACTGTGTCCACATTGATTTATCTTCGCTGACACATGATGTGAAGACATAACTTAAAAGATACGCCAACACTTATTTTGTGGACATCAGTAGACCTTTGCCCACAGAATTGTGTCACCTAAACTCCACCGAGGTGTAGTGCGTGCATCATATGTAAATAAGTTATATATGTAAAATGCTTAGAATTTTGTCTAGTTTCATAATTGGCAACTTTCATCCATGCTTAAAATGGTTAAAATGTTGTTTGATTAAATTTTCTCATATGACATGTTAAAATGATTTTATTCATAACTAAATAATTGTAGCTCCATTTTTAATAAACTTTATATGTAAATGGGGTGGAAAATGCATAGAATAACTTGGTTCACTTTATTTTGATGTTTAACAACTTTAAAATATGCTTTAGGACAGAATAGTACCAAATCTAAAATATGCACATGAGGGTTTTTCCGGAATTGTTGTTTGTTGTTCGGCCTCATTTAAACTTGCCTAGATAGGTAGTTTTCTTATGCTTCACCCCTTGCCATGTTTAATAACATTTAACATTGTTGGGTACATAAACGAGAGAGAACTAAATAATTGATGTGGTGTTTCGTCAATATGCAACTCGTTGCATATTGAGCTCCACTTTAATTTGTAGTATTGTTTGTGCACTTTGCCATGCCATGCCTCATTAAACCGGACATGCATCATACTTGGTTGTGCATCGTGCCATGTTTATGTGATGGTTGTTCACCATGTTGTTTGCTCCTTTCCGGTGTTGCTTCTTCTTGTTAGTTCCGATAACGTCACGTTTGTGAGGATTCGTTCGACTACATCCGTTTGTCTTCTTCATGGACTTGTTCTTCTTCCTTGTGGGATCTCAAGCAAGATGACCATACCCTCGAAATCACTTCTATCTTTGCTTGCTAGTTGTTCGCTCTATCGCTATGTCGCGCTACCTATCACTTGTTATATCATGCCTCCCATGTTGCCATGTGAAGCCTGTAACCCACCTTCCTAGCAAACCATTGTTTGGCTATGTTACCGCTTTTGCTCAGCCCCTATTATAGCGTTGCTAGTTGCAGGTGGAGTTGAAGTTTGTTCCATGTTGGAACACGGATATGTTGGGATATCACAATATCTCTTATTTAATTAGTGCATCTATATACTTGGTAAAGGGTGGAAGGCTTGGCCTTATGCCTGGTGTTTTGTTCCACTCTTGCCACCATAGTTTCCATCATACCGGCGTTATGTTCCTTGATTTTGCATTCCTTACGTGGTTGGGTGTTATGGGAACCCCTTGACAGTTCACTTTGAATAAAACTCCTCCTCCAAGGCCCACCTTGGTTTTACCATTTGCCTCAACACCACCTATACTTTTCCCTTGGGAGTCGCGCTCCCGAGGGTCACCTTTATTTTAACCCCCCCCCCCCCCCCCCGGGGCCAGTGCTTCTCTAAGTGTTGGTCCGAACTAGAGTACTTTGCAGCGCCACCTCAGGGAAACTTGAGGGCTGGTTTTAGTTGTACGGAGTGATCATCCGGTGTGCCCTGAGAATGAGATACGTGCGACTCCTATCGCGATTGTCGGCACATCGGGCGGCTTTGCTAGTCTTCTTTTACCATTGTCGAAATGTCTTGTAACCGGGATTCCGAGACTGATCGGGTCTTCCTGGGAGAAGGAATATCCTTCATTGACCGTGAGAGCTTGTGATGGGCTAAGTTGGGACACCCCTGTAGGGTATAAACTCTCAAGAGCCGTGCCCGTGGTTATGTGGCAGATGGGAATTTGTTAATGTCCAGTTGTAGAGAACTTGACACTTGACTTAATTAAAATGCATCAACCGCGTGTGTAGCCATGATGGTCTCTTTTCGGCGGAGTCTGGGAAGTGAACATGGTTCTTGTGTTATGGTTGTGCATAAGTAATTTCAGGATCACTTCTTGATCACTTCTAGCCTCACGACCGTTGTGTTGCTTCTCTTCTCGCTCTTATTTATGTATGTTAGCCACCATAATTGCTTAGTGCTTGCTACAGCTCCACCTCATTACCTTACCCTACCCAGAAGCTTAAATAGTCTTGATCTCGCGGGTGTGAGATTGCTGAGTCCTCGTGACTCACAGATACTTCCAAACAGTTGCAGGTGCCGATGATACCAGTGCAGGTGGTGCAACCGAGCTCAAGTTGGAGCTCGATGAAGATCTTGGTCGTTGTTTTGTGCCTTTTCCAGATGATCAGTAGTGGAGCCCAGTTGGGACGATCAGGGATCTAGCATTTGGGGTTGTCTTCTTTTTATTTTGGTTCCATAGTCGGACCTTGATTGTACTCTGGATGATGTATGTTTCACTTGTTATTTGTGTGAAGTGGCAATTGTAAGCCAACTCTTTATCCCTTTCTTATTCAGTACATGGGATTGTGTGAAGATTACCCCTCTTGCGACAAAACCACTATGCGGTTATGCCTCTGAGTCGTGCCTCGACACGTGGGAGATATAGCTGCATCGTGGGTGTTACATTAAGATTGAAAAAAGATAAGTGCTCTGTAAACTCCTCTCCCTGTCCCTCTTGCCCCAGGTAGTGCGGTGGGAATAGAAGAGGACAGCCGATGCGCCAACACAATGCCACCCTGATCCTTATGAGGAACTGGCAGGCGCAGCCTGACAAGATCAGGAGTGGCAAGGCTGCAAAGGAGGAAAACATGCGGAGCACCTCGACAACCCCCTGGTCACCACCTCCAAGGCTAAACGGGGAGCTCCAGCACAGGCACCGGCAGAGGAGGATGTCGTGGCCCAGCTAGAAGACCACATGGGGAGGCGGAAGCCCCAGGGGGACAAGCCTTTTCCCGGCGGCAGGAAGAAATGGTGATGATAGCGTCGAGAAAAGGGGGGAAGAGCCAGATAGACGAGCAGGAGGTCGCCACTACGAGACAAACACGTCGATGTGGTTGTTCTCCTACTGGACAACCTACCCCCCATCTTCTCCTTCTCCCCTGGATTCCTCTTCATCAACACCGTTCCAGGAGAAGGACGAGACTCCAGTCCGGCACCTCCCTCGAAGAGATGGCGAGCAGGCAAGACAGCTAGGGAGCTTGAGGCGCACTGCTCCCTACCTTGGCAGGCAGGAAGGTGCGCCTCTCGTCGTCGTCAGCCACAAGATTTCTGGGAGGGGCAATGCTGGGATTACCAACGATCTCTAGCCCCGCCTCCCAGCCAAGCCTCGAAGGAACCAACAAGGTCACCACACCAAGGACCAGGCTCACTCCCCGAGCATCAACACCAGCGTGTGGCGACATTAAACCCAGCCAAGGGCCCGAGGGCTGGCCCCAGGCCCTTCCCTTCGACATAAGTGGGTAGAAGCAGAAGAAAAGAAGAGGAGGAATGCGAAGATCAGTGACTCTGCCCTCCTCCGCCCCTCCCTTTTATAGGCAGGGCGAGGGGGGAGCTACTCCATCAACAGGCGGCCACCGTCCTCCTCCACCAATTCAACACGACCGGGCCCTCTCCTAGATGCTCTCCCGCGCCATGCGCCTCGGTTACCTACCCCGCGCGATGCATATAGCATACATGGCCGACGATAAGGGCGTGGTGGGAAGAGTGAATTGGCCGTTTCTATCCCGTGCATTGAAGTCATTCACGGGCCATTACTAGAGTGACCCCACCACTATTGGCTTTACGCGACGCGCGGGGAAACCAGAAACTGGCCCGGGATCATGGCTAATGAAGAAGGAAAGAAGACCCTCAAGAGACCAGCCTCTTTAGCAACCCTTGCCTGTGCACTTATTAGGCCCTACCCCGACGACGCTCGGCAGCATGTTCAGGGCAGGCCCGGGGGCTTCTGTCAGTGCAACAAACCCTAGGTCTGTTGCCTAGACTGTGCACAGGTATGGGAACAAGATTGAAGCACCATCCCAGATCAGAGTGCAAGAACTCCAGACATTTGAAGGACCAACATGCAGATCAAAGGGACCAAGATCAAACCATAGAAGCAAGATATCGTCAAGGGAAAAGCCTCCCTTGCCGGGCAGGCGAGCACGGCAAGTGGCGAGAGCACCCCCAGAAGTAGACAACCAAGGCACCCCGGAAGGGCCTGCCGGGGCTCACAGAAGCAAAATCACCTCAACAACCACTCTGCCATGACCCAAATCATCGATCGGTGCGGTGTCAAGCCGCAAAGTGATTAAGTGGCAGCCATTCGGCACATGGCAGCCATTTTCTATAGGAGAAACCCTCAAATGACACCCGTCCTGCGACGTGTCAAGCGATCAGGCGTAGAGCGGGCAAGATAGCCCAGCAAGCCTTGTCCGGCAACCAACGATGTGACATTGAGCGGTGCATTTAAGTCACCCTGTCAGCCCGCAGAGTTAGGTATTATAGCACTGTTTGCTATCTTATTAGTGCGTAATGACTACTTTGCCACTGTGGTAACCCCTTGATCTATTAAAGGAGGCCCATGCAAACTATAGAAAGGGTTAGAAGATTGGATAACTCACACCCCCATACAGGCGTAGTCGCTGCTGCTCCAAGGCAACCCCTGCCGGGCAACTGTGCTGTGCTCCACCACCACCTTTCCACCATCAGTCCATCAAGGCAGGAGTAGGGTTTTATGCCTCGCAGTGGCCCGAACCTGGGTAAAATTGCATGTGTGATATCTGTCGTGCTGCCCCACGCTCGTCTACTCTTTGTGCAATGTGTCGCCCCCCTGCCGAACCAGCAAGGGACCTCCTGTCCCATAGGTGGCCGTGGTTTCCCGCGACAACAAGGAAGAACGAGGTCTCACCGGTGGGCTTAGTCGTGGTGGTGTGGATGGACCCCGGAACGGACTGAAGCTCATCGAGCCAACCCCTGCAGCAGGCCTCGAGTTTCTTCTTGAAGCTCCTCGTCTTGAGGCCCCACAGGACCTCTGCTTTGGCGCGTTTGACTTGTCCGTTACTCCATGGATGCGCCACTGAAGTGTAGCATATCTGTGTTCCAAGGTTAGCACAATATGTTTGAAGAGGCTGCTCGTGAACTGAGAGCCATTGCCAGTGATGATATGGTTGGGGACCCCGAAGCGGCTCACAAGGACCTTGATGAACTTGACGAGCGAGCCTACTGGGATGGTGTGCACGGGCTCTACCTCCGCCCATTTTGTGAATTAGTCGAGGCGACGTAGAGATAGCAGTAGCCCCCGGCTGCTTGGCGGAACGGGCCCAGGATATCCAGCCCCCAGACTGTGAACGGCCATGTAACACCCACGATGCGGCTATATCTCCCATGTGTCAGAGCACAACTTAGAGGCATAACCGCATAGTAGCCATGTCGCAAGAGCGGTAATCTTTACACATCCCATGAACTGAATATGAAAGGGATAAAGAGTTGGCTTACAATCGCCACTTCACACAATACAAGAATATATCATTACATCATCCAGAATACAATCGAGGTCCGACTACGGAACCAAATAAAGAAAGACAACCCCTAATGCAAAAGATCCCCGATCGCCTCGACTGGGCTCCACTAGTGATTAACTGGAAACGAAACAACAAAACGAACACGATCTTCATCGAGCTCCTCCTTGTGCTCGGTTGCATCACCTGCACGGTTATCATCGGCACCTGCAACTGTTTGAAGTAAACTATGAGTCACAAGGACTCAGCAACCTCACACCCGCGAGATCAAGACTATTTAAGCTTATGGGTAGGAATAGGTAGTGAGGTGGAGCTGCAGCAAGCACTAGCATATATGGTGGCTAACTTATGCAAATGAGAGCGAGAAGAGAAGCAAAGCACGGTCGTGAAATAGAAGTGATCAAGAAGTGATCCTGAAACTACTTACGTTCAAGCATAACACAAGAACCGTGTTCACTTCCCGGACTCTGCCGGAAAGAGATCATCACGGCTACACACGCGGTTGATGCATTTTAATTAAGTTAAGCGTCAAGTTCTCTACAACCAGACATTAACAAATTCCCATTTTCCCATAACCGCGGGCATGGCTTTCGAAAGTTCAAAACCCTGCAGGGGTGTTCGAACTTAGCCCATCACAAGCTCTCACGGTCAACGAAGGATATTCCTTCTCCCAGGACGACCCGATCAGACTCGGAATCCCGGTTACAAGACATTTCGACAATGGTAAAACAAGACCAGGAAAGCCGCCCGATGTGCCGACATCCTGATAGGAGCTGCACATATCTCGTTCTCACAGCAACATCGGATTGTCCAAGATTCCGGTAGGCCAGCCCAGAGTTGCCCCTGGTGGCCACCGGTGTCTGAGTAATTGGACACGGATACCTCGAAGACAGCGAGACAATAAATCAAGGCATCGGGGCTAGCAAAGCCCCTCAGTCCGACCGCCCGGCCGCTCCTGCCAGCTCCCTATCCGACTGCTCTGCCCGACCGGCTGCCGGCTGCCGCCTGCGTCAACCAGTCAGCTGTCAACTGCGTCAACCAGCCGGCTGCCGACTGCTGCCCGAAGTCAACTGCCGACACCGACAAGACACTGACGAGACGGCCATACCGCAACATCATCTATAATGTATCTGTCACTGGGCATTGTTTTATAAAGTGCATCAGGGACAAGGAGGCATACACGTCACATACACATCTCTCATGGGCATGGTGTCCCATGCCCACTTGCCCCCCACGCCACTACCTAGCTTAGGTAGTAAGCTAGCTCACCTATATATATAAGGCACCCATCCATCCATCCACCACACACATAGCATGCCACATGCACTTGGCCGGCCACAAGGCCACTCACGCATGCATGCTCAGGCACATGCAGCCACTAGCTCATATGCATATATACCAAGTCAGATGCCGATGGCACTGACTCCAGATACAGCTCCAGGAGCACTTTGTACTGCCCGATGTACAACCCAGATATATATACAGACATGCAGGAGTAGGGGTATTATCTCTCTGGAGAGCCCCGAACCTGGGTAAACTACCGCGTGCTATTCGCATACCCGCTCCCGGGCCTATCAGCAGCAGTCTTGCCCTCACACGAAGCCACCTTGCGGCATATGTCGTGCTACACCCCCTGTGAGAATACCACGACATTTGGCGCCCACCATGGGGCGGTACTATGCTACCGCGCTGTTGCTGGTTTCACTGTCTGGGCGGGACCATCTTCGTCTTCACCGCCACGGCGGCGCGCCGTCTCTCTGATAGCGGTCAGGGGCTCGACATCGACATGCCCCCGGAGTGGCCGCGAGGGCGGCGCGTCCTCGTCGTTGGCCTCGCCATCTTCATTATTACCGCGATGTCGCCGCCATCTCTCCAGCACCGGTCGGGGGCTCGACATCAGCATGCCCCCGGCGCGACCGTGTTGGACGGCGCGTCGTCGTCATCGTCTACCCTCGGTCTGCGCTCGCAGCTTCGCTTTGCTCCGTGGCTGTCCCGAGCACCTCCGGTCTCTGTGCATACACGCGTTCGTGCACGGCTAGCTAGTGAACCCGATAGATTCGGCTACAGCAGCAGGTGTACTAGCTTCGCTAGTTAGCTCAGTTCGTGTGTGCGCATGTGACACGCCGGACGAGATAGCCTCGTCGTCGCTCCAGCCGGCAACTCCGTCGCTGCGCTGCGTTGTTTCCGTTGCTGCCTACCACCCCACTCATACATTTCCTAGATGCAAGTTACAATGCTCATGCACCACTCCTTAGCTAACCATGCATCAGTCAAACAATGGTCAAACTTTGGCCATAGACTACCCAAGCACTTACGAAAGTCAGACAATCCTCGTGCTGTGCCCCGACAATGGCTCATCTTGTGTGGTGCTTCGTGCATCTCCGGTCTCCACCCCACGTCCCCACCGCGCCACCGGTGGCGGGGGCCTCCTGCTGCGCCTGCGTCCGAGCTCGGTCTCCCTCGACTCGCTTGCGCCTGCCCCTCCACACATTTTCTCCCCCGAGTCTGCGGCCAGGGGCGCTGCGGCTCCCCTCCGCCCGCGCACCGGCGGGCTCCCTGCTACTCTGCCCATCTCGTTGATGTGTCCCCGCGCATCGCCTCGGCACCACTCCACCAACCGCTCGGCCGACCTCGTCCCAGCGCGCGGCTCGCCTCCACGCCCGCAGACCGGCCGCGCCGCCACCAGCTCCCTCCACCAGGTCGGCCCCGCCTGCTCGCTGCGTCCGACTACAGCTCGCAACCGGCCTCTTGCGCGCCCGCTACGCCGCCTGCAGCTCCGCGCCTCCGGCCTCGTCCCCGTGCGCACCGGCCGGTCTGGCCGCCTGCTGCTCCGCCCGCCCACGGTGCTGCGTCGCGCCGACCGCCTGTGTCGCCTCCCGGGCGCCCCCTGCGCTGGCCGTCCCTTGCCCGGCCGCACCCGAGCGCCGGGAGCCGGCGCCCCGCCCGCGTCTGGGTGCTCCGTCTCGCCGGCTCCGTCCGGCTGCCCACGATGCGACGGCTCGTGACCCGGCCGCGCCCAGACTCCTCCGACTTCGCGCTCATGCCCGCGCCTGCTCCGGACGGCCGGCTCCGCCCGCCTGCCGGCTTCGCCCACGTCGGCTTCCGTGAAATACGGACGCCGGCTGCGCCTCCCGAGCATCCAGCCTTCCCAGCGCCCGGCCCCGTCCGGCTTGCCGCAGGCCAACCCGGCGCCGCCTCCCGACTCTGCCCGAGGCCGCCTGCACCTCCGCGCGTCATGCCGGCTCCCCTGCCGCGCCTCTGGCTGGCCGGGTCGCGCCTCCGTAGCCGGCTCCCGGGTTGGGCGCCGTGTGTGACTGCGCCTCTCGCGTACCTGCCGGGTTCCGCTCCACCGTCTCCGCCTTCGCCCTCGCCGGCCCCGCCCCGCGCCCGGCCGGGCCGGCTCCGAGTGGCCCGCTCGCCGCCTCCGCCCAGTTGCGCCTCGCGCGCCCGGCTCGGTGCGCCCGCGACCCGCCCCCAACCGGATCCTCCACTCGGCCCCGCCTCGCCGCCACCCGGCCTGGCCGGCTACAGTTCCCGCCGAGAGCGCCGTGGCCGGCTGTGCCCCGCTGGGTCCCGTCGCGGCCGCCTGCTGAGAAAGAAGGAAAGGAATGGCCGGCTGCCCACGCTAGCTAAAAGAAAGTCAATGACGGCTAAGAAAAAAGAAAGAAGGAGAGGAGCCGGGTGCTGGAAGGAGGAGGGTCGGCTGAAAAAGTTCAAGACCGGGTGCCAAAGGCCGGCTGACAAAAAGAGTCCAACTGCTGAGTCGGTAAAAAAAAGATACTCCATGTTCGGCTGCTCGTAGCTAGCAGAAGAGAAAGAGAAGGAAAAAGATTGTTGCCATGTGGAGAAAAGTTAGGCCGGGTGTTCAACCGGCTGACTGGAAAAGGTGGCCAACTGGTAAAAAAGAGAACAGAGGGAGGCCGGCTGGGTCAGCGCAGTATGCCGGCTGTAAAAAAAAAGAAGTCGGCTGGAAAAATATGACCGGCTGCCTACCCGGCTGGACAAAAACAAGAAATATCCGTCCGGCTATGTGGGCGGACAAAGAGAAGAAGAAGAAAGCACAAACTTCAACGACGAAGACAGAGTAGTTGCCGGGAGATCCGGCCCGACTGCTCAGCAGTCGGCCCAGATCTCTGGGGTTACACCCAGCGGGTGCGCTGACGCGCCCCCGCGAAGAAGAACACAAAGTAGTTGCCGGGAGATCCGGCCCAACTGCTCAGCAGTTGGCCTAGATCTCGGGGGCTATACCCAGCGGGTGCGCTGACGCGCCCTCGCGAGGAAGAAGACAAAGTAGTTGCCGGGAGATCTGGCTCGGTTGCTCAGCAGTCGGCCCGAATCTCGGGGGCTACACCCAGTGGGTGCGTTGGCGCGCCCCACGGAAGATTGCAAGAAACAAAAACAAAAGACAAAAATAAGAGTTTTGTCCGACTGCTAGCAGCCGGCAGAAGAGAAAAAAGAAGATAAGGGTGCTGCCAGATGCCTCGCAGCCTGGCCGGCTGTGCCAAGCCGACTCGGCCACGTTCCGCTCGCCACCCGGCCGGTCAAACCCGACCGGTTGGACCCTCCTCGAGCATCCGGAGGCTCAAGGGCTACACCCAGCGGGAGCGTCGGCGCACTCCGCGAGCGCCGAGCCAGGCCGGCTGTCTTCAGCAAACTCCGGCTCTGCTACACGAAAATCAACGTGAGCTCCTCACCCGCATATTTTTGCACCACACAAGCACGGATTACCCCGAGCGATGCTCGGGGAGCCATCTCCGCATTTCATTACAGTTGCATAACTGTTCGCCCCGGGGCCAACCAAAGTTGGCCCGGGGACTGGCCGTTTGGCCTGAGACGTTAGTTCCCGCAAACGGCTTAGTAGCGTGCGCGGTACCACAGGCCCACTCTTAGTCACAGACCGCAGAGCGGCTGTCCGGCTAGCCAGAGTGAACGTTGGAGGCCACCCACGCGAAAAACGTCTGGGAAGAAAAATGGTTCAGGCGACCCGGTCGTTTCCTTTACAAGTATCTACTCGATGGAATCTGCTCCCAGACTCTGAGTACTGTACACTCCACTTCGTGGCCCACTCTCAGCCACAGACCGCAGAGCGGCTGTCCGGCAAGCAAGAGCACAAGCCAAAAAGCGGAGGGAACACGAAAATGATTAAGGGGGCTCGGACGAAACCGAGTCGGCACCCTCTGCATAAAACTTGCAATGCTAAAAAGCAAACATTTGATATATCTGCGCAGACTAACTTTTTCTTTTTCATGATCATTTCCATGAACACTCACCAAAAAACCTCCGCCCAACTTTGTGAAGTTGCCCGAAGGCTTGGGGGCTACTGTCGGAGTAATTGGACACGGATACTCCGAAAACGGCGAGACAATAAATCAAGACATCGGGCCTAGCAAAGCCCCTCAGTCCGACCGCCCGGCCGCTTCGGCCAGCTCCCCGTCCGACTGCTCTGCCTGACCGGCTGCCGGCTGCCGACTCCGTCAACCAGCCGGCTGCCGACTGCGCCATCCAACCGGTTGGCGACTGCTGCCCGAAGTCAACCGCCGCCACCGATAAGACACCGACGAGACGGCCATACCGCAATGTCATCTACAGTGTATCTGTCCCTGGGCACTGTTTTATAAAGTGCACCAGGGACAAGGAGGCATGCACGTCACATACACATCTCTCATGGGCATGGTGTCCCATGCCCACTTGGCCCCCACGCCACTACCTAGCTTAGGTAGTAAGCTAGCTCACCTATATATAAGGCACCCATCCATCTATCCACCACACACATAGCATGCCACATGCACTTGGCCGACCACAAGGCCACTCACGCATGCATGCTCAGGCACATGCAGCCACTAGCTCATATGCATATATATCAAGTCAGATGCCGATGGCACCGACTCCAGATATAGCTCTAGGAGCACTTTGTACTGCCCGATGTACAACCCAAATATATATCCAGACATGCAGGAGTAGGGGTATTATCTCTTCGGAGAGCCCCGAACCTGGGTAAACTACCGCGTGCTATTCGCATACCCGCTCCCGGGCCTATCAGCAGCAGTCTTGCCCTCACATGAAGCCACCTTGTGGCATATGTCGTCCTACACCCCCCGTGAGAATACCACGACAACCGGCTGCTGACAGGTTCGGACCAACACTTAGACAAGCACTGGCCCCGGGGGGGGGGGGGGGGTTAAAATAAAGATGACCCTTGAGTCTGCAGAACCCAAGGGAAAAAGGCTAGGTGGCAAATGGTAAAACCAAGGTTGGGCCTTGCTGGAGGAGTTTTATTCAAAGCGAACTGTCAAGGGGTTCCCATTATAACCCAACCTCGCTGGTATGACGAAAACTAGGGCGGCAAGAGTGGAACAAAACACCAGGCCTAAGGCTGAGCCTTCCACCCTTTACCAACTATATAGATGCATTAATTAAAATAAGAGATATTGTGATATCCCAACATATCCATGTTCCAACATGGAACAAACTCCATCTTCACCTGCAACTAGCAACACTATAAAAGGGGCTGAGCAAAGCGGTAACATAGCCAAACAACGGTTTGCTAGGAAAGGTGGGTTAGAACCTTGACATGGCAATATGGGAGGCATGATATAGCAAGTGGTAGGTATCACGGCATAGCAAAAGAGCGAACCACTAGCAAGCAAAGATAGAAGCGATTTCGAGGGTATGGTCATCTTGCCTGAGATCCCACAAGGAAGAAGAACGAGTCCATGAAGAAGACAAATGGACGTAGTCGAATGGATCCTCACAAACGCGACGCTATCGGAACTAACCCGAAGAAGCAACACCGGAAGGAAGCAAACAACATAGGTAAACAACCATCACATAAACATGGCATGATGCACAACCAAGCATGATGCATGTCCGGTTTAAAGAGGCATGGCATGGCAAAGTGCACAAGCAAAAGTACAAGTTAAGTGGAGCTCAATATGCAACGAGATGCATATTGACGAAACACCACATGACTTATTTAGTTCTCTCCCGTTTATGTACTCAACATTATTAAATGTTGTTAAACATGGCAAGAGGGTGAAGCATAAGAAAACTACACAGTCTAAGCAATTTAAATGGGGCCGAAAACATCAAACAACAATTCCGGTACATCCCCATATGCATTTCGCAATTTTAATGCAAACTACAATTTAAACATTTTAAATGTTATTATCATGATGCGGATGACATGTTCAAGTTTATGCAATTATTTACTAAAAATTGACAAGAGCATTATGAAGCATTTGTCACTGTGGTGGAAAGAAAAGGGGTGCCACGGCAACGATAACGGTAACGGTGCCACGACAACGTTCTGGTTCCGATACTCGATTGAGATACCGATGTAAAGGGGAAGTGTGCAGATGCGTGCAAAAGATGGTGGGGCGCTCCCGAATAACGGGTGTCCAATGAATCGACGACGGTGTCAAACGAGGGAACAACTAACGTCCATGGGCGAATTACAACAACCAATATGCATCTCATAAAACTCGGGGTTATACCTTCGAAGCATGCCTTTTCGGAACGGATCAAGTTCCTAGCGGAAGTAGGCGTTCTCGCCACGGTAGTGGAAGTAGTGGTCCTCGCTTCGTAGATGTTCGGGGTCATGACAAGGAACTTGACATCCACGGGGTCTTCGAGGGTCGATGGTAGTTGTTCTATGCATCGGGCGTCAAGGTACTTGTCGTTCTTAGCGATTCCGCAGACGGCAGTAGTGGTATACACGTTGTCGGGGAATTTGTCAGTCCGGTCTTGGCGATGGTAGTTGTGCACGGATCATAGACGTTCTCAGGTCATGGGTAGAGGTACTTGGCGCATCATCATGGTACCTGGAAAAATTCTTCGAGAAGATAGTTGATGGTCCGGGTATGGTTCTTCGCGTATCATTCTTGCCGATCCAAAACCAAACGAGACAAAAGGGCCCCGGGTGGGCAGCAGCAAGGTAGGGCGGTGCGCGAGCAACGGCAGAAGATGCCAGAAAAACCAACATAGGTCTGGGCATGCCCCGAAGCAGAAGAGGCTGTGATTGTTATGCTTGGAGTACGGGCAGCTCGACGCTGGCAGCTCGATGCAGAGCAGGTGAAGCAGGGTCGCTGCTGCCGAGCAGCTGCTGACAGCCAAGCAGCGGCATGGAGGCACGGAAGCAGGAGCAAGGTGGTGGGGGTGACGGGGCAAGGCGAGATGGCGCGACGGAAGAGGAGTACGGCAGGGGAACTGACGGAGGAGCTCGCTGAGGTGCGGCCTCCAGGGAAGCAGCGGCCGAAGTCGACGCTCGGGCAGGCGCGAAGGCAGAGAAGAGGAGGCAGGACGCAGACGAGGAGACGCGGGAGGCGGGAGGCGGGGCCCTCGGACTAAAGCGGCGGCGGAGGTTGGAGCGCTGGCGCAATGAGGTTCGGCGGTGAGCGAGAAGAGCAGCAGCAGAGCAGCTCGGGGCTTCACGAGGAGGACGAGAGGGAGCGGGGCCTCGCTGGAAGAAGGAGTGGAGGGGCTCGGCGTGAGCATGAGAGGCCAGGGAGGCTGAGGCAGCGCTAGAGGGAGAGAACGATCGAGGAGATGGGGGTTTCGGGTGTGGGTTCTCCTGGCGGCGCGAGGAGGTCGACGAGGGAAAGGATCGAGGGAGCAAGAGGGGTTTTGGCGTGCTAGGATTAGGATGGGCTGTAGGAGGCCCAAGTGGGCTACGGGGAAGCAGGCCGCCTGACCACTGGGCTCTGCTTTCTTAACCTCTCTCATAATAGAAAGTAAAAAAAAGGAAAGAGAGAAAAGGGAATAAAAGAAAAAAGGTTAGAGAAGGGACTTGGGCAAAGGGTATTTTCTCAGACTCACAAAAATGAGCTCGGTCCAAGAAAAATAGGAGTGGACGCGTTTGCAAGAATTAAATTCAAAGTCATTTGAATTTAATTCAAATGGTTTGAACAAGGACTAGGAATGAGAAGTGCCCAAAAATGTTCGTATTTTTGGAGGAACCTCAGAAAAAGAAGAAAAGAATTATCGACAAAGTTGAGAGTCGAAAACCGGAAGAAGGAAAGGTTAAGGATTTAACTTGCAAGTGGGTTGCGGATAATTCCAAATTAATGGAATACTTTATAATAGCTCCCTAAATATTGGGAGGGCATGTTTTAAAGAGAAATCACCATGTGAGTGCCCTCGATTTAAATAGATCAACGATCTATGCAATTTATTTAGTTGAGTTAAAAAAATGACATGATGGCATGATGACATGATGGAATGCACACGATGCAATGATGAATGCAACGAACCAAAAAAATCACCCCACGAAACCCGGAAACCCTGGAAGGCATCTGAAGCTCCGGTCTTGGGGCATCACAACACTCCACCACTACGAGAGGATCTCATCCCGAGACCTAGGATGGCACCGAAGAGAAAACGGAAGAGGAAGAGAACAGGTAAAACTAAGTTGCTTCTTGTACAAACGAGTGAAACCAATGAACCTAGAGAGGTTAAACAACATTGAGAAAAGAATACAACGGAGATGAACAAAGTTGAAAACACTTTGTTAGAAAAGAGGAACAAGGAACAATAAAGATCAAATATGACAACACTCCGCTTGGAAATGGAAGGCATAGGATATGAACTTGGCAAAATGAAAGCACTTGCATGAGACTCTGGTTAGAAGAGGAATGATAGCCACAACACTCCGGTTCAATGTAACACCCCGGATGTAACTTTCCCAATATGTTTTCCAACTCTTGCCGTTTCCGGCGTTAAGTTATTTTATTTTCTCGGGTTCGGGTTTTTGTCTCCGTGTGTTGTTGTCGTTGTCATGCATCTCATATCATGTCATCATGTGCATTGCATTTGCATACGTGTTCATCTCATGCATTCGAGACTTTTCCCCGTTGTCCGTTTTGCATTTCGGCGCTTCGTTTCTTCTTCGGTGGTCTTTTCTAGCTTTCTTTCGTGTGTGGGGATTAAACATTTCCGGATTGGACCGAGACTTGCCAAGCGGCCTTGGTTTACTACCGGTAGACCGCCTGTCAAGTTTCGTGTCATTTGGACTTCGTTTGATACTCCAACGGTTAACCGAGGGACCGAAAAGGCCTCGTGTGTGTTGCAGCCCAACACCCCTCCAATTTGGCCCAAAACCCACCAAAACCTTCTCCATCATCTAGAGCGTTCGATCACGATCGCGTGGCCGAAAACCGCACCACATTTGGAGCTCCCTAACTCCTCCTACCTCTATAAATAGGTCCCTCACCGAAATTCTCAGATCATTTCCACCCTAAACCTAGCCCCCTTCCCCTCCGCGCGCCGGACACGTCCGGTCCGCGCCGGACAAACGCCGCCGCCGCCCGCAGCCACTGAGGGGCTGCCACGTGTCCATGCCGCTGCTGCCTCGCACCGCGTGGCCCGGGAGCCATGGCCGGCCCGCCCGCACCCGCGCACGGGCCAGAGGAGCCGCCCGCGCCGCCTTCGTCTCCCCCGCGACCGGCCGCCACCCCGCCGCCCAAGAACGCCGCGAGCAGCCCTGTTCCTCGTCACCGGCGAAGGCAAGCTCGACGCCGACTGCCGCGAGCCGTCCCGCATCGCCCCCGCTCCGGCCCTCCTCTCCGACGCCGACCACTGCCACCTCGCCGGACCTCGTCGCCTCCTCCCTCTCCAGCCGGCGAGCCTACGCGCCGCTCCGGCCATCCCCGCAGTTCCGGCCACCGCGTCTGCCTCTTCCCGGCGCGGATCCGGCGAGATCCGCCGCCGCCTCGGATTCCGTGAAAACCCTAGATCTGAGAGAGGTTGTTTTTTTCACTAAGTCCCCGGATTTCCTAATCCATGTGCCCATGTTCATAGCATCGTATCTCCGCATCCGTAGCTCCGATTTGGGCATATAGCATATCAAATTGTTCGTCTCAGAGAGTACATCATTTCATTCCAGTGCATAATTTTGATTTGAGTTCATCTTGATGCCCGAAATGCTGTTAGATGAGGGATACTTGAGACAATTGTCAGATCTGCTGCTCCATTTAGGCTTTTGTCATTTTTGCCATGATTATTGTGTGCATGATATGCCCTGATGCTCTACATATGTTTTGTTAAGGGTTTTGTCATCTTTCCAGAGGTGCAACCCATGTTTTTTTGTGATGTGTGTGGTGACTAGTGCAAGCTTGCAAAGTGAGGCACTTGGTAATTCTGATTTCAGGGACTTGCATTTTCACTAAGTCCTTGAGCTGTTTATCTCATGTTCTCATATGTTCATGTTGTTTCCTAGTGATCCGTGCCTCTTTTGAGGATGATCAGTAAGGATGTTTTATTAATCTTGTAGTGCTCTATCCATCAATGTCATTGTTTGAAATTATCGAGCACCCTAGCTTGAGTCAATCGAGCTCTACTTTTGCTACTTTGTGAATCTGGGCAGATTGTCAACTTGCTTGCAATTTTGCCGATGATGTTGTAGTTGATCCGTGCATGCTATGCTATTGTTCTTGCCATTTCTAGATTGCATTTTGTGTGTTCTTGATAGATGTATTCTTAACTTTTCATGACTTGCTCCGTAGTGAGTGCACCGAGCTTGTAAACATGCCTACTTGAGTTATGTTTCAGCATGTGTCAGTTTTCACCAAGTCTGAAAACTGATTATATTTTTGCGATGTTCACATGCTTGTTAATATATTTTCTGATCTCTTTTGTCTCAAGGTCACTAAGGGACTTTTGTTAAGTTATTTGAGTAGCTCCATGACCTGTTTTACTTTGCCATGTTCAGTTCCTGTAGCATGTAGTTTCGTGGCTCCGAAGAGTGCCACCTGATCTGAAATTTCAGACAAGTGTTAATTTCACCAAGTCTGAGATCTGTTTAGCATATGCATTTTTGCCATGCTTGTTTGAACCTGTTAATGGATGAATTGGCCGTGGCTCAGTGCTAGACTTTTGTTAAGCATCATAAATGCATCCCTTCCATGTATTTTGTTGTCTTGTTTGGGTGCTGTAGCATGTTCATCTAGTTGCATTTAGATGGCTACTTGCTGTAAATCGCAGAATGTGATCATATTTGAATCACTTGCCATTTCCAAACCGTAACTCCGATTCCGGCGTTCTTTATATCGTTTTCAAGCGATTTAATCTCATCTTTCTAGTGGAATACTTGGATTTCCATGTCGAGGCCAGGTTCATGCATTCCTTGTGACATCTTGCATATGCATCCCGCATCGCATCCCGCATAGCATACCATCTTTGCATCATGTTGTTTGAGGTTGCACGTGGTTGATTGTGTTCCGTTTGCTTGTTTGTCTTGTTTGGGTAGAGCCGGGAGACGAGTTCGCTAACGAGGAGCCCGTTGAGTTTGCTTTCGAGGATCCAGTCAACTCTGACAACTTTGTAGGCAAGATGATCATACCCTCGAAATCACTATTATCTTTGCTATGCTAGTTTGATCGCTCTTTTGCCATGCCAATGCTACGATGCCTACCATTTGCTTTCAAGCCTCCCAAATTTCCATGTAAAACCTCTAACCCACCATGTCCTAGCAAACCGTTGATTGGCTATGTTACCGCTTTGCTTAGCCCCTCTTATAGCGTTGCTAGTTGCAGGTGAAGATTGGAGGTCGTTCCTTGTTGGAACATTTATTTACTTGTTGGGATATCATTATATTGCCATGTTATCTTAATGCACCTATATACTTGGTAAAGGGTGGAAGGCTTGGCCTCTCACCTAGTGTTTTGTTCCACTCTTGCCGCCCTAGTTTCCGTCATATCGGTGTTATGTTCTCGGATTTTGCGTTCCTTACGCGGTTGGGTTATAATGGGAACCTCTTGACAGTCCGCCTTGAATAAAACTCCTCCAGCAATGCCCAACCTTGGTTTTACCATTTGCCACCTAGCCTTTTCCCTTAGGTTTTGCGAACTCAAGGGTCATCTTATTTTAACCCCCCCCCCCGGGCCAGTGATCCTCTGAGTGTTGGTCCAACCTAGAGCACCGTGCGGGGCCGTTCCTTGGCAACTTGGGTTACGTTGGCTCCCGTACGCTTAGCTTATCCGGTGTGCCCTGAGAACGAGATATGTGCAGCTCCTATCGGGATTTGTCGGCACAGTGGGTGGTGTTGCTGGACTTGTTTTACCATTGTCGGAGTTGTCTTGAAGAACCGAGATACCGAGTCTGATCGGAACGTCTTGGGAGGAGGTCTATTCCTTCGTTGACCGTGAGAGCTTGTCATGGGCTAAGTTGGGACTCCCCTGCAGGGATTGAACTTTCAAAAGCCGTGCCCGCGGTTATGGGCAGATGGGAATTTGTTAATGTCCGGTTGTAGATAACTTGAACCTTAAATTAATTATAATGAATCAACTGTGTGAGTTACCGTGATGGTCTCTTCTCGGCAAAGTCCGGGAAGTGGACACGGTGTTGGAGTAATGTTTGCGCAGGTTGCCCTCTAGTTTCTCGCTCACGCTTTGCCTCCTCTTCTCGCTCTCTTTTGCGGATAATTTAGCCACCATATATGCTAGTCGCTTGCTGCAGCTCCACTTATATTTACCTTACCTTACCTATAAGCTTAAATAGTCTTGATCGCGAGGGTGCGAGATTGCTGAGTCCCTGTGGCTCACAGACTACTATTACACCAGATGCAGGGCCTGATGATTCCGCTCCAGGTGACGCGCTCGAGCTCAAGTGGGAGTTCGACGAGGTCTCTCAATGTTACTATGTTTCCTTTCCTGGTGATCAGCAGTGGTGCCCTGTTGGGGGTGATCGGGACCGTGTCGCATGTTGGGTTATCTTTTATTTTGGCGCCGTAGTCAGGCCATGAGTGTTTGGTTGATGTAATGTTATTTATGTACTTGATTGCCGTGGCGAGTGTAAGCCAACTATGTTATCCCTTTTATTATCTATATTACATGGGATGTTTGTGATGATTACCTGACTTGCGACATATGCCCTCAATGCGATTATGCCTCTAAGTCGTGCCTCGACACGTGGGAGATATAGTCGCATCGAGGGTGTTACAAGTTGGTAATCAGAGCCTTCCCCGACCTTAGGAGCCCCATTGCTTGATCGTTCTTAGCAGCCGAGTTGTGTCTAGAAAAATGTTTTGAGTCATTTAGGAATTATATATCGGAGAGTTTAGGAATTCTTTTTACTTCCCAGTCTCCTCATCGCTTTGGTAAGGCATCCTGACGTAGAGTTTTGACTCTTCTCTTCTCCAATTTCACTAAAAAAAATTTAGGATCACGCGGGTATCTTGGAATCGTTCCGATGGTTTTATGATGAGAACATTGTCTTGGTGCCTCCTGTCAGGGGTTTAGTGGAAGTGTCCCGGGGAGTTGAGCTCTGAGGTGTTGTCATCATAATTTTATCGTTGAAGTTCTGGAATACCTGAGTTTAGTACGCCGACATCGAAAATCTCTTTTATGCAGTTCGTTGGTGAGATAACCTCGACGCCACCCAGTACTGGGGCGGGAGTTCGGGAGTATCGCCATAACTTGTATAACGGATGCTTTTCGAAGGATGAGGTAGATGGTTTCCGAAGTTTTTCTCAGTTATGTGTTGAAGGATGGATACAGCTGGATGTAGGATTTGCTAGATTTGGGTGAGATATTATGCTTCCCCTGTATCCCCAACACCTGATTGCATAACCGGAAAGGTTCGGGAGTTTCATAGGTGGGAATTCTTGTAGCTTTAGTTTCTTCTTCCACGGATATTGGTTTGAGATTGGGATTTCTTACCGATTATTCGTTCTTGATCCGTACCTTGTTGATTTATTTCTCTACCTTAATCCTAAGTGGCTTCTCAATTTATGGATATGTGACCATTTCAAGAGGAATGCATTCGTTCATTTTGTTCGGATGTGAAGACTATATGTTGCAATTTTCATTCCGTTCAATTCAGCTTCATTTATCTGTCTATGTGCTAACGGTGGTCAACCTCTTCAGGATGGCTCCTGCTAAGAGCACCAGTCAGAATCAGAATCAAGATCCGCCACCACCTCCACCTCCTCCGGAGGCATGGCAAGTTGTGATGGCCGCAACCAATGCGAACACACAGTTGATCATGCAAATTCTCCAAGAGCGCAATCAAGGCAACCAAGGGAATCAAGGCAACAATCAGAATCAGTTTGCTACACTCAACCAGTTCCTTGCTAACGGGCCAAAGACTTTCAGCAATTGTGTTGAGGCAACCGATGCTGACGATTGGCTCGTGGATCTGTGCAAGCATTTCGAGTGCAGTAACGTCAGGCCTGAGGACTTCGTCAAGTTCGCTTCCTTCCAACTCAAAGATCAAGCTGCAGAATGGTTCCAGCAGTACAAGGATTCCAGAGGTGGACGTGTTATCACTTGGGATGAATTCCGTCAAGATTTCCGAGCTCATCACATCCCTCAGAGCGTGGTTGAAAGTAAGCGTGAGGAATTCCGCAACTTGAAGCAAGGCTCTTGGTCTGTCTATGACTACAACAAGTTGTTTCAGAAGCTCGCCCGCTTCGCCAAGCAGGACGTACCTGATGAGAAGAGCATGATATACTAGTTCAGGGGTGGTCTCAGAGAAGAAATTCAGCTAGCTCTTGTTCTCTTTGAGCCCTTGAGATACGATGAGTTCTACAACATGGCACTGAAGCAAGAGGCCGCTCAGTTGAGGTGTGATGCTTCCAAGAAGCGAGTCAGAGATGTTACTCCTTCTTCCTCTACTCAAGTGGCCAAGCAGCAGAAGTATTGGCTTCCTCCTCCTCCGTTCCGTCAGCCGTATCAGCAGAAGAGCAAAGGTGGCAGTGGTTCTTCCCACCCACCCAACCCTGGCTTTCAGAACAAGACTTCGTCTCAAGCTCCAAGATCAAGTGCTCCGTATCACCGTCCGCTTTCAGAGGTCATGTGCAACAAGTGCCAATAGAAGGTTCACTATGCCAACAAGTGTCCCAACCAGAGGCGTCTTCCTCCTCCTCCTCCTGTGAGATCGGCAAGTACAACTGTGGTCAAGCATAACCCCAAGCACGCTAAGGTCAACTTGCTGAATGCAGCTCAGGCATAGGATTCATCGGATGTCATCATGGGTAACTTTCCAGTTAACTCTTTTCCCGTAAAAGTTCTTTTTGACACTGGTGCATCGCATTGTTTCATGTCAAGATCATTTGTTTCCAAGCATGACTTCGTTTCACAAATGTTGGGTAAACCTATGGGAGTGGTTTCTCCGGCTAAGTCTATGAGGGCTACTTCAATAGTCCCGGATGTTTCTATCATGATGGGTGATTTCAAGTTTCTGGCTTCTCCAATGGTTCTTGGTAACTCGGATATTGATCTTATTCTCGGGATGGATTGGCTTTCTAAGCACAAGGCTCAGCTTGATTGTGCAGCTAGGCAGATTCAGTTGACTCATTCGTCTGAGGATGTAATTGTCTTTGCCGCTCGTGATGATACCATCCGTCTATTTTCTCTCAATGAGAAGGGTGAACTCGATGCCATCTCGCAAATTCCAGTCATTTGCAAATATCAAGACGTCTTTCCAGAAGAGCTCCCAGGAATGCCTCCGCACCGTCCAGTTGAATTCGTCATTGATCTTGAGCCTGGCACGGAACCTGTGTGCAAGCGTCTGTACAAGCTCGAACCTGAAGAGTTGAAAGAGCTGAAGAAGCAACTCGATATTCAAGAGAAAATGGGTCTCATCCGGCCTAGTTCTTCTCCATGGGGTTGTGGTGTTCTTTTTGTGAAGAAGAAGGATGGAACGGACCGACTTTGTGTTGATTACCGTCCATTGAACAAGAAGACCATCAAGAACAAATACCCACTTCCCAACATCAATGAGCTATTCGAACAACTCAAAGGTGCCCAAGTATTCTCCAAGCTTGATCTCCGTATGGGTTATCATCAGATGCGAATCCGTGAGCAAGATATTCGCAAGACGGCTTTCAGAACAAGCTATGGTTCATATGAGTACACTGTCATGTCTTTTGGCCTCGTCAACGCTCCTCCGACGTTCTCTCGCATGATGAACTTCATCTTCAACGCCTACACCAATGACTTCATTTTGGTCTATCTCGACGACATTCTGGTTTTCTCGAAGAACAAGGAAGATCATGCCAAGCACTTGCATTTTGTTCTCGATAAGCTCAGAGAACACAAGTTCTACGCCAAGTTCTCCAAGTGCGAATTCTGGCTCGATGAGGTTCTTTATCTTGGTCATATCATCCCTGCCAAGGGCATTGCCGTGAATCCTGAGAAGGTGTCTGCAATTGTGAATTGGGAACCTCCTCAGAACGTGAAGCACCTCCGCAGTTTCCTCAGTCTCGCAAGCTATTGCCGAAGATTCGTTGAAAACTTTTCTAAGATCGCGAAGCCTCTCTCAAATCTTCTCCAGAAGCACGTCAAGTACGTTTGGTCTCCGGAGTGTGACATTGCTTTCAACACCTTGAAACAGAAATTGATCACTGCTCCAGTACTGACTCCGCCTGATGAATCCAAACCGTATGAGGTCTTTTGTGATGCCTCTCTCCAAGGTCTTGGCGCAGTGTTGATGCAAGAGAAGAAAGTTGTTGCCTATACATCTCGCCAGTTGAAGCCTAATGAGAAGAACTACCCCACTCATGATCTCGAGTTGGCGGCAGTTGTGCATGCTCTTTTGACTTAGAGACATCTCTTATTGGGAAGAAAAGTGGACATTTTCATTGATCACAAGAGTCTCAAGTACATCTTCACTCAGCCTAATCTCAACCTCAGGCAAACTCGATGGGTCGAAATGATTCAAGAGTATAATCCGAGTATCGAGTATACTCCAGGCAAGGCCAATGTGATTGCTGACGCATTGAGCAGGAAGGCTTATTGCAACAGTCTGATTCTCAAGCCTTATCAACCCGAGCTTTGTGAAGCTTTCCGCAAACTTAATCTGCAAGTTGTTCCTCAAGGTTTCCTCGCCAACCTTCAAGTCTCTCCTACCTTGGAAGATCAGATTCGCCAAGCGCAGCTTCTTGATGCTATGGTGAAAAAGGTGAAGATTGGGATTGCCAAGAGTCAACCCAAGTACAAGTGCTACCGCCTTGATGACAAGGATACTCTCTTCTTCGAGGATCGTATTGTTGTGCCCAAAGGTGAACTTCGTAAAGTGATCATGAATGAGGCTCACAATTCTCTCCTCTCCATCCACCCTGGGAGCACGAAGATGTATCAGGACCTTAAGCAGACTTATTGGTGGACTCGAATGAAGCGCGAGATTGCTCAATTCGTGAATGAATGTGATGTCTGCAGAAGAGTGAAGGCAGAACACCAAAGGCCAGCAGGTCTCCTCCAACCTCTTGCCATTCCAGAATGGAAGTTTGACCACATTGAAATGAACTTCATGACTGGGTTTCCAAAGTCCAAGTGTGGCAATGATGCTATATTCGTTGTCATCGATAAACTCACCAAAGTGGCTCATTTTCTTCCTATCAAAGAGTCAATCACTGCAGCTAAATTGGAAGAACTCTATACATCTCGAATTGTCTCTCTGCACGGTATTCCACAAGTGATCTCTTCAGATCGTGGCAGCATCTTTACCTCCAAGTTTTGGGATTCTTTTCAGAAGGCCATGGGCACCAACATCCGCTTCAGCACAGCTTTCCATCCTGAAACTAGCGGTCAAGTCGAGCGTGTCAACCAGATTTTTGAAGATATGCTCAGGGCTTGTGTGATCTCCTTCGGCATGAAGTGGGAGGATTGTCTTCCTTATGCTGAATTCTCCTACAACAACAGTTTTCAAGCAAGTTCGGGCAAGGCCCCATTTGAAATTCTGTATGGCAGGAAGTGTCGTACCCCTCTCAACTGGTCTGAAACCGGTGAACGTCAGCTGCTGGGTAATGACTTAATCACAAAGGCAGAAGAAATGTGCAAAGTCATTCGTGATAACCTCAAAGCAGCCCAATCCCGCCAGAAGAGCTACTATGACAGTAAGCACCGTGATTTGGCTTTCGAGATCGGAGGTCATGTTTACCTCCGTGTCTCTCCTATGAAAGGTACTCGTCGCTTCGGTATCAAAGGGAAGCTTGCCCCCAGATACGTGGGACCTTTCAAGATTGTCAGCAAGAGAGGCGAGCTCGCCTATCAACTCGAGCTTCCTTCAAACTTCGCAAATGTTCATGACGTGTTCCATGTCTCTCAGCTCTGAAAGTGCTTCAAGACTCCTGACCGCATATTCAACTTCGAGGACATTGAGCTCCAAGAAGATCTCTCTTATCGTGAGCACCCAGTTGCTATTCTTGAAGAGACTGAACGCAAGACTCGCAACAAGTCAATCAAATTCCTCAAAGTCAAGTGGTCACACCATTCTGACCGTGAAGCTACCTGGGAACGCGAGGATCACCTCCGTTCTGAGTACCCGGCGTTCTTTCAGTCCTAGATCTCGGGACGAGATCCTTTCGTAGTGGTGGAGTGTTCTAACACCCCGGATGTAACTTTCCCAATATGTTTTCCAACTCTTGCCGTTTCCGGTGTTAAGTTATTTTATTTTCTCGGGTTCGGGTTTTTGTCTCCGTGTGTTGTTTTCGTTGTCATGCATCTCATATCATGTCATCATGTGCATTGCATTTGCATACGTGTTCATCTCATGCATTCGAGCATTTTCCCCGTTGTCCGTTTTGCATTCCGGCGCTTCGTTTCTTCTCCGGTGGTCTTTTCTAGCTTTCTTTCGTGTGTGGGGATTAAACATTTCCGTATTGGACCGAGACTTGCCAAGCAGCCTTGGTTTACTACCGGTAGACCGCCTGTCAAGTTTCGTGTCATTTGGACTTCGTTTGATACTCCAACGGTTAACCGAGGGACCGAAAAGGCCTCGTGTGTGTTGCAGCCCAACACCCCTCCAATTTGGCCCAAAACCCACCAAAACCTTCTCCATCATCTAGAGCATTCGATCATGATCGCGTGGCCAAAAACCGCACCTCATTTGGAGCTCCCTAGCTCCTCCTACCTCTACAAATAGGTCCCTCACCGAAATTCTCGGATCATTTCCACCCTAAACCTAGCCCCCTTCCCCTCCGCGCGCCGGACACGTCCGGTCCGCGCCGGACAAACTCCGCCGCCGTCCACAGCCACTGATGGGCTGCCACGTGTCCACGCCGCCGCCGCCTCCCACCGTGCGGCCCGGGAGCCCGTGGCCGGCCCGCCCGTGGCCGCGCACGGGCCAGAGGAGCCGCTCGCGCCGCCTTCGTCTCCCCCGCGACCGGCCGCCACCCCGCCGCCCAAGTCCGCCGCGAGCCGCCCCGTTCCTCGTCGCCGGTGAAGGCATGCTCGACGCCAGCCGCCGCGAGCCGCCCCGCATCGCCCGCCGCTCCGGCCCTCCTCTCCGACACCGACCACCGCCACCTCGCCGGACCTCGTCGCCTCCTCCCTCTCTAGCCGGCGAGCCTGCGCGCCGCTCCGGCCATCCCCGTGGTTCCGGCCACCGTGTCTTCCTCTTCCCGGCGCAGATCCGGCGAGATCCGCCGCCGCCTCGGATTCCGTGAAAACCCTAGATCTGAGAGAGGTTGTTTTTTTCTCTAAGTCCTGGGATTTCCTAATCCATGTGCCCATGTTCATAGCATCGTATCTCCGCATCCGTAGCTCCGATTTGGCATATAGCATATCAAATTGTTTGTCTCAGAGAGTACATCCTTTCATTCCATTGCATCATTTTCATTAGAGTTCATCTTGATGCCCGAAATGCTATTAGAAGAGGGATACTTGAGATAATTGTCAGATCTGCTGCTCCATTTAGGCTTTTGTCATTTTTGCCATGATTATTGTGTGCATGATATGCCCTGATGCTCTACATATGTTTTGTTGAGGGTTTTGTCATCTTTCCAGAGGTGCAACCCATGTATTTTTGTGATGTGTGTGGTGACTAGTGCAAGCTTGCAAAGTGAGGCACTTGGTAATTCTGATTTCAGGGACAGCATTTTCACTAAGTCCTTGAGCTGTTTATCTCATGTTGTCATATGTTCATGTTGTTTCCTAGTGATCCGTGCCTTTTTTGAGGATGATCAGTAAGGATGTTTTATTAATCTTGTAGTGCTCTATCCAGCCATGTCTTTATTTGCAATTATGGAGCACCCTAGCTTGAGTCAATCGAGCTCTACTTTTGCTACTTTGTGAATCTGGGCAGACTGTCAACTTGCTTGCAATTTTGCCGATGATGTTGTAGTTGATCCGTGCATGCTATGCTATTGTTCTTGCCATGTATAGCTTGAATTTTGTGTGTTCTTGATAGATGTATGCTTAGATTTTCATGACTTGCTCCGTAGTGAGTACACCGAGCTCGTAAACATGCCTACTTGAGTTATGTTTCAGCATGTGTCAGTTTTCACTAAGTTTTTGCGATGTTCACATGCTTGTTAGTATATTTTCTGACCCCTTTTGGCTCAAGGTCACTAAGGGACTTTTGTTAAGCTATTTGAGTAGCTCCATGCCCTGTTTTACTTTGCCATGTTCAGTTCCTGTATCATGTAGTTTCGTGGCTCCGAAGAGTGCCACCTGATCTGAAATTTCAGACAAGTGTTAATTTCACTAAGTCTGAGATCTGTTTAGCATATGCATTTTTGCCATGCTTGTTTGAACCTGTTAATGGATGAATTGGCCGTGGCTCAGTGCTAGACTTTTGTTAAGCATCATGAATGCATCCCTTCCATGTATTTTTTTGTCTTGTTTGGGTGTTGTAGCATGTTCATCTCGTTGCATTTAGATGGCTACTTGCTGTAAATCGCAGAACGTGATCATATTTGAATCGCTTGCCATTTCCAAACCGTAACTCCGATTCCGGCGTTCTTTATATCGTTTTCAAGCGATTTCATCTCATGTTTCCATTGGCATACTTGGATTTCCATGTTGAGGCCAGGTTCATGCATTCCTTGTCACATCTTGCATATGCATTCCGCATCGCATCCCGCATAGCATACCATCTTTGCATCATGTTGTTTGAGGTTGCACGTGGTTGATTGTGTTCCTTTGCTTATTTGTCTTGTTTGGGTAGAGCCGGGAGACAAGTTCGCTAACGAGGAGCCCATTGAGTTTTCTTTCGAGGATCCAGTCAACTCTGACAACTTTGCAGGCAAGATGATCATACCCTCGAAATCACTACTATCTTTGCTATGCTAGTTTGCTCGCTCTTTTGCCATGCCAATGCTACGATGCCTACCATTTGCTTTCAAGCCTCCCAAATTGCCATGTCAAACCTCTAACCCACCATGTCCTAGCAAACCATTGATTGGCTATGTTACCGCTTTGCTCAGCCCCTCTTATAGCGTTGCTAGTTGCAGGTGAAGATTGGAGGCCGTTCCTTTTGGAACATTTATTTACTTGTTGGGATATCATTATATTTCCATGTTATCTTAATGCACCTATATACTTGGTAAAGGGTGGAAGGCTTGGCCTCTCGCCTAGTGTTTTGTTCCACTCTTGCCGCCCTAGTTTCCGTCATATTGGTGTTATGTTCCCGGATTTTGCGTTCCTTACGTGGTTGGGTTATAATGGGAACCCCTTGATAGTCCGCCTTGAATAAAACTCCTCCAGCAATGCCCAACCTTGGTTTTACCATTTGCCACCTAGCCTTTTCCCTTGGGTTTCGCGGAGTCAAGGGTCATCTTATTTTAACCCCCCCCCCCGGGCCAGTGCTCCTCTGAGTGTTGGTCCAATCTAGAGCACCGTGCGGGGCCGTCCCTTGACAACTTGGGTTACATTGGCTCCCATACGCTTAGCTTATCCGGTGTGCCCTGAGAATGAGATATGTGCAGCTCCTATCGGGATTTGTCGGCACAGCGGGTGGTGCTGCTGGACTTGTTTTACCATTGTCGGAGTTGTCTTGAAGAACCGAGATACCGAGTCTGATCGGAACGTCTTGGGAGGAGGTCTATTCCTTCGTTGACCGTGAGAGCTTGTCATGGGCTAAGTTGGGACTCCCCTGCAGGGATTGAACTTTCGAAATCCGTGCCCGCGGTTATGGGCAGTTGGGAATTTGTTAATGTCCGGTTGTAGATAACTTGAACCTTAAATTAGTTAAAATGAATCAACCGTGTGAGTTACCGTGATGGCCTCTTCTCGGCGGAGTCCGGGAAGTGGACACGGTGTTGGAGTAATGTTTGCGCAGGTTGCCCTCTAGTTTCTCGCTCGCGCTTTGCCTCCTCTTATCGCTCTCTTTTGCGAATAAGTTAGCCATCATATATGCTAGTCACTTGCTGCAGCTCCACTTATATTTACCTTACCTTACCTATAAGCTTAAATAGTCTTGATCGCGAGGGTGCGAGATTGCTGAGTCCCTGTGGCTCACAGACTACTATTACACCAGATGCAGGGCCTGACGATTCCGCTCCAGGTGACGCGCTCGAGCTCAAGTGGGAGTTCGACGAGGACTCTCAACGTTACTATGTTTCCTTTCCTGATGATTAGTAGTGGTGCCCTGTTGGGGGTGATCGGGACCGTGTCGCATGTTGGGTTATCTTTTATTTTGGCGCCGTAGTCGGGCCATGAGTGTTTGGTTGATGTAATGTTATTTATGTACTTGATTGACGTGGCGAGTGTAAGCCAACTATGTTATCCCTTTTATTATCTATATTACATGGGATTTTTGTGATGATTACCTGACTTGTGACCTATGCCTTCAATGCGATTATGCCTCTAAGTCGTGCCTCGACACGTGGGAGATATAGTTGCATCGATGGTGTTACATTGAAACAAGATAGAGAAGGAAATAAGAAGGATATAATTTGGATAGCACTCCGACTGTAAATGGAAGGAATTGAACATGATCTTGACAAGATGAGAGGATACTTGAAAAGAGGACACGACACTCCGGTTAAAAGGATAAGCACGAAAAGAACACGATCCTCACCATCCGAGATGATGAGTGAAAATAAGAACATCACAATGCCTTCGGAACGAAAGAATAGAAGTTGGATCGTTTGAAAGGAAAGAGTTGGGAAGAAAATGACATCTTCTACCACAATAGAATTTGAAAAGCATCCTTAAAAAGAAGGATTGAACGGAGTTGTTGGAAATCAACAACAAAAGAAAAGATTTCCAATGGTCTTAAGGAAAGCATCCCCAAATTATGAGGTGGAGACCAGCCACTAACGGAATCAATCAATTGGATTGAGATCAACAAGGAGACTAGAAACTTATATCACTGGGAGGATAAATGAAGAACTTGGCTCATTTATAAGCACCACAATTAGCAACCAACCTTAGGGAAAGCTTTAGGTGAAATATAACCCAAGATAACTCCAATGAAGAGATTGATGGGTTAGAAGAGCTCATGCTCAAAGAAATTGATGGGTTTAATTATCTCATACTTGACAACTTGCGAATCATGAAACACGAAGGGAAATTGTCAAGAATGACATAACACCATCCCAAAAGATAAGGTAGAAAGAATTGCACTTTGGAATGCAAGATGAAGAATACTTGAGCTCCTTTGAAAAGAATCTCGATGAATACCTCGAGAAGGAATTAAATCCCTTATGACCCATCAAGTAGAGTGTCGGGTTTCGGGTTCCGGTAGACCCTTGAGGTTCGAACACTGGGGTGCGCGCAGAGATCTCTCCCCTACCGATCTACGTCCGATCCTCTCGTGCGAACTAAGATGAAAATGATGAACAAGACAAGAGACACGAGGTTTATAATGGTTCGGGCCACCGTTGTGGTGTAATACCCTACTCCAGTGTGTGGTGTGGTGGATTGCCTCTGGGGCTGATGATGGACAGTACAAGGGAAGAACAGCCTCGCGAGAGGTGTTCTTGAGCTGGTGCGATGAACTAATAGGGTGAGTTCATCGCCTCTCTCTCTCTGCTAGGGTTCTACTAGATCTCTCGATGTTCTTGGGGTGTCTAGATGTCTCTTTGGTGTCTTGATGTCTCTACTCTGTGGTGGCTAGCTCTATTTATAGAGGCCCTGGGCCTCTCCCCAAATAATGAGCGGGAAAGGCGCCAACAATTGGCCATTTCGAAGGGGAACATCTAGTACAAGATATCCTAATCAAAGATGGTCTTCAGCTGCCTAAAGCACTGGCGATGACGTCGTATTGGGCTCCACGGTGACCTCCGTCCTGCCGTCCGGCTGGTCTTGGTCTCCTTGCACCGGAATGGTAACCTTTGCCTGATGCCTTGGCCTGTGCTTGCCCCCTTTGCACCAAAGGGGAAACAAGGACACTGCGCAGGCCGGCTCCCGCCTAGTCTCGATCGTCATGGCTTGCTTCACGGGTTCCTCGCGAGGTACCCCTACCTTGATCTCTCCGCCTCCTCGCGAGCCTGCCTGATGAGGCTGCCTCTGAGGAAGCTTCCTGTTGTCCGCCCCGCGAGGCTTGGCCCCTCGCGAGGGTCTTGAGCTTGAGCTGATGAAGATGGGCCGCGCTGGGCCCCCACTTGAGCCATGCCGCAGGCCGCAGGCAGGCAAGTCTGGGGACCCCCATTCCCAGAATGCCGACAGTAGCCCCCGGGCCCAAGGCGCGCGCGGGCTTGGCTTAGCAGAGAAGCGAAGGGGCAAGCGCAAAGTGCCGCGGGCCCTAACAGTTGATTGGACGTGGGCGACTGCGCTCCCACGACGCCTCGGCAACTGCACGACTTGACAAGTCCCTGCATGCAAAGATATGGGTCATGATTCCCTGAGGTCATGGTGCTCGGCAGTTGGCCTTCCCCGGCTATAAGTACGGGGCCGCGTGAGCTTCGCCGGTTCACCCATCTCCGTCACTCCTCCTCTTCTTCTTCCTCATCCTTGCTTCCTCTTGCGCCAATGGCACCGATTTGCCGGTTTTGAGCTAAGGAGAAGGGAAAGGCCCCAGACAGGGTCCTGACCCCCTCCCGCCGAAGAAGCGGCCAATCCTTTGTCACCGGGACGAAGGCGCCTGGCAGGTGGTGTCGAGGCTGTGGTACGAGCGGCCGCCGCCTGGGTTTCCGCTGCCCTTGCACGCCCACGTCATAGGCCCCAGGGGGAGGGCGTCGAGCAACACCGACAGCATCGCCGCCGACGCCGGTGAGTCACAGTGGTGCGCGTCGTCCCCCCTGGAGTCCATGCGGAGTGCTCCTCCCGCGAGCTTGTGCTTCACGCCGCCATGCCTCCAACTTCGTGGATCCACCTTCCTCCCTCCTTCGCCTTCGAGATGCCGCCGAGCAGGGCCCTGGAGCTATGGCTGCAGCACGCCGACTGTGGCACCCCTGCAACCGGGGAGGTTGCGGTCGTCGCTCCGGGCAAGGTCTTCATGACCCGGGGCTGGGGTGAGATTGCCTGGGTCTGTCGCGTGGACGGCGCCTTGGTGATCCATCTTGAATACGACGGCGCCTCCTTGATGTTCTTCAAGGTCTTTGATGCAGAAGGATGCCGCCTGGAATGCTGCAATAAGGGAAGCGGCAGTGGTGATGAACTGGCGAGGACCAGCCCCGCCCGTTGGTCCAACTGCAACTCCCAAGGCAGCAGCGGAGGGACTGCGGGCTTCAGCGGCTCCCCCGAACTCCTCAGGACCCTGGAGACGAGCGACGACAGCTACGAGCCTCCGAGCTCGCGCCGCGCTCGGAGTGAGGCAGCTGCATCGGGCCGCCGACGCCACTGATCTGGATGGGATTGGCGCCGGCACTGGGCAACCCACTGTTGATGATGGCGTCGCCTGGGGAGGTGCTAGCAAGTAGCGTTCCTTAGGGTTAGCACCTTTTGTTCCCTGCAAGGAATTAAAGCACCACCCCGCGGGGGTATGTAAGGCGTCTGCCATGCTTTTGTAATTACTATATCCTTAATATGAATTGGCATGAGGTGTTCGTTCTGTTCCGGCTAAGCTCCCCCTTTCTATCCTCACGAGGACTTGGCGCTCTACGCTGATAGGTCCCAGTCCCCAGGCAAGCTTCAGCCGTCGCTGGTATGCTAGGTCACGATGCCGTGGTCAAGGCCAGGAGGTGACCGGCCCGAGGTCCGGTAAGAGCCCTCGAGTCGCGATGCTCGGGAGGTCCCCTTTAGCGCTCAAGCAATCCTTGCTGGGCAAGAAAGGAAGGTAGCGTCGCCGTGACAGATTTGCACTGGGCGGGGATTTAGCGCTGCGTTGGTCTAGCTTTTGTGACGGCGCGACTTATCTTGTGTGTCTGACGTAGTTCCTTGGAGAGGCGCCTGGCCCGAGAGGCAGTGGTCGAGGCACTGCTGGGTCAGGCCCTCGCCAGTTTCCTCCCACTCCCCCGCACTTTCCTTAATTCTCTACATCCTCAAGTCCCGGCCCTCGAGCGAGCTCAGCCGCCGCTGGTATGACAGGTCGCGATGCCGTGGGTTAAGGCCAGGGGGTGAGGGCTAGAGAGCCAGTAGGAGCCCATGAGTCGCTATGCTCAGGTACCCCCCTTTAACGTGCAAGCGGTCCATGCCGAAGAGAGGGAGAGAGAGCTCACGATGCCCCCAATGTTGCTCCTGGAGTAGGTTCTACACACCAATCATGAGGAGAAACATGGCCTATCGTTACGGTCACCGGCCAACCTATGGTCACTCCGAGGGAGCGGTCAGGGCACTAAGGGCCTGGTGAGGTGGCGCCGTGCGGGGCTCCCACGGCCAGAGCTCGACCATTCAGGTTTATCAACGCTGCAGGGGCGGACCCGTGCGCACGTGTCGTGCCAGAGCGAGCGGCTCTTCAAATAGGCGTCGATCGAGCAGGTGATTAGGTCATGTATGTTAAGCACATAGGAGGGAATCCAATTTCAAGCAAGTGCAGGTAAAAGCAACCACCGCTGGGTCGGGCCCGAGCGGCGTGGGGATGATGCAGCCCGAGGGGCGCCCCCAACAGGGTAAGTAAAGAGCGTAAACAAAATGGATACATGCCGCGGGGACGGACCCACGCGGCCTGGGAATGGTGCAGCCCTGTGGGCGCTCCTAGCTGAAAGTGGAACTCTGAAAGATGTCACCTAGTGCTGTTGAAGATGAAGTGATGGTGAGGAAGTGAGCGATGTGCGGTGAAGATGTTGGCCCTCATGAGCCCCCAGGCCCAGGGGCCTTGGGAGGCTCTGGTGGCACGTGCAGGTCTTCGGGGACCATCGCCACCTCTGCCAGGACTACGCGATGCCTGACCTCCTGAGACTCCAGAATGCTCCTCACCAGGCGCTGATGTGCGGCGACCGCGCTCGGCAGGCCGAAGGGCATGTGAACGTAGCTGTAGGGTGGTTCCACGCAGCGCCCTACGGCCGAAGGCCATAGGCGCTCCTGGGACGCAGCTCGGTTGAGCCCTGGTACGTCGACGCAGACGCGCAGTCCTCCATCCTCGCCTGGATGTGGGACCACGGCAGGTAAGCGGCGGCTGCCGCGCTTGACTCTGGACACTTGTAGCTCCTGGGTGTTCCTTGCGATGAACTCCTGAGGGTTTGGTCTCCTTTGACTTGTACCTTTCTGAGGGAAGCGTGTCTGAAAGAACCCCTCCAAGTGGTGCCCGAGCGCCTCCCCCGCGACCTTGGCAAGGTTGGTGGCTCTCCAAGAGAGAGCCCCCGAGCCCTGCCTGAGGAGGGCACCGGGCGCGCCGTCCTATGCGCGAGAGGGCGGCGCTCCCTGATCGAGCGCGAATCCTGATGCAATACCTCCGGAGGTGCCTGCTTCCTTGTGGCTCTGGCCAGGTGAGGTCTTCTTCATCTTGAGGGTCACCTCGGGAGGCCTCCCGCTCCTGCGATCTGGGTCTTCGATTGCTGCGGCTTGGAACGAACGCTCGAGCGAGCACACTGCGTCCCTTTCTTCACAGGGTACGGTGATGACTCCACCGCTTCCTGGCATCTTGAGGACATTGTAACCATGGTGAGTCACTGCCATAAACTTGGCTAGGGCTGGGTACCCGCGGATGGCATTGTACGGCAGGCGGATGTGAGTGACGTCGAAGTCGATGAGCTCGGTGCGGTAGTTGTTGCGTTGCCCAAAGGTGACCGGAAGGCGAACCTGCCCAATTGGAACAGTGGAACCATCGGTGACTCCTGAGAAAGGCTTGGTCAGCTGAAGCTGGTAGTATGGCACTTGGAGATTGTCGAACGTCTTGACGGACAGGACGTTGAGTCCTGCCCCGCCATCGATGAGGGTCCCGGTGACCTGCACGTTGCTGATGACTAGGGAACAAAGCATCGGGAGGACCCCGGCCATTGCCGCACACTTGAGCTGGTCTGCGGAACTGAATGTGATCGCGCACGAAGACCACCTGAGAGGGCGCGTAGCCTCAAGCTTGGGAAGGACTGCATTCACCTTGCGAGCAAACTGTTTGAAGATGCGCTGTGAGGCCGGGGCCTGGGCGCCGCCCAGGATGCAAGCAATTGCACGCGGCTCCTGGAAGCCCCCAGCCCCATCGTCTTGGTGTTGGTCTTCGTTCCTCCTCGGTGGAGGCGGCAGAGGAGGGAGGCATGCGTTGCCGTGGGGACGGTCCTCACGAGGCTGGTCCTTCCAGCCTCCCTCGCGAGGCTGGTCCTGCCAGTGGTCCTCGCGAGGGCAGTCACGCCATCCCTAGCGAAGGCCACGGTCTTCCCATTGTCCACCGCCTCTTCCTCCTCCTCGGCCATTGCCCCTGTCGTTGCACTCTGGGCGTCGGACGATTCGCCCATCTCCTACGGCTCTGAGATCTTGACATTCGTTGGTGTTGTGGGTGTGGAGGTCGTGGTACATGCAGTACCGTCCGCCCTTGGATGACTCAGGCTGATCCCTGCCTCGCTTGGTGTCCGGTTCCGCTCCTAGCATGGCAGCCCCCTTGCGCTTCACGTCCTTGGCCTTGAGCTTCTTTTCTTCCGGGTCGGCTTCCTGGATCTCGAGAAGGGAGAGACGCCCTTCCTCAGCCCTGGCGCACTTGGTCGCCAAATTGAACAGCTCCAGGGATGTGCACAGGTCTTCAAGGATTGCTAGCTCTTCCTTCATCTTGACGTCGCGCACACCGTCGGAGAAGGCTGAGATGATGGCTTCTTCAGTCACCTTGGGGATCTTGATGCGAGCATAGTTGAAGCGCTGGATGTACTTCTGCAGGGTTTCTCCTGGCTGTTGCTTGATGCGGCGCAGGTCGCTCACGACCGGGGGCCGGTCGCAAGTGCCCTGGAAGATGGTGATGAATTGGGTGCGCATCTTGCTCCAGGAGGAGATCGTGTCAGGCGCCAGGTTCAGGAGCTAGGTGCGGGCGCCGTCCTTGAGCGCCATGGGGAACCAATTCGCCATGACCTTCTCGTCTTCGTTGGCGGCTATGATGCCCAGCTCGTAGAGCTGCAGGAACTCCGCGGGGTCCGCTGTGCCATCGTAGCGGGGAGGGAGGTCAGGCTTGAACTTGCCTGGCCATGTGACACCGCGCAACTCGGGGGTGAAGGCGAGGCAGCCTGTCATGGCTACCGGCGCCCTTTGCTGGTGCTGGACTCGTTCTTGCGGGTCACCACGCGGCGCCACTGGGAGCAGCGCGAGGTTTTGTCATGGAGGCGCTGGGTCGCGATCTTGGCGCGCCGTCGCTGGGAGCGCGTGAGCACCTTCCCGGGGATGTGGGATCTCTTGGCAGCTCCCTTCTTGCTGCGCAGGCGCCGGACGTGGAGGGTCTCGCCCTGGGGCTGTGCGCCTTGGAGCCAAGGCACCTTCTTGCGGAGGAGGCGGCGGAGGCGCCTCCTGATCCTCGCCCCTGCACGGGACGGAGGGCGAGGCAGCGAGAGAGACCGCAAGGGGGAGCCCCCTGCGGCACTAACGAGCTCGGTGATTCGGGCGAGCCAGTCCTCGTAGAGGTCGTCGACGGGGCGATCGTGCAGGAGCTCCCGCGCCAAGAGCAGTGAGGCGTGCACATCCATGGGTGCGCGACGGGCGTGGGACGACGAGCTAGTTGGAGTGAGTGACGTGGTGGCGGTGCAGCCATCCCGCCGCACCGAGGGGTGCTGGGATGAGGCCTGCTGCTTGTTCCCCGCCAGGCCAGTGGCGGCATTGGCGGCGAGTGACGGGGAACGACGAGGGGGGCCGCCGACGGGCGCCGTCTGGGCGACGCGAGCGGCATGAGTAGCCCGGCGCGTGGCGCGAGCCCGACGAGCGTCAGTCATGGACACGACGGAAGATCACACGCGAACAACGGAAGGAAGATTCCGACGCACCCCTACCTAGCACGCCAAATGTCGGGTTTCGGGTTCTGGCAGACCCTTGAGGTTCAAACACTGGGGTGCGCGTGGAGATCTCTCCCCTACTGATCTACGTCCAATCCTCTCGTGCGAACTAAGATGAAAATGATGAACAACACAAGAGACATGAGGTTTATACTGGTTCGGGCCACCGTTGTGGTGTAATACCCTACTCGAGTGTGTGGTCTGGTGGATTGCCTCTGGGGCTGATGATGGACAGTCCAAGGCAAGAACAGCCTCGCGAGAGGTGTTCTTGAGCTGGTGCGATGAACTGCTAGGGTGAGTTCATCACCTCTCTCTCTCTGCTAGGGTTCTACCAGATCTCTCGATGATCTTGGGGTGTCTATATGTCTCTTTGGTGTCTCGATATCTCTACTCTGTGGGGCTAGCTCTATTTATAGAGGCCCTGGGCCTCTCCCCAAATAATGAGCGGGAAGGGTGCCAACAATTGGCCATTTCAAAGGGGAACATCTAGTACGAATTATCCTGACCAAAGGTGGTCTTCGGCTGCCAAAAGCACTGGCGATGACGCCGTCTTGGGCTCCACGATGACCTCCGTCCTGCCGTCCGGCTGGTCTTGGTCTCGTTGCACCAGAATGGTAACCTTTTCCTGATGCCTTGGAATGTGCTTGTCCCCTTTGCACCAAAGGGGAAACAAGGACACTGCACAGGCCGGCGCCCGCCTGGCGCCCGCCTGGTCTCGATTGTCATCGCTTCCGTCATGGGTTCCTCGCGAGGTACCCCTGCCTTGATCTCTCCGCCTCCTCGCGAGCCTGCCTGATGAGGCTGCCTCTGAGGAGGCTTCCTGTCATCCGCCCCGCGAGGCTTGGCCCCTCGTGAGGGTCTTGAGCTTGAGCTGATGAAGATGGGCCGCGCTGGGACCCCGCTTGAGCCACGCAGCAGGCCGCAGGCAGGCAAGTCTGGGGACCCCCGTTCCTAGAACGCCGACATAGAGCCTCCATGATGAACTTCGGTAACAAAATGATGATAAAAAGAAAGAGAATTTGACAACACAAGGTGAAGCCTTATAATGATTTAGATGGATCTCCGTGGTGAGATAAACGGAAAGCTTGGAACTCTGGATAAGAAAAGATGAAACAATTGAAATTGAGAATTTGATGAGCCTCCAGAATAAGGAATTGAATTTACTCGATGAAACAAGAATAAGAATTACATTATGCTTATCATTCACAAATTTAGACTGATGAAAAGCAACGGATTTGGCATACTACTTATTCTCATAGAAAGGATTAAGATAGATATAGCGCTAACTTGAGAAGGTCTTCAACGATCCACCGGTAGGCTTGGAAAGAACGAATGAATTGATATGATAACGAATGAAGAGATATCTTGAGTGAACCACCGTAAGAATTGAAAAGGAAATTAGCAAAGACACAATTCACCTGGAAGAATTGGAAAACGAAAGAAGATACTTGAGAGAATTGAGATACATTAGAATGAATAGATCACGAGCTGATTAGAGAATATTTGAGCGATGCATCGATAAGATTTTGAGAATGAGAGCTGAAAGATGAGAATGAATAAATCCGAAATGATGGCCTCCGGAGAATCAGACTGAAAAGACTCCTGAACTCCTCCGGATGGGTGAAAAGAATTCTCACAATCAAAAACAATTATGAGAGGATGGCATAAAGCTAGCACCAAGAATATTCGAGAGAACGGATAATGATTTAAGAGGAACTCTTCTTCGGTCTTCAAATCCGAGAATGACGACGAGAAACACCTCCATGAATTGTTGAGATATTCTAGGATGACGAAGAATGTAAAGGTTGAATCTACAATGAAAAGGATTTGAAAGATCTTGGAGAAAAGGCATTTGACTAATGATAACTCATTCTTACGTCAAACTTGGAAAAGAATTTTAGAGTAACTCCTGAAAAATTAGAGGAGTCAGGTAAGATCCTAGAAAAAGACCTGTGGGTTAGGGCCCACTCAAAATAAACACCATTGGAATGATTAGAAAGAGAGATTGCGCCGGTTGAATTAAATGGCTTGAATGAGATAACAATCTCGAAAAGGCTTGAACGAATATAGAGTGGAAGCACGAATCTTCGAGATATCTTCAGCACTCGAGACAAATGAATAGAGAGGAGTGGATGATTAAGAGGTGCACCGGCATGAGAAAACATTTGAAACGAGGAAAAGGGATATGATCAACACCAAAAGCTTGATTTCAATCCACCGGGAAGATAAAAGAAACGAAGAATGATGAACTTGAAGCTGCGTTAGAATCTTCATAGGAAACACCAGGTAAAACATTGAAAGAAAAGAATGGAGATACTTCACATGAATAAAATGGATACTTCATTAAGATATATGAGTCCTTGAAGAAAAAGGGTGGGAGGGCGGGAAAACAAATACAACTTAGGATGAATGAAACAAACAACGTTGAGAAGACTTTGAGTTGATCTTGCGGATGTTGAAATGAACGGATCCACTTGAAGAGAAACACGCCGGTTGAAAAGAGTTGACATGACAATCTCAATAAACGAGAAGGATTAGTATTCCCATAGGAATATGAGAACACCGCTTCGGAAAGGTATGGAATCAACATTTGACATTGAAGCAACTCGAATACCACAAACCAAAACAAAAACAAAGGATTGGCTTGCAGAATAAGCCGAAACAAACATATGATAGAGATTTCGTCCGAAGTTTTCGTGGTGGGGCCCACACGGGCTCGATCGTACAACACCATCATGTACAAGGCAGTGCACATGACATACGAAGTGTCCCTGAGTCAGCATAGCCAAGGATTCTTTAAGACACAACGAGACCACTGTAAAACCAACCGTGGATAGGCGGACCACTAGATGTCGAACCCCAATTTCATATCATACATCTGTCGGAAAGATAACCTAGGAGCTACTTGAATTCCCACTTTTAAACTCCCGAAACTTTCTAGTTATGCAATCAGGTGTTGGGGATACAGGGGAAGCATAATATCTCACCCAAAACTAACAAATCCTACATCCAGCTGTATCCATCCTTCAACACATAACCAAGAAACCTTCGGAAATCATTTACCTCAACCTTCAAAAAGCATCCATTATACGAGTTATGGCAATACTCATGAACTCCCGCCCCAGTACTGGGTGGTGTCGAGATTATCTCACCAACAACTACATAAAAGAGATTTTCGATGTCGGTGAAACTCAGGTATTCCACGACTGCAACGATAAAATTGTGACGACAACACCTCGGAGCTCAACTCCCCGGGACACTGCCACAACCCCTAAATGTCAGGAGGCACCAAGAACAATGTTTTCGTCACAAAACCATTGGAATGATTCCAAGATACCCGCGTGATCCTAAAAATTTCGTGAAATTTGAGAAGAGAAGAGTCAAAATTCTACGTCACAAGGCCTCACCAGAGCGACGAAGGGACTGAGGAGTAAAAAGAATCCTACTCTCCGATATATATAATCCTATAAGACTCAAAACATTTTTCTAGACTCAACAACGCCAGCGATTCGATCAAGCAGGGGGCTCCTTAGTCGGGGAAGGCTCTGATACCACCTTGTAACACCCACGATGTGGCTATATCTCCCACGTGTCAGAGCACGACTTAGAGTCATAACCGCATAGTAGGCATGTTGCAAGAGGGGTAATCTTTACACATCCCATGAACTGAATATGAAAGGGATAAAGAGTTGGCTTACAACCGCCACTTCACACAATACAAGAATATAGCATTACATGATCCAAAATACAATCAAGGTCCGACTACGGAACCAAATAAAGATAGACAACCCCTAATGCAAAAGATCCCCGATCGCCCCGACTGGGCTCCACTACTGATCAAATGGAAAAGAAACAACACAATGAACACGATCTTCATCGAGCTCCTTGTCGGTGTCAAAACCGGCGGATCTCGGGTAGGGGGTCCCGAACTGTGCGTCGGTAACAGGAGGCAGGGAACATGATGTTTTACCCAGGTTCGGGCCCTCTTGATGGAGGTAAAACCCTACGTCCTGCTTGATTAATATTGATGATATGGTTAGTACAAGAGTAGATCTACCACGAGATCAAGGAGGCTAAACCCTAGAAGCTAGCCTATGGTATGATTGTTGTATATGATCTATCGACTAGCCTGGCCTCGGTTTATATAATGCACCAGAGGCCTAGGATAACAAGAGTCCTAGCCGAATACGCCGGTGGGGAGGAGTCCTTGTCTTGATCGCCAAGTCTTGTGGAATATTCCTTGTATGCGGCAGCTGTCCGAACTGGCCCATGAGTATACGGCCATGGGGGTCCTCGACCCAATCTAATAGACCGGGAGATGACGTGGTGAGTACCCCCTAGTCCAGGACACCGTCAGTAGCCCCCTGAACCGGTCTTCAAGTTAGGGATGCTCCTCGATTCTTCCGAACTGTTCTTCATCTTCGGTTGACGGTCTTGAAAACTGGTTCAACAAATCTTCTCATCTTCGATCTTGAGGATAACCGAAATGCATTCGGCGAGTTTACACGTCGGGTATCCGAGGAGCCCCTTTAAGTTTCTGGCCTTTATTAATGCCTTGTTATTTTTATGCCACACCTCGGGTTTGAAATTGTTCCCGGGCGGCAGCGTCCTCTTGCGTCCGAGCTCCAACGCCGGACTGCATTCGAGGTATCTTTTGCAGCCAAGCACCAACGCCGGACCGCTTCCCAGCTCTAACGCCGGAATGTATCCGAGCTCCAACGCCGGACTATGTATCCGAGCTCCAACGCCGGACTGTATCCGAGCTCCAACGCCGGACTATGTATCCGAGCTCCAACGCCGGACTGTATCTGAGGTGGCATAAATCACCTTGGTTCAAAGAAGTTTAAAGGAGTTTAGCCGAGCTTAATGCCAGAAATGCCCTCTATGGAGCCAGCCACTAACGCCCGAGCTTTATGCCGGACTGCTTCCGAGGTGGTGCACCACCCCGAATGTGGGCCGATTTTTGTTAATATTTTTTATTGGTGCAATTTATTCTCTGCCGAGATATATAGCCAGTAGCCCTCAAGGTGTGTATCGATCGAAAACCCGAGATGCACCTGAAGGATGACGTAAGACCGCTGATCCCAGCAGCCGCTGAGACTCAGGTTGATTTGCAAAATTGGCCCGAGGATCAAGTCCAAGCTTGGCAGAATACTTCGGGATACTAAAAGCGGCATGCTCAGTCCTCGAGACTCAGGTTGGGTGCGGCCGACCAACCTGAGGATCAAAATCTCCTCAGAAACTATATTGCACATAAAATTTTCTGCATTGGACAAGCAATGCAGTAGCCCCCGAGACACTGGTCGGGTGGCAACACCAGATCAGGGGATCGATGTGCCCCTTTAATATTTGTAAATAATAAGCCTGAAGCCCAGTAGCCCCCGAGCCTTAATGCGGGCACGGGTGGCCGAATTAAGGATCAATATCCATAGTAAAATCACAAATTATGTGTAATGACTCTATGTATCCAAGTACTTTACGTCATTGATGCTCGGATCCGCATTGTACAAAACTTTGTTTGACCGACCATCGGCTTCCACCTCCTCGGCCAGTAGCCGAGGAGTGTTTGTCCTACTTTATAAAGCCTTTATGAGGGCAAAGATTTACAACAAACAAGGCAATCTGGCCATACGGTTTTATAAACAAAGGTACGCAGAGAGGTATATCACTGTTTAACAGAAGAAATGTCTTCCAAAGAAAATAGCCCCGCTATCGGTTCCTTTCTTTGGGTTTTCATGCTAAGCGTGATCATTAAACCTCGGCTCTAATGTAAGAGCAAAATATTGAGGATTTAGTTTGGGAGGCCAGTTAATAGCCTCCGGTAGTGTTCGGCGACAGTCGGGGTTAAGCCGTAAACACTTCGGCCAATGTTATGAACGGCCCATCATTTAACATAGTCATCGGATCGCTGACCAGTTTACGCTTATTGTGAAAGTCAGTTTTCGGCTTTCTCCACTAAGGTGCTTAACCATGTGAGCTGGAAGCACAATCGCAGTGGTTCTCCCTTTGCATGCCTAGCCGAACAAAATGGAACGTAGGAAGCAAGTGCAGGAGCCGGGCAACCCAACTATTGACCGAAGACACAATTCGAAACCGATGCATATATAGCAATATCTGAGAATGTTTTTGCCGAATCCCTAAAGGTGTCCAGTGTTGCACTGCGAGACTAATGCTGGAGAAGCACAAATAGTTTTATAAGTGCCAAAAAGCTTGGAAAACAAAGAAACTCAGTAAAAACATGACGTCCGAACAATATCAAGTGTTCGGTGCCAATCTGAAAGTTGGTCTGAGAAAAAAGAAGTGCTTCTGTCGTGCTTTAACATGATACATCCTATCTCAAGACTTCGAGCGGGTCAGCCTATGGCTTCAACCTCCTATCCCGAGGGCGGAGTACTTCTCATCAGGCCAGTTTAGCAAACTAAACTCTAGCGGCTTTGAGAGAGAAATTAGGCTCCCCGGCTAGTGACCGCACACTCGTGTCGAAAAAGGAGTGATAAATAATAATAAAACTTTGCAACAACTAAGAAGAAGAACACTTATTATAAAACGGCTCAAATAAACTTAAGAGCCCCCAAGTGACTTGGGTAGAAGAATGATTGCATGTACCGAAGTACTTATATTATATCTATGTTCAACCGAACTTTAAACGCGTCTTAACCGACCGTCAGCTTCTCCCGCTTCGGTCAAGGACTGAAAAGTGTTATGTACTACATCGGTCGAGAATATCGATGGTGTTTCCAATAACCAGGCAATCAGGCCATAAGGCTGTAACAGACAAAGCGCGCTCAGGGAACTTATGCTATATTACCGTGAAGTGTAAGAAGCATCTTCGAAGAAAATAGTACCCCCACCGATACCTTTCTTCGGTGCTCATTGTTATTATGAGACTTGTGCAATAGATTTTTTGTACTCATGAGTTCCGTTGTGTGCCGACCATCATTGAAAACTATAAGAGCGCTAGCTTTCGGCTTCACCCAGTCTGAGGTCCGGCTCGGTTGACCCGATCATGACAATCACAGAGGTGCTCCCTTTACTCCCTAGCCGAACAATCGGGAATGTAGGGGTAAACACAGGAGCGAGGCAACCTAGCTTGCAAATCGCTTAAGTCAATATGGTGCATATTGTGGCATAATACACGAACAAGGAACAAAGCCGTACAAGTATAATCATATGCAAGAGGAAAAGCTTCATAAAGGAAACCCCCAAGTGAATTCGGTCCTTGAATTTGTGTGTCACAAACAAAGTTTGGACAACGAAAAAATTTTACAAGCAACTTTTTCCAAAAAAGTATAATGCTTGGTCGAACCGAACACAAGTTAGAAATTAAAGCTTTGAGCATGAAAGCGACTTAGCTGGTTAATGTGTTCGGTATTGATGACGCGGTCCGAGCTTGATGCGGGGCAAGGTTCTATCCCCCAAGCCGGTCCCGAGGTGGCGGAGCGGAGAGCTCGACACGACGAAGTGGTGACATGGCACGGTCAATGCAGACCGGCAAAGTGACGCCGAAGTCCCCGGATCGTTTTCCTGTGCACAAAAAATAGTGCAAACCGGAGATAATAGTAATAATGATAATTAAAAATATGTTTCATAATAAATAATTTATGCAAAGTGAGTAATAAAAGAAATATGGCCCGGCGCCGAAGTCAATGTCGATGCAGGGCATCGGCGTGATGCGGTAAAGGCGTGGCAAAGGCGTGGCAAAGCCTGAATTCACAGGTCAATCCGAGTTCCGGATGCGGCATTTGCCGTACTATGTATGGAGACTGACCGGACCACCATGCGACCTTCGTTAATGCGGACAGCATTTGATAGACCTGTGTACATATGATGGACAAGCCAGAGTAATAATTCCTTGGGAAAAATTGAACCCAAACAAGCAAAAAATACTAGGATTAATAGCACCTGGTTTATTTGTTGTAACAATCCGAAGGAAGGTGATTCCCAAAATTGGGACTCGATCCGCACACCCATTATCGGAGTAGGTTGATGAAGAGATGGCGAAGCCTCGATGTCAGCCGATGAGTCGAAGTAGGTCGGCGTGATGGACACCAGCTTGAAGAAGCAATAGTGCGGCCCTGCCAATGCAGGTCGTGATGTGGTCGATGCCGGCTTGATGAAGCGACCGTGCGGTGATGCTGGTATGCCCGCTCCGTGTAATCCGTGGGGCGGCGATGTTGGTGATGATTTATCATTCGCAATGCCGGACTCTTGTTCGGCTTGCCGAGATGATGATCCGAAGAAGTTGAGCTCGGCTCAACAAAGTGACGACTTGTCTAGCGCATGTCGGCAGCCGTGGAGCAATATTGCCGGACTGGTTTGACACCAGCATGATGTTGAAGATCATGTTCAAAAGATCTTAAAGTTAGTGGGATGTGTTCGGGAAAAAAACACAATACCCCATGCAAAACTTCCTTCAAAAGGGATGTCCGAAATCCTGTTCATAAAAAAGACGAACTCGGGTCGGATTTGTTTTCGCGCAGAAAACAGATCCGAAAAGTGATGCACTAATCAGAAGGTTCCCGGAGTTTGGACGGTCGGATCGAGCTGAAATTTTGAGAGGTGCTAGATATAGGAATTCTGCAGCCGATCAACGATTGGATCTTTCAAAGGACGTCCGAGCTAGAAGCTGGACACCACGCCCTAAACTCGTCCAGATTCCCGTCCAGATTTGACAGGGCTCCGGTATATCATAGATTGCCAGAGATTCCTCCATCGGAACTTGACGAAATTTTCCAGGGTTGTTGTAGACTCGATTCCGCAAAATTGCACCAAAGAGATCGTTAAAGCGACGCTCGAGGAGGCGGTGGCGGCGGATACGCGTTCGCTCTCCGGAAAAACAGCACAGTCGCCCGAGGGCAATGTTGACGTTGAGCCCCCGAGCTCCATGGACGATTCCTTCATGATCTTGATAGAGATCAGAGTTGGTGTTGATGAAGGCCCTCGTCCGAACATGATGATTTGAACACGGGGCGCAGTTCTTGGTCGAACCAAGGTGACCAGTCGAGCTGGTGACGAGGATGTCGAAGTCGCAGTTGATCTGCATGCGAGCCATCGATCCTTTTTCGATCACACAGCGGAACTCTCAATGAAAGCACCAATGTCGGTGTCAAAACCGGCAGATCTCGGGTAGGAGCTCCGGAACTGTGTGTCTAAGGTGGATGGTAACAGGAGGCAGGGGACACGATGTTTTACCCAGGTTCGGGTCCTCTTGATGGAGGTAAACCCTACGTCCTGCTTGATTAATATTGATGATGTGGGTAGTACAAGAGTAGATCTACCATGAGATCAAGGAGGCTAAACCCTAGAAGCTAGCCTATGGTATGATTGTTGTATACGATCTATCGACTAGCCTGGCCTCGGTTTATATAATGCACTAGAGGCCTAGGATAACAAGAGTCCTAGCCAAATACGCCGGTGGGGAGGAGTCCTTATCTTGATCGCCAAGTCTTGTGGAATATTCCTTGTATGCGGCAGCTGTCCGAACTGGCCCATGAGTATACGGCCATGGGGGTCCTTGGCCCAATCTAATAGATCGGGAGATGACGTGGTGAGTGCCCCCTAGTCCAGGACACCGTCACTCCTCCTTGAGCTCGGTTGCGTCACCTGCACGGTTATCATTGGCACCTGCAACTGTTTGAAGTAAACTGTGAGTCACAGGGACTCAGCAATCTCACACCCGCGAGATCAAGACTATTTAATCTTATGGGTAAGAAAAGGTAGTGAGGTGGAGCTGCAGCAAGCACTAGCATGTATGGTGGCTAACTTATGCAAATGAGAGCGAGAAGAGAAGCAAAGCACGGTCGTGAACTAGAAGTAACCAAAAAGTGATCCTGAAACTACTTACGTTCAAGCATAACACAAGAACCGTGTTCACTTCCCGGACTCCGCCGGAAAGAGACCATCACAGATACACACGCGGTTGATGCATTTTAATTAAGTTAAGTGTCAAGTTCTTTACAACCGGACATTAACAAATTCCCATCTGCCCATAACCGCGGGCACGGCTTTTGAAAGTTCAAAACCCTGCAGGGGTGTTCGAACTTAGCCCATCACAAGCTCTCATGATCAACGAAGGATATTCCTTCTCCCAGGACGACCCGATCAGACTCGGAATCCCGGTTACAAGACATTTCGACAATGGTAAAACAAGACCAGCAAAGCCGCCCGATGTGCCGACATCCTGATAGGAGCTGCACATATCTCGTTCTCAGGGCAACACCGGATTGTCCAAGATTCTGGTAGGATAGCGCAGAGTTGCCCCTGGTGGCCACCGGCTGCTGACAGGTTTGGACCAACACTTAGACAAGCATTGGCCCGGGGGGGTTAAAATAAAGATGTCCCTTGAGTCCGCAGAACCCAAGGGAAAAAGGCTAGGTGGCAAATGGTAAAACCAAGGTTGGCCTTGCTGGAGGTGTTTTATTCGAAGCGAACTGTCAAGGGGTTCCCATTATAACCCAACCGCGTAAGGAACGCAAAATCAAGGAACATAACACCGGTATGACGGAAACTAGGGCGACAAGAGTGGAACAAAACACCAGGCCTAAGGCCGAGCCTTCCACCCTTTACTAAGTATATAGATGCATTAATTAAAATAAGAGATATTGTGATATTCCAACATATCCCTGTTCCAACATGGAACAAACTCCATCTTCACCTGCAACTAGCAACGCTATAAGAGGGGCTGAGCAAAGCGGTAACATAGCCAAACAACGATTTGCTAGGAAAGGTGGGTTAGAGGCTTGACATGGCAATATGGGAGGCATGATATTGCAAGTGGTAGGTATTGCAGCATAGCAAAAGAGCGAACAACTAGCAAGCAAAGATAGAAGTGATTTCGAGAGTATGGTCATCTTGCCTGAGATCCCGCCAGGAAGAAGAACGAGTCCATGAAGAAAACAAACGGACGTAGTCGAACGGATCCTCAGAAACCCGACGTTATCGGAACTAACCCGAAGAAGCAACACCGGAAAGAAGCAAAAAACATAGGTAAACAACCATCACATAAACATGGCATGATGCACAACCAAGCATGGTGCATGTCCGGTTTAAAGAGGCATGGCATGGCAAAGTGCACAAGCAAAAGTACAAGTTAAGTGGAGCCCAATATGCAACGAGTTGCATATTGACGGAACACCACATGACTTATTTAGTTCTCTCCCGTTTATGTACTCAACAATATTAAATGTTGTTAAACATGGCAAGAGGGTGAAGCGTAAGAAAACTACACAGTCTAAGCAATTTAAATGGGGCCGGAAACATCAAACAACAATTCCGGTACATCCCCATATGCATTTAGCAATTTTAATGCAAACAACAATTTAAACATTTTAAATGTTATTATCATGATGCAGATGGCATGTTCAAGTTTATGCAATTATTTATTAAAAATTGACAAGAGCATTATGAAGCATTTGTCACCGTGGTGGAAAGAAAAGGGGTGCCACGGCAACGATAACGGTAATGGTGCCACGGCAACGTTCCGGTTCCGGTACTCGATTGAGATACCGATGCAAAGGGGAAGTGTGCGGATGCGTGCAAAAGATGGTGGGGCGCTCCCGAATAACGGGTGTCCCATGAATCAACGACGGTGTCAAACAAGGGAAAAACTAACGTTCACGGGTGGATTACAACAACCAACATGCATCTCATAAAACTCATGCATACGGTCCACGAGTGGTCGTCTCGGGGTTATACCTTCGAAGCATGCCTTTTCGGAACGGATCAAGTTCGTAGCGAAAGTAGGCGTTCTCGCCACGGTAGTGGAAGTAGTGGTCCTCGCTTCGTAGATGTTCGGGGTCTTGGAGGGTCGATGGTAGTTGTTCTATGCATCGGGCGTCAAGGTACTTGTCGTTCTTAGCGATTCCGAAGATGGCAGTAGTGGTATACACGTTGTCGGGGAATTTGTCAGTCCGGTCTTAGCGATGGTAGTTGTGCACGGATTATAGACGTTCTCGGGTCATGGGTAGTGGTACTTGGCGCATCGTCATGGTACTTGGAAAAATTCTTCGAGAAGATAGTTGACTGTCGGGTATGGTTCTTCGCGTATCGTTCTTGCCGATCCAAAACCAAACGAGACAAAAGGGCCCCGGGTGGGCAGCAGCAAGGTAGGGCGGTGCGCGAGCATCGGCAGAAGATGCCAGAAAAACCAACACAGGTCTGGGCATGGCCCGAAGAAGAAGAGGCTGCGATGGTTATGCTCCGAGTAGGGGAATCTCGACGCCGGCAGCTCGATGCAGAGCAGCCGAAGCAGGGTCGCTGCTACTGAGCAGCTGTTGACAGCCAAGCAGCGGCATGGAGGCAGGGAAGCAGGAGCAAGGCGGTGAGGGTGACGGGGCAAGGCGAGATGGCGCGGCGGAAGAGGAGTAAGGTAGGGGAACTAATGGAGGAGCTCACTGAGGCGCGGCTTCCAGGGAAGCAGCGGGCGAAGCCGATGCTCGGGCAGGCGCGAACGCATAGAAGAGGAGGCGGGACGCAGACAAGGAGATGCGGGAGGCGGGGCCCTCGGACTAAACCGGCGGCGGTGATTGGAGCCCTGGCGCGATGAGGTTCGGCGGTGAGCGAGAAGAGCAGCAGCAGAGCAGCTCAGGGCTTCGCGAGGAGGACGAGAGGGAGTGGGGCCTCACTGGAAGAAGGAGTGGAGGGGCTCGGCTTGAGCGAGAGAGGCCAGGGAGGCTGAGGCAGCGCTAGAGGGAGAGAGCGATCGAGGAGATGGGGGTTTCGGGCGTGGGTTCTCCTGGCGGCGCGAGGAGGTCGACGAGGGAATGGATCGAGGGAGCGAGAGGGGTTTTGGCGTGCTAGGGTTAGGATGGGCTATAGGAGGCCCAAGTGGGCTATGGGGAAGCAGGCCGCCTGGCCTCTGGGCTCTGCTCTCTTAACCTCTCTCATAACAGAAAGTAAAAAAAAGGAAAGAGATAAAAGGGAATAAAAGAAAAAAGGTTAGAGAAGGGACTTGGGCAAAGGGTATTTTCTCAGACTCACAAAAATGAGCTCGGTCCAAGAAAAATAGGAGTGGACGCGTTTGCAAGAATTAAATTCAAAGTCATTTGAATTTAATTCAAAATGGTTTGAACAAGGACTAGGAATTAGAAGTGCCCAAAAATGTTCGGATTTTTGGAGGAACCTCGGAAAAAGAACAAAAGAATTATCGACAAAGTTGAGAGTCGAAAACCGAAAGAAGGAACGGTTAAGGATTTAACTTGCAAGTGGGTTGCGGATAATTCCAAATTAATGGAATACTTTATAATAGCTCCCTAAATATTGGGAGGGTATGTTTTAAAGAGAAACCACCATGTGAGTTCCCTCGATTTAAATAGATCAATGATCTATGCAATTTATTTAGTTGAGTTAAAAAAATGACTTGATGGCATGATGACATGATGGGATGCACACGATGCAATGGTGAATGCAACGAACCAAACAAATCACCCCACGAAACCCAGAAACCCTGGAAGGCATCTGAAGCTCCGTTCTTGGGGCGTCACAGGCCATGAGAGAGGGATGTTCTAGAGGCCCTGAGCAGGCTGGTGGATCAGTTTGGCATGTAACTGACATGCCTCATAGGATTGTACCAGCTCGGTGGCATCGTGGAGTGCCGTGGGCCAGTAGAACCCGTTGTGGAACGCCATGCCCACGAGGGTGCGCCATGAAGAATGGTGCCCACAGTCCCCACCATGGATGTTAGCCAACAATTCGTGCCTTTGCTCCTTAGAGATGCCCTACAACGAGACGTTGTTTGGGCGCCTTTGGTAGAGCTCGCCGTCCTGCAAGTAGTAAGTGGTGGCCTGACGGGCCACGCGTTCTGCATCTTCCTCCTTCTCGGGCCTTGGCACCTCGTAGTAGGTACGCCTTGAACTCTTCAGTACAGCACCCCTCCTGATGCTTGAGCGCCAGCAGCAGGTGGGCTCCTGAGGTCGGACCGCAGGCCGGGGCAGCTGTGGAGGGAGCCAGTGGCGGCTCCTCCGTAATTAAGCAGCGCCCGGCCTGCAGCAGGGGGGCTGCCGATGGCTTGAAAAGCTATTCCTCAAAGATGCCAGGCTTCTAGGGCTCGCGTCGGGACGCCCTCTTCGCGATGTTGTCCACCTCTTTGTTCATGCCACGTGGTACATACTGCAATTCCAAACCCAAGAATTGTTTTTCAATTTTGCGTACCTCTTCTAGGTATGCCTCCATGTGCTCATCCTTAGCACTACAAAAAAAGACACATCCGTGACATTTGGGTCGAATGAAAAAAAATTGTCATGCTTATGACACTTCTATGACGATAATTGTGACGAAACCCGGTATCATCATAGATGTGGTGAGCTCCTACTTCTAAAGCAAAAAATCATGAAAGAAAATGGGATTTTCGTCCTGGGCGGGCCGGAGACGCAGCTGCATGACATTCTTTGGGCCAACCATGATGGAAAAACCATGGTATAAGTGAGGGCGAGGAAAATATCGGGGAGTTCCCGGTTACGGTGGGTGGTCGGGGGCTGAGCGATGCGTGTTTCTCTCTTACACATACACGCATGGGTGCAAGGCATTGGGATCTAAATGAACCTGAGCGAGGCGTTCGACTACCGAACCCGAGCGATTGCACTGCAGGCTACGCGTTACTGAACCCGAGCGATCGATCATTGGCTGTTAACTGAACCCGATCGAGCGATTCCTTCGCTACTGCTGCTAACTGAAGCCGATCGATGTTGCCTTTGGATGAACAGTGAGCGTTGTTTGGGGGGTTTGGATGAACAGTTCCTGGTGGGGGATTGGATGAACAGGACCCCGTGGTAGTAGAGGCCGTTGCCGCTGGATGAACAGTACCCCGATCGAGCCGGTTGAGGCTGGATGAACAGGACCCCGTGGAGGGCTGGATGAACAGGACCCCGTGGAGGGCTGATTGAACAGTAGCCGGTGGAGGGCTGGATGAATAGTAGCCCGTGGAGGGGTGGTTGAACAAGACCCCGTGGAGAGGAATGGTTAAACGGTAGCCAGTGGAGGAGCGTTGGAGGTTGGATGAACAGGAGCCCGTGGATGAGCAGTCGCAGGTGGAGGCTCGAGCAGGTAGATGGTGGATGAACATTAGCCGGTGGAGGCAGTCGATGGTGGAGATGAACAGTATCCCGTGGAGTCCCGTTTTGCGGTATGCCACACCCCTCCTAATGAACAGGACCCCCGTTTCAACTGTAGCGCTCCAACACAAGTCCGTTTCCTCCGTTTTGCGGTACGCCACACCCCTCCTGATCAATAGGACCCCGTTTCGACCATAGGAGGTCCAAGAGAAGTCTGTTTCCTCCGTTTTGCGGTACACCGGACCCCTCCCGGTGAACAGGATCCCGTTTCGACTGTGGCCGGTCGAACACAAGGTTGTTTCCTTCGTTCTGCGGTACGCCATGCCTCGTTTCAATTGGCTGTTCCATCCAAGCCGGTTGGCTCCCGATGAACACGGCGTATTCTGTTGCTTCTCGATGAACACGACGCATTCTGTTGCCTCCCGATGAACACGACGATGCAGTTTCTCCATTCCGACCCAGCCATGTACACAAGACCTCGCCGTACGTATGCGCTAGTAGGCGTTCGATACCCCGCCCGTATGTATGTACGTGGCCGTATTTTTTGGCGTGTGGCTGTATGTACATGTACACGGTTTAGATGGTACATCCTGAACTGCTAGATGCGGGCTCTACTATGACATGTGCTGCTACTTACTCGGCCACGGTTCATCGTTGTAGAGCGATCGATCGACCAGTATGCATGTACACGTTCGGACAAGACAGACAACGGTACGTACGCTTCGATCGGGTGGGTCCCAGCTATCATGGAGGATAAGGACACACTTCCTTGCATGCGAAGATATAGCTGCTGGGTCTCACCTGTTAGGGAGATTTTTTTACCCACAATAAGGACACACTTCCTTGCGTGCGAAGATGTAGCTGGTGGGTCCCAGCAGTCAGGGGGAGAAAATATTATTTTTTTGAGGTAAAAAGGATGCAGTTGCATGCATGCGGCCATGGGCGTGGTGCGTCCCCACTGTCAGCCTCTCACGTACAGTCATCTTCCGACGACTCTCGTTCATTGACCACGTTGACCACACCGTGCCGAGTGCACCAAGGCTGGTGGACGACGGCAAGGCCCCAGACTAGAACGACCCGGAGGTGGGGAAGACGCGGCGGTGGAGTCGCAGATGGAGAGGAGTGGGAAACTTGACTGGTTCGGGTGCGCGGCAGCACTGCCGCGGTGCCGCGCACGGGAGACAGGAGCAAGAACTGAGGTTGAAGAAGGAGCATGGATGTTGGATTAACATCCAACGGTCCAGCTGCTATAATCATTTGATGATTAAGTTGACAAAGCCCTGCGTACGCGTCCACTTAGTAGGTCCACAAGTTAGCCACCAAATATGACGGGTCCTAGCTGTCAATGGGATGAATAGTTTTTTTCGCATAACAAGGAGGCACTTCCTTCCATGTGAAGATACAACTAGTGGGTCCCAGCTATCAGGGGGAGGAAACATTTTTTTCAGCTTAATAAGGAGGAACTTTCCTTGTGTGCGACCATGGACCTCATGGGTTCCAGCCGTCAGGCTCTCCACGTACAGTCCTCTTCCGATGACTCCCGTTTGTTGACCACGCCGCGCCGAGCGAAGCGAGGAGGTGGACGACGGCGAGGCCCTTGACAGGAATGACCCATAGATGGGAGGACGCGGCAGTGGAGTCATAGATTGAGAGGAGTACAACGGTTATAACTGGTTCTGGTGCGGCATGGGGCTATAGTCGGTGGAGAATAACAGGAGGTGTGGAGGGGTGGAGAGATAGCCTGGCCGGCAGTGGGGTAGCACTTCACAGCGATGCGTGCTAAGCAGAGCCGCTAGCTGCCGGAGGCCGGACCAGGAGGTCCGGTGATGCTGGAGGAAGAAGACGAGAGATTGAAGGTGCATGCCGGCTGTTGGATATAAATCCGATGGATGTAGATGTCATAATCATTTTTGACCAAGTTGACAACACCCTGCGTAGGCTTGATACATCCATTTTGCATCATGCTTTTATATCTATATTTATTGCATTATGGGATGTTATTACACATTATGTCACAATACTTATGCCTTTTCTCTCTTATTTTAGAAGGTTTACATGAAGAGGGAGAATACCGGCAGCTGGAATTCTGGGTTGGAAAAGGAGCAAATATTAGAGACCTATTTTGCACAACTCCAAAAGTCCTGAAACTCCATGAAAGTCAGTTTTGGAATATATTAAAAAATATTGGGCGAAGAAAGCACCAGAGGGGGGCCAGCCACCGTCCATGAGGGTGGAGGGCGCGCCCTACCCCCTGGGCGCGCCCCTGCCTCATGGGCCACCTGGAAGCCCCCCGATGCCCATCTTCTGGCAAAAGGTGTCTTTTGTCCTGGAAAAAATAATAAGAAAGTTTTCTGGATGAAGCGCCACCGTCTCGAGGCAGATCCTTGGCGGAACCAATCTAGGGCTCCGGTGGAGCTGTTCTGCCCGGGGAAACATCCCTCCGGGAGGGGGAAATCTTCACCTTCGTCATCACCATCGATCCTCTCATTGGGAGGGGGTCAATCTCCATCAACATCTTCACCAGCACCATCTCCTGTCAAACCCTAGTTCATCTCTTGTATCCGATCTTTGTCTCAAAACCTCAAATTGGTACCTGTGGGTTGCTAGTAGTGTTGATTACTCGTTGTAGTTGATGCTAGTTTGTTTATTCGGTGGAAGAGTATATGTTCAGATCCTTTATGCACATTAATACCCCTCTGATTCTGAACATGAATATGATTTGTGAGTAGTTACGTTTGTTCCTGAGGACATGGGATAAGTATTGTTATAAGTAGTCATGTGAATTTGGTATTCGTTCGATATTTTGATGAGATGTATGTTGTCTTCCCTCTAGTGGTGTTATGTGAATGTCGACTACATGAAACTTCACCATTGGTTGGGCCTAGGGAAAGGCATTGGGAAGTAATAAGTAGATGATGGGTTGCTAGAGTGACACAATCTTAAACCCTAGTTTATGCATTGCTTCGTAAGGGGCTGATTTGGATCCATATGTTTCGTGCTATGGTTAGGTTTACCTTAGTTCTTCTTTCGTAGTTGCGGATGCACTACTAGGAAAAGGCCTACTAATGGCGCACCAGTTTTGCCTACTAATGGCGCACTACTGGTGCGCCATTAGTATAACGCCACTAGTATTTTTTACTAATGGCGCACCACTGGTGCACCATTAGTATGCCTAGAGGTGCGCCATTACTATCTGACTTAGTAATGGCGCACCACATAGAAGTGCGCCATTAGTAATAAATTTTTTTCAAATTTTTTTAAAAAAATTCAATTTTTTTTTTATTTTTTTCTTAATCTCAGGTCACTATGGCTTATTCTTGAGTCAATATGCTTAATCTCAGGTCAAATCGCACTCTGTGGTCAAACTTCCTGAAAGGTCACCCATCCTCACACTACTCCAGCCCAATCACGCTTAACTTCATAGTTCTATCCAACCCCAGCACCACCTCACTTCACAGGCACTTGTTGATATATCTATCATATCAATCCTATTAAACCTTGCTGATGTCTAGGACTTTGTTCATGTTCATGAGTATGATGAAATTTTGAAAAAATATTTAAACTTCCCGATCATATTACGTATCATATTTTGAAAAATAATTGAATTTTTTTTTCAAAACCAATTTTTTTATGTTACTAGTGGCGCACCTAGCATACGGTGCGCCACTAGTAAGTTTGAAATTTTTTGAATTTTTTTGCCTCCGGATCTTAGAAGCCCCGTAACTTTTTTTCTATTAGGTTTTTGGGGATTTTGAAAATGTTTAACGGGGTTCCCCCGGTTAAATTCGGATGTAACTTTTCGAGTAGATGATTTTTCATATAAAAAACTTTTTCATCCGAGTTCGTACGCAAAAGTTATGCCCATTTTACAAATTCTCGAGAGATTTCGCAAATAAAGTCGAAATTCATATTTGTAAATTTTCACAACAACTAGACCACATATCACATGGGAAACTTATTTTCTTTTATTTTTTTGACATTTCCATCATTTTTGTTTATTTTTTTTTAAAACCGAAAAGGCGGTCCACCGGGGGGGGTTGCATTCGGTGGAAGTGGTGGCCAAGTTACTAATGGCGCACCGTGGGGGTGGTGCGCCATTACTAGTTCAACTAGTAATGGCGCACCACTCCCACGGTGCACCATTAGTAGTTTTGAAAAAATTAAAAAAAAATTACTAATGGCGCACCGTGGGAGTGGTGCGCCATTACTAGTTCAACTAGTAATGGCGCACCACTCCCACGGTGCGCCATTCATCACATAAGGTATTGCAATCCGGTTTTTATTGGCCTACTCTTTTCAAAATGCCTGTAAGTTTGTCTTGTCTTGTGATGAATGTCAAAGAATTGGTAATATTAGTAGACGTCAAGAAATGCCTATGAACTATTCACTTGTTATTGAACCATTTGATGTTTGGGGCTTTGATTATATGGGACCGTTTCCTTCCTCTAATGGGTATACACATATTTTAGTTGCTGTTGATTACGTTACTAAGTGGGTATAAGCTATTCCAACTAGTAGTGTTGATCATAACAAATCTATTAAGATGCTTAAAGAAGTTATTTTTCCAAGGTTTGGAGTCCCTAGGTACTTAATGACTGATGGTGGTTCACATTTTATTCATGGTGATTTTCGTAAAATGCTTGCTAAGTGTGATGTTAATCATAGAATTGCATCTCCATACCACCCACAGTCTAGTGGTCAAGTAGAACTGAGTAATAGATAGATTAAATTAATTTTGCAAAAGACCGTTAAAAGATCTAGAAAGAATTGGTCCAAGAAACTTGATGATGCATTATGGGCCTATAGAACTGCATATAAAAATCCTATTGTTATGTCTCCGTATAAAATGTTTTATGGAAAATGATGTCACTTACCTCTCGAACTAGAACATATAGGCATATTGGGCCATTAAAGATTTCAATTATGATTTCAAACTTGCCGGTGAGAAGAGACTATTTGACGTTAGCTCACTTGATGAGTGGAGAAACCAGGCCTATGAGAATGCCAAACTGTTTAAAGAAAAAGTTAAAAGATGGCATGACAAAAGGATACAAAAGCGTGAGTTTAATGTAGGTGATTATGTTCTGTTATACAACTATCGTTTAAATTTTTTTGCAGGAAAACTCCTCTCTAAACGGGAAGGTCCTTACATTATCGAGGAGGTCTATCGTTCTGGTGCCATAAAAATTAACAATTTCGAAGGCACAAATCCGAAGGTGGTGAACAGTCAAAGAATCAAACATTATATCTCAAGTAACCCCATAAATTTTGAAACCAATGTTATTGATACCGTAACCCCGGAGGAGTACATAAGGGACACTTTCCAAAACGTTTCAGACTCCAAAAAGGAATAGGTATGTGATACGGTAAGTAAACTGACTCCAAAACAGTTCTAATAGCATTTTTCTCCGTTTTGGAATATTTAAGAAAATAGGAAAATAATAAGTTGTCCGGAAAGTACACGAGGCGTCCATGAGGGTGGAGGGCGCGCCCTACCCCCTGGGCACCCCCCTGCCTCATGGGGACCTCGTGTGCCCTCCGAACTCTGTTTTCTTGCACGATACTTCTTTTGGTCAGTAAAAATTCATTATATAATCTCCCAAAGGTTTTGACCACTGTACCACGACACAATCCTCTGTTTTTGTTTTGAGTTGTTTCTATATCGCGACGCGGCTCGAATTGGTCTTGCCCGCTGTGTTCGGCCCGGCCGGATTTACTTTTACATTACCCGGCGTGACGTTTATCGTCTCGCATAGTGGCGCGCCCTCGTGGTTCGTAGATCGATCTTGCATGCTTTTCTTTGTCCTCCAATATGTCTCGCAGGTCTGGCGTATCTCCCCATGCCTTTTTATTTAAATGGCGTCGGGGTGCAGGCTGAGTTTTTGGCTGGAATGCCTCTCTATCGCGGCCACGAGGTGGCCGATCAGCCGGATCATACGCTTCTTCCTCCAGTCAGGGTAGCAACCTGCACTTCGGGTAACTCTTGGAGGGGTGCTCGAGTTTATATTCCTCGGCCGCGAGGACTTCGGTCCATCTGCCAGCTAGCAGATCCTGATCAGCTTGAAGTTGCTGCTGCTTTTTCTTAAGGCTATTTGTCGTGGCTATAAGCCGGCGTTTGAAGCATTCTTGTTCGACGGGATCCTCTGGAATGGCGAATTCGTCGTCCCCGAGGCTTGCCTCGTCTCCGGAGGGGGGCATGTAATTATCATCCTCCGCCTCTCCATCTGCCGCTCTCTCAGGAGGGCTGGCTCCTCCATCCTCCTGCTCTAAATCTTGCTGGAGGGGATTGTTGTTGTCTTCGGCACTATCCGGAGTATTATTATCGTGTGTGCCACTATCACCACTTTTTCTTTGGCAGGACTTAGAGCGGCGCCGCTGACGTTGGCGCTTGGGTTGCTTCTTGGAGGGGTCATCCTCCGCTATCTCGTCGCCATTGTCTTCTTTGGGTGTATCCACCATGTATATATCGTATGATGAGGTGGCTGTCCAGTGCCCCGTGGGCAGTGGTTCCTCTTCATCTCCCGCATCGTCGTCCATACCGTCGATGTCTTTGGAATCGAAGTCGAGCATGTCAGTTAAGTCGTCGACAGTGGCTACTAAGTGGGTGGTGGGTGGGCCGCGAATTTCTTCGTCGTCCGCATCCCAGTCCTGCCGGACATAGTTCGGCCAGGATCCTCCTGACAAGGAAAGAGACCTTAACGAGTTCAGTATGTCGCCAAAGGGCGAGTGCTGAAATACATCCGCTGAGGTAAACTCCATGATCGGCGCCCAATCGGATTCGATAGGAATGGGCGCGGGCGGTTCGGAGTCTGTGGCCAGAGAAGGATCTGGCAATTTAACAACACGGCTCTCGTGCAAGGTAAGGTCGATGTTTGGCTCGATCGCCGCTGAGGGTAAGGCCTCCGTGGCGGGGTCTATCCACCCGTCCATGGATGGTGCAACTGGCTCCGAATTGAGGGTCGGAGCGGCTGCCTGTACGATCTCCTAAACACTATCCGATGGTAGAGCTAAATCGTACTCATCGTGACCGCGTGACGCACAAGGCAGAGGCTCGAATCCGTCGAAGATCAAGTCTCCACGGATATCGGCCGTGTAGTTTAAGCTTCCAAACCTGACCTGGTGGCCAGGGGTGTAACTCTCAATCTGCTGCAGATGGCCAAGCGAATTGGCCCGCAGTGCAAAGCCGCTGAACACGAAGATCTGTCCGGGGAGAAAAGTCTCACCCTGGACTACATCGCTATCGATGATAGTAGGAGCCGTCAAGCCTAACGGCGAAGACACAGAGAAACTGTCAATGAAAGCACCAATGTCGGTGTCAAAACCGGCGGATCTTGGGTAGGGGGTCCCGAACTGTGCGTCTAAGGCGGATGGTAACAGGAGGCACGGGACACAATGTTTTACCCAGGTTCGGGCCCTCTTGATGGAGGTAAAACCCTACGTCTTGCTTGATTAATATTGATGATATGGGTAGTACAAGAGTAGATCTACCACGAGATCGGAGAGGCTAAACCCTAGAAGCTAGCCTATGGTATGATTTTATGTTGTCCTATGGACTAAAACCCTCCGGTTTATATAGATACCGGAAAGGTTAGGGTTACACAAGGCCGGTTACAAAGGAGGAGATACACATATCCGTATTGCCTAGATTGCCTTCCACGCCAAGTAGAGTCCCATCCGGACACGAGACGAAGTCTTCAATCCTGTATCTTCATAGTCTAACAGTCCGGCCAATGGAGATAGTCCGGCTGTCCGGAGACCCTCTAATCCAGGACTCCCACAGGAGGTATAACTCAAGAGCTCAGCAGAAGCCTCGCCTAACCCCGAACTCGGGAGGACTTGTTCATAACCATGGAGGCCACACCCATAATGGAGGAAGTAATCATAATCATACTAGAACAAGGAATGGAAATGGGAATGGAGCAAGCAACAATCAGAACCGCCCCAATCCAGCCACACCCACCAAAAGAGACCTAAGTCACGTTACTTGCTTTAAGTGCGGGAAGACTAGACACTATGCCATGGAGTGCCCTGAAGGAAAGAATGGAAACGGAAATGGGAGCGCTGGGAAGAAGCCCAATCCATTCAACAAATGACAAGTGAACCACGTTAACATGGAGGAGGTTGAAGAGCAGCCAGACGCCGTTATAGCTAAGTTTTTGGTTAAGTCATTTACCACTCTTGTTCTTTTTGATACTGGTGCATCACATTCATACATATCAAGGGAATTCATGGATAAGTTTAAACTACCGACCCAAACCCTTAGGCCCCTCTGTTAGTAAGTTCACCTAGAGCAGAGTATATGGCTAGTCGATGGTGCGACCAGATACCCCTAACCATTGGCACACATGTTTTTCCGTCCAACCTAATTATCTTGGAGTCACAAGGACTGGATGTGATATTAGGCATGGACTGGATGTCAAAGTATGGAGGAAGTATTGACTGTGCTAGTAAGTCGATTTATCTCACCACCCCGGAGGGAAAAAGGATTAAGTATGTATCTAGGCATGTGCCTAGGAGGTGCCATGTGAATACCCTCACGGGAGTTGTTCAGGAGGAAGTGCCTATAGTGAAGGATTACCCGGATGTTTTTCTAGAGGAGTTACCAGGCATGCCACCGGATCGAGACATTGAGTTTTTGATAGATCTATTGCCAGGTATAGGGCCAATATCCAAGAGACCTTATCGGATGCCCGCGAATGATCTGGAGGAGATTAAGAAACAGATCAAGGAGTTACTGGAGAAAGGTTACATTCGAAGGAGTTCATCACCTTCAGGAGCCCCAGTGCTTTTGGTTGAGAAGAAGGATAAATCCCTTAGAATGGTTGTTGATTATCGGGCCTTGAATGAAGTAACAATTAAGAACAAGTACCCACTGCCAATGATCAATGATCTGTTTGATCAACTGCAAGGAGCTAAGGTGTTTTCGAAGATAGATTTTTGATCGAGATACCATCAGTTGAAGATTCGAGAGAAATATATACTAAAGACAGCATTCACCACGCGTTCCGGATTATACGAGTATACGGTCATGTCGTTTGGACTGACCAACGCCCCTGCCTATTTCATGAGCATGATGAACAAGGTATTCATGGAATATTTGGACAACTTTGTTGTGGTGTTTATTGATGATATTATGGTATACTCAAAGAATGAAGAGGAGCACAAGGAGCATTTGCGATTAGTTCTCGAGAAACTCAGGGAACACCAGTTGTATGCCAAGTTCAGCAAATGCAAGTTTTGGTTAAAGGAAGTCGGATTCCTTGGACATGTTATATCAGGAGAAGGTATAGCAGTAGACCCTAGCAAGGTTTTGTCAGCACTGAATGGTTGGCACCCACTTCAGTTAGCGAGATCCGCAGTTTTCTTGGACTCACAGGATACTATCAAAGATTCATCGAGAATTTTTCCAAGACTGCGAAGCCAATGACTGAACTATTGTAGAAGGATACTAGGTTTAAATGGACGGAAGATTGCGAGACAAGTTTCCAGGAGTTGAAGAAATGTTTGACCACAGCCCCAGTACTGACACTACCAGATATACATAAGGAATTCCAAGTGTATTGCGACGCCTCTCACTTAGGACTTGGAAGCGTGCTTTTGCAGGATGGGAGAGTTGTTTCGTATGCCTCGCGACAGCTAAAACCTCACGAGTTGAATTATGCCATGCATGATTTGGAGCTAGCAGCCGTAGTGCATGCATTGAAGACTTGGAGGCATTACCTTATTGGAAATCGTTGTGATGTGTACACGGATCATAAGAGTTTGAAGTACATTTTCACACAGAAGGAGCTGAACCTTAGATAGAGGAGATGGTTGGAGCTTATAAAGGATTATGACATGAAGCTACACTATCATCCAGGAAAGGCCAATGTCGTAGCAGACCCTTGAGCCAAAAGAGTTATGCTAATATCCTAGAGAGTACAGAATTGCCAAAGGAGTTACCAGAGGATATCATGGAACTTCGATTAGAGATAGTTCCTAGAGGTTTCGTTCAACAATGGAGGTTCAGTCAACATTATTGGGTAAGATTCGGGAAGCTCAGAAGGATGACAAAGAGATTGCCGAGATAAAAGAGAGAATGGTCAAAGGAAAGGCCAAAGGTTTTCGTGAGGATGAGCACGATACCTTATGGTTTGAGGACTGGATATACGTGCCCAATAACCCAAAGATCAGGAAGTTAATACTTCAGGAGGCTCATGACTCACCCTACTCGATACACCCCGGAAACACCAAGATGTATTTGGATTTGAAGGAATATTTCTGGTGGACTGGTATGAAGAAGGATATCGCCGAGTATGTAGCCGTATGTGATGTATGTTAGAGAGTGAAGGCAGAGCATCAAAAGCCAGCAGGATTGTTACAGCCTATGCCGATACCCGAGTGGAAGTGGGATAAACTTGGCATGGATTTTATCACCGGTTTGACCAGGACCAAATCAGGATATGATTCTATATGGGTAGTAGTTGATCGCTCGACCAAAGTGGCTCACTTTATCCCAGTGAAAACCACGTATACAAGTGCGAAGTTGGCCAAGATATATATGACCAGGATCGTATGTCTGCATGGAGTTCCAAGGACCATCGTATCGGATAGAGGCACACAGTTTACCTCAAATTTTTGGCATCAGTTACACCAGACTTTGGGAACGAGATTGGAGTTCAGTACCGCATTTCACCCGCAGACGGATGGACAGACAGAGAGAATCAACCAGATTCTGGAGGACATGTTGAGAGCCTGTGCGCTAGATTATGGATCTAGTAGGGATGACAATCTGCCTTACGCAGAGTTCTCGTACAACAATAGTTACCAAGCCAGTTTAAAAATGGCACCCTTTGAAGCCCTGTATGGCCGAAGGTACAGAACACCGTTGATGTGGGATGAAGTTGGAGACCGACAGTTGTTTGGACCAGACTTGATCAAAGAGTCTGAGGAGAAAGTTAAACTGATTCGAGATAGACTGAAGATAGCTTAGTCCAGACAGAAGAGTTATGCAGATTCGAAATGCAAGGAAGTAACCTATGAAATTGGAGATAGAGCATTTCTGCGAGTATCACCCTTGCGAGGAGTGAAACGTTTTGGAGTTAAGGGAATGTTAGCCCTGAGATTTGTAGGACCGTATCGAATTATGAAACGTATGGGAGAAGTTGCCTACAAGTTGGATTTACCTGAAGGACTGTCAGGAGTTCATGATGTGTTCCACATTTCACAGTTGAAGAAGTGTCATGCTGAAATGGCCGATATACCGTTAAGAGATACAGTACCGTTGGAGGCGATTCAATTGGACAGTGATTTGACTTATGAGGAAAAGCCAGTTAAGATTCTTGAGTTTGCCAGCTGAGTCACCCGCAGCAATGTGATCAAGTTTTGCAAAGTTCAGTTGAGCCACCATACCGAGGATGAAGCCACCTGTGAACGAGAGGATAATCTCCACAAAGACCACCCACACCTATTTTCTAGCCAACCTGAATCTCGAGGGCGAGATTCATCTTAAGGGGGTAGGTTTGTAACATCCCAAATTTTCAATTTGGAATGTTATACATAGATCATCCACGCATATCATAATTTACTGCATTTCGTTTCGCGATACTAGAAACCCTACGCAACTCAAGGACCCTCGGAGAGAGTTGGGGATTTCCCTGATTTCATATTTGGGTTTTACCAAATATGGAAACGAGGATTTTTGGTTTTAATTATTTTTCTCTCCGAAAATATTTCATGCTAAAATATATGAGAGGAGATAATATGACCTCTCCAAAATAAATGAAATATTGGAGGAAAAATATTAAAATCATTTATTTGATTTTATTTGCATTAGAAAAATTGCACATTTTCAAAATTGCATTTTAGGGCCAAGAAAATGTTCATCTTGTTCTAAATATTTTATTTAGACAGTGAAATTTTATTTTGGCATTTTTAGATTTTTATTTTATGTTCTAGGATTTATTTTTTGTTCAGCGGAATTATTTAAAAAAAAACTTCCAGCACCCGATCGGGCCGAAGCCCAGCCGAGCCAGGCCGACCCAGCCCCACGCCACCGCTTTCCCCGTCCCGTGCCGCCGCCGGACTCGAAGGAGTCCGAGCCGCTGCCGCCGCCTCGACCCCCTCCCCATGTCGGAGCAATGGTAGCCTCCCCCCCTTTAAAAACCCAACCCGGGGCCCCCCTGGAGCCCCAAGTTGCCGGCGCCACAGCCCTCGCCAGCCCCGCTGCCGCAGCCCGCGCCGCCACCTGCCGCCGCCCGCGCCGCTGTTGACCCGCGCCGCTGAGCCGCCCCGCCGCCTCGCAAGCCCGCCGCCCGAGCCTGCCTTGCCGGAGTTGCCTCGCCGGAGAGGTAACACGCCGATCCGCCGCCGCCCATTTTTTTTTCAAAGAAAACCGATTCGGTTTTTTTTAAAAACCCTAGTCTTTTTTTGGTTCGCCTGTTTTTCTTTTCGGTTTTCTTTTTAGTGGACGTTGGTCCGTACGTTCGTTCTACGAACGGTTTTCGCTCGTTAGTTACAGATAATGAACGCTCATTCGTTAGTCTGTTCGTGAGTTTTCTTTTTATCGGATTTTTCCACGATTATTCTCAAGCGCGATTTCTGATCCGATTTTCATTTCTGTTTATCTTTTTGCTCGTTTATCGGAATCAGGCGATTCAAGCGCCTAGATCTTCGTCTCGAGACCCTCTTTGTATTTAATCAACTTAAACAAGATTTTGTTACTGTAAAATTTGACCTTAGTTCAGATTAGTAAATGGATCTTGTTTCTTTCGCCATTTGAGTTTCGTTGCTCCGTTTGATTTGATTCTTTTTGCAAACTGGAGTTCTTAAGTTGAACTTTCTGGTTAGATCTTCTTATTTGAGGTTTACCCGTGTTTTCTTTGCTTGATTGCTTATGTATGCTATTGTTTGTTTGCGAATGAATTCCCGGAGTGCGAAGCGTGTTATTTGGAGTCTCTAGGTTACTCGGATCGTCAGCAAGGCAAGTAACACATTGATCATACTCTTTTCATACCCAGTTTTTATGCATTAGTTCCAATCCTCAAACATTGCATGATTAGGATGTCATTAACATGTGGGTTGGGAATTAGTTGTTTAGGTAGAACCTATTGCCCTGTTATATTCAAACCCTCGGGAGTTACTTCTACGCGTTGCTTATATTGCTATGCTATGCTCGTAGACGTCGTTTGGGTGAGTGAAATCCATGACAGATGTGAGATTGTTAATTAACGGTTCAAGTTAAGGTGGCAACTTGAATTTACATCTGGGTGTATTGAGGCACCTGGAGTACACAGTGTTGCCTGTATTTTTTGGAAATCCCGGAGTACCCGTGTGATCTTCCTATGGACCGCCACCCAGCCTCAAAGGGAAATGAGATGATTCATGCTAGAAACTTCCGTGTGCAGCCACAAGCTATTATGGGCTCTAGCATAGTTAAGTAAGTTACGTGAAGCTCTTGAAGAGGTAGATCAGCAGGTAGTGGGTTTGTAGGTTTGGTATGGTCTACCCGGAGTAGAGAGTTAATGTTTCTGAAAGACCGTGTCTCGGTCATCCATTTCTCAAACAGCATGTAGTGCGAGAAATCCAACGGAGGCGATCGAGTCTTGTGGGGAAAAGTGCGCAAACCTCCGCAGAGTGTACAAACTAATCATGGTTAGCCGTGTCCCCGGTTATGGACAATCTTGAGTATCTAGTACTTGGAGTATCTTAAGTATCTCATCACTCTAAATTAATATTGTTGGGTTGTTAATTACTTTAATTGGGACTGAGTTGGAGGAACCTTCTCAATGATGTTTCAACCACCATGATAGTTAAATTAAAATCTATTCCTTGTTGTAGGGAAAAATTGGCTTTTCGCAAAAACTATAACCATAGAGCTTTCCACCAGCCAAATATACATGTAGTGATAGCATTATTCTATTCTTGCTCTACTGTGTTATATTGCCAGCATATTCCATGTGCTGACCTGTTTCCGGACTGCAACGTATTATGTTGCAGACTTTTCAGACGAGGAGTAAGGTTCGTTAGGTCGTTGCCGTGCAGCTCAGCTATGCCTTTCGAGTTGATGGACTCACTTTATCTTCCAAGCCTTCCGCTTTTATCGTGTTAGATGGCCTTAAGCCATTTATTGTAATAAGTTCTCTCTGGAGACATTCGATGTAATAAGTGTGTGATTGCTACTCTGTTATAAATCCTCGAGTACTGTGTGTGTCAGCATTACCAATCCAGGGACGACACTGAAGCACAGAGACTTGACCGTTTGAGGTCGGGTCGCTACATTACCCTTGAGGTAAAAGGTTGGGAGGCAAAACTATAAGCCCCTATCTTTCTCTGTGTCCGATTAAAACTTCATACCCATAAGTATTTCATGAGTGTTAACAATTGTAAAAGACTAAATGATAGTTGAGTATGTGGACTTGCTGAAAAGCTCTTATATTGACTCTTTCCGATGTTATGATAAATTGCAATTGCTTTAATGACTGAGATTATAGTTTGCTAGTTTTTCAATGATGTTTCTGATACATTCTTTACATTGTGAATGGATTGTTTCTTTAACATAAGAAAGCATATAACTATATATATGTTGCTATTCTAAGAATGATCATGATGCCCTCATGTCAATATTTTATTTTATCGACACCTCTATCTCTAAACATGTGGACATATTTTTTGATATCGGCTTCCGCTTGAGGACAAGCGAGGTCTAAGCTTGGGGGAGTTGATACGTCCATTTTGCATCATGCTTTTATATCGATATTTATTGCATTATGGGATGTTACTGCACATTATGTCACAATACTTATGACTTTCTCTCTTATTTTACAAGGTTTACATGAAGAGGGAGAATGCCGGCAGGTGGAATTCTGGGCTGGAAAAGGAGCAAATATTATAGACCTATTCTGCACAACTCCAAAAGTCCTGAAACTCCATGAAAGTCAGTTTTAGAATATATTAAAAATATTGGGCGAAGAAAGCACCAGAGGGGGGCCACCCACCATCCACGAGGGTGGAGGGTGCGCCCAACCCCCTAGGACACAACATTATTATTCCTACGTATAGATAAATAGAACAGAGATCTGTGTTTTATTAAAAAAATACATTGGGCTATCGATCTTCAAGAAAAAGTAAAACCTACGCTGGGAGGCCCATAGGCCGGTATGGACCTCAAAAATTAAGTTGAAACCACTGTCTCCGTATGTCGTGGGCTACGCATGTTAAAAAACAAAACCTAGGCCTAGCTGATATTTGTTCGTCCTCTAGAAAAAAATGATACCAGCTAGATCCCCGAGCGAAATAGATTAAACAGTGGGCTGGCGGCACGGCTGAAGAAGCACATCATACACAATATTTTTTCTTCAGTGGATGGCTCTTGACGGCGTTTTTTTACTTGCCTCTGCACCATACAACTTATATTTTTAGCCTCCCAGTCCGTGGTGGACCAGCGACCCATTTGCTGGGCGGGCCAACCTATAGAAACTAGCACTCAATTTTTTTCATCAAGCCCCAAAAACAACACAGTACTATGTTTGTTTTGAGGGGGGAAGACAGATCAAAAATATTAAAAAGAGTTGATGCGCTATTGTTACCCTAACAAAACAGGTGCAATTCTTCTCAGGAAGAAGGTGTGTCGTTGACACCCACACATCACAAATCCCACAGTAGACATACTAACAAGTTCACACACAACTACAACAGAAAAGGTAAACATTCATATCAAACTCAGGTTCACAGGAGAAGTTCATATTCATAGCCAACATTCACAATAACAACTCAAAATATTCATATATACACAAGTTCACCATGTCTATGCATCCAAATGATTGATAGATCGCACGACAATATTCATACATAATTCACAAAAATATTCAGATATACACATGTTCAGTATGTTTATGCATCCACATGATTGAGATCACAGCCAATATCATCCATGGATGAACTTTAATTACCTAGGGTACAGACTGGTAAATGGTGTTCAGTCAGACATACTTATTGCTAAAATTAATGCTTGTACGAGTAAACTTTCGAGTATATAAGAGGCAACACAGACAACCTGAACTTTGCTTGTAGGTCTATCCTCAAATAGTGGCCTCGTGCCGAGGGAGGTTTGAGCAACTTGGCCACTACTTTCATCCAACTAGTTTACTGGCTCATCTTGGTCCTGTAGCTCGCCAAAATTCTACATTGCAGACAAGAAAAGAGGTGATTGAGAAAATGAACCACCCAATTTTTTTGTGTAGTTCAACTAAAATGGAGCATCCGTAGCGTGTAGACTGATTAGGTGCCAGATGAATATATGCGTGAACCAACTTGTCTAGAATCTTTAGACTCCATGCCATACAGTTCACTACCATATGTGCCGATAACCAAAATGCATAAGTTGGGACCAAAGACTGGACCGCGTTTTTCTTGGCTATGCGCCAAGCAATATTTTTGGTGTTCAGTCTCCTAATACTTGGAGTTTGACAACTGGTTGACGCTAGATGATACTTGAATGAATATAGACACTTCTTCTTGTCAACATCGATGCTTGTCTGAGTGAACTTTGGAGTACATGGCAGCAGCATAAGTATATGTCCATCTAATCTTTTTGTGCAGTTCTACTAAAATCACCCAATGTAATGATTTGCCTGCGAGTTCAGGCTCCAAGTTACTCCTTTATGAAATCGGCAAACTGTAGCACAATACCAAATTACGAATACATATGACAAGCATAATAATCAGGATAAAGACCAATACCAACCTGTGTGAGGTAGCATATCAATTACTATTTGCTTTGACTAGAAGCTGAGATAAGCGAAGTGACTGACAGCAAAGGAAGGAATACCAAATGTATCTCCAACATATCTATAATTTTTATTGTTCCATGCTATTATATTATCTTTTTGGATGTTTAATGGGCTTTAATATGCTCTTTTATATTATTTTTGGGACTAACCTATTAACCGGAGGCCCAGTGCCAGTTTCTGTTTTTTTGCCTATTTTAGAGTTTCGCAGAAAAGGAATACCAAACGGAATCCAAACAGAATAAAACCTTCGCGAGGATCTTTCTTGGACCGAAAGAAAACTAGAAGACTTGGAGTTGAAGTCTAGAACTCCGTGAGGCAGTCATGAGGCAGGAGGGCGTGCCCAGGGGGTAGGCGTGCCCCCCACCCTCGTGGGCTCCACATAGCTCCACTGACATACTTCTTTTGCCTATATATACTCTTAAACCCTAGATCGATCCCAGAGAGCCACAAAACCACTTCTCCACCGCCGCAACCTTCTGTACCCGTGAGATCCCATCTTGGGGCCTTTTCCGGCGATCTACCATAGGGGGAATCAATCACGAAGGGCTTCTACATCAACACCATAGCCTCTCCAATGAAGCGTGAGTAGTTTACCACAGAGCTTCGGGTCCATAGTTATTAGCTAGATGGCTTGTTTTCTCTCTTTGATTCTCAATACAAGGTTCTCCTTGATGTTCTTGGAGATCTATTCGATGTAATATTCCTTTGCGGTGTGTTTGCCGAGATCCGATGAATTGTGGGTTTATGAACAAGATTAACTATGAATATTATTTGGTTCTTCTCTGAATTCTTATATGCATGATTTCATATCTTTGCAAGTCTCTTCGAATTATCGGTTTAGTTTGGCCTACTAGATTGATGTTTCTTGCAATGGGATAAGTGCTTAGCTTTGGGTTCAATCTTGCGGTGTCCTTTCCTAGTGACATTAGGGGCAACATGGCATGTATTGTATTGTTGCCATCCAGGATAAAAAGATGAGGTTTATATCATATTACTTGAGTTTATCCTTCTATATCATTTCATCTTGCTTAATGCGTTACTTTGTTCTTATGAACTTAATACTCTAGATGCATGCTGGATAGTGGTCAATGTGTGGAGTAATAGTAGTAGATGCCGATCGTTTCGATCTACTTAACACGGATGTGATGCCTATATTCATAATCAATGCCTAGATATTCTCATAACTATGCGCTTTTCTATCAATTGCTCGGCAGTAATTTCTTCACCCACCATAATACATGCTATCTTGAGAGAAGCCACTAGTGAAACCTATGCCCCCTAGGTCTCTTTATTATTGTATTTCATATCTTTTCTTTAGATCGCATATCATTTACTATTTTGCAATCTTTACTTTCCAATCTATATAACAAAAATACCAAAAATATTTATCTTACTATCTTTATCAAATCTCACTTTTGCGAGTGGCCGTGAAGGGATTGAAAACCCCTTTATCGGGTTGGTCGCAAGGTTCTTCATTGTTTGTTCAAGTACTAGGTGACTCGTGTGTTGTATCCCACTAGATTGATACCTTGGTTCTCAAAAACTGAGGGAAATACTTACGCTACTTTGTTGTATCACCCTTTCCTCTTCAAGGGAAAACCAACACATGCTCAAGAGGTAGCAGGCTTCAACAAGATCACCTTGGCATTGTTTATTCTTCTTCTTCTTCTTCCTCTTCATGCTCTGTTTCTCTTTCTCCTCAACAGTTGGTGAGACCAAGTACATGATTGGCCTTCATGAATCACTACTAGGAAAAGGGCTATAGATGATATGGACACTAATGGCGCACCAGACATGTGATGCGCCACTACTATATAGCAGTGGCGCACCATGTGTGGGTGCGCCATTAGTGTGATAGACACTAATGGCGCACCACACCCATGGTGCGCCACTACTAACATATTTTTTTATTTTTCCAAAAATACTAATGGCGCACCAGGGAACAGTGCGCCATTACTAGTTTAACTAGTAATGGCGCACCACTCACCACGTGCGGCACTACTATAATTTTTTTGCAAAACTACTAATGGCGCACCACCAGCTGGTGCGCCATTAGTAACCAGGGTTACTAGTAACCAGGGTTACTAATGGCACATTTGTAGGTGGTGCGCCATTAGTAACCTGGGACCAGCTAGATATTTTGGACAACCACCTACACACTCACTTTCCCCACTTCATTCTCTCCACCTCCTCCTCCAAGCTTGTCTCGGCTGCCTCCTCCTCCTCACCTCATTTGCACCATAGATTCATCCAAATTAAGTGGTTAAATTATCTTTTTTTGATAGGTAAGTAAGGGGAAAGCTTTATTTATGTTGTAGATCTACTTTTTTCTCCCTCCAACAACGTGCACATGCAATTTTTATGGCCTAGCTAGATCTATGTATGTTTGTGGTGTTGCATATGTTTGTGGTGTTGGATATATGTTTGTGTTTGCAAGTACCGGTATTTGAAATGCAATAGTTGCCAATATTTTCCCAGAATGTTGATTCATTTCCGTTTCTGCGAGAATTTTGGCACTATGCATTCTTTTTGGTCCTATTTTTAGGGAAAGTCATGCCAAATTTTTTCTTGGTTCTAAAATATCGTTTTGCTCTACCTCGCAGGCAACCATGGTCCGCATTATGACCGAAGGCATCTTGAATAGTTTTTTGTGCTCCGGGAAGGCCGAGATGCTTCAAAAGAATGAGACGAAGATAAGATGTCCGTGTCGAAGATGCAAGCTGAAGAGCCTTATTGCGGACCCGGATTCCGGGCAGGTGCGGGACCACCTGCTCTTGCATGGTTTCATGGATGCCTATCGGTGGCAAGGTGATGAAGATGACTATGAAGTCGTCCATGGGGGCCGGGCAAGAAATGAGGAAGGGCAGCAAGACAACCACCACGGCGAGGGCGGGCGAGAAGACGAAGAATCTCCATGACATGATCACGACGGTGATGCTGTACACAGTCATAATGTAGAAGATACCGGACATGATGATGAAGAAGATGAAGATGCCGGAGCAGACGACGATGGACCATCGATGGGCTGGGTGCAAGACCCTCATATTCAAGAGCTGCTTCTCAAGAAGACGGATAACACAAGAGCTGCCACCCGAGAGAAAGCCAAGCTGGATGAACTAGAGATAGACGCGGTTACTCCATTGTATGAAGGATGCAGGCCCGAGGATACCCGCCTGAAAGTAACTCTCATGGCTCTGGAGATGAAGGTAAAACACAAAATGACCGACGCATGCTTCGACAAGAACATGTCATTCTGGCACGAACGTCTTCCCAAGGGGAACAAGTGCCCGACCAGTTTTGAGGAGGCGAAGAAAATCGTGTGTCCTCTGGATTTACCGCACGTGAAACACCATGTGTGCATGAACAATTGCATCATTTATCGGGACGAGCACGCGGAGTCTACCATATGTCAGGTGTGCGGCGTCACTCGATACAAGAAGACGAAGAAAGCTCCTCGAAAAGTGGTGTGGTACTTTCCGATCACTCCTCGTCTGCAGCGGTATTTCGCGGACCTTAAGCTAGCAAAGCTCCTGCGTTGGCACGCGGATAGGGATGAGACGAAGTGAGAAGATGACGGAAATGATCCAGAAATAAATAAAAAAGGCAAGATGCTGAGTCACCCTAAGGATGCGAGCCAGTCGCAAGCATTGAACTTCGAACACCCAGAATTTGAGGACGATCCAAGGAACATCATGCTGGGCGCGAGCACCGATGGAATCAATCCGTTTGGCAGCCAGAGAAGCACACACAGCACCTGGCCTGTGTTTGTGTGGATGTACAACCTTCCCCCATGGTTGTGCATGAAGAGGAAGTACATTCACATGAGTATGCTAATTGAAGGGCCGAAACAACCAGGGAACGACATCAATCTGTACCTGGGGCTGCTTAAAGAGGAGCTAGACACGCTGTGGAAAACGCCAGCCAATACGTGGGACGCCGCAGAGAAAGAATATTTCCCTATGAGAGCCGCACTACTCACGATGGTGCACGACTATCTCGGTTAAGGATATCTCGCGGGGCAGGTGGTCCACGGATTTTACGGATGCGTCAGGTGCATGGATGACACAACGTATCGCCAGCTAGATAGAGATCCCGGGTCTTCGAAAATTGTGTTCATAGGACATCGAAGGTGGCTTCGCAACAATAACCCATGGAGAAAACGCAAGGATCTGTTCGATGGTGAAACCGAACCCCGAAGACGCCCGCGTACGAGGAGCGGCGAGGAAATAGACGAGCTGTTGAAAATTGGAAAGATTGCCCACTGCTGGGAAAGAAGCAAAAGGCACCAGAGCCGGGAAAGAAGCGAAAGGCGCCAGAGCCGCTGCTGAAGGTATGGAAAACGAGGTCTGTTTCCTGGGACTTGCTATACTGGAAGATCCACTGTGTGCCTCACAGCCTTGATGTCATGCATATCACGAAGAACGTTTGCGAGAGTCTGCTTGGTACCCTACTCAACATGCCAGAGAGGACCAAAGATGGGCCGAAAGCAAGGGCAGACTTGAAATCAATGGGCATCAGGGAGGAGCTTCACGCTAATGATGATGATGAGGCGAAGCAGGACACAGAAAGTCATCGCAAAGGCAAAAGGGCCAAGAAGACCGGAAATGACTACCCTCCCGCGTGCTTCACTCTAAGTCAGGAGGAGATCGAGCAGTTTTGCACCTGCCTCGTAGGAGTAAAACTTCCTTACGGTTACGCGGGGAAGATAAGCAGATACCTAGACCCAGCGAAGTAGAAGTTCAGCGGGATGAAGTCTCATGACTGTCAGATGCTGATGACGTAGATACTTCCAGTTGCAATCCATGGGATCATGGACGCGCACGTCCGTGAAACGCTATTTGGCCTATGCAACTTTTTCGACATCATCTCTCGGAAGTCGGTTGGCGTGAGGCAACTCAGAAGGCTACAGGAAGAGATCGTGGCGATACTATGCGAGCTTGAGATGTACTTCCCACCCGCATTCTTCGACTTTATGGTGCATCTAATGGTCCATATCGTGGAGGATATCATCCAACTCGGTCCGACGTTCCTGCACAGCATGATGCCGGTCGAAAGGATGAATGGTGTCTTCAAAGGATACGTTCGCAACATGTCACGTCCAGAGGGAAGCATAGCCAGGGGCTTTCTGACCGAAGAGTGCATCTCCTACTGCATGAATTATCTAGGCATCAAGAACCCTGTTGGTCTGCCCGTCAACAGGCACCTCGGCAGACTCGCTGGATGGGGTCACCGCGAGGGTCGCCGCGAAATGCATGTCGACTTCGAGGGTCGACTCGCCGACTTTGAAAGAGCAAACCTAGTCGCGCTACAACACATAGACGTGGTCGATCCTTGGGTGGTAGAGCACAAAACCTTTATTGAGAAGACGTACAATGACCGAGGCCAACAGAGGACGGATGGAGATATAATCAAAGAGCACAAGTCATGTTTCACACGTTGGTTCAAGAAGAAGCTTCTGTTGTACCCTTTACATGAGGATTCTTCCGCGGAAGAAAAACTCATATTCGCCTTGTCACAGGGCGCCGAGCACAACCTGATGACCTATGAGGCGTACGATATCAACGGCTACACATTCTACACTGAGGACAAGGACATGAAGAGCGACAGTTATCAAAACTCCGGGGTAACGATGGAATCCTACACAGGTAATGACAAGAACAGATACTACGGAAGGATCGAGGAGATCTTGGAGCTGAGCTACACTGGAGAGAAGGTCCCGATGTTCCCTGTCATATGGGCCAAGAGTGTCCTAAAAGAAGACTGGTATTTCACCACCATGGTTATACCTGAAGCCAAATCCAAGACCGCGGGCGCAAACTTCACCGAGAAAAATGATCCATGGGTACTGGCTTCCCAAGTGGACCAATGCTTCTTCATTACCGACCCGTCAAAGCCCAGTCGTGTTGTCGTGAGGAGAGGCAAAAGGAAGATCATCGGAATGGATGGAGTCACCAATGAGCAAGGCTTCGACAAGTACGGCGACCCGAAGATGGAATGTGACGACGACGATGAAGTGCCATACACCACAAGAAGAAGCAGGACCACCATACCTAAAGGACGTCCGTTCCACAGAAGAACTCCATTTGCAAAAAAGAAGGGCAAGAAGATTGTGAACATATGGCTAGCTAAGATCGATTGTATTTAAATTGTAGCCTTCATTTCTCAATTGTATTTTGACATATTGAAATGATATTTCTTCTGTTCTAGTGTCCTCGCGAATATTTATTTATGTTTATTATGGTATTGAATTTCTAATTCACCAAAAAGTATTGAATTTGTTAATATTTTTTGAACTCATGAATATTTTTAAATTTAATTCATGGGCACCTTTTGAATTCATGAATATTTATCAAATTTGATGATATTTTTTCATATTCAATATGAAAAAATATTGAATATTCATGAGGACACTCGATCTCGATCCCCCTCCATCTCGATCGCTATCCCCCCTCGCCAGATCCCCCTCGCCGCCGAGCACGCTCCGCACCCTCCCCCGCTCCACCGCCGACGACGACCCCCCGCACCCTCCCCGCTCCACCGCCGCCGCCAACCGCCCGCACCCTCCCCCCGCTCCACCGCCGCCGACGACCCCTCGCACCCTCCCCCGCTCCACCGCCGCAGACGACCCCCCGCACCCTCCCCTGTCTCCTCGCTCGGTTCGCCCGAACGAAATCGGCCGAGCGCACCACCCACCCCCTCCCTCCCCCCGAGCGAGACCTAGGGTTCAAGACGCCGCTGCCGGCCCTTCGCTAGGCAACAAAAAATCCTAAAAAATATACTAATTGCGCACCGCTAGGGGGTGCGCCATTGCTATCCAAAAAAAGATTACTAATGGCACACGTCTAGGGGGTGCGCCATTGCTATCCAATTTTTTTTCTAATGGTGCACCGCTAGGGGGTGCGCCATTGCTAAGCCTCCCCCACTAAAATCCCCAATCCCCTTTCTTCCCCCAATCGATCACATCTCTGCCCCCCCACCCACTGCGCCGACCCATCTCGCCCCTCGCCTCTCGCCACCGCCGCCGATCCCCTTCCACCCACCGGCAACCTTGCTCTCGGGCTCCGCCGCCCCCACCCAGCCCCTCCCTCGCCTTCCCAGCCCTCGAAACCCTAGAAACCCGTGGCGCCCAGACCCACTGCGCCGCCCCGATGGAGACCCATTGCGCCGCCGGAGACTTGGAGCCTCGGAGCCGCCCCACCCCTGCCCCCTCATCCACAAGAGGGCCATCCACGTCCACCAGGAGAGGAGGCCTGCGTCCACCAGGAGAGGAGGCCCGAGCACCTCGCAACCTCCCCGCCGTCTATCCCCGCCTCCCCCAAGCTCGCCGTCTCCACCCTCCGTCGTCTCCGCTCCGGCCACCACCTCCTCATGGTCAGGTAATCTTCATTGCCCTCCTCCCTCTGCCTCTCTTCTCCTCTCTTCCTCCTCTCCTCCCTCCCGGCCATGCCCTCTTCTTCTCTCTTTTGCTAGGTTTAGGTCAAATCCCTCTCGAATTTAGGTCAAATTAGGTTCAAAAAATTGCTAATTTTGGTCAAATTAGCAAGTGTCCATCTTCTTGCTCTGTAGCAAGTGTGCATACAAGCCAACAAGCCAAGAAGATACATGCTACTACTATATTGTTTATTCTAAATTTGTGGTGATAAGCTTAGCTGTGAGATACTCCATTTGTGGTGATAAGTACTCCATTTGTGAGAGGGGAGTGCATTCAGAGAAGAGAAGAGAATACAAATGAATTGGCTTGTTTATGTCAAATACAAATGAATTGCTATTTGTGGAGTTTAGGCTCCTTTGAATCAAGGCAACACCGTCAAATGAGCTCCTCTTCTTTCTGCTCCTTACCTAGTCATAAACTTGGCAAGTTTTAGCAACAGGAATACAAATGATAGTCACTGCAGCTGCTCAAAATTAGCTCAACAAGTTGCTCAAATTATATGTAGTCAAGCTTGCAAATTGGATTTGCTATAGTCAACCTATTAATATTTGTCAGCTTTGAAAATTCAGTTTATTCGGTTACTGAAAATTTAGTTAATTCAGTTAGGCACACAAATTTTAGAACTTTTGTGTGCCCTAGTACTTGGTGTTTGTAGAAAACCAGGAGTGTCAATGTGACTAGAATTCAGGAATTTATAGCCTTGCAAATTTGTACTGGTTTGCCGGGTCTGAAGCTTACACTGTCTCTTGTGCACCTGTGCTGAATTCCCATGAACCCTTGATGTTCACTTTTTTGCTATCTAAATTGAGTGCCATTATTTTGTTTGCACCTGTTCTTATATGGGTGAACCTTCACTTGTTTTTAGGCTAGTGCAGGGTGTTGCTTTATTCTGTCATCATTTGTAACTATGTCACAAATAAATTGTTCCTTCTTCTGTATTTGACAAGTAATGGCTGTTGATAAGCTGAGGCATGGATTAAGTTGTTTATTTGCTGTAACATACTGTATATCAGTCCACAATGAAATACAATACATATTGATGTGCATTGTAAAACTTGTTCATGTACTGAACTACTAATGCCTAGTGATGCTCTGAATTACTTGTGATGCCTCTGAATTACTTGTGATCACATTGAGAAAGACTTGTAAAGATGATGATCATCTTTTACAGAAAACAATTTATGTAAACACGTCAGTAACTTTGCTAGTTTGCTGGGTTTTGTCTCCGACCATCGTGTCGTGATGATTTTGCAGGTACCTCGAGAGGCCCTTGAGTTTGCTGGAATGTTGATTAACTTCCGTTCCGACAAATTCGGGTACTCCATATGTCCTGTTTCTAGCAAAGGTCATGCTGAAATTTTCCGTGAATTTTAGCATGACTTTGCTAAAAATAGGACATATGGGGTACTTGTGACTAATGCATGGGCCGTGGTATCTTAGTACTTAATTAAGTAGGATCAACTGCCCCTTTATTCTTGCTGCATTAAACCATAGGTGGCAACAGAGCGAAGTGATTAGGCCCAACTTAGAATTCTCCTTCCCAGCTTAGCTTTTTGGATGCCTCGGTGTCGACAAACCATAAATTATTAAACCTTGGCTTTTAGGGTGCCTCGGTGTCGATAAAAACCTAAATGATGAAAGCTTAGGCTTTTAGGGTGCCTCGGCTCGATAAACCCTAAATGATAAAAGCTTAGCTTTTAGGATGCCTCGGTGTCGACAAACCCTAAATGATGAGACCATGATCTTGTCCCTTGACAATAACCAACTCTTTGACCAAACTTTTTTCCTATTTAGAGCGAAACATGGCCCACAACGATGAGGCCGGCGGTTCGGGCAAGCAATTTTGGGAGCTGTCCCAGGAGATGGAGGAAGAACCTCACCGCTATGAGGACTCCGCGGAAGACACCTATCCTGACTACACAACCCCTAGTGGCGTCGGGGATGACACAACTGATGGTGCCGCCAAGGATGCCACCACTGATGACGGCAGTGCACGCACAGATGGCAGCCAACCGAAGAGGCAACGGAAGGACCGACGTCCGAACATGCTCGGCACAGTCAAGGAGGAATTTACTAAAGTGAACTCCGACGGGAATCCAACGGCGCCCAAAGAATTAGTCAAGGGGTACTCGGTTCAGCTCGGGTGCATTCTCCGGAGCACCGCCCCGATCAACACCGAGAACCAAAGGCATAAGGACCGCGGGAATTTGCGCAGCCTCCTCTTCACGAAGCTACACGAACGATACAAGTTCCCCGCTGACTTTGCAAACATACGCCTCTCAGGGAATAAAGTGAACAATGCTGCCCTCATAAGGATTAGCACGACCCTATCTACTTGGAGAAGCGCGGTGAAGAGAATGATTGAAAAAGGTGATAGTTATGAGAAGATCAAGGTGAAAAATCCTTCGATCAGCGAAGATGACTACAAGGAGTTCAAGATCAAGTGCGAGAGCAGCGCAACCTCCGAATCAAGTCAGCGTGGGAGAGAAATGCGCGAGTTGAACTTAGGGATCCACCAACTCGGTCCCGGCGGTACTGAGTGGCAGAGCCTATATGGGACAAGGAGGACGCAGAGCGTGCCAAGCAAGGCCTGCCGCCCCGCTTTGAGAAATACCATGACAAGAAAACCAAGAACTATGTCAGGGCCTGGTACAAGGAGGACCCGGTAACAAAGGAGCTTACCACGGATCCGAAGATCAGGGCGCTTGAGCGTGTTCTGGTAAGGAATACAGCCCCGCGTAATTAGCTCCATATGGTTGCATTCTAATTAATGAAGCCAAATTTCTAAATGGTTCACATTCCTTCCGTAGTAGACGGAAAGCAGTAGCGCGGGGTCGTCTCAGAGCTCCCCTTGGGATAGCACTCTAAATAGGGCATTGAACATAATGAAAAACAAGGATAAGCTCAGTAAGCCGTCGTCAGCTGGTCGTGTGGCCGGCAAAGGCTTGTCCACAAAATGGTCGTAATGAAAAACAAGGATAAGCTCAGTAAGCTCAGTTAGCGGTCGTGTCAGCTGGTCGTGTGGCCGGCAAAGGAGAGAAAAACCAGCTCGGAAAGCCAGTCACGCGAGGTTCTAGAACTCAAGGCACAAGTGGCACGGATTCTGAAGATTGTCCAAGAGCAAGTGCAACAACAACTGGGATCGAAGCTCACCGCCATTGTGCCCACCTTGATTGAGGGGCTGCAGGCGTGGATTGCGGGCGGCCAACAGGGCCCGCCACCGGTTCCCAGCTTCACAGCCAGCAACTCGCACAACGCGCAGGCGGCGCCATTGGTGTCTCCGGCGGAGGCGGTATTGGTGTCTCCGACGCCGGCACGGGCATTGGAGCTTAATGCACCCGGGTGTACGCCAACCGGCACCTCGGCAGCAAGCGGCCCCTCCGTCAGTTGCACGCCCGCCGTTGGCGGTGCCTCGACATTAGCCGAGCGCGACGCCATCATGGTAACTAAGCCTCTCGGCCGATGACTTCATCTCCTTGCCTTTGATTGGGCATCCCTGACGCCCTACATGTTTTCGTAGGGCGCCGCCGATGTTCCATGCACTCTCCTGCACTTCGTGGGTGGCGAGTTGATCGATGTCGCCAAGGGCAGAATCGTTCAACCAGGCAACCCGGTGTTCCACGGTAATCCGATGCCACTCACCGTGTATAGGGTTGAACTGGTTCGGGTGTTGCCAGGCTGCGACGAGTTGTTACCTCCGATTCGACCCGCTGGGGCCGACAAAGATGATGTGATGACCCTCAGCGCCTGCGTAAGCTGGCCCCTGCTTTCGTCGAAGAGCCAGATTCGTTTGGGGGCGGGGGACACCACCCCACAGACAACACCGCCAGTCATGCCGGCACCAAGCCATGGCAAGACCGCCGCAACGCTACCGGACATGCCGGACATCCCTATGGCACAGGATCCGAACATGCATATGGCACAGGATCCGGACGACGACGACAATGACGACGGTACATTTACCAACGTCGATAAGTACTTTGCCGTACATGGGTACAATGACGAATTCTTCGGGCCTCCTTCTGAAGAACCCAACCCTGAAAAAGACGACCGCGATCATGCTGGTACCGTGGATAAACCAAATTGCAACAGGTGTCGTCTGGCGTTCAGTTCTCAGGAGACGCCTCCAGCCGCCATCTTCACCCAGCCTCAAATAGCCGAGGTGCCAAATATTATCAGCCCCAACACACTCAAGAAGGTGGTCTGTGAGTAGAACTCGGTCCCATTACAGCAGAAGAAGAAGGGACAGAAAAGAAAGAGTAACAAGGGTGCCAGCCAGCCGGCACCGAGTACGATCCGTGCTCAGGATGGTCCACCTTCACCTAAGGATATCTCGAGGAGGGTGCATGTGGCGGGTAGGCCGATGCTACCGACTAATCTTCTCAATGCTTCGACCGGTGATATGCAGAGTCTACATGACAATGTTCTTTCTTTGGAGAAGCGGCGTCTCTCCGAGAATGATGTGGCATACCCGGTTTTCGTGGCCAAGGTGCCAGAGGGCAAGGGCTTTGTGGATAACGCCATCGGGGCTACGATCGTCCTACGGTTTGATCACATCTTCGCTATGTTTAACCTTCATCCGCTGCACTACACCTTAGTTCAGCTATTTTCGCTGAGTATGGAGATGTGGATCATTAGAGACAAGACCCCAGACATTGTGATAGTCGACCCCTTCTACATGCGTGCCAAGATCTTGGGCAGCGCTGGCGACCGGCAAGTCGCGAGTTCTTACCTCGAAGGCGTCATTCTGGCAAACCTAGATAAGGATAACTTCCTCGTGCCTTACTTTCCCGTGTAAGACATCCCCTCACCGCCCCGTAACATATGATTTCTTAGATTTCGATCATTCTTTTTTTCTAACATTCCGTGTTTTGTGAAGTGACACACATTGCACACTCATCCTCTTAAGCCCGAAATATTCCATGGCCATGTATTTCGGCTCGGTCCGTCAATCGAAGAAAGACTATGCAAATATCAAGAAAGTTCTTGATGATGGTCTCCCCGGCTACGCCAGATGTGGAGGCACCTTCACCAGGCCAGTTCGTAGGTACGGCAAGCACGTGTTCGCCCACAATACGACGTTCCCCTGCGTCAAACAGCCGCCTGGTGGTCATAAGGATGCCTACTACGCCCTCCGTCACATGCGGGCGATCGTACGCGACCATAATCACCTTCTGCTACCAAATAATCTCAAAGATTGGGCCGCAAGATTGTTGGCAATCCAGGACGCGAACATTAGACAAGAATTCTTTCGCATCTAGTCAGAGTTTGTGGAAATCATCCATCAAGATGTCCTTCATACCTCGGGGCAGTTCTACCTCAGATATCAACTGTCCAACATTGAGATAGACACAACGCTACAAATGCAGGCTGACAACGCCCGCGATTTCATGACCATCACGAGAGACGGCGGCTTCATCCATGCTCCGGTCCCTGAGTCGAGTCGAAAGTAGTGATGCTATGTGTAGTTCTGAAATATCGATTATCTCATGTTGTAATTAAAATTTAATGAACTTGTATGTCTCTTTGGTTTGGACAGTCGTTCAACTTAGATGTAATCGATGCTATTTATTAGTAGGACCATGAATCGTGATATTAATGTCTTGCTTTTCTCTTCCGATCCTTTTATTGCATACTTATATATTTCTTATGTATTGTCTGTGAATTGCTACTAACGTTTTGTTTGGCTAGTGCATAGAGATGCCGTCGTATGTCGTGTACAAGGGTGAGGTTCCCGGAGTCTACGACGACTGGGAGGAGTGTCGGAGACAGGTTCACCGTTTTAGCGGTAACAGTTACAAAGTGTACACCACTAGGGCGGAGGCGGAACCTAGATACGCACGCTATCTAGCGGGAGAGAGGAGGGGCGGAGGAGGAACCAGATGAAGACCAGTTTCATCGTGATGATGCTCATCGTGATGACCGGAGCTCTCTTCTATGTGATGGTAGTTTAGATGATCGATATCGACTTGTAATGTGAAGAAAAACTAGCTACTCGCGGTCTTGAGACTTGTAATGTTCTATCTTTGTTCGGTCTTTTGAATTCGGAGACTAATATGATGAATTGTATTCGGAGACTAATCTTCTATTGTATTCGATGAATCTGTTGTTGCTGTGTGGTGCTGTCTATATTTTGTCCAGTAATATATTTTGTAACCTGTGCAAATATCAGAAAAGAAAAAAAATCCCTAATATTCATACTAGTGGCGCACCACCAACTAGTCTGCCATTAGTAAGCCAGAGCACACTAGTGGCGCATCATCAACCAGTGCGCCATTAGTAAGCCAGAGCACATGGGTAAATATGGCCCCTGGGAGGCATACTAACGGCGCACTGCGTGGTGCGCCATTAGTAAAAAATTCTAATGGTGTGATGCTAGTGGCGCACCTGTAGTGCACCATTAGTAGGAAAAACGCGTGCGCCACTAGCAGGCCTTTTCCTAGTAGTGAAGATCTCATTGCCCCATATGCAGAAAGGGTCGATGTGTGGATCTTTGGCAATGATATATGTACCTAGAAGCACCAATTTACTATTAGAAGCTAAACAACAATTGAAAAATGATGTAGTACAACACTCCGTCCATCCCATTATATAAGATTTTATTACATGTATATCTAGACATCATCAGAACATTAAGGTAACACTCTTCCGTGTTTCGAAGTAGCCTGGGATTGCATATTTAGTCATTCAGTACAATGCATGTTGCCAAACAACAATTGAAAAATGAAAAGGCATGTTAACTGTAATATCCTTAACAACAACCAAATATCGTAATTCATAGTGGTATTGTTCAAACTGTTATTGATGAAATTGAACTGCACAGCAAATAGTTGCACGTATAGAGCATCACATTGTGAAGAACTGAAATAAACTAGTCATAAGGACATCTCTAGGCGATCCTTAAAAAGTTAAAAGGACTAAAACCCTTAGTGGATATATATATACTCCAGCAATTTTTGGCCTTTTCTAGTTGATCCCCTAAACTTAAGGTTGTAAACTTCAATTTGATAAAGTTCACAGCAAGTTAAACCGAAAGTAGCATGCATTCAAACATAAACATAGATAGTTTTGCATAACCGAACATAAAACATAAATTTAAACTAAGCTAAACTACTTTCGTTCGAAGTAGAGGTCGAGCCAATCCTTCCTCGTCATGTGTGGTATGCCGCAATCCGGGTTCAGACCAGTAACGTTGTTGGGGTCGTTGGGGAAGGCACTCCTCCACTCGTCGACCTCGATCTCCTCGTCTCGGGTTCCACCTCGACGCCCTCCGCACCGCCGTCGCCGCCGCCTTTGACCTCGTCATCAAAGGAGAGCGAGATAACCTCGCCGCCCTCCGCGCCACCATCCTCGCCGCCTTCGACCTCGTCATCAGAGGAGAGCGCGATAACCTATCTGCCCTTCGCGCTAGCAAAGATCGCCCGCTCCACCTCTAGGAGCTCCGGGTGCTTCCGTCGGAGCTCTTGCATGTAGGCCTCGTCAGCAGCCTCAGCCTCAAGACGCTCCCACGCCTCGCGGTCCTCCTGCGTCATAGCCGAGATCACCACCCCTGGCTCCGGCGGAACGAGGTGGACCGGACATATGCCGAAGGGGAAATTGAGCCTAGCCACCGCGCCGTGGTAGCAGACCTACCAGCCATCATACTGCATGGTCGCGAGCTCGGCCGTGTGGAAGCTACCGAGCCACCGGTGGGTGTGGGTCTCTCGATCTATAATCTTGGCAAACCACGTCCCCCACCGCCGCTACCAGACGCCGAAGTAGGACTTCGTCAGCTGCCAGGTCCGGGGGAGGATGGGGAAGTCCTCGAACCGGCATAGGGGGGCGGTGGCAGGCGGATCGGGGACCAGCGACGGCGGATCGGGCCCACGGAGGCCGACGGGGACACCTCGGTGGCCACCTCGCCGGCGTCGGGCGAAAAGGCCGCGATAAACCTCTTTCTGGCCATTGGCTACTCGAGCTCCCCGGCACACAGGCATAGGTTGAGGATGGAGGCGTCGGCGATGGCGGCGACCTACCAATGGTTTCGAGGGTTGTGTGTGTCTGTGTGAGCAGAGGTTGTCTTTGAGGAAATACTATGGCAACTGAAAATTTTACTAGGCGGGAGTAACAAGGAGGGGCTACTGAAAATTTGGATCAAGGGCGAGAAGATATTTTTGAGATTGCGAGGGATGCAGAGGTGGGAGTAAAATGCCAGGGCTACTGAAAATTTGAATCAAGGGACTCAAGCAGAGCGGGAGTAACAGACATCGCACACAGTCTGCATATAATAATCGTGTGCTATCAAATGTTAAAACCTTCCAGGTGGTAGATATTTTCAAGATTGCAAGGGATGCAGAGGCGGGAGTTTTGGGGGAGCGAGCTAGTGTGCTTGACACGCCGGCTGTGGACTATAGCCGACGCACCTTCTCACGTAAGCCATAGGTGTACCATACACCGACGGTGCTCCAAGATATTTTGTACTACATCTCACACAATTAGTGAGAATAACCTGAGTGGGATCTACTTGATTTGAATTACAAAATGGGGTCACAGTGGCAATGGGCGGTGTTTGAATTGCTAGACCTTTTATCTGCAGTGAACATGCAACTGTATGTGTGTCTTAAAAGAATTGGAATTATTCAGGGTTCGTTTGGACATTTCATACATTAAACGGATTTTCTAGCCATTTCAGGTGCACAATTCTAAATTAGACTACATGCACATGCTCCGGTGGATACAAATTGGTTGAAAAAAAATCAAATATGTGTCCTTCAGTGCATGCTTAGGTCCCATGGAAGAAATGGGAATGATTTTTTCGGGGTTCATTTGGCCTTTTTTATACATTAACTGGGTTTTCTAGGCATTTTATCTTCATAATTCAAATTTGAACTACAAGCACATGCTCCAATGCACCAAAGTTGGTTGAAAAATCACATGTGTTTCCTTGGGTGAATTTCTAGGTCCCATGCAAGAGATGGGAATGAAATTCAAATACCAGGGCATTGTTGATTGCCGGCAAAACATTGAGATGCTTGGTTTTTAAATTCTAGTAAATCCAAAACTTGTATGAAATTCATGAAACTTGGCATGCTATCATGGAGCGACATCAACAAGCCGTGGTGAAAATTTTGTCCCATTTGGGGCAGGTTCGGGTATAAGCTTCTCACAAACCAGAGCTTGTCACAACAAGCATGATGGTTTCGATAGGGAACGTACCACCTTTGGGGACGGGACGATATCCGTTGCCTCTTATTGCTTTCAAAAAATTTCTAGTGTCAACATTGAATAACAGGAGTGTTGCGTTCAATCTTGGAATTTTTCGGGGTTCGTTTGGCCTTTTTATGCATTAACTGGGTTTTCTAGGCATTTTATGTGCATAATTCAAATTTTAACTACAAGTACATGCTCCAATGCACTAAGGTTGGTTGAAAAATCACATGTGTGTCCTTGGGTGAATTTCTAGGTCCCATGCAAGAGATGGGAATGAAATTCCAACACCAGGGCACTGTTGATTGCCGGCAAAACGTTGAGATGCCTGGTTTTTCAATTCTAGTAAATCCAAAACTCGTATGAAATTCATGAAACTTGGCATGCTATCATGGAGCGGCATCAAAATGTCGTGTTAAAAAATTTGTCCCATTTGGGGCAGGTTCGGGTATATGCTTCTTGCAAACCAGAGCTTCTCACAACAAGCATGATGATTTCGGTAGGGAACGTCCCACCTTTGGGGACAAGACGATATCCATTGCCTCTTATTGCTTTCAAAATTTCTCTCATGTCAACATAGAACAACAGGAGTGTTGTGTCAATTTTTGGGATTTGTCCAGGTTCATTTGGACATTTTATGCATTAATTGAGTTTTCAATGCATTTATGTGCATAATTCAAATTTGAACTACATGCACATGCTCCAATGCACTAAGGTTGGTTGAAAAATCTAATTTGTGTCCTCGGGTGAATTTCTAGGTCCCATGCAAGAGATGGGAATGACATTCAAACACCAGGGCACTATTGATTGCCGGCAAAACATTGAGATGCCTGGTTTTTTAATTCTAGTAAATCCAAAACTCGTCTAAAATTCATGAAACTTGGCGTTCTATCATGGTGCGGCATCAACATGACGTGTTAAAAAATTTGTCCCATTGGGGGCAGGTTCGTGTATATGCTTCTCACAAACCAGTGCTTCTCACAACAAGCATGATGGTTTCAGTAGGGAATGTCCCACCTTTGGGGACGAAACGTTATCCATTGCCTCTTATTACTTTCAAAAAATTTCTCGTGGCAACATAGAACAACTAGAGTGTTGTGTAAATTTTTGGGATTTTTCGGGGTTCGTTTGGACATTTTTATGCATTAACTGAGTTTTCAATCCATTTATGTGCATAATTCAAATTTGAACTACATGCACATGCTCCAGTGCATATAAATTGGTTGAAAAATCGAATCTGTGTCCTTGGGTGCATGCTTAGGTCCCATGCAAGAAATGGGAATGAATTTCAAACACCAGGGCACCATTGATTGCCGGCAAAACATTGAGATGCCTCGTTTTTATATTCTTGTGAATCCAAAACTCGTTTGAAATTAATGAAACTTGGCAGGCTTTCATGGAGAGGCATCAACATGCCGTGGTAAAAATTTTGTCCTGTTTGGGGTAGGTTTGTGTATATGCTTCTCACAAACCAGAGCTTCTCACAACAAGCATCATGGTTTCGGTAGGGAACGTCCCACCTTTGGGGACGAAACGATATCCACTGCCTCTTATTGCTTCCAAATTTTTTCTCATGTCAACATAGAACAACAGGAGTGTTGTGTCAATTTTTGTAATTTTTGGGGTTCTTCTGGACATTTTTATGCATTAACTGAGTTTTCAATGCATTTATGTGCATAATTCAAATTTGAACTACGCACATGCTCAAGTGCATATAAATTGGTTGAAAAATCAAATATGTGTCCTTGGGTGCATGCTTCGGTCCCATGCAAGAGATGGGAATGGATTTCAAACACCAGGGCACCATTGATTGCCGACAAAACATTGAGATGCCTGGTTTTTAAATTCTAGTAAATCCAAAACTCATCTGAAATTCACGCAACTTGGCATACTATCATGGAATGGCACCAGACATGATGTGGTATTTTTCATGTCCATTTTGAGTGAAGGTGCACTCGAATACTGACAGCCAACAAAGGAATTTTGAAAAAATAGCTGCCAGTTTAATATCTCAAACGTTTGTATAATTCAAACCGTGTGCGTTCTGTTAACCATTCACATGACGCCACATGTCTTGGTTTTAATGGCTGTAGGAGGTGCCATGCATGCAGACAACTTCTTGACCTTGACTGAACGGGAGGCATGCGAGCGCAATCTGGTGTGCAGGCTGACCGAGAGGCGTGTAAGCTGTCCTCCAATGCGCAGGCTCACCGGGAAGCGTTTGAGCTGTATGCTATGCAGGCTCACTTGGAAGCGAGCCCTTTGACTTCCATGGCTGCACGTCTTCCTCTCCATTAATGGCGCCCGAGCCACTGTTTAATACCGGCGGCCTTACTGTTCGCCTCCTATTACCCTCCCCCCACAGACCTCCACCGCCATGGCGCAAAATGATCATCTGCCACTAGTCTTCAAGTTTGGTGAAGTCAACTCCGAGTCGGAGGAGATAGAAAATAAGGAGGAATGGGGCCTCATGGACATGGCCCAAAATGAGCTGGCCACGGCGGTTGCTGCCCCCGCTCCCATCCCAGCTCCCATCCCCGCGCCCGCGCCAGCGACCATCCCCGTAGCATTGACCGGTTGGTTGCCGAGCACTATCGCAAAGCTAGAAGCCGCGGGCGTCAACGAGGTCTCCGCGGACCCGCGTGAGCTCGTGTACATGCCAGCGCCAGCGCCCGTGCCTGTGCGCGCCCCTCCACCCACCATGGCGTCGCCCCCCATGCGTTTGGCTGCACCCGCCATGCCTGTGCACGCCCCTCCACCCACCGCGGCGCCGGTCCCCTTGTGTTTGGCTGCACCCGTCGCGCCCATGCCCGTGCGCCCCCCCCCTCAGTGGCATGGGACGCTGCCGTTGACCGCTACCACTCAGCGACGCCAGTTGTCGTCCTCCCGCGCCCCACCCGTTGATTGCGTGACGACATGATGTTTGATTTAGAAGTGAAGAAGATTTTGTGCTGCCTTGAAGACATCAACAACAGCGTCCCGGTGGACGACAACGACAACAACGGCGTGGCACGCCGCCCCCGCCACCGCCAGAAATAGTTTTTTTGGGGTTCAATACTGTATGTCGAATTCTCGATAATATGAATATAAATTCACAGTGTGGCTGGATTAAAGATATGGTTTGAACGAACTTGCGTTTTTCTCTCTTAATGTACAGACTTATGAAGTGATTTTCTTTTTAGAAAAAAACATCAACGGTTTTTAAATATAAAACACTCATCGGAAACGTTTTAGTTAGAACACCCGTATGCAAACCGACAACTTCCCCAGGAAGCTAAGGGAAAATGTGCCGGGCAGGATTTCTGCATCCCTTCAATACAAACGGTTGTTTTGCATGACCCGTGTGCAACCATGTACAAACAATTGGGTAAGATGTGCATATCTGTCATTTTGGGTATGTTTCCATTTCTCAAACTAGAAAGATTGACATTTGTTTATCTAGTAACATTGCCATTTGTCAACCTTGTAACACTGTGATTTGTCAAAATATGCAGCTACAAATCACTAGCACTGTTCATATGGACACCACTAGCAGGCGTGAGTTCTTGGAAGGATATGCAAATGTACCATTGATTACATACAACAAGTCATCAACCCACAACGACAATGAGGATACACGTTGGATTATAGATCATTTCCAACAAAACATTCTAGTAAAGTTTTTCTCACACAACAAATAACAAAGCGATGAAATGAACTTTAGCTCAACCACTCGTCGGTGTTGGAAACACTTGCTTTGAACCAGAAGCGATTCTCTGGGAAGGGCCAGCTACTATCAATCTCGAGACCAATGCAGCACTGATCATCCAGGCTGACGCGGCCTATTTCAATACCCATATAGGGACGGTAGGGAAGCATAGTAATGTACGAGGTATAGATACAATTGCTTCTCATAAATGGTAGTAACATTGTGTCAATAGCAGCTGGATCGCCTTCCACCATCATTGGATAGTTTTGTCCAAGGAAGAGCGAGTTTCCTCCAAGACATTCAATACTGAACCAGGGAGAAGGTGTTGGCGCTAGTACACTATCAATCCCAAATACCCTGCAACGGATGTTGGAATAGGTCCGGAGAGTGCGACCATACGAGACAACACCTGCTTCCTTAGTAACATCAGCAGTGCCCCGTATACAGACAAGAAGAGGTGATCCATCAGAATAAGTTGTCAGGCGCCACTAAGTATATGGGTCCTACTCTTCCTCATGCTCGTGAATAAAATTTTCAAGTATAGGTGGTGGAATGTTCACAGGACCTTGGAAACATAAGAAGGTTAATTAGTAAAGGGAAACTAGCTAACCCGCATGCATGTGGATGAAACAATTATAATTACGGTGGAAGACAAACGTACCGAAATCATGAGGATTCTATGCAAAAACAGTGCCACGAGTGCTGGCAGCAAACACAAGACCCTCGTATTGAATTGCATCACAGTACTCATCCCTGTATAGAAACTGATTTTTGAGCAATATCCATCGAGTCGAACCATGAAGGACAGCAACAAGCTTGTCCAAGATAACGACAACATAAGCATTCCTATAACCCCAAGAGTGGTTGGGAACTCGACAAATTGCTATCTTCCGTAGACCACAGTCAGCATGATCGTATTTGAACTCACGTAGAATACCGGTGTACTCACCTCTGGGCATTCGTCTGATATTTTTCGAAGTGGAACCCGATGACGAGTACACATTCACAAGTTCCCACTCGCAGTTATACCCAATATAAACAACCCAATCTCCATTTGCGCCTGCCCAATCCTTGCCCTCAAGCGATGGCATCTTAACATCATGCATATCATTATCAAGCGGCATGAACTTACACAAGGTGAGGCTTCCCTCATCCCCGGGCCAGTCAGTAGGGTCTCGGCGAAGAAGATAGGGGAGATCAAACTGCTCCTAAACCCCTGGGTTCCTTGTAATGATGTTATTAGTTGAGTCAAGAATGGTCTTGAATGAACCTACCATGCTAGCCGAGGTGATGACGTCGCACCGACCAATGAGTTCCTCCACCGCGTCATCATTCAGATCGGGGCAATAATAACGGGGTCGTTTCCGGCTTGTTCCCTCCATGGAGAAGACGATCAAACAATGGTAGAAGGAAGGGTGAAGGCAAATGGAGGAGGGAGGTAGAGCTAGCGTGCGATAGTAGTTCCAAATCGAGAGAGAAAGGCGAAGAGTCAGTGGATGGTTGCCACGGTACACGAAGAGGCGCCTAGGGAGCGAACAGTTGCCACAGAGGTCACACACTGACGACAACGGCCGATTGAACCGCATACAATCCCATCGCACAACTCACACGTCTTGTTAAGTTGAACCGTTTATGTTCTCTTGTGTCAACACAAACAGTTCATCCGAGTGAACCGCAATGCCATATATCGCACACACCTTGATCTGGCTGACTGTTTCTTTTGTGTTGCCTAATCACAAACAGTTCATCTGAGTGAACCGTATGTTGTACATCGCACACACCTTCATCTGGATGCCCGTTTCTTTTGTGTTTCCTAATCACAAACAGTTCATCCGACAGAACCGTATGCTGTGTATCACACACACCTTCATCTAGCTGCTCGTTTCTTTTGTTCCTCCTCATCACAAATAGTTAATTGAACTGAATCGTATGCCCTTCATCGCACACGCAACTGAAATCTGAGACGTGTTTGATGCATCCTCCATCGCAAAGGTTTTCACCTTTTTGATGGTTTTCATGCACCACTGTTTGTGATTATTGCATCGCACACAGTTTTCGAAGGGTCTCTGATCGAAGTGTCGCGTTAGCAGCATCCTGCAGTAGTGACATGCAAGTATCAAAAGGAAAGTCATGGAATGCATGCATGCATTGTAATTAATGCATCAGTAAACACAAATTATTAAAATATATCGAGTGCAGTGCTTTGATATGTCGCGTCAACTCGTACAACAACGAGAAGTTTGGTTACTACAACGCCCTCTCCCTCGCGGATTGAGCTCCGGTGCCTTAACTGCACCTGCCTTTGGCTCTATGACAGGTGGGCCACCCACCTATTGGGCCCACCTGTCATACACGCAAAGGCAGGAGTAGTAAGTCAATGAATCTGTGTCCCTCCCTCGCCCATGAGCGTGGTGGCTGGCAGGACTAGGAGAAGCTTTCGCTACACACTCTCCCTCCCCCACGCGGTGGAAATGCAGCAGTTCATTCGGTGTCAGATGGTTAGAAGCATACTATAGTACTCCTCCACTACAGTAGTATGACATAATTATTCGACTTCCCGAAGGGGCGAAGAGCCAAGCGCAGCCCGGACGCTTGTGTGGCAGTTTCATGTGTAGAGTTGTCTAGGATATCGTGTACCGTGCCTGTAAGCTCAAAATCGTTGGGGTCGGCTCCATGCTATGAGGCCGTCTCGAAGCTTTTTTATTAAAATAATCTTCGGGCCCTACCTGTCATCCTGGTGATTGTAGTTTGCATGCTCATCTGGTCAAGACAGGAATATATATAAATGTTAGAGGTTGCACGAAATATATTGTACACTGCGGGTCTTTCAGCCAAGTTTAGAGGCAACCATGTGGGGCCAGTGCTATGATGTGCCGCTTCAACTCGTACAATGAGGAGAAGCTTTATTTTACTACTACACGCCTTCTCCGTCGCTCATGCATGCGGTGGCTCGCAGACGAGGATAGGCTTTTGCTTAGGCTGGTCGTAATGGAAAGTATCATATACTAGTATCATGCATATGATACTAGTGTATGATACTACATCCGTAGTGCATAGTATCATATGTTAGTATCATAGATGACTTCATTTATTAGCATGCATGACACATAGTAGCACAACATTTAATATGATACGGTATGATGATATGATATTCAACCCTCTCTTTCTTCATTTAATTATATGCCACCTCATCAAATTTGCCTAGTTGGCATGCATGATACTACCTATGATACTCCCATTACAACTAGCCTTATAGTACAACAAGCTATCCCTCCCGCACGCGGTGGACGGACATGCAGCAGTGGCTTTAATATTGTAGAAGTAGTAGTAACATCATTGTTCATCTTCTCGAAGAGGCGAAGAGCCAAGCGCAACCCGAACGTGGCAGTTGCGAACGCTCGCTTGGCAGTCTTTGTGTAGGGGTGGGGCATTGTGCGGTGCGGTGCCTTGGAGCACGCATATAGCCAGGCTCTTGCATGAGACAAAATTGCTATTTGAGCCAACTGTTGTAGTACTACTTGCTAGTATAGACATGTAAACTGGAAAGGAGTATTTTCCTTTCTAGAGATTTCAACAAGTGACTAGACTACACCCTAAATGAGTAGTACTCCTCCCTCCGTCCCAAAATTCTTGTCTTACGTTTGTCTAGATACAGATGCATCTACTACTAAAACGCGACTTGATACATCCGCATTTAGACAAATTTAAGACAAGAATTTTGGGACGGGGGGAGTAGTACATATGGAGCAAAATGAGTGAATCTACACCGTAAATAAATATGTAGTTCTCTCGTTTTCCTATCCTACTTGGTCGCGGTGCACAATATTGAGTACTCTTATATGACTAGTTGCTCTATCTACATGCGAGACATCAAAGCATCCGGGCCCGCGTGCCATCCACCAAATCATAGTGAGGTGCTACAGTCGAGACTCACCGGTCACCCCGGTGTGGCCGTCATGACCCGTCATATCACAAAACCCACACCTTTACCAGGAGTGGTAAAGTGGCCTCGAAGTTGGACTGGACGAAGCAACCATCATTTCACTAGAACGCTCGTTGAAGCCCTTTCTCCCCTTTCTTGAAGAAAACCTCACTCCAGGCTACTCACTTCTGCCATTTTTCTTCTGTACCAATGAAGGAAAGGTGGGTGAATCAGTGATGCTACTATATTTTCATTCCAAGAATCTTATTTTTGCAAAGCACTGAACGATTCTCAGAGCCTATTCTATTCCCATTTTCATTGCGATTTTGGTTTCCTTTCGATTGCTTTTTGTTTGTCAGTTCATTGTTGGATCCTGGAGCACTAGGCAAAGAGTTGCGGGCGGAAAACCCACTAGAGACAGCAATCTCCAGGAAGCGAGCACCGACCAACGAGTTGACCATGTTGGCGGGCCAACCCATGGAGACAAAGAAATCCAAGAAACATGCACTGGCCAAAGAGTTGACGATGTTGGCGGACGAACTCCTCACAGAAAGTTGGAAGAACATCAAGGGCCCCACTGTGCCTACCCCAGAAACTATAATGGTCACGTATGCGAAGCTCAAGGCCGATTTTGAGGAGATAGTCGCCGTTGAGAAGCAATATTCCCCTGGCAAGGTGATGGCCCCCATCGAGGACGAAGAGATCGCCCTGGAGGGATGGGATCCCCCAGTGAGCTGCACAAGGTAAAAAATAATGGCTTACCATACTTGTGGTTTTTGATTATTTGCAATGTGCTTGCTAATATGTTAGGGTTGTGCAGGTGCCAGTGGACATCCTTGATGATTCCGATGTCACGGCCCGTCCTGTGGATAATGCCCTAGAGATCGTTTTCGATGTCATGATCCATCCTATTGACATCACCCCGGAGATCAATTCTGATGCCGCTGTCCATCCTGTGGACATCGCCCCAGAGATCGATTCTGATGTCATGGTCTGTCCTGTGGACATCACCCCAGAGATCGATTCCCATCCCGTTGTCCGTGCTGTGGTCATTGCTCGAGAGATCGATGATAAGAAATAGTTGGTCGCGCTAATCCTTTAGGGTATTTTGCATTGTGTTTAATTACTAGAACGATGCGTGTTACCAAACCATCTTAGGGCTAGTGCACTGTCTTGTGTGGGCTGTACTTGCTACTTTTGTTTGATAGTGAATCATGCGAACCCTCTCTGAGTTATGGAAACATATGTATCCTCGCCAGCTTTTGATGTAATATATGGCATGCTTAGATGTAATTTTGAACGGTTTATCATATCAGCAGGGCTTCTTTGATGATTCTTGGTGCTAGTAGGCTTGCTATTGTGTGACCAATAGTACTTGCAAAATACTCACCGAAGAGAAACGTTGGGGCTGATGAGCTCATGGTATGCTTATAGTGATCCATTGTTGATCGGCCAATAGCCCAAGCTCCTAAAATTGCAGGCTTAGCGATCGATCAGACAATAATCGACATGGATACATTCAGACCTCATTTGGTTCATAGGGTAGGAAAATCGTAGAAAAAGTACAGAGACGTACAACACAAAATCATTGCAGTACGTCCAGAGATGTACTCCCTCCATTCCAAAATATATGAATCAACTTTGTACTACTAACTTTGAAATGGAGGGAGTACAAATCCTAGGCAGGCTAGTTTGGCCTATTGGGTTTCGGTGATATGGCGTGGTACAGTGCCGTGCAATTTTCGCGTGTGGTAGCAGTATTGCAGGAACAGTATGTTTTCTTGAAGATGCGGAATTCAAAGAAGTCATGATGGTTCCTTCATCTGACCAACTTACATTGGGAAAGGTTGTGCCTGCGCTACGACTGGGGTGGACCAAGATAATTTTGTTCATGGTAGGTGGACCAAGATGGTCGACATCCCACATGTCAGCGAATGAAAGTATTCTTTCCGATATAGAGGACGAGCAATGAGTACTCATTGTTTATTTTTGATGAAAGCTATTGTCTCTGTTGTTACGGCGGAGGATTGTGAAACACGGCAGCCCAGTGAACTTGGCATGTGCACCACTCCCTCCTTCCTCATGTATTACTACCATAGTGTTGACTATAAGGTTGGCTATAAGGTTACAACTTTTTCTCACTTTCTCTCTATCTATTTCCTCTCAAATGTTTTTTACCTTTCCTTTTTAGACACAATTGTTTTTTATGTATTTTTTTTAGAATTAGTTTTTTATACCTAGGAGGACATGTGGAGACGGGCTCTTGCAGAGCCCACACCTTGACTTTGTCAATGCCTCTCTCTCCTCCACATAAGCGGGCTTATAGCCCAGTATTTTACTGGTACTACTTACTATGAATGCGGGCGGCTAGCGTCTGAGGGGGGAGCGCGCAAGGGGACGTGGGGGGGGGGGGTTTCTAGTGGGCCAGGGCGGTCAGAAGCGGGCTTGCAAGCGGTCCGGACTCCCGCATGGCCAACCTCACATTATCACCATATATTTCTTGGAGTCCATGCGCGGCGGGCAGGCGATCTCTTCTCCCTCCCCGTCTCTCTCTTCTCAGTCGACGCCCGCCGAGCGATTAGATTTCGGCTATTGATGGTTTATTCAATTGCAGTCCCACATGTTAGTGAAAATGCAAAACAACGCATGTCCCTGCTGGTGAGCGGCGTGTCAGCCGGACTGTCGGGGGTGCAATGGGAACGCGACACGTATGAGTCATAAGTGTGCCACCATTTCCTTTTGAACTTGCAAAGCGTAACATTTTCGTGTGATTGATCGGTAGAAATCAAGAACAAAATGGTGAGGGCGGTGCTTTCCCGCGCGTTAGGAGCGCTAGTTTGAGTGATATGACGCGCTACAGTGCCGTCCACTTGCTCCATTTTTATGGAAGCAAGAGTCTACACTCTTACGTGGCAAGAGTGCGAAACATGGCGGATCTGATTTTGATCGAGGGACAACTATTCCCTGCGAAATAATGGAGCACTTTTAGTGATTATAGCATGATAGTTAGGGCATCTCCAGCGCTGGCCCACAAATTTACACCGACATCTATTCGTGGACACTGATAAATGCCATCCAATGTTGCCCGCGTACCTTTCGACAACTATATGAACTAACCGGACGAAATTCATGCAAACAAAGCAAATTTCAAATTAATTGGATGAAATTCATTACATTTCAAAAACTTTTCCTATAAACTGGACGAGATTCATTACATATTTCGCACAAACCGTACTAAAACCTACTGTAAACCTAATCTAAACGATCGCCGGCGCCCGACCACCATGTTCGCCCATGAGCCCGAGAAAGCCGGCCATTGCCTTTGCCTCTTCCTCATCCGCCTCGATAACCTCATCCTCCGGAGCACAAGGTTCTGAAGATTTCCGTCTCCACATCGACGTCAAGCGGCTAATCGGCCGCCAATGTTTATCCCACCAAGCTTGGCGTTAACTGAGTGGAGGAGCGGTGGCCTTCCTGGGACCAGAGTGGCGGCGACCTATCGTGTACTACTCTTCCTCGCTGCCGGCTGCGCCCGCACGACCACCGGCTTCATGGTCGTGGCGGCGGAGGGCGACTGAGGGGGGGGGAGCCGACGATCTCCTTCGTCTGCTCCTGTGATAGTACGTCCAAGAGAACTTTGGAGCGCACCGGAAGCGGAGCCACCGATGTTCGTCGTCTGCTCCTGTGACAAGACGCCCAAGAGAGCTTTTGAGCGCCAGAAGGCCATGGTTGGAGTGTTGCCGATAGAAGGAACGCACCGGAGGAGAATGAGTGTGGGTCTTTGGCTATGGCTGGGAGTTGGGGCTCAAGTAAATATAACGGGCGAATGGCAATGAGCCGCGGCAAATGGATAGACGGTTGGCGCCGGAGTAGGTTCGTCAGCAGCCACATGTCATTAATGTGGGCGGCGGACGGAAGGATGGCCGTGGTGTCGTTAACGCGGAGCAGTCACTGGCACTGGGATGCCGGGCGGGTGGCGCTCTCTCGGCCGTCGCGCTGCTGCAATGCCGGCGCCAGTGAGAGGTCACGTCGAGCGTGTGTGAGGACGCTGCTTCAGTGACTTAACTGCAGGTGCGTTGGGTCACTAACATGTGGGCCCAATGGGCATCTGCCCGCATGTCAGTGACACACCAACTGCACATGCATTTAAGTCCTGTGAATGCGGCATTGACGTTATGGAGAGACGCTGACCGTTTCAGGCCGGAAGCGCGCGCTAGCGATGGAAGGGGTTTCGGTAGGCCAGGGCGGTCAGACGCTGGCATGGTGGTAAAATGTGAACTCATGGATGATGAGCCTTTGAAGCGTATGCGGCACGTATTGACAACCAGGCGTCCATGCAACCGCTCTTGTCGCCAGCTAGCCTTCGACGACCACCATTAGGCACCACACAACCATGCATAACTTATGAATAATGGATGAGTCGATCAGACACACACTCGTGTGCAGTGGCACTATGATCGGTTGCTCATGATAGCACATACTCCGTACCATAGTACCTTCCCTAGCTAGGTTGTTTTACAGATTGTCGTTGTAATGGACGATATACATGAGCAAGGCGCCGAGTCACGAGTATGACCGTTGGTGTTGAGCCAGGTGAATACATGCTCGGTGTTAGCGGAGGCCTCTAGAAAATGTCTAAATAGTAATGTCAGGCACCGCCAGGGCGCGCAGGTGACAGGCTCGCCGTTTGCGTTGCGCCATGAGCAGGACTTTGATTGAGAGGGCGACATGCATGCATTAGCATGGTTTGACAGCGTGAGTGTGAGTGTCTGCACGCGTACATGCTACTTTCCTCTATGGGCGGTGTGCGCTAATGTGTGCATCACGTATAATATAAAAAAATCCGTTTGTGCATTTAACACAAAGTATTTCGTTTTCATTTGGCTGACGAGTGTGCGTTGCTGCGACGAGTCCATGGTTTGATTCCTCACATACGCATAATTTTGGTTTTATTTCTTTCTCCACTGACAGGTAGGCCCGCATAGAAAGATAGATAAAGAGCACGAGCTCATGAGGCGCATGCGGACTGTTTAACTGGTCAACTAGATAAATACGGAGGTATATGCTAAGCCAGTGACCGTATAATCACCATATCTTGAATACAATGATCAAAGTGAGCTATCAAGACAAGTTCGATGACTGCCAATGCATTTTACTCGTTAATAAATGACCAGGATTGAAGGGGAATCCAAATTTCCTTCGTCTTCTGTCCTTGATCTCTTGACAAACCAATGCACTATACGGTTGTCCGGCCACTCCAGCCCATAGCTGTCACCAAGCGTTGTTCATGCCACCGTGCCGCACACTAACCGGTAAGGGAGCGATGGCATCCCGCCGCGCCGAATTCCTTGCCGCCCACGACCGCACACAAAATGGTAGGGAAGTGATGGCATCCCGCCGTGCCGAGTTCATCGCCGCTCGCGACCTCACACCTACGTGGGCGGAATTTGAAGCTGCCAAGTCCGAATGGGCGGTAGATGTAATGCCCCGAGACCGTTGCGCCAGGTGTCTTCCAGTTATTCGCTGTTGTGGGAGTCCTGGATTAGGGGGTCTCCGAACAGCCGGACTATATCCTTTGACCGGACTGTTGGACTATGAAGATACAAGATTGAAGACTTCGTATCATGTCCGGATGGGATTCTACTTGGCGTGGCAGGCAAGCTAGGCAGTATGGATATGGATATCTCCTCCTTTGCAACCGACCTTGTGTAACCCTAGCCCCCTCCGGTGTCTACATAAACCGAAGGGTTTTAGTCCGTAGGACAAGATACAATCATACCATAGGCTAGCTTCTAGGGTTTAGCCTCTCCGATCTCGTGGTAGATCAACTCTTGTAATACTCATATCATCAAGAATAAATCAAGCAGGACGTAGGGTTTTACCTCCATCAAGAGATCCCAAACCTGGGTAAAACATCGTGTCCCCTGCCTCCTGTTACCATCTGCCTTAGACGCACAGTTCGGGACCCCCTACCCGAGATCCGCCGGTTTTGACACCGACATTGGTGCTTTCATTGAGAGTTCCTCTGTGTCATCGCCGCTAGGCTTGATGGCTCCTACAATCGTTGATAGCGATGCAGTCCAGGGTGAGACTTTTCTCCCCGGACAGATCTTTGTGTTCGGAGGCTTCGCACTACGGGCCAACTCGCTTGGCCATCTAGAGCAGATCGAAAGTTACGCCCCTGGCCACTAGGTCAGGTTCAGAAGCTTAAACTACACGACTGATATCCACAGAGACTTGATCTTCGACGGATTCAAGCCCCTGCCTTGTTCGCTGCACGGTCACGATGAGTACGATTTAGCTCTACCATCGGACAATGTTCGAGAAATTGCACCGGCAGCCGCTCCGACCCTCAATTCGGAGCCAGTTGTGCCATCCATGGACGGATGGATAGACCCCGCCACGGAGGCCGTATCCTCTGCGGCGATTGATCCGAATATCGACCTTACCCTTCACGAGAGCCGTGTTGCCAAACTGACGGATCCTTCTCCGGCCACGGACACCGAACCGCCTGCGCCCGTTCCTGTTGAATCTGATTGGACGCCGATCATGGAGTTTACCTCCGCGGATATTTTTCAGCACTCGCCCTTTGGCGACATACTGAACTCATTAAGGTCTCTCTCCTTGTCAGGAGAGTCTTGGCCGAACTACGTCCGGCAGGATTGGGATGCGGATGACGAAGAAATTCGCCGCCCACCCACCACCCACTTAGTAGCCACTGTCGATGACTTAACCGACATTCCCGACTTTGACTCCGAAGACATCGACGGTACGGACGACGATGCGGGAGGCGAAGAGGAACCACTGTCCACAGGGCACTGGACGCCCACTTCATCACATGACGTATACATGGTGGACACACCAAAAGAAAATAACGACGAGGAACAGAAGGACACAGTGAAGGGTGGTTCCCTCGAGAAGCAATCAAAGCCGTGGCGTAAACGCCGCTCCAAATCCCGCCTCGGCAGAAATAACGATCATATAGACCCAGTGTTCGAGCAGGGTGAACCATTGCCCGACCACGGCAACACGGAAAATCAAGCCGAACAACCCAACCCCGTTGAACATAACAGTCCGGACGACATCACACCGGACAGGCTCCAGGAGCAACATAATGCCCACCAAAGTCTTGTTGCCACGGCGAGGAGCCTGAAAAAACAGAAGCAAACGCTCAAGGCTGCACAAGACACACTCAAAATCAAATGGAGTGAAGTACTTAACACTGTAGCGAAGTACGGCAGTAATCGCCACACCAAGAGCTATCCGAAGAGAAAGTTGCTACCTGAATTTGATGAGGAGGCCTTAGATCCTCCACAATTAAAAAATAAAAGGGTCATCCGGTCGGATAGACGACCTCATAGCAAACATAAAGTGGCAAACGACGCCGCACATAAACCAGTACGCGATCCGCATAAGGGATCGCATCAAAAGGACGGCGCAACCAGATCCATCTATGGACCACGCAGGCGCGCTCCAATATACAATGCAACACAACAAACGTTCGAACACCACGGTACGCCCAAATACAGGGTGCCGCACACCCTCTATGTTTCACCGACGAGGTGCTGGACCATGAATTTCCAGAGGGATTCAAACCCGTAAACATCGAGGCGTACGACGGAACAACAGACCCTAGGGTCTGGATTGAGGACTACATCCTCCACATCCATATGGCTCGAGGAGATGATCTCCATGCCATCAAGTACTTACCCCTCAAGCTCAAAGGGCCATCTCGGCACTGGCTTAAAAGCCTCCCCGAAAACTCCATCGGAAGCTGGGAAGAGCTCGAAGATACCATTCAGGCAAATTTTCAAGGGACATATGTCCGACCACCGGATGCGGATGATTTAAGTCATATAACTCAACAGCCCGGTGAGTCAGCCCGAAAACTTTGGAACAGGTTCCTCACTAAAAAGAACCAAATAGTTGACTATCCGGAGGCCGAAGCCTTAGCAGCTTTCAAGCATAGCGTTCGACACGAATGGCTTGCCAGACACCTCGGTTAAGAAAAGCCGAGAACAATGGCAGGATTAACAAGCCTCATGACCCATTTTTGCGCGGGCGAGGATAGCTGGTTAGCCCGATGCAGCACCAGCGACCCAAGTACATCCGAAGTCAGGGATGGAGACGGGAAATCATGTTGCAGCAAGAATAAGCGCTGGAATAAAGAAGACAGCCCGAAGAGCACGGTGGTAAAAGCCGGATTTAGAATCTCTTGGCCAGGGCAGCAGAGGCCGCCCTCCAAAGGCAACAGAGATGAATTGTTCAGCATAAACAAAATTCTAGACCAAATATGTCAGATCCATAGCACCCCGGATAAACTTGCAAATCATACCCACAGAGAATGTTGGGTCTTCAAACAGTCTGGCAAGCTCAACGCCGAACAGAAGGGGCAGGATACACCAAGTGAAGACGAGGACGAGCCTCGCAAGCAAAGCACAGGGGAACAGAAGAAATTCCCACCAGAAGTCAAAATAGTCAACGTGTTACATGTGATAAAAGGGAGAAACAAAGCGGCACCTTTAGAGGAACATGCCCCAGGCCTATCACCGCGGAGCTCCGCCACTGGTCGTCCCAACCGATCACCTTCGACCATCGGGATTACTCGGCAAGAATCCGGCGTGCAGGATGGGCTGCCTTGGTACTAGATCCAATAATTGACCGATACCACTTCACCCGAGTCCTGATGGACGGCGACAGCAGTTTAAATCTGATATATCAGGACACAGTCCGCAAAATGGGGATAGACCCAACAAAAATTTGTCGCAGCAATGCTACCTTTAAAGGAGTAACGCCAGGCCCGAAGGCTCACTGCAAGGGCTCCCTGCTACTAGAGGTTATATTCGGCTTCCCCGATAACTTCCGCAGCAAAAATTTAACTTTCCACGTCGCTCCGTTCCAAAGTGGCTATCAAGCACTACTCAAACGCGAAGCTTTCGCTCGCTTTAACGCAATACCGCGTTACGATTCCCTCAAGCTCAAGATGCCCGGTCCATGCGGCATCATTACAGTAAATGGAAATATTGAGCGCTCCTTGCGTGCCGAAGATGGTGCGGCCGCCTTGGCCGCTGCACACTAAACGGCCTCACCAACTCAAGCATTTGACAGGTCATTAAGACCACGGACATGGCTAGACGAGTCCGGCTCAGCTATATGTGATTAATACAGGTTTGATGGCTATACCCCTATTACAATACAAGGGGCTCAACGCACACGCAAAAGTGGCAATAAGGCTCACCTTTACTCATTTTTAACTATATATTGTTTATTTAGTATAACTTAACTTTTGCACGACAACTTTTCAATTAAGTTCTTCTCTTTTTCAGATGACCATCGTGCTACACCCGTCCAGGATACGGCACAACGGAGACACAGGTGCTGACGTGCAGCAGGGACCCATTCCAAGGATTCTTTGTAGATTAAGACCTTGCGTAAACCTTTTTTATTGTCTCTTGTTGATTTACATCCCTTGGATTCTCAGTACAACCGAAAAGGATGCTGACGTCTTGGCATGTGGCCACGCCAGAATAATGCACGTACCTGGACACCAGGGACTTATTACAAAGGGTACTGTTTAGATCCGGTTTACACCATAAAGACCGAATACCTTAGGGAGTGTTCGACGTCGCGAGTTTGGCCTACATGCATCAGCTCCGAATTATGTCTTTGGTCAAATGTTGGGTTTTCCCGGCTCCTGTGTTTTGCTGCCTTACGTTCCACTCTATCGGCTATGGGGCACCAGGAGAACTACTGCGATTGTGCCCTGGTTCATCCAGACGAGCACCTCAGTAGAGAAAGCCGAAAACTGACTGTCATGATATAGCGTGAGACTGGTCAACCACTCGATGACTTATTGGAATCTTCGAGATTCCTCCGCATTAATGAAGGGTCGTTTCCCGGCCAAGCATGCGCGCACCCCGAATCCGGATGAGTGCGGAGCCACCAGGGGCTATATAGTAGCCCCACTATCAAACTCCTATGGCTAAGTGAAAGTGTTAAAGCATTATAGTCCGGTTGCCTAGTTCGCTGCGCTATCACCTCCTTAATAGGACCAAGACATTGGATTAAGTGTGAATACACGTCTTCTGTGAACACCCCCACATTATATGCGTGGGGGCTGAAGCTGACAACTGCAATCTTTCAGGTTATATATAGGTATACATAAACGGTCGCAGAGGAGGCATCACAATACTTTCCGGCAAAAGTATAAATACAGCCTTGATAAATTTAATAAAACATTGTTTTTACAATGGGAATACATGTCACTCAAACATAACATTCTTCGAGCACTAGGCCTATATCGAACGAGTGCCCTCAAGAACTTCTTCAAAATAGTGCTCGGCAGCCACTCGGCCTATGGCCGAACCTTGCGCCGCGATAGTGGTGGCATCCATCTCCGCCCAATATGTTTTGGCACGGGCAAGGGCCATCCGCGAGCCTTCTATGCATGCCGACCTCTTCATCACATGAATGCGTGGCACTGCACCAAGGAGCTGCTGCACCAAGCTAAAATAGCTGTTCGGCTTTGGCCTTTCCAGCCACAGATGATCCACGACAGACCTCATGGCGAGTCCGGACAATCTATTGAGTTCGGCCCATTCGGCAAGCTGATCAGTCTATGGAAGCGGATGCTCTGAAACGTTAAATTGCGACCAGAACAGCTTGTCCACTTCACGATCTGTCTTATCTCGAAAGTATTCGGCCGCATCGACAGCGCTCGCCGCTAAATCCAGATATGCGTCGGCCAAACTCCACAACCGATCCAGAGGGGCATACCGCGGATCGCCGAACTTCCTCCGCAGCATAAAGGTCTTCCCAGCCACAATGTCCCCGGCTTCACGCAGTTCCTCCTTCTTTGCTCTCATTCCAGAGCGGGTGTCTTTGGTCGCCATTGTGGCCTTTTCGAGGTCCGTAGCCTTCGCCCAGCTTTCTTCCTCAAAAAACTTACAGCGGTCGGGAACGTCTTTTAACTTCGCAGCCATTTTCTCTTTGCTTTCGCTATGCGCGGCCTTCTCGGCTCTCAACTCTTCGGCCGCCTTCAAAGCGGCAACATTACTATTCCTTGCTTGCTCCTTGGCTCGGGCAAGCTCCGCCCGTAGGGCCTCCATGGTGGCAGCTCCATCTGCAGTCACAACATATTAAAGATACTGGCATCACGCTGCTCTTACTATGTGACATTCACTATAAACATCACCTACCCCGTGACTCGTCAAGCCGCTTGTTAACAAGCTCGATGTCGGCATCCGCCACATGCAGTCGCCGCTTTAGTTCGGCAACCCCATCAGTCCGGCTAGCCACCGGAGCTTCAGACACCTGCACATAAAGGCGGTCTGGTTATTACCTGGGACTAGGATCCTCTGTAAGCTGCCGTTTTCAACGACAACCAGAGTCTCAGGGGCTACTATCTACATAGGGCACACCTAAAATTTGCGGTACTACCACAAATGCATATCATTTCACGTACCTCAAAGCCCGTCAGTAGACTCATAAAGGCTTCATGCAACCCGCTTTTGGTGGACAAGATCCTTTCAATCACTGTAGCCATCAATGTACGGTGCTCTTCTGAGATAGTGGCTCGCCCTAGCAGATCCCTTAGTGCGTCCGACCGCATACCAGACGGTGCCGGATTCTATTGGTTGCTCTCTTCAAGAGCCGGATACTGGGGACTTCGGGCGACCATAGGATTATCTTCAGGCCTCACCAGATCCGGGGTGACCCTCCGCAATGACACTTCAAGGTCGCCCGCTTCTTGAGCTGGGGAGTCTAGGGGAGGCATTTCGCTCTCCATCATCTCCGGAAGAAGATCTCCTGAAGACGAGCTCTGTTGAGAAGGGCTTAGATCTGAACTGCAAGATAAATGCTTCGGTTATTTTTCTCAGAAGTAAGGTAGTATATCTTTGCTATTAAGTACCTTTTGATTACTTACAACTCATTAGAGGGCTGATCCCCACATGGACTTTGTGCGGCAAGTGCACACTCCGAGGCAGGACCCTCTGGTGGAGTTTTCTTCTCCCGTTTGGAGACCTTGGTTTCCGGATCTTCAGAGGTAGTCCTCTTTCTCCCCCGGGGCGATGGAACGTCAGATTATTCCCCTTGGTTATCCTCCCTCACGGAGGCGCTGGTTCCCTCAGCTGGAATAGGTAGCGATGGAGGCCCGCTTTCTCCCCCTTTATTCCCCCTTCGTCTTCCCTTGAGGGCACCGGGCAAGGTGCTGGTTCGAGCATCTTTTCCAGCACCGGATTGTCCAAGCCTTCAGGAAGGGGAGCCGAACACCAGATCATCTTCGCCTTTGTTATCCAGTCCTGGTCAAAAGAGCGATTCTTCATAATGATGTCTTGATAAAAGAAAGATAGTGTGTTCGACTAGAGGATTACTTACTTGGGCCGCGTTGCAGTTGCTGCTCAGGCCCACGTCCTCTATGGTGTCCGGACACTCTATTTGGGGTCTGAAGAACAACTTGTACATCTCCTCGTGCGTTAGGCCAAGGGAATTTTGAATAGCGCGCGGTCCTTCTGGGTTGAATTCCCACAAGCGGAGGGGCTGGCGTTTGCAAGGCTGGACTCGACAAACCAGCATAACTTGCACTACCATAATCAAACTGAAATCTCCCTCGAAGTGATCTCGGATGCGGCTCTGCAGTGTGGGAACATCCTTGGCTGGACCCCAGCGCAGCCCCCTGCTGATCCATGACATCAGTTGTGGTGGAGGGCCCGAGCGAAAGGTGGGGGAAGCTACCCACTTGACACTTCTGGGAGCGGTGACTTAGAACCATTCCCGTTGCCATAATCCGGACACCTCTGGAAAGGAACCCTTTGGACATGGAGCTCCAGCGATCTTGCTTATTAATGCACCTCCGCACGCTGCATGCTGCCCCTCGACCGTCTTCGGCTTCACATCAAAGGTCTTGAGCCACAGGCCGAAGTGAGGGGTAATGCGGAGGAAGGCCTAATACGACAATGAATGCTGAGATGTGGAGAAAGGAATCCGGCGCTAGATCATGGCAATCAAGCCCGTAATAGAACATCAAACCCCTAACGAAGGGATCCAGAGTGAGGCCTAGCCCTCGGATGAAGTGGGAGATGAACACGACGTCTTCATTGGGTTCAGGAGTAGGGACGACCTGCCCTCGGGCAGGAAGCCGATGCGAAACTTCGGCAGTCAAGTATCTTGCCTCCCTCAACTTCTTGATATATTCTTCCGTGACGGAGGAGGCCATCCACCGGCCCTGGAGGCTGGATCGGAACATGATTGAAGGTCCGAAGCACTTGAGCTGGGCTTTGGGTGTTAGAACTTGAGGCGGGGGAAGGATTCGATTGAGCACGGGAGGAAAAAAGTAAAATCCTTGTCCCTTTATAAAGAGGGTGAACATCAAGCGTCCTCCTCATGGTCGTTTGGGGCTTGCCTAAAATCTAGGAGTCCTAGGCACGGTTGGGTTACCCACACCCGTATTGATGAGAATCCTGTAATAAGGGGGACATGATCTCTACTTTGACAAGACGTGTCAAGAAACTGCCTCGCGTTATGTGCGGGGCTGGTTAAAGAAAAACGGTTCGAATAATCACCGAGCCATGGCATGATGTCATGTTGCCAAAACGTGTCAGCAGATTAGATTTGTGGAAATATTATTCTCTCTACGGTGGTATGTGGAATTTATTTTGCATGGCGGGACACTATCCTTTTACTCAAACTCTTCTGTGGTGTATCCGGAGGCAAAACCCTCCTTGCAATGCCAAAAACAATACTACGCACCGGACTCATCGTCATTGAAGCTTGGTTCAGGGGCTACTGTGGGAGTCCTGGATTATGGGGTCTCCGGACAGCCGGACTATATCCTTTGACCGGACTGTTGGACTATGAAGATACAAGATTGAAGACTTCGTCTCGTGTCCGGATGGGACTCTACTTGGCGTGGAAGGCAAGCTAGGCAGTACGGATATGGATATCTCCTCCTTTGCAACCGACCTTGTGTAACTCTAGCCCCCTCCGGTGACTACATAAACCAGAGGGTTTTAGTCTGTAGGACAAGATACTATCATACCATAGGCTAGCTTCTAGGGTTTAGCCTCTCCGATCTCATGGCAGATCAACTCTTGTAATACTCATATCATCAAGAATAGATCAAGCAGGACGTAGGGTTTTACCTCCATCAAGAGGGCCCGAATCTGGGTAAAACATCGTGTCCCCTGCCTCCTATTACCATCCACCTTAGACGCACAGTTCCGGACCCCCTACCCGAGATCCGCCGGTTTTGACACTGACAACTGTCTTTGCCATGCCATGAATCATTAAACCGGACATGCATCATACTTGGTTGTGCATCATGCCATGATTATGTGATGGTTGTTTACTATGTTGCTTGCTTCTTTCCGGGTTGCTTCTCTCGTTAGCTTCGGTTCCGTTCTGGAGTTATGAGGATCCGTTCGACTACGTCTGTTTGTCTTCTTCATGGACTCATTCTTCTTCCTTGCGGGATCTCAGGCAAGATGACCATACCCTCGAAATCACTTCTATCTTTGCTTGCTAGTTGCTCGCTCTATTGCTATGCCTATGCCGCGATACCTACCACATGCTTTATCATGCCTCCCATATTGCCATGTCAAACCTCTAACCCACCTTGTCCTAGCAAACTGTTGTTTGGCTATGTTATCGCTTTGCTCAGCCCCTCTTATAGCATTGCTAGTTGCAGGTGAAGATTGGAGTTTGTTCCTTGTTGGAACATGTTTATTGTTGGGATACCATTATTATATCTTGTTTACTTTAATGCATCTATATACTTGTTAAAGGGTGGAAGGCTCGGCCTTATGCCTGGTGTTTTGTTCCACTCTTGCCGCCCTAGATTCCGTCATACCGGTGTTATGTTCCTTGATTTTGCGTACCTTATGCGGTTCGGTTATAATGGGAACCCCTTGACAGTTCGCCTTGAATAAAACTCCCCCAGCAAGGCCCAACCTTGGTTTTACATTTGCCTAACAACCTATAACCTTCCCTTGGGTTTTCGCGAGCCCGAGGGTCATCTTTATTTTAACCCCCCCCCCCCAGGCCAGTGCACCTCTAAGTGTTGGTCCGAAATGGACGGCCTGTGGGGCCACATCGGGGCAACTCGAGGGTTGGTTTTACTCGTAGCTTGACCTATCCGTTGTGCCCTAAGAACGAGATACGTGCAACTCCTATCGGGATTTGTCGACACATCAGGCGGCTTTGCTGGTCTTGTTTTACCATTGTCGAAATGTCTTGTAACCGGGATTCCGAGTCTGATCGGGTCATCCTGGGAGAAGGAATATCCTTCGTTGACCGTGAGAGCTTGTGATGGGCTAAGTTGGGACACCCCTGCAGGGTTTTGAACTTTCGAAAGTCGTGCCCACGGTTATGGGCAGATTGGAATTTGTTAATATCTGGTTGTAGAAAACCTGACACTTAACTTAACTAAACGCATCAACCGCGTGTGTAGCCGTGATGGTCTCTTTCCGGCGGTGCCCGGGAAGTGAACACGGTTCTTATGTAATGTTTGTATGTAAGTAGTTTCAGGATCACTTCTTGATCACTTCTAGTTTACGACCGTGCTTTGCTTCTCTCCTCGCTCTCATTTGCGTAAGTTAGCCACCATATATGCTAGTGCTTGCTGCAGCTCCACCTCACTACCTTTTCCTACCCATAAGCTTAAATAGTCTTGATCGCGAGGGTGTGAGATTGTTGAGTCCCCGTTACTCACAGATTACTTCAAACAGTTGCAGGTGCCGGTGATAACCGTGCAGGTGACGCAACCGAGCTCAAGGAGGAGCTCGATGAAGATCGTGTTCATTGTGTTGTTTCATTTCCAGTTGATCAGTAGTGGAGCCCAGTTGGGGCGATCGGGGATCTAGCATTAGGGGTGGTCTTTCTTTATTTGGTTCCTTAGTCGGACCTTGATTGTATTCTAGATGATGTAATGCTATATTTATGTATTGTGTGAAGTGGCGATTGTAAGCCAACTCTATACCTCTTTCTTATTCAGTACATGGGATGTGTAAAGATTACCCCTCTTGCGACATGCCTACAATGCGGTTATGCCTCTATGTCGTGCTCCTACACGTGGGAGATATAGCCGCATCGTGGGTGTTTCAAGTTGGTATCAGAGCCTTCCCTGACTTAGGAGCCCCCCTGCTTGATCGAATCGCTGACGTTGTTGAGTCTAGAAAAATGTTTTGAGTCTTCTAGGATTATATATATCGGAGAGTAGGATTCTTTTTACTCCTCAGTCCCTTCGTCGCTCTGGTGAGGCATCTTGACGTAGAGTTTTAACTCTTCTCTTCTCAAAATTTCACTAAATTTTTTTTAGGATCACGCGGGTATCTTGGAATCATTCCGATGGTTTTGTGACGAAAACATTGTTCTTGGTGCCTCTTGACATTTAGGGGTTGTGGAAGTGTCCTAGGGAGTTGAGCTCCGAGGTGTTGTCGTCACAATTTTATAATTGTAGTTCTGGAATACCTGAGTTCGCCGACATCGAAAATCTCTTTTATGCAGTTGTTGGTGAGATAACCTCGACGCCACCCAGTACTGGGGCGGGAGTTCGGGAGTATTGCCATAACTCGTATAACGGATGCTTTTCGAAGGTTGAGGTAAATGATTTCCGAAGGTTCTTGGTTATGTGTTGAAGGATGGATACAGCTGGATGTAGTATTTGCTAGTTTTGGGCGAGATATTATGCTTCCCCTGTATCCCCAACACCTGATTGCATAACCGGAAAGTTTCGGGAGTTTATAAGTGGGAACTCAAGTAGCTCCTAGGATATCTTTCCGACAGGTGCATGATATGAGATTGGGGTTCGAGGTCTAGTGGTCCGCCTATCCACGGTTGGTTTTACAGTGGTCTCGTTGTGTCTTAAAGAGTCCTTGGCTATGCTGACTCAGGGATGCTTCGTATGTCATGTGCACTGCCTTGTACATGATGGTGTTGTATGATTGAGCCCGTGTGGGCCCCACCACGAAAACTTTGGACGAAATCTCTATCATATGTTTGTTCCGGCTTATTTTGCAAGCCAATACTTTGTTTTATTTTGAGTTGTGGTATTCGAGTTGCTTCGAAGTCAAATGTGGTTTCCATACCTTTTCTAAGTGGTGTTCTCACATTTCTATATGAATACTAATCCTTCTTGATCATCGAGATTGTCATGTCAATCCTTTTCAACTGGCACGCTTCTCGTCAAGTGGATCCAATCATTTCAATATTCACAAGACCACCTTTTAGTTCTTCTCAACGGTGTTCATTTCATCCGTCTCCAAGTTGACTTTGTTTTCCCGCCCTCCCACCCTTGTTTCTTCAAGGACTAAGATTTCTTAATCAAGTATCCTCTTATTGATGGGAAGTCTCTCCATTCCTTTCCGTCAATGTTCTTATTCGGTGATTCTCATGAAGATGCTAAGGAAGCTACAAGTTCAACATTCTCCGTTCTTTTTTCTTCTCCGGCAGATTAAATTCAAGTTTTGGTGTTGATCATTCCTTTTCCTTGTTTCAAATGTCTTCTCATGCTGGTGCACCTCATAATCATTCCCCGCTTGCTATTCAAGTGTTCCGGAGTGCTGAAGATATCTCAGAAGATTCAAGCTTCCATTCTCAACTCACTCAAGTTCTTTTGAGGATGTTATCTCTTTCAAGCCATTTAAATCAACCGGTGCAATCTCCCTTTCAAGTAATCTTTTCAATGATGTTTCTTTTGAGTGGGCCCTAACCCACAGGTCTTTTCCCAGGATCTTACCTAACTCTTCAATTTTCCCAGAGTTACAATCAAATTCTTCTCTAGGTTTGATGTAAGTATGAATTGTCATCAGTCATATGTCTTTCACTAAGATCTTTCAAATTGTTTTCATCGTTGGTTGAACGTTTCTAATTTTTCATTCCGGAGTGCCTCAATAATTCATGGTGGTGTTTCTCATCATCATTCTCTGCATTTGAAGACCGAAGAAGAGTTTCTCTTAAATCTTGCCCCATTCTTTTCAAGACTCGTGATTCTAGCTTGATGCCATCTTCTCATAATTGTTTTCGATTGTGAGAATTCTTTTCACCCATCCGGAGCAATTCAGGAGTCTTTTTAGATTGATTCTCCAGAGCCCATCATCTCATAATTCTTCATTCCAGCTTTCAACTCTTTCCCCAATCTTACTGGTGCGACATTCATGCATTCTCTAATCAGCTCATGATCTATTTGTTCTCATGTATCAAATTCCCTCAAGTATCTTCATTCGTTTTTCAATTCTTTCCGGTGATCTGTGCCTTTTCTATTTCCTTGTCCAATTCTTACGGTGCTTCTTCCAAGATTTCTCTTCCTTCATTATCATATCAATTCATTCGTTGTTTCAATCCTACCAGTGGTTCGTTGAAGAACTTCTCAAGTTGGCGCTATATCTATCTTAATCCTTTCTATGAGAATAAGTAGTATGCCAAATCCGTTGCTTGTCATCAATCTAAATTGGTGAAGGATGAGCATAACATAATTCTTATTCTTGATTCACCGAAATGATTAATTCTTTATTCCGGAGGCTCAATTCTCGGTTTCACTTGATTCATCTTTTCTTTCCAAGAGTTCCAACCTCTCTCAATTATATCATCACGAGGATCCATCTAAATCATTACAAGGGTTCACCTTGTGTTTTCAACTTCTCTTTCCTTTTGTTTGATCATCCTTTTATTACTGGAGTTCCTCATGGAGGTTCATCAAGGACTTAAATCCTTCTCGAAGTGTTCATCAAGATTCTTTTCAAAGGAGCTCATGTATTCTTCATCTTGCAATCCAGAGTGCAATTCTTTATACCTTATCTTTTGAGGTGGTGTTATGTCATTCCTGACAATTTCCCTTCGTGTTTCATGATTCACAAGTTGTCTGGAATGACATATTTTAAACCCATCATTTTCAATTCATTCATGAGTTCCTTTACAACCCATCAATCTCTTCTTTGGAGTTATCTTGGGTTTTATTTCACCTAAAGCCTTCCCTAAGGAATGTTGCTATTGTGGTGCTTCTCAATGACCCAAGTTTTCTCTTTATCCTCTTGGTGGAACATGTTTTCATCTCTTCGTTGATCTCTAGCAAGCAATTGTTTTTCGTTAGTGGCAGAAGTTCACCTCAAGTTTTGAGATGTCAATATAAGTCCACGAGGATTATATCTTCTCGTTGTTGTTTTTCCAACAACTCTGCTCTAACCTTCTTGCAAGGATCCAAATTAAATTTTGGTACAAGTTGCCATTCCTTCTCCGTTCTCTTATTTCGACGATCTAGCTTCTATCCGTTCGTTCCGTAGGCATTGTGATGTTGCTCTCTTCAACCAATCATCTTGTTTTTCCCCAAGATCATGTTCTTTCCTTTGCTTATCCATTTAACCGGAGTGTTGTGCCCTCTGCTCAAGTGCTTTTCATCTTATCAAGTTTCTTATCACTTTTCAACCAGAGTGCTGCCCAAATTTGTTCTTCTTCGTTCCTCTTTTCTGACGGAGATTGTCAACTTCGTTCATCTCCGTTGTAGTCTTTTCTCGAAGTTGTTCAACTTTTCAAGGTTCTTTGGTTTCACTCGTTTTTCAAAGAAGCAACTTAGTTTTACCCCTTCTGTTCCTCTTCCGTTTTTCCCTCTGGTGCCATCCTAGATCTCGGGACGAGATCCTCTCGTAGTGGTGGAGTGTTGTAATGCCCTGTGACCGTTGCGCCAGGTCTCTTCCAGTTATTCGCTGTCTTTGCCATGCCATGAATCATTAAACCGGACATGCATCATACTTGGTTGTGCATCATGCCATGATTATGTGATGGTTGTTTACTATGTTGCTTGTTTCTTTCCGGGTTGCTTCTCTCGTTAGCTTCGGTTCCATTCCGGAGTTGTGAGGATCTGTTCGACTACGTCCGTTTGTCTTCTTCATGGACTCGTTCTTCTTCCTTGCGGGATCTTAGGCAAGATGACCATACCCTCGAAATCGCTTCTATCTTTGCTTGCTAGTTGCTCGCTCTATTGCTATGCCTATGCCGCGATACCTACCACATGCTTTATCATGCCTCCCATATTTCCATGTCAAACCTCTAACCCACCTTGTCCTAGCAAACCATTGTTTGGATATGTTATCGCTTTACTCGGCCCCTCTTATACCGTTGCTAGTTGCAGGTGAAGGTTGGAGTTTGTTCCTTGTTGGAACATGTTTATTGTTGGGATACCATTATTTTATCTTGTTTACTTTAATGCATCTATATACTTGGTAAAGGGTGGAAGGCTCGGCCTTATGCCTGGTGTTTTTTTCCACTCTTGCCGCCCTAGTTTCCGTCATACCGGTGTTATGTTCCTTGATTTTGAGTTCCTTACACGGTTGGGTTATAATGGGAACCCCTTGACAGTTCGCCTTGAATAAAACTCCTCCAGCAAGGCCCAACCTTGGTTTCACATTTGCCTAACAACCTATAACCTTCCCTTGGGTTTTCGTGAGCCCGAGGGTCATCTTTATTTTAAACCCCCCCGGGCCAGTGCTCCTCTGAGTGTTGGTCCGAAACGGGTAGCCTGTGGGGCCACCTCGGGGCAACTCGAGGGTTTGTTTTACTCGTAGCTTGACCTATCCGGTGTGCCCTGAGAATGATATACGTGTGACTCCTATCGGGATTTGTCGGCACATCGGGCGGCTTTGCTGGTCTTGTTTTACCATTGTCGAAATGTCTTGTAACCGGGATTCCGAGTCTGATCGGGTCGTCCTGGGAGAAGGAATATCCTTCGTTGACCGTGAGAGCTTGTGATGGGCTAAGTTGGGACACCCCTGCAGGGTTTTGAACTTTCGAAAGCCGTGCCCGCGGTTATGGGCAGATTGGAATTTGTTAATATCCGGGTGTAGAAAACCTGACACTTAACTTAATTAAAACGCATCAACCGCGTGTGTAGCCGTGATGTGTATTAGCCACCATGTATGCTAGTGCTTGCTGCAGCTCCACCTCACTACCTTTTCCTACCCATAAGCTTAAATAGTCTTGATCACGAGGATGTGAGATTGCTGAGACCCCGTGACTCACAGATTACTTCAAACAGTTGCAGGTGCCGATGATAACCGTGCAGGTGATGCAACCGAGCTCAAGGAGGAGCTCGATGAAGATCGTGTTCGTTGTGTTGTTTCGTTTCCAGTTGATTAGTAGTGGAGCCCAGTTGGGGCGATCGGGGATCTAGCATTAGTGGCGGTCTTTCTTTATTTGATTACGTAGTCGGACCTTGATTGTATTCTGGATGATGTAATGCTATATTTATGTATTGTGTGAAGTGGCGATTGTAAGACAACTCTATACCTCTTTCTTATTCAGTACATGGGATGTGTAAAGATTACCCCTCTTGCGACATGCCTACAATGCGGTTATGCCTCTAAGTCGTGCTCCGACACGTGGGAGATATAGCCGCATCGTGGGTGTTACAGTAGAGCAAGAGGCGGCAAAAGCCGCACAGAGGGAGTGGAATAGTTATAAAGCACTCAAGAAAAGAGAGGCCCACTGCCGCAAGAAAGAAGAGGATGCACACGCTGTTGCGAAGAGGTCGGCGGAGATACAAGCACAGTGGGGTGTCGCCAACAAAGCCACGAAGGAGAACGGCGGCGTCTGGCCAGCATGTGAGAAGTAGTATTACTAGTAGTTAGTGTGTGTGTGTGTGTGTGTCTGTGTCGCCCGTATGTTTGTTTAATTAATTACAAGCATGTACCAGTACTAGTTACTACTGTAGTTTTTAGAGCAAATTACCAGTACATTAGCCTAGACTCAATGGAAAAATTCCTATCCTATGCATCAAATGGCATCTCTTTCTCTATAGGAATTGAGATGCATGTCATCTCACTTCCTATGATTTTCATATTCCTATAAAATTCCTATCCTATGAACCAAAGGAGGCCGCTGCCGGAGTAACTACTGTAGCTAGCAATACTGCTGGTAGAGTAGTTTTTTTCAAGAAGCGGAATTCAACGAAGTCATGATGGTTCCTTCTTCCGAGCAACTTCACAGTGGGAAAGGTTGGGCCTATGATTTGACGGCTCATTAGTCATTATTACTATGGCGCGACAACCGGGGTGACTCTCCCTTGGAGTTCTGCGTGCATGGCAAGTGGACCTGCATGGTCGATGTCCCACATGTCGACGAATGAAAGTATTCTTTTTGATACCGAGGAGCAAGGAAGTGCGTGCTGACAAGGGCGGGGGGGTGGGTCGGCTAAGGCGGTCAGATGTGGGGCGTGGTGGTGGTATTGGTTTTGAACCGTTTTAGGTGTAGTACTTGTAGTTTGCAAAACAACTCAATTATTGCACTGAGTTTCCTATGAAATTTTGGCAAAAAACGTTACTCCACAGCCCGCTTCCCTTCTCCTTCCTCTTCCACCGCCCGCGCACGTCCATGGGAAGCAACCGGTCAACCCTTATACAGGAGTTCTAGCACAAAAAGATGCATGCATGACCACTAAAATTTCTAGATTAAAGCACCGCTCTAGCGGGAGTATGGCGTATGTCGTTACCTTCGGCCGGGCCATGGCTACTGGGCGACGGTGACCAGATAATAGGCAGTGGGAGAGGAATGAATACAGCTACTATTTGGGTTCACCGTCCGGCTTAAATAAATGCGCACCATCATGTGTACCCACGGGTGCACAAATTATAACATACAGGTCTACTTAAGTGGGCGTCCTGTAACTGGTGTGTGAGAGATTCTGAGAGATAGAGTGGATGTGTGCGACTCTACTCTTCGGACATGTACTCAACCTTTTGGATCGGGATATAAGTATAATGGTATTTCACTTTAGCTAGTGATTTACATGGCCATGTTAACGTGGTTGTGTAAAATATGTCACTTCCTTCTCGTGATTTGCATTATATAATTACTAGCAAGATGCTCATGCATTGCACGGAACATCAATATGCATTTTTTTACAAAACACCCGTCATGATTGACCCATGCAGGAGTAATCCCATGTGTAAAAACTAATGATATCTCGAGAATTTTATCGAAAAACTAGTATCTCGAGAATTTCATCGAAAAAATGAAAGATGATAGATAAGGTGAGGAGGAGTGGAGCGTGGTGGTGACTGGTGGTCGGACTGGGCGGAGGCATGGGGACGGACGGCGCCAGCAGGCGGCAGCGGCCACCATGCTAGATTGTTCCAAAGACTTCCTTTTTTAATTTCTTAGTAATGAGGTTATGGGAGATAAGGATGAACGAGGCAAGACCATGTTTGTAAGAGCATAATTGGTTTGGTGTCAAAAATAGCATGCCAATGTTTGGCATTGTGCCAAATATTCGCTACTACTTGGTTGGTTACCGAGTTGTCTTGCCTATCTCACATAAAGTTGCCAATATTTGGCAAGTCTTGGTATTGCCAATATTTGGCAATTCCAACATTTGGCTAGCCAAATATTGGTAGCAAACCAATCATGATCTAAATGTGGAGAGAGGTGCGGGTACCTTTTGTAAAGTTGTCATAGTTTGCTTTCTATCCGTCAAATATAGATCGGATGTTTTATATTACAAGATGGTAGGCACACCATCATCACCAACTCGGTTTTTTATAAGAGTAGAGATGATAAGTTTGCTAACTACTAAAATAAAGTAGAATTTGTCCATGTTATAGAAGTAAATTAAGGTGATTGTTTATCATACGGGTAAGGTTGGACGAAGGGTGGTAGGAACAAATGCTCCGCCTAGAGCATGTGTGTGGGGGTGGGTGGGGGGGTGCGTGTGTGTGTGTGTGTGACGCGGGGTCCCCTCGGTGGCGGATGTAATTTAAGTGTGCGTGGCTTCATCATAGAGAGGTGATGTGTAACACCTCGGATGTAACTTGCCCAATTTGTACTCCAACTCTTGCCATTTCCGGCGTTAAGTTATATTTATTTCTCGGGTTCAGGTCTTTGTCTCCGTGTGTTGTTTTCGTTTTCATGCATATCATATCATGTCATCATGTGCATTGCATTTGCATACGTGTTCATCTCATGCATTCGAGCATTTTCCCCGTTGTCCGTTTTTCATTCCGGCGCTTCGTTCTCCTCCGGTGGTCATTTCTAGCTTTCTTTCGTGTGTGGGGATTAAACATTTCCGGATTGGACCGAGACTTGCCAAGCGGCCTTGGTTTACTACCGGTAGACCGCCTATCAAGTTTCGTATCATTTGGACTTCGTTTGATACTTCAACAGTTAACCGAGGGACCGAAAAGGCCTCGTGTGTGTTGCAGCCCAACACCCCTCCAATTTGGCCCAAAACCCACCAAACTCTGCTCCATGTCCTAGAGCGTTCGATCACAATCGCGTGGCCGAAAACCCCACCTCATTTGGACTCTCCTAGCTCCACTTATGCCTATAAATACACCCCGTCCATTTTCGGATCTCTCTCCCTCTCGAAACCCTAAAAAAAATCCCTTCCGCCGCCGCCGGACGTGTCCGGGCGAGCCGGACAACGTCCGATCCGCCGCCGCCAGCCAACCGTCGCCACCTGTCGCCTCCCGCGCCGGCCCGCGAGGGCCCGAGGCCGGCCCCCGCCGTCGCACACCCGGGCCGGGCCCCGCGCCTCCATTCGCCGCCGCCTCTCCCATCTCCGGCGGGCGCCGCCGCCGCCGACCAGAGCTCGCCGCGCCACCGTCGCCTTCCGGTCGCCGCCTCACGCCGCCCCGCGCCGCCGCCTCACGCCGCCGCCGCCGCCACCACCGACCCCGGGAGCCCCTCGCCGGCCTCCTCCTCCCCGGCCTCTTCTCCATCTCCGGCAAGGATTCCGGTGAACAGTGCTCGAAGTCCGGCGAACCTCGTAATCCGCGCCGCCCAATCCAGATCTGAGATCCGGTTGATTTTTATCCCCGAACCATAATTTTCAAGCAAACTTTGACCTGCCGTAACTTTGAATCCGTAGCTCCGATTTGGGCATATAGCATATCAAAATGTTCGCCTCGATGAGTACATAATTTCATTCCATTGCATCTTTTTCATTTGAGTTCATCTTGATGCCCGAAATGCTGTTAGAAGGAGGCTTCGTGAGTTAATTGTCAGATCTGCTAGTTCATGTTAGACTTTTGTCATTTTTGCCATGATTATTGTGTGTGTGCTATACCTGTGAGTTCTTCATATGTTTTGTTAAGAATTTTGTCTTGTTTCCAGAGGTGCAACCCATGCATTTTCAGGATGTGTGTGGTGACTTGTGCAAGCTTGCAAAGTGAGGCACCCGGTAAATCTGTTTTCAGGGACTTAGTAGTTTTCACTAAGTCTGGGATTATTTAGTTCATGATGCCATATGTTCGGCTTGTTTCCTAGTGATCCGTGCCTCTTTTGAGGATGATCAGTAAAGCAGTTTTGTTAATAATATTATGCTCTACCATCCATGCCTTTACTTGCAATTATGGAGCAACGTAGCTTGAGTCAATCGAGCTCTACTTTTGCTTCGTGGTGAATCTGGGCAGATCGTCAACTCGTTTGAGATTTTGCCGATGCTATTGTAGTTGATCCGTGCATGCTATGCCATTGTTCTTGCCATTTCTAGCTAGAATTTTGTGCCTTCGTAATGGATGTATGCTTGACTTGCCATGACTTGCACCGTAGTGAGTGCATCGAGCTCGTTTACGTGCCTTCGTGAGTTATATTTCAGCATGTCTCAGTTTTCACTAAGTCTGAAAACTGATTGTGTTTTAGCTATGTTCGTGTGCCCGTTAGTATATTTTGTGAACTCTTTTGGCCCCAGGTCACTTTGGGTCTTTTGTTAAGCTTGTTGAGTAGCTCCATGCCATGTTCTTACTTGTCTTAATCAGGTCATGTATCATGTTGTTTTGCTGCTCTGAAGAGGGCTTCGTGATCTGAAATTTCAGACAAGTGTTAATTTCACTAAGTCTGAAATCAGTTTTGCATTTGCGTTTTTGACATGATTGTTTGAACCTCATAATGGATGAATTGGCCGTAGCTCAGTGCTAGTATTTTGTTAAGCATCTTGTGTTCATCCCTGCCATGTATTTTGTTGTCATGTTTGGTGGCTATAGCATGTTCATCTCATTGCATTTAGATGCCTACTTGCTGTAAATCGCAGACCGGTATCAATTTTTGAATCGCTTGCCATTTCCAAGCCGTAACTCCGATTCCGGCGTTCTTTATATCGTTTTCAAGCGATTTCATCTCATATTTCCAGTGGCACCCTTGGAATTCCAAGTTGAGGCCAGGTTCATGCAATTCCTGTCATATCTTGCATTTTGCATCCCGCATAGCATATCATCATTGCATCATATCGCTTGATCCTTGCACGTGGTTGATTGTGTCCTTATTGCTTGTTTGTCTTGTTTGGGTAGAGCCGGGAGACGAGTTTGCTAACAAGGAGCCCGTTGAGTTTGCTCTTGAGGATCCAGTCAACTCTGACAACTGTGCAGGCAAGATGATCATACCCTCGAAATCACTACTATCTTGGCTATGCTAGTTTGCTCGCTCTTTTGCTATGCCAATGCTACGATGCCTACCTTTTGCTTGTCAGCCTCCCAAATTGCCATGTCAAACCTCTAACCCACCATTCTCCTAGCAAACCGTTGATTGACTATGTTACCGCTTGGCTCAGCCCCTCTTATAGCGTTGCTAGTTGCAGGTGAAGATTGGAGGCCGTTCCTTGTTGGAACATCTTTTATTTACTTGTTGGGATATCATTATATTGCCATGTTATCTTAATGCATCCATATACTTGGTGAAGGGTGGAAGGCTCGGCCTCTCGCCTAGTGTTTTGTTCCACTCTTGCCGCCCTAGTTTCCGTCATATCGGTGTTATGTTCCCGGATTTTGCATTCCTTACGCGGTTGGGTTATAATGGGAACCCCTTGATTTAAGCTTTTCCAGCAATGCCCAACATTGGTTTTACCATTCGCCACCTAGCCTTTTCTTTCCCTTGGGTTCTGCAGACTCAAGGGTCATCTTATTTTACCCCCCCCCCCGGGCCAGTGCTCCTCTGAGTGTTGGTCCACCTGTCAGCTGCCGATGGCCACCAGGGGCAACTCTGGGCTGGCCTACCCGTACCTAAGACAATATGAGTGTGCCCTGAGAAAGAGATATGTGCAGCTCCTATCGGGATTTGTCGGCACATTCGGGCGGTGTTGCTGGTCTTGTTTGAACCTGTCGAAGTGTCTTGAGTTACCGAGACACCGAGTCTGATCGGAACGTCTTGGGAGGAGGTCTATTCCTTCGTTGACCGTGAGAGCTTATCATGGGCTAAGTTGGGACTCCCCTGCAGGGATTGAATTTTCGAAAGCCGTGCCCACGGTTATGGGCAGATGGGAATTTGTTAATGTCCGGTTGTAGATAACTTGAACCTTAATTAATTAAAATGAATCAACTGAGTGTGTTACAGTGATGGCCTCTTCTCGGCGGAGTCCGGGAAGTGGACACGGTGTTGGAGTAATGTTTGCGCAGGTTGCTCTCTAGTTTCTCGCTCGTGCTTTGCCTCCTCTTCTCGCTCTCTTTTGTGAATAAGATAGCCACCATATATGCTAGTCGCTTGCTGCAGCTCCACATATATTTGCCTTACCCTTCCTATAAGCTTAAATAGTCTTGATCGCGAGGGGGCGAGATTGCTGAGTCCCTGTGGCTCACAGATACTATAACTCCAGATGCAGGTCCAGGTGATTCCGCTCCAGGTGACGAGTACGAGCTCAAGTGGGAGTTTGACGAAGACTCTCAGCGTTACTATGTGTCTTTTCCTGATGATCAGTAGTGGTGCCTAGTTGGGGTTTGATTCGGGGCCTTGTCGCATGTTGGGTTCTTTTCTATTTTGGCGCCGTAGTCGGGCCATGAGTGTTTGTATGATGGATGTTATTTATGTATTTTGATGTGATGTGGCGAGTGTAAGCCAACTATGTATCTCCCGCTTTTATTATATATTACATGGGATGTTGTGATGATTGCCTAACTTGCGACATTGCTTTCAATGCGGTTATGTCTCTAAGTCGTGCCTCGACACGTGGGAGCTATAGCCGCATCGAGGGCGTTACAAGTTGGTATCAGAGCCTTCCCCAACCTTAGGAGCCCCATTGCTTGATCGTTTTTAGCGGCCGAGTTGTGTCTAGAAAAATGTTTTGAGTCATTTAGGAACTATATATCGGAGAGATTAGGAATTATTTTTACTTCCCAGTCTCGTTGGTGAGATAACCTCGACGCCACCCAGTACTGGGGCGGGAGTTCAGGAGTATCGCCATAACTTGTATAACGGATGCTTTTCGAAGGTTGAGGTAGATGGTTTCCGAAGGTTTCTTGGTTATGTGTTGAAGGATGGATACAACTGGATGTAGGATTTGCTAGTTTGGGTGAGATATTATGCTTCCCCTGTATCCCCAACACCTGATTGCATAACGGGAAAGTTTCGGGAGTTTCATAGGTGGGAATTCTAGTAGCTCTAGTTCTTCTTCCACGGATATGTGTTTGAGATTGGGATTTCTTACCGATTATTCGTTCTCGAGCCGTATCTGGTTGTTTTACTTCTTCTACCTAATTCTATGTGGCTTCGCAATTTAGGGATATGTGACCACTTCAAGAGGAATGCATTCGTTCATTTTGTTCGGATGTGAAGACTTTATGTTGCAATTTTCATTCCGTTTGTTTCAGCTTCATTTATCTGTCTATGTGCTAACGGTGGTCAACCTCTTCAGGATGGCTCCCGCTAAGAGCACCAGTCAGAACCAGAATCAAGATCCGCCACCACCTCCACCTCCTCCGGAGGCATGGCAAGCTGTGATGGCCGCAACCAATGCAAACACACAGCTGATCATGCAAATTCTCCAAAAGCACAATCAAGGCAGGAAAGGGAATCAAGGCAACAATCAGACTCATTTTGCTACACTGAACCAGTTCCTTGCTAATGGTCCAAAGACGTTCAGCAATTGTGTTGAGGCTTCTGATGCTGACGATTGGCTTGTGGATCTGTGTAAGCATTTCGAGTGCAGTAACGTCAGGCCTGAGGACTTTGTCAAGTTTGCTTCCTTCCAACTCAAAGATCAAGCTGCAGAATGGTTCCAGCAGTACAAGGATTCCAGGGGTGGACGTGTTATCACTTGGGATGATTTCCGTCGAGATTTCCGAGCTCATCATATTCCGCAGAGCATGGTTGAAAGCAAGCGTGAGGAATTCCGCAATCTGAAGCAAGGCTCTTTGTCTGTCTATGACTACAACAAGTTGTTCCAGAAGCTCGCCCGCTTTGCCAAACAGGACGTGCCTGATGAGAAGAGCATGATATATCAGTTCAGGGGTGGTCTCAGAGAAGAAATTCAGCTCGCTCTTGTTCTCTTTGAGCCCTTGAGATACGATGAGTTCTACAACATGGCACTGAAGCAAGAGGCTGCTCAGTTGAGGTGTGATGCTTCCAGGAAGCGAGTCAGAGATGTTACTCCTTCTTCCTCTACTCAAGTGGCCAAGCAGCAGAAGTTTTGGCTTCCTCCTCCTCCATTCCGTCAGCCGTATCAGCAGAAGAGCAAAGGTGGCAGTGGTTCTTCCCACCCACCCAACCCTGGCTTTTCAGAACAAGGCTTCGTCTCAAGCTCCAAGATCGAGTGCTCCGTATCACCGTCCGCTTTTCAGAGGTCATGTGCAACAAGTGCCAACAGAAGGGCCACTATGCCAACAAGTGTTTCAACCAGAGGCGTCTTCCTCCTCCTCCTCCTGTCAGATCGGCAAGTACAGCTGTGGTCAAGCATAACCCCAAGCATGCCAAGGTCAATTTGATGAATGCAGCTCAGGCAGAGGACTCGTCAGATGTGATCATGGGTAACCTTCCTATTAACGATGTTCCTGCAAAAGTTCTTTTTGACACGGGTGCATCGCATTGTTTCATTTCGAGACCGTTTCCATCTAAGCATGGTTTGCCTTTGCAAATTTTGCCTAGTCCTTTAGCAGTTGTCTCTCCCGGTAAGCGCATGCATGCTAACTCCATTGCTCCGGATGTTACTATCACTTTGGGTGACTACAAGTTTCTATCTTCTCCAACGGTTCTCGGTGACTCGGATATTGATCTTATTCTTGGAATGGATTGGCTTTCTAAGCACAAGGCTCAGCTTGATTGTGCAGCCAGGCAGATTCAATTGACTCATTCGTCTGAGGATGTAATTGTCTTTGCCGCTCGGGATAATACCATTCGTCTGTTTTCTCTCAATGAGAAGGGTGAATTGGATGCCATCTCTCAAATTCCAGTCGTTTGCGAATATCAAGACGTCTTTCCAGAAGAGCTCCTAGGAATGCCTCCGCACCGGCCAGTTGAATTCGTTATTGATCTTGAGCATGGCACGGAACCTGTGTGCAAACGTCCTTACAAGCTCGGACCTGAAGAGTTGAAGGAGCTGAAGAAGCAACTTGATATGCAAGAGAAAATGGGTCTCATCCGACCTAGTTCTTCTCCGTGGGGTTGTGGTGTTCTTTTTGTGAAGAAGAAGGATGGAATGGACCGACTTTGTGTTGATTACCGTCCAGTGAATAAGAAGACCATCAAGAACAAATACCCACTTCCTAACATCAATGAGCTGTTCGAACAACTCAAAGGTGCCCAAGTATTCTCCAAGCTTGATCTCCGTATGGGTTATCACCAGATTCGCATTCGTGAAGAAGATATCCCCAAGACAGCTTTCAGAACAAGCTTTGGTTCATATGAATACACTGTCATGTCTTTTGGCCTCGCTAACGCTCCTCCGACATTCTCTCACATGATGAACTTCATCTTCAACGCCTGCACCAATGACTTCATTTTGGTCTATCTCGACGACATTCTGGGTTTCTCCAAGAACAAGGAAGATCATGCCAAGCACTTGCGTTTGGTTCTTGATAAGCTCAGAGAACATCAGTTCTACGCTAAGTTCTCCAAGTGCGAATTTTGGCTCGATGAGGTTCTTTATCTTGGCCATATCATCTCTGCCAAGGGCATTGCCATGAATCCTGAGAAGGTGTCTGCAATTGTGAATTGGGAACCTCCTCAGAACGTGAAGTGAAGCAACTCCGCAGTTTTCTCGGTCTCGCAAGCTATTGCCGAAGGTTCGTTGAAAACTTTTCCAAGATCGCGAAGCCTCTCTCTAATCTTCTTCAGAAGCACGTCAAGTACGTTTGGTCTCTGGAGTGTGATATTGCTTTCAACACTTTGAAAGAGAAGTTGATCACTGCTCTAGTTTTGACTCCACCTGATGAATCCAAGCCGTACGAGGTATTTTGTGATGCCTCTCTCCAAGGTCTTGGCGCAATATTGATGCAAGAGAAGAAAGTGGTTGCTTATACATCTCGCCAGTTGAAGCCTAATGAGAAGAACTACCCCACTCATGATCACGAGTTGGCGGCAGTTGTGCATGCTCTTTTAACTTGGAGACATCTTCTATTGGGAAGAAAAGTGGACATTTTCACTGATCACAAGAGTCTCAAGTACATCTTCACCCAGCCTAATCTCAACCTCAGGCAAACTCGATGGGTCGAAATGATTCAAGAGTATAATCCGAGTATCGAGTACACTCCAGGCAAGGCCAATGTGATTGCTGACGCTTTGAGCAGAAAGGCTTACTGCAACAGTCTGATTCTCAAGCCTTATCAACCCGAGCTATGTGAAGCTTTCCGCAAACTTAATCTACAAGTTGTTCCTCAAGGTTTCCTCGTCAACCTTCAAGTCTCTCCTACCTTAGAAGACCAGATTCGCCAAGCCCAGCTTCTTGATGCTATGGTGAAAAAGGTGAAGATTGGGATTGCCAAGAGTCAGTCCAAGTACAAGTGCTACCGCCTTGATGACAAGGACACTCTCTTGTTCGAGGATCGTATTGTTGTGCCCAAAGGTGACCTTCATAAAGTGATCATGAACGAGGCTCACAATTCTCTCCTCCCCATCCACCCTGGGAGCACGAAGATGTATCAGGACCTTAAGAAAGCTTATTGGTGGACTCGAATGAAGCGCGAGATCGCTCAATTCGTAAATGAATGTGATGTCTGCAGAAGAGTGAAGGCAGAACACCAAAGGCCAGCTGGTCTCCTCCAACCTCTTGCCATTCCAGAATGGAAGTTTGACCACATTGAGATGGACTTCATGACTGGGTTTCCAAAGTCCAAGCGTGGCAATGATGCTATATTCGTTGTTATCGACAAGCTCACCAAAGTGGCTCACTTTCTGCCTATCAAAGAGTCGATCACTGCAGCTCAATTGGCGGAACTCTATACCTCTCGAATTGTCTCTCTACACGGTATTCCTCAAGTGATATCTTCAGACCGTGGCAGCATCTTTACCTCCAAGTTTTGGGATTCTTTTCAGAAGGCCATGGGCACCAACATCCGCTTCAGCACTGCTTTCCATCCTCAAACAAGCGGTCAAGTCGAGCGTGTCAACCAGATTCTTGAAGATATGCTCAGGGCTTGTGTGATCTCCTTCGGCATGAAGTGGGAGGATTGTCTTCCTTATGCTGAATTCTCCTACAACAATAGTTTTCAAGCAAGTTCGGGCAAGGAATCATTTGAAATTCTGTATGGCAGGAAGTGTCGTACCCCTCTCAACTGGTCTGAAACTGGTGAACGTCAGCTTTTGGGTAATGACCTAATCACAGAAGCAGAAGAAATGTGCAAAGTCATTCATGATAACCCCAAAGCAGCCCAATCCCGCCAGAAGAGCTACTATGATAGTAAGCACCGTGATTTGCCTTTCGAGATCGGAGATCATGTTTACCTCCGTGTCTCTCCTATGAAAGGTACTCGTCGCTTCGGTATCAAAGGGAAGCTTGCCCCTAGATACGTGGGACCTTTCAAGATTGTCAGCAAGAGAGGCGACCTCGCCTATCAACTCGAGCTTCCTTCAAACTTTGCAAATGTTCATGACGTGTTCCATGTCTCTCAGCTTCGAAAGTGCTTCAAGACTCCTGACCGCACCGTCAACTTCGAGGACATTTAGCTCCAAGAAGATCTCTCTTATCGTGAGCACCCAGTTGCTATTCTTGAAGATACTGAACGCAAGACTCGCAACAAGTCAATCAAATTTCTCAAAGTCAAGTGGTCACACCATTCCGACCGTGAAGCTACTTGGGAACGCGAGGATCACCTCCGTTCTGAGTACCCGGTGTTCTTTCAGTCCTAGATCTCGACTTGGGAACCGAGTCTGATCGGAACGTCTTGGGAGGAGGTCTATTCCTTCCTTGACCGTGAGAGCTTATCATGGGCTAAGTTGGGACTCCCCTGTAGGGATTGAACTTTCGAAAGCCGTGCCCGCGGTTATGGGCAGATGGGAATTTGTTAATGTCCGGTTGTAGATAACTTGAACCTTAATTAATTAAAATGAATCAACTGAGTGTGTTACCGTGATGGCCTCTTCTCGGCGGAGTCCGGGAAGTGGACACGGTGTTGGAGTAATGTTTGCGCAGGTTGCTCTCTAGTTTCTCGCTCGTGCTTTGCCTCCTCTTCTCGCTCTCTTTTGTGAATAAGATAGCCACCATATATGCTAGTCGCTTGCTGCAGCTCCACATATATTTGCCTTACCCTTCCTATAAGCTTAAATAGTCTTGATCGCGAGGGGGCGAGATTGCTGAGTCCCTGTGGCTCACAGATACTATAACTCCAGATGCAGGTCTAGGTGATTCCGCTCCAGGTGACGAGTACGAGCTCAAGTGGGAGTTTGACGAAGACTCTCAGCGTTACTATGTGTCTTTTCCTGATGATCAGTAGTGGTGCCTAGTTGGGGTTTGATTCGGGGCCTTGTCGCATGTTGGGTTCTTTTCTATTTTGGCGCCGTAGTCGGGCCATGAGTGTTTGTATGATGGATGTTATTTATGTATTTTGATGTGACGTGGCGAGTGTAAGCCAACTATGTATCTCCCGCTTTTATTATATATTACATGGGATATTGTGATGATTGCCTACCTTGCGACATTGCTTTCAATGCGGTTCTGTCTCTAAGTCGTGCCTCGACACGTGGGAGCTATAGCCGCATCGAGGGTGTTACATGATGTGTATGGCCGAGGCCACCAATGAGGGGGTGCGAGAGATAAAAGGCCCATAGAGAGGGAAGAGAAGGCATGTGCGTGTGAGAGGAGTCGACATCGAGAGAACATGTTTGTTCGAGAGACACCGAGGAAGACTACTATATATCGATGGTGCATGTAGGCAGGAATTAAATGAAGGGATGGTCTTATTGGCTTTGGGAATATAGGGGAAGAGTGAGAGAGGGGGTAGCTAGAAGGAGATTGTTAAGTGTGAGTGTGAGTTTCACCCATCCAGGCGGAAGTTATGTGCACACAAGAAAAGAATGATTCGATGTGGAGTTAGGGCTGAGGGTAATTAACTACGTATGGAGACATAGGAGACCTTGAACGTGCTTGTGTGTGTGTGTGTGTGCGCGCACACACATGATGAAGATAAAAGAAAGAAGACATAAGTCATAAGATCAACGACATGGGAGAGACAGATCGGTATGACAATATGCATGCATGTGAGAGTGCAGGGAAGAAGGCCCGATAATTGAGCATGTATTTTTGTCTTTAAGAGATAGTGGCATGGGCTGGATCATGCATCTATGGCGAGTAGAGGGAGCGAGACACAACGATTGTGCAAAAGATATCAACCTATAAATGCATGTATGGAGAGACATATATAGTGTGGGTGATAGGAAGCAAGAGTGCGTGCGAGAAAGAAATGTCGATAGAGAAACTACAGATAGATACATAGATAGAGATGCTAGCTAGAGGGACATCGGCTAGTTTGCGTGTTGGAGATGACCGCCGGGTGATTCAGAGGGTGAAGTTATGTGTGTGTGAGAGAGAAAGATAAAAAGAGGGCACACGAGTGCATGCAGAGAGAAACATATATAGTGTGCGTGATAGGAAGCAAGAGTGAGGGCGAGAAAGAAGGTTGATGGAGAAATAGATAAATAGAAAGATAAAGATGCTAGCTAGTGTGCATTAGAGATATGAGTCAAGTGGATCACAAGGCTGAGTTATGTGTGTGGGTGTGAGAGAGATAGAGAGAGGGTGCATGTGAGTCACATACAAAAAAATATCAGAGAGAAATGAGATCCCGAGAGACAGAGTTTTGTGTCTGCGAGAGAGAAAGATATTTCATAAGAAGAGTGATAGCCAGAGAGACATATGAGGGAACGCAAGATATCTCTAGGGAGAGAGAGTGTGTGAGCGACATACAAGAGAATGGTGGAGAGATATGAGACCCTGGGAGACAGAGTTTGTGTTTGTGTGTGATAAACAGATATTTAAGAGGAAGAGTCATAGCTTCTCATACCTAAGGATCAAAAGACATCTCTGTGTGAGAGGGGGTGTGTGAGTGGCACACAGGGGGAATAGTAGAGAGAAACGAGAACCCGGGAGACGAAGTTTGTGTTTGTGTGAGAGAAAGAGATTTCACATGGAGAATCATAGTTATAGACACATAGCAGGGAGCGAGATATACTCAGAGAGAGATAGAGTGATGAAGGGTGTTACACTATATGTTGTTTGTGTGGAACACATTATACATGTTTGAGAAGTAAAAAACCCGCATGAAATACACATTAATTGGAGACAGTTAGCGAGGAATGCATACATTGGATTTCAACATAAAGTGGTTTCAAATATTTGAAAATCCAAATTAAGATGGATACAGCCTTATGAATCTGAGATCATGCCATTTGTAAACCATATTTATGTATAAAGGGTGTTGTGCTTTCGAAAGTATATATAAAAAATGATGCATATATAATTTTATTCCAATCGAAAATGGATCATGTCCGAACAAAAATAGAATACAAACTGGATTCAAATTGAGTTGGCATGGTAAACATGCACTCTTGCTCTGCAAAAATTTGAATGAAGCAGGGAAAGTCGCAGTAACCGCCTGAAACCAAAATCTGCGAGACGGAAATTACTGCCTATCCCTGACACGCAAAGCCTATTGGCTCGATTTCTATAGGTCTCATTAGGGGTAGGTTTGTAATTTCACTCAAACATGACATAACCGCCTCTCACCCGGATTCATACATGGTGGGTGTCGTTGGTTTGTCATGGCAGATGTCCTCATGAAAGGACTTAGTCGTGGAGCCATCGCAATGGGTTAGCTTAAAGGCGTTAAACCAGACAAGGGGACACGGGAGTTTATACTAGTTCGGCCCCTTCAATGAAGGTAAAAGCCTACGTCTAGTTGTGATTGGTATTGCAAGGGTTTCGAAGACCAGGGAGCGAATCCGCTTTGTCTAGCTCTCGAATTATTGTCTGTCGTCCCTAAACCGCTGCCGGGTCGTCCCATTATATACATAGGTTGACGCCCGCCAGTTTACAGAGTCCCGAAGCCGGATCATAGATGTGTATGGTTCGGTCTCTACACTTCCTATCTTACAATGCAAGTTACATAATTAGGTCAGTTTACACCTACAGGCCTTAACTCGCCTCTGGGCCTTGGGCCTTCATAAAGCGCCATCATTCTTACATCTTCATGGGCTTCTAATCTTCATAAAGCTAATCTAGCTACTCCTGGGCGGTTTACGTCCAGTAGTAATATCCCCAACATTAGGCCCCAGATTGGTTTGAACTTGTTCATGTCAATCTTCAATACTTAGAAAAAACTCCTCCTTTGCATCTTCACCTTGATTTTGTAAACCGCCGTGATGTCATACTCTAGGATCATGATAAACTGCCCTGACGTCATTTATCCATTGAAGCTGAGGATTACCTTCATTAATGCATATCCAGTCGTCGAGGCGACACCATTATTAACTATCCATTTTTGAGCTCCTCGATTCCCGCACTTGTCGCTTTATCGCTTCACCTTATAAATAGGGCCATGGGTCCTTATCATTTTTCCCCTTTGTCTCCCTCGCTTCTTCTTCCTCCTCGTGACACCTCTGCCCCTGAGCGCCGCCGCCGTCACCGAGCTTCTCCTCTGCTTCGACAAAGGTCGCTGCATCAACCTGACTGTTACCAGAGAGCTGTGGCGTTCCTCCGTTGCTTCAACAGTCACTGTAAGTCCTTTTCTTTCCCCCCTTATAGATCTGTCTAGGGTTTCCTTGTTCTTCGCAGTTCATTGAAGTTCATCAGGGTTCCGGTGCTGCTCTTTCCTGTTCCTCCTTAGTGTATGGATAGAAAATCTCAATGTTGATATATTCCGCGTAATGGTTTATTTCCGCTACCACCACAAAACTTTTTGCACGCGAAAAACTGATCTGAAATTTTACAACCTGCTTTGGGTCCTACCCTTTTTAGGTCAAAATATTTTTGCCTTTCTGTCTTCGGTAGATCCAAAATTCCCATGCGATCCTATGAAACTTATTTTTCCTTACTTAGCCCTTTTCGCCTTAGATATGCATCCTCTGTACCATGTAGGTGGTTTACCCTTGTAAAAAACAATCTATCTCATACCATTAGTCCCCTAATAAACCGCAAACCTTCTTTACGTTGATTGTAATAGTCCAGTTTAACAACACATGTATGCCCTTGATATGACCTTGCCATTCACTATTGCATTAGTCTCCGGTTTACGCAATTTCACATACTTGTATATCTTTATTCAACGGCATCTCGTGTACCACCATGAATGATATGTAAACCGGCATTTCTTTTCCAGCTTTTTGTTTCACAATGGCCGAACAGTTTGCCGCTTGCAACTGGGCTCGTTCCCGTGTCACCGAGGAACAGTTGAACGGAATGGTCAGCATCGGTACCTTGCCTAAGAAAACTGAAATTCGATGGCGAGTTCCAGGAGCAGAAAATCCTCCAACCCCGAGGCAGGGTGAGGTTGTGGCCTTTGTCGACCACATAGGCCGTGGTTTCAAACCGCCAGGATCAAAGTTTTACCGAGATGTTCTTGCCAGTTTCCAACTCCATCCTCAAGATATCGGACCCAACTCGGTATCCAATCTATGCAACTTCCAGGTCTTCTGTGAAGTGTACTTACAAGAAGAACCGACTGCTGAGCTGTTCCGGGACTTCTTTCATCTGAACCGGCGTACGGAATTTGTAAATAGTCCCAACACTGAACTTGGTGGTGTTTCTATTCAAAAGCGGAAGGAAGTTGAATTCCGTCATGTCAAACTGCACAGTTACCCTAAGGAATGGAACCAGACTTGGTTATACTGCATAGATACCTCCCCTAAAGATGAAAACCCTCTTCCAGGCTATCGTGATCACCGGCTTTCCAACACTCATCCACTACCACAACATTTAAGCTCTGCGGAACGGGCCAAATATGCCCCTCAACTCGCCAAGCTCCGGGCCTTTATGGCCAATGGTTTTACAGCCGTTGATTTTGTGCGTTGCTGGATATCGTGGAGCGTCTTGCCACTAAGCCACCGCCCTGGTTTAATGTTTGAGTATACCGGTGAGGTTGAAGACCCCCAACGCCACATCAACATTCAAGTAAACGATGAAGAAGTCACTGAAAGCGTTAAGAAAATTTTGAATGAACCGGAATCAGTCTGTTGCCAAACCGGCTTGAGCCCCTTCTACACTCAGAATAAACCGCCTGCTATAAGCACAATGCTTCCTTTTTATCTTTGATTTGATTTGTTCAACTTGTGAACCTTCCTCTGTTTGTGTATGAACAGGGTGATGATCCCTTCTGGAAATGGAAATCCGCAGATAAAGCGGCAAAGCCATCTCGTCCCAAAACTAAAGCTGTCAAGCGTACCTCAAAGCGGAAAACGGCTGACCGGATCAGCATGGAGCTTGATGAAGATACAGATGATCCAGAAGTTGAGGTAGAACTTGACTCACTTGGCTCCCTTTTCATGCACCTCATTAACAATGATCTTTATCAGGAGGACGTAGAAGGCAGCCAGGCTAATGATGTAGAGGTAATTACCCTTTCCTCCGGTGCAGACTCTATGCCAACACAAAAAACCCGTCAAGTAGTCCGGAAAGTAAGCTTTTCTCATCCTCTTGCTTACATGGATCCAACATTTATTTTGAAGACACAACAGCATGAAGCTCGCCGGACAACCCGGCACAGTGGCCAACAGGTTACTTCGGCCGGTTTACCTGATACTCCGGTTCAGAAGCGCCGGTCTGAGGTCTCTCCCACTTCTGACAATTCTTATTCCAAGGAAGGTTATTTCAGACAACCTCTTAATCCGTACGATTCAAATTATCAGGTGACACCTCCCTCATCCTCTGGCGAGTCGATAGCAACCCAACCCCGTCCTCTAAAAACTGTTGTTGGGTAAGCTTTCAAACCCTTTCTTCCAATGCGTTGCAAATCTTAAATAAGATGCTAAACCTCTTTTAATTTTGTTTCCAGAGCTAAAGCCAGACCCAGCAAGAAAGCTCGGGTCAACAATCCGTCAGAAGACCAGGCAGTTTTTGAAGAAGAGCAAATAGGTGTACCGGACCAAACTCATGAACCGGAGGGTCCTCATCCTGAGGCCACCTCTGATGAACCGCCCCTTCAAGACAAGAATACTGATGAACCACCAGAAGCTGATCCTGCTATGCCTGATACTGAACCGGCAGCTCCAAACCGGGCTAGTCTGGTGAGAGGTACTGAGACTCCGTCATCACCCATAAAAACCACTGAAGGCCAAGGAGATTATGTTATCATTACTGGCATGGGCCACAGCTCTCCTGATCATCCCGTAATCTTGGCCCAACATAGTGCCAAAGAAGAGCATGCTGCTAGGGAAAATGGCAAATGGAATACTGACTTATCAAGTTATGCCCATCTCAATGCTGAAGAACTTCACTCCGGTTTCTTAAACCGTCTGCACTCAAACCGTGACTATGAAGCCGGTTTGGTAAACTTGATGAAGGAATGCTATGAGGTATTTTCATCTCCCTTTACTTCTTGATTCCAAAGTTGAAGTGCTAGCCCAAGTAGCCCCCAAGGGCCGTTTTATGATGTTAATCGTAAACCGGGTCTTTGTAACACTTTAAGTCTCTCCTACTGACCCTCAAAATGTCAGGTCCTTAGTGAAAACCAAGACCGATATTTTACCAATGTAATTATATAGCTTTCCTCAGCGTAGCCCCCAAAGGACGGTTTAGCTTTGCAAGGTAATCCGGGTTTTAATCCATATATCCATTTTGAACAGATGTACATTAGCCCCCAAGTATCAAGGATAATGCTTGCATTGTTTTGGAGACTTATAAAAGATGTACTGAATCAGAGCAAATAGGCATTAGCCCCCAAGTATGAACTGCATAACTTGTTCTACGCTTTGTACTTAGAAAATATATATCCTGTTATTGACATATCTTCACTGTTGCAGGCCGAACTAAGCAATAGAGATGCCCGAACCGCTGATTTGCAAGAGCACGTGAAGTCCCAACAAGCAGAGGCTGCAAAAGCCAAGGAGAAACTGACCAAAGCCCTGGCAGCAATGGAAAAGCTGAAAGAGTCTTTTAACAAAGATCGTGCTGACTGGGAAACCGAGAAGGCCAGTTTAACCAAAAGAGCTGAGGATGCCAAAGCAGCCTTGAATCTAGTTGTAGATGAACTAACTAGCTTGAAACAGCAAATCAATGCCATGACTTCCGCTGTCTTTGGTAAGTATCTCCTTATGCAGTTTGTCCAATTCATGAAACCTTATCATTTATGAGAGTGCTTATTTTAAATCATGATAGGCACTCGTATTGCTCATCTGGGCGCAGATATGCGGATGAAGCTTAAAGCATCTTATACCTAGATTGAACAGCTATACTCTGGGTCCCAGCGTGCTATTTGCACTACGGCTTACAATAAACCGGCGCCATCACTGATAAAGGAAACTCTTGAGAAGCTGGCCATGTTACCAACCTGGATTACCGAACTGAAGAAGGCAGCTACAAGAGCAGGAGCATTAACCGCACTAATCCGAGCCAAGGCATGGATTCCAGATCTTGAAGCGGAGGACATCATTAAAGGATGTCCAGTTCTGAAGGAGGACGGTTCAAACTTCGACAATGATGACCTCCGAAGGCTGACCAAAGAGATGCGGCCAATAGCCAGCAAATTGGCAGAGGACACGGACTTGTCTCATTTCCATCCGGTTTATGATGCTGAAGGGAAGAGACAGCCTGCCGAAATCCATGAAGTCGAAGAACTTGTGCCTCCAATCCATAAGCATACATACGCTCCTGACATTAACCCCTCCAGCCTTATCCATGAATAAGCCGTGTTTCAAGATTTAACTGGAATCGATTGGTCAATGGTTGATTTCCGGCGTCTAGGGAGGGATGAAGAAGAAGTGATCACACCAACTGACCCTCAACCGTCAAACCATCCAGACGAAGCGTCTTAAACCAGCAGCCGGTTACTAGCTATTGTGTGCCAATGCTTAAAAACAACTATTCAATTGGAGCCATTTGGAAGCTTCATGTAATAGGATAGCAAAAACTCCTTTATCTCTCATGCCATCGAGCATGTTTTGTGATGCTTTGATAATGTGAAAACTTGCTCCACCTTTTGGGATCTATTTATGCATAACCCATGATGAGTTGTGTTCCTGCATACAAGAACTTGAAAAGTGTCCTAGTGGTGTACCACTGGACGGGTCATGATGCCCAAGAATAGACAATACTTGGATGGATAATCAAAGTTTGTTTATAAAAATAGCATGTGCAACATACCTCATTGGCTCACCAACTGCTTGTATGGTAAAGGTGTAAACACCAATCCGGAGCAGTGATAACTCCGTCCTTAATTTGCCGGATTATGATAATAAACCGTACCGGGATATAGTAAACACCGGCTTTTCCTTATAACACTGGCGACTTGTTAGTCAAAACCAGACCGGGGTAATGAACGCCGGTTTATAACTGATCATGTATTGACAACTTGTAGTTGAAAGCCAAGCCGGGTCAAGGACACCGGTTTATCAGAAGACATTAGGAACCTCAATAAAGGCGAAAAACTTAGCAAATAGGACTTGAAAAAGAAATATGCAAGGCTTTTCATGGGCTGCCAGGCTCCAAATCGAGGCTTTTCATGGGCTGCCAGGCCTCTGAGTTAAACCATTTAACAAAGCCTTTTAAGATGGGCCTCCAATTAACCAATCGTCATTTTAACTTTGACAAGTTCAGGGTCTATATAAGATTGACTTGTCAAACGTTCGGTGGGTCATACCAGGATTACCTGGACAGGAGTGGCTTACTTGATGAAGGCAGGTTAACCTAGGGTTTTAGGTGAATACACTAGGCTTCCAAGACGTGGCTTGATAGCAAATTAAAGGGTCCTTCTAAACTCTTTGTTGCTTTGCACAAAGAGCCCCCAAGTAACTTTGTGAGCTATGCTCAGTGGGTGCCCATTTTTGAGTTTGTGCTTTGTGCAACACTCTCTTTGGCCCCACCTAATTTCCTTTGTGGCTTAACGCCCATCAAGAGGTGTAGCTATGGTGTGATAACAACCAAGCCCCCTAGTGAAATCCCTTTGTGGTGTTTAAACCGATCAAGAGGTGTAGCTATGATGTGACAACAACCAAGCCCCCTAGTGATATTTCTTTGTATCCGTGCGGCTGCAGAGACCGGTTTAACAAAACTTTGCTTTTTCAGTAGAAACTCTTGTAGGCACACACATGATGTAAAAAGAACAGAGACCCTGCTTTATTCGAGGCTCCGGTTTATTATATAATATATACATTGTCATAAATATGTACATATGAAGAAGCCTGTGGCTTAAGTATAGTAAGGCCGAAGAAGAGCTATATTCCATGGCCGCTTGGTCTCCTCCTCTGGTTTATGTGAGTCTTTGTGCTCTCGAACATCAATGAGGTAGTATGACCCGTTGTGCAGATTCTTGCTGACCACAAAAGGTCCTTCCCAAGGTGGGGATAACTTGCGCATATCAGTCTAATCCTGGATGAGCCGGAGCACCAAATCGCCTTCTTGAAAATTTCTGGTCTTAACCCGGCGGCTGTGATAATGTCGGAGATCTTGTTGGTAAATCGCCGAACGTGCTGCTACAAGATCACCCTCCTCATCTAACAGGTCCAGAGAATCCTGACGTGCCTTCTCATTATCAGCTTCAACATAAGTCGTCACACGGGGCGAGTCGTGACGGATGTCACTAGGGAGAACCGCCTCTGCTCCATAAACCATGAAGAAAGGTGTGTAACCCATAGATCTGTTAGGTGTGGTGTTGATCCTCCATAACACAGAAGGTAATTCCTCCACCCAACAACCCGGTGTCCGCTTCAAAGGAACCATAAGCCGGGGTTTAATACCTCGCAAAATTTCTTGATTTGCCCTCTCCGCTTGTCCATTGGATTGGTGGTGAGCCACCGATGCTATATCAAGCCAGATGTGCTCACGTTGGCAAAATTCCTCCATCTCTCCCTTTGACAGATTAGTACCATTATCCATTATAATACTGTGTGGAAAGCCAACCGGAATATCACCTTTTTGATGAACTAAACCGCCGTGGCCGCATCACACTTACTGACTGGCTCTGCTTCCACCCATTTGGTGAACTTGTCCACTGCCACTAACAAGTGGGTCTTTTTGTCCTTGGAGCGCTTAAAGGGTCCAACCATATCAAGCCCCCAAGTTGCAAATGACCATGTGATTGGAATCATCCTCAACTCCTGAGCCGGAATATGAGCACGGCATGCAAATTTTTGACAACTGTCACATGGTTTGACTAAATCCTCAGCATCAGCATGAGCTGTTAACCAATAGAAACCATGGTGAAAAGCTTTAGCCACCAAGGACTTCGAACCGGCGTGGTGACCACAATCCCCTTCATGGATTTCTCACAAAATCTCACAACCCTCTTGAGGAGAAACACAACGCTGAATTGCCCCTGAGACATTGTAACGATGTAATTCTCCGTTGAGTATAGTCATCGATTTGGAACACCGGATTATCTGCCGGGCCGAGGTTTCATCCTCTGGTAACTCACCTGGGTTCACGTAAGCCAGGTATGGGATTGTCCAATCCGGTATGACATGCAAAGCTGCCACCAATTGAGCCTCCGGGTCAGGAATAGCCAACTCCTCCTCTGTTGGAACCTTGACCGACAGATTATGCAGCACGTCAAGAAAGACATTTGGTGGGACCGGTTTACGTTGAGAACCAAGGCGGCTTAAAGCGTCCGCTGCTTCATTCTTTCGCCGGTCTATATGATCCACTTAATAACCGAAGTGACCAGCCACTGTGTCCACCTCTCGTCGATATGCAGCCATTAATGGGTCTTTAGAATCCCTAGTGCCAGACACCTGTTGGGCCACCAGATGTGAATCCCCAAAACACTTAACCTGGCTTAAGTTCATCTCCTTAGTCATCCAAAGACCGTGGAGCAAGGCCTCATATTCAGCTGCATTGTTAGTACAAGGGAACATTAAATGGAGGACATAACAAAACTTGTCACCTCGTGGGGAAGTTAGTATGACTCCAGCCCCCGAGCCCTCCAACTGCCTGGATCCATCAAAGTGAATAGTCCAATACGTGTTATCTGGCTTTTCCTCTGGTGCCTGCAATTCTGTCCAATCATTGATGAAGTCCACGAGTGCTTGGGATTTAATTGTTGTGCAAGGTATGTATTTGAGCCCGTGAGGTCCAAGCTCAATAGCCCATTTGGCAATCTGGCCAGTTGCTTCTCTGTTTTGAATGATATCTCCCAGAGGGGCTAAACTGACCACTGTAATAGGATGACCCTGAAAATAATGTTTAAGCTTCCGGCTTGCCATAAACACTCCATACACCAGCTTCTGCCAATGTGGATACCTCTGCTTTGACTCAATGAGCACTTCACTGATATAATAAACCAACCGTTGAACCGGATATTCCTTGCTAGCTTCCTTGCGTTCCACCACAATAGCCACGCTAACAGCTCGGGCATTAGCAGCCACATATAGCAACAACGGCTCTTTATCGATCAGGGCTGCAAGCACAGGCGGTTCAGCTAACTGCCTCTTCAGATCCTTGAATGCTTTATCAACCACCTCGCTCCAGACAAACTCATCTATTTTCTTGAGCATCTGATATAAAGGGATAGCCTTCTCCCCAAGACGACTGATAAACCGGCTCAAAGCCACAATCCGGCCGGCCAAACATTGAACGTCATTGATACACGTCGGTTTAGTCAAAGATGTAATTGCTGAAATTTTTTCCGGATTAGCCTCAATGCCTCTATTTGACACCAGAAAACCCAAGAGTTTGCCTGCCGGAACACCAAAGACACACTTTTCCAGATTGAGCATCATCTTGTAAACCCGGAGGTTGTCAAAGGTTTCTCTCAAATCATCTATCAATGTTTCCTCCTTCCTGGACTTTATCACAATATCATCCACATACACATGAACATTGCGCCGAATCTGCTTATGAAGACAATTCTGAACACATCGTTGATAAGTTTCCTGGGCACTTTTGAGCCCAAAGGGCATGGAGACATAGCAGAAGGCTCCAAAGGGAGTTATGAAAGCTGTCTTCTCCTGGTCCTTAACTGCCATTTTGATCTAATGATAACCAGAATAACAGTCTAGATAACACAAATGGTCACAACCCACCATAGCATCAATGATCTGATCAATACGAGGGAGGGCAAAGGGGTCTGCAGGGCAAGCTTTGTTCAAGTCTGTGTAATCCACACACATACGCCAAGTACCGTTCTTCTTAAGAACCAGCACCGGATTAGCCAACCACTCTTGGTGAAAAAACTCCACGATAAACCCTGCAGCCAACAACCGAGCTACCTCCTTACCAATAGCCTTGCGCCTTTCTTCATTGAAGCGGGGGAGAAAATGCCGGACCGGTTTAAACTTAGGATCAACGTTAAGTGTGTGCTCAGCAAGTTCCCTCGGTACACCTGGCATGTCAGAAGGTTTCCATGCAAAGATGTCCCGGTTCTCACGCATGAACTCGATGAGCGCGCTTTCCTATTTGGGATCCAGGTTAGCGCTGATACTGAACTGTTTGGATGAATCGCCAGGAACAAAATCAACCATCTTAGTATCTGTGGCCGATTTAAACTTCAACGCCGGATCGTGCTCCGTAGTTGGCTTTTTCAAAGAAGTCATATCTGCCGGATCAACTTGGTCTTTATAAAACTTCAGCTCCTCCGTGGTACAAACCGACTCAGCATAAGCCACGTCACCTTCCTCACATTCCAAAGCGATCTAACTACTCCCATGTACTGTGATGGTCCCCTTATGACCTGGCATTTTAAGCTGCAGATAAACATAACACGGCCTTGCCATGAACTTAGCATAAGCCGGTCGCCCGAACAAAGCGTGATACAGACTTTTGATTTTTACCACCTCAAAAGTCAATGTTTCTGATCTTCAATCATGATCATCTCCAAAAGCCACCTCTAAGGCTATCTTGCGCATTGGATATGCAGACTTACTAGGCACCACACCATGGAAAATGTTGTTTGATGGTTTAAGATTCTTATCTGTCAACCCCATACGACGGAAGGTATCATAATATAGGACATTTATACTACTTCCCCCATCCATGAGTACCTTAGTGAACTTATATCCCCCAACATGAGGGGCCACCACCAATGCCAGATGACCCGGATTGTCAACCCGGGGCGGGTGATCCTCTCTACTCCATAAAATGGGTTGCTCAGACCAGCGCAAAGACTGAGGCACCGCCGGTTCAACAGAGTTCACTGCCCTCTTATGAAGCTTCTGATCACGTTTACACAAGCTAGTGGTGAAGACATGATATTGCCCCCATTTAACTACTTAGGGTTGCTCTGATAACCTGACTGCTGCTGCTGCTGGTTCCCCTGATGGTTGTAACCTCCCTCGTTGCCTTGGTGCCCTTAATTGATGTGTCTGGTTTGATTGCCCCGAAATCCTGAATCGGAACTGCCACCTCCGTAACCCGGCCCATGGAAACCACCTCCTGAACCACCGAGCGGGCCATTATCGTACTGAAACATATTGGAATTCTTGAAATCCCGCATGATGTAACAATCCTTCCAAAGATTTGACGTTGGCTTCTCCTTTGATCCATGCTTCGGACAGGGTTGATTTAATAGGCGCTCCAAATTGGGGCCTGAACCTCCGCCCCTCTAGGGCTGCTTACCCTTACAACGCTGACCATTGGTGTTAGCCACAAAGTCCAGACTGTTGTCGGCCTTGCGTTTACCATTGTTCCCATGGCCTGCCAGATTATGTTGCTGACCCTTGGTGTTGCCGTTCTTTTTCCCCTTCCCCGGTTTGTCCTCCTCTGAGTCAGGGTCTTTGGTATTATCTGAATCGGCGTACTTAACCAAAGCGTCCATAAGCGTTGACATATCATTGCAGTGACGTTTGAGCCTTCCTAACTTCTGTTTGAGCGGCAGAAAATGGCAATTGCCCTCCAACAATAGTACTACGGTATCTGCATTGATATGATCCGATGAATGCAGAATAGCTGAGATCCGCTTTACCCAATGGGTCGTGGACTCCCCATCCTCTTGGACACAAGCGGCCAGATCCACAATTGACATGGGTTGCGTACAAGTATCTTTGAAGTTCTGGATAAACCGGTGCTTCAATTCGGCCCAGAATCCCACCGAGTTAGTTGGTAAGCTTTTTAACCAAGTGCGAGTTGTTCCTTCCAAAATCATGGTGAAGTATTTAGCACATACTGCTTCATCCACATCTAACATCTCCATTGCCATCTCGTAGCTCTCAACCCATGCCTTTGGTTGTAGATCGGTGGTATAATTGGGTACCTTACCAGGTCCTTTGAAATCCTTGGGTAGTCTCACATTACGCAAAGCGGGGGTAAGACACGGCACCCCTAAGGAACTAAATACCACACCTGGCTCCACCAAAGCGGTAGGGTGAACCGGAGTAGGTTGACGGGCTCCGTGCAGAGCTGCTAACTCGGCCTCTCGACGCGTGCGACCATGGTCTACCACATCCTGCGCATTAGCACCTCCCCCTGCCGGGTTGTGCTCTCACGGCGGATTATGGTGACATGCGCTGCTTGATACGGCCGGTTCATCCTCAACGTGCCTTCTGTAGCTCCGGCTTGGACGGGGGGTGGAATGAATCCTCTTGTGGCTGTGTGAATATGCCTGCTGCTGGTTTAGAGTTGTTTGAAGGAGATCTCTGGCCCATCGTGCCTCAATTGCAACTGGTGATTCGCCATTGGTCGGGAGGGCTGCCAATCATGAAGCGGCGGCCACAATGTTGTTCAACGGGTTGGAGTAATGCCCGGGAGGTGTTGGAACATACTGTGGCACAATGTTGTTCTGACGAGGTGGGTCCATCGTGCGCGGCTGAACCGGCGCTCCTGTTCCTGGCGCCTCCGTCCGGTTTAATATTGGCTGGTTACTAGTTCGTGCTCCTAGCGTATTGAAGAGATTTTGTGGCTCATAACCTGACGGGAGATGCGATCGGTATCTTCTTCTCGTGACTTCTTCGGAAGTGTTCTGATCCAGCCTAATCCGGTAGGCCTGAGCTTCCAACTCGGCCCGTTCTGTAGCCATCCTAGCGTTCTCTGCCGCTAGGTCTGCTTTAGCCTGAGCTATCTGATCTTTCACCTTTGCAATCTCCGTGTTGTGCTGATCCCGGGCTGCTGCATCCACCTCTGCGGCCATCAATGTTGCCAAAGTGTCAAACAAGTCAGACAGGACTTGAGCCAGAGGTGGCGCAGAGCTTCCTGCTCCCGCCGGCATGGCCGTTGTTCAACCGGAGAGTATTGCTACGGCGGCTGTTGAGTGAGGCGCTGACTGTGTCCCGGCCATGAAGATGGCGGCCTGGTTTGGCAGATCAGGAGACTCTGGAATACTATTGCCCTCGGAACCTCCACTAATCCGGCCATCCTACAACTGATAGAGCGATTCGGTCTCTCTAGAAGACTCGTCGTCGAAACAGACAACGGTTTCTCCATCGGACGCCGGTCCGTCCTCGTATTCTGCTCCATGGATGACACCTATGAAAACATGCTTCGCCACGGGCTGAACCGGGGAAGGGCTTGCACGCTGAGCCGTGTCGATGATGTCGGTGTAGGTGTCCGGCTCAGGGCCCGGTGCGCTAATCTTGCCGATGAAGACGTGAATCCCACCAAAGGGGACCCGGTACCCGTATTCGATTGAATCGGCCTCGGGGCCCCATCCTGTGTTGTCAATGTAGAGCTTGCCGCGACGACTCTTTGTCATCCGGCCCACAGCATATCCCTTGAGTCCATCAAAGTTGCCCTTTAAGAACTCGAAACCATCATGCGATAGCCCCACGGTGGGCGCCAACTGTCGTGGGATTGTCACGGCAGATATCCTCATGAAAGGACTTAGTCATGGAGCCATCGCAACGGGTTAGCTTAAAGGGGTTAAACCAGACAAGGGGACACGAGAGTTTATACTAGTTCGGCCCCTTCGATGAAGGTAAAAGCCTACATCTAGTTGTGATTGGTATTGCTAGGGTTTCGAAGACCAGGGAGCGAATCCGCTTTGTCTGGCTCTCGAATTATTGCCTGTCGTCCCTAAACCGCTGTCGGGTCGTCCTTTTATATACATAGGTTGACGCCCATCGATTTACAGATTCCCGAAGCCGGATGATAGATATGTCTGGTTCGGTCTCTACACTTCCTATCTTACAATGCAAGTTACATAATTAGGTCGGTTTACACCTACAGGCCTTAACTCGCCTCTGGGCCTTGGGCCTTCATAAAGCGCCATCATTCTTACATCTTCATGGGCTTATAATCTTCATAAAGCTAATCCGGCTACTCCTGGCCGGTTTACGTCTAGTAGTAATATCCCCAACAGTGGGCACCAAAACACAGTGTCTCCTCGACCGAAATCAACTCCCTGCCCAGTTCATACACAGTGGGCGCCAAAAACAAACTCTCGTCGGCAAATATTCGATGTATGCGAGATTACTGTCCTATCCCCAACTAACTAATATTGTTGTGATGTAGGAAATCTTAAACGGCGGCTAAGTTTGTAAATTACCTCGCATTTGAGACAAGCGCGCCCTGAAGACATGGTTCCCCCTTCCTCTCTCCCTCCATTTCCCCATTCTAACTCCGTGGGCACCAAAACACCCTCTCCACCCCAGCCTCCTTCGTCCGCCACCCATCCACCGCCGTCCACCTCCACCATGCCGGAGCTGATACCCCGACGTCATCGTCCATTACAAGATATCGACCTCTCTCATCCGTGGCTTCGGACCAGGATCCTTTCATCCCGTCCTCTCGCTTCGGCCCCGTCAGCATCCACCTTGCTGGCGCCGCTCCTACGATCTACTTCCATGCCGCCGACAGCCATCGCTACCGCAGCACCGTCAAATTCTCAGCAGATGCATACACGGCGCCGCACCAGAGGCGGTACTCTTTCGTATCTGCTCAACTTATTTATCGCAGCAAGAAAATAGATCGCCACTACTTCACTCTAATTTCTTGTCCATCACTTACTTATTTGTTCAAACCAAACATTGGTTGCGGAGTTTCCTTTGTATGGTTTGCACCTTCAGATCCTCCATGGCACACTCAACACTATACTTGCAATGCTTATCATTTTCCCCTTTTATATTCCACACTAGTTAAATGATAGTAGACTAAATTTCAAAATTGGATCAGTCGATTTTTGAGAGCTCGCCGGAGTTCGCCAGTGCGAAGGAAGGGGCTCGGGTGGGGCGGTGGTCGTGGGGGGCGGTGGTGGGGCCTCGCCGAACAAAGAAAACTCGGCGCAGGTGGGGGCGGGGTGGGGGTGGGGGTGGGGGTGGCGGAGGAACACAGGCGGTGGGGGCGGTTCAGGGGAGGGTGGGGGGTCGGGGTCGGTGGTTCGGCCGGCTGGCCGTGCGGTGTTCTGTATGGGAAGAATCAGAGACGAGGAAGAAGAATGGTTAGGAGAAGTAGGATCTTCATCCAACCGCCTGAAATGGTCGACTGACCCAAATGACAAAAGTCACGCAACTTGCATCCAGACATGCCATTATATTCAGTACCATCATCATAGCTTCTTAGCACTGCTCCTGAATCTATCAAGCTAAACAACGTGCCACTCATTATTCCAAACTTGTTGCTCAAATACGAATCTGATATGATGCTGATATTACTAAAAAAGATAATGTTTAATTGGTCAGATAATGTTCCTACTTTACTTTCGAAAAGCACGTGCACCACATATAGAGAGACAGCAGGGAGTTGCATTCTTAATGCGCTCTGGTTCATCATGTGTGGGCACTGCGCAGTGAACATTTCATTATCCAAAATCTTCTTGCTCTTCTTTAGCATGCTCCTCTTCTGTTGTTCTTTAATAAGTACTCTCTCCGTTCCTAAATACAAGTCTTTGTATAGATTCCACCATGGACTACATACGGAGCCAAATGAGTGAATCTACACTCTAAAATGTATTTGTATATATCTGTATGTGATCCATATTGGAAATCTCTACAAAGCATTATATTTTGGAACGGAGGGAGTATGATAGTAGTACAGTATGTTCCTTCTAGTGAAGATGAGCAGGGACATTTGAAATGTAGAGGTCTATACGGTCGGTTGTGATGGACACTTTGAACTCTTTGGGCCTCTTTGATACGTAGGATTTTGTAAACATAGGAATAGGAATTTTAGTGGCCTGCCCACTTGAATCCTATAAGATTAGCAAGGAAATACAGGGAGCTGTGTCGCCTTTGAGAGTTACACTGATATTAACAGTACCGCACCTTAAGTGAAGAGAACTGGTATCGGAAGCCTTTCTAGCCGTACCGGCAATACTATCACATATATTCCAGCAAGTTCCACTTTGCTGATTCTACTCCTGATGCTTATGGTTTTCCCGTTATATCTACACTATGATCTGCATATCTGCTTTGTGTCACACTAGCAGCAGTCCACTCTTGAAGCTAAACAACACACCAATCATAAGTCCAAAGCTTACTTCTTCAAATACAAATTGTGATATGATACTGACATTAGCTAACAGACACACATTTAATTGGTTAGCTAATTCTCCCAATTGAGTTTCCAAATGCATGTGGCCACATATGGAGAGACATCATGGAATTGCATTTCTTTGGGCGCTCTGATTCATCATGGGTGGGAACCAACATTGTATAGAAAGAAGGGGAATCTCAATAATATGATTCCTGTTCTGTTCTTTAACATGTTCCTCTTTTGTTCTTCTTTACTAAGCACAGTATGTTCCTTGTCAGGAAGGGGAGCAGGGACATCTGTAGTCGACACCTCTATTGGGCCGGTTCTGCTAAATGATTTCGCACTTCGAGTTGGTCCGCCATAATACCCCGGAAATGGTGGGAGCCGCGCGGTCTTTGATAGACTAAACTGATAGTAACAGCTGTGCGCCTTCAGATGAATAGGGCTGGCATGTAGGTGATCGATAGGCTGCATATTAGTAGCGTTAAAAGCCTATGTTTTCCAGCCAGTTCCGCTTTCCCGATTTATTTATGGTGGTTATGGTGTACCCCTATTATCTACACTATGATCTGCCTACTGGCTCTACGCTCTCATTATCATGGTTTGGCAATAAAATTTCTATACGGTATATTATGAACCTATCATCTACCGACTATCCTTACATCTGGGGCCCCCAACAGGGAGCCTATTTTTTGTAGTTGTGCCAGATTATATTAATCTACTCACCATATTATAGTGCACATGGGCTCTCTCATTAGAATCCAATGGTAGCACACAAGGGTTTACAGGGAGCCTCTATTATATTACAATATCCTATGCATTACAAAGATAATCTCACTACTATTTGTGTTTTCATGCTTTACGGATGTTGTACGTAATCATAATGAATATAAGAATGGCACATCAGAAGAATATTGAGGAACAGTTCAATGGGTAACAAACTTGGCATCAAGGGATTGAGGTCCATTGTGGATGCAATGAAACCCACATGCTCCCGACCTATAGATTTGTACTCAGAATACGATCCTAATGACTATTCTGTGCTCAAGGAGTCAAAGGCAGATGGCCTATCCTGTTCACCCAATAAGGTGTCTATTCTAATTTGGCAAGGTTTTATTGGTTGCACATATCTTGTATAAGGTGTCTTGCATTTCTTTTGCTTCGTTGCACCGCCATCTGCTTAGTTTACTCATGATATATGTGAAGATGTCATGCCCATCCATTATCAACACCTATTCCATTTGTCGTCTACCATGTTTTTCCATTCAAATGTTGCTCTTGTGTTTCAAACATCCAAAAGGAAGAGGGTGATTGCAGAACTTGAAGGAGTACAAGCAAAGTCCTTGAAAAGGTGGTGCTACCGGAGAAATCACATAGCACCCGACATATCGCAACAATGTTGGTCGCTGCTTTGCTCTTGTGTGTACCTGTTGTCCTATCGATGTCCTTACATTCAAACCTGGTGGATTATGTGACATCATTGTACATTATAGCTTGCTTATCCATTGTTCGCTCCAAATTATCAGATCTATATTAATGCTTAAACTAATTTAAAATAAACCCAATGCCTATGAAGAAATTTAGTTCTGCATTGTTCTTGTAAGTATTTGTTGTCCTTCATCACTGTACTTATATTTCTCATCTAGTTCTTCATGTACACTTTCTAGCTTATTTTCCGTTGTCCTCCATTTTGCTACACATCAGATCTACATTTACTCTTGCCAAAATATTAAATAAAACCAATGTTACTGAAGAAGTTTAGATCCACATTTCTCTTGTCGGTGCCTTCGGCCTATATGCTGTATTTACATTTGTACTCTGCATATTAAGTTAATTAATCGGCATTTGTTCCTATATTTTCACATCTATATTTACTCTTAACAAAGTGTAGAATAAAGGCAATACTCTTGAAGAAGAGTGTGCGGTAAACTTCTTGAATTGCCCCCCCCCCATCAATATGGACAAGGGCTTTATAGAGCATGTCTTCACTACTAATGTAAGTTTGTCCTCCTGGAGCCCTCAAACTTTGTTATGTATATTTGGATAGCTATCAGTGCAAATACTGTTTATTTTTGTCATCGGCGTCAAATTGCTTGTTCAAAGTTTATAAAGTGGAAGTACATAAACATAAGTTTGTCCTTGTCAATTTCAGTCTTTAGTTGTACAATCTAGTTCCTTATTCGTACAATGTAAATTAAACTAAACATAGCAAGTTATCTTCTTTAGCACTATGTGTATGCTTGTGTTCTTGATCTGTAATCCAGTGGTGTGGTGAGACTACCAACAACAACACAATGTCATATCCTGCTATGTATCAACTATGAACAATGCCATATTATATTAATGTTATTTAAACGTGTCTCTTTATTTACCAATCTGAAATGGTATAAGTTGACACTACACTCACCATCCATGCCAATACGTTGTTTAGAACTACATCTATGCTTGTGTTCTTGATCTGTAATCCAGTAGTCTGGTGAAGCTGGCCGCTCTCGCACAATGCCATTTCCTGTCGTCTTAACTATGAATACTGCCTATTATGTTAATGCTATTTTAAACCGTGTCCCTTTATTTCTGATAAATAAATGAGATGAATTGATAGCGCTGATGCTTATATGTGCAAAACCTGTTATCTACCTACTTGTTTCTCTTTCAGGGTGACAACACTACTGCTAGGAAGAACTGCCACAGTGATAGTAAGACGAACCCATTGTTTGTCCCTCTAACAAATATTCTAGAGGAGGAGGCAACACATATTGAGGGTAGGGATACAACCACGAAGTCACATCTTGATGTAGTGTCAAACTTACTCAGTGACACAAGCTCGATGAAGTTGCCGCCTGAATCTATTCGACTTCTCCAGTCTGAAATTCAAGTAGAAATACATGCTTTCGCTCAAATACGACTAGAACTCCAATCTCTATGCAAGATTAACCATAAGTACATGACGTTTATTGATGCTATGCAGCTTAAGTTGGTGGATATGAGCGCCAAAGAAGCGTAGTCTCATCAAGTTGCTAAGCTGCTTGCACTTCAGCTCCTGGGCTGGGCTAACCTTTCTTGAACTGTGTTGAAGTGATGTCAGTTCTGTCTATTATTTTGTCCTCCTGTTAACTTCCAGTGGTGGCGACCTGCCCAGGTATTGTAATCTGCTATCTGGTTGCCCTTTATTATCACTGGCGGCGAACTTTGATGCCGAGGGGATGTAATATGCTGTAATTTCTTTGTTGTATAGTCTAGGTTTATTCTTGGTTGGTATGCTGTAATTTAGGCCAGAAGGTTCAGTGAATCTCAGTGTTGTCGGTCTTCAGGCCAGCCCATTAGTCATATGGGCCAAAACGTGGGCCTATAGTCATCATGGGCCATTAGCATGTCTAAACCTATAGTTGTTTCCTGCCTTTAACAGGCCGAGTAAAGTTCTGGCCAGCTGGGCCAGAGAATACCATGGGCTTTTAACAGGCTAAAACCTAGATTGGGCTAGCGTTGAGCCGAAAAATTCACGGTCAATACAGGCTGAAACTGCCTAAGGTCCATATTTGGCCCAAATAGGGCGAGCAGTTAACAGGCCAAAATATATCTCGGGAATGTTTGGCCCAATAAAATTATAGGCTTTAAGCAGGCCGATATCTACGTGGGCCATAGGCCTAAAAGTGTCACGGGCCATTATCAGATGGGCTATAAGCAGGCCGGATTCAAGACGGGTTGTACTTAGGCCCAACTGTTACACGGGCCATTAACAGGCTGATAGCCCAGTTGGGCTGAAATTTATCCATGAAGACTACGGGCCGTTAAGAGGCCTAAAGTTACTTTGGACAAGAAATAGCCCAGTTTCTGCATGGGCCGTTAAATGGACTAAAGTTAAACCAGGCCGACAACATCCCAGATGCACCACGGGCCGCTAACAGGCCGAAACTATTATCGGGCCGAACAGGTAAATGAGCATTTAACAAGCTGAAATACAAACCTATCTAAGAATGCGCCCAAAAGAACAGTGGCATGTTAACGGGCTTGATCCGATATGGGCCGTAATTTGGCCCAAAACACGGCAGGCTATGAACGGGACTGGTCTAGTATGGGCCTCAATTTCACCCTAAACATGGGAGGCTGTTAACGGGCGAGCCCACTAGTCTCTGAAAAAACATGGTGGGCCTTTAGCTAGGCCGTCCTTTTCACCGGAATGGGCCTCTGTTGGGCCGTGCAACGTTTTGACGTATCATAGGCGCCTCCAGTCCAATGAGTGGATGACATCTGTCCCAACGGTGAGCCAACATGTGTTTCCTCCGGCCAATGAGAATTTTACACGTCGAAAATCCACATTGGTCCGGGCTGTTAATAGGTTATCAGATCCAAAACCAGACCCGACACTACAAGAATCAGGCACTTTGCCGTCTGCCATGGCTGACGACAAAGGCATGCCTGGCGGACGGCAAAGGCCTTTGCCGTCCACCAGCAGACGGCAACAGGTCTGGTTGAATAGGCTACGGCGAAGGGCTCTTGGCCTTCTGCTGGCGGGCGGCAAAGATGAAACGGTCTTTGTCGTCCGCCAGCAGACGACAAAGAACCTAGATGGCACACGTGGCACGTTAGCTCCGTTAGGGGGTTAACAGCGTGCTTTGCCATCCGCTGGCAGACGGCAAAGACCATTGCACCTTTGTCGTCTGCCAGCGGACGACAAAGTAACCAAATAGGCCAGCCCCCAAGTGCTGCCACGTGGCATGCTATGCCGTCCGCTGGCAGACGCCAAAGGTGCAACGGTCTTTGTCGTCCACCAGCAGACGACAAAGTAACCAAATAGGCCAGCCAGTGCCCTAGGTTGCATAGGTAGCAGCCACGTGGCAGCTTTGTCGTCTGCTAGCTAATGGCAAACCTCTTTGTCGTCTGCCAGTAGACGGCAAAGAGACTGTATAGCCCCTATTTTTCTTAAATTCATTCAATTTCACACACACACACACACACACACATATATATATACATATAAACATTTGAAGATATATATAGACAAGCATATCCAACAAGTTTCCAAGACATCACATAACATATCCAACAAGTTTGCAACAACACATATCCAACAAGTTTCCAACACTACATATCCAATAAGAAGTTTCCTCCAACAAAGTTTATCATACAAAATCAAATAAAAAAGAGTAGACTCCATGAAAGCAAACTCCTCATCTAAAGCAAATCTGCAAATTGGGAAAGAAGAAAGTTAGAAGAAGAAGAAGGCTAGCTAGAAAAAGAAGAAGAAGAAGAATAAGTAGTAGTAGTAGTAGAATTTATCTACTCTTTCTTGGTCTCCTCTCCTCTTCTTTATCTTGTTCTTCTAACTAAGGTAGGAAAAAATGCCATTTTTAGCTAAGCTAGGTAAAAATGCTAAGTGTGTATGTCATTTTAGAGCTAAGCTAGGTAAATAGGTTATTTTGGAGCTAACGTAGGTAAAATGGATCATATTGGAGGTAACCTAGGTAAAGTTGGTCATTTTGGAGCTAACCTAGCTTATTATGCCATTTTTGAGTTTACTAAGCATATTATGCCAATTTTGACATAAGTAAGCTAATTATAGGTCTTTATTGAGCTAACCCGGGTAACTAAGCATATTAGAGCTAATTTAGAATTTTAGAGCTAACTTAGGTCATTTTGGAGCTAACTTAGGTAAAATTGATCATTTTGGAGCTAATTAGGCTTATTATGTCATTTTCGAGGAAAATAAGCTAACTATGCCATTTTCTAAAACCTAAGTAAGCTAATTATGCCATTTTTACATATGTAAGCTAAGTGTATGTCATTTTTAAGCAAACCGAGGTAAGTAAGCATGTTAGAGATAAGTTAGCATATTAGAGCTAACTTAGGTCATTTCAGAGGAAACAAAACTAAGTATAGATCATTTAGGACCTAAGTCTAGGTCTTTATGCATTTGGTAAGCAAAACACTAGAGAAAAATTACCAGCATCACGGAGGTGAAGGACCGGTCGGGTTTGTGCCAGTGCTAGAGGGAGAAGGATCGGTACGGGTCGGGTTTGCACCAGTGCGAGACAGAGAAGGATCGGTCGATGCTTGTCGGGAGGCATGCTGCACCAAAGATCATTTGCATTGTCTCGTTAGCATGATGCAACTGAAATGTGAATACTAGTAACTAATGACCATTCAAATGAAACTAAATGTGTCTACTATAGCAATCTAGGGCATCGGCCGAGGGGTCTGGCCGTTTTTCTCGCACACGGACTGCACATTTTGTTTTCACGAGTTAGTCATATTACTTAGTAATGAAACACACATTACATGCATGATTTGGCTAATATGCAGGAAAAATTACCACGAGGAGCTCGTATAGGGCCCGGTGAGACGTGTCATTCCGATTCCTCTCTGCGTCCAACAGACTAGTCGTTCTCTCTTCCAGCTCGATCTCCCTCTGCTTAGCTTGCTTGTTTGCCTCCACTAGAATCTCCTGGGCCCTAGCCTCAATGGTGAGCTCCACTAGCCGTGGTCGAGGCAGTATCTCAGGGAGACCTCGCATGGCGCTTCTTGATCTCCGGGAGACTTCTAGTAGTATGTATCACTCCATCCCCAATGGCTACTGAGCCATGTTTCCTTCCCTCACCAGATAGCATCACGAGCTCTGGATCAAAAGGACTCTGGCTCAGGTTGAAGTCATGCCCTTTCATTGCCTTCCCAAAGTCTTTTTACCTCACGAGCTTGTTGTGGGAGGAGATGTTGGTGAAGCTCTCTGGATGATCGAGGTCATCCTCAGAGAATTCCTTGGCCTTCTTGTATGGGACCATATGGGCCATGGCATAGAGGTCGTACAGCGGTGGCACGTCCTTTTTGTTGTGTTTCACCTAAAAGAGAGGAACAACATATTAGTTAAGGGCTGAAGCTAGCATGAACAATGAAATTGCATGAATTGTTAAAGGCTGAAACCACATACCCAGTGATCCCCGTACTCAAACACGTTGGAGCACCCTTGATGGTGTGGCAAACCTCGCATTTGGGCACGCTTATCCCTAGTCTTGTTGTGTTCCGATAGCCATTGGGGAGAGCACCACTCATCCACCAATGCCTCCCAATAGTCCATCATATCCGCACACCATCTCTAGGGCACCTAAGTTTGGCAAAGAGAAATTTCAGCGCTACGCCTGTGAATGAAATCAAGGAAACTAAGAACAAGGCCTTAATAATAGGTAATTATCTTCATGTACTTCTCCTAACTCAGATACTTTTCGCGGCACTTCTTCTTGGCCCTCCTAATGTTAGTCGAGGCGTAGTAGTCTTGAATAGCCTGCACCCTAGCCTCGTGCCGTAAGTTCTGAAGTAGGCGCTTACACTCGGCTTCGAGAATCGTAGCCGCCTCTGCCTCCTGTTCCTCAAAACACCTGTAGAAGGTCTGCAATCGAACAAGACAACACTGGCTAGTACAATCACTAGGTAATGTTGATTTTTAATTATGTAAAGGGGAAATTACCCAAAACCGCCGCCTCACAATGTTGGCCATCGTCTCGCACAAGACACTGTCGACCATCTCCTCCGACGGGGCCTGGGAAGCCATGTACAGCTCCCATCTCAGTGCTAGCTGTGGAACCTGGCCCTCACCGGGCAACGTGACCCACCCCGGGAAGTGGTGCCGGCAAAGCACACCAAGGACATGGTTGGGCATGCGGACACCATCGACGTATATCCAACCCCTGCAGTATGACAAGGCCAACACATTAGATATTAATTTGAAGAAACATGAAGGACAAAGGTTAAAAAAGAGTAAATGCACTTACCTCTCCATGTTAGGCTCATTCAAAGACCTTTGATCGCGGGTCACCGGCACAGCCGGGAGCTTTGTACCACCATGCTAGTAGACCTTCTTGCGCTGCTCAACCAGCTTGCCCTCGGTAAAACTATCATCAGACCAGGTCTCCTCGCCATCAGCATGACCACTAGTCTCCAGAGTCCTTTAGGACGAAGACTCCGGGGCCCGAGTCTGTAACACCCATGATGCGGCTATATCTCCCACGTGTCGAAGCATGACTTAGAGGCATAACCGCATAGTAGGCATGTCGCAAGAGGGGTAATCTTTACACATCCCATGTACTGAATAAGAAGGGATAAAGAGTTGGATTACAATCACCACTTCACACAATACATAAATATAGCATTACATCATCTAGAATACAATCAAGGTCCGAATACGGAAGCAAATAAAGAAAGTCCACCCCTATTGCTAGGTCCCCAATCACGCCAACTGGGCTCCACTACTAATCAGCAGGAAACAAAACAACATAACGAATAAGATCTTCATCGAGCTCCCACTGGAGCTGGGTTGCGTCATCTGCACTGGTATCATCGGCACCTGCAACTATTTGGAAGTATCCGTGAGCCACGAGGACTCAGCAATCTCACACCCGCGAGATCAAGACTATTTAAGCTTATGGGTAGGAAAAGATAGTGAGGTAGAGCTGCAGCAAGCACTAGCACATATGGTGGCTAACTTACGCAAATGAGAGCGAGAAGAGAAGCAAAGCACGGTCGTGAACTAGAAGTGATCAAGAAGTGATCCTGAAACTACTTACGTTCAAGCATAACACAAGAACCGTGTTCACTTCCCGGACTCCGACGAGAAGAGACATCACGGCTACACACGCGGTTGATGCATTTTAGTTAAAGTGAAGTGTCAAGTTTTCTACAACCGGATATTAACAAATTCCCATCTGCCCATAACCGCGGGCACGGCATTCGAAAGTTCAAAACCCTGCAGGGGTGTCCCAACTTAGCCCATCACAAGCTCTCACGGTCAACGAAGGATATTCCTTCTCCCAGGAAGACCCGATCAGACTCGGAATCCCGGTTACAAGACATTTTGACAATGGTAAAACAAGACCAGCAAGACCGCTTGATGCGCCGACATCCTGATAGGAGCTGCACATATCTCGATCTCAGGGCAACACCGAATGAACACTACGTACAACCAAAACAACCCTCAAGTTTCCCCGAGGTGGCGCTGCAAGTGGCTCTATTTCAGAACAACACTTAGAGAAGCACTGGCCCAGGGGGGTTAAAATAAAGATGACCCTCGGGAGCGCGACTCCCAAGGGAAACGTAGGTGGTGGTGAGGCAAATGGTGAAACCAAGGTTGGGCCTTCCTGGAGGAGTTTCATTCAAGGCGAACTGTCAAGGGGTTCCCATAACACCCAACCGTGTAAGGAACGCAAAATCAAGGAACATAACACCGGTATGACGGAAACTAGGGTGGCAAGAGTGGAACAAAACACCAGGCATAAGGCCGAGCCTTCCACCCTTTACCAAGTATATAGATGCATTAATATAAATAAGAGATATTGTGATATCCCAACATATCCATGTTCCAACATGGAACAAACTCCATCTTCACGTGCAACTAACAACGCTATAAGAGGGGATGAGCAAGGCGGTAACATAGCCAAACAACGGTTTGCTAGGAATGGTGGGTTTAGAGGCTTGACATGGCAATATGGGAGGCATGATATAGCAAGTGGTATGTATCGCGGCATAGCAAAAGAGCAAGCAACTAGCAAGCAAAGATAGAAGTGATTTCGAGGGTATGGTCATCTTGCCTGAGATCCTGCAAGGAAGAAGAACGAGTCCATGAAGAAGACAAACGGACGTAGTCGAACGGGTCCTCACAAACGCGGCATTATCGGAACCAACCCGAAGAAGCAACACTGGAAAGAAGCAAACCACATAGTAAACAACCATCACATAAACATGCCATGATGCACAACCAAGTATGATGCATGTCCAGTTTAAAAAGGCATGGCATGACAAAGTGCACAAACAATACTACAAATTAATTGGAGCTCAATATGAAACTCCGTTGAATAGTGACGAAACACCACGTGACATATTTAGTTCACTCTCGTTTATGTACTCAACATATTAAATGTTGGTTAGCATGGAAAGAGGTGAAGCATAAAGAAAACTACCTAGCTATGCAAGTTTAAATGAGGCTAGAACAACAAACAGTAAGTCCGGAAACTCCTCATGAGCATATATTAGATTGTTACTGTTCTGCCCTAAACCATATTTTAGAGCTTTTAAACATGCAAAGTAGTCCAACCATGTTAAACTAGGCATTTTTCTACCCCATTTACATATAAAGTTTATTAAAAACCGAGCTACGGTTATTAAGTTATGAATCAAAACATTTTAACAAGTTATTTAAGCAAATTTAAACAAATAGCAGTTTAAACATTTTAAACATATATGAAATTTGCAAATTATTAACCTACCAAAAATTCTAAGCAAGTTTCATATAATAAGCTTGTACATGTGATGCATGGTTGGTGAGTTATTAAATACATGTACTAGAAGGGGGTTTCTGCAAAACTGTCAAGTCCCTGGAAAAATAGCAAATTCGTTGATCTAGAAAAAAACATGGTGGGGTGAATCTAGAGCAGGTTGGGCCAACAGAGAAAAAACAAAAAGAAAAAAACAAAGGAGGCGTTGGGGGCCTCATCATGGGCTTCAGGCCAGTTGGCAACGCAGGCCGGACGCAGCAGGCTGGGCCAGGCGCGGTGTGGCTGCGGTCAACACTGACGAGCGGGCGAGCGCTCTGCTCGACTGAAACAAAGCAGACAAGAGCGGGGCGCAGGTTCAGAGTGGTAGACGTTGCCGCCGGCGATGCAGGGATGCGCGAGGAGGAGGGGATCAGGCGAGGCGACAAGATCCAGCGGGGAAGCAGCTGGCGGCACCGGCTTGAGAGGAGGCTGCTAGCGGAAATGGCGGGGATGGAGCAAGGCGGCGGCTACGCGGGACTTGAGGCGCGGGGCGAAGCAGAAGACAGCGCCGAGCTCGTTCCCGAGCAGTGGTGCAGCACGGGGATTGGACACTGGGCATGTCTCTCGCTCGAGCAGCGCATGGGAAGAAGACGGCATCGGCGGCTAGGGACTTGGGGACGAGTTCACTGTGGCGAGGGAGATGGCGGGGTGACGACTCCTTGGTGGCGTCGAACAGTTGCAGTACTTGGCGCGGACGACGCGGAGACGGCCGGATCCGGGCGGCGAGGAGGCAAACGACGACTGGGCTAGGACGGCACGAGGACGACGCCGACGAGCTCCACGGCCACGTCAGTCGGCGGAACTTGCCAGACTTGGAGGAGATTGAGGCACGGCAGGTGTGGCCTCGCTAGATCTAGATGGATGGATCATTGCGGTTGCGGATTGGAGGCACCGTGGGTCGTGTGGACTGGGTCGCCGGAGCGGCACGGTGACGAGGCCAAGGCTGGCTCCTTCCAGTTCCTGCGAGAAGACGCATAGGAAGAGAGAGATGAGATTAGAACAGAGGAGGGAGAGAGACAAAGCAGGAGGGTAGAAGAAAGGAGCAGGGGCGCGGCAAATGCTCATCTTGTTGGTTGCTGGTGGCGGTTGCCAGCGGCGAGGGCGCCATGGAGGGAGGAGCAAGGGGGAGGCGCCTGGCCGGATGTGGTTGGTGGATGGATCGGACAGATCCTGAGGGAGAAGGTAGGTAGGTGGTGGCAGGTAGGGGATGGATGGGACAAACTCCCTAGAAGTTAGGGTTGGTCATATATATATCATAGGGAGATTATAATAGGGGCTTTTTGGACCCTCCGATTTCGATCGGACGGTCGAGATAAATAGGTTGGGGAGTACAAATAAGGAAACGGAGATGCTTTAGGGATGTTGGGTGACGATCCGGACTCAACAGTCACGAGTGCCCGGTCGGGTTCGGGGAAGTTTTTGGACGCGCGAGGGGGTCTGAGAACTATGCGGAGAGGGGGGTCCGACAAAAGGCCACAGAGGCAAGGGGGTTAGGAGGTGTTTTCGGAGCCTCCGATCGCGACCGATGGATCCGATCAAGAGGGGGGTAGGTAGGCCTAGGTGGGCTGGTTGTGACTGTGTAGAAGGCCGAGGGCTATGGGAGAGAAGAGAGAGAGAGGCCCGACAACAGTTTTCAGAGACCGAAAACGTCCGACGTTAGACCGGCAGCGGTGCCGCTATAGTTATTCGTTGGGGTATCAAATGGACTCCGAACGCGATGAAATTTGATAGGCGGTCTACCTACACTAAAATAAGACCGAACACCAACTTTCAACCCATTCCGAGAACATTTTCCGGCCACTTATAAAATAATATTTCGGACGTGCCGCGGGCGCGTGCAAGTGTGTCTGGGCTCAGAACGGACAACGAAGAGAACTGGGAGACCCGGACGAATACAAGTTTTGAAAACATGATGATGCAATACACATGATGACATGGCAAGATGCACCACGCAAGTGAATGACATGGCACGACGGCGAATAACTGGGAGACACCAAGCACATCGCTGTCGTGGCGTCACAACACTCCACCACTACGAGAGGATCTCGTCCCGAGATCTAGGATGGCACCGGAGGGAAAATGAAGAGGAAGAGAATAGAAACTAAGTTGCTTCTTTGAAAAACGAGTGAAACCATGAACCTTCAGAGGTTGAACCATTTGAGAAAAGAAAACAACGGAGATGATCTAAATTGAAAACACTCTGTTAGAAAAGAGGAACACGGAACATTACTAGAGCCTTGTAGGTTGAAAGACATAAGAAAAGGGTTGCAATTGGCAAGAAGTACATGCAAGCACTCCGATTAAAATGAGATGTACAAGGAACGATAAGGATCAATTACGACAACACTCTGGTTGGAGAAGGAAGGTAAAGAATATGAGCTTGGCAAAATGAGAGCACTTGGATGAGGGTCTGGTTAGAAGAGGAACGATAGACACAACACTCCGGTTAAAACAAGATAGAGAAGGAATAAGAATGATATAATTTGGAAAGCACTTCGACTGAAAATGGAAGGAATAGAACAAGATTTTGCCAAGATGAGAGGATACTTTATGAAATCAACAACACACTGCCTCCGGAACGAAAGAATAGAAGTTGGATCATTGGAAAGGAAAGAATCAAGAACAAAATGACAACTTCTGCCACAAATGAGCTTGAAAAAAACATCTTTAGGATAAAAATCAAACGGAGTTGTTGGAAAACCAACAACGAAAATAGTAAGCTTACAGTGGGCTTATGGGAAACATCTCAAAACTATGAGGTGAAATTCTGCCACTATGGAAACAAAAGATTGGATTAATATCACCAAGGAGACGAGAGACTATTTCACTGGGAGGGTAACTGAAGAACATGGTTCATTCATAAGCACCATAATAGCAACAATCCTTTGGGAAAGATTTAGGTGAAATATAACCCAAGATAACTCCAAGGAAGAAAATGATGGGTTTAAATATCTCCTTCTTGTGAATGAAGAATGATATATTACCACCTCAAAATATAAGGGAGAACAATTGCACTCCGGATTGCAAAATGAAGAATGCTTGAGCTCCTCTGACAAGAATCTTGATGAACACTTCGAGAAGGAATTTAAGTCCTTGATGAACCAACATGTAGAGCCTCCATGAAGAAACTCCGGTAATAAATGGATAATCGAACGAAAGGAAAGAGAAGTTGAAAATATAAGGTGAAGCCTTGCAATGATTTAGATGAATCTTCATGGTGACATAAAGTGGAAACTTGGAGCTCCGGAAAGAAAAGATGAACAACTTGGAACCGAGAATTTGATGAGCCTCCGGAATAAGGAATTGAATTTACTCGGTGAAACAAGAATAAGAATTACATTATGCTTATCCTTCATCAATTTAGATTGATGACAAGCAATGGATTTGGCATACTACCGGATTAAGATAGATATAGCGCAAACTTGGGAAGGTCTTGATGGAACCACCGGTGGGATTTGGAAACAATGAATGAACTGATGTGATAACCAACGAAGGGAATTCTTGAATGAACCGCCGTAAGAATTGGAAATGGAAGTAGCAGAGGCACAATTCACCGAGACGAATTTGAAAATGAAATTAGATACTTGAGAGAATATAGATGCAAGTGAACGAAGAGAACCCGAATTGATTAGAGGATATTTTCACGATGCACCGGTGAGATTTAGAGAAAAAGAGCTGAAAGCTGAGAATGAATAATTCTGAGAAGATGGCCTCCGGAGAATCAAACTGACAAGACTCCTAAAATGCTCCGGATGGGTGAAAAGAATTCTCAAAATCGAAAACAATTATGAGAGGATGGCATCAAGCTAAAACCACGAGTGTTTGGAAGAACGGGTAAGGATTTAAGAGGAACTCTTCTTCGGTCTTCAAATCTGAGAATGACGTCAAGAACCACCATCAAGAATTGTTGAGATACTCCGGGATGACGAATAGAAAGGTTGAGCCAACGGTGAAATTTTTTGGAAGAACTTGGAGAAAGACATCTGACTGATGATAACTCATTCTTACGTCAAACTTTAAAAGATTTGATAATCGCTCCGAGAATATTAGAAGAGTCAGGTAAGATCCTGGTAAAAGACCTGTGGGTTAGGGCCCACTCAAAAGAAACACCGTTGAGCGATTTAAAAGATAGATTGCTCCGGTTGAGTTAAATGGCTTGAATAAGATAACAACCTCGAGATAGGTTTGAACGGATCTTGAATGAAAAGACGAGCCTTCTGAGGTATCTTAAGCACTCCCGAACAAATGAATAGCGAGAAGTGAATGAATATGAGGTGCACCGGCATGAGAAGGTATTTGAAACGAGGAAAAAGGATATGATCAACAAAGCTTTAATTGAATCCATCAGAGAAGAAAGAGAACAAAGAATGATGAACTTGAGGCTTCCTTAGTATCTTCCTAAGAATCACCGGATAAGAACATTGAGGAAAGAATGAAGAAACATCACATCCATAAGATGGATACTTGATTCAGAAATCTGAGTCCTTGAGAAAAAGGGTGGGAGGGCGGGAAAAACAAACACAACTTGGGACGAATGAAACAAACACCGTTGAGAATACTTAGAGTTGATCTTGCAAATGTTGAAATGATCGGATCCACTTGAAGAGAAACACGCCGGTTGAAAAGGATTGACATGGCAATCTCGATTATCATGAAGGATTGGTATTCACATCGGAGTATGAGAACACCGTTTAGGAAAGGTACGGAATCAACACTTGACTTCGAAGAAACTTCAATACCACAACTAAAAACAAAACAAAGGATTGGCTTGCATAAAAAGCCGGAACAAACATATGATAGAGATTTCGTCCGAAGTTTTCGTGGTGGGGCCCACACGGGCTTGATCGTACAGCACCGTCATGTACAAGGCAGTGCACATGACGTACGAAGCGTCCCCGAGTTAGCATAGCCAAGGCCTCTTTAAGACACAAGAGGCCACTGTAAAACCAACCATGGATAGGCGGACCACTAGACGTCGAACCCCAATTTTGTGTCATGCATCTATCAGAAAGATATCCTAAGAGCTACTTGAATTCCCACTTATAAACTGCCAAAACTTTCCGGTATGCAATCAGGTGTTGGGGATACAGGGGAAGCATAATATCTCACCCAAAACTAACAAATCCTACATCTAGTTGCATCCATCCTTCAACACATACCAAGAAACCTTCGGAAATCGTTTACCTCAACCTTCGAAAAGCATCTTTTGTACGAGTTATGGCAATACTCCCAAACTCTCGCCCAGTACTGGGTGGCGTCGAGGTTATCTCACCAACAACTGCATAAAAGAGATTTTTGATGTCAGCAAACTCAGGTATTCCAGAAACTGCAACGATAAAATTGTGACGACAACACATCGGAGCTCAACTCCCCGGGACACTGCCACAACCCCTAAATGTCAGGAGGCACCATGAACAATGTTCTCATCACAAAACCATCGGAACGATTTCCAAGATACCCGCGTGATCCTAATTTTTTTTTCATGAAATCGGAGGAGAGAAAAGTCAAAACTTCTACGTCAGGAGGCCTCACCAGAGCGACGAAGGGACTGAGGAGTAAAAATAATCCTACTCTCTGATATATATAATCCTAAGACTCAAAACATTTTTCTAGACTCAACAACGCCAACGATTCGATCAAGCAGGGGGCTCCTAAGTCGGGGATGGCTCTTATACCAACTTGTAACACCCACGATGCGGCTATATCTCCCATGTGTCGGAGCGCGACTTAGAGGCATAACCGCATAGTAGGCATGTCGCAAGAGGGGTAATCTTTACACATCCCATGTACTGAATAAGAAGGGATAAAGAGTTGGCTTACAATCGCCACTTCACACAATACATAAAAATAGCATTACATCATCCAGAATACAAACAAGGTCCGACTACGGAACCAAATAAAGAAAGACCACCCCTATTGCTAGGTCCCCGATCGCCCCAACTAGGCTCCACTACTGATCAACAGGAAACAAAACAACATAACAAACAAGATCTTCATCGAGCTCCCACAGGAGCTGGGTTGCATCATCTGCACTGGTACCATCGGCACCTGCAACTGTTTGGAAGTATCTGTGAGCCACGGGGACTCAGCAATCTCACACCCGCAAGATCAAGACTATTTAAGCTTATGGGTAGGAAAAGGTAGTGAGGTGGAGCTGCAGCAAGCACTAGCATATATGGTGGCTAACTTACGCAAATGAGAGCGAGAAGAGAAGCAAAGCACGGTCGTGAACTAGAAGTGATCAAGAAGTGATCCTGAAACTACTTATGTTCAAGCATAACACAAGAACCGTGTTGACTTCCCGGACTCCACCAAGAAGAGACCATCACGGCTACACACGCGGTTGATGCAATTTAATTAAAGTTAAGTGTCAAGTTTTCTACAACCGGATATTAACAAATTCCCATCTTCCCATAACCACGGGCACGGCTTTCGAAAGTTCAAAACCCTACAGGGGTGTCCCAACTTATCCCATCACAAGCTCTCACGGTCAACGAAGGATATTCCTTCTCCTAGGAAGACCCAATCAGACTCGGAATCCCGGTTACAAGACATTTCGACAATGGTAAAACAAGACCAGCAAGACCGCCCGATGCTTCGCCATCCTGATAGGAGCTGCACATATCTCATTCTCAGGGCAACACCGGATGAACACTACGTCCAACCAAAACCAACCCTCAAGTTTCCCCGAGGTGGCGCTGCAAGTGGCTCTGTTTCGGACCAAAACTTAGAGAAGCACTGGCCCGAGGGGTTAAAATAAAGATGACCCTCGGGAGCGCGACTCCCAAGGGAAAAGTAGGTGGTGGTGAGGCAAATGGTAAAACCATGGTTGGGCCTTGCTAGAGGAGTTTTATTCAAGGCAAACTGTCAAGGGGTTCCATAACAGCCAACCGTGTAAGGAACGCAAAATCAAGGAATATAACACTGGTATGACGGAAACTAGGGCGGCAAGAGTGGAACAAAACACCAGGCATAAGGCCGAGCTTTCCACCCTTTACCAAGTATATAGATGCATTAATATAAATAAGAGATATTGTGATATCCCAACATATCCATGTTCCAACATGGAACAAACTCCATCTTCACATGCAACTAACAACGCTATAAGAGGGGATGAGCAAAGCGGTAACATAGCCAAACAACGGTTTGCTACGAATGGTGGGTTAGATGCTTGACATGGCAATATGGGAGGCAACATATAGCGAGTGGTAGGTATCGCAGCATAGCAAAAGAGCGAGAAACTAGCAAGTAAAGATAGAAGTGATTTCAAGGGTATGGTCATCTTGTCTGAGATCCCGCAAGGAAGAAGAACGAGTCCATGAAGAAGACAAATGGACGTAGACGAACGGATCCTCACAAAGGCAGCGTTATTGGAACCAACCCAAAGAAGCAACACCGGAAAGAAGCAAACCACATAGTAAACAACCATCACATAAACATGGCATGATGCACAACCAAGTATGATGCATGTCCGGTTTAAAAAGGCATGGCATGACAAAGTGCACAAACAATACTACAAATTAAGTGGAGCTCAATATGCAAGTCTGTTGCATAGTGAAGAAACACCACGTGACTTATTTAGTTCTCTCTCGTTTATGTACTCAACAATATTAAATGTTGGTTATCATGGAAAGAGGTAAAGCATAAAGAAAACTACCTATCTAGGCAAGTTTAAATCAGGCCAGAACAACAAACAACAAGTCCAGAAACTCCTCATGAGCATATATTAGATTTGGTACTGTTCTGCCCTAAACCATATTTTAGAGTTTTTAAACATGCAAAGTACTCCCTCCATGTTAAACAAGGCATTTTCTACCCCATTTACATATAAAGTTTATTAAAAACTGAGCTATGGTTATTAAGTTATGAATCAAAACATTTTAACAAGTTATTTTAGAAAATTTAAACAAACAGTAGTTTCAACATTTTAAACATAGATGAAAGTTGCAAATTATTAACCTACACAAAATTCTAAGCAAGTTTCATATAATAAGCTTTTACATGTGATGCATGGTTGGTGAGTTATTAAATACATGTACTAGAAGGGGGTTTCTGTAAAACTGTCAAGTCCCTGGAAAAATAGCAAATTCATTGATCTAGAAAAAAACATGGTGGGCTGAATCTGGAGCAGGTTGGGCCAACAGAGAAAAAACAAAAAGAAAAAAACAAAGGAGGCGCTGTGGGCCTCACCATGGGCTTCGGCCCAGTTGGCAACGCAGGCCGGATGCAGCAGGCTAGGCCAGGCGCGGTGTGGCTGCGGTCAACGCTGACGAGCGGGCGAGCGCTCTGCTCGACTGAAACAAAGCAGACAGGAGCGGGTCGCAGGTTCAGAATGGTAGACATTGCCGCCAGCGATGCAGGGAGGCGCGAGGAGGCGGGGATCAGGCGAGGCGGCAAGATTCAGCAGGGAAGCAGCTGGCGGCGCTGGCTTGAGAGGAGGCCGCCGGCAGAAATGGCGGGGATGGAGCAAGGCGGCGGCGATGCGGGACTTGAGGTGCCGGGCGAAGCAGAAGAAGGCGCCGAGCTCGTTCCCAAGCAGAGGTGCAGCACGGGCATTGGACACTAGGCATGGCTCTCGCTCGAGCAACGAATGGGAAGAAGACGCGACGGTATCGGCGGCTAGGGACTTGGGGACGAGTTCACTCCGGCGAGGGACTTGGCAGGGCGACGACTCCCTGGTGGTGTCAAACAGCTGCAGTACTTGGCGCGGACGACGCGGAGACGGCCGGATCCGGGCGGCGAGGAGGCAAACGACGACTGGGCCGGGACAGCACGAGGACGACGCTGACGAGCTCTGCGGCCACGTCAGTCGGTGGAAATTGCCAGACTTGGAGGAGATTGAGGCACGGCAGGTGTGGCATCGCTGGAGCTAGATGGATGGATCATTATGGTTGCGGATTGGACACCTCATGGGTCGTATGGACTGGGTCGCCGGAGCGGTCCGGTGACGAGGCCAAGGCTGGCTCCTTCCGGTTCCTACGAGAAGACGCAGAGGAAGAGAGAGATGAGATTAGAACAGAGGAGGGAGAGAGACAAAGCAGGAGGGTAGAAGAAAGCAGCAGGGCCACATCAGATGCTCATCTTGTTGGTTGCTGGTGGCGGTTGCCGGCTGCAAGGGCGCCATGGAGGGAGGAGCAAGAGGGAGGTGCTTGGCCAGATGTGGTTGGTGGATGGATCGGACAGATCCCAAGGGAGAAGTTAGGTAGGTGGCGGCGGGCAGGGGATGGATGGATCAAACTCCCTAGAAGTTAGGGTTGGTCATATATATATCATAGGGAGATTAGAATAGGGGCTATTTGGACCCTCCGGTTTAGATCGGACGGTCGAGATAAATAGGTTGGGGAGTACAAATAAAGAAATGGAGATGCTTTAGGGATGTTGGGTGACGATCCGGACAAAACGGTCACGAGTGCCCAGTCGGTTTCGGGGAAGTTTTTGGATGCGCAAGGGGGTCGGAAACTGTACAGAGAGGGGGGTTCGACAAAAGGCCACAGAGGCAAGGGGGGTTAGGAGGGGTTTTCGGAGCCTCCGATCGCGACCGATGGATCTGATCGAGAGGGGGGATAGGTAGGCCTAGGTGGGCTGGTTGTGACTGTTTAGAAGGCCGAGGGCTGCGGGAGAGGCCCAACAACAGTCTTCGGAGTCCGGAAACGTCCGGCGTTAGACCGGCAGCGGTGCCGCTATAGTTATTCGTTGGGTCATCAAATGGACTCCAAACGCGATGAAATTTGACAGGCGGTCTACCTACACTAAAATAAGACCGCATGTCAACTTTAAACCCATTCCGAGAACATTTTCCGGTCACTTATAAAATAATATATCGGACGTGCCGCAGGCGCGTGCAAGTGTGTCTGGGCTCAGAACGGACAACGAAGAGAACTGGGAGACCTGGACGAATGCAAGTTCTGAAAACATGATGAAGCAATGCACATGATGCCATGGCAAGATGCAACACGCAAGCGAATGACATGGCACAATGGCGAATAACTGGGAGACACCTAGCACATCGGTGTCGCGGCGTCACAGAGTCTCTTGGGACGAAGGCTCGGTGACCCGAGGCACGTCGGCTGGAGGCTCATGGACCGGAGTCCGAGACGGGTCCAAGTCTGACGGGTCCACCTGAGACAGAGCACTCCGGTGGTCGGGAGAAACAGCTGGTGTGGTAGCGAGGAAGGCGCAGCAGGCTTCCTGCCTCTCCTGCCGCCACGTCCACCTCTAGCTGCACCCCTCTTCATCTTCCCAGACCTCTCCTAGACGAATAAGAAGCGCCCGCCGGTGTCGTCTGCAGTCTATGAGTGCTCTCTGAAGCTACTGGGGTGGAATATAGCCACCCCTCCCAGTATGCGCCGAGGAAGGAGGCTCGGAGCGCTCTTGACCCGTGCCCACCATCTGTCAACACATGCAATGACAAAGAGTAAATGAAATTAGTACAACATAAACATAATAAAATATTTAAGTGTGTACCATCATCATGAACATAATAAAAATTGAATACCTAATAAAATGAACTAATTAATAATATATATTCATCTTTCTTCTTCTAATAATCTAAACCTAAACATAACTAGCACTAACCTAAACCACCCACTAACCTAAACTTTCTTCTTCTAATAATCTAATGTTCTTTTTTTAACTTTCTTCTTTTTTTCATCTTCTTCTTATTCTTCTATTCTTCTCCTCATCCTCTTCTTCTTCTTCTTATTTATTTTCCTTTTTCCTCTCCTTCTTTTTCTTCTTCTTCCTTCTTTTCCTTCTTCATCTTGTCTTCTGTATCTTCTTCATTCTCCTTATTTTCCTTTTTCCTTTTTCCTTATCTTCTTCATCTTATCTTCCTTCATTTTTTAGGTTAATTACTTTTTCTTCTTTTCTTCTTAATATAAAAACTAACCTAAAAAAGCTAATCTACAATCTACTTATTCTACTTCTTCTCTTCTTCTTCTTATTCTTCTCCTCTTCTTCTTCTTCTTCCCCGTTCTACTTATTCTACTTTTCTTCTTCTTTTTTCATCTTTTTTTACTTCCTTTAATTATGACTATTTAACTAAAACCTAACACTAATCTAATCTAGCTAACTATATATCTAATATCTAAAACAGAAAAGAAAAAACAGGAAAAAAAACAGAACTCCCCCTCCCCTTCTTCTTCCTCCTCTTCTTCTTCTTCTTCTTATTCTTCTTCTTCTTCCTCTTCTTCTTCTTCTTCTTCTTCTTCTTCTTCTTCTTCTTCTTCTTCTTCTTCTCCTCCTCATCATCTTCTTCTTCTTCTTCTTCTTCTTCTTCCCCCTTCTACTTATTCTACTTTTCTTATTTTTTCTGTTTTCTTTTTTCTATGTTTTCTCCTCCTAGTCCTTTTAGGTCTTCTTTTCTTTCTTTCTTTTCTTTTCTTGTTCTTGGGCTTATCTAACTAAGTAATTAACGTAAAAACTAACTAAGTAATTAACCTAAAAAATATATAACTAACTAATTAACCTGTGTACAGTAGGGTAAAACAACTAACTAATTAACCTAAAAAATAACTAACTAACTAACTAATTAACCTATATCAAAAAATAGCACCCAAAAAAGACAGGAAGAAGGAAAGAAACCTAACCAGGGGGCGGAGCGGTACCGGGTGGTGGGAGGTGGGCCGGTGGGCGGCCTGAGTGGCGGGGCGCCGGGGTGGCGGGTGTCGGGGGCGTCCTAGGCGCGCGGCGGAGCACCGACGGGTGGCCTGAGCGGCGGGCGCCGGGGCAGCAGGGGGTCGGGGACGTCGGGGGTGGTGGTGGTCGGGGGCAGCAGGGTCGGTGGGGGTCGGTGGTTGGGCCGGCGGGCACGGGGACGGCGAGCACGGGGGCGGCGCGGGTGAGGTGATGGAGAGAGATAGGGGAGAGAGAGGGGTGGGCGTGGGGCGACCATTTTTTAGTTAGGTTTAATTTATTTGCCGTCTGCTAGCAGACGGCTAAGAGCGTAGCTAGTAGGGTGGGGCGGTGGGAAACGGTCGTTAGGTTGGCTATTCCCTTTGTCGTCTGCTCACCGACGGGAAAGAAGCTTTGTCGTCTGCTAGTAGACGGCAAAGAAAGTGGCTGTTAGGTGGTTCTCGTTAGTGGGCCACGCTCTCTCTTTGCCGTCTGCTAGCAGACGCAAAGCTTCTATGTCGTCAGCTAGCAGACGGCAAAGAGCTGGCTGACTGTAAACATGCTCTTTGCCGTCAGATTTCTTTAAGCTGATGGCAAAGACCATCTTTGCCGTCGGCTAGCAGACGGCAAAAAGCTGGCTGACGGCAAAGATCTTGATTCTGGTAGTGCGATAGCTTAACTGCGACCCGTTACAGTCGATGCCACGTGTCGGTCACCCTTGACGAAAGCACTTCTATGACGCGTGATTTATCGTCATGGAAGTGGATACTTCCGTGATGATAATTTTCGTAATGTCATGGAACACTTCTACGACAGCATAGGTATGGCTATCTTGATTCTGTCATAAAATCATCATGGATGTACATACATGACAGAAAATGTGACCTACTCTGACAAAGACGTATCATTACGGAAGTGTATTTTTTGTCGGTAGTGCTGGGGATATTACTATCAGTTATGACCCGCCCAGGAGGGGCCGGGTCAGCCCCAATGGCGGGTTACATAAGAAGCCCAGTAAAACATTCAAGATTATAGTTTATTAAGTCTTATAGAAGGCCCAAAGGCCTGAAGGCGGTTCAAGGCCCGATATTGTGAAGCACCGTATGTAAGGAAATACTTGTAAAGAAAGGCATGTAAAGGAAGTCACCGAGCCAGACACGATTATGAGCCGGTCGGGACACTGTAGGCCACCAGGCGTCAACCCATGTATATGAGGGGATGACCCGGTGGCAGCTAAGGGCAAGAAACAACAAGTCGAGAACCAAGCCGGCGAGTTGAGCCTCTTGGTGATTGAAACCCCAACAATACCAATCCCAACTAGACGTAGGCTTTTACCTTCATCGTAAGGGGCCGAACTAGTATAAAACTCTCTCGTGTCCTTTGTCCCTATTAACCCCTTTAAGCTTCCTAGTGCGATGGCCCTACGACTAAGTCCTTGCTCTAGGACATCTGCCGTGACAATTCCACGACAGTTGGCGCCCACCGTGGGGCCAGCGCACGGTGGATTTGAGTTCTTGAAGGGCAACTTCGAAGGGCTCAAGGGATACGCTGTGGGCCGGATGACCAAGAGTCGTCGCGGCAAACTCTACATCGATGACGAAGGCTGGGGCCCCGAGGCTGATTCAATTGAGTATGGATACCGGGTCCCTTCGGCAGAATTCACGTCTTCATCGGCCGGATCGGCGAGTCAGGCCCTGAGCCGGATGTCCACACCAACCTCATCGAAATGGCTCAGCGCGTAAAGATCACCCGTGTTCAATCTGTTGTGAAGCATGCCTTCGTAGTCTGCGTCCATGGCGGTGAATAATCTGAAGGGTCGGTGGAGGGCGGTGAGACGACCGTCTGTTCTCACACTGCATCGTCAACGGGCGAGACGGACTCTTTGTACCAGCTACAAGACGGCATGCTCGGGGGCTGTTCCGATGGCAGCAGTATTCCGGACCCTCTTGAGCCGCCGAATTAGGCCGGAGTCTTCATGGCAGGGACACAGCCCGGGCAAAAATCTACAGAAGCGGCAGCAGCAGCTACCGAGTCAGCTCCAGCCGGGTCAGGAGACCGCGCGCGCCCCCGGCTCAGATCTTGATGGACCTCATGGATAAACTGCCGACTTTGTTGACTGCCATGGTAGAGCCGGCGGATAAAGCCCAGCATGACGCAGAGGTGGCACGCGTACGCGAAGAGGTGGTGCAAGCTAAGGAAAATCTAGCCGCAGAGGAAGTCAGGATGCCAGCAGAGCGGGCGGCTTTGGACGTTCGTGCTCAACAGCTTCAAGCAGAGACCTTCCGGCTCTCGGTGGATCTGAATGCGTCGAACGAGGTCATGATGAGGAGGCATCAGAAAACCCAATCACGTGTGCCTCTGACGCTCGATCCTAGGAATCTCTTTCACACACCCGGAGCCAGGGGAAGTAACCCGCCAGAGGCACCTCGGATTACAACACCTGGCGCACCAGTCCAGCCACGTGCCATGGATCCGCCTCGTATAATTACCGCTCCGCCTCATTATGTCCCAATGCCTCCGAGTCACTTCTCCAACCCTTTGGAAAACCTCATCGCAGCATCGGCTTGTCTGGCTGCTCTTCCGATGGAAGGTGACTCACCAGCGGCAATTGAAACACAGAGGGTAAGAGAACTTCTTCAAACAGCTCTGGCGCAGCAGGATGCATACTCCTACAATCGAGACAAGATCCATTCAACTCTTCGCCCAAGCCGGAGCCCGAGTTACAGTAGGCATATGGAATCCGCAGAGATGTCAAGCAATGCTCAACACCACAACCGGCCATATAGGCATGAGCCGGTGCGTGCTAGAGCCCTTAACTTGGCGGATCAGGAGAGGGTTCGTCAAGAGGCAGAACGAGTAGCTCAAATGGCAGCAGATCAGGTGGCTCATGAAACGTTTCCGGCTTATCCAGCAACCTCGTTCGAGGCAGGAGTGGACACAAGAACCGGAGGCGTTCCTTGCTTGGTGTCGGCCATACGTAATGAGCGTTTGCCAAAGGATTTTAAGGGGCCTCGTAAGGTGCCTAATTACATAGCTGACTTACAGCCTGGGCCTTGGGTTGAGAGTTACGAGATGGCTATGGAGTTATTGGAGGTCAGTGATGCTGCAATGGCCAAGTATTTCACTATGATGTTAGATGGAACAGCTCGTACTTGGTTGAAGGGATTGCCACCCAATTCTATCGGCTCATGGGCGGAGTTGAAGGCCCGGATCATCCAGAACTTTAAGGACACGTGTAAGCAGCCTATGTCGATTGTGGACCTAACCAATTGCAAGCAAGAGGATGGTGAATCCACAACCCATTGGGTCCGCCGGGTCAAGGAGATTATACATTCATCTGATAAGATGGATGCCGGCTCAGCAGTCTTGATGTTGGAGAAAAATTGCCGTTTTGAACCTCTGAAGCAGAAGCTGGGGCTGCTCAAGCGTGACTGTAATGACATGGGAACGTTGATGGCGGCTCTCGTCAAGTATGATGATTCTGATACTACCAAGGACCCGGTGTCTGACGAAGAAAAGGCAACGAAGGGAAAGAAGAACGCCAACGGCAAGGGTCACCAGCATAACCCGGCAAATCATGGAGGTAATAAACGTAAGGCTGATGAGTTTGTTGCTAACACCAATGCACATGGCGGTAATCAACGGCGCAAGGGTAGACATCCCCCTCGGTCGGGCGGGTCAGGTCCCACCCTTGAGCAGTTATTGAATGAACCCTGTCCAAAGCACGGCACCCGGGAGAAGCCAGCCACCCACCTGTGGAAAGATTGTACGATCATGAAGGCGTTTAAAAATTCAAACGCGTTTGATGGAGGTCATGGCCCAAGTGGCGATTCAGGAGGAGGCGGTTTTCACGGCCCGAGCGCCGGTTCAGGTGGAGGAGGATTTCACGGTCAGGGCCATCCTGGTAACCAAGGAGGATATAATCAACAACCCGACCAAGGTAATCAGCAGAAACAATACGGTTATCAGAGCAACCCAAAACAACTGAGTAGTGGGCAATACCATGTATTTACCATTAGTTTATGCAAGAGGGACCAGAAGCTTCACAAGAGGGCCGGCAATGCCGTTGATCCGGCGATTCCACGTTATCTACGTTGGTCAGAGCAGCCTATTGTGTGGAGCAGAGAGGATCACCCGCCCCGGGTTGATAATCCGGGCCACTTGGCCTTGGTAGTGGCACCTCAGGTTGGTGGATACAAATTCACTAAGGTACTCATGGATGGAGGCAGCAGCATCAACATCCTCTACTATGAGACGTTCCACCGGATGGGATTGACTGATAAAAATCTTAAACAATCCAACACTATTTTTCAAGGTGTGGTACCTGGTAAATCGGCATTCCTAGTTCGTAAGATTGAACTGGAAGTAGCCTTTGGGGATGAGTATGACTCCAGAGCAGAAAAATTAACCTTTGAGGTGGTTAAAATCAAAAGCCCATATCACGCTCTGTTTGGGCGGCCGGCTTATGCCAAGTTCATGGCTCGGCTGTGTTATGTGTATTTATAGCTCAAGATGTCGGGTCATAAGGGCACCATTACAGTACATGGGAGCTGGAAGATAGCCTTGGATTGTGAAGAAGGTGATGCCGCCTATGCTGAATCTGTTTGTGCAACAGAGGAGTTAATGTTTTATAAGGATCATGTTGACCCGGCAGACATGACGTCATTAAAGAAACCAACAACAGAGCATGAGCCTGTATTGAAATTAAAATCAGCTGATGACACCAAGATGGTTGACTTTGTGCCTGGCGACTCATCCAAGCAGTTCATCATCAGTGCAAATTTGGATCTAAAATAGGAAAGCGCGCTCATCGAGTTCATCCATGAGAACCGGGACATCTTTGCATGGAAACCTTCAGACATGTCGGGTGTCCCGAGGGAACTCGCTGAGCACACTCTTAATATTGATCCAAAATTCAAACCTGTTAGACAGTTTCTCTGACGGATCAATGAAGAAAGGCGCGAGGCCATTGGAGAAGAGGTGGCCCGGCTCTTGGAGGCCGTGTTCATTGTAGAGGTCTTTCACCCAGAGTGGTTAGCTAACCCGGTGCTTGTACTTAAAAAGAATGGCACCTGGCGTATGTGTGTTGATTACACTGATCTGAACAAGGCTTGTCCGACTGATCCTTTTGCTCTCCCCCATATTGATCAGATCATTGATGCTACGGCGGGTTGCGCATGTTTGAGTTTCTTGGATGCTTATTCCGGTTATCATCAGATCAAGATGGCGGTCAAGGATCAGGAGAAGACAGCTTTTATTGCTCCTTTTGGAGCTTTCTGCTATGTGTCTATGCATTTTGGGCTTAAGAGTGCCCAGGCGACTTACCAACAGTGTGTGCAGAATTGTCTTCACAATATTGGGCGTAATGTTCATGCTTATGTGGATGATATAGTGGTAAAATCCAGGAAGGAGGAAACCTTGGTCACAGATCTGAAAGAGACTTTCGATTATCTCCGGGTCTACAAAATGATGCTTAACCCGACCAAGTGTGTTTTTGGAGTCCCAGCCGGGAAGCTCTTGGGTTTTTTGGTGTCTAACCAAGGTATTGAAGCTAACCCAGAGAAAATCAAGGCAATTACATCCCTAGCCAGACCAACATGCATCAATGACGTTCAACGACTGGCGGGCCGTGTTGCTGCTTTGAGACGGTTCATAAGCCGGTTAGGGGAGAAAGCAATGCCTCTGTATCAGATGATGAAGAAAACAGATGATTTTGTTTGGAGCGATGCTGCAAACTCTGCTTTTGAAGATCAGAAGACACAACTTGCTGAGCCGCCGGTCCTGGCTGCTCCAATTGAGAAAGAGCCGTTGCTGTTATACGTGGCCGCCAACTCATGAGCTGTTAGTGTGGCTATTGTGGTGGAGCACAAGGAGGATGGCAAGGACCATCCGGTTCAACGGCCGGTTTTATTACGTCAGTGAGGTGTTAATTGAATCCAAGCAACGATATCCACATTGGCAGAAGCTCGTATATGGGGTGTTCATGGCAAGCTGGAAGCTTAAGCATTAATTTCAGGGACATCCAATCACCGTGGTTAGCTCTGCTCCTTTGGGAGACATCATTCAAAATAGAGAAGCCACCGGGCAAGTTGCCAAGTGGGCAATTGAGCTTGGGTCTCATAGGTTGAAGTATGTGCCACATACTGCGATCAAATCTCAAGCACTGGTTGACTTCATTAATGACTGGACAGAGATGCAAATGCCATAAGAGAAACCAGACAACACGTATTGGACTATTCATTTTGATGGGTCCAGACAGTTGGAAGGCTCGGGGGCTGGAGTTGTGTTAGCCTCTCCGCGAGGTGACAAATTTTGTTATGTGTTACGGTTGATGTTTCCTTGCACTAACAACGCAGCAGAGTATGAAGCTTTGCTTCATGGTCTTCGAGTGGCAAAAGAGATGAGTTTGAGCCGGGTCAGATGTCTTGACAACTCAGATCTAGTGGCTCAACAGGTATCAGGCAAGTGGGATTCCAAGGCCCCTCTCATGGCGGCTTATCGCCGGGAGGTTGATGCTGTTGTAGGGCATTTTAAAGGTTATCAGGTGGAGCACATTCACCGTCAAAAGAACGAAGCGGCTGATGCTTTAAGCCGGTTGGGGTCTCAGCGTAAGCCGGTACCACCTAACACCTTTTTGGATATCTTACATAACCCGTCTGTCAAGTTGCCCACAAAGGAAGATTTATCTGTTCCTGACCCGGAGGCACAGTTGGTGGCGGCTCTTCATGTCATCCCAGATTGGACAATACTGTTCTTGGCTTACATGACCCAAGGAGAGTTGCCAGCGGATGAGACCCTGGCTCGACAGATAACTCGGCGGTCTAAGTCAATGACGATTTCGGATGGAGAACTATACCATCGCAGTGTCTCTAGAGCGTTTCAGCGGTGTGTTTCCCCCGAAGATGGTCAAGAAATACTTCGTGAGATCCATGAAGGCGATTGTGGTCATCACACCGGGTCAAAATATCTAGTGGCCAAGGCTTTTCATCATGATTTTTACTGGTTGACGGCTCACACTGATGCAGAAGATCTGGTCAGTAGATGTGATGGATGTCAAAAGTTTGCACAATGGGCGCATGTGCCGGTTCATTAGCTCCAGATGATTCCAATCACTTGACCGTTTGCGGTCTGGGGGCTTGACATGGTGGGACCTTTCAAAAGGTCTAAGGATAAAAAGACACATCTCTTGGTGACAGTTGATAAATTCACTAAGTGGGGTGAGGCGGAACCAGTGAGTAAGTGTGACGCGGCCACGGCGGTTCAGTTCATGAAAAAGGTGATCTTCTGTTTTGGTTTTCCACACAGCATTTTCACTGACAATGGCACTAATCTATCCCAAGGAGCTATGGAGGAGTTTTGTCAACGTGAGCACATCCGGCTTGATGTTTCTTCTGTAGCTCATCCTCAATCCAATGGTCAAGCTGAGAGAGCCAATCAAGAAATTTTGAAAGGTATAAAGCCCCGGCTTATGGTTCCCTTACAGTCAACGCCGGGTTGTTGGGTAGAGGAATTACCCTCGGTGTTGTGGAGTATCAACACCACACCTAATGGGTCGACATGTTACACACCCTTCTTCATGGTTTATGGAGTAGAAGCAGTGTTCCCTAGTGACATCCGTCATGACTCGCCCTGTGTGGCGGCTTATGTTGAAGCTAATAATGAACAAGCCAGACAGGATGCACTTGACTTGTTGGATGAAGAAAGAGACTTAGCAGCGGCCCGGTCAGCAATTTATCAACAGGACCTGCGCCGTTATCACAGCCGCCGGGTTAAGTCCAGGACTTTTCAGGAAGGCGACCTGGTGCTCCGACTCATCCAGGATCTATCAGATGCACCCAAGTTATCCCCACCTTGGGAAGGACCTTTTGTGGTTAGTAAGAACATAAACAACGGGTCATATTACCTCATTGACGTTCGAGAGCACAAAGACTCACGTAAGTCGGAGGAGGAGACCCGCTGGCCGTGGAACATTGCTCAACTTTGGCCATACTACACCTGAGCCACTGGCTCTCATCGTGTACATACTTTGACATTGTATATACCATGATAAGTAATAAAGTAAGACCATCGGTCTCTTTTCTTTTTAAAGATTATTCATTTGTGTTATTTCTTATTCTCAAAAGACTATTAAGGAGTTGATCATATTTGAATCAAGTCTAACCCTTTTTGGTCCGGCTTATGATCGTATTCGAATCTAGCTGCAATTATCATGGTCACTTGGGGGCTTCCTGTTCAAACATAGGTCGTATTCGAACCAAAGAGAACATAGCCGTCGTAACCCTCTTGATCGGCTCAAGGATAAACTCACTTGGGGGCTTCTTGATCGTATCTGAATCATATCTTAACCCCTTTTGGGTCCGACTTTGATCGTATTCGAATCAGGGTCATTAAAAACCTCTCAAGGTCATTTGGGGTCCTGTTCAAACATAGGTCGTATTCGAACCAAAGAGAACATAGCTATCGGTACCCTCTTGATCGGTGCAACGCCAAAACCAGTGGGGGCTATATGGTCGTATTCGAACCTTAGCTTAACCCCTTTGGTCCGGTTTACTGATCGTATTCGAATCAGAAACCCCCAACATTTTGAATACAAGGCTGAATTATGCTTATTATCTGTTGTTTGCCTTTTAGTTTTTGTTGTCTCAATATTACAAATAAGTAGCCAGTTTTTCTTCACCGTCTCGACTATGTGACAACACAGCTACCAAGGTATAATGATCATTGAGTATTCAAAAACATTGACTTCTCATGAAGTTTGAATTATCAATCTCATCACCCGGGTTATTCAAACCCGCGGTCTAAGGATCAAAAGGTATAAGGTATGGTTATTACTTATACGCAATTGCCTGTTGTATTAACTAAAAGAGTTAGTCTCAGCCATAGTCCTTTGTCTATATCTGTTTCTGGTTCCTACAGTGGTAAACATATTGGCTATAAACTGGGTGTTCTAACCCGTTTGGTTCTAAGCCGCCAAGAGTCTTTTCTTTGTATCTACAGGAACAGAGTTCAAATATTGCAAAAACAAACATTAAATACGATGCATGTAGTGGCATCAGGAAAGACGGAATCAAATAGAAGGCTTTTGTGCGCAATGGCAAAAGCAAAGCATATAGTGTTTTCACAACTAAGCTATTACAAGGCTTTATAAGCCCATGAAGATGATCATTGTTCCTCCCTCGCCGGTTCACCACCTTATGTTGGCTGGAAGTTGGGTTTTGACCAATCAAAACCATTCACGGCGACAAATTCGGCTTCATCGTCGATCAGGCCGACCGGGTCAACTTCCGGGGCAAATGTGTCTTCTCTTACCGGTGGAATCAAATCTGTTACCTTGTACGAGGGAGTGGCCATCTTCTTATTCTCAGCATCAAAACCCGGCTGGTATTTGTCAACATTCGTGTCATCTCCTAGGGTAGTTGCCTGAGGTCAGACTCCACGCATGCAGGCCATGAGGTCATCCTACCCAAAAGGAGAACCATCCTCCTTCACGGTGGGATAGCCTCTGGCCACATCCGCCGGGTCTAGGTCTGGCACCCAAGCTTTGGAGCGGCTCAGGGCAGTCAAAGCTCCGGCTCACGCACAGGAGCGTTTCACTTCTTGAAACTTGGCAGGCGGGATTGACAGTTTCTTCAGGACGTCGCTGAGCCGGTTGGGTCCTTGGTTGACAGGAGAGATGGCGGCAAGAGCCCGTTGTGCGCCAATATACAATTGTTCTACCAAAGTATACACTGCCTTTAGTTTAATCAAAGGGTCTTGGCTCAGATTTTTGCTTCAAGGGCCTGCACATATTTTATACACAAAATCAGCTGGCGGTTTATACTCCGGATCAGCAGAAAGCACACAAAATTAAAGTTGAACGGCTTACCAAAGATGGCAGCCACCATTTGATACACCCGACCCTTTAACCCGTTCAGCTCCGTTGAAATCTCTTCAAGGGTTGTTTCGGCCTTCTCAGCACGTTGGGTCAGAAGCGTTTTTTCATCTTCCAAAGTTTTCTTCTTGGCAGCGAAGATGGTCTTTAAATTTTCCGTCTCACGGAGACTTATTTGTAGTTTGGAATTAGCAGATTTGATTTTTGCTTCCTGACTCGCTAGCTGGGTCTTCGCATCAGTCAAATGCGAGTTCAATTCAGATAAGGCATTCTGCAAAACATTCAGATGAGTCAAGATTTTGTTTCAAGTTCAAAGAGCAAGATTCTAGTCTCAAGTACTTTACAAAAAACCACTTGGCACTTGGGGGCTAATGTATGCCAAATCAAATTTTTATGACTCTAAAGACATACTTTAAGTCCCAAGTCCCTTACAAAGTAATAACACTTGGCACTTGGGGGCTAATGTATGCAGTTCAGCAAGTTTCTCAAGGTTAAGATGGAATATTAAGTCCTTTGAATATGGTACCAAACAATTTAAAGTACCGGTTCATTTATGATCAAAATGAACCGGCCCTTGGGGACTACAGGTGAAGCTTTGTTCTATTGAAATCAAGACAAGTTTCAAAGGTAAAGGTCTCTGTCTATATTTTAAAGTCTACAGATCATTCTGTTTCTCTCATAAATCTGAAGACTTGGGGGCTGAAGGAATATATATATATATATAAGCCTGAGGAACGTACCTCGTATTTCAACTGCAGCTGTTTGACCATTTCAATCTCAGAGTCGCGACTGGAGTGTACATGGCTAAGATAGTCGGATAGAATATCATTGGCATTTAGATGGTCATAGTTGGCAACGTCAAAACGAACTTTATGCCTCTCCAATGCCTCTTGTTTTGTTGTACAACGAGCCAGCACGGTCGAGTTCTCCGGTTTAATAAAGCGGCTCCCGGTGATCTGAACATCTTGCGCAGACTGTGATGGCAGGTTGGCTGAGCTTGATGGTCCAGTAGCAGAAGGGTTAACAGTAGTCTCATCAAATGATGGCGCAGGAGGATTTGCTTCTATATCAACAGGCGGGTCTGCTGGAGCATCGTTTAATGGAGAAGAGGGCCTGGCAGGGTCAGATGCATGCACCGGCGGGTCTTCCGCCGGCTTAGCTGCCGTCGCTTTCTTGGATTCAGCTTGGCCACTAAGAAAAATTTTGCAGGATTGTCAGTATAAAGATACAATTTGAACAACCCAGGAAAGATGAGGGTTTTTTCATTACCCAGGGGCAGTCTTTAAAGCTGGAAATTGCGTCTGCGATGAGTCGCCAGAAGAGCGAGACACCTCCTGAAAGGATAAAATAGAGTTAAAAGAAATACAAAGGGAAGGATCCAGTAAACAGAGTTAAAGACAGAACGAAGTAAACCTCATTTGGACGTTTCTGAGGAGTTTGTTGAAGAACGACAGCCGGCTCATCTTCAGTCCAAGCTTGACGGCGGCTTTCATGTTGCTGCTTTTTCAAATGAAAGTTGGGATCCAAGTGAGCTAAAGGGTTAGAAAACCTTACTTTACGGATCACTCGTCGAACTTTTGTCTTGGCAAGGGCTCTGAGTCAGAGGAAATGATAGTTACCTCTGCTTCCACACCCTGACTGGCCCCAGTGTCATCCTGCTAATGATCAGTGTCAATAAGATTGTTAAAAAATTGGCCAAGGGAATCAAGGACTACCTCCGAGTCAGATGTATCATCAAGCTTCATCAAGTCTTCAGCAGTACTCTTTTTTTCTTTTTCGACCTCCGGGAAGTTTTCTTGGCGTTTATGGCGGCGGCTTTCGCTTTCTTGGCCGCCTCGTGGTCATACTTAACTTTCCAGAAGTCAGAGTTGGCCTGCAGACAGGTAAAAACAAGGTAAAGAGTCAGGCAAGTATTAAAACAATATGGCTGGAAAAATACAAAAGAGAGAAATAATGATATCCTTACTTCTGGCACCGGGTTAAGCTGGCAGAAGGGGTTTAACCCGACGACACTGCAATCTTCATATTTCCCGTTTACCAGAAGAGTTGACATTGAGACAATATCTTCTTCTTTCAATTGAACGGGGCTGTGACGAAGAGAGTCATCCGGGCCTCCACCATACTCATACATTAGCTTTGACCGGCGGCTCAAAGGGATGACCCGCCATGAGATCCAGCAGCGGGTCAGATCAACTCCAGTTAACCCGTTCCCCAATAAAGCATTGATCCTTTTGATAGATGGTATCAGCCTCTTGCGTTCAGCGACGGTAAGTTTATCAGGAAGCGTGAACTTGCAGTCAAGACGATCGGGGCGATAACCCGGCAGTGGCTTCTTGTTTGCTGGTGAAATGTCTTGGCAGTAGAACCAAGTCTGGTTCCAGTCCTTTGGATGACTTGGTAAGACAATGAGGGGGAAGACAGCACCCTGCCAGCGCTGAATCGATATGCCTCCAGCTCTAAGCTAAGGCCATTGGTGCACTCATTCTGCCGGTTTAGATAAAAGTATTCTCTAAACAACTCCATGGTCGGCTCTTGTTGAAGATATACCTCACAAAGCACTTGGAAGTTACAGATGTTAGATATGGAGTTGGGCCCGATATCTTGAGCGTGGAGCTTGAAAAAATGGACGACCTCTCTGAAGAACTTTGAGCCGGGCGGTGAGAAGCCACGGTTCATGTGGTCAGTAAAAACGATCACCTCACCGTCTATCAGATTGGGCCGTTCTTCTTCCAGGTCAGGGGCACGATAAGACATAGCGGTTTTTGCTGGCAGAAATCCTATGATGAAGAACTCTTTTAAACATTGCTCAGTTATGGTTGAGGGAACCCAGTTACAGATGGTTGGTGTTTTGGACGACATGATGTGCAAGGAACTGAAAAGAAAAGCAATATGTCAGTTCAGTTTAACGGTGAGATTAACAATTAAGGGATGAAGATGCAGAACAAGTAATGGCGGCTTAGTTAAGGGCTAATGACATATAAAGGAAAATTAAGCCGGCATGATAAGCCGCCATGACTACAGATATTTGAAGAAGGCAAATCCAGCTAAGTATTGAGACAAACAAGTTTCCTACGTTGCTTGGTATTATTGCAGATCAAAATGGTTGTTCAAAATGAAAACAATTCTAGACCTAAAATGTTCAGTACAGAGGAGTCGGTAAGTTCTGAAGCAGCCTTTTTAATCAGAGAAAGAGATATGTGGGTCAATAAGAGGTACAAAAACACTACCACGCGAGCATATATATGACTTTTTGGATCATAAAAAGCTAGCGGTGGAAGAACTATGATGAACTACAAAGAACACGCAGGAGCTTGGAAACCCTAATGCAGATCTGAGAAACAAAGGAAAGAAAACTTATGGTTGCAGGTCTACTGTAGAGGTCGCCGTGGTTTCTCTGATCGGTTCAGGTTGATGCAGCGGCCAAAGTCGATGGAGACGGAGATGAGGCGCGGCGGCGACAGAACTCGAGTAGCAGAGGGTTTGCGCGAGGAAGAAGACGGAGCGAGAGAGGAGAATGAGAAGGCCGAGGTGTGCCTATTTATAATGAAAAGATGCGAACAGACGGGCGCGAAGATCAAGGAAGAACCGAATAAATGGTTATCCAGCTATACAGGCGCCTCAATTCTCGGGAAACATTAAAGATAAAAGTTCCGTTGGAAGTTGACGTCATGAAAGTTTTTGCATTTTCAAGAGGTGACGTCACGGCGGGTTACAAGAAAATTTCAGCAAAGATAAGAAGATGGATTTTTTATTGAAGATTGACAAAGAACGAAGTTCAAAGTCAACCTGGGGCTTAATGTTGGGGATATTAGTATCAGTTATGACCCGCCCAGGAGGGGTCGGGTCAGCCCAATGGCGGGTTACACAAGAAGCCCAGTAAAACATTCAAGATTATAGTTTATTAAGTCTTATAGAAGGCCCAAAGGCCTGAAGGCGGTTTAAGGCCCGATATTGTGAACCGTTGTATCTAAGGAAAGACTTGTAAAGAAATGCATGTAAAGGAAGTCACCGAGCCGTACACGATTATGAGCCGGCCGTGACTCTGTAGGCCTCCAGGCGTCCACCCATGTATATAAGGGGACGACTCGGTGGCAGCTTAGAGCAAGAAACAACAAGTCGAGAACCAAGCCGGCGAGTTGAGCCTCTTGGTGATCGAAACCCCAGCAATACCAATCCCAACTAGACGTAGGCTTTTACCTTCATAGTAAGGGGCCGAACTAGTATAAACCTCTCTCGTGTCCTTTGTCCCGATTAACCCCTTTAAGCTTCCTAGTGCGATGGCCCTATGACTAAGTCCTTGCTCTAGGACATCTGCCGTGACAATTCCACGACAGGTAGGCTTGTATTCCTTGTTGGAGAAGTTGATGAGGAGCTGGGAATCACCCTTGATGGTGAGATGCTTGACCCCCAGGGCTGCCGTGGCCCTGAGGCCAGCGATCAGCCCCTCGTATTCCGCAGTGTTGGATACCTTCTCACCATGCTGAAAGCAGAGCTGCACAGCGTAGTATAGTTTGTCCTGGGTCGGCGAGATGAGCACGGCCCCGGCCCCTGCAACCTGGTGCGCGAACGCGCCGTTGAAGTACATGACCTAGCCATCGGGTGCCTCGTCTCCGGGCATGAGGGAGTGATCCATACTTATCCCCCGGTTAGGCGGTCAGTCCATTCCACCATAAAATCAGTGAGACTCACGCCATTGATGACCCTGGTGGTGCTGAACTCCAGCTTGAATGCCTGCAGCTCAATGTTCTACTCGGCAACCCTTCCTGCGGCATTGGGGCTATGAAGCACCTTCTCTAGGGGGTACACGAAGACGAGCTTGATGGGATGGCCTTGGAAGTAGTGTCATAGTTTCCTGGAGGCGACGAGGAGCGTGAGGAGGAGCTTCCATGGTATGGGGTGGCGCACGCATCACGTAACACCGTGCTGACAAAGTACACGGGGTGCTCGGCGAAGGAAGAGGCGTCGACGATGTCCATCCCTGCTTGAGACAAGGGGCCTCGGAAGCCTTGCCACCCGATGGGGTAGTCGAGGCCTCAGGAGTGCCATCCTAAGGTGGCAATGGCGCTACATCATGCACCCGCACATTCGCGCTCTTCCCGGACCGCCACGATCGCTGCGCTAGCCGAGTGGGGCATGGTTGCCGGGTAAAGCACCAGAGGCTCAAGAGGACGAGGTGCCACCACCACCGGTGGGCTAGTGAGATACCTCTCGAGGTCTTGAAAGGCCACCTCGACCTCCGAAATCCATTCAAATGGGCCCTTCTTTTTCATCAGCTTGAAGAATGGGAGGGCGCGCTCGCCGAGCTTGGAGATGAAGTGCCCCAACAAAGTTACGCTGCCCGTGAGCTTCTGCGTCTCCTTCGGGGTTTGTGGTGGGCTCATCCTTTCTATTTCCTTGACCTTCTCTGGGTTAGCACTGGTACAGCGACGTGTTATACAAACAATTTTTAACCCCTTTCCGCGACGACATTTGGAACCGTCGCCAAGTGAGTGTGGGCGAAAGGGGGGGGGTCCTTCCCACACGACCTAGAAATCATCGGGGATAGGCCCTCCAGCGACACATGCTGGGCCCGTGTGCGATCGGGAGAGGCATCGAAACCCAATCATTTCCGTAGGTATGTACATCTGTATCGACCCGACCTCAAATGGTCAAGTCTCTGTGCTTCAGTGTCATCCCTGGATCGGTAATGCTGACACACACAGTACTCGAGGATTTATAACAGAGTAGGAATCACACACTTATTACATGGAATGTCTCCAAAGAAAACTTGTTACAATAAATATGGCTTAAGGCCATCTAATACGATAACAGCGAAATGCTTGGAAGATAAAGTGAGTCCATCAACTCCAACGGCATAGCTGAGCTGCACGAAAACGACCTAACGAACCTTAATCCTCGTCTGAAAAGTCTGCAACATAATACGTTGCAGCCCCAAAAAGGGTCAGCACATGGAATATGCTGGCAAAGTAACACAATAGAGCAAGAACAGAATAATGCTATCACTACATGCATATTTGCTGGTGGAAAGCCCTATGGTTATAGTTTTGCGAAAAGCCAATTTTTCCCTACAACAAAGGAATAGATTTTATTTTAACTATCATGGTAGTTGAAACATCATTGAGAAGGTTCCTCCAACTCAATCCCAATTAAGGTAATTAACAACCCAACAATATTAGTTTAGAGTGATGAGATACATGTGATAATCCAAGTACTAGATACTCAAGATTGTCCATAACCCGGGACACGGCTAACCAAGATTAGTTTGTACACTCTGTAGAGGTTTGCGCACTTTTCCCCACAAGACTCGATCTCCTCCATTGCATTTCTCGCACTACAGGGTGTTTGAGAAACGGATGACCGAGACACGGTCTTTCAGAAACATTAACTCTTTCCTCTGGGCAGACCATACCAAACCTACAAACCCACTACCTGCTAATCCACCTCTTCAAGAGCTTCACATAACTTACTCAACTATGCTAGAGCCCATAATAGCTTGTGGCTGCACAGGGAAGTTTCTAGCATGAAAAATCTCAGTTCCCTTTGAGCTTGGGTGGCGGTCCATAGGAAGATCACACGGGTACTCCACGATTTCCAAAAAATATAGGCAACACTGGGTACTCCAGGTGCCTCAATCCACCCAGATGTGTATTTAAGTTGCCACCTTGAGTTGAACCATTGATTAACAATCTCACATGTTTCATGGATTTCACTCACCAAAACCACGTCTACGACCATAGCATAGCAATATAAGCAAGGCGTAGAAGTAACTCCCAAGGGTTTGAATGTAATAGGGCAATAGGTTCTACCTCATCAACTACTTCCCAACCCACATGTTAATTACATCCTAACCATGCAATGTTTGAGGATTGGAACTAATGCATAAAAACTGGGTGATAAAGGGATATGATCAAAGTGTTACTTGCCTTGCTGACGATCCGCGTAACCTAGAGACTCCAAATAACACGCTTCACACTCCGAGAATTCTATCGCAAGCAAACAATAGCATACATAAGCAATCAAGCTAAGAAACACAGGTAAATCTCAAATAAGAAGATCTAACCAGAAAGTTCAACTTAAGAACTCTGGTTTGCAAAAAGAATCAAATCAAATGGAGCAACGAAACTCAAACGGCGAAAGAAACAAGATTCGTTTACTAATCTGGACCAAGGTCAAATTTTACAGTAGCAAAAGCTTGTGCAAGCTGGTTAAACGAAAAGAGGGTCTCGAGATGGAGATCTAGGCGCTTGAATCGCCTGATTCCGACTAACGGGCGAAAGGAAAAACTAAAACGAAAATAGAATCAGAAATCGCGTTCAGAAATAATCGCGGAATAATCCGGTAAAAAGAAAACTGATGAACAGGCTAACGAATGAGCGTCCGTTAACTGTAACTAACAGGCGAAAACCGTTCGTTAAAACAAACATCCGCTAAAAAGAAAAACCGAAAACAAAAACCGGGGAACCGGAAAAAACGAAGTGTTTTCTAACAAAAACCAATCCGGTTTTCTAAAAAACGAACGGCACAAACCTCCGGCGAGGTCCGGCACGGCGGGGCTCCGGCGAGGGGCGGCGCTATGCGGGGCGGCGGCTCGCGGTGAGGGCAGCGGTGGCAGCGACAGGCGGCTCGGCGGCTCGGCAGCAGCGGCGGGCGGCGCGGCGGCCTCGGCGGCGGGGGCGGCGGCTCGCGGCGGGGGGGTGCGGGCGGGGCGGAGGTGCCTTGTGGGAGGGGGCATGGCGCGGGAACGAGAGTCCAAGCCGGACTCCCTGTCGGCGGCGGCGGCGGCGCAGTCCCGCTAGGAGACGGTGGCGCGGGGGCGAGGTGGGCCGGCGCTGGGCTTCGGCCCACCTAGGCCTAGGCGCGTTTTTTTTAAAACAAACAATTCCGCCAAAACTCAGAAAAATCCTAGAAAATAAAATAAAATTCTAAAAATGCCAAAACAAATTTTCTCCATCTAAATAAAATATTTAGAACGAGATGAACATTTTTGTGGCCCTAAAATGCAATTTTGAAAACGTGCAATTTTTCTAATGCAACCAAAATTGCAAATAAAATCCAAATAAAAGGAACAATTGATTTTAATATTTTTCCTCCAATATTCCATTTATTTTGGAGAAGTCATATTATCTCCTCTCATACATTGATATGAAATATTTTCGGAGAGAAAAATAATTAAAACCAAAATCCTTGTTTCAATATTTGATATAAATCAAATATGAAATCTGGGAAATCCCCAACTCTCTCCGAGGGTCGTTGAGTTGCTTAGGATTTCAAGGATCGCGAGATGAAATGCAATAAAATATGGTATAACATTCCAAATTGAAAATTTGGGATGTTACAAACCTACCCCCCTTAAGAAGAATCTCGCCCTCGAGATTCGGGTTGGCTAGAGAATAGGTGTGGGTGGTCCTTGCGGAGATCATCCTCTCGTTCCCATGTGGCTTCGTCCTCGGTATGGTGGATCCACTGAACTTTGCAAAACTTGATGACCTTGCTACGGGTGACTCGACTAGCAAAATCCAAAATCTTGATTGGCTTCTCCTCATAAGTCAAGTCATTCTCCAACTGAATCGCCTCCAAGGGTACGGTATCTCTTAGTGGTATGTCGGCCATCTCAGCATGGCACTTCTTCAACTGGGAAACATGAAACACATCGTGAACTCCTAATAGTCCTTTAGGTAACTCCAACTTGTAGGCAACTTCTCCCATCCGTTCCAAAACACGATATGGTCCTACAAATCTCGGGGCTAACTTTCCCTTATCTCCAAAACATTTCACTCCTCGCAAAGGCGATACTCGCAGATATGCTCGGTCTACAATTTCATAGGTTACCTCCTTGCGTTTCGAATCTGCATAACTCTTTTGTTTGGACTGAGCTATCTTCAGTCTATCCTGGATTAGTTTAACCTTCTTCTCAGACTCTTTGATCAAGTCTGGTCCAAACAACTGTCGGTCTCCAACTTCATCCCACATCAATGGTGTTCTTCACCTTCGTCCATACAGGGCTTCGAACGGTGCCATCTTCAGACTATCTTAGTAACTATTGTTGAATGAGAACTCTGCGTAAGGTAGATTGTCATCCCAACTAGATCCATAATCTAGCGCATAGGCACTCAACATATCCTCTAGAATCTGGTTGACTCTCTCGGTCTGTCCATCCGTCTGCGGGTGAAATGATGTACTGAACTCCAATCTCGTTCCCAAAGTCTGGTGTAGCTGAAGCCAAAACTTTGAGGTAAATTGTGTCCCTCTATCCGATACGATGGTCCTTGGAACTCCATGCAGACATACGATCCTGGTCATATATATCTTGGCCAACATTGCACTAGTATAAGTTGTTTTCACTGGGTTAAAGTGTGCCACTTTGATCAAACGGTCAACTACTACCCATATAGAATCATATCCTAATTTGGTCCTGGGTAATCCAGTGATAAAATACATGCCAAGTTTATCCCACTTCCATTCGGGTATCGGCATAGGTTGTAACAATCATGCTGGCTTTTGATGCTCTGCCTTCACTCTCTGACATACATCACATACGGCCACATACTCGGCGATATCCTTCTTCATCCCTGTCCACTAGAAACGTTCCTTCAAATCCAAATACATCTTGGTGTTTCCGGGGTGTATCGAGTATGGTGAGTCATGAGCCTCCTGAAGTATTAACTTCCTAATCTCTATGTTATTGGGCACATAAACACGGTCCTCAACCATAAGGTGTCGTGTTCATCCTCATGAAAACCTTTGGCCTTTCCTTCGCTCATTTTCTCTTTTATCTCTACAATCTCTTTGTCATCCTTCTAAGCTTCTTGAATCTTTCCCAACAATGCAGACCGCACCTCCATTGTTGTAACAAGACCTCTAGGAACAATCTCCAAACGTAGTTCCCGGAGATCCTCTACTAACTCCTTCGGCAATCCCGTGCTTATTAGGGTATTAGCATAACTCTTCCAGCTCAAAGCGTCTGCTACGACATTGGCCTTTCCTGGATGATAATGAAGCTTCATGTCATAATCCTTTATAAGCTCCAACCATCTTCTCTGCCTAAGGCTCAGCTCCTTCTAGGTGAAAATGTACTTCAAACTCTTATGATCTGTGTACACATCACAACGGTTTCCAATAAGGTAATGTCTCCAAGTCTTCAACGCATGAACCACGGCTGCTAGCTCCAAATCATGTGTGGCATAATTCAACTCGTGTGGTTTTAGTTGTCACGAGGCATAAGAAACAACTCTTCCGTCCTACATAAGCACACTTCCAAGTCCTAAGCGAGAGGCGTCGCAATACACTTGAAAATCCTTGCGTATATCTGGCAGTGTCAGCACTCGGGCCATAGTCAAACATTTCTTCAGCTCCTGGAAACTTGCCTCACAATCTTCCGTCCATTTAAACTTGGTATCCTTCTTCAATAATTCTGTCATGGGCTTCGCAATCTTGGAAAAATTCTCAATGAATCTCTGATAGTATCCTGCGAGTCCAAGAAAACTGCGGATCTCCCTAACTGAAGTGGGTGCCAACCGTTCAGTGACTGACTGAACCTTGGTGGGATCTACTGCTATACCTTCTCCTGATATAACATGTCCAAGGAATCCGACTTCTTTCATCCAAAACTCGCATTTGCTGAACTTGGCATATAACTGATGTTCCCTGAGTTTCTCGAGAACTAATCACAAATGCTCCTTGTGTTCCTCTTCATTCTTCGAATATACCATTATATCATCAATGAACACCACAACAAACTTATCCAAATATTCCATGAACACCTTGTGCATCATTCTCATGAAATAGGCAGGGGCATTAGTCAGTCCAAATGACATGACCGTATACTCGTATAGCCCGTACCGTGTGGTGAAGGCTGTCTTTGGTATATCCTTCTCTCGTATCTTCAACTGATGATATCCTGATCGCAGATCGATCTTCAAAAACACCTTAGCTCTTTGCAGATGGTCAAATAGATCATTGATCATCGGCAATGGGTACATGTTCTTGATCGTCACTTCATTCAAGGCCCGATAATCAACAACCATCCTTAGGGATTTATCCTTCTTCTCAACCAAAAGCACTGGAGCTCCCCATGGTGATGAACTCCGTTGAATGTAACCTTTCTCCAATAACTCCTTGATCTGTTTCTTAATCTCCTCCAGATCATTCGCGGGCATCCTATAGCGTCTCTTGGATATTGGCCCTGTGCCTGGCAATAGCTCTATCAAAAACTCGATATCTCGATCCGGTGGCATCCCTCGCAACTCCTCTGGAAAAACATCCGGATAATCCTTTACTACATGCACTTCCTCCTGAACAACTCCCGTGAGGGTATTTACTTGGCTACTTCGTGGCGCATGCCTCGATATATACTTGATCCCTTTTCCCTCCGGGGTGATGAGACAAATTGACCTACTGACACAGTCAATGCTTCCTCCGTACTTTGACATCCAGTCCATTCCTAATATCACATCCAATCCTTGTGACTCCAAGATAATTAGGTCGGACGGAAAAACATGGTTGCCAATGGTTAAGGGTAACTGGTCGCACCATCGACTAGCTATATACTCTACTCTAGGTTAACTTACTAACAGAGGGGTCCTAAGGGTTTGGGTCCGTAGTTTAAACTTATCCACGAATTCCCTTGATATGTATGAATGCGATGCACCGGTATCAAAAAGAACAAGAGCGGTAAATGACTTAACCAAAAACTTACCTATAACCTCGTCTGGCTGCTCTTCAACCTCCTCCACGTTAATGTGGTTCACTTGTCCTTTGTTGAATGGATTGGGCTTGTTCCTAGTGCTCCCATTTCCGTTTCCATTCTTCCCTTTAGGGCACTCCGTGGCATAGTGTCCAGTCTTCCCGCACTTGAAACAAGTAACGTGGCTTAGGTCTCTCTTTGTGGGTGTGGCTGGATTGGGGCGGTTTTGATTATTGCTTGCTCCATTCCCATTTCCATTCCTTGTGCTAGTATGTTTATGGTTACTTCCCCCATTATGGTTGTGGCCTCCATGGTTATGAACAAGTCCTCCCGAGTTCGGGGTTTGGCGAGGCTTCTGCTGAGCTCCTGAGTTATACCTTCCTTGTCCATACTTCCTCTTACGGCTCTCAATCTGCTGCTGCTTCCCTTCAATCATAAGAGCCTTATCTACCAACTCCTGGTAGTTGGTGAATGTTGCCACCATCAACTGCATACTCATCTCATCATTCAACCCTTCCATAAACTTCTCCTGCTTTGCGGCATCTGTGGCCACATCATTAGGGGCATAGCGAGATAACTTGCTAAACTCATCCACGCACTGAGCCACAGTACTGTTCCCCTGGCGTAAGTTGCGAAACTCACGCTTCTTCAAATTCATTGCTCCAGTTGAGACATGGGCTGTACAGAAGGCTTGCTGAAATTTGGTCCCATGTCACCATGGCTATAGGGTAGGTGACAGTGTAATTCTCCCACCATGATGCTTCTAGTCCATCCAACTGATGTGTGGCAAAACGCACCTTCTCAGAATCAGTACATCCTGTAGTGGTTAACTCCCTTCCAATCTTGCGGAGCCAATCATCTGCTACTATAGGCTCGGTGCTACTGGAAAACACCGGCGGTTGCAACCTCAGAAAACGGGCTAAGTTGTCAACTGGTGCTGGTGGTGGTGGTGGATTATTGTTGCTGTTGTTGTTGCCTTGGTTCTGAACTAACAACTGCAACAGGGTATTCTGCTGCTGAATCAACTGAGTGAGCTCTGGTGGGAATGCAAATCCGGGGACATGTCTCGGAGGCATCTGATGGGTTTAGAGGGGAGAGATTAGAATAGAATGAGGTCTAATGAGAAAGCACTACCCATATGCACATGAGACAAACACAAACATTTCACTCAATCAATCAAGCAAGGCATACAGTTGGTCTAGAACTATCGCAAAAGTGCTTGGACTACTCAATTTACATAGTGGAATACTACTTCTGATGTGGTGGTCTACTAAAAATACTCCTCGGTTGCAGACTCCATGATATCTGCTCCAGCTTCATCTTCAAAGTCATCATCGCTCTGGTCAGTGTTGGTGTCGTCGATGATGATGTAGTCCTCCGGGCGAATCTCCTTGGGATCTTCGTCTTCTTCTACTGGTGTGGGGTCTCCCATGAATATTCCGATCTTCTTAATCAGGTCGTCATTCTTCTCCACTAGTACGACGATTTCCTCTTCATAATCTTCATGTGTAGCCTTGAGTTCTTCCTCCAGTTCCACAATCCTAGTCATTGCCTTCTTCAGATCTATCATGCCTGTGCACATCTGATTCTCCTAGCGTCGTATGTGCTGGTTTAGTTCCTGGATGAAAGCTGCAATTGATCTATCCTTTTTGGTGCTGATCATCTCCCATTGTTCATCTCGGCGCCCACAAATCTGGTAGATAGAATCCTTAAGCTCCTTTTGGTAAACTTCTCCAATCCGTCCCATGGTGATGTGAGCTGCCATACTCTTTCCTAAACTCGAGGTTGGTGCGTCGAAGGAAAACTCTATGGGTTTAGTGATTGGCATGAAGGTCCTTCTTGGAATGTGAACTTGAATCATCCATCGCTCCTCTTTTGGTAAAGTGGCATTGTAGGTCCCGGCGAAGCTTGGTATTCCTATGTTCAGGTACCTAGTGACTTCCTTCAGGTATCGTCCAAAAGGTGATCCTTCCTCCGGTTGTGCAAACTTGTTCCTTGCATCCGCCATCCTAAAGAGTAGAAAATGGAGATGAGTCAGAAATGAGAAGAGAATAGTGATCTATGGCTTTTAGCTTAGTGGTCGTGTCTTACACTCAGCGTGTGCTCTGATACCATCTTGTAGCGACCCGACCTCAAACGGTCAAGTCTCGGTGCTTCAGTGTCATCCCATGATCGGTAATGCTGACACACAGTACTCGAGGATTTATAACTAAGTAGCAATCATACACTTATTACATCGAATGTCTCCAAAGAGAACTTATTACAATAAATATGGCTTAAGGCCATCTAATACGATAACAACGGAAGGCTTGGAAGATAAAGTGAGTCCATCAACTCCAACGGCATAGCTGAGCTGCATGGCAACGACCTAACGAACCTTACTCCTCGTCTGAAAAGTCTGCAATATAATATGTTGCAGCCCGAAAACAGGTCAGCACATGGAATATGCTGGCAAAGTAACACAATAGAGCAAGAACAGAATAATGCGATCACGACATGCATATTTGGCTGGTGGAAAGCTCTATGGTTATAGTTTTGCGAAAAGCAAAATTTTCCCTACAACAAAGGAATAGATTTTATTTTAACTATCATGGTAGTTGAAACATCATTGAGAAGGTTCCTCCAACTCAATCCCAATTAAGGCAATTAACAACCCAACAATATTAGTTTAGAGTGATGAGATACATGTGATAATCCAAGTACTAGATACTCAATATTGTCCATAACCGGGGACACGGCTAACCATGATTAGTTTGTACACTCTGTAGAGGTTTGCGCACTTTTCCCCACAATACTCGATCTCCTCCGTTGGTTTTCTCGCACTACAGGGTGTTTGAGAAACGGATGACCGAGACACAGTCTTTCAGAAACATTAACTCTTTACTCCGGGCAGACCAAACCAAACCTACAAACCCACTACCTGCTGATCCACCTCTTCAAGAGCTTCACGTAACTTACTCAACTATGGTAGAGCCCATAATAGCTTGTGGCTGCACACGGAAGTTTCAAGCATGAAAAATCTTAGTTCCCTTTGAGCCTGGGTGGCGGTCCATAGGAAGATCACATGGGTACTCCGGGATTACCAAAAAATACAAGCAACACTGGGTACTCCAGGTGCCTCAATCCACCCAGATGTGTATTTAAGTTGCCACCTTAAGTTGAACCATTAATTAACAATCTCACATCTGTCATGGATTTCACTCACCCAAACCACGTCTACCAGCATAGCATAGCAATATAAGCAACGCGTAGAAGTAACTCCCAAGGGTTTGAATGTAATAGGGCAATAGGTTCTACCTCATCAACTACTTCCCAACCCACATGTTAATGACATCCTAACCATGCAATGTTTGAGGATTGGAACTAATGCATAAAAACTGGGTGATAAAGGGATATGGTCAAAGTGTTACTTGTCTTGTTGACGATCCGCATAACCTAGAGACTCCAAATAACACGCTTCGCACTCCGGGAATTCTATCGCAAGCAAACAATAGCATACATAAGCAATCAAGCTAAGAAACATGGGTAAATCTCAAATAAGAAGATCTAACCAGAAAGTTCAACTTAAGAACTCCGGTTTGCAAAAAGAATCAAATCAAACGGAGCAACGAAACTCAAACGGCGAAAGAAACAAGATCCGTTTACTAATCTGGACCTAGGTCAAATTTTACAGTAGCAAAAGCTTGTGCAATTGGTTAAACGAAAAGAGGGTCTCGAGACGAAGATCTAGGCGCTTGAATTGCCTGATTCCGACTAACGGGCGAAAGGAAAAACTAAAATGAAAATAGGATCAGAAATCATGATCAGAAATAATCGCGGAATAATCCGGTGAAAACAAAACTGACGAACAGGCTAACGAATGAGCGTCCGTTAACTGTAACTAACGGTCGAAAACCATTCGTTAAAACGAACGTCCGGACGAACGTCCGCTAAAAAGAAAAACCAAAAAGAAAACCGGCGAATTGAAAAAACGACTATGGTTTTCTAACGAAAACCGGTCTGGTTTTCTAAAAAAACCGAACAGCGCTAACCTCCGGCGAGGTTCGGCACGGCGGGGCTCCGGCGAGGGGCGGCGCTACGCGGGGCGGCGGCGGCACGGGCAACAGGCGGCGGCGGCTCGCGGCGAGGGCGGCGGTGGCAGCGGCAGGCGGCGCGGTGTCTTCGGCGGCGGGGGCGGCGGCTCGCGGCGTGGGGGGGTGCAGCTTTAACGGGGGCGGGGCGGAGGTGCCTTGGGGGAGGGGGCACGACGCGGGAACGGGAGTCCGAGCCGGACTCCCTGTCGGCGGCGGCGGCGGCGCAGTCCCGCTAGGAGATGGCGATGTCGGGGCGAGGTGGGCCGGCGCTGGGCTTCGGCCCAGCTAGGCCTAGGCGCATTTGTTTTTAAACAAACAATTCCGCGAAACTCAGAAAATCCTAGAAAATAAAATAAAATATTAAAAATGCCAAAACAATTGTTTCTCCGTATAAATAAAATATTTAGAACGAGATGGACATTTTCTTGGCCCTAAAATGCAATTTTGAAAACGTGTAATTTTTCTAATGGAACCAAAATTGCAAATAAAATCCAAATAAAAGCAAAAATTGATTTTAATATTTTTCCTCCAATATTCCATTTATTTTGGAGAAGTCATATTATCTCCTCTCATATATTGATATGAAATATTTTCGGAGAGAAAAATAATTAAAACCAAAATCTTTGTTTCAATATTGATATAAATCAAATATGAAATCTGGGAAATCCCCAACTCTCTCCGAGGGTCCTTTAGTTGCTTAGGATTCCGAGGATTGCGAGACGAAATGCAATAAAATATGATATGCAAGAATGATCTATGTATAACATTCCAAATTGAAAATTTGGGATGTTACAACATCCCACACGGTAATCCAAGAAAAACATTTCCGTAGGTATGTACATCCCACATGGTGAATCCCAGAAAATCATTTCCGTACGTATGTACATCTGTGAATCCCAGAAAATCATTTCCGTAGGTATGAACATCCCACACGGTGAATCCTAGAAAAACATTTCCGTAGGTATGTATATCACACACAGTTCTTTGTGTGGAAACGTTTGTGCAAGGTGGCATAACGCAAACAGTTCGCTGCCGGAAGCCATGTGTGATTGTTAGTTGATCGAACATGCCTACTTTCTAGAAACCATGCAGATTGTTTGAGTTCATCGCCCATGATGTTTTCTGAGTAACCGTCTGTAAGAGAAAACCCCAATAAGCAGGGTAATTAGCCTATTATTGATAACCCATGTACTAATCAAACTGATATTTCTTATAAATCATGCCAAATATTTCATATCCGTATAAAAGCAACCATGATTTCATAAACAAATTACATTAGATAGCTTCGGCATTCCGTTACGCCATTACACAACAGCACCAAGTTTCACATGCAACATCAAAAACCTTTGGAAAGTAGCATCATACACGGTTAAGAGATGGATGAATCTCATCTGGTAAACTGCAGAAGCGGAAAGCAAATATTGAGCCTTCAGTGATGTCGAATGTCCTTGCTACATTAGGCCAGTAGCTATGGATAATTGCCCACCCAACCTTCGCCCTCTTCAGGAAGACTTCAATATTGTACCGTGGGTGTTGAATGAATACCTTCCTCGCCTCTTGACCATGCAGGTGGTTTGAGAGGTAATCATCGGTGAACTTCTTTGAAAAGTACTGAAAACAAAGCTATGCATAAATCGCTGTTGTAAATTTTGAAATGGCGCAAGGGGTAAAAATAGGGTAAAAGAGTTGGTACCATCCTATAGTTGACTGATGTCTTCTTCATTGTGCAAACAAAGATCTTGCTGTTATTCGTCGCAAGTTTCTTCATCCTAACAATCTTTCTGAGTTTCTTGACTTGACTGATATTCATGGACATCTCATTTCCCCATATGCAAAATTGGTCGAACAGTGGGTCTAAGCCTCTGACAGCAGGACCTACATGTGCAAGACCAAATTGTAAGAAACCTAAATATTAGAATGATTCCTGTAACTACACAATAATGTGCTATTAGCCAAAGGACCCTGCTTGAACAAACCTCGATGGTAAACCACAGTGTCTACCATTGTTTCCCTACAACACACATAAGGAAGATCTTGATCAAGTTAACTGAGAGTTGTTGTACTATTAATATAATATGTATTGAGTACAGCCAAATTCGATGCGTGTCACATGCATAACAATACAAAATTGTACCCACAGCAAATGAAAATCAAATTGCAGAACTAAACCAAACAGTTAAATGGATAGCAGACCAAATGAACCAAAATAGTTAACTAAGCACTACATTGCAATATAGAAAAATGTACCAGAAGATAAGACAGTTAACAAGACATAGAATGCTTGAGAACAGTACTACGAAATGTAGCAATTGTTGGACCAAAGTGTTAACGGAACATTATATTTCAGAGGACCAAACTGTTAACTGAACATCATATTGCATATTAACATTACAGAGGACAAATCACTAGAAGGCACTAGCAGTGGCCTCGAGAAAACAGCATGAACTGTATTTTAAAGTAGACAACCATGTGGCGGTGTCGACGGTGGCCTCGAAGACGAGGTGCTCCTCCAAGATCTTGTGGTCGACACGCATTGCAGCCATAGCCACCTCGTGCACACGTGCGACCGCATGTTAGTGAGATCCATGTTATACTGCGTGCGAAATGGCTGTGAGCGGCGCTTAATTGGAGGAGGGGCAGTGATTTTAGTGGAAGGTGTCGCGCCGTCGGTCGGGGCACATGGGATGGGAAAGGAGGAGGATGGTGTGGGTGGGGTGTGGATTACCTGACCATATCGACGAGGCCGCGCAGCAAGAAGAAGGGTTGGTGGCGAGGAGGCTGCGCAGGAAGAAGAAGGGTCAACGGCGAGGAGGCCGCGCATTAAGAAGAAGGGTCGCCGGTGAGGAGACGCCGCTACAAGAAGAAGGGTAGCCGGCGAGGACGTGGCGCTACAAGAAGAAGGGTCGCTGGCGAGGAGGCTGAGCTGCCAGTAAGCAGGAGTGAAGGTTTGAACTTGTAAAGCAAGGAGGAACAATGGAAATGTGGCTTTTGTTAGGAGGGAGGGGGCGGGGAGATAGATATTTCCATGGTGGCCAAAAAATTTCGCTCGATGCCGCGAGAAACTGGCGCCCAAGTGTGGTTGAAGCGGGGGCAGTGGACTGTAGACGACGAAGCTTCCTATGTAAGCCAGACAAGACGGTGCGCCAAGATATTTATATCGCATCGCACACGATTCTTTCTAGTAAATTGTTTGTGGTATACCTGATTTTTTTTCATTATGTTTTGAAAGACAAAATGGTGTTACGGAGGGAAAGGATGGTGTTTGAATTGCTAGAACATTTATGTACAGTGAACATGCAACTACTACATGAGTGTCGTGTTTAAATTTGGAATTATTCCGGGTTCTCTTGGCATTTTTATGCATTAATTGAGTTTCTGGGCATTTAGTGTGCATAATTCAAATTTGAACTACAAGCACATGCTCCAATGCTCCAAAGTTTGTTGAAAAATCACATGTGTGTCTTTGGGTGAATTTATAGGTCCCATACAAGAAGTGGGAATGAAATTCAAACATCTAGGCGTTGTGGCTCGGCCAGGAAGATTGAGAAACTTGGTTTTTAAATTCTTGTAAATCCAAAACACGCCTGAAAATCATGAAACTTGGCATGGTGTCATGACATGGCACCAACATGCTGCGGTAAATTTTTTGGCCGAATTGGGACAAGCTTTGGTGTAAGCTTCTTGGAAACCGGAGCTTCCCTCAAGAAGGCTTGTGGTTCCGAGAGGGATCATGTCACCTCCGTGTGCGAAACGAGATACGTACACTGCCTTCTCCCGCCTTAATTTTTTTACACAGGTAGATTAGACCAAATAGAAGTATCGTGCTAAATTTTGGAATTATGCCGGTTTCGTTTGGCCTTTTTTATACATTAATTGAGTTTCTGCGCATTTAATATGCATGATTCAAATTTGAACTACAAGCACGTGCTCCAGTGCACCAAAGTTTGTTGAAAAATCACATGTGTGTCCCTAGGTGTATTTATAGGTGTCATGCAAGAAATGGGAATGAAATTCAAACATCTGGGCATCGTGGCTCGGTCGGAAAGATTGAGAAACTTGGTTTTTTTATTCTTGTAAATCCAAAACATGCCTGGAAATCATGAAACTTGGCATGGTGTCATGACATGGCACCAAGATGTTGCGGTAATTTTTTAGGCCGAATTGGGACAGGCTTTGGTGTAAGTTTCTTGCAAATCGGAGCTTCCCTCAAGAATGCTCGTGGTTCTAAGAGGGAACGTGTCACCTCCATGTACGAAATGATATACGTACACTGCCTTCTCCCGCCTTAATTATTTTTACGCAGGCAGATTAGACCAAATTGAAGTATCATGCTAAATTTTGGAATTATTCTGGGTTCGTTTGACCTTTTTTATACATTAATTGAGTTTATGTGCATTTAATGTGCATAATTCAAATTTGAACTACAAGCACATGCTCCAGTGCACCAAAGTTGGTTGAAAAATCACATGTATGTCCTTAGGTGAATTTATAGGCCCCATGCTAGAAATGGGAATGAAATTCAAACATCTGAGCGTCGTGGCTCGGCCGGAAATGTTGAGAAACTTGGTTTTTTAATTCCTGTAAATCCAAAACATGCCTGAAAATCATGAAACTTGGCCTGGTGTCATGACGTTGCACCAACATGTTGCGGTAATTTTTTGGCCGAATTGGGACAAGCTTTCGTCTAAGCTTCTTGCAAAACTGGAGCTTCCCTCAAGAAGGCTCGTGGTTCCGAGAGGGAACGTGTTGACGATGTACGCCTCGGCATTCCTCATGAGCTACTAACCTAGGGCGATGTGCATCAATCGCTAGAAGGTCGTGTCAGCATTCTGTAGCCCAAAGGGCATGCAGGTGTAGCAGTACACCCCGCACGGGGAGAGGAAGGTTTTCTTCTCGACGTCCTACACTGCCATCTTGATCTGGTGCTTGCCCGAGAAGTCATCCAGGAAGCGCAGCAGGTCACACTTGGCAGTGGAGTCGACGATCTCATTAATGCGTGGAAGAGGGAACGGGTCCTGAGGGCACACCTTGTTGAGGCTCGTGAAGTCGACACACATGCGCTCCTTCCCGCCCTTTTTGGGGATGATGACCGGGTTGGACAACCAATCCGGGTTCCATACTTCCTAAATCACGCCGGCTTCTTGCAGCTTGCGGACCTCCTGGACAATGAACGATTGCTTCTTTGGGGCTTTCCGCCGCACCTTTTGCTTCACCGGGCGTGTGCTGGGGCACACCATCAAGTGGTGTTTGATCACATCTTGTGGGACACCGACCAAGTCAATCGCCTCCCATGCAAATACATCCTTGTTCGCACGGAGGAAACCGACAATGTCTCTTCCTCATTTGGGGGGAGGCTGGTGCCCATGGTGAAGGTGGGGCATGAGCCCCAGTCGTCGGATGGCACTTGCTTCGTCTCGGCCTGATCCTGGGAGAACAATTGCTTCTTCTTCGCGGGCGCGGCTCTCGGGATCTCTAGATTGTCTTTAACGCCTGGTCGTGCGGCCGCCACGGCCTTGAAAGCGATTTTGAGGGCCAGGAGTGCATCCTTGGTGCCTCCCACCACTATGAGGATGCCGCTGCTCCCGGGCATCTTGATGACATTGTAGCCGGGGTGCGTCGCCGCCATGAACTTGGCAAGGGCCGAATACCCGAGGATGGCATAGTACGGGAGGTCGATGCGGGCGACATCGAAGTCGATGAGCTCGGTGCGGTAGTTGTAGCACGTGCCGAAGGTGACGGGTAGGCGGATCTGCCCCAAGGGAATGATGGAGTCGTCGACCACCCCTGAGAAGGGATAGGTGGGGGTGAGCCGGTCATAGGGCAGTTGGAGCAGGTGGAAGGATTCCATGGAGAGGACGTTGAGGCCAGCGCTGCCATCGATGAGGGTCTTGGTGACCACAACACTGCTAATGGTGGGCATGCACATCATGGGGAGCACGCCGGTCCTGACTGTACTCTTGGGTGATCCCTGGAGTCAAAGGTGATGTCGGTCTCAAGCGCCGCTCGGCCTAGAGGAGCGTCCTACCATGGCTGGGCGGCCCCCACCTACCGGAAAAGCTGCTTGATGTGGCGGCTTGAGGTTGGCGCCTGCGACCCGCCAAGAACTGGTCAGAGGGATAATCCCTTGGCACAGTAGAGGTCGGGCACCCGGGGGTAGTGGCATGGGCAACCGGGGGGCTGCTGGCATCTCCTAGGCGGAGGCCGGGCACCCGGGGTGGGCAGAGATAGCGCCCAGACGGTGATCGGGCACCCGGGCCCCGCATGACCGGGCACCTGGGGCAGGCAGGGGCATCGCCCAGGTGGAAGTTGGGCACCCGAGGCGGCCAGGAAGGTGGCTTTGGGTGGTAGGGCACCCGGAGTAGTCTAGGACCTCCATTGCTTCACGCTTCTCCCCGGGAGCAATCAGGCCTCTTCTTCGGTGGGAGCAACTCAGGCTCCACCTGAGGGGTTTTTCCCTTCTCTGAAGTGGAAAACCTTCTCACTGGCGCCATGGATTCGCTGGAAAGACGACGCGGCAAGAAGACAAAGATGGGCTGGGGGCTCCGCCCCTACTATCATTTATAGCCGGAGGGAGGCCAACCGCCGGCCTCCCATGATTTCGAGTAATGATGGTTTTTCTACATGCAACATGCAGTTGTCAAGTAGGACGGTTGCATAGGAAGCGTGGGGATGTGGAGACGCCCATGCCCCATCAAGCGCCACGCGTCGACTCGGTCTGGAGGCTATTGGGCCCCGCGGCGCTTCGCCCTTGCCATTTGGCTTCGCCTCAAAGCCAAGTCCGAGCGCGCCTTGGGCCCATGGGCTACTGTCGGTGTTCTAGGAACCCGGGTACCTAGACTTGCCTACTTGCGGCCGACAGCGTGGCCCCGTCAATGGCCTAGTACGGCCCATCTCCATCTTCGGCAAGAAAAGTCCCTCGCGAGGGGCCAAGCCTCGCGAAGTGGACGACACCAAGACCTCCGGAGGGAGCGGCCTCCCAAGGTGGCCTCCTGAGGAGCGCAAATTCCTATGCAAGCGCCCATCTCATGAGGTTTGGGTGCTGCAAGCCATGAGCACCAATGCGAGGCGGGCGCCAGTGGGCGCAGAGCGGCAGGTTTCCTCTTTGGTGCTAAGGAGGCAAGCGCAGGTGTGGGGTCCCGAGGACTCAGCCAAAGGTTTCCATTCTAGTGCAATGAGGCCAAGACTGCTAGGACAGTGATACGTGTCTGTGTATCTACTTTTACAAACACTTTTGTCCTTTTTTTGGACACTAACTTGCATGATTTGAATGGAACTAACCCAGACTGACGCTGTTTTCAGCGGAATTGCCATGGTGTTATTTTTGTGCAGAAATAAAAGTTCTCGGAATGACCTGAAAATCAACGGAGAATTATTTTGGAATATATAAAAAATACTGGAAGGAAGAACCACGTCAGGGGGGGCCTCCACCTGTCCACGAGGGTGGGGGCGCGCCCAACCCCCTGGGCGCCCCCTGCCTCATGGGCCCCCTGACACTCCACCGACCTCAACCCTGACTCCATATATTCACTTTCGGGGAGAAAAAAACCAGGGAGCAGGATTCATCGCGTTTTACGATACGGAGCCGCTGCCAAGCCCTAAACTCTCTCGGGAGGGTTGATCTGGAGTCCGTTCGGGGCTCCGGAGAGGGGAATACGTCGCCATCATCATCATCAACCATCCTCCATCACCAATTTCATGATGCTCACCGCCGTGCGTGAGTAATTCCATCATAGGCTTGCTGGACGGTGATGGGTTGGATGAGATTTATCATGTAATTGAGTTAGTTTTGTTAGGGTTTGATCCCTAGTATCCACTATGTTCTGAGATTGATGTTGCTATGACTTTGCTATGCTCAATGCTTGTCACTAGGGCCCGAGTGCCATGATTTTAGATATGAACCTATTATGTTTTCATCAATATATGAGAGTTCTTGATCCTATCTTGCAAGTTTATAGTCACCTACTATGTGTTGTGATCCGGCAACCCCGAAGTGACAATAATCAGGACCACTCCCGGTGATGACCGTAGTTTGAGGAGTTCATGTATTCACTATGTGTTAATGCTTTGGTCTGGTACTCTATTAAAAGGAGGCTTTAATATCCCTTAGTTTCCTATAGGACCCCGCTGCCTCGGGAGGGTAGGACAAAAGATGTCATGCAAGTTCTTTTCCATAAGCACGTATGACTATATTCGGATTACATGCCTACATTACATTGATGAACTGGAGCTAGTTCTGTGTCACCCTAGGTTATGACTATTACAAGATCGATCGCATCTGGCATAATTACCTATCACCGATCCATTGCCTACGAGTTTTCCGTATATTGTTCTTTGCTTATTTACTTTTCCGTTGCTATTGTTATCATCACTGTAAAACACAAAAAATATTACTTTTGCTACCGTTACCTTTTGCTACCGTTACCACTACTATCATATTACTTTGCTACTAAACACTTACTGCAGATATTAAGTTTCCAGGTGTGGTTGAATTAACCACTCAACTGCTAATACTTGAGAATATTCTTTGGCTCCCCTTGTGTCGAATCATTAAATTTGGGTTGAATACTCTACCCTCAAAAACTGTTGCGATCCCCTATACTTGTGGGTTATCAAGACTTTCTTCTGGCGCCGTTGGCGGGGAGCTTAGCTCTATTCTTTGAGTCACTTGGGATTTATATCTGCTTATCATTATGAAGAACTTGAAAGATCCAAGAACCAAGATTTATCCCTCAACTACGAGGGGAGGTAAGGAACTGCCATCTAGCTCTGCACTTCATTCACCTTCTGTTTTGAGTAAACTTGCGACACCTAAACCTCCTTCTGCTATTAATTCTGATATGTCACATGTTATTGATGATGCCACTTATGCTATGCATGATACTTATGATGAAACTACTTCGATGCTTGATACTACTGTGCCACTTGGTAAATTTCTTGATGAACAACTTGCTAGGGCTAGAGAGAATGAAATTATTGAAACGGGTAATATTGATGAATGTGATGATGAAGACTCTCCCCTAGATATGAATTACCTATTGTGCCTGAGGGCTATGTTATGGATGAAGAAACTGCTAGAGATTTTCTTGCTTGCAATGATAGGAGTGATCTTAAGAAATTATTAGCTAAGTTGAAACAAAAAAAACTCTGAATACTAGAATGAAATATGATCCTGCTTATGCTACTTCAGCTATCTTTGTTACTGATAAGGTTTATGAATTCTCTGTCGACCCTGATTATGAAGACTCTCCCTCTGATCCTTTCTATGGCTATGAATCCGAAACTGTTGTGGCACATCTTACTAAATTAAATGATATAGCTACCCTGTTTACTAATGATGAGAAAACTCGCTACTATTACATCCTTGAATTATTTCCATTCTCATTAAAGGGTGATGCTAAGATATGGTTTATTCTCTTGATCCTGGTTGTGTGCGTAGTCCCCAGGATATGATTTATTACTTCTCTGCTAAATATTTCCCTGCTCATAAAAAACAAGCTGCTTTAAGGGAAATATATAATTTTGTGCAAATTGAAGAAGAGAGTCTCCCATAGGCTTGGGGGAGGCTTCTCCAATTACTAAATGCTTTGCGTGATCATCCTCTCAAGAAAAATGAAATACTTGATATCTTGTATAATGGACTAACCGATGCTTCCAGAGATCACCTGGATAGTTGTGTTGGTTGTGTTTCCAGGGAAAGAACACCAGATGAAGCTGAAATTTTATTGAATAACATGTTGACTGATGAAAATAATTGGAAACTTCCCGAGCCAACCCCTAAGCTAACTCCGAAGAAAAGGGGTGTTCTATTTCTCAGTCCTGAAGATATGCAAGAGGCAAAGAAATCTATGAAAGAAAAAGGTATTAAAGATGAAGATGTTAAGAATTTACCTCCTATTGAAGAAAAACATGGTCTTAATTTACCGCATGTTGAAGAAATACATGGTCTTGATAACCCGACACGGGTAGTAAAGGTAAATTCTCTCTATAGATATGATAAAGCTGGAATCCCTCCTACTAAGTTTGCTAGCCAATGCTTAGATGAGTGTGATAACTTTATGGTTAAGCAAGAAGATTTTAATGCTTATGTTGGTTGACAATTGAAACATAATTCTTATATGATTGAACACTTGAGTGATTATATGGCTAATGTTAAAGGTGAACTAAAACTTATTAGTAAACATGCTTCTATGGTTACCACTCAAGTAGAACAAGTACATAAAGCTCAGAATGATTTGCTCAATGAATTGAATAGTAAGAAAAATGATAATGTTGTTAGAGTTATGACTAGAGGTGGTAAACGACTCAGGAACCCTTGTATCCTGAGGGCCATCCTAAGAGAATTGAGCAAGATTCTCAGAGAACTAATATTGATGTACCTAGTCCTTCTAAAAGGAAGAGAAAGAAAAATGATAGGACTTTGCATGCTTCTAGTGAACCTGTTATTGACACACCTGAGAGTCCCAATGATATTTCTATTTCTGATGTTGAAACCCAATTTGGTAATGAACATGAACCTAATGATAATGTTAACGATGATGTTCATGTTGATGCTGAACCTAGCAATAATAATGATGTAGAAATTGAACCTGCTGTTGATCTTGATAACCCACAATCCAAGAATCAACGTTATGATAGGAGAGACTTTGTTGCCAGGAAGCACGGTAAGGAAAGAGAACCATGGGTTCAGAAACCGAAGCCTTTTCCTCCTAAACCATACAAGAAAAAGGATGATGAGGATTTTGAGCGCTTTGCTGAAATGATTAGACCTATCTTTTTGTGTATGCATTTGACTGATATGCTTAAAACGAATCCTTATGCTAAGTACATGAAAGATATTGTTACTAATAAAAGAAAGATACCGGAAGCTGAAATTTCCACCATGCTTGCTAATTATACTTTTAAGGGTGGAATACCTAAGAAACTTCGAGATCCAGGAGTACCAAATATACCATGCTCCATTAAAAGAAACTATGTTAAAACTTCTTTATGTGATCTTGGACCCGGTGTTAGTGTTATGCCTCTCTCTTTATATCGTAGACTTGATTTGAATAAGTTGACACCTACTGAAATATCTTTGCAAATGGCTGATAAATCAACTGCTATACCTGTCGGTGTTTGTGAGGATGTGCTTGTTGTGGTTGCAAACGTTACTACTTTAACGGACTTTGTTATTCTTGATATTCCCGAGGACGATAGTATGCCTATTATTCTTGGAAGACCCTTTTTGAATACTGCAAGGGCTGTTATTGATTGCACCAAAGGCAATGTCACTTTTCATGTTAATGGCAATGAGCATAGGGTACACTTTCCGAGGAAACAACCTCAAGTTCATAGTATAATCTCTACTAGAAAAATTCCATCGATTATTTTTGGAGGTTTTGAATTTCCTCTTCCTACTGTCAAGAAGAAATATGATATTCTTATTGTTGGGGATGTGCATAGCCCCGTTGAGGTAACGTAGTGTTATTCAAAAATTCTCTGGTTCCATGTTATTCAGAATGAGTTTGTTAACAAGACCTGATCAACCTTGTTAGTGGATTCCTTTTGATGAGCATGAGATGGATGAATTTAGATAACACAACTCTCTGTACCCTCTTTTTTACTTTCTGTTATTTAGTTGAAATAAAGCAAAAATAGTATATTCTGTCTGGTTTCTGAATTATCCATGCAATAAAAAATACCCCAAAAATAAAAGTTCTCCAAATGCCCTGAAAATTAAATATGATTTTTCTAGAATATTTTAGAATATCTGGCACTAAGAACATAGCAGGGGGAGCAGGCACCTGGCCACGAGGGTGGAGGGCGCGCCCTACCCCCTGGGCGCGCCCCCTGCCTCGTGGGTCCATGGTGGCTCCCCTCCACTTATTCCAGCTACCACACACTCCTTCTTCCTCCCACAAACATCACTAACCAGCTCAAACCCGAGTCCAAGCTCATTTTGCTGCCATTTTTGATCTCCTTGCTCAAGGCTCCATTCAAAAAACTGCTTTGGGGGATTGTTCCTTGGTATGTGACTCCTCCAATGGCCCAATTAGTTTTTGTTCTAGTGCTTTATTCATTGCATATTTTTGCTGCTTAGGAGACCTTGTTCTTGAGCTTGCATGGCAAATTTATATGGTCAAAAGTAGTTTTGATGCATGATATTGCCTCTAGGCACTTGTAGGAGTACTTGCTATCAATTTTGTTGAGTTTGGTTCACTTTTATTTTGAAGTTACTAAAAATTTCTGAAATTTTCAGAAAAAGATGAAGAGATTTTTGAGGGTCTCATCGAGCCTAAGCTCGAAGGATAAGCAAAGTGAGGAGGATAAGAGGCCCAAATATAATCTTCCTCGCACCATGGAGGTTCGGCCATGTGAATGATCTTGTGATGATTTATTGAGAGCAGCTGGGATTTATGATGATTTCTATGAATTGGATGAGAATGCAGGCCTCACCGCCTTCCTCCATGGCCAACGTGAACAGTATCTCTTACTCACCAATATCTATGTGCAAAACTTTCATTTCCATGCTAGGAGCTCACCACCTACAGTGGAATTTTATTTATATGATGAGCATAAGGAGATGTCACTTCATGATTTTTGTCGGGTTTGTTTGATCCCTTTCTAGGGCAGCGTAGAGGAACCACATCATGACGATGTGGATGGGTTTATTGATACCATTGTTGTAGGGGAAATGAGGAAGGTTTCTGACGCACGAATTACTAGCATACACTTTCCTGTTCTACGTTACTTTGCTCTATTTGCTAGTAGATGCTTAGTTGGGCGCGGAAACTGTGGAAACCTAAGTGCCCCTGATATTGTTATTTTGTGCCATGCCTTATTTCGTGATGACACATTCAGTATGGGCGCTATTGTTGCAAAGCGGTTAAATCTTAACCGTACTAAGGGCCCCGTCCTTGGAGGCATCTTCGCCTCGCACCTCGCTGCACACTTTAACATACCCATTAGGCATTATGAGAAGGAAGAGAAGTTGCTGCCTCCTGTTTATCTAGATTATAAGAGTATGGTGGCACATGATTTTATTGTTAAGAATAGGGAAAAGGCGCTTAAATACAAATTAATATTTGGTAAAAATCATCTTGAGACTATTACCTTGCCTGCTCCTTCCTTGTTTGATTTATCTGCGGGCAAGTACCTTGTTCCTTTGGAGGCCATTCACGCCTACCGGAACCCTACATCAGCTACAGAGCCAGAGCCGGAACCACAATTTGATCCTCCACGATAGTCTGATTACCAGTGGGATCCGGAGGTGATTGCCAACCAGTGTCAATCCGAGGCTTCTTCACAGTACGATCCCAACTATTACTTTGGATATCCTCCAGGCCAGCTGTGGCCATAGACCAACTTAGGCCAAAATCCTAAGCTTGGGTGAGTACATATTTCTCACCGACATTACATTTATGTTCACACACTCATTGCTAGTTGTCGGTGCTCATACTTTTTCATTGTATCATCCATGCTAGTTTATTTTCCTTTTTATGCTTTCTTCTTGTGTGTTTGATAAACCTTAAGAAAAACAAAAAAAATTAGTTGTAGCTTTTAATTAGTTTAATTTCCATGCTTTTAGTAGTAATTAAGAAGAAAACCCAAAAAGATTTCTCGTTCATCGTTTGCTTGTTGGGAGCTTTCCCGTGTAAATAGTTTTGTTTCTTTTCTTGTTCTTTGGGGGTCGAGAGGAGAAGACCATAATGAAAATGTTAAAGTGGATCTCATATGCATTATTGTTGATCTAACAAAGAGCCCATATTACCTTGTCTTCTCTCTTGAATTGAATGCTTGCCGATTCCAGCTCAGTCCAGTGCACGTGCACTATTATTATTATCCATACTATTTGGTCGTGCAAGTGAAAGGCAATAATGATGATTATATGATGAACTTATTGAGATGAGAAAAGCTGGTATGAACTCGAACTCTCTTGTTTTTGTAAATATGATTTGTTCATCGTTCCTGATTCAGCCTATTATGAATAAACATGTTTGCAATGACAATTAGAGATTATAGTTGCTTATGCCATGCTTAATTAGCTAGGAGCTTATAATTGTTTACCTTGCGTGCCAACATGCTATTAAAATGGTTGTGATGTGGTATGATAGGGTGGTATCCTCTTTTGAACGATTTGAGTGGCTTGACTTGGCACATGTTCACGCATGTAGTTGAAACAAATCAACATAGCCTCTACGATATTTATGTTCATGGTGCATTATATCCTACTCATGCTTGCATTCGGTGTTGATTAATTTTAATGCATGTTCATGACTGTTGTCGCTCTCTAGCTGGTCGCTTCCCAGTATTTTGCTAGCCTTCACGTGTACTAAGCGGGAATACTGCTTGTGCATCCAATTCCATAAACCCCAAAGTTATTCCATATGAGTCCACCATACCTACCTATATACGGTATCTACCTGCCGTTCCAAGTAAATTTGTATGTGCCAAACTCTAAACCTTCAAATAAACATTCTGTTTTGTATGCTCAAATAGCTCATGTATCAACTAGGGCTGTCTGTATCTTTCATGTTAGGCGGGTTATTCTCAAGAGGAGTGGACTCCGCTCCTCACTCACGAGAAAATGGCTGGTCACCGGGATGCCCAGTCCCATGCTTTATGCAAATCAAATCAAAATAATTGTAAGAAAAACTCCCCCAGGACTGTTGTTAGTTGGAGGCACTCGTTGTTTCGAGCAAGCCATGGATTGATGCTTGTTGGTGGAGGGGGAGTTTAAACTTTACCATTCTGTTTTGGAACCGCCTATAATGTGTGTAGCATGGAAAATATCGCCATCTCTTGGTTGTTATGTTGACAATGAAAGTATAACGCTCAAAATATTATTCATATCTATTTCAAAACCGAGCTCTGGCACCTCTACAAATCCCCGCTTCCCTCTGCGAAGGGCCTATCTATTTACTTTTATGCTGAGGCATCATCATCTTATTAAAAAGCACCAGCTGGAGAGCACCGCTATCATTTGCATTCATTACTGTTAGTTTACATTGAGTATGACTTGACTGGATCTCTCTTACCATGAATTACAATGTCTAGTCAGTCCTTGATCTTTAAAGGTGCTCTGCATTTATGTTTTGTGGTCTCAGAAAGGGCTAGCGAGATACCATCCTGTTATATCATATCATGATTGTTTCGAGAAAGTGTTGTCATCTGAGATTTATTATTATTGCTCGCTAGTTGATTATGTCATTGATATGAGTAAACATGAGACCTAAATGTTATTGTGAATATGGTTAGTTCATAATATTTGCTGAAAACTTGAATGCTCGCTTTACATGTTTACAACAACAAGAGCAAATAGAGTTTGTAAAAGTTTTTCTTTATCACTTTCAGTTTATCAACTGAATTGCTTGAGGACAAGCAAAGGTTCAAGCTTGGGGGAGTTGATACGTATCCGTTGTATCTAATTTTCCAAACACTTTTGCCCTTGTTTTGGACTCTAACTTGCATGATTTGAATGGCACTAACCCGGACTGACGCTGTTTTCAGCAGAATTGCCATGGTGTTATTTTTGTGTAGAAAGAAAAGTTCTCGGAATGACCTGAAAATCAACGGAGAATTATTTTGGAATATATAAAAAATACTGGAAGGAAGAACCACGTCAGGGGGGCCTCCATCTATCCACGAGGGTGGGGGCGCGCCCTACCCCCCTAGGCGCACCCCCCTTCCTCGTGGGCCCCCTGACGGTCCACCGACCTTAACCCTGACTCCATATATTCACTTTTGGGGAGAAAAATCCAGGGAGAAGGATTCATCGCGTTTTATGATACGGAGCCGCCACCAAGCACTAAACTCTCTTGGTAGGGCTGATCCGGAGTCCGTTCGGGGCTCCGGAGAGGGGATCCGTCTCCATCGTCATCATCAACCATCCTCCATCGCCAATTTCATGATGTTCATCGCCGTGCGTGAGTAATTCCATCGTAGGCTTGCTGGACGGTGATGGGTTGGATGAGATTTATCATGTAATCGAGTTAGTTTTGTTAGGGTTTGATCCGTATCCACTATGTTCTGAGATTGATGTTGCTATGACTTTGCTATGCTCAATGCTTGTCACTAGGGCCCGAGTGCCATGATTTTAGATCTGAACCTATTATGTTTTCATCAATATATGAGAGTTCTTGATCCTATCTTGCAAGTTTATAGTCACCTACTATGTGTTGTGATCCGGCAACCCCGAAGTGACAATAATTAGGCCCACTCCCGGTGATGACCGTAGTTTGAGGAGTTCATGTATTCACTATGTGTTAATGCTTTGGTCTGGTACTCTATTAAAAGGAGGCTTTAATATCCCTTAGTTTCCAATAGGACCCCGCTGCCACAGGAGGGTAGGACAAAAGATGTCATGCAAGTTCTTTTCCATAAGCACGTATGACTATATTCGGATTACATGCCTACATTACATTGATGAACTGGAGCTAGTTCTGTGTCACCCTAGGTTATGACTATTACAAGATCGATCGCATCTGGCATAATTACCTATCACCGATCCATTGCCTACGAGTTTTCCATATATTGTTCTTCGCTTATTTACTTTTCCGTTGCTATTGTTATCATCACTATAAAACACAAAAAATATTACTTTTTCTACCGTTACCTTTTGCTACCGTTACCACTACTATCATATTACTTTGCTACTAAACACTTTCTGCAGATATTAAGTTTCCAGGTGTGGTTGAATTAACAACTCAACTGCTAATACTTGAGAATATTCTTTGGCTCCCCTTGTGTCGAATCATTAAATTTGTGTTGAATACTCTACCCTCGAAAACTGTTGCGATCCCCTATACTTGTGGGTTATTAGACAGCAGGGCGGATGTCGTCACCGTGCCCACCACGGCGTCACGAGCAGGCCCTTTGCAGGAAAAGACCACCTTTCATTAGGATAGGATGTGCTACTCGTCCCCCTTCAAATTTGGCCATTGTGGGATCCCTTACCGCCTTCGTTTTGGAGGAAGAGGACCAAGGCCCCTATAAATATAGCTTAGCCACCACCATAGAACGGGAGAGACTTCTCTAGCTCACACCAACACAATAACATACCTCCTGAAATTGTTCTTCCCCTGTACTAGTTCATCCTCAGCCCCTCGCGAGGCTAATCCACCCCAAAGGAGCAGGGTCTTACACCGCAAGGTGGCCCAAACATGGGTAAACTTTCGAGTCCATTTCCTCTCCTGTTCATCGAGCTAGGCCATCAGAGCGATGAGTTGGCTGGTTGGTGAGGTTGAGTTCTTCGCACACGCCCTAGAGTTCGAACCTTTCTTGGTTCTGCATTGCCCTGAATCCAACAGATTGGCCTCACGAGGGGCTGAGGATGAACTAGTACATGGGATGAACAACCTCGCGAGGTCTTTGGGTGAGGGTGGAAAGGATCCGATCTCCCCCTATGGTGGTGGCTAACCTGAATTTATAGTGGCCTCGGTCCTCTTCCCCCAAAACGTAGGTGGGAAGGGATTCCAAAGTGGCCAATTACAAAGGGGACAAATAGTACATCTTATCCTGACGAAAGGTGGTCTTCGCCTGTAAAGCTTCTGGTCATGACACGGAGGTTGGCTTGGCGATGACATCCTTCCTGCCGTGCTGTTCGTCCTGGTCCTGTTGCACTGGAATGGAAACATTTGCCAAATTCCATGGGAACCCACGCCTGTCCTTGCCTCCTTAGCACTAAAGAGGAAACTGCCTCATCTGCGCCTGCTGGCGCCCGCCTGCCTTGGTCGTCAAGGCTTGCGTCATCGCAACCTCATGAGATTGGGTGCCTGCATAGAAATCTCCGCTCCTCGGGAGGCCGCCTGGGGAGGTCGCTCTCTTCGGAGGTCTTGGCGTCGTTCGCCTCGCGAGGCTTAGCCCCCCGCGAGGTCTTGTCTTGGTGGTCTTGTAGATGGGCCGTACCAGGCGGTCAAGGGGGCCACACCATGGGCCGCAAGCAAGCAAGTCTGGGTACCCTGGTTCCCAAAATGCCGATAGTTTGAGGTAGGACCCAATTCACATGTGAATCCTAACGAAACTCGAAGAGGATAGAGTTAACCTCGGTTTCGACGGCACGTGTGTGTGCTCTTGTCATTGGTCCTCTTTGTGCTTGTGGTGGTAACGGAATATCCATGCGGATGGTCGAGGGATGCTCCGCATCATCTCCCCCCCCCCTTGGGAGAGATCCGTCTGCGGATCGTGATCTTAATCATGGTATTTGTCCAAGTCCTTGACATTGAAGATGTTGCTTATATTGTACTTGTCGCGTGGGATGTCGATCTTATAGGCGTTGTCATTGTAGCGTGCGAGCACCTTGAAGGGTCCATCAGCTCTCGGAACTAGCTTGGACTTGTGCTTCTTGGGGAAACAGTCCTTTCGGAGATGTAACCATATGAGATCGCCCGGTTCGAACGCTATTAGTGACTTGTTGATGTTGAGCTTGGTAGCGAGGCGGTGTACTTGATGCTTGATCGTGGACCTTGTTTCTTCATGCATCTTCTTGAGGTAACTTTCTCTTGCAATAGCATCCATGTTCACTCGTTCTTGGAGTGGTAGAGGAAGGATGTCCAAGGGCGACAAAGGGTAGAAGCCGTAGACAACCTCAAAGGGGGACTTGCCGGTAGTAGAATGTCATGCTCGGTTGTAGGCATACTCGGTGATGGGTAATCACTCCTTGATGTTCTTCTTTATCAACATGCGTAGGAGAGAAGATAGCGTCTGGTTGGTGACTTCAGTTTGGTCATCGGTTTGAGGATGGTAGCTCGTCAAGAATAGTAGCTTGATGATGAGCTTGGCGCATAGTGTCTTCCAAAAGTAGCTTAGGAACTTGACTTATCGGCCCGACACAATTGTCTTTGGCACTCCATGTAACCTCAAGATTTCCCTACAAAAAAGATTTGCAACATGTGAAGCATCGTCTATCTTATTGCATGGGATGAAGCCATTTTAGAGAATCGGTCCACAACAACAAATACGGAATCCTTACCATTTTGAGTCCTAGGTAAACCAAGCACAAAATCCATGCTAACATCTTCCCAAGGTTGATGTGGAATAGTGTCAGATCTGTGGTGGTGGATTGCCTCTTGGGCTAATGATGAACAGTACAAGAGGAAGAACAGCCTCCTGAGGTCGGGGTGTTCTTGTGTTTGGTGAGTTTGTGTGTGTGAGGATCGAAATCAGCTGCCGACTTGTGATGGTGTCGATCCGATGCCCCTCATGGTGGTGGCTAGTTCTACTTATATAGGCCCTGGTCCTCTCCCCAAATATTGAGGGGGAAGGGATGCCAACAACGGCCAATTCGAAAGGGGACAACTAGTACAAGCTATCCTGACAAAAGGTGGTCTTCGCTTGCAAAAGGCTTGGGTGATGACGCCGTCTTGGGCTCCATGGTGACCTTCGTCTGGCCGTCCTTCTGGTCCTGGTCTCGTTGCACCAATATGGAAACCTTTGCTTGATGCCTCGGTACTCCGCGCCTGCGCTTGCCCCCTTAGCACCAAAGATGAAACAAGGACGCTGCGCGCACTGGCGCCCACCTGGTCTCGGTCGTCATGGCTCACATCACGAGGGGCCTCATGAGGTTTGCCTTGCCTTGATCTCTCCACCCATCGTGAGCCTGCCTGGAGAGGTCGCTCTTGAGGAGGTCTTGCATCGTCCGCCCCGCGAGGCTTGGCCCCTCGCGAGGGTCTTGAATGTCTTGTCGATGAAGATGGGTCATACGAACCTACCAGCCCAGCCACACCGTGGGCCACAGGGAGGCAAGTCTGGGGACCCCCATTCCCAGAACGCCGACAGTAGCCCCCGGGCCCAAGGCGCGCTCGGGCTTGGCTTCGAGGCAAAGCCAAAGTGTCAAGTGCAGAGCGCCGCGGGCCCCAAAAGCATGCGTCCTCCTAAGGGAATTCATGACGCTACGCGTTGCTCCGCTCTAGGAGCGCATGCGCCCCTTGTTGAAGCTTGGAGATGAAGGGGACAAGATTCGTCTGAGCCCAGCAGCCCTGCCAGATGATGAGCTGACTGCAGTCCCACGCCACTTAGTTGGGGACAACCAGGGGTACCCGCCGAGCGCCTTTCTTCCTTTGTTCCGTCGCAAGGACTTGGAGCAATTCGTTGCCTCCAGGCCGACCTTTGACGTGCGCGGGCTGGTGCCGCCGGTGCTCGCTGGGGCCTCCCCAACACCAAAGCTGGTGGAGGTGTCTTCTGACGAGTCCCGCGGGGAGGAAGAGGAGGAGGAAGACTCGGAGGAGATCCCCGAGGGAATGGGGGAGAACTCCCCCTTGAGCAAGGCTGACATCCTCCGGTCCCTTCCAGATGATGCCTAGGTCGTCGCCTGCCAGGAGGTGAGGGAGCTGCCCCCTATCCCGACAAGGGGTACGTCATCGCTGGTCTCTCAGGATGTTGCCTCCAATGTGGTGCCGCCTGGGGCCGGTTCTGGCCCTTCCATTGCACCGTCTTCTGCTCTCGGAGCCCACGCTCCCGCTCCTCAGGCCCCGACGCTTTCGGGCTTCAGGCTCACCAAGCGGAAGGTGGACTATGTCGCGGTGGATCAGTAAGTGCTTCGAGCTTCGCCTTGTTCCTGCTTGTACTTTCTATTTTCTGACGTTCACCCTCGGATGACCAAGCCGGCATCTTCAGTGAAGAAGAGGAGGGAGGGTTCCGCGGCCGTGCCCCCCTCCACGGAGAAGAGAGGCGATAGCACTCGCACCTCCCCAGACCGGTCGCCCTCGCGAGGCCAAGAGGAGCATCCGCTGGATGAACCAGCCCCCATGGCCCCGCCGCCTCTGGAAGTGCCGGCACCTGGCTCTGCTAAGGAGGTCACAAGTGCTTCGGAGCCCTCGATCTTCCAGGCTCTGGTAACGACGTCGCCTCCTCCTCCTGCTGCTCCCCTGGCTCTGAATTCTTCCGCTCCCTCCGTATCCTTGGAGCGTGTTTCCTCGGGGATGGGCAAGCTTGAAGGAAATATGCCCTAGAGGTAATAATAAAGTTATTATTTATTTCCTCATATCATGATAAATGTTTATTATTCATGCTAGAATTGTATTAACCAGAAACATGATACATGTGTGAATACATAGACAAACAGAGTGTCACTAGTATGCCTCTACTTGACTAGCTCGTCGATCAAAGATGGTTATGTTTCCTAGCCATAGACAAAGAGTTGTCATTTTATTAAGGGGATCACATCATTAGGAGAATGATGTGACTGACTCTACCCATTCCGTTAGCTTAGAACTTGATCGTTTAGTTTGTTGCTACTGCTTTCTTCATGACTTATACATGTTCCTATGACTATGAGATTATGCAACTCCCGTTTACCGGAGGAACACTTTGTGTGCTACCAAACGTCACAACGTAACTAGGTGATTATAAAGGTGTTCTACAGGTGTCTCCGAAGGTACTTGTTGGGTTGGCGTATTTCGAGATTAGGATTTGTCACTCCGATTGTCGAAGAGGTATCTCTGGGCCCACTCGGTAATACACATCGCTTAAGACTTGCAAGCATTGCAACTAATGAGTTAGTTGTGCGATGATGTATTACGGAACGAGTAAAGAGACTTTTCGGTAACGAGATTGAACTAGGTATTGAGATACTGACGATCGAATCTTGGGCAAGTAACATACCGATGACAAAGGGAACAACGTATGTTGTTGTGCGGTTTGACCGATAAAGATCTTTGTAGAATATGTAGGAGCCAACATGAGCATCCAGGTTCCGCTATTGGTTATTGACCGGAGACGTGTCTCGGTCATGTCTACATAGTTCTCGAACCCGTAGGGTCCGCACGCTTAAAGTTCGATGAAGGTTATATTATGAGTTTATGTGTTTTGATGTACCGAAGGTAGTTTGGAGTCCCAGATGTGATCACAGACATGACGAGGAGTCTCGAAATGGTCGAGACATGAATATTGATATATTGGAGACTATATTCGGACACCGGAATGGTTTCGGGGGTTATCGGATATATACCGGAGTACCGGGGGTTACCGGAACCCCCCAGGGGGTTATTGGGCCTCATGGGCCCAAAGTGGTGGAAGAGGAGAGGCAGCAGGAGGAGGAGCGTGGCCCCCCTTTCCCCAATCCGAATTGGGAAAGGGAAGAGGGTGGCAGGCCCCCTTCTCCTTCCTTCTCTCCACCTCCTCCTCCCCCCTTCTCCTAGTTGGAATAGGAAAGGGGGGCAAAACCTACTTGGAGTAGGATTGCCCCCCCTTGGGCGCGCCTCCTCCTCTTGGACGACGGCCCCCTCCTCCTCCCCCCCTTTATATACGGAGGGGGGGCACCCCATAGACACAACAATTGATCTCTTAGATCTTTTAGCCGTGTGCGGTTCCCCCCTCCACCATAATCCACCTCGGTCATATCGTAGCGGTGCTTAGGCGAAGCCCTGTGTCGGTAGAACATCATCATAGTCACCACACCGTCGTGCTGACGGAACTCTCCCTCAAAGCTGATCGGAGTTCGAGGGACGTCATCGAGTTGAACGTGTGCAGAACTCGGAGATGACGTGCGTTCGGTGCTTGATCGGTCGGATTGTGAAGACGTATGACTACATCAACTGTGTTGTGCTAACGCTTCCGCTTTCGGTATACAAGGGTACGTGGACACACTCTCCCCTCTTGTTGCTATGCATCACCATGATCTTGCGTGTGCGTAGGATTTTTTTGAAATTACTACGTTCCCCAAGAGTGGCATCGGAGCCTAGGTTTATGCGCAGATGTTATATGCACGAGTAGAACACAAGTGAGTTGTGGGCGATACAAGTCATACTGCTTACCAGCATGTCATACTTTGGTGCGGTATTGTTGGATGAAGCGGCCCGGACGGACATTACACGTACGCTTATGCGAGACTGGTTCTACCAACGTGCTTTGCACACAGGTGGCTGGCGGGTGTCAGTTTCTCCAACTTGAATCGAGTGTGGCTACGCCCGGTCCTTGTGAAGGTTAAAACAACACTAACTTGACGAACTATCGTTGTGGTTTTGATGCGTAGGTAAGAACGGTTCTTGCTCAGCCCGTAGCAGCCACGTAAAACATGCAACAACAAAGTAGAGGACGTCTAACTTGTTTTTGCAGGGCATGTTGTGATGTGATATGGTCAAGACGTGATGAGATATAAATTGTTGTATGATATGATCATGTTTTGTTAAAGTTATCGGCAACTGGCTGAAGCCTTATGGTTGTCTCTTTATTGCATAAGATGCAAGCGCCAAACAATTGCTTTACTTTATCGCTATGCGATAGCAATAGTTGCAAGAGCAACAGTTGGCGAGACGACCATGTGACGACACATTGATAGAGATCAAGATAATGGAGATCATGGTGTCATGCCGGTGACGATAGAGATCATGACGGTACTTTGGAGATGGAGATCAAAAACGCAAGATGATCATGGACATATCATGTCACATATTTTGATTCCATATGATGTTTATCTTTTATGCATATTATTTTGCTTAGATCGACAGAAGCATTATAAGATGATCTCTCACTAAATTTCAAGGTATAAGTGTTCTCCCTGAGTATGCACCGTTGCGAAAGTTCTTCGTGCTAAGACACCACGTGATGATCGGGTGTGATAGGCTCTACGTTCAAATACAACGAGTGCAAAACAATTGCACACGCGGAATACTCAGGTTAAACTTCTCGAGCCTAGCATATGCAGATATGGCCTCGGAACACTGAGACCGAAAGGTCGAGCGTGAATCATATAGTAGATATCATCAACATAGTGATGTTCACCATTGAAACTACTCCATCTCACGTGATGATCAGACATGGTTTAGTTGATTTGGATCACGTGACCACTTAGATGATTAGAGGGATGTCTATCTAAGTGGGATTTCTTAAGTAATTTTATTAATTGAACTTCAATTTATCATGAACTTAGTCCTGGTAGTATTAGCATATCTATGTTGTAGATCAATAGCTCGCGTTTAGCTCCACTGTTTTATTTTTCATATGTTCCTAGAGAAAACTAAGTTGAAAAATGTTAGTAGCAATGATGCGGATTGGATCCGTGATCTGAGGATTATCCTCATTGCTGCACAGAAGAATTATGTCCTTGATGCACCGCTAGGTGACAGACCTATTGCAGGAGCAGACGCAGACGTCATGAACGTTTGGCTAGCTCAATATGATGACTACTTGATAGTTTAGTGCACCATGCTTAACAGCTTAGAATCGGGACTTCAAAGACGTTTTGAACATCATGGATCCTATGAGATGTTCCAGGAGTTGAATTTAACATTTCAAGAAAATACCCGAGTTGAGAGATATGAAGTCTCCAACAAGTTCTATAGCTAAAATATGGAGGAGAATAGCTCAAGCAGTGAGCATGTGTTCAGATTGTCTGGGTACTACAATCGCTTGAATCAAGTGGGAGTTAATCTTCCAGATAAAATAGTGATTGACAGAATTCTCTAGTCACCATCACCAAGTTAGTAGAACTTCGTGATGAACTATAGTATGCAAGGGATGACGAAAACGATTCCTGAGCTTTTCATGATGATGAAATCGATGAAGGTAGAAATCAAGAAAGAGCATCAAGTGTTGATGATTAACAGGACCACTAGTTTCAAGAAAATGGCAAAGGGAAAGAAAGGGAACTTCAAGAAGAACCGCAAGCAAGTTGCTGCTCAAGTGAAGAAGCCCAAGTCTGGACCTAAGCCTGAGACTAAGTGCTTCTACTGCAAAGGGACTTGTCACTGGAAGAAGAACTGCCCCAAGTATTTGGTGGATAAGAAGGATGGCAAAGTGAACAATGCTATATTTGATATACGTGTTATTGATGTGTACTTTACTAGTGTTTATAGCAACCCCTCGGTATTTGATACTGGTTCAGTTGCTAAGAGTAGTAACTCGAAACGGGAGTTGCAGAATGAACAGAGACTAGTTAAGGGTGAAGTGACGATGTGTGTTGGAATTGGTTCCAAGATTGATATGATCATCATCGCACACTCCCTATACTTTCGGGATTAGTGTTAAACCTAAATAAATGTTATTTGGTGTTTGCGTTGAGCATGAATATGATTTGATCATGTTTATTAAAAAACGGTTATTCATTTAAGTTAGAGAATAATTGTTGTTCTGTTTACATGAATAAAACCTTCTATGGTCATACACCCAATGAAAATGGTTCGTTGGATCTCGATCGTAGTGATACACATATTCATAATATTGAAGCCAAAAGATGCAAAGTTAATAATGATAGTGCAACTTATTTGTGGCACTGCCGTTTAGGTCATATTGGTGTAAAGCGCATGAAGAAACTCCATGCTGATGTGCTTTTGGAATCACTTGATTATGAATCATTTTGATGCTTGCCAACCATGCCTCATGGGCAAGATGACTAAGACTCCATTCTCCGGAACAATGGAGCGAGCAACTGACTTATTGGAAATAATACATACTGATGTCTGCAGCCCGATGAGTGTTGAGGCTCGCAGCGGGTATCGTTATTTTCTGACCTTCACTGATGATTTGAGCAGATATGGGTATATCTACTTAATGAAACATAAGTCTGAAACATTTGAAAAGTTCAAAGAACTTCAGAGTGAAGTGGAAAATCATCGTGACAAGAAAATAAAGTTTCTACGATCTGATCGCAAACAAATATTTAAGTTAAGAGTTTGGTCTTCAATTGAAACTATGTGGAATAGTTTCACAAAATCGTGCCACCTGGAACACCACAGCATAATGGTGTATCCAAACGTCATAACCGCACTATTATTGGATATAGTGCAATCTATGATGTTTCTTACCGATTAACCACTATAGTTTTGGGGTTATGCATTAGAGAAAACTGCATTCACGTTAAAAAGGGCGCCATCTAAATCCGTTGAGACGACACCGTATGAACTATGGTTTGGCAAGAAACCAAAGTTGTCGTTTCTTAAAGTTTGGGGTTGCAATGCTTATAAGAAAAGTTTCATCCTGATAAGTTCAAACCCAAATCGGAGAAATGTGTCTTCATAGGATACCCAAAGGAGACAGTTGGGTACACCTTATATCACATATCCGAAGGCAAGACATTCATTGCTGAGAATGGATCCTTCCTAGAGAAGGAGTTTCTCTCGAAAGAAGTGAGTGGGAGGAAAGTAGAACTTGATGAGGTAACTGTACCTGCTCCCTTATTGGAAAGTAGATCATCACAGAAATCTGTTTCTGTGACTCCTAGACCAATTAGTGAGGAAGCTAATGATGATGATCATGTAACTTCAGGTCAAGTTACTACTGAACCTCGTAGGTCAACCAGAGTGAGATCCGCACCAGAGTGGTACGGTAATCCTGTTCTGGAGGTCATGTTAATTGACCATGACGAACCTACGAACTATGAGGAAGCGATGATGAGCCCAGATTCCGCGAAATGTCTTGAGGCCTTGAAATCTGAGATTGGATCCATGTATGAGAATAAAGTATGGACTTTGATTGACTTGCCCGATGATCGCTGAGTCATTAAGAATGAATAGATCTTCAAGAGGAAGATGGACGTTGACAGTAGTGTTACTATCTACAAAGCTTGAATTGTCGCAAAGTGTTTTTGACAAGTTCAAGGTGTTGACTACAATGAGATTTTCTCACTCGTATCGATGCTTAAAATCTGTCCGAATCATGTTAGCAGTTGCCGCATTTTATGAAATCTGGCAAATGGATGTCAAAATTGTATTCCTTCATGGATTTCTTAAAAAGAAGAGTTGTATATGATGCAACCAGAAGGTTTTGTCGACCCTAAAGTGCTAACAAAGTGAGCAAGCTCCAGCGATCCATCTATGGACTGGTGCAAGCATCTCAGAGTTGGAATATATGCTTTGATAAAGTGATCAAAGTATATGGTTTTATATAGACTTGCGGTGAAGCCTGTATTTACAAGAAAGTGAGTGGGAGCCCTACAACATTTCTGATAAGTATATGTGAATGACATATTGTTGATCGAAAACAATGTAGAATTTTCTGGAAAGCATAAAGGAGTATTTGAAAGGAGTTTTTCAAAGGAAGACCTCGACGAAGCTGCGTACACATTGGGCATCAAGATCTATAGAGATAGATCAAGACGCGTGATAAGTTATATCAATGAGTACATACCTTGACAAGATTCTGAAGCAGTTCAAAATGGAACAGTCAAAGAAGGAGTTCTTGCATGTGTTGCAAGGTGTGAAGTTGAGTAAAGACTCAAAACCCGACCACAGCAGAAAATAGAAAGAGAATGATAAGTCATTTCCTAAGCCTCGGTCATAGGTTCTATAAAGTATGCTATGCTGTTTACCAGTCCTATTGTATACCTTAGCATCTTTCTGGCAAGGGAGTACAATAGTGATCTAGGAGTAGATCACTCGACAGCGGTCAAAATTATCCTTAGAGGACTAAGGAAATATTTCTCGGTTATGGAGGTGATAAAAGAGTTCGTCGTAAAGAGTTACGTCGATGCAAGCTTTTTACAGTGATCTAGATGACTCTAACTCTCAATCTGGATACATATTGAAAGTGGGAGCAATTAGCTAAAGTAGCTCCATGCAGAGCATTGTACACATAGAAATTTGCGAAATACATACATATCTGAATGTTGTAGACCCGTAGACGAAACTTCTCTCACAAGCAAAACATGATCATTCCTTGGTTGTTAAGCATATAGCGATGTGAACTAGAATATAGACTCTAGTAAATCCTTTGGGTATTAGTCACATGGAAATGTGAACTAATCACATAAAGATGTGAACTAGATTATTGACTCTAGTGCAAGTGGGAGACTAAAGGAAATATGCCCTAGAGGCAATAATAAAGTTATTATTTATTTCCTTATATCATGATAAATGTTTATTATTCATGCTAGAATTGCATTAACTAGAAACATGATACATGTGTGAATACATAGACAAACAAAGTGTCACTAGTATGCCTCTACTTGACTAGCTCGTTGATCAAATATGGTTATGTTTCCAAGCCATAGACAAAGAGTAGTCATTTGATTAACGGGATCACATCATTGGGAGAATGATGTGATTGACTTGACCCATTCCGTTAGCTTAGCACTTGATTGTTTAGTTTGTTGCTATTGCTTTCTTCATGACTTATGCAACTCCCGTTTACCGGAGGAACACTTTGTTTGCTACCAAACGTCACAACGTAACTAGGTGATTATAAAGGTGCTCTACAGGTGTCTCCGAAGGTACTTGTTGGGTTGGCGTATTTTGAGATTAGGATTTGTCACTCCGATTGTCGGAGAGGTATCTCTGGGCCCACTCGGTAATACACATCACTTAAGACTTGCAAGCATTGCAACTAATGAGTTAGTTGTGGGATGATGTATTACGGAACGAGTAAAGAGACTTTCCGGTAACAAGATTGAACTAGGTATTGAGATACTGACGATCGAATCTTGGGCAAGTAACATACCAATGACAAAGGGAACAACGTATGTTGTTATGTGGTTTGACCGATAAAGATCTTTGTAGAATATGTAGGAGCCAACATGAGCATCCAGGTTCCGCTATTGGTTATTGACCGGAGACGTGTCTCTGTCATGTCTACATAGTTCTCGAACCCGTAGGGTCCGCACGCTTAAAGTTCGATGAAGGTTATATTATGAGTTTATGTGTTTTGATGTACCGAAGGTAGTTTGGAGTCCCGGATGTGATCACAGACATGACGAGGAGTCTCGAAATGGTCGAGACATGAATATTGATATATTGGAGACTATATTCGGACACCGGAATGGTTTCGGGGGTTATCGGATATATACCGGAGTACCGGGGGTTACCGGAACCCCCCAGGGGGTTATTGGGCCTCATGGGCCCAAAGTGGTGGAAGAGGAGAGGCAGCAGGAGGAGGAGCGTGGCCCCCCTTTCCCCAATCCGAATTGGGAAAGGGAAGAGGGTGGCAGGCCCCCTTCTCCTTCCTTCTCTCCACCTCCTCCTTCCCCCTTCTCCTAGTTGGAATAGGAAAGGGGGGGAAAACCTACTTGGAGTAGGATTCCCCCCCTTGGGCGAGCCTCCTCCTCTTGGCCGGCCCCCTCCTCCTCCCCCTTTATATACGGAGGAGGGGGGCACCCCATAGACACAACACTTGATCTCTTAGATCTATTAGCCATGTGCGGTGCCCCCCTCCACCAAAATCCACCTCGGTCATATCGTAGCGGTGCTTAGGCGAAGCCCTGCGTCGGTAGAACATCATCATCATCACCACGCCGTCGTGCTAACGGAACTCTCCTAAAGTAATTTCCATAAAAGTGCCTCCCGCGGCCGAATCTAAGAGATTTCTAGAAGCAAAATTCAATCCGGCATAAAAATTTTGTATAATCATCCACCAATTCAAACCATGAGTAGGGCAATTACGTAACATTAATTTCATTCTCTCCCAAGCTTGTGCAACATGTTCATGATCAAGTTACTTAAAATTCATAATATCGTTTCTAAGAGAGATGATCTTAGCGGGAGGGAAATACTTAGAGATAAAAGCATCTTTGCACTTGTTCCAAAAATCAATACTATTTTTAGGCAAAGACGAAAACTAAGCTTTAGCACGATATCTAAGCGAGAAAGGAAATAGCTTCAATTTAACGACATTATTATTGACATCTTTTTTCTTTTGCATATCACATAAATCAACGAAGCTATTCAGATGAGTAGCGGCATCTTCACTAGGAAGGCCAGCGAATTGATCTTTCATAACAAGATTCAACAAAGCAGTATTAATTTCACAAGATTCAGTATTGGCAAGAGGAGCAATTGGAGTGCTAAGGAAATCATTATTATTGGTATTGGTGAAGTCACACAATTTGGTAGTATCTTGAGCCATCGCGACAAACAAGCAATCCAACACACGGGCAAACAAAAAGGCAAGCAGAAAAGAGAGGGAGGATAGAGAGAGAGGGCGAATAAAACGGCAAGGGTGAAGTGGGGGAGAGGAAAACGAGAGGCAAATGGCAAATAATGTAATGCGATATATAGGGATTGTGATGGGTACTTGGTATGTTGATTTTTTGTGTAGAATCCCCGGCAACGGCGCCAGAAATCCTTCTTGCTACGTCTTGAGCTTGCGTTGGTTTTCCCCGAAGAGGAAGGGATGATGCAGCAGAGTAGCGTAAGTATTTCCCTCAGTTTTTGAGAACCAAGGTATCAATCCAGTAGGAGGCCACGCTCAAGTCCCTCGTACCTGCACAAAGCGATAGCTACTCGCAACCAACGCGATTAGGGGTTGTAAATCCCATCACGGTCACTTACGAGAGTGAGATCTGATAGATATAATATTTTTGGTATTTTTGGTATAGAGTTGCAAAGTAAAAAGTAAAAGCAAAGTAAAAAGCAAAACAAGATTAAAGTGATGGAGATTGATATGATGAGAATAGACCCGGGGGCCATAGGTTTCACTAGTGGCTTCTCTCAAGAGCATAAGTATTCTACGGTGGGTGAACAAATTACTGTTGAGCAATTGACAGAATTGAGCATAGTTATGAGAATATCTAGGCATGATCATGTATATAGGCATCACGTCCGTGACAAGTAGACCGAAACGATTCTTCATCTACTAGTATTACTCCACTCATCGACTGCTATCCAGCATGCATCTAGAGTATTAAGTTAAAAACAGAGTAACGCCTAAAGCAAGATGACATGATGTAGAGAGATAAATTCATGCAATATGAAATAAACCCCATCTTGTTATCCTCGATGGCAACGATGCAATACGTGCCTGCCCCTTCTGTCACTGGGAAAGGACACCGCAAGATCGAACCCAAAGCTAAGCACTTCTCCCATGGCAGGAACTACCAATCTAGTTGGCCAAACCGAACGGATAATTCAAAGAGACTTGCAAAGATAACCAGTCATACACAAAAGAATTCAGAGAAGATTCAAATATTATTCATAGATAGACTTGATCACAAACACACAATTCGTCGGTCTCAACAAACACACCGCAAAAAGAAGATTACATCGAATAGATCTCCACAAGAGAGGGGGAGAACTTTGTATTGAGATCCAAAAAGAGAGAAGAAGCCATCTAGTTACTAACTATGGACCCGAAGGTCTGAGGTAAACTACTCACACTTCATCAGAGAGGCTATGATGATGTAGAAGCCCTCCGTGATGACGGCCCTCTCTGGCGGAGCTCCGGAACAGGCCCCAAGATGGGATCTCGTGGATATAGAAAGTTGCGGCGGTGGAATTAGGTTTTTAGCTCCTGTTCTGATCGTTTGGAGGTACGTAGGTATATATAGGAGGAAGAAGTACGTCGGAGGAGCACCGAGGGGCCCACGAGGCAGGGGGTGCGCCCTAGGGGGGGCGCCCCCCACCCTCGTGACCGCCTCTCCGATGCCTTGGCATAGGGTCCAAGTCTCCTGGATCACGTTCGGTGAGAAAATCACGTTCCCGAAGGTTTCATTCCGTTTGGACTCCGTTTGATATTCCATTTCTTCGAAACACTGAAATAGGCAAAAAACAGCAATTCGGGGCTGGGCCTCCGGTTAATAGGTTAGTCCCAAAAATAATATAAAAGTGGAAAATAAAGCCCAATATAGTCCAAAACAGTAGATAATATAGCATGGAGCAATCAAAAATTATAGATACGTTGGAGACGTATCAGGCATCCCCAAGCTTAATTCCTGCTCGTCCTCGAGTAGGTAAATGATAAAAACAGAATTTTTGATGCAGAGTGCTAGTTGGCATAATTTCAATGCAAATCTTCTTAATTGTGATATGAATATTCAGATTCGAAAGATTCAAGACAAAATTTTATATTGACATAAAAATAATAATACTTCAAGCATACTAACAAAGCAATTATGTCTTCTCAAAATAACATGGCCAAAGAAAGTTATCCCTACAAAATCATATAGTCTGGCTATACTCTAACTTTTTCAAAACTTATTCAATCTTCATGCAATACATGAGCGTGAGCCATGGATATAGCACTATAGGTGGAATAGATTGGTGGTTGTGGAGAAGACAAAAAGGGGAAGATAGTCTCACATCAACTAGGCATATCAACGGGCTATGGAGATGCCCATCAATAGATATCAATGTAAGTGAGTAGGGATTGCCATGCAACAGATGCACTAGAGCTATAAGTATATGAAAGCTCAAAAATAAACTAAGTGGGTGTGTATCCAACTTGCTTGCTCATGAAGACCTAGGGCAATTTGAGGAAGCCCATCATTGGAATATACAAGCCAAGTTCTATAATATAAAATTCCCACTAGTATATGAAAGTGATAACATGAGAGACTCTCTACTATGAAGATCATGGTGCTACTTTGAAGCACAAGTGTGGTAAGAGGATAGTAACATTGTCCCTTCTCTCTTTTTCTCTCATTTTATATATATATATTTTTATTTGGGCTTCTTTGGCCTCTTTTTTTCGTCCGGAGTCTCATCCCGACTTATGGGGGAATCATAGTCTCCATCATTCTTTCCTCACTGGGACAATGCTCTAATAATGATGATCATCACACTTTTATTTTTCTTACAACTCAACAATTACAACTCAATACTTAGAACAAAATATGACTCTATATGAATGCCTCTGGCGGTGTACCGTGATATGCAATATGACATTGATGAATGTGTCATGATGAACTAGATGGTGGAAAGTTGCATGGCAATATATCTCAGAATGGCTATGGAAATGCCATGATAGGTAGGTATGGTGGCTGTTTCGAGGAAGGTATATGGTAGGTGTATGATATCGGCGAAAAGTGCCCGGTATTAGAGAGGCTAGCAAAGGTGGAAGGGTGAGAGTGCGTATAATCCATGGACTCAACATTAGTCATAAAGAACTCATATACTTATTGCAAAAATCTAGAAGTTATAAAAGCAAAGTATTACGCGCATGCTCCTAGGGGGATAGATTGGTAGCAAAAGACCATTGCTCGTCCCCGACCGCCACTCATAAGGAAGACAATCAATAAATAAATCATGCTTCGACTTCATCACATAACGGTTCACCATACGTGCATGCTACGGGAATCACAAACTTTAACACAAGTATTCTTTAAATTCACAACTACTCAACTAGCATGACTTTAATATTATCACCTCCATATCTCCAAACAATTATCATGCTTTAATCTTTTGTTAGTATTCAACACACTCAAAAGAAAGTTTCACAAATCTTGAATACCAAGCATATTATTAAGAAAATTACCATACTATTAAGAGACTCTCAAAATAATTTAAGTGAAGCATGAGAGATCAATAGTTTCTTTAAAACAAAATCCACCACCGTGCTATAAAAGATCTAAGTGAAGCACATAGAGCAAAATTATAACGCTCAAAAGATATAAGTGAAGCACATAGAGCAAAATTATAATGCTCAAAAGATATAAGTGAAGCACATAGAGCAAAACTACATAGCTCAAAATATATAAGTGAAGCACATAGAGCAAAACTACATAGCTCAAAAGATATAAGTGAAGCACATAGAGTATTCTATCAAATTTTAATTCATGTATGGCTCTCTCAAAAGGTGTGTGCAGCAAGGATGATTGTGGCATACTAAGACACAAAGACACAAATAATACAAGACGCTCCAAGCAAAACACATATCATGTTGGTGAATAAAAATATAGCTCCAAGTAAATTACCGTTGGAAGTGGACGAAAGAGGGGATGCCTTCTGAGGCATCCCCAAGCTTTGACTTTTTTGTGTCCTTGGATTATATTGGGGGTGCCATGGGAATCCCCAAGCTTAGGCTCTTGCCACTCCTTGTTCCATAATCCATCAAAAGAATTCACCCAAAACTTGAAAACTTCACAACACAAAACTTAAAGTAGAAAACTCGTGAGCTCCGTTAGCGAAAGAAAACAAAAGACCACTTCAAGGTACTGTCATGAACTCATTCTTTATTTATATTGGTTTTAAACCTACTGTATTCCAACTTCTATAAGGATTATAAACTATTTTACTAACCATAGATTCATCAAAATAAGCAAACAATACACGAAAAACAGAATCTGTCAAAAACAGAACAGTCTGTAGTAATCTGTAGGTAGCGCAAGATCTCGAACCCCAAAAATTCTAAAATAAATTGCTGGACGTGAGGAATTTATCTATTAATAATCTGCAAAAATAATTAACTAAATAGCGCTCTTCAAATAAAAATGACAGCAGTTCTCGTGAGCGCTAAAGTTTCTGTTTTTTACAGCAAGTTCAACAAGACTTTCCCCAAGTCTTCCCAATGGTTCTACTTGGCACAAACACTAATTAAACACAAAAAACACAACCAAAACAGAGGCTAAATAATTTATTTATTACTAAGCATGAGAAAAAGCAAGGAATAAAAATAAAATTGGGTTGCCTCCCAACAAGCGCTATCGTTTAACGCCCCTAGCTAGGCATAAAAGCGAGGATAGATCTAGGTATTGCCATCTTTGGTAGGCAATCCATAAGTGGCTCTCATGATAGTTTCATATGGTAATTTTATTTTCTTTCTTGGAAATTGTTCCATGCCCTTTTTTTAATGGAAATTGAAATCTAATATTCCCTTCCTTCATATCAATAATCGCACCAACCGTTCTAAGGAAAGGTCTACCAAGAATAATAGGGCAAGAAGGATTGCAATCTATATCAAGAACAATGAAATCTACAGGCACATAATTCCTATTTGCAACAATAAGAACATCATTAATTCTTACCATAGGTTTCTTAATAGTAGAATCCGCAAGATGCAAGTTTAGAGAGCAATCATCAAAATTGCGGAAATCTAGCAAATCACACAAAGTTTTGGGGATAGTGGAGACACTAGCACCCAAATAACACAAAGCATAAAACTCATGATCTTTAATTTAAATTTTAATAGTTGGTTCCCACTCATCATAGAGTTTTCTAGGGATAGAAACTTTCAACTCAAGTTTTTCTTCATAAGATTGCATCAAGGCATCAACAATATGTTCGGTGAAGGCTTTATGTTGGCTATAAGCATGTGGAGAATTTAGCACGGATTGCAACAAGGAAACACAATCGATTAAAGAGCAAATTTCATAATTAAATTCCTTGAAATCCAATATAGTGGGTTTAGCGACATCTAGATTTTTATTTCTTTCAATCCCACTTTCATCAATTTCATCATAAAGATCTAAATACTCCGAATTTTTAGAACGCCTTCTAGGTAAAGGAAGATCATATTCAGTTTCATCAAGATTCATATTGCAAAACAAAGATTTAGTAGGAGACACATCAATAACTTTTAGATCTTCATCTTGATTTTCATAGGAATTGGAAGAACACCCTTTAATAAAGGCATCTTTGCAAGCCCGCATCCTAGCGGTTCTTTCCTTGCACTCATCAATGGAAATTCTCATGGCTTTGAGAGACTCATTGATATCATGCTTAGGAGGAATAGATCTAATATTTAAAGAATCAATCTCAAGAGAAATTCTATCAACGTTTCTAGCCAAATCATCAACTTTAAGCAATTTCTCTTCAAGCAAAGCATTAAAATTCTTTTGTGAATTCATAAACTCTTTAACACTATTCTCAAATTCAGAGGGACTCTTATTATAATTTCCATAAGAGTTATTGTAGGAATTCCCATAATTATTAGAAGGATTACTAGGATATGGCCTAGGATTAAAATCCCCTCTATAAGCGTTGTTACCAAAATTATTCCTACCAACAAAATTCACATCCATAGATTCATTGTTATTCTCAATCAAAGTAGACAAAGGCATATCATTAGGATCAAAAGAAACAATCTTAGTAGCAAATAATTTCATAAGTTCATCCATCTTTCCACTCAAAACATTGATTTCTTCTATCGCATGCACTTTTTTATTAGAAGATCTTTCAGTATGCCATTGAGAATAATTAACCATAATATTATCTAGGAGTTTAGTAGCATATCCTAAAGTGATTTCCATAAAAGTGCCTCCCGCGGCCGAATCTAAAAGACTTCTAGAAGCAAAATTCAATCCGGCATAAAATTTTTGTATAATCATCCACCAATTCAAACCATGAGTAGGGCAATTGCGTATCATTAATTTCATTCTCTCCCAAGCTTGTGCAACATGTTCATGATCAAGTTGCTTAAAATTCATAATATCCTTTCTAAGAGAGATGATCTTAGCGGGAGGTTAATACTTAGAGATAAAAGCATCTTTGCACTTGTCCAAGAATCAATACTATTTTTAGGCAAAGACGAAAACCAAGATTTACCATGATCTCTAAGCGAGAAAGGAAATAGTTTCAATTTAACGACATTATTATCGACATCTTTTTTCTTTTGCATATCACATAAATCAACGAAGCTATTCAGATGAGTAGTGGCATCTTCACTAGGAAGGCCGGCGAATTGATCTTTCATAACAAGATTCAACAAAGCATTATTAATTTCACAAGATTTAGTATTGGCAAGAGGAGCAATCGGAGTGCTAAGGAAATCATTATTATTGGTATTAGTGAAGTCACACAATTTGGTAGTATCTTGAGCCATCGCGACAAACAAGCAATCCAACACATGGTAAAACAAAAAGGCAAGCGGAAAATAGAGGGAGGATAGAGAGAGAGGGTGAATAAAACGGCAAGGGTGAAGTGGGGGAGAGGAAAACAAGAGGCAAATGGCAAATAATGTAATGCGAGAGATAGGGATTGTGATGGGTACTTGGTATATTGATTTTTTGCGTAGAATCCCCGGCAACGGCGCCAGAAATCCTTCTTGCTACGTCTTGAGCTTGCGTTGGTTTTCCCCGAAGAGGAAGGGATGATGCGGCAGAGTAGCGTAAGTATTTCCCTCAGTTTTTGAGAACCAAGGTATCAATCCAATAGGAGGCCACGCTCAAGTCCCTCGTACCTGCACCAAGCGATAGCTACTCGCAACCAACACGATTTGGGGTTGTCAATCCCTTCATGGTCACTTACGAGAGTGAGATCTCATAGATATAATATTTTTGGTATTTTTGGTATAGAGATGCAAAGTAAAAAGTAAAAGCAAAGTAAAAAGAGAAACAAGATTAAAGTGATGGAGATTGATATGATGATAATAGACCCGGGGGACATAGGTTTCACTAGTGGCTTCTCTCAAGAGCATAAGTATTCTACGGTGGGTGAACAAATTACTATTGGGAAATTGACAGAATTGAGCATAGTTATGAGAATATCTAGGCATGATCATGTATATAGGCATCACGTCCGTGACAAGTAGACCAAAACGATTCTGCATCTACTACTATTACTCCACTCATCGACCGCTATCCAGCATGCATCTTGAGTATTAAGTTAAAAACAGAGTAATGCCTTAAGCAAGATGACATGATATAGAGAGATAAATTCATGCAATATGAAATAAACCCCATCTTGTTATCGTTGATGGCAACGATGCAATACGTGCCTTGCTGTCCCTTCTGTCACTGGGAAAGGACACCGCAAGATCGAACCCAAAGCTAAGCACTTCTCCCATGGCAGGAACTACCAATCTAGTTGGCCAAACCAAACGGATAATTCGAAGAGACTTGCAAAGATAACCAGTCATACATAAAAGAATTCAGAGAAGATTCAAATATTATTCATACATAGACTTGATCATAAATCCACAATTCATCGGTCTCAACAAACACACCGCAAAAAGAAGATTACATCGAATAGATCTCCACAAGAGAAGGGGAGAACTTTGTATTGAGATCCAAAAAGAGAGAAGAAGCCATCTAGCTACTAACTATGGACCCGAAGGTCTGAGGTAAACTACTCACACTTCATCGGAGAGGCTATGATGATGTAGAAGCCCTCCGTGATGATGGCCCTCTCTGGCGGAGCTCCGGAACAGGCCCCAAGATGGGATGTCGTGGATACAGAAAATTGCGGCGGTGGAATTAGGTTTTTGGCTCCTGTTCTGATCGTTTGGGGGTACATAGGTATATATAGGAGGAAGAAGTACGTCGGAGGAGCATCGAGGGGCCCACGAGGCAGGGGGCGCGCCCTAGGGGGGCGCCCCCACCCTCGTGACTGTAACGCCCTCGATGCGGCTATATCTCCCATGTGTCGAAGCACGACTTAGAGGCATAACCGCATTGAAAGCAATGTCGCAAGTGAGGTAATCTTCGCAACAACCCATGTAATACATAAGGGAAGGAGATACATAGTTGGCTTACAATCGCCACTTCACACAATACATGAATAAAGCATTACATCATCTAGATACACACAAGGTCCGACTAAGGAACCAAAATAAAAGAGGACTACCCCAAAAGCTACACAGATCCCCAATCGTCGCAACTGGGCTGCACTACTGATCGACTGAAACGAAACAACACAAAGGACAAGATCTTCATAGAGATCCTCTTTGACCTTGGTTGCGTCATCTGCACGGTATCGTCGGCACCTGCAAACTGGTTTTGGAAGTATCTGTGAGTCACGGGGGCTCAGCAATCTTGCTCGTGATCAAGACTATTTAAGCTTATGGGTAAGGTAAAAGTTATGAGGTGGAGCTGCAGCAAGCGGCTAGCATATATGGTGGCTAACATACGCAAATGAGAGCGAGAAGAGGAGGCAAAAGCACGGTCGAGAATCTATGATCAAGAAGTGATCCTAGAACAACCTACGTCAAACATAACTCCAACACCGTGTTCACTTCCCGGACCCCGCCGAGAAGAGACCATCACGGCTACACACGCGGTTGATGTATTTTAATTAAGGTAAACTTCAGGTTTTCTACAACCGGACATTAACAAATTCCCATCTGCCCGTAACCGCGGGCACGGCTTTTGAAAGTTCAAACCCTGGAGGGGTGTCCCTACTTAGCCCATCGCAAGCTCTCACGGTCAACGAAGGATATTCCTTCTCCCAAGACAATTCGATCAGACTCGGCATCCCGGTTACAAGACATTTCGAGAATGGTAAAACAAGACCAGCAAAGCCACCCAGATGTGCCGACAAATCCTGATAGGAGCTACACATATCTCGTTCCCAGGGCACACTGGATGAGCTAGACGTCGGGTGGGCCAGCCCAGAGTTGCCCCTGGTAGCTCCGGACATCACTCAGTTTGGACCAACACTTAGAGAAGCACTGGCCCGCGGGGGTTAAAATAAAGATGACCCTCGGGATGTGCGACTCCCAAGGGAAAAAGGCTAGGTGGCGAATGGTAAAACCAATGTTGGGCCTTGCTGGAGGAGTTTTATTCAAGGCGAACTGTCAAGGGGTTACCATTATAACCCAACCGTGCAAGGAACGCAAAATCCGGGAACATAACACCGATATGACGGAAACTAGGGCGGCAAGAGTGGAACAAAACACCAGGCATAAGGCCGAGCCTTCCACCCTTTACCAAGTATATAGATGCATTAATTAAATAAGAGATATTGTGATATCCCAACAAAATATCCATGTTCCAACAAGGAACAAACTCCAATCTTCACCTGCAACTAGCAACGCTATAAGAGGGGCTGAGCAAAGCGGTAACATAGCCAAACAATGGTTTGCTAGGACAAGGTGGGTTAGAGGCTTGGCTTAACAATATGGGAGGCATGATAAGCAAGTGGTAGGTATCGCAGCATAGGCATAGCAAAAGAGCAAGCAACTAGCAAGCAAAGATAGAAGTGATTTTGAGGGTATGGTCATCTTGCCTGAAATCCCGCAAGGAAGAAGAACCAGTCCATGAAGAAGACAAACGGACGTAGTCTAACGGGTCCTCACAAACGCGACGTTATCGGAACCAACCCGAAGAAGAAATATCGGAAAGAAGCACACAACATAGTAAACAACCAACACATGAACATGGCATGATATGCGGGATGCGGTATGTGATGCATATGCATGATTTGGAAAGGAATGATTGAACCTGGCCTCAACATGGAAATCCAAGAGTGCCACTAGAAAGACTAGTTGATTTCGGTTGAAAATCGATATTAAGATCACCGGAATCGGATGCACGGTTTGGAAATGGCAAGCAAAACAAATATGGCACTGGTCTGTGATAAACAGCAAATGGCCAACTAAATGCATGAAGATAAATATACTACAGCACTCAAGCATGACAACAAAATACATGGCAGGGATCCACTCATGATGCTTGACAAAAGATGAACACTGAGCTACAGCTAAATCACTCAATAGCAGGTTCAAACAAGCATGGCAAAAGTGCAAATGATAACAGGTTTCAGACATAGTGAAATTAACAGCAAGTCAGGAATATATCATCAGGAAGCAATCTTTAGAGCATGAAAACTACATGTGTAGGATCGAAAGTATGTCTAGAGGGGGGTGATTAGAGTACTTGACCAAATAAGAACTTAACCTTTTCCCAATTTTAGTTCTTGGCAGATTTTAGCTATTGTAGGACAAGTCAAGCAATCATCACACAATTCAAGCAAGCATGCAAAGAGTATATTGGCAGCGGAAAGTAAAGCATGCAACTTGCAAGAATGTAAAGGGAAGGGTTTGGAGAATTCAAACGCAATTGGAGAAACAGATGTTTTTCCCGTGGTTCGGATAGGTGGTGCTATCCTACATCCACGTTGATGGAAACTTCAACCCACGAAGGGTAACGGTTGCGTGAGTCCATGGAGGGCTCCACCCACAAAGGGTAATGGTTGCGCGAGTCCACGGAGGGCTCCACCCATGAAGGGTCCACGAAGAAGCAACCACCCATGAAGGGTCCACAAAGAAGCAACCTTGTCTATCCCACCATGGCCATCGCCCACGAAGGACTTGCCTCACTAGCGGTAGATCTTCACAAAGTAGGCGATCTCCTTGCCCTTACAAACTCCTTGGTTCAACTCCACAATCTTGTCGGAGGCTCCCAAGTAACACCTAGCCAATCTAGGAGACACCACTCTCCAAGAAGTAACAAATGGTGTGTAGGTAATGAACTCCTTGCTCTTGTGCTTCAAATGATAGTCTCCCCAACACTCAACTCTCTCTCATAGGATTTGGTTTTTGTGGAAAGAAGATTTGAGTGGAAAGCAACTTGGGGAAGGCTAGAGATCAAGATTCATATGGTAGGAATGGAATATCTTGGTCTCAACACATGAGTAGGTGGTTCTCTCTCAGAACATATGAGTTGGAATTGTGTATGTGTTCTGATGGCTCTCTCCTCGAATGAAGAGGAGGTGGAGGGGTATATATAGCCTCCACACAAAATCCAACCGTTACACACAGTTTTCCAATCTCGGTGGGACCGAATCAACAAACTCGGTCGGACCAAAAAGGTAAACCTAGTGACCGTTAGAGATTTTCGGTGGGACTGACATGCAACTCGGTAGGACCGATATGGTTAGGGTTTGGGCATAACGTAATCTCGGTGAGACCGATTACACAAACTCGGTGACACCGAGTTTGGTAATAAGCTAACCAGAGAGTTGGTCAGGCAAACTCGGTGGGACCGATTTGCTCTTTCGGTGAGACCGAAAAGTTACAAAAAGGAAACACTGAATTTACATTGCAATCTCGGTGGGACCGATCCGCTCTTTCGGTGAGACCGAAAAGTTACGAAAGGGAAACAGAGAGTTTGCAATCCCATCTCGGTGAGACCGAGATCCCTATCGGTAGAACTAAATTGCTAGGGTTTGGCAGTGGCTTATGACAAGTGAAACTCGGTGGCGCCGGATAGAAAGAATCGGTAGGACCGAGTTTGGCTTAGGGTTTAGGTCATATGTGGATATGGGAAAGTAGTTGAGGGTTTTGGAGCATATCACTAAGCACATGAAGCAAGAGGCTCATTAAGCAACACCTCATCCCTCCTTGATAGTATTGGCTTTTCCTAAAGACTCAATGTGATCTTGGATCACTAAAATATAAAATGAAGAGTCTTGAGCTTTTGAGCTTGAGCCAATCCTTTGTCCTTAGCATTTTGAGGGTTCCACTTTCACCATCCATGCCATGCCAATCATTGAGCTTTCCTGAAATAATCATCTTGGAATAGCATTAGCTCAATGAGCTATATGTTGTTATGAATTACCAAAACCACCAAGGGATAGTTGCACTTTCAACATGCTACAGGAACATATCATGGCAAAGCAAGGAATGGCATGAAGCTACTCTAAGCATATAAAAAAAGTCCCTTAGTGACCTTGAGCCAAAATGAATCAGAAAATACAATTGCAAGCATGTGAACATAGCAAAAACATAAACAGATTCAGACTTAGTGAAAAACTGGAGCATGCAAACAGATTAACGGGTAGGCTTGTTTACGAGCTCGATGCACTCACTACGAGTCATTTCATGACAAACTAAGCATACACCCAGCAAATAGACATGGCATAGAAGCTATACATGGCAAGAACAACAACATAACATGCACGGATCAATAGCAACAACCTCGGCAAAATCGCTAAACATGTTAACAATCTGCCAGGAACATTTTATAGCAAAAGTAGAGCTCGATTGACTCAAGCTAGGGTGCTCCATAATTGCAAACAAAGACATGGATGGATAGAGCACCACAATATTAACAAAACATCCTTACTGGTCATCCTCAAAAGAGGCACGGATCACTAGGAAACAACATGAACATATGGCATAAAATTAAAAACAGGACAAGGACTTAGTGAAATTCTAAGTCCCTGAAATCAGCATCATTGGGTAAGCTACTTTGCATTCTTGTGCTAGTGACCACATAGATCACAAAACTACAGGACAAGCACCTCTGTAAAGATAATATGGCATTATACAAAACACATGTAGAGCTCAGGATCATAGCATGCACACATTAATCATGGCAAAAATGACAAAAGGCCATTTGCTGAAACAGATCTGACATAATCATCACATAGCCCTCTTCCAACGACATTTCGGGCATCAAGATGAGCTCAAATGAAAATGATTCAATGAGATGAAATGATGTACTCATAGAGATGAACATTTTGATATGCTACATGCACGAATCGGAGCCACGGTGATGAAGTTATGGCATGTCAAAGTATGCCAAAAAAATCTAGGGTTAGAGGAGAAAAGTCAATCGCAAACGGATCTGAGATATGGCACTGTAGCAACCAGCGCGCGAACCGAGGATGGCCGGGGTGAGCTCGCCGGAACAGGGATGCAGGACATCGCCGGGGAGGGAGAGGCCGGTCGGGGCGTGCTCGCCGGAGTCGGCGGAAGAGAGGCGGCGAGCTCGGCATGGAGGCGGCGTTCGACGGGGTCGGCGGAAGAGCGGCGTTCGGCGGCGGCGCGCGGCTCGGGCGCCGGCGGCCTGCGGTCCCCGTAGGGCGCAGGTCCGGGGAGGGCTCCTCCCCAGGAGCTCGGGAGCGAGGCGGCACTGGGAGGCGTGACGGGCGCCGGTGCGGGAGGCCAGGGCGCTGGCGCGGAGAGGCGGCGCGGGAGTCGGGCCCGGCGGGCCGGATCTGGGTTCCGTGGCCCGCGGCGGGAGGCGCGGTGGCGGAGGCCACGTGGCGGCGGATGATTGGGCGCGGGAGGCGGCTTGGCTGACGTGGCAGCGCCTTATTCGCCGGAGTGAGGTGGCGGCGGGTTGGACGCGTCCGGCGGCGGGACGGACATGTCCGGTGGTGTGCGGGGGAAATTTTAGGGTTTCATCTGCGCGGATTTTCGGGGAGAGCCACATATATATAGGTAGAGGGAGCTAGGAGAGTCCAAATGAGCTGCGGTTTTCGGCCACGCGATCATGATCGAACGACCAAGACGATGGAGGTGGTTTAGATGGGTTTTGAGCCACTTTGGAGAGGTGTTGGGCTGCAACACACATGAGGCCTTAACGGTCCCTCGGTTAACCGTTGGAGTATCAAACGAAGTCCAAATGGCACGAAACTTGACAGGCGGTCTACCGGTAGTAAACCAAGGCCGCATGACAAGTCTTGGTCCAATCCGAAAACGTTCAACACCCGCACACGAAAAGAGCTAGAAAGGGGCACCGGGTGACATAGGAACGCCGGATAGCAAAACGGACAATGGGGAAAATGCTCGGATGCATGAGACGAACATGTATGCAAATGAAATGCACATGATGACATGATATGCAATGCATGACATGCAAGCAATGACAAGGAAACAACTGCGAATAACTGGAGGACACCTAGCACATCGGTCTCGTGGCGCTACAGTGACCGCCTCTCCGATGCCTTGGCGTAGGGTCCAAGTCTCCTGGATCACGTTCAGTGAGAAAATCACGTTCCCGAGGGTTTCATTCCGTTTGGACTCCGTTTGATATTCCGTTTCTTCGAAACACTGAAATAGGCAAAAAAACAGCAATTCTGGGCTAGGCCTTCGGTTAATAGGTTAGTCCCAAAAATAATATTAAAGTGGAAAATAAACCCAATATAGTCCAAAACAGTAGATAATATAGCATGGAGCAATAAAAAGTTATAGATACGTTGGAGACGTATCAGCTGGCTTCACTCTGACTCGGCCGTTCGAGCGTTGCTGAGCCAGGCCGCGGCGGCCTCCAAGCAGGGGAAGGAGGCCACCGCCAGATCTGCGGCCGATCGCGAGGCGGCACTGAAGGACGCCGAGGCTGCCCGCGACCGCTACCGAGAGCTAGAGGACGAGCTGAAGAGGTTGCGCGATGAGCGCTTGAAGGAGGCACGTGACCGCGAAGCGAAGGAGGAGGAGATGAGGGCTAGGGAGGATGCCATCAAGGGTCACAGCGCCGAGCTGGGTGAGCTGACAAAGGCACGGGCTGCGAAGCGCAACTGACTAGAGGAACTAGAGCAGAAGGCAAAGACGAGGGAGGCCGAGCTCGACGCCAAGGCGAAGGTCTTGGCTGCAGACCGCGAGGCCTTCTCGCTTCTTGAGAAGAGGTCCAGCGTGGCGCTGAAGTCACTATAAGAGAAGGGCCCGGAGAAACCGCTCACCACCGACGAGGATGGCCTTGCTCAGCTGCTTCCCCACTTGGTGAAGGCGCTTGAGAAAGTCGTGGAGGGCATCGGTCCTATGGCTGAGGAAGACGCTCGTGTCCTTTTTTTAGCTGCGCTGACGCGCGTCTTCAGCCATCTGCACCTTCGCGACCCCAATGCCCGCCTCGAAGAGCTGCTGGAGCCTGTAGCTGATGAGCATTGTGCGGCCGCCGCTGCAGCTGTGAAAGGTCAAGTGGAGGCCCTGCTGAAGAAGTTCCGCGGCTTCGTCCTTGCTCCTTTGACCAGCGATGCCACCGATCCTGAAGATGACGATGTCCAGGGTGACTTGCGGCTGCTTTCCTGTTTCGTTCCTGCAACACGCATCAGGCCTCGTGGAGGCGTTAAAACTTTCATTTGATATTGTGAGGAAGATATGTCTTGTAATATTTGCTTCGAGATTTTGCAATTTTCTTCCTATTTGCTTTGTGTTCTGCATCGGCAGAGCCCGGCCCCGCGCATACCTCAACCGCCGTTGGGCCGACCGGAGACCAGGACGGACCAAGGAGTGAGGGGCTATGTGACCAGTTAGGCTCCTGAGTCACGATGCTCATAAGTCCCCCTTGACGCGCAAACAGCTTACAGGAAGAGTACGCGATGATAGGTTGATGTTCTATGTCGGCAGAGCCCGGCCCCGCACATACCTCAAGTGCCGTTGGGCCGACCGGAGACCAGGACGGTGCAAGGAGTGAGGGGCTACGTGACCAGTTACGCTCCTTAGTCACGATGCTCAGGAGTCCCCCTTGACGTGCAAACAATCTCTATACCTTGGCCCTTGTCGAGGCTCGGCTCGGGAGGGGCGTGTGACGACTAGGTCCAGGAGACCTGGCTGGGTGGCGTACGCTTGGGCGTGACCCGAGCGTAGCCCCTGTGTCCAGCCCCCTCGTGCGGCCTTCCCGAGGGGAGGCGTTGCGGTGAGGCCGGACGTTGAGCTCTGGGGTTCCCTAAGGTTGGTACGACCGCGAGGATGCCCTCAGTTGTTTATCACCAGTGCAGAGCATAGTGCTTCCGCTTGTACGCGGGCATAGCCGCTCCTCGACAGTGTCGACAGCCAGCGCGGAGCATGGTGCTTCCACTTGTACGTGGGAGGGGGGCTCCCTCTGCGGAGAGCCCCCGGGGCATGTACAGTCCCGCCCTGACACGTGGCTTGCACGGCAGGGCTAGACGAGGTGTATATGGGCACCCATGAGCCAGCGCGGGACTCAAGAGGCCCTACCTCAAGGCGGGTTGCACCTGGTCTTGGTTCTTGTTTGCTGTGTTTGTCCTGCGAGGTGGTCAGACGGCCTGCGCTTAACGAATTTCCCGAGGTTACCACGTGAGAGAGCCAAGCACCAACGGCCCTAGGTGGTGACGTAAACGGGATTGTCCAGCCAGACAGAGCTCAGCCGCTGGATTTATCGACGCTGCAGGGACGGACCCGAGCACAAACGCCGTGCTCAGCTTACTCACGCGAAGGGTCCTAAAGTAAGACGGACGGCGCGCGGTTCCCATGATGGGTTGCGATCGAGCAAGTAGCAATCATAGGTAGATCAATCATAAGAGCAGCAGGCTTAAGTAATGCATGGAGGATACGTCCCACGCATGGGGATACGTGCCACCGGGTCAGGCCCGAGCAGCTTGGGAATGATGCAACCCGAGGGGTGCTCCCAACAAGGTAAGATGAAGACATAAATAAAAGGGGTACATGCCACAGGGACGAACCCACGCGGCCTGGGAATGATGCAGCCCGAGGGGCGCTCCCACCTGAATGAACTTGAAAATATGTCACCTAGTTATGTTGACGAAGGAGAGTTGAGGTAGCTGAAGGCGCACGGCGAAAGGGTTGCTACTCACGAGCCACCAGGGCCCTGATCCTCAGGAGGCTCTGGGGACTCACGTGGTTCTTTGAGGACCGTCCTCATCTTCGTCCGTATGGCGTAGTGCTTGGCCTCCTGAGAAACCAGGAGGCGCCGCAGGTTGCGCTGGTAGGCGGCCGATACGCTCGGCAGGCCAAAGGGCATGCAAACATAGCTGTGCGGTGTGCCCTCGCAGCGTCCCACACGCGAAGGCCAGCAAAGCTCCTGAGAAGCGACCCTGTTGAGCCCTGGAACGTTAACGCAGACGTGCAGACCGGCATCCTTGCCTGGATGGAAAGTTGTGCCTTGTGAGCGGCGGTCGCCACGCATGGCCCTTGGGTCTTGCAGCTCCTGGGTGATCTTGGTGATGAATTCCTAAACGGTGGGCGGTCCTTGCCCTATGTCCTCCTAAGGGAAAAATGTCGTGAAGCATGCCTCCAAGTGGTGCCCGAGTGCCTCCCTCGTGATGTGGGCAAGGTCTGAGGCCTTCCAGAAGAAAGCCCCCAAGCCCTGCCTGAGAAGGGCGTCGGGCGCGCCTTCCTATATGATGGAGGGAGGCGCCCCTGGAACGGGCGCTGATCTTGACGAGGCTCCGGCTGCGACGCCACCCTCCTGAGGTCCGGCACGGCGCATCTGCTTCTTCTTCTTGGGGATGGCCTCATGAGGGCCCTCGCTCCTGCTGTCGAGGTCGTTGATTGCTGTAGCTTGGAAGGCACGCTCGAGGGAGCACACCGCATCTCTTTCTTCACATGGGACCGTGATGATCCCGCTGCTTCCCGGCATCTTGAGGACATTGTAGCTGTGATGGATCACCGCCATGAACTTGGCCAGGGCTAGGTACCCGAGGATGGCGTTGTACGGCGGGCGGATGTGCGCGACATCAAAGTCAATGATCTCGGTGCGGTAGTTGTTGCGCGTGCCGAAGGTGACAGGGAGGCAGACCTGCCCTATAGGTGTGGTGGAACCACCGGTCACTCCTGAGAAAGGCTTGGTAGGCTTGAGCTGGTCATAAGGCACTTGGAGGCTGTCGAACGTGTCGACGGATAGGACGCTGAGCCCTGCGCCGCCGTCGATGAGGGTCTTAGTAACTTGCACGTTGCTGATGACTGGGGAGCAAAGCATCGGGAGGACGCCAGCGGTAGCCACGCACTTGAGCTGATCTGCCGAGCCGAACATGATGGGGCACTGGGACCACCTGAGCGGGCGTGTGGCTTCGAGCTTGGGGAGGACTGCATTCACTTCGCGAGCAAACTGCTTGAAGATACGCTGCGAGGCTGGGGCCTGGGCTCCGCCCAAGATGCATGCGATGGCACGTGGTTCCTGGAAGCCCCAGCCCCCTCGTCCTGATGGTGTTCGTCATTCCTTCTTGGTGGTGGCGGCAGCGGAGGGAGTCTAGCGTTGCCTTGAGGGCAATCCTCACGAGGCTGATCTCTCCAGGTGCCCTCGCGAGGATGATCCTGTCAGCGATCCTCACGAGGTCGGTCGCACCACTCCTGACACAGTCCACGGTCGTCCCAGCGTCCGCCACCGCGTCCTCCTTCTCGACCGTAGCCCCGGTCGCTGCTCTCGGGGCGTCGGCCGAAGCGTCCTTCGCGAATGGCTCAGAGCCCTTGACAGTCGCTGGTGTTGTGGGTGCTCAGGTTATGGAAGGCGCAGAACGGATGACTACTCTTGGACGATTCCGGTTGGTCTCTTCCATGCTTGGTGTCTGGTTCCGACGCGAGTATGGCTGCTCCCTTACGCTTCACATCCTTGGCCTTGGCTTTCTTCGCCTCCGGGTCTGCAGCAGGGAGCTCGGGGAGGGAGAGGTGCCCCTCCTCAGCTCTTGCACACTTGGCCGCGATGTTGAACAGCTCCAGGGTTGTGCACAGCTCTTCATGGATAGCTAGCTCTTCCTTCATCTTGACGTCGCGGACGCCATCAGAGAATGCAGAGATGATAGCCTCGTCGGGATCTTGATCTTGATCCGTGCGCTGTTGAAGCGCTGAATGTACTTCTGCAGGGTCTCTCCTGGTTGCTGCTTGATGTGGCGCAGGTCGCCTGCGACCGGGGGGTGGTCGCTCGTGCCCTAGAAGTTGGCGATGAAGCGGGTGCGCATTTTGTTCCAGGAGGAGATCGAGCCCGGTGGTAGGTTCAAGAGCCAGGAATGAGCGCCTTCCTTGAGAGCCATGGGAAACCAGTTCGCCATGACCTTCTCGTCGCCGTTGGCCGCTTCGATGCTCAGCTCATAGAGCTCCAGGAACTCCTCGGAGTCGGGGGTGCCGTCGTAGTGAGGAGGCAGATCCGTCTTGAACTTGCCCGGCCAGGCGACACTGCGCAGCTCGGGGGTGAAGGCGCGGCAGCCAGCCGTGGTCACTGGGACCCACCTTGGGGGTGGAGCTTGGTCTTGACGGGGTCCGGGCCCTGCTGCTGCAGGTGGCGCATGGACTTGCCGCAGCAGCCGGTCCTGGCGCGGTGGCGCGAGGAGCGGGGGAGCGTTTTGTTGCGGTTGAGGGACTTCTTGACAGCTTCTCTCTTCACGCGGAGGTGCGGGACGCAGCGGGTGGCCTCGCGGAGCCGCGCATCTTGGCACCAGAGCGCCGTCTTGGGGCTGAGGTGGTGGAGGCGCTCTGTGAGCTACGTCGCCCGTAGCTGGCAGAGGGCAAGGCAGAGAGATGGATGGCGCAGGAGAGCCCCCGATGGCGCGGACAAGCTCGGCGATGCGGTCGAGCCAGTCCTCATAGAGGTCGTCGACTGGGCGGTAGCGCAGGAGCTCGTGTGCCATGAGGAGCGTGGCCCGTGCATCCATGGGAGGGCGACGTGCATGGGAAGAAGAGCCGGCCGGGGTCAGCGACGGAATGGCGGTGCGGCCTTCCCGCCGCATCGATGGGTGCAGCGAGGATGCTTGGTGCTCGTTCCTCGCCGGGCCGGTGGCGGCGTTGGCAGTGGGTGATGGGGAGTGGCGAGGTGGCCCACCGACGGGAGCCATCTGAGCGACGTGGGCTGCGAGGGCAGCCCGTCGCTCAGCACGAGCGCGGCGCGCGTCTGCCATGGAGATGACGGAGCAACGAAGCGCGGAGCGATGGATAGAGGCTTCGGCGCACCCCTACCTGGCGCGCCAAATGTCAGATCTAGGGTTCCGGCAGACCCTTGAGGTCCGAACACTAGTGTGTGCACGAAGGTTTTCTCCCTATCGATCCACTCCCTACCTCTCTAAGATCTCGCACACGAGCACGATGAACTCTCAACACAGGAAGACACAAGATTTATACTGGTTCAGGCCACCGTTGTGGTGTAATACCCTACTCTAGTGTGGTGGTGGTGGATTGCCTCTTGGGCTAATGATGAACAGTACAAGAGGAAGAACAACCTCCTGAGGTCGGGGTGTTCTTGTGTTTGGTGAGTTTGTGTGTGTGAGGATCGAAATCAGCTACCAACTTGTGATGGTGTCGATCTGATGCCCCTCATGGTGGTGGCTAGTTCTACTTATATAGGCCCTGGTCCTCTCCCCAAATATTGAGTGGGAAGGGATGCCAACAACGTCCAATTCGAAAGGGGACAACTAGTACAAGCTATCCTCACAAAAGGTGGTCTTTGCCTGCAAAAGGCTCTGGTGATGACGCCGTCTTGGGTTCCATGGTGACCTCCAACTTGCCGTCCTTCTGGTCCTGGTCTCATTGCACCAATATCGAAACCTTTGCTTGATGCCTCGGTACTTCACGCGCTGCGCTTGCCCCCTTAGCACCAAAGAGGAAACAAGGACGATGCGCGCGCTGGCGCCCGCCTGGTCTCGGTCGTCATGGATCACGTCACGAGGGGCCTCGTGAGGTTTGCCTTGCCTTGATCTCTCCGCCCCTCGTGAGCCTACCTGGCGAGGCTGCTCTTGAGGAGGTCTTGCATCGTCCGCCCCGCGAGGCTTGGCCCCTCGTGAGGGTCTTGAATGTCTTGTCGATGAAGATGGGCCGTACGAACCTGCCAGCCCAGCCACACCGTGGGCCGCAGGCAGGCAAGTCTGGGGACCCCCGTTCCCAGAACGCCAACAAATAGGAAGTGGCATATGTAAACCATGGGATTGCGCTTGTGACTTAGTTTTGCGGTATTAGAGCACCGGTTAGTGATGCGTGAGACATCGTGGAACATCTTGGGCAAAAAGTAGTTCTTGGAGAGTGTGCCAAAAGTCTTGTGAGGTCCAAAGTGTCCCATAAGTCCTCCTCCATGAGCCTCTTGCAAAAGTAACAAATGAAGAGAAGACTCGGGGATATAGTATTGCTCCCAAGATAACCATTCCTGATATAGTATTGCTCCCAAGATGTATGCGTCAAACACTTAGCATAAGGGGTATGTCACAGCCCTAGCCTTATTTGTAAATAGTTGCATAATCATCCTTGCATCAAGTATAGATTATTTTTAATTTGAAATGGGGACTGATCAAACCGTAGAACCAAATGAAATTCAACTAGTATCAAATAAAATATTTTCAATGGACTCAATATGCCCTTCAGAATGTTCATGATTTATGGAAAAGGGTGAAAACCTTAATCAGAGATGATGCATATTTAACATTGGCATTTTAGTTCTTTGAACTAAGTCACTACTTATTTGAATTGGAGCTATTAAATGCTATCAATAAATTCATAGCTCCGATAATTCTGAAACTTGGTGTGGGGCCCTGGAATAATTCAGTTGGAATCCACAACAATTTTCAGCAGTTATAAAATTGATTTGGTCCAGTAACTAAATTCAAACAAACCTACAAAATAGAAAACTAGAACAAATTTAGAAATAAAGAAAGAGAGAGGGGACTTACCTGAGCAACCCACTTAGCTGCCCAGCTAGTGCAATTGGCCCACCCAGCAAGCACCTTCTTCAACCTTCTGCCAGAAGGCGAGGCAGCTGTGTGGAGAGCGCACAGCCAAGCCGCGCCACCTCCTCCTTGTCTGTGCGCCTCCTCGTCACTCTGGATGCCCCTAACGTCGCCACGCGCCACCCCCGGACCCCCTCACTCTCCCTAGTGCTTTCCCTCTCCTCTGCTCTCTCTCTTTCCCACGCGGACCCGAACGCCTCTAAGAGCGTCGCCGTGCACCGCCGCGACAAGAACCACCCCCTCGCTCCTCTGTCATTCTCAAGAGCTCTGTGTCGTCGTCATGCGTCGTCCCCATCTGCCACACATCGCCGGATTCCCTGCAATGCCGTCACCACCATCTTCTTCCTCCTCAGGTCGTCGAGATCGACCTCTCCCCCTCCGCTACTGCTCGCACCCGTCCCTTAGGCCGCAAACCCGCCATGCCCATGAGCTCCCCGTCGACGCGCCTGCCGCTGCCGTCATTTGAGCTTGCGTCTGTCGCGCCGAGCACGTAGGCGTGTTCTTGCGTCTCCCAGGAGGCCAGCAAGCCCCTTAGATGGCCCGCTACTGCCTCACAGCTTTGCGCCCTGATACGTCTCCAACGTATCTATAATTTTTGATTGTTCCATGCTATTATATTATCTACCTTGGATGTTTTATATGCTATTTTATATGATTTTTGGGACTAACCTATTAACCTAGAGCCCAGTGCCAGTTTTTGTTTTTCCTTATTTTTGAGTTTCCCAGGAAAGGAATATCAAACGGAGTCCAATTGACCTGAAACTTTACGACGATTATTTTTTGGGCCAAAATAAGCCCACGGAGTACCGAAGATGCACCAGAGAAGACCCAAGGCCACCACAAGGGTGGAGGGCTCCCCCACCCCCCTAAGGCACGCCCTCCAACCTTGTGGGCCCCTTGTGTACTCCCATGACTTGTTCTCGATGCCAACACCTCTTATATATCCCCAAACCTTGAGAACAGAACCTAGATCGGGAGTTCCTTCATCGCAAGCCTCTGTAGCCACCAAAAACCAGCACCCTGTCGGAGGGGGAAATCTTCACTGGTGGCCATCTTCATCACCCCGACGCTCTCCATGACGAGGAGGGAGTAGTTCACCCTCGGGGCTATGGGTATGTACCAGTAGCTATGTGTTTGATCTCTCTCTCTCTCGTGTTTTTTATTTGACATGATCTTGATGTACCGCGAGCTTTGCTATTATAGTTGCATCTTATGATGTTTCTCCCCCTCTACCTTCTTGTAAAGGATTGAGTTTTCCCTTTGAAGTTATCTTATCAGAGTGAGTCTTTAAGGATTTGAGAACACTTGATGTATGTCTTGCATATGCTTATCTGTGGTGACAATGGGATATTCACGTGATCTACTTGACATATGTTTTGGTGATCAACTTGTGGGTTATGTGACCATGTGAACTTATGCATAGGGGTTGGTGAGGGAGTCCTGGACTAAGGGGTCCTCGGGCGTCCGGCCTGTTATCTATGGGCCGGACTGATGGGTTGTGAAGATACGAAGACCGAAGACTACACCCGTGTCCGGATAAGACTCTGCTTGGCGTGGAAAGCAAGCTTGGCGAACAACTATGAATATTCCATCTTATGTAACGGACTCTATGTAACCCTAGATCCCCCCGGTGTCTATATAAACCGGAGGGTGTAGTCCGGAAAGGATATACTCAATACCTTAGTCATGCAGGCTAGACTTCTAGGGTTTAACCATTACGATCTCGTGGTAGATCAACTCTTATAACACTCATATTCATCAATATCAATCAAGCAGGAAGTAGGGTATTACCTCCATAGAGAGGGCCCGAACATCGGTAAACATCATGTCCCCTGTCTCATGTTACCATCAACCTTAGATGCGCAGTTCGGGACCCCCTACCCGAGATCTGAGGGTTTTGACACCAACATTGGTGCTTTCATTGAGAGTTTCACTGTGTCGTCGTCGCAGAGGTTGATGGCTCGACTTATCGTCAAGGAAAATATCACCCCAGGAGGAGCTCTGGCCTCGGGCCAAACCCTTCGGCTGGGCGATTTTACCATGATCGCCCGCTCGGCCTCTGAGCCGATGAGGATGACCTCCTGAGTCATCGAAAAATGTATCTGCGTTGATTCTGGATACGCCAAACGGCTGGATCCGATGGAGTTATCATCTTTGAATGAACTCTTAGATTGCATCGCCGACTTGGGAGTCGCTACAGACTACGATCGGATTGGGTTTAAACCCCACCAGAGAGAGATTAATTCTCCTTTGATCACCCACCAGATAGCGGTAGTCGAGGAGCAAAATAACCCTTCCTCTATACTGAGGACGAATTACGTTCGGATCTCCGACCTCGAGAAGCCGGGTACCTACTGGCAGAAAGACACGCCTCGTCCTCCGAACTTAGATTCGTACGGCAGGCTTCAAAATCAGAAGATACTCTAGAGCCCAGACTGTTCAGTCCGGAAAAACCTCAGACTCCGGATCATCGATCGGGTTAGGGTTCAAATCCAACTCCACCCACCCACCCACCTAGACATAAGCACTCTCACGAGCATCCAACAGCAGCCCCAGGAAACGGTCCACCACTTTTGGGCTAGATTCCTCCTTGTCAAGGACAAGCTCAAATATTGCCGCAACGAGGACGCAATATCAGCATTCCGCAACAATTGCACGAACGAAGGACTCCTCAACGCCATTAATCGCCATCGCATAGTACACTTCGCTGACTTGGCAACTATTGTACAGAAGTACAACGCAATGGAGAGCGCCTGGAGAGATTAGACAGTCTGGGGGCAATCGGTCCCAACTCAACCACTGGTCCAGGCAAAAAGGGCGCACCCCTGTAATGCGCCCAGACCAATAGCCAAAAATTGCAAACCCATTACGCGGCGCGGAACTGTCCTGGAGGGATGGCTTGATGGCCCATGCAAAAAACGGCGAGGACATCCTCACCAAAGACACCCCAGAGCAACACCCTCCAGAAGACGACAAACCCATAGTCCTACAGTCTTTGAGACATTCACTTCAAACAATAGGCGCAAAAGAGCACTCCGTGGACTCGCCGAAGTCTGCCAGATCGTAACAATAAACCCTTGGAACGACACAGCGATAACCTTTAATGCTGGCGACGAACAAAAACACAGGACAGTCCGAACACCAGGTGCCTTGGTCCTTAGGTCCTCAGCCAATTATGGATGGCTTTTGGCTCACCAAGATTCTCATGGCCAGCGGCAGCGGACTGAACCTCATCTATGAGGATACAATACGAAAAATGGAAATAGACAGGAGCCGCATCGAGCAAAGGAGCACGACCTTCCGAGGAATCATTCCCAGTCGGGTGGCACGGTGTGCGGGAAAAATCACGCTCGACGTGGTATTCGGCACACCGGAGAACTATCGGTCTGAAGATATATCACGCCCTCTTAGGGCAAGATGCATTTACGCGCTTTCAAGCAATACCCCATTACGGGTACATGAAGCTTAGGATGCCCGGGCCCAATGGTATAATCACTCTACTTAGTGATCCGGACATAGCACTCTGCGCCAAGAATAAAACCGCATCCCGGGCCCTTGAGGCATTATCTGAAGCCCTCACAACTGAAGAGTTAACCACACTGCTCTCCAAGGTGGACAAAGATGATGTGGTCCTAGACAAATGACCCAAATCCACCTCATTCAAACCGGCAAAAGAAATAGTCAAATTCCAAGTCCATCCAACGGACCCCAAGAAGACAGCATCCATCGGAGCACAACTAGACCTGACGGTTGACACCGCTCTATGAGAGTTCCTACACAAGAATTGGGATATATTCGCCTGGCACCCTTCTGATATGCCAGGAATCCCACGTGAGTTGGTTAAACACAGCCTCAATATATTGAAGGTACACAAGTCGGTCAAGCAAACATTGCGGCGCTTTTTCAAACCCAAATGCCAAGCTATGGGGGAAGAGCTAGCCAAGTTACTCGAGGCCGGATTCATTAGAGAAATAAAACATCCGGACTGGCTAGCAAATTTGGTGATGGTACCAAAGAAGGACAAATCCTAGCACTTGTGCGTCGATTTCAAAGGCCTCAACAAGGCATGTGCCAAGGATCCCTTCCCCCTCCCCCGAATCGATCAAATCACTAACGCCACCGCAGGACACGACTCACTATGTTTTCTTGACGCATATTTCAGATACCATCAAATCAAAATGAAGGAATCCGACCAAGCGGCAACAGCATTCATCACCCCATATGGGCCATTCTGCTTCAACACCATGCCCGTCGGGCTCAAGAACGCTGGCGCCACATACCAACGCATGATCCAAACATGCCTGGAGAAACAGATCGGCAAAACAGTTGAAGCTTATGTGGACGACGTCGTCATCAAAACTAGGCACGTCGAAACACTAATAGACGATTTACGTCTCACATTCGACAACCTCCGCGTGTATGACATTAAGCTCAATCCAGAAAAATGCGTTTTCAGCGTCCCTGCTGGAAAACTTCTGGGCTTCATCGTTTCCAATAGAGGAATTGAATCAAACACAGCCAAAATCCAAGCTTTGTCAAAATTGGCTAAGCCAATAGACCTTAAACAAGTTCAAAACCTCGTGGGTTGCATAGTAGCTCTAAGCCACTTTATCTACAGATTGGGAGAATAGGCACTGCCACTCTATCGCCTTCTACGGCAAACCGGCCACTTCGAGTGGACGGACACGGCAACAACCAGAATAGAGGAAATAAAAGCCCTTCTTGCGAGCAATCCAATCCTGGCCGCACCCAACACCGGCGAACCGATGTTATTATACATATCGGCAACACATCAGGTGGTGAGCGCCATACTCGTCATTGAACGAGAATAGGACGGGCATAAATTCCCGCTTCAGAAGCCAGTATACTACGTATCTACTGTCCTTACACCATGCAAATCCCGGTACCCTCATTATCAAAAGATAGCATACGCGGTCTTCATGGCGTCCCGAAAGCTCCGTCACTACTTTCAGGAGTGTTCGATCACGGTGGCCTCCGAAGTACCACTCAATGACATTATAAACAACCGCGATGCTACGGGCCGGATTGCCAAATGGGCCATCGAGCTCCTCCCATTTGACATTACATATAAACCACGTCGAGGTATCAAATCCCAGGTACTAGCCGACTTCGTCGCCGAATGGTCATAGGCTGGACCCCCTAAAGAGTACGGCACATACTCCAATTGGGTCATGTATTTCGACGGCTCCAAAATGCTGGCAGGGTTAGGAGCGGGCGTCATTTTAACGTCCCCTACTGGAGACATCATTCAATACGTCCTCCAGATACTATACACATACTCCAATAACGCAGCCGAATACGAGGCCTTATTACATGGTCTCCGGATGGCTGCCTCCATGGGCATACAATGCTTAGAGGTGCGCGGGGACTCAAACCTGGCAATATCTCAAATAAATGGACACTTCGATGCCAAAGATCCGAAGACGGCAGCATATCGTAATGCAGTCATAAAAATGTCGGCCCGGTTCGAGGGGCTCGAGTTCCATCATGTGGTTCAAGAAAGTAATCAAGCGGCGGATGTTCTTGCTCGTGTCGGCGCTAAGCGCGACCCCGTCCCACCTAATATCTTCCTGGAAAGGCTTTTTAATTGTGATAGCCTGGCTTATTAGGGTGATAGAATACTCATATCAATAAGGAATTCCTTCTTTTCCGGGAGCCCATTCGGACAGAACTCCAAAGTTAAGCGTGCTCAGCATGGAGTAGTGTTAGGATGGGTGACGGAACGAGAAGTTGCTCCCGGGTGCGCACGAGTGAGGACAAAGTGCGCAGAAAAGACTAGTATTGATCTGCGGGGCTAGTCTAGATCCCACCAGGAGTAACGACCACCGGCGGGTGTGTCCGGGGCATTACAAGTTGGTATCAGAACCGACCCTCGCGGTTACACGGATGTTTGCGGATAGGTGCTCGGTCATGTTGTTCATGACGTTTGTGACCCGTCATGGCACACGGCATCGTACATGTATCGGACTGGATGCACAGGCATATGTGCCAAGAGGGAACGTTCCTGTGGCCCGACGAGGACGTCGGTTCCTCTGAGTGGGGATGTATGTGATAGCCTGGCTTATTAGGGATGATAGACTACTCATATCAATAAGGAATTCCTTCTTTTCCGGGAGCCCATTCGGACAGAACTCCAATGTTAAGCGTGCTCAGCTTGGACTAGTGTCAGGATGGGTGACTGACCGGGAAGTTGCTCCCGGGTGCGCACGAGTGAGGACAAAGTGCGCAGAAAAGACTAGTATTGATCTGTGGGGCCAGTCTAGATCTCGCCAGGAGTAACGACCACCGGCGGGTGTGTCTTGGGTGTTACATTAAGCCATCCGTGGTGCGGCAGGGGGAAAACGACAATACTAGTCCAGATCCAAACATAACCCCAGATCCCAGAAACAACGACGTCGTTGGGGGCTCAGCCACAGAAATAACACCGTCGGCGCATCTCATCATGGCAGTCATTGCCCCATGGACCAAACCCATCCTGGCCTACCTTAACAGGAAGGAACTTCCTGAGGACCAGAATGAGGCCCGCTGCATTGTCCGACGTTATAAGGCCTACAAGGTTCATGATGGAGAGCTCTATAAGAAAAGCACTACCGAAGTCCTTCAACGATGTATATCCGCGGAAGAGGCGCAGCAGCTCTTGGCTGAAATCCATGCTAGACTCGGCGGTGACCACGCCGCAGCTCGGGCCCTTGTTAGCAAGGCCTTCCGTACAGGGTTTTATTGGCCGACAGCTCGAGTAGATGCACATGACCTTGTCCAACATTGCGTCGGATGCCAACTCTTTGACAACCAAAGCCATATGCCCCCACTGCCTTACAAACAATCCCCATCACTTGGCCTTTTGCGGTCTGGGGGATCAATATGGTCGGACCCCTTAAAGGAGGAAGTCATAAGAGAAAGTATCTCCTAGTCATGGTGGATAAATTCACTAAGTGGATAGAGGCCAAACTAGTCAAAACGGCCGAAGCGGGGCTAGAAATAGATTTCATAACCGGCGTGGTACACTGTTACGGTGTCCCGCACAGTATAATCACCGATAATGGCTCCAACTTTACAGCCGATGAGGTGAAAACCTGGTGCGCTAATCTAGGCATTAAGCTCGGTTACGCCTCTGTCTATCACTCACAGACAAACAGTCAAGTCGAACGGGCTAGTGGTCTCATTATGAGCGGCATCAAACCCAGACTAGTGTGGTCTTTGAAGGAATCGGACAAGCACTAGGTGGAGGAACTTGACTCCGTACTCCGGGGGCTGCGGACCACGCCCAACCACACTACCGGATATACACCCTTCTTCATGGTGTACGGTGCAGAAGTAGTGTTACCATGCGATGTTATTCATGACTCACCTCGAGTGCGTATGTACGAATGGAGAGAAGCCGAGCTAGATCGGTAGGACAGCTTAGATACCTTGGAGGAGGAGCGCGACATAGCAAAAGCATGTTCCGCATATTATCAACAGCAGGCTCGCAGGTACCAAAGCAGAGAAGTGCGGGCCAAGACTTATAACGTTGGTGAACTCGTTCTATGCTTGTCGGAGAAGAAAAAGGACAAACTCAAGCCCAAGTGGGAGGGTCCCTTCATCATTGACGAAGTTCTTGCCGTAGGAGTGTACCGCCTACGTGATGTGTCAGACAATCACCTGGACCCGAACCTCGGAACACGGCCAGACTACGACGATTTTATGCCTAGCGCCGAACTCTGTGTTCGTTTCCTCCCTCCTATTATTATAGTTCTTTTTCTTCCCTCTCTTTTCGTATTTTACCTTTTTTGTTTTTTCTTTAGCCTTACGGCTTTAGTACGGCTAGACCATCCCTACCTGATGCATATATCTCTAAATATGTACATTCATTATACCTGGGGGCTTCTCGTACAGAAGCTTGCGACTATTCTTCAAGCACCAAGCTCAGCACATATGCGTTTTTTCCATATGTACCTTTTCTTCGCCATTATATGCATCAATATGACTTAAGTTTTGGCCAAGCTGGGTTGCCTGGATCCTGTGCTTATGCCCTACGTTCCCGTTAGTTCGGCTAGGGCATAAAGGGAGCACCTCTGCGATTGTTACTACCAGGTCATCCGGATGTGTACCTCAGACTGGGTGAAGCCGAAAGCTAGCATTCTTAAGGGAATGTTCGGTCGGCGAATTAAAGGTGTTCCCGCATTCACTCCATTGTGAACCCCAGATGTTACTTACTCTAGGAGTTTTCCAATCACAGTTAGGACATGCACATAAATTGCATGCACACCCAGGGAAAGGAACCCTTAAGGGAACTATTCTCTCTGGAAGATGTTTCTTACATGATGTAATATAACATAACTAGCCGGATACACATTGTCTGTTCGAGCAATTATGACCCCTACGCCTGGTTTCCACGCATACCCCGGTATATTCTGCCGCTAGGGTATTCGGAAACACTCCGCACCTTTGGGTCCAGAGGTTGAAGCGAAAAGGTCGGCGATGAGAATTGTCTTTATTATCCGGCTAGAAGGAAAGTACATAGTCACTCATGACTCAAACACTTCCCCCTCTATACCGTCTAAAAGGCGGTCTAATTTACAATCCTGTTGGGAATATTTGGCGGCCACCTCTACTTGGTCATAGGCTAAACTAATGGGAATTTCTTCCCATTCGGCCCTAGCGGTCCGACACGAGCCATGTGATTAGGATCCAGCTTGGTATATCATGTCTTCACCATGGCCCAGGCCTCTCGCGCACCATCTCTGTAGGCCAATATCTTCCACAGTCGGATAGGCCGCCGCGCTCCCTTGAACAGCTCTACCAGCTTCTCCATACTTCCTGGAGGGGAGTCGGATGGCCATAAGGCCTTGGCTACACTCCGCATTGCCTGCCGAGCTTGCTTGTGCAACTGCGACAGCCCTTGCAGAAGATCACTTGATGATCCGGACACCTCCTCTTTGGGGCGGTTCGTCAATATACCTGCAATTACAGCTATATCAGCTACTGTTACCTCCAAACTGTTATAAGATAAAAGCGGCCACGTACTGAATATGCCGCCTCGCAGCTTCTTGTTCTCCTTCACAGAGTCCGCTAGCTGAGCTCGCACATCTTTCAGTTCTTCGCCCAGTTTGGTGTTCGAATCCTCGAGTTTCTTTTTCTCTTGAACGACTTTTGTCAATACACGCTGGCCCGCTGCTAGTAGCTTTTTAGCTTGGTGTTCTTCACTTCGAGCGGCGTCCAGCTGCTCTTGTAATTGGTCTAACAACCCAACACAAAGATAAGCACCCAGATTCACACTGTAAGTGTATCATTATGAATTCTCGATAGAGGGAAATATTACCAGGAGATGGCTTGTATTTCTCCAGTTCGGCATTGGCAGCAAGCAGTCGGCGCTAACACTTTTTTAGTTCCTAAGCTAACAAGGTGTTCTTCTCCGTAAGCACCTGGTTGTACATTGATCCTTAAATTAGTTGTTTCAACTCCTTTAAATCTCAGGGTCTACTGGCATATGGTTATCATAGTCAGACAAAAAAAATTTACCTGCACATCTTTCAAATGTTGCCTTGTGTCCCTATTAAGCCCATCTCGAGCAGCTCGAATGTATCCATCGGTCGTGCTGAAGGCGTTAAACGACTCTGCTAAAAAGACAGGGTCTTGTAAAATGGCCCGGCGGCGCCGATGATTCATGGCACTCTCCACTTCCGAGTTGGTGACGGATACATCATCCAAGTCCTCAGCTAGAGGACAGTCCGGCGTCGCCCCCGCATCAACCCCCGTCTTCACGGCATGATTTGAATCATGGCTGCGGGAAGTACGGCCGCTCGAACCTCCGGATATAGTCCGGCACACCTTTTTCCTGACACATGGAAAACGGGAAGGTCACAGTTGTACGTGACTACCCAGGTGCACATTGGCAAATTTATACCTCTTTGATGAAGGACCGGCCGTGTCTTCGTTTGCTTTCATCTTGGGAGGCTCGCCTGGTGTGGAGGATGCTCTCATCGGAGATAACCCTGGGGCGGTACGGCGTGCCGAACCCTTCCCCTTTTGAGCACAGGATGGTGCAGTGGGTGAGAAGGAAGGAGAGGTCTCTTTTGGATAAGGTGTCTTTGGATTACTTACGTGTGAAGCTGGAAGGAGGCCGGGGTAATCGGCGATAATGGGTATATATGTACCGTCGTAGCTCATCTGATAGAATGTCCCCTCCTCAAGCTCCACGAATATGTTCGGATCTTCTTCATATCCGGGGCCAAAATCCTGGTTGCGATTCTCTGGCTGAGGGGCTGGGTCATAGATCCCCTCGACAACCTTTCGCCATTCCTATTAGGAACAGATAAGATGCTGCCTGTCAATGAATGATCCAGGGATAGGATAAAATAAGCAGGGCCAAACCTTACCCAGCTAGGAGGATTGTACATGGAAAGTTCGTCTCGATGTTGGAGACGGCTGAACTCCTCCTTCTCCCCTTTATATAGCTCGGCCAGAATCTTGGCAAGAGCAGCGGGTGTCTTCGGGCCCTTTCGGCCGTAATGTGAGGCGTCGTCTTCTTCGTTATAATGGCACAAGGGCAGTCCTCGATATTGGAGTGGCTAGACCCCCCGTGTTATAGAAATCGCCATCACCTCGACTATTGACAATCCGGACTGGGCAAGAGTTTTAATCTTGCCCAGTAGCAAGCTGATCTTTGCGCTATCCTCTTCCTCGAGGCTCCGAGGACGCCAGCTATGGCGCTTCTTCAGCGGAGCGTTTGAAAACTCGGGGAGGCCTATGCGAGCAGGGTCAGGTAGATCAACATCATCAATGTAGAACCATTCGGAAGGCCACTCTTTGGGAGCTTTCTTCGGCGTGCCGGATAGGTATCCGGCCCCGGCAATGCGCCACACTTCGGCTCCTCCCACTTCAAAAATTGATCCACCTTGATTGTGAGGGACGAGGCAGAACAGTTTTCTCCATTAATCAAAATGGGCCTCACAACCCAGGAATAGTTCGCATAGGGTGACATAACCCGCAATGTGGAGGATGAGCCGGGGGTAAAATTGTGCAGCTGGAGGCCATAGTACTCCAGCAGCCCTCAGAGGAATGGGTGAATTGGAAACCCCACTCCCCTCAGCAGATAGGGGACAAAGCATACCCGTTCTCCTGCAGACGGATTGGGAAAATCCTCTGCCTGGGTTTTGTCGTTGAAGGAGGCCAACCCTGCTCGAATAGGGACCAGATCTGCTAGAGGGAGAAATCCCTGCACTTGCAGCTTCACCAGTCGGCTATGGGACACAGAGCACCTCTCCCACTCGCCTCTCTCTAGGTTGGAACGGGAAGAGGAGCTAGGATTGTTGGCCATGTTGGAATGGTCTTGCCTGGCGGTCTCTGAGGATTTTTTCCGCTTGGTGCCGAAATGATCTGAGATCCAATCTCTTTAAATAGATGCTCTTCCTTGCAGGATTCGGGTGTTATTTGCAAAAATACCCTGACTGTCTGCATTCGCTCGACACGTGGAAAACAAGGACATTAAGTGCAGAAGCCGAGGGAAGACATCGAATCTATGGCCGAATACACTACTTGGAAAGGAACCCACCTTGCAAAACCGAAGACAATCTATGTGCCGAACACCTTGCTACTGAAGACTGGTTCGGGGGCTACTGAGGGAGTCCTGCACTAAGGGGTCCTCGGGCGTCCGGCCTATTATCTATGGGCCAGACTGATGGGTTGTGAAGATACAAAGACCGAAGACTACACCCATGTCCGGATAAGACTCTCCTTCGCGTGGAAGGAAAGCTTGGCGAATAACTATGAAGATTCCATCTTATGTAACCGACTCTATGTAACCCTAGATCCCCTCGGTGTCTATATAAATCGGAGGTTGTAGTCCGGAAAGGATATAATCAATACCTTAGTCTTACAGGCTAGACTTCTAGGGTTTAGCCATTAAAATCTCGTGGTAGATCAACTCTTGTAATACTCATATTCATCAATATCAATCAAGCAGGAAGTAGGGTATTACCTCCATAGAGAGGGCCGGAACCTGGGTAAACATCGTGTCCCCCGTCTCCTGTTACCATCAACCTTAGATGCACAGTTCGGGACCTCCTACCCGAGATCCGCCGGTTTTAACACCGACAGTTGGCACACATTTTCGTCTTGACTCTGCGGTAGAAACTTTGGGGCACTCTTTGAAGTTCTTTGTGTTGGTTTGAATAGATGAATCTATGATTGTGTGCTGCATATTGTATAATCAAACATGTGGATACTTGAGATGACATTGGAGTATCTAGGTGACATTAGGGTTTTGGTTGATTTGTATCTTAAGGTGTTATTTTAGTACGAACTCTAGGGTTGTTTGTGACACTTATAGGAATAGCCCAATAGATCAATCAGAAAGAATAACTTTGAGGTGGTTTCGTACCCTACAATAAACTCTTCGCTTGTTCTCCGCTATTAGTGACTTTGGAGTGACTCTTTGTTGCACATTGAGGGATTGTTATATGATCCAATTATGTTATCATTATTGAGAGAACTTGCACTAGTGAAAGTATGAACAATAGGCCTTGTTTCCAAGCATTGCAATAGCATTTTCGCTCACTTTTGTTACTAGTTACCTAGATGTTTTTATAGTTTCAGATTACAAAAACCTATATCTACAATCCATATTACACTTTTATCACCATCTCTTCGCCGAACTAGTGCACCTATACAATTTACCATTGTATTGGGTGTGTTGGGAACACAAGAGACTCTTTGTTATTTGGTTGCAGGGTTGTTCGAGAGATACCATCTTCATCCTATGCCTCCCATGGATTGATAAACCTTAGGTCGTCCATTTGAGGGAAATTTTCTATTGTCCTACGAAACTCTGCACTTGGAGGCCCAACACGAGTCTACAAGAAGAAGGTTGCATAGTAGACATCAAGCTCTTTTCTGGCGCCGTTGCCGGGGAGGTTAGTGCTTGAAGGTATATCTTTAGATCTTGCAATAGAATGTTTTAGTTTCTTGTTTTATCACTAGTTTAGTTTAGAAAAGAAAAGTACAAAAAAATGGAATTGAGGTTGCCTCATTTGCTTCATCTTTTTAATGTCATTCGTGAAAATAAGTTCCGATAATTGTGCCGAAGTGTTAGAAGAAGAATGCATTAAAATGTTTGGCACTAAATCTTTGAATGATAAGAATGATTGCAATGTTGTTAGTATGAATTATTTGAATATCCATTATGCTAATGATATGCATAGCCATAAGCTTGGGGATGCTATGTTTGATGAAGATGATACTTTTTGTCCCTCAAGTTTTAATGAGCAAATTTACTATGATGAAAGAATGCCTCCTATCTATGATGATTATTGTGATGACACATATGCTATAAAGAATAATGATAACCATGAGACTTGTCATCTTGATTTCAATTTTCAATCCCATTATAGTTATTTTCTTGAGTTTTCTCCCACTATTCTAAATGAGAAGAATTTTTCTTATGTGGTGAGTAGTAAAATTTATGTGCTTGTGCATCTTGAGAATAATGCTATATGTGATAGTTATACTGTTCAATTCATTCATGATGCTACTTAAAATTATTATGAGAGAGGAACATATGCTTCTACTATTGCAATAATATCAAGTTTGCTCTCTACATGTTGAAAATCTTGAAGTTTTGCTTGCTTTACCTTCCTATGCAAGTTGATTCTTATTCCCATAAGTTGTTTGCTCACAAAATCCATAAGCATAGGAAGTGGTTTAGACTTAAATACTCCTAGTCATATGCTTCATGATGCTCCCATTATGTTTCAATTCCTATATTTTACATGAGCATCATTGAAATCATCATGCCTAGCTAGAAAGGCATTAAAGAAAAGTGCTTGTTGGGAGACAACCCAACACCATTACCTACTGTTTTTGTGTGTACACATGATTATGATACTGTAGTAATCTTCTTTTATAGCTTTTGTTTCAATAAAGTGCCAAGTAAGACCTTTGGGAGGGCCTATGGTGATAGTTGATTTGATCTTGCTGAAAAATAGAAACTTTTGCGCTCAGGAAAACAATTCTCATTTTCAACAGGAGCATGATAAAATAATTATTCTTTTTGAAGAAGATTTATAAAATAATTCTTAGGTTTTCCTAATTTTCCAGAATTTTTGGAGTTATAGAAGTATTCGAGAGATACAGATTACTACAAACTGTTATGTTTTTGACAGAATCTATTTTCGACGCATTGTTTGCTTATTTTCTAGTTTCTATGGCTTATATTGCTTAATATAAATTGTGGAAATGATAGGTTAAAGTACCTAAGTGGTGATTTATTTTCTTAGAATTTCTGTTGAGTTTTGTGTTGTAAAGTTTTCAAGTTTTGGGTAAAGTTTTGATGGACTGCGGAATAAGGAGTGGTAAGAGCCTAAGCTTGGGGATGCCCCGGATGGCATCCCCTCTTTCGTCTTCATTCATCGGTAACTTTACTTGGAGCTATATTTTTATTCACCACATGATATGAGTGTTGCTTGGAGCGTCATTTTATTTTATTAGGATTTTCTTGCTGTAATTTATAGTAATGTTTTTGTAGCGACCCGACCTCAAACGGTCAAGCCTCTGTGTATCTGTGCCATCCCTGGATCAGTATGCTGGCACACACAATACATCAATGTATATACCAAAGTGCAATCACATGTATAAATAACGTAAAACTGATATATACCTCATATGTCTCAGCGGAAACAATCAAACGGGTGTGGAGTCCCATCAACGCCAACGGCAAGTTGAGTGTAGACCGTAACCCTACAACGTAACTCTTACTTGTCGTTGAAAATCCTGCAACATAAGACGTTGCAGCCCTGTTGGTCAGTACATTGAATGTACTGGCAAGTCACATCATAAGAATAATGAACCTATGTGTACATGCAATTTGGCTGGTAGAAAGCTCTAAGTTTAGTTTTTTGCATAAAGCTAGTTTTTCCCTAGAATAAGAGATTTTATTCTACTACTACAAAATAGGATAGGATGAGTTGGCAAACCCAACTCAATCCATTACCAAAGTTTCATTTAAAACACAACTATTTAATTAAGGGTGATGAGATCTCCCAGCATTTCCACTACTAGATGCTCAAGTTGTCTGTAACCGGGGACACGGCTAATCGATTAGGTTTTAACACTATGCAGAGGTTTGCGCACTTTTCCCCACAAGACTCGATCGCCTCCCTTGAAGTTCTCGCACTGCCTGGCGTTTGAGAACAAGATGACAGAGACATAGTCTTTCGAAAGTATTTCCTCTCAACCCACGGATAGGCCGGTACACCTACTCATTCTACATCTGCTAGCATATCTCGGAAGAGGTCACACTAACTACTGAACTAAGCCAGACCCATATAGGCTTGTAGCTGCACACATAAGCTTCTAGACATGAAAATACGTTTGATCCCTTTGAGCCTGGGCGGCCGACTACTAGTGGTGCACCACCATGGATTAACCATGCATGCTCCCACTGTACTTCGCCACCATTCAAACCAAATACCACCCAGATAGTTCATTTATAAGTCTTGGTCCAGATTACTACTCTGTCACTCATGCCTCACCATGTTCACTTCCCAAACCACGTCTACATTTAGCGAGGCAAAAATAAACTTACACGGTGGTGACAAGGATGTATAGATCATACCTACCTCAAATGAACTACTAGGTAATGGCATAGCCATCTGGCAACAATAAATCCTACCATGCAATCCTACCACATAAGGACTAAGTGCATAAATAAAGCATAGGTAATTGGAAGAATGGTAAAATGTGAACTTGCCTTGATACTGGTAGTTGAATTCTAGAGATCGATAGTACTCGACTTCGCACTCCAGACAGTCTATCCTCAAAGTAAAATAACATACATAAGCAATCATTTCAGAGAACCGAATAACATGCAACATGAAAAGACTCGAAAAAACCAAATGAAAATCCAACACATTCAACCATCACAAAAGTATTCTAAGTGCAAAAGAACATATGACATGGGGTTCAAAATTTGTGATGTGACCTATCATGCATATAAAGCATACTAGTAAAAACATTAATGGACAAACTCTAGTGTGTGGAAATTATTGTGAGATGTCAAAGTCATAGGGTTTGGCTACGGTGAAAAAGTGCAAAAAGAATCAACTCAAACTGAGCTACGGTTTAGTAGATATGCCCATTTGAAGTTTGAATTCAAATCTAAATAATTTCAAATCTGAATATGACAAAAGTTTACAAAAATGAAACCACTGGATAGATCTAATCATGAAGAAGAATTTGCCGCTGGTTTCATCAAATTTGGAGTTACGGTTAAAAAGTTTTGGCTAACTAAAATTCAGGGACCAATCTGCAATTTCAGGGACTAGATGGTGAAACAGAGAATAAACTAAAACTATGAACATGTCCTCGAATACGTGGCAGATTCCTACTGGCCGAGCAGCGTTCGCTGCGGAAGCTATTCGGCGAACATCCGCTATGTAAGCAAAACAGCTATCATGGCTTAATACAAAAAAATCGAGATCGGTTTCACTAAACTGGACGGTATATTAAAAACCAGAGTTAACCGGTCTAACACTAATGAAAAAATGAATGGGCGAACGGCTGCTTATAGTGTGAAGACGACGACAACGATGACAGGGGCTGGCGGCGTAGGCTTCGGCCAGTGGACGTGGCGGCGGCTCCGGCGGTCCTCAGCGGCGGCGAAGGGGTCTGGGAGGTCGGGTGCGGCGTGGGTGGCGTGCTGGTGGGGTCGGCAGGTGGCGGAGTGGCCGGTGATGAGCGGAGGGAGGGAGTGGTGTCCGGAGCTCCGGTGAGCGCGCGGCACGTTAGGGCAGCGCTCTGGCGAACCTAGAGGCAAAAGCAAGATGTCAAGGAGATGCGCATGGGCACGAGCAAAAGACTGTCAGAAAGATGGGGGTCGGGATGGCTCATCCGCGATGCAATCAATGGCGGAGCGGCTCTGCTCCGGCAAGATGCGGACGGACGGTGCGGCGGCTAAGAGCGGCGTGGGATGACGTGAGAGAGCTGAATGGAGAGAGGGGGTCTGGGGATATTTATAGGCGAGGCTAGGGCATCGGGGAGCAGCGGATAAGCCTCATCCGAGCGAGGAAGACGGCCGGCGACTAGCGCGGTGTTTATCCCGTGCAGCTTGGGAGGTTGAAGACGACCTGGGGAGTGGGCCCCACTGGCAGCAGCAGTGGGAGAGGGCGAGCGAGGGAAGAGGGATGAGCGGGCGAGCGACGCGAGCACTCGGGCACTGGGGGCAGGCCGTGGGCCGAAGTGCGGCTGGGCCGGCGAGTGAGGGAGAGGAGAGAAAGTGCGGTGAGTTGGGCCTCTGGTTTTTTTAAATAGACACAAGAATAAAGGGAAACAAAATAAAATTAAAAAATTATATATAGGCATATTATATACCAAAATGTTCAGAAAAATAGCAGCAATAAGATGAACTATTTTTCAAGTTCAAATAAATTCCATAAAAATTTCTAAAAGTCAAAGTGCTACTATTGCATTTAAAATAAATAAAAATTATTTTTAAAATAGCAAATTGATTTCAAATATATGTTCTCCTAATTTTCTATTGAAGGGAATCATTTTACCCTTATTTCCATTTATTTATTTTTAGGAGAAAAATAATTTGAATTAATACTAAATAACTCCCAACATGATTTGAAATTTGGAATGTCAAATAACTTCAAAGTGACTTTCAAGTTATTTCTTTGAAACTTCCAACTCTCTTTCTTCGAATTTGAAGAAGTCATTTTATCTCCCCTCATGAACTCATTGAGTTGCTTAAAGTTTCTAAATTCGACATATTCTCAATGGAATTCAAATCATTTTCAAACCCATTTTCATTTCTTTAAATGGAAGAAGTCATATTATCTTCACTCTAGGGTTTTGTGATGAAATGAATTTGAATTCAGGGAGATCAAAATGCAAGATGGAATGTTTTGGGAAAGTCCTTGTATTCCCTCTCATGCAACTTTCAAAAGTTCCAATTTCACACAATCAATCACACAACAAACAAACTATCATAATTAATTATTTAATATAACATTTCAAAATTTAGAATTTTGGGATGTTACAAACTACCACCCTTAAAATGAATCTCTTCCTCGAGATTCGGAGAGGCTAGAAAGAAGGTTAGGTTTGGGGGGGGGTCTTCTTGAAAATCCATTCATTAACACAAGGTATGGGGTACTACCACCCTTAGAAGCATGGTTACGGTTCGAACAAAACTCATGCACTCCATCGTTTGTGTTGACGCTGTCATTCTTCTCATATTCTCGGGGATAACTCTTTCACTAGTGCTCTTCCGGTAAGGACATGACCTTTTCCTCAAAATCTGGAGTCCTTGCATCAAAATAAGATCCTTCCGAGACTGGGTCTTCTTTGCTGTCAGGCTGTCGCCAATGCTAAACAACTATTGAAAATCTCATGGTGGTCGACAATTACTGGTTATCCTGTAGGAAATGGGTCTGGGTTGAACCTCACCGCATAACCTACAATTGGCAGTAGGTGCATGTACAAGGTTTCCATCGTCCTGCCATCCTAAGGCTTTTGGTTTGTCGTGTCGACACTCTTCCAGTGTTTTAAGGCTCTCTGAATTTCCATCAACATATGATAGTTCATGATAGAAGTCTCCGGTATGGGGGCCAATCCATCCTGTACTTGAATCATTACCACATACGCAGATAGTGAATCACGTACTCTAACACTTGGGCATCCTCACAAGCATTGCAGAACTTCTCTTCTCCACGATCTGGGTTCGGGTAAATCCATTGGTTCTGCAAGCCAAACAAAACCTCTATCATTTCTTCACAACTCTCGGGTTTACGTAACCTCCTATCAAACGCCTGCTGATGAAATCATAGCTTCTTCCAGAATTCTTCCTGCAACAAGGTTGTGCTTGTTCCTTTTCAAATCCTGGGTCCTGTGGGTTATGGGCCCACTTCAACACTTGTCTAACTTTAACTCATCCTTGGAGTTACTATTGTTCCATATTCCAACATTACATCTCGTTTAAATCCAATAGTACTTCATTCCTTCACACTCTTGGGGTAACCATCATAACTAAAACCAAACTCCAACCCATTTGTCCAAACTCCACTCTATGGAATACATTTTGTTTTCCATTGGTCAAGTGTTCACACAGACAAGTATCGTAAAAAATGCATTGGTTCATCCATAATTCATATTCTACTCATATCAAATCCTTTATTACATCCTTAACCACTTCTCAAAACTCAGATTTCAAAATTACTCTATTACAAATGTTTCCATCCACATAGTTTGGTATGGTCAAGCATTACTTCCATCTTTATTCATTTGCCCTACTTGAAGATGCTTCAGTCCCGCTAGAATTGTGCGATCTGATCCTTCGAATCATCGATGTTTTGCTTCATCATGGTGGCCATGAGCTTCATCTCCATCATCTCTGCATGCACCTCCCTCAGGTATTCCTGAGTGTGACGGAGTCTTGCTTATAGTATTTCTCCAATCTGACGTATGGCTTCCATAGCAGCTTCATGAACATAGTCGAAGAATGTTGCTCGTGGTACTCGAGAAATGAAAAAGTATTGCCCCATAGTCTTTGGGAAGACTCCCTTCACATGGTGGAGGTGTACCTCCACATACCAAAGTTCAACTCCATTCTCCATAAAAGGATAACCCTTGTAGACTGCATCTCCTTCAAGATGAATATGCTTCATCATGTCGTTTAGGATTTTTGGGTAATCCTGATCACTAGTCAGGGTCATGATCATTTCTGGGCCCTTGAGAAAAGACTCGTAAAGGGTTGTCATCTGCAGGTATAAGATAAAAGGGGTACTTAGGATAATGTATGTATTTCCTTGGGTGAAATGTGGTTGTTTTTCTGGGAAAGGTTTGGGTCAGCTTGTCCATGGGTTCAACGTTTAAGTCTGGGTGACATAGTGAGAGAGGCACTAACAATCAACAAACAACTCATGACACCTCATATGATATTCCAAAAATATCAACTTATATTGCTTCACGAACTATTACAATTCCCATTTCATAACTCAACTCAACATCCTCAATGAAAATAAAAGTATGTTCCACATTTATTACATGCTTTATTCCAATATCAAGATCTCAACTACTCAGCTCAAGCTTTCCTCGGGTCTGAACATTTCCTAGCAAAATGTCCTACTTCCTTGAAGTGTAAACAAATGACGTCAGACAAATCCAGGGGCTTCCTGGTGGTTATCTTGGCTCCTTGGGTTATTGGCTTCCTTTCTGGGCATTTTCTAGCATAATGACCACTATGCTTGCACTTGAAACATGTGATATGACGTTGGTCCTTCTTTGCAAAAACTGGGTTGTTAAGGGGATTCATGCTCTTTCTCTTCCTCGACTTCTTTGTTCCGATCAATTCTTCTATGTATTGTGGATCAAACTCCATTTATTCTGTTGGGAAGTCTCCCAGATACTCTTGGCTTTGCTTCGTGAAATACAGTGAAAAATGTCCTTCTTCTCCACATGAATAGCAAGCATTGTAGTAAAATCTGTTTAGGCTTTCTCCATCAGGGTCGTCAACATCTTTCTTCATCACATGTTCTTTTAAACTTTCCCTCAGGGCTTCTTTCATTCCTTCCTTCTACTCCTTGGTAATTTCTTGTACCTTGGGGTAAATATGACACTAGGTAGGGTAGTGTGTAGCTCCTTCGCACAAGAAACAAGTAACCTACCTAGTTGGGCATTCTTCCGCTGGGTGATTTCCTTAACAATGAGGGCATTCATCCTTGTGTTCTTCATGGGTGTGTCCTATTTCTCCGCATATCTTGCAGTCACAAGGTTCCTTCATCGGTTTAATACCATGCTTCCGGATAAGACGGGATCCCAATAGAGTCTTCTTCAATTCCTCCCAAGTTTGTGCTCCATTACATACTTGTATGGCCTGATGCATTTTCCACCAGGTTGCCGCACTTTTTGTAAAGTACTGAAGAGCATATTGAACCTCATACTTCCTTGAAACCAACTTTCTCCTAAAGTGATTCTCCATGTTTTGAATCCATATCTCTACCTCCAACTGAGTGATCGGTCCAGAGAATATAAGTCCATCTGCATTCATCATCTATGAGGTCCAAGGGTTTTGGCAATGAGATAAGAGGGATGGAAGGAGATATACACAATACAACAAAGTAGTTTTCAAAATAGGTTTCATTTTGTGGCTGCTGGAAAACACAAACAATGACAGCTCACAAATCATCACATCTAACATAAGTATATAACATGGGTTTGGTCTTCTAAGGGTCATATAAATCTTGGAATTCTTTAATGTCTTCAGATTCTTCGAGTCTTCGACTGTTGTTGTATGATGAAGTCCTCTTTACTCTGAAGTGGTCCTCAGTTGTCCGATATCTTGCCCTTCTCGAAGTGGTCTCATCAGTTGATCCTCCGTGTGGTCCAAAGGGAATGGGGTATTGTCTAACTAAAAAGGGAATATTTGATAAAGCTCAGAAAAGAAGAGAGGTAAAAGATCTTTTTGAAAATTAAGTTTTAGAGAAATCCTTTCCTGAGGGATTTCCAGTTTTTAGGGTCAGGTCCTACAGTCAACATGTGCTATGATACCATCTCTGTAGTGACCCAACCTCAAACAGTCAAGCCTCTGTGTAACTATGCCATCCCTGGATTGGTATGCTGGCACACACAGTACATCAATGTATATACCAAAGTGCAATCACATGTATAAATAATGCAAAACTGATATATACCTCATAAGTCTCAGCGGAAACAATCAAACGTGTGTGGAGTCCCATCAACGCCAACGACAAGTTGAGTGTAGACCGTAACCCTACAACGTAACTCTTACTCGTCGTAGAAATTCCTGCAACATAAGACGTTGCAGCCCTGTAGGTCAGTACACTGAATGTACTGGCAAGTCACATCATAAGAATAATGAACCTATGTGTATATGAAATTTGGCTAGTAGAAAGCTCTAAGTTTAGTTTTTTGCATAAAGCTAGTTTTTCCCTAGAATAAGATATTCTACTACTACAAAATAGCATAGGATGAGTTGGCAAACTCAACTCAATCTATTACCAAAGTTTCATTTAAAACCCAATTGTTTAATTAAGGGTGATGAGATCTCCCAGCATTTCCACTACTAGATGCTCAAGTTGTCCGTAAGGGACACGGCTAATCAATTAGGTTTAACACTCTGCAGAGGTTTGCGTACTTTTGCCCACAAGACTCGATTGCCTCCCTTGAAGTTCTCGCACTGCCTGGCGTTTGAGAACAGGATAACCAAGACATAGTCTTTCGAAAGTATTTCCTCTTAACCCATGGATAGGCCGGTACACCTACTCATTCTACATCTGCTAGCCTATCTCGGAAGAGGTCACACTAACTACTCAACTAAGCCAGACCCATATTGGTTTGTGGCTGCACACGTAAGCTTCTAGCCATGAAAATACGTTTGATCCCTTTGAGCCTGGGCGACCGACCACTAGTGGTGCACCACCATGGATTAACCATGCATGCTCCCACTGTACTTCGCCACCATTCAAACCAAATACCGCCAAGATAGTTCATTTACAAGTGTTTGTGCTGATTACTACTTTGTCACTCATGCCTCACCATGTTCGCTTGCCAAACCACGTCTACATTTAGCGAGGCAAAAATAAACTTACACGGTGGTGACAAGGATGTATAGATCAGACCTATCTCAAATGAACTACTAGGTAACGGCATAGCCATCTGGCAACAATAAATCCTACCATGGAATCCTACCACAAAAGGACTAAGTGCATAAATAAAACATAGGTAATTAGAAGAATGGTCAAATGTGATCTTGCCTTGATACTGGTAGTTGAATTCTAGAGATCGATAGTACTCGGCTTCGCACTCCGGACAGTCTATCGTCAAAGTAAAATAACATACATAAGCAATCATTTCAGAGAACGGAATAAAATGCAACATGAAAAGACTCAGAAAAACCAATTGAAAATCAAACACAGTCAGCCATCACAAAATTATTCTAAGTGCAAAACAACATATGACATGGGATTCAAAATTTGTGATCTGACCAATCCTGCATACAAAGCATACTAGTAAAAACATTAATGGACAAACTCTAGGGTTTCGCTATGGTGACAAAGTGCAAAAAGAATCAACTCAAACTGAGCTACGGTTTAGTAGATATGGCCATTCGAAGTTTGAATTCAAATCTAAATACTTTCAAATTTGAATCTGACAAAATTTTACAAAAATTACACCACTGGATAGATCTAATCATGAAGAAGAATTTGCCGCTGGTTTTATCAAATTTGGAGTTACGGTTAAAAAGTTGTGGCTAACTAAAGTTCAGGGACCAATCTTCAATTTCAGGGACTAGATGGTTAAACAAAAAATAAACTAAAACTGCAAACATGTCCTCGACCACGTGGCAGATTCCTACTGGCCGAGCAGCATTCACCGCGGAAGCTATTCGGCAAACGTTCGCTATGTAAGCAAAACAGCTAACGCGGCAAACGTTCAACGGCTGCTTACAGTGTGACGAGGACGACGACAGGGGACGTCTGCATGGGCGGCGGACGTGACGGCGGCTCCGGCGGTCCTCAGCGGCGGCGAAAGGGTCTGGGAGGTTGGCGGGCGGCAGGGTGGCCGGCGACAAGCGGAGGGACGCGGCGGCGTCCGGAGCTCCGGTGAGGGCGCAACACATCGGGTGGCGCCCTAGCGGACCTAACACTAATGAAGAAAATGAACGGGCGAACGGCTGCTTACAGCGCAACAATGATGACATGCGACAGGGTGGCGCTCTGGCGGACCTAACACTAATGAAAAAAATGAAAATTGCAAAATGATTTCAAATATATTTTCGCCGAATTTTCTATTGAAGGGAATCATTTTACCCTTATTTCCATTTATTTATTTTAGGAGAAAAATAATTTGAAAATACTAAATAACTCCCAAGATGATTTGAAATTTGGAAAGTCAAATAACTTCAAAGTTACTTTCAAATTATTCCTTTGAAAGATCCAACTCTCTTTCTTCGAATTTGAAGAAGTCATTTTATCTCCCCTCATGAACTCGTTGAGTTGCTTAAAGTTTCTAAATTCGACATATTCTCAATGGAATTCAAATCATTTGCAAACCCATTTTCATTTCTTTAAATGGAAGAAGTCATATTATCTTCACTCTAGGGTTTTGTGATGAAATGAATTTGAATTCATAGAGATCAAAATGCAAGATGGAAAGTTTTGGGGAAGTCCTTTTATTCCCTATCATGCAACTTTCAAAAGTTCCAATTTCACACAATCAATCCCACAAAAAACAAACAAAGAAACAATCATAATTAATTATTTAATATAACATTCCAAAATTTAGAATTTTGGGATGTTACAATTTTGCATCTTTTATTTCAATAATGAAGACAAGTATTGCCTTTACCATGCTTATTTTACAAGTCCATATGTTGTTGTTTTAAAAACAGAAAGTTTGTTGTTATGTTTTGAATATTTGTGAATAGTCAGAACATGATAAAATCTTGATATTTTTACACAAGTAGTAACAACAATTTTTTTAGAGTGTGGTAGGTTCTCATAATTTTTGGAGTTAAGGAAGTATGATTCCTCCTGCATTCTTTACAGACTGTCATGTTTTCACAGATTTTTGTTATGTTTGCATTGTTTGCATATGTTTGCTTGTTTAATGATTGTATTTGAGGATATCAGTGTTATATAGGCAGAGGCATTTAGTATGCAATATAAAATTATATTTTTAGTCATTTTCTACTGTGGAGAATGATAAGGTTTTGCATGGATTTATACTAACTTATCTCCCGATTTCTTGTTGAGTTTTGTGTGGATGAACTTTTAAGATTTAGGGAAACCCCGATATGAAAAAAATTAAGGAGACACAAAAGCTCAAGCTTGGGGATTCCCAAGGCATCCCTAGTTAATATTCCAAGAAATCTCAAGCATCTAAGCTTGGGGATGCCCCCGTAGGCATCCCACCTTTCTTCTTCAACAACTATCAGTCAGTTTTGGTTGAGCCTAAGTTTTTTTTGCTTCTTCACATGATATGTGCTATCCTTGCAATGTCATTTTATTTTGTTTTGCTTGCTGTTGGAATAAAGTTCTTAAGATTTGAAATTTTATTTATGACAAGGAGTCTTCACATAGTTACATAATTATTCAACTACTTATTGATCTTCACTTATATCTTTTGGAGTAGTTTGTCATTTGCTCTAGTTGCATCACTTAGAGCACGGTGGTAGTTTTATTTTGTTAAAATTATTGAACTCTCATGCTTCACTTATGTTATTTTGAGAGTCTCTAAATAGCATGGTAATTTGCTTTGGTTATGAATTTAGTCCTAATATGATAGGCATCCAAGAGGGATATAATGAAAACTTTCATATAAAGTGCATCGAATACTATGAGAAGTTTGATTCCTTACGATTGTTTTGAGATATGAAGATGGTGATATTAAAGTCATGCTAGTAAGTACTTGTGAATTTGAAAAATACTCGTGTTAAGGTTTGTTAGTCCCGTAGCATGCATGTATGGTGAACCGTTATGTAACGAAGTTGGAGCATGAGATATTTTTTGATTGTCTTCCTTATGAGTGGCGGTCGGGGACGAGCGATGGTCTTTTCCTACCAATCTATCCCCCTAGGACCATGCGTGTAGTACTTTCTTTCGATGACTAATAGATTTTTTCAATAACTATGTGAGTTCTTTATGACTAATGTTGAGTCCAGGGATTATGCGCACTCTCACCCTTCCACCATTGCTAGCCTCTCTAGTACCGTGCAACATTCACCGGTGCCATACACCCACCATATACCTTCCTCAAAACAGCAACTATACCTACCTATTATGGCATTTCCATAGCCATTCCGAGATATATCGCCATGCAACTTTCCACGGTTCCATTCATTATGACACGTTCCATCATTGTCATATTGCTTTGCATGATCATGTAGTTGACATCGTATTTGTCGCAAAGCCACCATCCATAATTCTTTCATACGTGTCGCTCTTGATTCATTGCACATCCCGGTACACTGCCGGAGACATTCATGTAGAGTCATATTTTGTTCTACTATCGAGTTGTAATTCTTGAGTTGTAAGTAAATAAAAGTGTGATGATATTCTTTATTAGATCATTGTCCCATGTGAGGAAAAAAAGAGAAAGGCCAAATAAAAAAGAAGGCCCAAAAAAACAAAAACAAAAACGAAGAGAGAGAAAAGAGAGAAGGGGCAATGCTACTATCATTTTACCACATTTGTGCTTCAAAGTAGCACCATGATCTTCATGATAGAGTCTCTCCTATGTTGTCACTTTCATATACTAGTGGGAATTTTTTATTATAGAACTTGGCTTGTATATTCCAATGATGGGCTTCCTCAAATTGCCCTAGGTCTTCATGAGCAAGCAAGTTGGATGCACACCCACTTAGTTTCTTTTTGAGCTTTCATATACTTATAGCTCTAGTGCATCGTTGCATGGCAATCCCTACTCACTCACATTGATATATATTGATGGGCATCTCCATAGCCCATTAATATGCCTAGTTGATGTGAGACTATCTCCCTCTCTTTGTCTTCTCCACAACCACCATATTTTATTCCACCTATAGTGCTATGTCCATGGCTCACGCTCATGTATTTTGTGAAAGTTGAAAAAGTTTGAGAACACCAAAAGTATGAAACAATTATCTGGCTTGTCATCGGGGTTGTGCATGATTTGAATATTTTGTGTGATGAAGATGGAGCATAGCCAGACTATATGATTTTGTAGGGATAAGCTTTCTTCGACCATGTTATATTGAAAAGACATAATTGCCTTGTTAGTATGATTGAAGTATTATTGTTTTTATGTCAATATTAAACTTTTGTTTTGAATCTTATGGATCTGAACATTCATGCCACAACAAAGAAAAATTACATGGATAAATATGTTAGGTAGCATTCCATATCAAAAATTCTTTTTTTTCATTTACCTACTCGAGGACTAGCAGGAATTAAGCTTGGGGATGCTTGATACGTCTCCAACGTATCTATAATTTTTTATTGTTCCATGCTATTATATTATCTATCTTGGATGTTTTATATGCATTTATATGCTATTTATATGATTTTTTGGACTAACCTATAAACCTAGAGCCCAGTGCCAGTGCTAGTTTCAGTTTATCCTTGTTTTTGAGTTCCGCGGGAAAGGAATATCAAACGGAGTCCAACTGACCTGAAACATTAGGACGACTATTTTTGGACCAAAAGAAGCCCACGGAGTACCGGAGATGCACCAGAGGAGTCCCAAGGCCACCACAAGGGTGGAGGGCGCCCCACCCCCCTAGGGCGCGCCCTCCAACCTTGTGGGCCCCTCATGGACTCCCATGACTTGTTCTCGACGCCAAAACCTATTATATATCCCCAAACCTCCAGAACAGAACTTGGATCAGGAGTTCCGCCGCCGCAAGCCTCTGTAGCCACCAAAAACCAATCGGGACCCTGTTCCGGCACCCTGCCGGAGGGGGAAATCATCACCAGTGGTCATCTTCATCATCCCAGCGCTCTCCATGACGAGGATGGAGTAGTTCACCCTTGGGGGTGAGGGTATGTACCAGTAGCTATGTGTTTGATCTCTCTCTCCCTCTCTCGTGTTGTTGATTTGGCACGATCTTGATGTACCGCGAGCTTTGCTATTATAGTTGGATCTTATGATGTTTCTCCCCCTCTACCTTCTTGTAATGGATTGAGTTTTTCCTTTGAAGTTATCTTATTCGATTGAGTATTTAAGGATTTGAGAACACTTGATGTATGTCTTGCATGTCCTTATTGGTGGTGGCAATGGGATACTCACATGATCTACTTGATGTATGTTTTGGTGATCAACTTGCGGGTTCTGTGACCATGTGAACTTATGCATAGGGGTTGGCACACGTTTTCGTCTTGACTCTCTGGTAGAAACTTTGGGGCACTCGTTGAAGTTCCTTGTGTTGGTTTGAATAGATGAATCTGATATTGTGTGATGCATATCATATAATCAAACCCGCGGATACTTGAGGTGACACTGGAGTATGTAGGTGACATTAGGGTGTTGGTTGATTTGTATCTTAAGGTGTTATTTTAGTACGAACTCTAGTGCTGTTTGTGACACTTATAGGAATAGCCCAATAGATCAATCAGAAAGAAAACTTTGAGGTGGTTTCGTACCCTACAATAATCTCTTCGTTTGTTCTCCGCTATTAGTGACTTCGGAGTGACTCCTTGTTGCATGTCTAGGGATTGTTATATGATCCAATTATGTTATCGTTGTTGAGCACTACAAAAAAAGACACGTCCATGACATTTTGGGCCGAATGAAAAAAATATGTCATGCTTATGACAGTTCTATGACGATAATTGTGACAAAACTTGGTATCATCATAGATGTGGTGGAATCCTACTTCTATGACAAAAAATCATGACAGAAAATGGGATTTTCGTCCTAGGAGAGCCGGAGACGCAACTGCATGACATTCTTTGGGTCGTCCATGATGGAAAAAACCGTGGTAGAAGCGAGGGCGAGGAAAATATCGGGGAGTTCCCGGTTATGTTGGGTGGTCGGGGGCCGAGCGATGTGTGTTTCTCTCGTACACGTATGTGCATGGGTGCGAGGCGTTGGGCTCTAACTGAACCCGAGCGAGGCATTCGCCTACTGAACCCGAGCGATTGCTCTACAGGATACGCGTTACTGAACCCGAGCGATCGATCGATGGCTGTTAACTGAACCCGATCAAGCGATTCCTTCGCTACTAGTGCTAACTGAAGTCGATCAATGCTGCCTCTGGATTAATAGTTAGCGTTGTTGGGGGGTTGGATGAATAGTTCCCGGTGGGGGGTTGGATGAACAGGACCTTGTGGTGTTGCCACTGGATGAACAGGACCCCGATCGATCGTGCCGGCTGCTGTGGATGAATAGGACCCCATGGAGGGCTGGATGAACAGGACCCCGTGGAGGGTTGGTTGAACAGTAGCCGGTGGAGGGCTGGATGAACAGCAGCCCATGGAGGGGTGGTTCAACAGGACCCCGTGGAGAGGGCTAGTTGAGCAGTAGCCAATGGAGGAGTGGTGGAGGCTGGATGAACAGTCGCAGGTGGAGGCTAGAGGAGGTCGACGGTGGATGAACAGTAGCCCGTGGAGGCCGGAGGAGGTCGATGGTGGATATGAATAGTATCACATGGAGTCCCGTTTTGCGGTACGCCACACCCCTCCCAATGAACAGGACCCCCGTTTCGACCGTAGCGCTCCAACACAAGTCCGTTTCCTCCGTTTTGTTCTACGCCACACCCCTCCCGATCAACAGGACCCCATTTCGACTGTAGGAGGTCCAAGAGAAGTCCGTTTCCTCCGTTTTGCGGTACACCAGACCCCTCCCAACGAACAGGATCCCGTTTCGACCTTGGCCGGTCGAACACAAGGTCGTTTCCTCCGTTCTGTGGTACGCCAGGCCTCGTTTCGATCGGCTGTTCCGTCCAAGACGGTTGGCTCTCGATAAACACGACATATTCCATTGCTTCCAGATGAACACGATGCATTTCGTTGCCTCCCCATGAACACGACGCAGTTTCGCCGTTTCGACCCAGCCATGTGCACGAGCCCTGGCCGTACGTATGCGCGAGTAGGCGCTCGAGACCCCACCCGTATGTATGTACGTGGCTATATTTTTTGGCGTGTGGCTGTATGTACGTGTACACGGTTTAGACGGGACAGCCTGAACTGCTACGTGGGGGGCTCTACTATGACATGTGCTACTACTTACTCGGACACGGTTCGTCATTGCAGAGCGACCGATCGACCAGTATGTACGTACACATTCCCACAAGAGAGACAACGGTATGTACGCTTCGACCAGGTGGGTCCCGACTGTCAGGCAGTTCCTTGCGTGTGAAGATGTAGCTGGTGGGTCCCAACAGTCAGGGGGCAAATCATTTTTTTGTAATATGGACGCACTTCCTTTCGTGCGAAGATGTAGCTGGTGGGTCCCAGCAGACAGGGTGGAAACATTTTTTTCGCGAAATACGGTGGCCTTTCCGGTGGGTCCCTGCTGTGAGGTGGATGAATCATTATTTTGTGCGTAATAAGGAGGCACTTCCTTGCTGCGGCCGTGGACCCAGCTGTCAGCCTCTCCACGTATAGTACTCTTCCGATGGAAGTCATTCGTTGACCACATTGACCACGCCGCGCCGAGAGCACCAAGGCGGTGGGCGACGACGAGGCCTAGTAAGGGGACGATGCGGAGCCAGGGAAGACGCGGCAGTGGATGCCTATGTAGAGAGGAGTACGAGGGTTCACTGGTTCGGCTGCGGTGTGAGGCTATTGTCGCCGCAGAATAACAGGGAGTGTGGGTGAGTAGAGGGATGGCCTGGCCAATGGTGGGAGTAGTAGGGGCAGTGAGGCCTCCGTGGCAACACAGCCGGCCACGGGAGGCAGGAGCAAGCGGCAAGACCGGCGCTGCTTTGGGCAGCTGGAGCAAGAAGATCAGAGGTTGAAGAAGCACTACGATCGTTGGATGGACATTGTACGGTCACTGGAGCTAAAATCGTTCATATTGACTAAGTTGACAAAGCCCTCCGTCCGCGTCAACTTAGTAGGCCCACAAGGTAGCCTCCCATATGGTGGGTCCCAGCTAGCAGGGGGAGTATTCATTTTTTTGCATAATAAGGAAGCACTTCCTTGCGTGCGAAGATATAGCAGGTGGGTCCGAGCTGTCGGCAGCGGGAACATTTTTTCACGAAATATGATGGCCCGTCTGGTGGGTCCCAGATGTCAGGTGGAGGAATCACTATTTTGTGCGTAATGAGGCATTTCCTTGTGTGTGGCCATTGACCCAGTTGTCAGCCTTTCCACGTACAGTCCACTTCCGATGTATGTCGTTCGTTGACCACGCCGCGCCGAGAGCACCAGGGCAGTGGACGATGGCGAGGCCTACGAAGGGAAAGACATGGAGCTGGGGAAGACACGCAGTTGCTGCCCACGCGGTAGGGAGTATGAGGGTTGATTGGTTCGGCTCCCGTCGCCGGAAAATAACCGGAGGTGTGGGTGACTAGAGGGATAGACAGGAAAGGGATGCGAGTATGGTGGGGCCGTGAGGCCTGCCCGGCAGCACAGCCGGCCATTGGAGGCAGGAGCAGGAGGTTCCGCCGGTGCTGGTTTGGGCGGCTGGAGTAGGAGGATCAGAGACTAAAGAACCACGATTGCCGTTAGATTGACATCTAACGGTATGACACTGGTAGAGTTGATTGTTGACTAAGTTTCTTTTTTTGAGAAACCTTGTGTGCGCATGAACTTAGTAGGCCCACAAGTCAGCCTCCAAACCTGTGGCTATTTTTTTAATTATGTGTAGCCCATTTGCTAATTCTTAACTAATTTATTACAGCCCATTTTCTGCCCAGGACCACGATCAAAAGTTCAAGCTTATTTTGCATATTCCGGTGGAGTCCAAACTGTTGTAATCCCGAAATGATAAACATTTTTAAGAACTTATTGATTTGCCAAAAAAATTGTTTTGTTTTTCTAAGCAAATAAGACGCGGGACAATTGAGTTGGTTTAAGGGAAAACCAGTGGTAAAAAAATCAACGCTGGGAGGGAAAACAACAACAAAAATAAGGATGTAAATATGAAAAGGGAACTTTATGTATTTTCATTATAATGATGCATGTATATGAACTAGTAAAACTATAGGTAGAGATTAGAAAACGGAAGTAGGACATGGTGTTTCAAGAGGAAAATAGAACTGGGTTGTATGTTTGATTCAGAAAAAAACTGCATGCGGATGTTGTAAGACAAAATATAACTCACGTTGGCGGGCCAAAGGCCAGTAGATACCTGCTGGATCTTTTTGCCTCGTTGTCATCATGGGCTGGACTGTTAAAAACAAAACCAAGTCTGGGCAGTCTACAGCTAGTTGAAACTTGCTCGACCTGAAAAAACAATATGCCTGCTCAATAAACGAGAGAATTCTGCAAGTACAGACTGATAACTGGGATGCAGCAGGTATATTGTTTTTTCATCATGATAATAAGTGCATGCACTTGTTTTGAAAAATTTGGAGAACTGGAAATTGGAACGGCATGTGCTTATGCTACCCATCAAATAAAAATTAGGTGCCTAAAAATTCGTTTCTAAACAAATGATTCAGCTTTATATCCACGTCGACCCTCGGCTTGATGGTTGGAAGCTAATGCAAAGTTCATACCGAAAGATGGTTAACAACAATACCAACTTGCGGACGACAAGGTAGTACAAGTAGCAATACCAAACTAACTTATAATCTTTTTTACTCCTAGCCCTAGTATTCGTCTGGTAGAAAATATTTCAGAGGACCAGCTCCCGCTCCTTCTCTTGCTCCAGGTCCCCGAGGTGGTACTGGTGCATCATCCAGTTGGTCCTCTGTTGTTCGAAGTTCTTGTTGGTGTGAAGCACCAGAACCTTTTTGCTACCCGTTTGCCGGCCGTTGACCATCACCGGCAAGGTATTGTCGGTCTGGTGCCACATCACGTGCATGTCGCACTCCAACTGTATCTTGCAACGCGTCCACGTGCCCCTTTTGAACGCCATGTAATTGCGCTGGAAGAAATGCTTGCTTAGGCCACTCAGTGTGATACCTGTAGTATTGTCGAATACAGGTTTTAGTGTATGTAGTTGGCATTTTCATAACATCTTTGGCATGTTGCAGTCACTTGTTTCACTTTTTATTAACTGTCAAATTGTAATTGCTTCACTAGGTCTACGTCTAAAAAGAAAAATAGAACTATAAAGAAAGGAATATGTTTGTGCAAGTAGACGGTCGGTCAGTGTCTTACCTGGAAGTTTCTCAGGATGGGTGTAGCATATGTCGTGCTCGCTGTTGATGGTTGGTATGAACAAATCAATGAGAGGGTGAGATCTCGCGCTGTCAGCACTCACTTTGGCCTCAAGGTTCTTGATCAGCTGCTGATCCGTGGGATCGAACTTCACGCCAGCCAACAGCACCGGCCAATCCTTCTTGGACTTGCATCGGTTAATTCCAGTTATATGGTACTCAATGTATGATCAATCGACTGTTTTAAGTGAATGATCAAAGATTTTGACAGATAAGTGGTACTCCAAATCTGAAGTCCACAATACCCGAACAAGCCTCCGCGATTCTTGTGTCACCTCACGCGCAGCATGTTGCCACGTCAATTCAATGTGTGGACATGATGAATAATTTGACTGATGTATACTACTACTGCTACTGTACTGTACTTACTAGTCGCACTTAGTGCCACATTTTAACCATAGGTTTAACTAACAAGTACGCACTTGAAGCCTAATTGATATATATATATATATATATATATATATATATATATGGCTTCTGCACGGCATCCCCATCATCATTATCAGTACATCCTACGCAGGTGAGTTAGGATACACTTGATCCCAGAAAGGTATCTATCCTTCAAACCAAAGGAGTGCATCAAACTAACAACAGTACATAATATCCAACAAAAGAGGGTCGTGCTATATCAGCAGGATACATGGCTCAGTCTAGATATTAGTACAAATCAAGTTGTGCATATTTGTTGTTGACATGAACCACATCACCGCATGTCGGGTTTGCAAAAGCCATCCATCGCATGGAAGCTTGATGCCTTTCACACACTGAAGATTACCTCGCAACAAGCTGTGTCGACGAATCTCTAGATATGATGATTCATGAAACCCTTGGTATGATGTGTAAACATAGTTCCCCCTGGCGAATGGAGGTTGCATAGCACGGTAATCATCGTCGGTGATATGATCGATGATCGGTTGGATGATCGGATAATTGAGCCCAAGGAACATGGAGTGGTTGCCAAGGCTGTCAAACCGCCTCCAGTTGAATACGCCTGGCCCAACAGAGCTGGGATCTTTCTTGAACACGAAGCAGCCATAGCCATCAATGTCACAAATGCCCCAGGCATTGCGCTGCATGTGGTTTGATGTAATGGTTTGGTCAATTTGGTACGTGCGAATGAGCATCAAATGACTGTCATCAGCTAAACGAGCGATAAACCACCACCCATCGGCTGGTATGATTCCAGGTCCTAGAATCATGAAGGCCAGCACATTTGCGTCTGCTACAACAATTCAAATTTGAGACCAAAAGGACAAAAATAAGCAATCATGTTCAAAGTATGTGTGGAATTAAGATTATTATAACAGTGACACATATCATAGACAGAGAATTGCAATGTCGTGTTCATAATCATACCCCAAGTTAAAAAAATAAGCCAATGGCTTTCGTATTATAGCAATATGTCATGGTTCAAACATCATGTAACAATGAGACGACAGCAGCTATGACAGGGCCTACTCATATTCTACCATAGCACTTACTACTGTTCTCATATCAACTCTAAGCAATAACATGCGTTGTTATAAAAATCTTGGAAATGGGAGTAACATATAGCAATCATGAGGTTATGCTCATAATATATATTCTAATAATCATTAGATGCCAATTGTTCTCATATCAACTCTAACAATAACATGTGTGGTCATAAAAATCTAGGAAATGAGAGGAACATATAGCAATGATGTGGTTATAGACATAATATCTATTCTAAATTTGTAACAATGACCAGGCAGTCGTATTCACAAGGTAAGGATGAGATGAGATAGAACAATTACACGATGATATATTCCACCAATATAGGCAGCCAATTTGTGCGTTGACCACGTAAACGATGCCATCGTGCACTATCGCATCAGACATAAATGTTGCCTCAACAGGATTGACGATGAGCCATAACCACGTGTGGCGACCAGATTCCAGATAGACTAATCCCATGTTGAACAAGGCAATGAGCTTGTAATCCATGTAGTCTTCTGATGGTGTGGGCACTTCACAAATTACAACTTTCAGCAAACAGAGGTCGAGCCAAAAGCTTGACGCGTCTCATGCGTATTAGGCAAGAGTGTCCGACGGGCCGCGAGGCTCGATGACGGCGGTATCCAATGAAGGAAGGGTGATCTCTCATTGGGTGTAGATATCCACGAGACGCCACGGACTACCGGATTGGTGGATCAGGACGATCCAGTTGGCCTTCATGCCCTCCGATTACTGGCCGTGCATGAAGGATAGGTGGACGGGTAGTGGTAGCATGTCGAGGGGCACCACGCCAACCTCCGTAGGATCGTCAAGTCAGTGTTTGGGCCACCTGTGAGGATCGGGCATCAGCAAGCACGGTGTCTTGAAAAGAGCCGGCCGGTTGCAGACGAGTAGACGGTACAAAAACACCGAGCATGCGGCTAGACAGACGGTGCTGAGCAGTTCCATACGATTACAGATCTGCTCCAAGAGAACATCGGGGAGGGAATTCCAATCGCGGCTCTGCGTGTCAGTCGGTTCTGCCATAGGGTTTTTTAGGGCGCTAAGTGATTGGGGTTTTCGGTCCCTGCGAGCCAGCGGGGAAGTGGATTTGGGAAGGCGAGTGAAGAAGATGGTGTGTGTGGCCAAGCATTGAGCGGGGGGATATGGTACACGCGAGCTACCAAGGAAGATGGCGCGGGCAGGCGAGCAGTGAGTGGGGGGAATGGTGTGCGGCCGATGATGGGGAAGAGAGGAGCAAGAAGAGTGAAAGACAGGGAAGAAAGTGGATTAAATCTCAATTCTACTAGTACCACTACCAGGATATACCGTCCTTCGGAGTTTAAATAGTTATGCCGATGACATGTGGGTCTACCTCAAGAGGGCCCATATGTCAGTTATTAGAGGAGAAAGCTGTGTAAGCGTATTTGCGGAAGCTTGCTCCACTGGCAAACATGATGGCAGTACTGGGTAAGGCTGATTTAATAACACCAACACGCTAGTTCAGCTTATTAATTAAGTGCCCCATCTGCTGCTGCGTGTATTGTCACTTCACTATGAAGACTAGTTGAATAGTTCTCTCTGACTGAGGTGGGGAATAATGGATCGCGAAGACTTCCTATCTATAGTATCCCTATGCATGTACCCTCATCCTATCCAACTAGATGAAACATTGGCCAAGTCACCCGGCGCCAATAATGTAGGAGTACTAGCACTACCTCCTTTCCGGTTTATAGGGCTCAATTAAAAAATCTCATCAACAAAGCTAGATGATGGGTGGTGGAATAATTTTTGTAGTTTGCAAAAACACTTAATTAATGCACTCGTTTCCCTCAAAAAATTATGTTTACCAATGCATTAATTTTGTGTCAAACTTTGACCATCTACTCCCTCCATCCAGGTGAATAAGTCATCTTTGGTTGTGCACCGTGACCAAGGAGGAAAAAACAAGAGAACTTAATGTTTATTTGCTACTCCCTCTGTTCCTAAATATAGTATTTTTAGACATTCAAATGGAATATAGCATACAGATGTATGTAGACATATTTTAGAGTGTAGATTCACTCATTTTGCTTTGTATGTAGTCACTGGTTGAAATCTCTAGAGAGACAAATACTCCGTATTTGGGAACAGAGGGAGTATCACCATATGGAGGGAACAGAGGAATCTTGAAATATGAACATGTCAATGGGAGGGAGTAAAAGCCTCATGCATGCATGCAACATGCAACACTCACACATACACATGGATGCACGCAACACTCACGCACCCATGCGGCACATAGCACACGATGCAACACACACACTCAAGTGCTCAACCCACTCCCTATGTCCGTGAAAGACTGTACATTTAGAGATTTACACATTGACCAGGGCATAATTAATGCACAAAAGTAGCAGACTTATGTGTGCATGCGACCATTGAGAGAAGAAAATTAAATGAAGGTTGTTGCATGTTGTAATTAAGGATAGACAAGTAGCCTATAGCTAGAGCACAAGTTGGTGCATTAGTCAACCAACACCGATTTAGATTAAAGGCTAACTGCATTGGAAGTGTAGATGTACACTATTTGTTTCTTAGCCGATGTACACTCTTTGTTGGAAGACCGAGGGAGTACATGTGCATGCACTCACATACACAGCCAGGGTGGTTCGCGTGCAAGGGTTGGACTCCTGTTACGCCTACATAAAGTTTTGTTTAACTGATTTCTTTGCTCTGCCAACGGACAGGTGGGACCCAGAAACCAGGTGACAATTTAACTAGTCAACAAAGTGCCACGTCGACTATGTGGCCGGTCAGTAGGGTGAAATACGGTGCTCTACGATGAGCTAGTGATCGTATAATCACCGCAAAACTATATATAGTGACTGTAAAGAGCGGATTGTTACATACGTTGACCGCCAGTGTATTTTTATCATTTAAAATTAAGCCATATTAACCGGAAAGGATGCGGTATGGACTAGTACTAGTACTGCTTTGATGTGTCCCGTAAACTTGCCAAAGGAGGAGAAGCTTGCTTACTACGCCTCTCTCTCGCCAACGCATGAGGTGGCTCGCGGGACGAGGAGAGGGTTTTGACTAAACACCCTCTCCCTCGCCCTCGCCCTCGCCCTCATCCTCACGGTGGACGTGCATCAGTTCAATCGGTATCAGATTTCCAGAAGCATATTGTACTGCAGTATCATCATTGTTGGACCTTCCGAAGAGGCGAAGAGCCAAGTGCAAGGTTCACACGAGTACGAACTGTTGAACCTCCCGAAGAGGCAAAGAGCCAAGCGCAAGATTTTATAGGAGTTGTCGTCCTAGTGGGAGTATACTACAACTATAGAGAACGATGCTATTTTACGATGCCACCATGTCACCTATATCCAAAGTTGTGCCACCTTTTTTCTCAAAGAGCGTGTTGGATCCCGTGCATCAACCACACAAGTTGCACGTACACATAACACATTTACTAGTAATAAATTCTAAAGGACAAATGCTAGTATGCCACACAAGTTCATCTCCAATTCATGTGATAAATTTGTGCATGACTAGTCTACATATATTCACAGCACTATCGTTCACAATTTACCATACTCCACTTACACGTTATAGATGGGCTACATGTCCTCCTCCAGGTTCCAGTCCCAGGTTTTTTTCATGGATGTCACGCTCCATAGCGGTGGGCAATGGGAATCATTGTCGTGGCTTTCTAGTCTGGTTCCACACGATGGAGACTCATCCAAGATGAAGCGCATAAATCAGGGATAGCGTGTCCCAACATGTCGTTCATCCGGCGGTGAACACGGAAGGCACAACCATGCTTCATGAATGGCAGGCCTTCGGTGTCATGCACGGAACATGGCATCTGTTTCACAATGGGGTAGCTGTCCCCAATGAAAAGCGAGTACTCTCCAATAGTGTTCCTCGGCACCCACATAGCATCACGGGGGTCGAGCTTAGCGTCGTTCATCTGGTACACGCGGCATCTCAGATCTGGACACATGGTGACGTACATAGTCAAGGTCCATGCATAATAATGTTGTGCTCAAATATGGCAGTCAGTAATACTGTGCAGAAAATAGTACTACTCCAATATAGAGGAAGTAAAATAACCGGCTTATTGTATACAGCCACTCTTGGCTACATGGATGAGATAGTAAGACATGGAAAAACAAAAATAGTGGCAGCTAGTGGGTTCATGTCTTCAAGGGAGTAGCTAGCTATACGCGTCCTCCAAGGTAAAAAGTACTCCTACTAGTACTAGTAAGTAGTACAACAATGAAAGAGAAGGCGAGAGGGTTAAAAAATATAATACTAAATGGAATACCTGGGTAGATGGTGACAGTCTGATCATGGTAGATTGTGTGACCATGTTGCACATCAGTGGTACCATGAGTAACGACTCCTAAGATAGTTGATCCCAATATGCCAAAGTCAGCTACAAGGTTCCAGGTTAGACCGAATCGTTGATGCAAATGCACATCCAGGATCGGTGATCTTATTTTGATCGGGGGATGACTGGTCCCTGCAAAATAATGGAGTACCATTAGGGATGCAAATGATGGTTTGTGCATTCCGTTTGTAATCTCCCGTACCGTAGGATGGCAACCAGATGAAACAAGTCCACTGGCTTGTCACCGCGAAGATGCGGCCTAGATGGCGCACGGCGTCTTCGAACGTGTAGGGGTACAAATCTATCGCGGCCCACATGCGCTAGCCTCTGCAGTTACTACCTCTTGCATTGATGGCAATACTTATGTCGAACACCGCGATGAGATAGTAATTGTCGTAGCTGTGTCGCTTGTCGATGGGTCTGCAATTGCTATCTTCGTCAATCGCATGTAGGCATCATCATACGTATTCAAGCCCAGCAAGTCTGGAAGGCCGATCCCAATGGTGGAGAAGGGGTCTACGGGAACGGCCGCACTGCTGTGGATGTTGTGCAAACTGATGGTGGTATCCGGCCGAAGGTATGCAAGCCAATCTTCATTGGCACCGACCCAGACCTATATTTAATACGGTGGGCATCAGAGAAATTACGGGATGGAAATGGAATAACTAAGTACTACATGATCAAACTCCATGACTGACATGCTCATTGGACAAAATCCGACTACCTCTCAACTTTGATAACTCTAGCGGAGTCAAAGTGCAACCATGGCCAGGGAGCGATGGACTGTTCAAGGATTGTCCCATAGAAGAACCTTCTCCTCGAGGACACATGGAAGACCAACAAGCATGTCCTTTTCACAAGCCTGTTTAAGCACTATCTTGAAAAAGTTGGTGCAGGAAGCACCGAGTCTTGCGCCGGTGAGGACGTCGGAGCAGCGTGCGATTTCTCCTAGAGGATTGTCGTCCAAGGTCTCCCAGACCCGACGAGGAGGAGAACCGCCTGGCGAATCCATGGGAGCAGTGACGAACTACCTTCTCTCCGGGGGGAGGGTAACTGGCGAGGAGGAGATAAGAGCATAGTAACCGCAAGGCCTCGTCCCTTCCAACTGTAGCTCCTCGATCGTTCCTTAGTGAAGGGGTGAGGCTATTATTTACTACGTACTCGTACTGTAGCAGTACTGGTACTACTTTCTCCGATGTACTGTACTTCTAGTATAGTGCACCAGTTTTGAACTCTTGAATCTCAAGGCCAAGGAGCTACAGTTGGAAGTGGAGGGTAGTACTGTTCTCTAGTACCATCGCTGTGTTATCAATGTAGGGAAAGTACACGTACGTAGTGGGTACTCTCGGTGCTCTATTCAAGTGCGTAGTTGGCCTACTCAGCCACTCCTCTCACGCACACACTAGCAGCCTGTTTATCAGCGACAGTTACTGCGGGGGCAAAACATTTGAGTTATTTGATACAGCGAGACTAGGCTTTTCGCTTCCATTTGTGGAGGTGTAATGGATCTCGTCGAACTTTGTTAGTAGTTCCTTCTTATGAATGAGATGAGGCTAAACTTTTTCCTCCGTCTCAAAACAAAAAAATCACATCAAGAGGAATTTCTTCTGTAGAGCCGATAATGGAGTGAAGTCCATGCATGCAACGCCACAAGCTATAGAGTAGTAGAGTACTAGCACTTTTCGTACAGAGCCATATTGCACAGTTACCAATGTCGCGCCAGGCTTTTCCGGCTCCTCGGGCTTAATTGGAGGTGCTAGTTTAAATATGCTACTAGCTGATGAGGAAGCTGCAAGCGAGGTGCGGCTAGGGCGAGCACGCGAGCCACAAGATGATTGGAAGGAAACCCAGTTCATGTGGTTGGGCTATCCAGTGCACCCAGATTGTGGTGCAACACGTCTGTTCGACTTCAAAACTCAAACTACCCGTGTACAATATTGCCTCACAGCAAAGTTACTATTAAAAAAGGTCGTCGTGCGTAAGGCCGGGATCGAACCCATAAAATGAGGTATACACTCCCGCAACCACTAGTAGTACTCGTTGGAGTACAACGCAATCTACAATTGCCTTTTTCTCTAGTAGTACATTGTTCCTTACAAGAAACTACTAATAATGCCAAGAAACCACTAAGAATGCCAAGAAACTACTACCACTCGCATACGTGGCAGACTTAAGATAAGACTACCCTAAAAACCATTGTACATTCCCTTACCAACCAGCCCTACTAGAAATGACTACTCTACAAAGTGTCGTTATAGGCACGTTTCAAGCCATGTCGCCCCTTAAGTCAACGCCTTCTATTCGACCGGCAAGTTAGGCGTTATGACTTGTGGGACCTACATGTTAGTCTACACAAAAATCCCCGAGTGACCTCCTACCTCCGACCCGTCCACCTAGTCATCCTCGGCCATGGGACGCAGCTACCGCCGCCGGCAGAACTTGAGGTCAAAACCGCCGGCGATGCGGAGCCCATCTTGGGGTAGCCCAGATGCAAGCTCCATCCGGCGCTCGCGGCCGCTAACTAGGCAAGATAGCTCCGTACAACTGCTTGTCTGCAAGGCTTCCTAGCTAGATTGGCACGGCGGCGCGGCGGCTTGCTCGCGCACGCCGTGCTAAGGCCAGCCATCTGGCTCGAGCGAAGGCCAGCGCGGCGGCTAGCTCGCACGTGATTCACGCTCGGGCCAGCCTGCCAACCCGTGCGGAGGCCAGCGCGGCGTCCGGCCTGTCCGACGGAGCGGCGGCCAACTCTCTCATCACTGGCACCACCGACGAACACGCATCAGTTCTGTTTGAAGTAATGTTTAAGAAAAATAATGATTTGAGGGGGAATAACAGGATAGAAGGTCAGATGTGGGTCCCTCATGTCAATGGTCAAACAAAATGTGTTGGTTTAAGCTGCCTCGTCAGCATGGACGTGTGGGCCAACCCTGTCATAAACGGGTTTAAACGAGCCTAATCGGCACTAGGTAGTACTTTTTGGCGCGCATTAAGAAATTTTGGGTATGTTTTTGCTTTTTTTTGTATAATAGTTTGTTCCTAGGGCTGCTTGAAGGTGGTAGTTTTTTGTTAAGTACTCTACATATTGTAAGTAGGGGTGAACATTAAGCTTTGGAAGCCAATAAGCAAGGCTAGTTACATAGTGCCTATGTGTACGTGATTGAAAGTAAATATCAACCATCAGTGACTAATATCTTGATGGAAAACTCGAAACTATGGAAATACTAGCATTTTTGGCATGGTTGGAAATACTAGCAATCTTCACATGCATTGCAACGGATCATAATTAGAATCTTTACCTAATAATAAAGCAAATTGGGTTTCTTTCGTCCATCATGGAATTTTTTATAAAAGTCCATCTATTTCAGAGAATTCAACCCGCCGTCCTGTTTTAAGTTAAAACGAATCGTTATTTTCGTATTTTACACAAAAGTCCCTGTCTTTTCTTGATATCAACCCGCCGTCCGGATTTAAGTCACACCCGAACCGTTATTTTACATTTTTCGAAAACCCCCGTGATGTTTTAGGTAATTCATCCGTGGATCATATTTAAGTCAAACAAATGCTTTTTAAATCATCCATATCTTTTAAACCGTAACTCCGATTTGAACATGTTATATATGAAATTTGATTAGAAAATATGTAGAATATGAATATGAGATTATTTTTACATGTTAATATTTTTAAATATTATTTTGGAATATATTTGAGTCAAACCAAATGATTTTCTAAATTATCTGTATCTTTTAGACCGTAACTTCAATTTTAACATATTATATATGAAATTTTATTAGAACAATGTGTGGAATCTAAATATGATGTTAATTTTACCTGTTGAATATTTTTAAATATTGTTATGGAAGCAAACTTATAATTTATAATGCAAGATTCGTGTTTTTTCATACCAGCGGCGATCCGGATTGCAAATAAACACCCCACTATAACCATATACGGAAAATAAAACATCGATAACTACACATGCATACCTCTGAAAAATGTCGCATGGGAAAACAACAGATTTCTCATTGTGAGAGTGAGAGAAAGCGAGCGAGAGAGAGAGAGGGAGAGAGAGGGAGAGGGAAGAGAGAGGGAGAGAGAGACGCCTTAGGATTAACCATATTCAACACATGTTTTTTGTTGTTTTGTATGAACACCGAGGCCATCGCCGGCGAGGGTGAGAAGGAGGATAAGCGGCAACACAAATGTGATGCCTCGCAAAAATAAAGGAGATGGACCTAATGTGGTCTTGAGTGATGGTTTTTGAGTTAAGAGCGTGTGTTATGTTCTCTCCCGTTGCAACGCACGGGCTCTTTTGCTAGTAATACTTATTCACAAACTTGATACAAAACACTCTAATTTTGATATACATGTATCACTAGAGATATATTATGTTTCAGTGAGAATATATTCCTTGTGCTGTTTTGGTGAGGTGAGGGAAGGATGCGGTTTGTTTTAAGATACTAATTATGGGTTTTTCTGCAAATTGGTAGAGAAGTGGGATGTTGGTGAGAAAAGGCAAAAACTTACCTCACAGTCGTTAGATGTAGATCTAATGGTCAGAAATGAGGGATGGCAGACACACCATCATCACCAACTTAGTCTTCTGTAGGAGTACTAGCAAGATCTCCGTGCATTGTACGGAACATCAAGATGCATTTTTTTATAAAACACTTGTTGTGATTGACCCATGCGGGAGTAATCCCATGTGTAAAAACTAATGATATCTCGAGAAAGAGGAGATAAGGTGAATTGGAGTGGGGTGGGGTGTGGTGGTGATTGGTGGTCGGACTGAGCAGAGGCATGGGGATGGACGACGCCGGTAGCGGCCACCAGGCTAGTTTGTTCGAGAGGCTTCCTTTTTTTAATTGCTCAACAATGACGTTGTTGGAGATAAGGATGAAGGAGGGAAAGGCCTTGTCTGCAAATGTGGAGAGAGGTGCGGCTATCTTTTAGTTTAATTTCCATCTGTCAGATATAGATCGAAAGGTCTATATTGCAAGATGGCATGCGTACCATCATCACTAACTCGTTTTTTATAAGAGAAGAAATATAAGTATGGAGATACAAACGTATTACCGATACTTGTTTCCGTAAACTAGGATCTACATTCTATTCAACGGCTTAGCATGTGGGGCCTTAGCACAATGACTTCTCGGCTGTGTAAAACAAAGGTTTTTCCCATCGCCAATAAGGAGGGGGTGACAGCGGTGCGCTTTCGGCTTGCTCTAGTCCTAGTAGTCATACTAGGTGGTCTACGCACGTGTACATTTATTCTTTTTCATGTCTCATTTTCGCCGTACTGCCATGACTGTTGATGAATAGACGGTAAGTTATTCACGGGGAAACCCTTATTGAGCGTGTTTGCGAGAGAGAGAGAGAGAGAGAGAGAGAGAGAGAAGCGAGTTTGTGTGCGTGTGTGATATGTCTAGAGACTGAGGCAATGATAAGAGATTCTTTGTGTCTATGTCTGTGGAGGATAGAGAGAGGCATGTACATGGGGCTTCGTGTTGTGTAACGTGGAGACTATTTGGAGATATATACATACCTAGAGCTGGAGAGAATATGCAAGGGTGTGTGTCTTAAAAGAAGGATCCAGATAGATGGGTGTTTTGCATGTCAGTGTGTGTTTGTGCACGCGTTTGTGTGTGAGAGGGAGTGTGTATGTGGAGTAGAGAGACCGCTAATGATGTAAACCTAGTACAAGGGAAGGGGTAATAAGGGGTAATGGTGTGACATGTGTGTCAAAGAGAGGCAAAGGCATGTGTAGTAGAGGGATAGCATGGGTATGGGAGGGGAGTAGACTATTTGGAAGAGACATCGAGTGTGTGTGGGAGAGGGGTGCAAGAACAAGAGAGAGAGAGGGAGAGAGAGAGAGCTAGAGACGGGCAGAGAGAGAGCTAGCGACGGAGAGGGAGAAAGAGGAAGAGAGGGGGGAGAGGGGTCGTTTGTGTCCATAAGTGGCGTATAGATAGGGAGACAATGTTGATGTTGTTCAAAATTGGCCTATGTACGGAGAAGCAAGGGAAGCAAGTCATCGTGTGTGTGATAGGGACGTCATGAGAGATCTAGAATAGATGGTGTAGAGAACAACGTGCGAGATTGACAACGATGATACACTAGGGAGCTATGGAAAGAGACGCGGCATATATGTATACAGGGAAGGAACTGGGGTGGGTCCACATGTGGAAGAGATAGAAAGAGGACAGTGGTGCACAAGGAGACAAAGTGTTCTTGTTTGTAGTGGGGTGGTGTGTGAGGTGAGTGTGCGAGAACCACATAACTAGGGATATAGACATTTGGGGGCGACATTTTGTGTGTATGGGAAAGATACACTCTACATAGTGTGTGTGCTTGGGAAAGAGCGATGTCGAGAGACCTAGAGAGTGGGGGAAGACATGTGTGCATGCCCGAGAGACAAAGTGATAGAGACCTATATTGGGGTCCAGACTTTGGAAGAGAGGGGCGTGTTAATGTGCTCGTGTGTTCGTGTCTAGGAGAGAGAATGGCTTGTGTGTGGGGGGTGGGGGTGGGTTCAGATAAAGAGTGAGGTGTCTATATTTGAGGGACTTTAGCGTAATTGAGATATATATGGTCAATAGTGTGTGCACTCATGGTTGATCAATTTGTTTCATGGTTTGGACAATGAGATAATGATACTTTTGAACATGCGTGATATACCTTGATGTACCATAATTACAAACCAAAGATTGGAATTTTGGAATTCGACTCCATCATTAGGTAATTCATTTAAACAGAGGTACATTTTTAAGCCGAGACTTCATGATTTCAAATTCATATATCAAACCTAGAGATATACACATACGGGCATGTTCAAACTTTATAATGATCCACTTTATTCATACACATACACATTTTTTATTTTGTCATCATATTTAGGATAAACACATTTGGAATTTCATTTGAATTGGACCGTATGATGGTATTTGCTTTTACTAGCTCAATGATCCATATTTGAATTGAGTGGACAATCTAAGTTTTGAGTTGGAGACATTGATTTTCAAAACGTGCACTTTTTTGCGTGCAAAACAAATAAATTCTCGACCATGATATCATAGTCGGCCGTACAAGAGCAGAGCACTTACAATTTCAGGCGCCAAAAGCTTTCAAACATCCCGCTCACATCGAAATATCTCGGGCCCGAAATTTTAGCCTTGCGATATTCCTGTTTTACCCCTGCCACATGAACAGAAAAGGGCTGCTTTGGTAACTCCATTGTTTTCCCCTCTCTGCCACCAACATTCTTATCTAGAGCCCCTCCCCTTCCCCTCCCTGACCCCCCCAACCACAGCAAGCCACTGAATCTAGTCCCCCGCCGCAGTGGTGGACCTCACACCTCGCCGAATCTACCTTCCGCACCTTGGAACCCCCAACTGCCAACTCACCACTTCACCGGAGCTACTTCAGCGACTGGCTTGTCCACCGCTCTAGATCTCCTTGACCGCCATCATGGTCCACCGCACCGGATCTGCTTAACCGGCCCCCACGGCCACCATAGTGTAGGACCTTCACTGACTCCCTCGTCTGCCCCATCGCTGGCCCTTCATACAAGCCCTCGTCCACTGCAATAGATCCGCCTCACCGAAAGCACTATACCCCGCGCCCGTCGAAGCCTTCGTAGACCGCACCGGACCCACTCCACGGACGCCATATTCTACTCCACCGGCCCTGCTTTACTGATGCCGCAGCCTCATCAGGTTATTTTGATTTGTACTCCTTCGATTTTTCTCTTCTTTATCGTGCAACTATTCACTTACCACAGATGAGCTTTCTCGTATGTTGACAGGCGCTGCAACCGAAGCACCAGAGCCGCTTCAGCAACGGAGATAGCCATCCCAAACTCAACCGCAACACGAGCACCATCGACGATCCTAAGCTATCAAGTATGACAACGACACCCATACGCCACCGAGAATCAGGTACTATTATCCAACGGCTGGCGCCTACGTTCACTTTCTTAGCATAAGAACTGCACCTTTGGATTTCTTCAGGGCATCATTCAATTTTTCATGAGATGCGTTATTCTTCTTGCACTTGTAGGGCCATACTTCTGGCAGTGAACATGTTACATGTGCTAAATTACATACAAGTGCACATATAGTTAATATGCTTTAGTTTTGTCCTACGTATTACTGTACTTCCTAGATATCACTGCCTACTATTTTACTTCGTGCATGCTATATTTATGATAATGGTGTTGTTCTAATGCCACCCGTTGGTTCCATCAGACTGCTTCATGTTCTCTATGCTTAATTACACATCAGCAAACTAGCATGTGCTTCCGCTGCTTTTTGTTTGTTTTACCCTACATTTTCTGATGCTAGCTATTAAATCACTACTCCGAGCCTTTGTTCATTAATTTTTTGTGTGTTCTTGATCTTCCCAAGTTGCATGACTAATTTGATGCTTCTATTAATTATGGAGCTGCCAACCCCATCAAGCAAAATATTTGTTCTTTTGGGGCTGGCACCTCGAACAAGCATAAAAATAGAGTGAAGCAGATATATTTTTGTGTAAGCACACACACTTCTTTCATTAGTTAGGTGAACCATTGATGATCAATTCGAACCAGTGCATGCAACTAAAATTAATTTTACCTAAAAAGAGGGTGCAGAATAAACTACAACGACTAGATTTGCAACCACAGGATGCTGACGATATCTTAAAAGAACATTGCAACAGCAGCAAGGCTTCACAGCAACATATGATAAGCTAGTGTGTTTTAGTACATGTGAAATGTAATCAGTGTGGGCTGTTTTCTTGGCTTGTGCCCTCAACCTGTAATCCTACAGAATTACAAATAGTTCAGTTGTCTGCTTTGCTGTATTGCTTGATTCGAATACGTGTTTGTTACTTGTTAGGCTATACCTGAGTTGGCCAATATGTTAGTAGTGCCTTCTATACTATCGTAAAGAAATGTGTGCCTAGTTCATTTGAGTCCTTAACTTTTCCTCTAAACTTCATCACAAGACTGTCCTCATAGTTTATATGAGGTCACATTGTTAAGTGCTTTCTTAGATTATTTCAACTGCTTAGATGCCTTGGCAACTTAAATATAGCGGTGGTACACTCCCTTTCAACTAGGGATGTCAACTGGGTCCCATTTAATCCCGATTAAAGTCCACTAGTGGTATGAGAGTTCAAAAGAGTTTTTATTTTTTGAGGAAAATGAACTAGGGAGCTAGCAAAAGCTAACAACATGGGACTGGCGGATGTCGTTTATTTGCCACTTACATCCCTAGTTTCATCTTACCATTTTAATTTCTTTTTGGCTGATGCTGCTTTAAACCATTTGAATATAGCTTGCCATGCTCGGCAATAATTTGTATGTCATTTACCATGTAAGCTTACTACCTGGATCATGCGATAACTATCTCTTACTTATGTCCAGCGGAAACCTTTCAGGATGTCGTTCACACTAGGACAGAATGTACAGCCCCAGAATCTATTTGTGGAAGCAGGGCGCCATCCATGTTACCAGATGGTAGCAGTTCAGATGCAACACCGCCGGAGAGCAGTCTGAGCACAAATATTATAGTTCTTGAGGCTCTACTAGAGGCAGAAAGAGATGGTGTGGCTGCCATGAATGACGTAATCTTGATCTTGAGGCTAGAAATTATGCAATTAGCTGCGCGCATTATGCAAGCAACCCAAGAATTGGAGGAAGTAAGAATTTTGCATTTGAAGACGCAGGAGGTCCTGCTGTTTCTGCTATCTGAAGCCTAGGGTAATCCCAGTTCTTCTTTAGATACCAGTTGAAATTGTCATTAGATTATTGTACTTGCATGTTGTGTCATGTCTCTGAATGGATTATGTTGTAAGACCCCCTATGTTGTCCATGTGTTGTAATGATCCGAATTTTTTAGGCGAGGTAATCCTCAGTACTTGTATGATTGACATAAGGTGAACTATTTTTCGTGTGAGCATATTGTATTGGATGAAATAACTATTTGACTCAAAGTGTATCCAACCTACTGAATTTGAAGATCACGGCATTTCTAAATCATAATCATATATAAAGGTGGAATAAATCTTTGTTATGGTTTTGAAGAAATAAATAACAAAACGTAGAATTATTAGTGGATATTCATAATCCAATAAAAATTGGCTTTGAATTTAGTTGCCAGGGCCCAGGGCAAACGTGAATGCTAATTCTACCAAGTTTTGAACAAAGCGGCTAAACACCCACTATCATTTGTGGGCTGCCCGAAGCAAGTGTTTGCAAGATGGAAATTACTGTCAACCCCTGACACTTGACATCCTTATCGACCGGATTTACACTGCTATTGATAGGGGTAGACTAGTAACTTCAATCAGATGTGACACGACCGCCTCTGAGCCCGTTCGTACATGGTGGGCGCCAAACGTGGGCGGCAAAACACATTTGATTCAAGCTCGTCTGAAAGACATGTGTCTCTCCCTCTATTTCCCCATTCACATGGTGCGCGGCAAAACACCCTCTCCTCGCCCGAAATCGCTACCGGCAATTATTTGGGAGGTGCGAGATTACCGTCCTATCCCCAACCAACGTGATGTCTAAAATTTTAAATGGGGGATAAGTTCGTAACTTTCCCACATTTCTGACAAGCGCGTCCCAAAGTTTGAGATCCCCCCCCCCTCCATTTCCCCATTCATACACCATCGGCACCATGACAACCTCCCCACTGCGGCCAACCTCCTCCATCCGCCACCCCATCCTCCACCTTGTCGGAGCCGCTACCCCTACCCCATCGTCCACTACAAGAGATGGACGTCTCTCATCCACGGCGCCAGACCAGGGTCCTTTCATCGTGTCCTCTCGCTTCATCGGCGTTGTCATCCACCTTGTCGTTGCCGCTCCTACAACCGCCTCGTCCACGGCAATAGGATTTATCCCCCGACCCGGTCATCTGCCGTCTAAAGTCTTCTTCCCCGCCGCTGACAGCCATCGCACCTGCAGCACCCTCAACGTATCAGCAAGGGCCTACATGGCGTCACAAGAGCGGTGGTACTCCTCCATATGTGCTTAAATTATTGATCTCACCCGGAAAATAGATCATAAATTGTTTACTGTACTATTCTTGTCCGTACCAAATCGTAGTGGCTAGTTGAAAGCAAACATTGGTTGCGAAGTAGCTTTGTCCGGTTTGCACCTTCAGATCTGCCATGGCACAGTCACTATACGCGTAAAGCTTATGGTTTCCCCCCTTTATATTCACTACCATCATCGTAGGTGCTTCGTTTCATGCTAGCACTGCTCCTCAAGACCTCAACCCATCAAGCGAAACAACATGCCACTCATAATTCCAAACCTTAGGTGTTGAAATATGAATCTGATATGATGCTCATATCACTAAAACAGAGAATATTTAATTGGTCACCTAAGGTTACTATATTAGTTTTGAAAAGCATGTGTGCCACCCACTGGTCCAGCTAGTTCCATTTTCCTGATTTTACTCTTGATGCTTAAGGTTTTTCCCTTTTATCTACTCTACTATGATCTGCGTAGGTGCTTTCTGTCGTACTAGCATTACTCCACCCTTCAAGCTAAACAACACAACACTCAAAATTCCAAAGCTTATTTGTTCAAATATGATTGTGATATGATACTGATATTAGTTAACAGACGCATTTAATTGGTTAGCTAAAGGTCCCGCTTGAGTTTCCAAATGCATGTCGCGACATATAGACAGACAGCAGAATTGCTCTTTGTCACTTGTTGACTGTACTTTCTTGTCCATACCAAATCTTAGTTGTTATTTCAAAGCAAACATCGGTTCCTAACTACCCTTTGCACGGTTTGCAGCTTCAGATCTGCCATCCCACTGCGACGGTCAACACTATACTCATCATGCTTACGGTTTCCCCATTTTATGATGACCACGATCAGCCTACGTGGTTTGTGTCGTGATAGCACTGCTCAACCCATCGAGCTAAACAAGCTTAGTTGTACAAATTCAAATATGATATTGTGCTGATATTAGTAAAACTGAGAGATGTTTAATTGGTCAGCTAAGTGTTCCTACTTTAGTTTCGAAATGCATGTGAGCCGCATATGGAGAGATCAGAAGAAATGGTATTTCTCTGTGCGCTCTAGTACATCATGAGTGGGCAACCGATATTGTATAAAAAGGCTTGTAATATCTTCAATCAGCGTGCTCTTCTGCTATTCTTTAAGATGATCCTCTTCTCTTCTTTAATAAATATGTTCCTTGTTGGGAAGAGTAGCAGAGACATTTGCGGTCGACTGGTCAGGTAGAGTTGTTCTCCCTTGGTATATTTTGAATCTGTCAGGTCAGGTCGACTTGTTCTTCTTTACTATATGTTGAAGCTTTCATCTGTGAAGTATCATCACTTCTAGAGCTCTCATATTTTGAGTAGTAGGCCAGATTATATTAATGCACACACAAAATTACAGTATGCATGGCATCTCTCAGAAGAATTACACAGATAGCACAAAGGGGTTTACAGGGAGGCAGAATTGGATTAGAATCACTTCTGCATTACAAAGATAATCTCACTCGTTTTTATGTTTCATGCATGTCAGGTATTGAACATTATCAAAATGAATATGAGAATGGGCGCACGAGAGGAATATTGCTGAACAATCGACTGGCTAACAAACTTGGCATGATGGAGGATGGCCTATCTTATTCACCCATCAAGGTGCTTGATCTAACTTGGCAAGGTTATATTGTCCGCACATATTTTGCATCCGACCTCTTGCATTACTTCTACTTTGTTACACCATCTACTTAGTTTAAGCATCATATATGAGTATATGCCATACCTATCCATTTTCTGTACCTATTCCATGTGTCGTCATACTATATTTTTCCAGTCAAATGTTGTTCTTTCATAATAGATGTCGAAAAGGAAGAGGGTGAGTGCAGATCCTCAAGGAGTACAAACTAGGTATTTGGAAAAGGGAGTGATACATGTTAAATCAGATAGATTAGCAGCCATAGAAAACACATGCCCAACTGTACCACACTTTACCCCTACTCCACTGGCCAAACCCCTATTAGAACTGCTGAGAGCCCAGGATTAGGTACTGTCTATGATATTAATTCAAAATTTGAATTCCTAAATTTCTGCATGTGCCTTACCTTCTCTCTTGTATGAAAACTAATTTCGGATGAATCTCCTTGCTCAAAGGATCATAGGATCTCACAACAATACTGGGCTCTGCATTGCTCTTGTCAGTACCTCTTGCCCTTTGTCAGCATACTTACACTCATTGCTGTTTGATTATGTAGCATCACTATAAATGTTTACTTCTTTATCCTCCTTTTCCTGAAATTATAAGATCTATATTTACTCTTAGATAAATGTAGAATTAACACAATGGTTATGAAGTTTTGGATTGCTCATGTAAGTACATGTTGTCATGTACTCCCTCTGTATCGAATTAATTGTTGATCAATTGGATGTATTTAGAACTTAATAGTTCTAGATACATCCATTTTAACGACAAGTAATAACAGATGGTGGTGGTATTACTGTACTTGCATCGCGAGATAGTTGATTGTCTAGCATTACTCTGCATCTTATCTGCCCTGCCGTCCACTTTCTCCAAATTATCATATCTACATTTACTCTTGCCAAAATGTTGAATAAATCTAATGCCACTGCACACGTTGATGTATGCATTCCTCTTGTCAATACCTTTTGCCTTGTAACGCTGTACTTAATTAATTGCTATTTGATTATGTATCATTAGTATGCACCTGAGCTTCATTATCCTTTGTTTCTTCCAATATTACTTGATCTATATTTACCTTTGCAAAATGTAGAATAATGGCAATGCTTATAAAGAATTTTCTTTGGGGAATTTATTGAATTATCCTTCGATAAACATGGAGAAGGGCCTTGTCCAGCCCGTGTTAACATGTAATCTAAGTTCATCCTTGTCAGTGTCAAAATAGGAAGATCTCGGGGTAGGGGGTCGCGAGCTGTGGATTCTCAGATCAATGGTAACAGGAACGAAGGAGACGATGTTTTACCCAGGTTCGGGCCCTCTTGATAGAGGTAAAACCCTACGTCCTGCTCTTGTTTATATTGATCGAGTATCAAGTACAGAGTTGATCTATCGCGAGATCATATGTTGTGGTCTAAAACCTGAGGGTATGATGAATAATGTCATAATGATCTATTAACTAGCCTGGCCTTAGCTTATATAATGTACCGGAGGCCTAGGATAACAAGAGTCCTAGTCGAATACATTGGTGGAGAGGAGTCCTTGTCTTGATCATCAAGTCTTGTGGAATATTCCTTGAATGTGACATGGGCTGCCCGAAGTGGCCCATGAGTAAACTGCCATGGGGGTCCTCGGCCCGATCCACCTGGTCGGGAGATGACGTGGTGAGTACCCCTAGTCCAGGTCACCATCAGTAGCCCCCTGAACCGGTCTTCAAGTTGGGGACGCTCCTCAATTCTTTTGAACTGCTCTTCATCTTTGATCGTCGGTTTTGAAAACTGGTTCAACAAATCTTCCCATCTTCGATCTTGAGGATCGCCGAAGTGAGTCCGAAGAGTTTACACGTTGGGTATCAGAGGAGCCCCTTTAAGTTATCGGCCGTTATCAATGCCTTGTTATTTTTACGCCTAGCTCGGGTTTGAAGTGTTTCCCATGCGGCGGTGTCCTCTCGCGTCCGACCTCCAACGCCGGACTGCATTCGAGGTATCTTTTGCAGCCGAGCACCAACGTCGGACCGCTTTCGAGCTTCAATGCCGGAATGTATCCGAGCTCCAACGCCGGAATGTATCCGAGGTGTCATAGATTACCTTGGACTTGAAAAGTTAAAAGGGTTCAAATGAGCTTAATGTTAGAGATGCCCTCTATGGAGCCAGCCACTTGCAACCGAGCTTTATGCCAGACTGCTTCCGAGGCATCTTTTGCGGTCCAGCACCAACGCTAGACTGTATCCGGGGTGGTGCACCACCCCGACCATGGGCTGATTGTTATGAATTTGATTCCGAATTGTGCGATGTATTCTCTGCCGAGATGTATAGCAAGTAGCCCTCAAGGTGCATGTTGGCCTAATATCCGGGATGCCCCTGAAGGATAAAATCAAACCGCTGACCCTAGTAGCCCCCGAGACCCAGGTCGATTCATAAAATCAGCCTGAGGATCAATTCCCAGCTCGGCAGCATACTTAGGAATAGAAACACTTGTAATATATTAGAGGAAATAGTGATCGGCGGACGGGCCCTTGAGAGAGGGTTTTGAGAAGTCACCGTAATATATTAGATTGATGCCGGATAAGTCCTAGATGCTACCTATTGTTGTCCGAAGATGCATTTGTGCATAGTCCGGTCCAGCCAAACACTGAGAACTTTGAATTTCTGCATTGAATAGGCAATGCAGTACCCCCGAAGACACTAGTCGGGTGGCAACACAAGATCAGGGGATCGATGTGCCCCTTTAATATTAGTGAATGATAAGCCCGAAGCCCAGTAGCCCCCGAGCCTTAATGCGGGAACGTGTGGCCAAATTAAGGATCGATATCCAGAGTAAAAGCACAAATTATGTGTAATGATTCTATGTATCCAAGTAGTTTACATCATTAATGCTCACATATGCACTGTACAAAACTATGTTGACTGACCATCGGCTTCAACCTCCTCGGCCGAGTGATTGTCCTACGTTATAAAGCCATTATAAGGCCAATGTTTATGGAAAACATGGCAATCCGGCCATACGGTTTTATAAACAAACATATGCAGAGAGATATGAAACATCTTCCAAAAAAATCCCGCTATCGGTTCCTTTCTTTGGGTTGTCATGCTGATCATGATCATGAAACCTCACCTCCAATCAATGTGGGAGGAAAATATTGAGGATTTAGTTCGGGGAAATATCCCGAACTCTATGGTATTAATGAACCAAAATTTTCACTTCCGTCATTGCCGACCAATTATATCCATTAAGATCGCTAGCTTTCGGCTTCACCCAGTCTGAGGTACTAACTCGGATGACCTGATAGTAACAATGACATAGGTGCTCCCTTTACCGCCTAGACGAACAATCGGGAACATAGGGGTAAGCACAGGAGCCAGGCAACCCAGCTTGGCCAAAATCTTAAGTCAAATTGATGCATATTTATGGCTTTATAACAATGATTGCAGAAGGCAGCCCTCGTATATTAAATACAAACGCCGATCATATGTTTATTTTGACTCCATTGCGACCGTTTATCAGTTTAAAGTGGCCCATCGTCGGCTTCCACCCCCTTGTAGATGCTACGCAGGGTGTTTTCATGATAACAAAACAACCCTTAGCTGATGTCTCGGTGCCCGAAGGCAGTTGTGTTAGCAGAAATGAGGCAATCAGATATGCGGGCTTTATAACTTTCACTTAGTCATATGAGCTTAAAGTTGGGAGGCTAGTAAGTAGCCCTCGGTTAGTGTTCGACGACAGTCGACGTCAAGCCGTAAACACTTCGGCCAATGTTATGAACGTCGTCATTTAACATGGGGTGACCTCTACCGATCTTATAGTTTAATATAGTCATCGGATCGCTGACTAGTTTACGCTTATTGTGACAGTCAGTTTTTGGTTTTCTCCACTGAGGCGCTTAACCATGCTAGCTGGAAGCACAATCGCAGTGGTTCTTCCTTTGCACACCTAGCCGAACAAAGCGTAACATAGGAGGCAAGCACAGGAGCCGGGAAACCCAACTATTGATCGAAGACACAATTCGAAACTAATGCATATAAAGAAATATGCGAGAACATTTTGTTGAGGACTCCTCGGAGTACCTTGGCTTTTGGTGGGTTCGGTGAGGGAGTCCTGGACTAAGGGGTCCTCGGGCTTCCGGCCTGTTATCTATGGGCCGGACTGATGGGTTGTGACGATATGAAGACCGAAGACTATACCCATGTCCGGATAGGACTCTCCTTGGCGTGGAAGGCAAGCTAGTCAAACAACAATGAATATTCCATCTTATGTAACCGACTCTATGTAACCCTAGATCCCCCCGGTGTCTATATAAACCGGAGGGGTGTAGTACGAAAAGGATATACTCAATACCTTAGTCATACAGGCTAGTCTTCTAGGGTTTAGCCATTACGATCTCGTGGTAGATCAACTCTTGTAATACTCATATTCATCAATATCAATCAAGCAGGACGTAGGGTATTACCTCCATCAAGAGGGCCCGAACCTGGGTAAAACTTCATGTCCCCTGTCTCCTGTTACCATCAACCTTAGACGCACAGTTCCGGACCCCCTACCCGAGATCCGCCGGTTTTGACACCAACATTGGTGCTTTCATTGAGAGTTCCTATTTGTTGTCGCTGAAAGGTTTGATGGCCCCTTCAATCGTCAATAATGACACTGTCTACGGAGAAACTATCCTCCTTGGGAAGATCTTCGTGTTCGGCGGCTTCGCACTGCGGGCCAACTCGGTTGGCCATCTGGAGCAGATCGAAAGCTAGGCCCCTGGCCATTAGGTCAGATTCGGGAGCTTGAACTATGTCGAGGACATCCGTGGAGACTTGATCTTCGCCGGATTTGATTCCGCGGTGGCCGCTCCCAGTCACCCCGATGATCATGATCTAAATCTGTCATCGGGCCGCATCTAGGAGATCGCTCATGTAACCGCTCTGGACCTAGAGCCGGAGCAGGCCGCGCCATCCAGAGATGGAAGGATTAACCCCACCTTGGAGACCGCAAATTCCACGGCGTTGGAGCCGTACATGGACCTGGTCTCACACGAGGCCCATGCCACCGGAACATCGGACTCGCCTTCGGCCGCAGGTTCCGAACCGCGCGAGCCCGCGGACGCCGAGCTTGATCATTTATCGACCTTCAAATTCAGTGCCTCAGACATCTTCCAGCACTCACCTTTGGGCAATATGCTGAACTCATTAAAAAACCTGTCCTTGGCGGAGGACCCACAGCCGAACTATATCCGGCTCGAACTAGGGGCTAACGATGGAGAATTTTACATCCCACCCGCCACCCACTTTATAGCCACGATCGAGGATTTGACCGACGAACTTGATTACGACCCCGAGGACATCGACGGTATGGACGGCAATGGCTGAGAAGAGGAGGCCCAGAACCCGCCGTTCACCGGACGCTGGACAGCCACTTCCTCGTATGACGTATACATGGTGGATGCACCAAAGGAGCACAGCGGCGACGATAAGGAAGACCCAGTTGAGGATAAACCTTCCGAAATACAGTCCAAGCGCCGTCGTCAGCCGCGCCGCTCTAAGTCACGCCGCAGTAAAGACAGCAACACCGGCACAGGAGAAGATGACACTCCGGAAGGTGCCGAAGACAACGAAGACCCCGTCGATAAAGCAAATGAACAAGATGAACGGGAAGATGAGCAGGTTAGCCCTGTTAAACAGGCCAAGCAGGAAGATTCGGAGGACGATAATTACCTCCCGCTCTGCGAAGATGAGGTGAGCCTCGGCACCGAAGATTTCATCGTGTCCGAGGAACCTCTCGGGCAGGAGCGCTTGAAGCGCCAGCTACTCGCCACGGCAAGGAGACTGAAAAAGTAGTAGCGGCAGCTTCAAGCTGATCAGGATCTGCTCAATGATAAATGGACGGATGTCCTAGCAGCCGAAGAATACGGACTCAAGCGCCCGACCAAAAGCTACCCAAAGCGCAAATTGCTACCTCAGTTTGACGAGGAGGCTCTGAAGTACATACCACCATCACACAATACGGTCTATCGACCACCACGTGGTTGGGACAAAACGGAAACTCATCCCGAACACCATCCCGCCCCACCTCATCACTCAGGTAGAGGTAAATTAGCCCACGGCCATACATATGACCTCCGGCAGACACTGAACAGTAAAGCAGGACACGCCAGATCAATCTACGGATCACGAGCACACGCCTCGACACGCGAAAACGGCCACCTGTTCGGACCTAACAAACCCAGTCATGGGCGGGCTGAATACCGTAGACGGACTCTATCAGATCCGCGCCATGATACGGCCCGATACAGAGGCCCCGCACATCCTCATTGCTTCACTGATGAGCTCCTGGATCACGAATTCCCAGAAGGATTCAAGCCCGTGAACATCGAATCATATGACGGAACCACAGACCCCACGGTATGGATCGAGGACTTCATTCTCCACATCGATATGGCCCGCGGAGATGCCCTCCACACCATAAAATACCTCCCTCTAAAAATCAAGGGGCCAGCTCGGCATTGGCTAAACAGTCTGCCTGAAAATTCCATTGGCAGCTGGGAGGACTGACGTCTACTACACAACCTTCATTCTCCAAGTGCATAGGTTTGTAGGACAGTAGCAATTTTCCCTCAAGTGGATGATCTAAGGTTTATCAATCCGTAGGAGGCATAGGATGAAGATGGTCTCTCTCAAGCAACCCTGCAACCAAATAACAAAGAGTCTCTTGTGTCCCCAACACACCCAATACAATGGTAAATTGTATAGGTGCACAAGTTCGGTGAAGAGATGGTGATACAAGTAGTAAATGGATGGTAGATAAAGGTTTTTGTAATCTGAAATTATAAAAACAGCAAGGCAACTAATGGTAAAAGTGAGGACAAACGGTATTGCAATGCTAGGAAACAAGGCCTAGGGTTCATACTTTCACTAGTGCAAGTTCTCTCAACAATAATAACATAATTGGATCACATAACTATCCCTCAACATGCAACAAAGAGTCACTCCAAAGTCACTAATAGCGGAGAACGAACGAAGAGATTATGGTAGGGTACGAAACCACCTCAAAGTTATTCTTTCAAATAAATCCGTTGGGCTATTCCTTTAAGTGTCACAAACAGCCCTAGAGTTCATACTAGAATAAAACCTTAAGACACAAAATCAACCAAAACCCTAATGTCACCTAGATACTCCAATGTCACCTCAAGTATCCGTGGGTATTATTATATGATATGCATCACACAATCTCAGATTCATCTATTCAACCAACACATAGAACCTCAAAGAGTGCCCCAAAGTTTCTACCAGAGAGTCAAGACGAAAACGTGTGCCAACCCCTATGCATAGATTCCCAAGGACACGGAACCCGCAAGTTGATCACCACAACATACATCAAGTGGATCAATAGAATACCCCATTGTCACCACAGGTATCCCACGCAAGACATACATCAAGTGTTCTCAAATCCTTAAAGACTCAATTCGATAAGATAACTTCAAAGGGAAAACTCAATCCATTACAAGAGAGTAGAGGGGGAGAAACATCATAAGATCCAACTATAATAGCAAAGCTCGCGATACAACAAGATCGTCCCACCTCAAGAACACGAGAGAGAGAGAGAGATCAAACACATAGCTACTGGTACATATGCTCAGCCCCGAGGGAGAACTACTCCCTCCTCGTCATGGAGAGCACCGGGATGATGAAGATGGCCACCAGAGAGGGATTCCCCCTCCGGCAGGGTGCCGAAACGGGTCTAGATTGGTTTTCGGTGGCTCGGAGGCTTCTGGCGGCGGAACTCCCGATCTACTCTGCTCCTCGATCATTTTAGGGTATATGGATATATATAGGCGGAAGAAATACGTCAGGGGAGCCACGAGGGGCCCACGAGGGTGGAGGGCGCGCCCCCTACCTCGTGGGTCCCTCGTTTCTTTCTTGACGTGCACTCCAAGTCTATCGGGTACCTTTCCTTCCAAAAATAATTTCTCCAGAAGGTTTCATTCCGTTTCGACTCTGTTTGTTATTCCTTTTTTCGAAACACTAAAACAAGGGAAAAACAGGAACTGGCACTAGGCTCTGGGTCAATAGGTTAGTCCCAAAAAATAATATAAAAGTGGATAATAAAGCCCAATAATGTCCAAAATACAAGATAATATAGCATGGAGCAATAAAAATTATAGATACGTTGGAGACATATCAGTATCCCCAATCTTAATTCCTGCTCGTCCTCGAGTAGGTAAATGATAAAAACAGAATTTTTGATGCGGAGTGCTACTTGGCATAATTTCAATGTAATTCTTCTTAATTGTGGTATGAATATTCAGATCCATAAGATTCAGGACAAAAGTTTAATATTGACATAAAAATAATAATACTTCAAGCATATGAACTAAGAAATTATGTCTTCTCAAAATAACATGGCCAAAGAAAGTTCATCCCTACAAAATCATATAGTTTAGTCATGCTACATTTTCGTCACACAAGAATGCTCTCATCATGCACAATCCCGATGACAAGCCAAGCAATTGTTTCATACTTTACTAATCTCAAACCTATAAACTTTCACGCAATATATGAGCGCGAGCCATGGACATAGCACTATGGGTGGAATAGAATATGATGATGGGGGTTATGTGGAGAAGACAAAAAAGGAGAAAGTCTCACATCAATGAGGCTAATAAATGGGCTATGGAGATGCCCATCAATTGATGTTAATGCAAGGAGTAGGGATTGCCATGCAACGGATGCACTAGAGCTATAAATGTATGAAAGCTCAACAAAAGAAACTAAGTGGGTGTGCATCCAACTTGCTTGCTCACGAAGACCTAGGGCACTTGAGGTGGCACATTGTTGGAATATACAAGCCAAGTTCAATAATGAAAATTTTCCACTAGTATATGAAAGTGACAAAACAAGAGACTCTCTATCATGAGGATTATGGTGCTACTTTGAAGCACAAGTGTGGCAAAGGATAGTAGCATTGTCCCTTCTCTCTTTTTCTCTCATTTTTTTGGGCCTTCCCTTTTTTTATGGCTTTTATCTCTTTTTTTTATTCCTCACTTGGGACAATGCTCTAGAAAATGATGATCATCACACCTCTATTTATTTACAACTCAATGATTACAACTCGATACTAGAACAAGATATGACTCTATATGAATGCCTCCGGCGGTGTACCGGGATTGCAATGAATCAAGAGCGACGTGTATGAAAAATTATGAACGGTGGCTTTGCCACAAATACGATGTCAACTACATGATCATGCAAAGCAATATGACAATGATGATGTGTGTCATAATAAATGGAACGGTGGAAAGTTACATGGCAATATATCTCGGAATGGCTATGGAAATGCCATAATAGTTAGGTATGGTGGTTGTTTTGAGGAAGATATAAGGAGGTTTATGTGTGACAGAGCGTATCATATGACGGGGTTTTGATGCACCGGCGAAGTTTGCACCAACTCTCAATGTGAGAAAGGGCAATGCACGGTACCGAAGAGGCTAGCAACGATGGAAGTGTAAGAGTGCGTATAATCCATGGACTCAACATTAGTCATAAAGAACTCACATACTTATTGAAAAAATCTACAAGTCATCAAAAACCAAGCATTACGCGCATGCTCCTAGGGGGATAGATTGGTAGGAAAAGATCATCGCTCGTCCCAGACCGCCACTCATAAGGAGGACAATGAAATAACACCTCATGATTCAAATTTGTTACATAAAGTTTACCATACGTGCATGCTAAGGGACTGGTAAACTTCAACACAGGTATTCCTCAAATTCACAACTACTCAACTACCAAAACTTTGATATAACTATCTCCATATCTCAAAACAATCATCAAGCATCAAACTTCTCTTAGTATTCAAAACACTCATAAGAAAGTTTTTACTAATCTTGAATACCTAGCATATTAGGATTATTTAAGAAAATTACCACGCTATTTAGGACTCTCAAAATAATCTAAGTGAAGCATGAGAGTTCATCTATTTCTTCAAAATAAAACTACCACCATGCTCTAAAAGATATAAGTGAAGTACTAGAGCAAACAACAAACTACTCCGAAAGATATAAGTGAAGATCAATGAGTAGTTGAATAATTATGCAACTATGTGAACACCCTCTAACATTTAAAATTTAAGATCTTGGTATTTTATTCAAACAGCAAGCAAAACACAATGAAAATACAATGACGCTCCAAGCAGAACACATATCATGTGGCGAATAAAAATATAGCTCCAAGTAAAGTTACCGACTAACGAAGACGAAAGAGGGAATGCCTTCCGGGGAATCCCCAAGCTTAGGCTTTTGGTTGTCCTTGATTATCTTGGGGTGCCATGGGCATCCCCAAGCTTAGGCTCTTGCCACTTCTTATTCCATATTCCATTGAATCTTTACCCAAAACTTGAAAACTTCACAACACAAAACGTAACAGAAAACTCGTAAGCTCCATTAGTATAAGAAAATAAATCACCACTTAGGTACTGTTGTGAACTCATTCTGAATTCATATTGGTGTAATATCTATTGTATTCCAACTTATCCATGGTTCATACCCTCCGATACTACTCATAGATTCATCAAAATAAGCAAACAACACATCGAAAACAGAATCTTCTTCTACACAACCTTCTTCTTGTAGACGTTGTTGGGCCTCCAAGTGCAGAGGTTTGTAGGACAGTACCAAATTTCCCTCAAGTGGATGACCTAAGGTTTATCAATCCGTAGGAGGTGTAGGATGAAGATGGTCTCTCTCAAGCAACCCTGCAACCAAATAACAAAGAGTCTCTTGTGTCCCCAACACACCCAATACAATGGTAAATTGTATAGGTGCACTAGTTCGGCGAAGAGATGGTGATACAAGTAGTATATGGATGGTAGATAAAGGTTTTTGTAATCTGAAATTGTAAAAACAGCAAGGTAACTAATGGTAAAAGTGAGCACAAACGGTATTGCAATGCTAGGAAACAAGGCCTAGGGTTCATACTTTCACTAGTGCAAATTCTCTCAACAATAATAACATAATTGGATGACATAACTATCCCTCAACATGCAACAAAGAGTCACTCCAAAGTCACTAATAGCGGAGAACGAACAAAGAGATTATGGTAGGGTATGAAACCACCTCAAAGTTATTCTTTCCAATCAATCCGTTAGGCTATTCCTATCAGTGTAACAAACAGCCCTAGAGTTCGTACTAGAATAACACCTTTAGACACAAATCAACCAAAACCCTAATGTCACCTAGATACTCCAATGTCACCTCAGGTATCCGTGGGTATGATTATATGATATGCATTACACAATCTCAGATTCATCTATTCAACCAACACATACAACCTCAAAGAGTGCCCCAAAGTTTCTACCGGAGAGTCAAGAAGAAAACGTGTGCCAACCCCTATGCATAGATTCCCAAGGTCACGGAACCCGCAAGTTGATCACCAAACCATACATCAAGTGGATCAATAGAATACCCCATTTTCACAACAGGTATCCCACGCAAGATATACATCAAGTGTTCTCAAATCCTTAAAGACTCAATCCGATAAGATAACTTCAAAGGGAAAACTCAATCCATTACAAGAGAGTAGACGGGGAGAAACATCATAAGATCCAACTATAATAGAAAAGCTCGCGGTACATCAAGATCGTACCACCTCAAGAACACGAGAGAGATAGATCAAACACATAGCTACTGGTACATACCCTCAGCCCCGAGGGAGAACTACTCCCTCCTCGTCATGGAGAGCACCGGGATGATGAAGATGGCCACCGGAGAGGGATTCCCCCTCCGGCAGGGTGCCGGAACGGGTCTAGATTGTTTTTTGTTGGCTACGGAGGCTTCTGACGGCGGAACTCCCGATCTATTCTGCTCCTTGATCGTTTTAGGGTATATGGATATATATATAGGCGGAAGAAATACGTCAGGGGAGCCACGAGGGGCCCACGAGGGTGGAGGGCATGCCCCCCTACCTCGTGGCTCCCTCGTTTTTTTCCTGACGTGCACTCCAAGTCTATCGGGTAGCTTTCCTTCCAAAAATAACTTCTCCAGAAGGTTTCATTCCGTTTCGACTCCGTTTGATTTTCCTTTTCTTCGAAACACTAAAACAAGGGAAAAAACAGGAACTGGCACTGGGCTCTGGGTTAATAGGTTAGTCCCAAAAATAATATAAAAGTGGGTAATAAAGCCCAATAATGTCCAAAACAGAAGATAATATAGCATGGAGCAATAAAAAATTATAGATATGTTGGAGACGTATCAAGGACTTGGAAGAGGCTTTCCTTGATAACTTCCAAGGTACATACATTCGACCTCCGGATGCTGATGACTTAAGCCATATAGTTCAACAGCCCAGAGAGTCCGCCAGGAAATTCTGGAGAAGGTTCTTAACTAAAAAGAACCAAATTGTCGAATGTACGGACGTCGAAGCTCTAGCAGCTTTTAAGCATAGCATCCGCGACGAATGGCTCGCTCGCCAACTTGGCCAAGAAAAGCCAAAATCCATAGCAGCCCTCACGGCACTCATGACTCGCTTTTGTGCGGGAGAGGACAGTTGGTTGGCCCGTAGCAAAAACAATGCAAGCGACGCCGGCACCCCTGAAGTTAAAAGCAACAAAGACAAGTCTCAACGCAATAGATACAAGCGCTGAAAAAACAGTGACAACACCGATGATACGGCGGTCAACGCCGGATTCAGCAACTCTAAGTCCGGTCCGTGGAAGAAGTCGTTCCAAAAGAACAATTCGGGCCCATCCATCTTGAACCGCATACTTGGTCGTTCGTGATAGATTCACCGCACCCCCGACAAGCCTCCTAATCATACAAATAGAGAGTGCTGGGTTTTCAAACAGGCCGGCAAATTAAACGCCGAGAATAGGGAAAAGGGATCGCAAAGCGAGGACGATGACGAAGAGCCACGACAACCGAACACAGGGGTGCAAAAGAATTTTTCCCCTCTGGTCAAAACGGTGAACATGATATATGCTACCCACATCCCGAAGAGGGAGCGCAACCGTGCGCTCAGGGACGTCTATGCGATAGAGCCAGTCGCCCCAAAATTCAATCCATGGTCGTCATGCCCGATAACTTTTGATCGCCGGGATCACCCGACCAGTATCCATCATGGAGGCTCTGCAGCACTGGTCTTAGACCCTATAATTGATGGGTTCCACCTGACTTGTGTCCTCATGGACGGCGGTAGCAGCCTCAATCTTCTTTATCAGGATACATTGCAAAAAATGGGCATTAACCCATCAAGGATCAAGCCTACAAAGACTACCTTTAAAGGAGTCATACCAGGCGTAGAGGCCCGTTGTACGGGCTCAATCACATTAGAGGTTGTCTTCGGATCTCTAGACAACTTCTGAAGCGAGGAGTTAGTCTTCGTTATCGTCCCATTCCGTAGCGGCTATCATGCACTGCTCGGACGAACTGTGTTTGCTTGATTCAACGCAGTGCCACACTATGCTTATCTCAAGCTCAAGATGCCCGGCCCACGCGGCGTCATAACAATCAATGGCAATACGGAACGCTCTCTTTGTACAGAAGAGCACACAGCTGCCCTAGCAGCAGAAATACAAAGCGGCCTTCTGAAGCAGAACCTTCATTCGGCTGCCGAGCCCTCGGACACCCTTAAGAGGGTCCGGACTACTTTGCAGCAGGAGAGCTCGGCTCGTCAGGAGCTTGACTAGCAATTTGGTCTCCATCTCAGTCCCAATCAAGCGGTGGCCTGCATGCCGCGCATACATAACTACGCACTCAAAATTCCATGGGCATCGACGGAGGCATTGCTAGCTTGTGATCCATGGAACGGCTCAACCGACATCGGATACACACATACTTTCACTTTTGCTTGTTTTATTTTAGGTTTTAATCCCACAGACCCCAACGGTGGTCCAGTTATCGGTACTCTTGAAGGATAAACACACCAAGATGGCGAGGAGCGCAGACATACAGGGACTTTTTAGGTGATTCCGTTAACGATAACTGTACCTATCTTCCAGGACCCACATGCAGCTCTTCCCTGGTTTCGGCATGTTAAATAGCATGTTGATTATTGCACTACTTGTATCAATGCGCCTTGACGTACTAATTACATTATAGTGAAAACAGTTTGTAGCTGGAGCTATAGGACACCAGCTTTTTACCTTTACATATTTTTTGTTTTCTTTCTCTCTTTTCTTTATTTTTTCAATTTCCCTGTGGATAACCCCATCAGGTAGCACCCGTACACTTTGGTACGTTTTGATGTTTGCCAGGGGCTTCATAGCACCCCGCATTACGGCAACAAAAGTCCGAACACTTCTTATACGTATAGTTCGGCACCCCGAATTTAGCATTATATGCATTGGCTCCGAATCATGTATTTGGTCAATAGTTGGGTTGCCCGGCTCCTATGCTTGCCATCCTACGTTCTGCTACATCGGCTAGGGTAGTAAAGAGAGAACTACTGCGATTGTGCCCTAGTCTAAACCGGATGAGCACCTTAGTAGAGAAACCCGAAAATTGACAGTCATGATGCAGCGAGAGCCGGTCAGCTATTCGGAGGTCCCAAATCGTTGGAGGTTTTTCCGCATTTCATGAAGGTTCGGTACTTCCCGATCACACGCTGACAGCACCCTGGTTCGTATACCAGGGGTTGCGCCTATGTTTTATTATAAAACTCCTATGGCTAAGTGAGGGTGTTCAAGCCGTATAGTCTGGTTGCCTGGTTCGTTGCGCTAAAAAAATCCTTGAAGGACCATATAACTGGATCGAGATTATTTAGATACCATCCTGAACACCTCCATACTACCTACGTGAGGGCAGAAGCCGACGACTGGCCAACCCTCAGATTTCATACAACACGGCCGCACAGGAGGATACAATTAAAACATAATAAAAATTATATTACAAAGCGGATTTGTTTTCATCATACAAGGCAAAATATGAATGTATTCATTCAAGAATAACATCCTTCCCCCACTTCGTTGCTATAAGTCGAGATCCCTCCAGGACATCCACAAACTATTGCTCGGGTGTGCCGTGCTCCTTGCCCTCCGGTGGCCCCCGAGCCACCTCGACGGCATCCATCTTCTCCCACCACATCTTGCAACGAGCGAAGGCCATGCGGGCACCCTCGATGCAGACTGATCGCTTGACGATGTCTAGCCGTGGACAAGCCTCCACCACCCGCTTCACGAGGCCAAAATAACTGCTAGTTATAGCTTCAGCTGGCCATAGTATGATTATTAAATCCTTCATGGCCAGTCCGGCCATCCTGTGCAGCTCGACCAACTGTTTCAGTTGATCCGCAAAGGCCACTAGATGTTCTGGCACAGCATACTACGACCAGAATAGCTTCTCCGGAGAATCCCCTTCCTTGGCTCGGAAGAACTTCGTAGCATCGGATACACTGCGTGGAAGATCCACAAAAGCCCCTAGGCAACTCCGAATCTAGGTTAGTAAAAGGTATTTCCTCTCCGCATACATGCTTTTCATGTTAAATGCCTTACCCGCTGTGATCTTCTTCGCCTCCTGGATCTCCCGGAGAGCGTCCCCGGCCTCATTCCATGCGGCCTCCGCGCTCTGACGAGCTTTGGTAAGTTCAGCCTATCGAGCTGATGCCTCGCGCTCCAAGGCTTCACCATGTCATGGAGCTCCTGTTGGACCCGGGCCTTGAGCTTCCTACGGGCGGCTTGATGTTGGATAGCCTTCCCCTCGGCTTCGGCCAGGGCCATTCTCAGGGCCTCGACCTCGGTCGTCGCTTCTATACAAATCATGGCATTTTGGTCATCGCATGTCATTTTCTTCTTTTCGAATATATAACAGATTATTGCTTACCTTGCTTCTTCTCGAGCTGCCAGTTCACTTGGCTCAGCTCTCCCTCGGCCTCGGCCAGTTTCTACTTCAGTCCGGAGACTTCGGCAGTATGCGAGGCCGCGGCCAGCAATGATGCATGTAGTTAGGAAAAATTTAGTTAGTTTCCTGACGTCGGAGATTGATCCTTTGTCTGGTTTTTTCTTTCCGAACATGGGACAGTGTCTCAGGGGCTACTATGTACATTGGGATTCTCTCATGTTGGCATCACTTACCTCAAAACCTATCAGCAGGTTGCCGCAGGCCTCGGTTAGTCCGCTCTTGGCGGACTGAACTTTTTCAATCATCGTGCCCATGAGGACACGGTGCTCATCCATAATGGAATGCCTCGCAGCGCTCCCAGTAGATTGTCCGGTGCCCCTGGTTGGACAGGGGCCACCGGCAGAATAGGCATCCCCCTTCTTTCGAAGGAGGGTGCGTGCTGGATTCTGGAGCCGCCTCGGTCTCCGGAATTGAGTCCGGTTGAGGGCCGAATTGTATACAGTCCTCCCCGCCAGTCTCCGGGGGGATTGGTTCCCCTTGGTGTCCGGCGACGGGGGTTACGCCTTTGGGCGCCTCCTGAGCCTCTCCCCCGCCAGGAACAGTCCTTCGGGACAACACCTCTGCATCATCCTTGTTCTTAGGGGAGTGTGTGGGTGGCGGGGAGTCGCTGGCCATCGCCTTGGAATCCAGCGAGCCTCCTAACGAGGATCGCGGAGGGCTATTGTCGGCCGGACTACAATAACATAATCAATTGTCTCAGCACAATAAAGAGGGGAAACTTCATGGGCAGATAAGGTGCTAGTACTTACGATGCGGCCCGAGACTTAGGGCGGGGGCGTCTCTCCAGACTGTCCTCGACGTCCCATGCGGAGTTATCCGCGAGGGAGCCCTTCCCCCTTTTGGGCGCCTCCGCCTCCAGAGTTGCGGAGGCTGCCCTCTTCTTCCTCCCCCGATCAGGGGGAGAGTCGCTCTCCTCCTCCTCATCCATGTTGTCTTAAGTGGCAGGGGAATGGGCCTAGTCTTCGGACGTCGCGTCCGAGGTACCCTTGTGCCGGAGGCCGCTCCGGGCCCCCTTGGCCTTCCCTCTGGCCTTCTTCTCTGGTGTCTTATAAGGTGCTGGCTCCAGCATCTTTGCTAAGCACGGGATGACTGGCTCCTCTGGTAAGGGAGCCGGACACTGGATCTGCTTCGCCTTCTCCAACCAGTACTGGAAAAGCAATGGTAATGGAAGCTTAGATATCATCCTTGAAACAAGCAAGTAAGGGATGTGTTGAAAACAACATACCTCGTTGGGAGGGTGATTTATGTCGTGATCCCGGTCCGAGCCAGTGGCCGGCGGTATCTCGTTTCCCTTGAAAAGCAACTTCCAGGCATCTTCGTGAGTCATTTCAAAAAGCCTCACCAGGCTATGGTGTTTCTTCAGGTTGAAATCCCATAGAGGGCGGCTTCGGCTCTGGCAGGGGAAGGATTCGACACACCAACATCACTTGGATTATGTCGACAAGCTTGATGTCCTTATCGATCATCCTCTGGATACGCGTTTGCAGTGCAATCAGCTTGTCCGACGAACACCAGTTTGGGCTCTTCTCGACCCAGGAGGTGAGCCGCATGGGGGCGCCGGAATTGAATTCGACAGCCACGGCCCAGGTGGCATCGCGGGGTTCGGTGATGTAGAACCATGGCTTCTACCATTCCTTGACAGATTCCACGAATGTGCCTTTTGGCCAAGAGACATTGGTGAGCTTGCTCACCATGGCGCCACCGCACTCTGCGTGTTGTCCGTCCACCACCTTGGGCTTCACATTGAAGGTTTTGAGCCACATCCCGAAGTGGGGGTGGATGCGGAGGAAGGCCTCGCACACGACGATAAACACTGAGATATTGAGGAAGGAGTTCGGGGATAGATCGTGGAAATCTATCCCGTAGTAGAACATTAACCCGCGAACGAAGGGGTGGAGTGGAAACCCTAGACCGCGGAGGAAATGAGGGATAAACACTACCCTCTCATTGGGCTTCGGTGTGGGGATTATTTGTCCCTGGGCTGGGAGACGGTGGGTGATTTCCTTCGCCAGGTACCTGGCCGCCCGAAGCTCGGTGATGTCCTCCTGCTTAACAGAGGAGGCCATCCATTTCCCTTGACCTCCAGATCCGGACATGGTTGAGTGCTTCCTCGAGACAGGGAAATGAGAGCTTGGGCATTGGAGCTCAAGAGTGGAGAGGCAGGAAGAAAGCGTGGGAGAAGAAAGGGGAATCTTATCTCCTTATAAGGGCAGTGAATATCGAACCCCCCCTTGTCACACCCTAGCTAGTTCAAGCATTAGAGTGTGCATCATGTTTATTTTCCTCTTAAATTTGAAATGGGGATGACAGAACCCCCAACCCCCTGGAAACAACTAGGGTTTACTAAAATTATTTTCAATGAACCTGAAATGCCCTTCTAAAAAGTTCACCCTCTTTGTCTTGGGTTAGAACCTCTGGCAAAATTGGTGCACAATTTTCTAGGTCAACAGAAGGTCATTGAATTAAACCATAAGTATTTGAATTTGGGCATTTAAATGCTATAAAATATTTTAAATGCTCAAATAATTCTGGAAATAAATGTTTGCTGTTGGAAATAATCTAAACAGAGCCCACAGTTATTTTCGGGATTTTTGGAAACGTTTTAGTATTTTAAATAAAGCCCAACAGTTGCAGTTAAATAAAAAAATAGAAACAAATTAAAAAAAAGGAGAGAGGGAAGCCACCTGGGCCTTACCTGTGCTGGCCAGCCCACCTGGCTCGGCCCAGCCGACTGGCCCTGCCAGTCGTCGTCCTCCTCCCGCAAGAATGACGCGGAGCGCGTTGCCGGCGCCCGCGGCCACACGCCGGCCACCTCCTGCTTCTGCCGACGCATGTAGACGTCCAGAGATGCCACGCGACCCCCACGTCCCCTCTCATCCTCTCGCACTCTCCCCCTCGTCTCCCTCACACTCTCCCGCGATGGCCGAGCGCGTCCCTCGCCGCCGATCGCCGTAGTTGCCACCAGAGCCACTCCCTCGCCCCTCCGACGAGCCCAATCGCTCGGCCTCGTCACCCTGGACCTCTCCGTCGACCCACGCAAGCTCGGACGACCCCAAGACGACGTGGTGCCCTTCTTCCTCGTCCACGGCCGCCGGACGCCGTCGTTCGATTCGCCGGCCTCAATTCCTCCCCGAGCTCGCTGACCCCCTCTCCGACCCCACAGTGAGCTCCTCTTCCTTTTTCCCTAGCTTCCGTGTTTGGCCTCTATAGCCGCCATTCCCACCGCACCCGAGAGCTCCCCGCCGCCGACCATGGCGCCGTCGTGGCCAGAGCCACACTGGCTCGAGGCCAAGCTCGCCGTTGTGCTCAGCGCAGCACCAGGAACCCGTAGCCACCACCAGCTCCTTCTCCCGTGCACCGTAGCCTTGAAACCAACCCCGCCCGAACTCCGGCCGCCGCCACGAGCTCGATTCCAGCGAGCTCGCTCCACCCCAGCTCCTCCCACTTGCCCCACTAGATGCGCGCGAGCCCCAGCTACGCGTAGCACGTCTCCGCCATCGATTTGGTCACCAGAGGACCAAATCCGAAGCCCTCCACCGTCTCGGCCTCGCCGGCGACTCAACGCCGGTGGGATTAGCCCCGCTGACCAGGGGTTTGACCCCAGTTTGACTCCCCTGAGTCAATGACAAGTGGGCCCCCCTCTGTTAACTAAATCATATTAGTTTCAATTAAAAATAATTAGCTTAATTAACTACTGACACACGGGACCCACCAGTCAGGTTTGACCTGGACGTCCCCGTTGACCACTGACGTCACCTTGACGTAATGCTGACGTAGTAATGCATTTTCTGGATTTATTTTTATTCAGGAATTTCCAGAAAATAGTTAAAACTTCTAAAAATCATAGAAAATCAACCATAGCTCCAAATGCAAAGATTTATATATGAAAAATGATCAGAAAAAATCAATCTATCCATCTGTAATGGTTTCATGCATGACAAAACAAGTTTACCTTGTTGTTTAAGCAGAATAAGGAAATGCACTATTAAGGCCATGTTTAATGAGCTAATATTTGAATCTTTGATTCAAATGAGTTCATTCCTTTCTATTATAACTTGCATTAGGCCAAGACACATTCATATTGCCATGTCATAGCATGCATCATATTGTTGCATATCGTCATGTGTTGATTGTGTTCCAATGTGTTCTTCGTGGTAGGTTCTGCCTCCGAGGATATTCACGAGTATCCAACTGAAGGGCAGTATCCCACTACCACTCCATCAGGCAAGCAACCATTGATCATTCTGATACAAACCCATGTTCTCACTTCTGCTCTTGTTTACTGCATTAAGACAACGCGATTCAAACTGCTGTGTGCTACGGTAGTTGAACCCTTATCCTCTGCATGACCTGTCATTTCCACAATAACTAGATGAAACCCACTAGCATGTGTAGGAGTTGATTGAGCCATGTATGTGATTCCTACCTTGCTATGCCTGCTATGCTTAGAGTTGTGTCAGGTCTGGTTCATCTGGGTGATGGGCCAGAGTGAAATGCTTATGCCGGTAATGTGAGGGATGTGTTGAACATGTTTTGGTAAAGGTATCGATGAGAGGCCATGTAGGAGTACATGGTGGGTTGTTTCATTGAGGCCGTCCCTAAGAACTGAGATCTGTATGTGTGATTTCAGATTCAGCTACTACCATGCATTGGGATCTTTAATTGACCCTCTCGGCTTCTTAACCACCCTAGTACTCTGTCCAGGAGTTGCAACTAGTTTTTGGTGTTTGTAGGTTATGTGTTGGCGGCCGTGCGTAGCGCTGACCCTAGGGTTGGGCTATGTTGCGGTAGATACACCGTGGCCGGGTATGCCGGGCGCCCGTTAGGCGTCTCGGGACCCTGTTCACATCGTTCGGGGCCGTATGTGGAAACCTCGGCCGGACTCCCTGCGGATGGAACCTGGATAGGCGATAAACCTGGACTAGAGACTTAAGTGTTTAGGTAGGCCGTGGCCGACACCCTCGCTGGGCTTCCGCTTGAAGGTTGCCGAGTACATGTCGTGTAAGCGGCGGTAAGTGGTGAAAGCGTGTATGAAGAAGTACACCCCTACAGGGTATAAAACTATTCGAATAGCCGCGTCCGCGGTAAAGGACTACTTGGTTGCCTATACAGTTCATAGACAAGTTAATGGGTACTAATAAAAGACTCAAGATAAGTGTGAGTACCGAGGATGGCCCTCTCGTAGGATGACGAGGGAGGATCCCCGGTGGAGTATTGTGTTGATGAGTAGTGGACTCGTGTGCAAAAACTACTTTACTGGTGAAGTTCCGTAGGATAGCTTAGCCAAGAGTCAAAGCTGGCTTGCTGCATTAACCCCACCACCTTCTTGAGAATAAGCATGTATAGTAGGTTCTGATGTAAGACTTGTTGAGTACCTTTGTACTCATGTTTGCTTAATTACTATTTTCAGACAACAACACCGCCCCCTCCGATGGGTTCTACGTAGACCTTGATGTCGACGAGTGACTAGCCACCCAGGTGGTGATCCTGGCCATGGAGGGCCCTATGTAGATAGACAGGCTTCGAGAAGCCTTCTTTCTTTATAGAGTCTGTACTCAGACTAGTTGCTTCCGCATGTGCTTGTATGATTGTATGACTCGAGTGCCAGGTCATGTGACCCCTATCTGTATGAAAATGTTATGTATGGCTCTCTGGAGCCTTTAAATAAAGTACTTGAGTTGTAGAGTTTTGTTGTGATGCCATGTTGTATGTACTCATATCGGGCATATTGTGTGTATGATTGAAATGCTTGGTATGAGTGGGATCCGACAATCTAGTTTTTTATCCTTGGCAGCCCTTATTTTGGGGAAATGTAGTCTAGCGTTCCTCGAGCCATAGTAGTCCGCTACAGCCCGGTTCACCGGAGTCCTGCTAGCCCAGCACTACTGCTCAGGACACTTGACTGGCCGGCATGTGTTTCACTTTGTTCCTATGTCTGTCCCTTCGGGGAAATGTCATGCGGTTATATCCGGAGTCCTGCCTAGCCTGCTACAGCCCGGGTTCCCCGGAGTCCTGTTAGCCCAGTGCTACAGCCCGGAATCACTCACTGATGACCGACATGTTCGATGTGATTCATGTATGCCTGTCTCCATAGGTCTGTGCCGCTTTGGGTTCACGACTAGCCATGTCGCCCCGGGTTCTTTGTCATATGGATGCTAGCGACACTATCATATACGTGAGCCAAAAGGCGCAAACGGTCCTGGGCCATGGTAAGGCGACACCCGTGGGATACCGTGCGTGAGGCCGCAAAGTGATATGAGGTGTTACTGGCTAGATCGATGTGACTTGGAATCAGGGTCCTGACAGCGTTGGTATCAGAGCCGGACTGCCTGTAGGTTCGTTGAGCTAAACTGGTCGATGTCGATTCTAGAAATGCTTTAGTTATATGTAGGGGAATTGATTGTGGGAGGGAACGTAAGGCTCTTTTACTCCTTTATCCTATGCCTCTGATCTGAGTCATTCTCTTCTCATTCAACATGGGTTAAGGACTAGGCTCTCTTCTTCTATCAGGTTCACGTGTTACTAATCTGTAGTAGCTTATAGGATTGTTGTTACAAGTCCCAGTTCAGTTTCTACTATTCTTAGTATGTTGCTAATTGGATCAGAACCTTGATATGATGTTGTTGAGTGGTATTGCAAACTGTTATGGATGTCTCAAATCTTTTTCTGAGCATTTACAGCTGTTATGCTGTCCAATTTTTCCCTAGAAATTCTGATGTCTTTGCATTGTGGTTGTGCTTTCAGATGGCCAACCGTGTTCAAAACCAAGTGGTTCGCCTCACCCGGTGCCTCGACGTGCCCGGTCATACTGCTATGTTAGTCTGGGTAATGATCGAGACGGGTTACCGTTGGTATCCCGAATACACCGTCGAAGAGCAATTCCGAGACTTTAATCAAAGCCAATATTTCTGCACCGTCAGGATATTTCCTTCTTATCCTGGATCTACCGAGCCCCTTCACTGTTCCTATGGACTGGGGGTTACTGTTGAGATGGTTGTGCAGGATGCTGCCTATTCCATGATGACCATTATGCGAGTCCGGACTGGCCTGCTTCGGAACACCGGTTTCCGTTACATGCCAGCTTCACTTCCGGGAGCGCAAGGGTATCTTCAGGCTATCTATGCTGACTCCACTCAGGAGGACTCATTAACTCGTACCACTGCCGAGATGCTCGAAGATAAGGACCGAGAGAATCGGGCCTTGAGGCTGGAGCTTTTCAATACCCATGCTGATCATTGGGCCACATTGACTCGGTTTGCACCTGCGGTGCAAGCTGGATGTATGGATACAAGGGATCTGTATCCTATGAGATCTGCTTTGCCAGACATGGTGGATTGGCATGATGTGGGAGGCATCACCCACCTCGTGGTCCCTGCAGGCCACCGTTTGTTGGTCCAAGACCTCATCCTAGCCCCTATGGTCCACAGGCTCCTCAGGACCTACTGTTCCTGGATGGTCACGTTGAACTTCCAGGCTACGGAGGTGACTTCTATGAGGACTACTACGGAGCTGTCTGAGTTAGTAGTAGTACCACTAGTATTGTAGTAGTTGTATCTCCATTGTCCTGCGAGACTTGTGGAATATGACTTTGTGTGTAATCAAATCCGGAGGTGTAGACAAATAATGTATAGGAGCTTGGAATGCCTCCGATGAGTTGTAGTGTCTTTCATCATAGTTGTACTGTAACCTGGGCTTGTACTAAACTATGTATGATGTGTATGACCGTTGGTATATATATGGCAGTTTTATATTACCATGACATACGGATGAACATCTCTGCATTCCGTGTTATCCATTACATTCTGCACTTCCTTGCTAAGTTTGAGCCATCCTTATCTAAACCATTGTCTTGTTTTCTCCTAGGATGGTCAACACCCACAGCAACCCTGCTGCCTCGGAGCAGGGGGAAGCCAGTGCAGCTAGGGGTGAAAATCTGCCTCACCCGCCTTCTCTGGCCGAAGTAATGCTGGAGGCGGAAAGAAACAAGCGTGAGACTAACCGCCTGCTAGAGAGGATTGAGCAGAACACTGCACGCCACCCGCGAAATGACTTGGTGTCGATCAATGACTTTATCAAGCTGTACCCACCAAAGTTTAACCATTCCGTCGAACCCCTCGACGCGGATGACTGGCTTCGCAGCATTACCCACAAGCTACGTTCTGCCAACGTAGCCGAAGCCGACAAGGTTACCTATGCTGCCTATCACCTCGAAGGCCCTGCTAGCCTTTGGTGGGAAAACTTTGAAGCTATGCGCCCGGTCGGCCAAGTTACTACTTGGGCTGAGTTCAGTGAGGCTTTCCGCGAGCATCACATTCCGGAAGGTCTCATGGATCGCAAGAGGGAGGAGTTCTGCAACTTCACCCAAGGAAGACTGACTGTGGATGCTTATAGTCGTGAATTTGGAAATCTGGCACGCTATGCTCCCGAAGAGGTATCTACTGACGCTAAGAGGCAACCAAGGTTCCGCAAGGGACTTAGCCCTGAGCTTCGCCGCGATCTTCGTCTGCACGAGTGCACCTCCTTTCAGAAGTTGGTCAATAAAGCCATCAGTGGTGAGACAGGCCAGACTGATTATGACGCTTCACGCAAGCACTCCCGTGACTTTGGCTCTTCATCCGGCTCTGGAGCTCAGAAGCGCCGGGTGTGGATCCCAAGCACGGCACTGCCACCCAGATTCATCCCGAGGCCATCCTTTGAGGCGCCTCGTCCCAACCAGCAATTTGCACCGCCCAAGCCCTATGGTGGCCCCGCTGCTAATGCTGCTCCACGCCCCAATGTGGTGACATGCTTTAAGTGTGGAGAGCCGGGTCACTATAGCCGAGAGTGTCCCCAGAACAACAACCCCAATCAAACTGGAAAGTCCGTTGGCCGTGGTAGGCCCGCGGGAAAAACATTCTACGCCAAGCCGGCCACCACTGCACGTGGCCATGTCAACTATGTTTCAGCCGAGGAGGCTCATGAGGATCCCAACATCGTCCTTGGTACGCTCCTTGTTAACTGCCATCCGGCATTTGTTCTTTTCGATACTGGAGCATCTCATTCATTCATATCCGAGAACTATGCTCGATTGCACAACACGACATTCTGTGACATGCCCTCTACCATGGAAATTCAAACTCCTGGCTCTAGATGGCAAACTTCTAGAGTAAGCCATGGGAACAAAATCCTTGTCGATAGACTTGTCTTCCTTGCATCCTTAATAGCTCTCAAGTCCTCGGACATAAACATCATCTTGGGTATGGACTGGATGTTAGCTCATTATGCTAAGATCGATTGTGCCACTAGAACCGTTCAACTTACTCACCCATCGGGCAAGACAGTCAATGTCTTAACTCGAGTGGCCAAGCGCCAGCTTTACTCCTTAAATGCCAACCCCCTTCCAGACCTTGAGGATGTTCCAGTAGTCCGAGACTTTCCGGATGTCTTTCCAGAAGAATTGCCAGGTGTTCCACCTGACAGGGATGTCGAGTTTGTGATAGACCTTGTTCCAGGAACCGTTCCAATTTCTAGAAGACCCTACAAGATGGCACCCTTAGAACTAGCCGAGCTTAAGAACCAACTCGATGAGTCCTTGAAAAAGGGTTTCATCCATCCTAGTTCCTCTCCTTGGGCTTGCCCCGTCCTCTTCGTCAAGAAGAAGGATGGAACGGATCGAATGGTTGTGGACTACCGCCCTGTCAACCTGGTCACCATCAAGAACAAATACCCTCTTCCCAGGATCAATGATCTGCATGATCAGCTCGCTGGATCCTCAGTCTTTTCCAAGATGAATTTGAGGTTGGGCTACCATCAAATCAAAATCAGAAACGGGGACATTCCCAAAACGGCCTTTGTTACTCGTTATGACCAATACGAGTACACCGTCATGTCCTTCGGTTTAACCAATGCCCAACCACCTTCTCGCGGTTAATGAACTCGGTTTTCATGTAGTACTTGGATAAATTCGTCGTAGTATACCTCGATGACATACTCATCTACTGCAAGAATGAAGAGGAACATGCCGAACATCTAAGGCTGGTATTGATGAAACTTCGAGAGCATCGCCTTTATGCCAAATTCTCCAAGTGTGAATTTTGGTTGCTAGAGGTGACCTATCTAGGCCATGTAATCTCTGGCAAGGGTATTGCTGTCAATCCCGAGCAAGTTCAAGCCGTCCTTGATTGGACTCCACCTGAGACGGTCAAGCAAGTTAGGAGTTTCCTTGGCTTAGCGAGCTATTGCCGCCGCTTCGTCGAGAATTTCTCCAAGGTTGCTAAACCTCTAACTGAACTCCTCAAGAAAGATAAAAAGTTCGAGTGGACTCCACAGTGCGAGTTCAGCTTTCAGGAACTGAAAAGACGCCTGACATCTGCTCCCGTACTGGTACCACCAGATTTCTCCAAGGACTTTATTATCTACTGCGACGCCTCGCGACAAGGACTAGGTTGCATACTCATGCAGGATCGTCAGGTAATTGCCTATGCTTCACGGCAATTACACCCACATGAGGAAAATTATCCCACACATGATCTAGAGCTTGCAGCTGTAGTCCATGCACTTAAAACCTGGCGACATTACCTCCTCGGTAATCGTTGCGAGATCTTCACCGATCACCAAAGTTTGAAATATATCTTCACCCAACCAGACTTGAATCTCAGGCAAAGACGTTGGGTTGAGTTGATCTCGGATTACGACTTAGGAATAACTTACACCCCGGGCAAAGCCAATGTCATGGCTGATGCACTAAGCCGTAAATCCTATTGTAACAACCTGATGTTACAACAGAGTCAACCACCTCTCCATGAGGAATTCCGTAAGCTTAACCTTCACATTGTTCCTCGAGGATTCCTATCCACCCTGGTGGCGAAACCTACCCTTATGGATCAAATCATAACCGCCCAGCAGTATGATAAGGGCATATCCCGGATTAAGGAAAACATCGCTAGCGGAGTTGCTAAATGTTTCTCCATGGATGAGCGAGGTGCTGTCTTCTTCGAGAACCGTTTGGTGGTTCCCAAGAAACAACATCTGCGCCAGTTGATCCTTAAGGAAGCTCATGAATCCCCTCTCACCATTCATCCCAGTAGTACTAAAATGTATCAAGACCTACGCCAGAGGTTTTGGTGGACTAGGATGAAGAGAGAAATCGCTCAATACATTGCTAATTGCGACGTTTGTCATCGTGTTAAAGCAGAGCATCAACGGCCTGCTGGCACCCTTCAACCTTTGGCTATCCCCGAATGGAAATGGGATAAAATCAGTATGGATTTCATCACTGGGTTTCCCAGGACCAAGAGAGGGAATAATGCCATCTTCGTCGTGATCGACCGTCTTTCCAAAGTAGCCCACTTTCTACCTGTTCGTGAGAGTATCACCGCTAGCCAACTAGCCGATTTATACATCTCTCGAATAGTGTCTCTTCATGGTGTTCCATTGGAAATTAACTCAGACCGTGGGAGTCTCTTCACCTCTTGATTTTGGGAAAGTTTCCAAAATGCTATGGGAACTCGTCTCTCTTTTAGTACTGCCTTCCATCCTCAATCAAGTGGTCAAGTAGAGCGAGTCAATCAAATTCTGGAAGATATGCTCCGAGCTTCTGTCATCTCGTTCGGAATGAGTTGGGAGAAATGCCTTCCATTCGCGGAGTTTGCTTATAACAATAGTTATAAAGCCAGCTTAGGCAAGGCTCCTTTTGAAGTTCTCTATGGACGAAAATGTCGAACGCCTCTTAACTGGTCAGAAACCGGGGAAAGACAACTCTTTGGCCCGGATATGATTCAGGAAGAAGAAGAGCAGGTTCGCATTATTCGTGAGAAATTGAAAACAGCCCAATCTCGTCAAAAGAGTCAATATGATCATAAACATAAGCCTATGACTTATGAAGTCGACGAGAAGGCTTACCTTCGGGTTACTCCGTTAAAGGGAACCCATCGTTTCGGTATCAAAGGCAAATTGGCCCCTCGTTACATTGGACCCTTTTGCATTCTTGCCAAACGAGGAGAAGTTGCCTACCAATTGGAACTACCTCCGCATCTTTCCAGAGTTCACGATGTCTTCCACGTTTCACAACTCAGGCGTTGCTTCGCGGATCCTATCCGTGGAGTGGACCACGAAACGCTTGATCTACAAGATAACCTCTCCTATCGGGAATATCCCATTCGTATCCTTGATCAAGCCGAGCATACCACTCGACGTCATAATATCAAGTTTCTCAAGGTTCATTGGTCACACCATTCCGAGAAAGAAGCCACTTGGGAAAGGGAGGATCATCTTCGACTTGAGTACCCCACCTTCTTCCCGGAGGATCCTAAATCTCGGGACGAGATTCTTTTGAGTAGGGGTGAGTTGTCACACCCTAGCTAGTTCAAGCATTAGAGTGTGCATCATGTTTATTTTCCTCTTAAATTTGAAATGGGGATGACAGAACCCCCAACCCCCCCTGGAAACAACTAGGGTTTACTAAAATTATTTTCAATGAACCTGAAATGCCCTTCTAAAAAGTTCACCCTCTTTTTCTTGGGTTAGAACCTCTGGCAAAATTGGTGCACAATTTTCTAGGTCAACAGAAGGTCATTGAATTAAACCATAAGTATTTGAATTTGGGCATTTAAATGCTATAAAATAATTTAAATGCTCAAATAATTCTGGAAATAAATGTTTGCTGTTGGAAATAATCTAAACAGAGCCCACAATTATTTTCAGGATTTTTGGAAACGTTTTAGTATTTTAAATAAAGCCCAACAGTTGCAGTTAAATAAAAAACAGAAACAAATTAAAGAAAGGAGAGAGGGAAGCCACCTGGGACTTACCTGTGCTGGCCAGCCCACCTGGCTCGGCCCAACCGACTGGCCCTGCCAGTCGTCGTCCTCCTCCCGCCAGAAGGACGCGGAGAGGCCACACGCCGGCCACCTCCTGCTTCTGCCGACGCATGGAGACGTCCAGAGATGCCACGCGACCCCCACGTCCCCTCTCATCCTCTCGCACTCTCCCCCTCGTCTCCCTCACTCTCTCCCGCGATGGCCGAGCGCGTCCCTCGCCGCCGATCGCCGTAGTTGCCACCGGAGCCACTTCCTCGCCCCTCCGACGAGCCCAATCGCTCCGCCTCGTCACCCTGGACCTCTCTGTCGACCCACGCAAGCTCGGACGACCCCCAGACGACGTGGTGCCCTTCTTCCTCGTCCACGGCCGCCGGACACCGTCATTCGATTTGCCGGCCTCAATTCCTCCCCGAGCTCGCTGACCCCCTCTCCGACCCCGCTGTGAGCTCCTCTTCCTTTTTCCCTAGTTTCCGTGCTCGTTTGGCCTCTGTAGCCGCCATTCCCACCGCACCCGAGAGCTCCCCGCTGCCGACCATGGCGCCATCGTGGCCAGAGCCACAGTGGCTCGAGGCCAAGCTCGCCGTTGTGCTCAGCGCAGCACCAGGAACCCGTAGCCACCACCAGCTCCTGCTCCCGTGCACCGTAGCCTTGAAACCAACCCCGCCCGAACTCCGGCCGCCGCCACGAGCTCGATTCCGACGAGCTCGCTCCACCCCAGCTCCTCCCACTTGCCCCACTAGATGCGCGCGAGCCCCAGCTACGCGTAGCATGTCTCCGCCATCGATTTGGTCACTGAAGGACCAAATCCGAAGCCCTCTGCCGTCTCGGCCTCACCGGCGACTCAACGCCGGCGGGATTAGCCCCGCTGACCAGGGGTTTGACCCCAGTTTGACTCCCCTGAGTCAATGACAAGTGGGTCCCCCTCTGTTAACTAAATCATATTAGTTTCAATTAAAAATAATTAGCTTAATTAACTACTGACACACGGGACCCACCAGTCAGGTTTGACCTGGACGTCCCCGTTGACCACTGACGTCACCTTGACGTAATGCTGACGCAGTAATGCATTTTCTGGATTTATTTTTATTCAGGAATTTCCAGAAAATAGTTAAAACTTCTAAAAATCATAGAAAATCAACCATAGCTCCAAATGCAAAGATTTATATATGAAAAATGATCAGAAAAAATCAATCTATCCATCTGTAATGGTTTCATGCATGAAAAAACAAGTTTACCTTGTTGTTTAAGCAGAATAAGGAAATGCACTATTAAGGCCATGTTTAATGAGCTAATATTTGAATCTTTGATTCAAATGAGTTCATTCCTTTCTATTATAACTTGCATTAGGCCAAGACACATTCATATTGCCATGTCATAGCATGCATCATATTGTTGCATATCGTCATGTGTTGATTGTGTTCCAATGTGTTCTTCGTGGTAGGTTCTGCCTCCGAGGATATTCACGAGTATCCAACTGAAGGGCAGTATCCCACTACCACTCCATCAGGCAAGCAACCATTGATCATTCCGATACAAACCCATGTTCTCACTTCTGCTCTTGTTTACTGCATTAAGACAACGCGATTCAAACTGCTGTGTGCTACGGTAGTTGAACCCTTATCCTCCGCATGACCTGTCATTTCCACAATAACTAGATGAAACCCACTAGCATGTGTAGGAGTTGATTGAGCCATGTATGTGATTCCTACCTTGCTATGCCTGCTATGCTTAGAGTTGTGTCAGGTCTGGTTCATCTGGGTGATGGGCCAGAGTGAAATGCTTATGCCGGTAATGTGAGGGATGTGTTGAACATGTTTTGGTAAAGGTATCGATGAGAGGCCATGTAGGAGTACATGGTGGGTTGTTTCATTGAGGCCGTCCCTAAGAACTGAGATCTGTATGTGTGATTTAAGATTCAGCTACTACCATGCATTGGGATCCTTAATTGACCCACTCGGCTTCTTAACCACCCTAGTACTCTGTCCAGGAGTTGCAACTAGTTTCTGGTGTTTGTAGGTTATGTGTTGGCGGCCGTGCGTAGCACTGACCCTAGGGTTGGGCTATGTTGCGGTAGATACACCGTGGCCGGGTATGCCGGGCGCCCGTTAGGCGTCTCGGGACCCTGTTCACATCGTTCGGGGCCGTATGTGGAAACCTCGGCCGGACTCCCTGCGGATGGAACCTGGATAGGCGATAAACCTGGACTAGAGACTTAAGTGTTTAGGTAGGCCGTGGCCGACACCCTCGCTGGGCTTCCGCTTGAAGGTTGCCGAGTACATGTCGTGTAAGCGGCGGTAAGTGGTGAAAGCGTGTATGAAGAAGTACACCCCTACAGGGTATAAAACTATTCGAATAGCCGCGTCCGCGGTAAAGGACTACTTGGTTGCCTATACAGTTCATAGACAAGTTAATGGGTACTAATAAAAGACTCAGGATAAGTGTGAGTACCGAGGATGGCCCTCTCGTAGGATGATGAGGGAGGATCCCCGGTGGAGTATTGTGTTGATGAGTAGTGGACTCGTGTGCGAAAACTATTTTGCTGGTGAAGTTCCGTAGGATAGCTTAGCCAAGAGTCAAAGCTGGCTTGCTGCATTAACCCTAGCACCTTCTTGAGAATAATCATGTATAGTAGGTTCTGATGTAAGACTTGCTGAGTACCTTTGTACTCATGTTTGCTTAATTACTGTTTTCAGACGACAACACCGCCCCCTCCGATGGGTTCTACGTAGACCTTGACGTCGACGAGTGACTAGCCACCCAGGTGGTGATCCTGGCCATGGAGGGCCCTATGTAGATAGACAGGCTTCGAGAAGCCTTCTTTCTTTCTAGAGTCTGTACTCAGACTAGTTGCTTCCGCATGTGCTTGTATGATTGTATGACTTGAGTGTCGGGTCATGTGACCCCTATCTGTATGAACATGTTATGTATGGCTCTCTGGAGCCTTTAAATAAAGTACTTGAGTTGTAGAGTTTTGTTGTGATGCCATGTTGTATGTACTCATATCGGGCATATTATGTGTATGATTGAAATGCTTGGTATGAGTGGGATCCGACAATCTAGTTGTTTATCCTTGGCAGCCCTTCTTATGGGGAAATGTAGTCTAGCGTTCCTCGAGCCATAGTAGTCCGCTATAGCCCGGTTCATCGGAGTCCTACTAGCCCAGCACTACTGCTCAGGACACTTGACTGGCCGGCATGTGTTTCACTTCGTTCCTATGTCTGTCCCTTCGGGGAAATGTCACGCGGTGATATCCAGAGTCCTACCTAGCCTGCTACAGCCCGGGTACCCCAGAGTCCTATTAGCCCAGTGCTACAGCCCGGAATCACTCGCTGATGACCGACATGTTCGATGTGATTCATGTATGCCTGTCTCCATAGGTCTGTGCCGCTTTGGGTTCACGACTAGCCATGTCGGCCCGGGTTCTCTGTCATATGGATGCTAGCGACACTATCATATACGTGAGCCAAAAGGCGCAAACAGTCCCGGGCCATGGTAAGGCGACACCCGTGGGATACCGTGCGTGAGGCCGCAAAGTGATATGAGGTGTTACCGGCTAGATCGATGTGACTTGGAATCGGGGTCCTGACACCCCCCCCCCCCCTCCGTTCGCCTTAAAATTCATCTGCTCCCAAAGGTTGTGTAAACGGCATGGTTGGGTTACCCACGCCCGTATTGATGATAATCCCGTAATAAGGGGACACGATCTTTGCTTTGACAAGACGTGCCAATTAAAACCACGTCTCGAAACATGGGACGAAAAACGGTTCGAAATTATGACCGGACAGACGTGACATCGCATTACTAAAGTTGTCAGCAGATTGGACTTGTGTGCTATTATATAATCTCTGCCATTGTGTGCGGTGTGTGTTACAGGTCCGGACACAATCAAATAGTCTAGAGACTATTTGGGAGTTCGGAAGGAGGAACCCGCTTTGCAATACCGAAGACAGCACTACGCGCCGGATACCTTGTCATTGAAGCCAGGTTCAGGGGCTACTGATGGAGTCCTGGACTAAGGGGTCCTTGGGCGTCCAGCCTGTTATCTATGGGCCGGACTGATGGGTTGTGAGGATATGAAGACTGAAGACTATACCCGTGTCCGGATAGGACTTTCTTTAGCGTGGAAGGCAAGCTAGGCGAACAACAATGAAGATTCTGAAGGAAATGTGCCCTAGAGGCAATAATAAAGTTATTATTTATTTCCTTATATCATGATAAATGTTTATTATTCATGCTAGAATTGTATTAACAGGAAACATAATACATGTGTGAATACATAGACAAACAGAGTGTCACTAGTATGCCTCTACTTGACTAGCTCGTTAATCCAAGATGGTTATGTTTCCTAGCCATAGACATGAGTTGTCATTTGATTAACGGGATCACATCATTAGGAGAATGATGTGATTGAATTGGCCCATTCTGTTAGCTTAGCACTTGATCGCTTAGTATGTTGCTATTGCTTTCTTCATGACTTATACATGTTCCTATTACTATGAGATTATGCAACTCCCGTTTACCGGAGGAACACTTCGTTTGCTACCAAACGTCACAACATAACTGAGTGATTATAAAGGTGCTCTACAGGTGTCTCCGAAGGTACTTGTTGAGTTGGCGTACTTCGAGATTAGGATTTGTCACTCCGATAGTCGGAGAGGTATCTCTGGGCCCACTTGGTAATGCACATCACTATAAGCCTTGCAAGCATTGTAACTAATGAGTTAGTTGCGGGATGATGTATTACGGAACGAGTAAAGAGACTTGCCAGTAACAAGATTGAACTAGGTATTGAGATACCGATGATCGAATCTTGGGAAAGTAACATACCGATGACAAAGGGAACAACGTATGTTGTTATGCGGTTTGACCGATAAAGATCTTCGTAGAATATGTGGCAGCCAATATGAGCATCTAGGTTCCGCTATTGGTTATTGACCGGAGACGTGTCTCGGTCATGTCTACATAGTTCTCGAACCCATAGGCTCCGCACGCTTAAAGTTCGGTGACGATCGGTATTATGAGTTTTTGTGTTTTGATGTACCGAAGGTAGTTTGGAGTCCCGGATATGATCACGGACATGACGAGGAGTCTCGAAATGCTCGAGACGTAAAGATCGATATATTGGACGACTATGTTTGGACTCCGGAAAGGATTCGGACATATACCAGAGTACCGGGGGGTTACCGGAACCCCCCGGGGGGCTTAATAGGCCTACATGGGCCTTAGTGGAAATAGAGGGCAGCAAGGGGAGTGTGGGCCCCCCCCAAGGCCCAAACCGAATTGGTTTAGGGAAAGGGGGGTCGTCCCCCTCTTTCCTTCTCCTCCTCTCCCTTTCCTTCCCCTCTCCTACTCCAAATAGGAAAAGGAGGAGTCCTACTCCTAGTGGGAGTAGGACTCCCCCCTTGGCGCACCCTCCTTGGCCGGCCTCCTCCTCCTCCTTGCTCCTTTATATACGGGGGCAGGGGGGCACCCCATAGACAAACAATTGATCATTGATCCCTTAGCCGCGTGCGCTGCCCCCCCTCCACCATAATCCACCTCGATCATATCATAGCGGTGCTTAGGCGAAGCCCTGCGTCGGTAGCATCATCATCACCGTCACCACGCCGCCGTGCTGATGAAACTCTCCTGTGAAGCTTTGCTGGATCGGAGCTCGCGTGACGTCATCGAGTTGAACGTGTGCAGAACTCGAAGGTCCGTGCATTCGGTACTTGGATCGGTCGGATCATGAAGACGTACGACTACATCAACCGCGTTGTGCTAACGCTTCCGCATTCAGTCTACAAGGGTACGTGGACACACTCTCCCCTCTTGTTGCTATGCATCACCATGATCATGTGTGTGCATAGGAAATTTTTTGAATTACTACGTTCCCCAACAGTGGCATCCAAGCCAGGTTTTATGCGTAGATGTTATATGCACGAGTAGAACACAAGTGAGTTGTGGGCGATACAGGTCATACTGCTTACCAGCATGTCACACTTTGGTTCGATGGTATTGTTGGATCAAGCGGCCCAGACCGACATTACGCGTACGCTTATGCGAGACTGGTTCTACCGAATTGCTGTGCACATAGGTGGCTGGCGGGTGTCAGTTTCTCCAACTTTAGTTGAACCGAGTGTGGCTATGCCCGGTCCTTGAGAAGGTTAAAACAACACTAACTTGATGAACTATCGTTGTGGTTTTGATGCGTAGGTAAGAACGGTTCTTGCTAAGCCCGTAGCAGCCACGTAAAACATGCAACAACAAAGTAGAGGACGTCTAACTTGTTTTTGCCGGGCTTGTTGTGATGTGATATGGTCAAGACATGATGCTATATTTATTGTATGAGATGATCATGTTTTGTGACAGAGTTATTGGCAACTAGCAGGAGCCATTTGGTTGCTGTCGGTGTCAAAACCGGCGGATCTCGGGTAGGGGGTCCCGAACTGTGCGTCTAGGCCGGATGGTAACAGGAGGCAGGGGACACGATGCTTTACCCAGGTTCGGGCCCTCTTGATGGAGGTAAAACCCTACGTCCTGCTTGATTAATATTGATGATATGGGTAGTACAAGAGTAGAACTACCACGAGATCAGAGAGGCTAAACTCTAGAAACTAGCCAATGGTATGATTGTATGTTATGGTAGTTGTCCTACGGACTGAAACCCTTCGGTTTATATAGACACCGGAGAGGGTTAGGATTACACAAGGTAGGTTACAAAGGAGGAGATATACATATCCGTATTGCCTAGCTTGCCTTCCACGCCAAGTAGAATCCCATCCGGACACGAGACGAAGTCTTCAATCTTGTATCTTCATAGTCTAACAGTCCGGCCAATGGAGATAGTCCGGATGTCCGGAGACCCCCTGATCCAGGACTCCCTCAGTAGCCCCTGAACCAGGCTTCAATGACGATGAGTCTGGCGCGCAGTATTGTCTTCGGCATTGCAAGGCGGGTTCCTTCTCCAATACATCACAGAAGAATTTGAATACGAGGATAGTGTCCGACCCTGCAAAATAAGTTCCACATTCCACCGTAGAGAGAATAATATTTTCGCAGATCTAATTTGCTGGCTTGTTTTGGCAGCATGACGTTATGTCATGGCCCGGTGATTATTCGAACCGTTTCCTTTAACCAGCCCCGCACATAACGAGGGGCAGTTTTTCGACACGTCTTGTCAAAGCAGAGATTGTGTCCCCTTATTACGGGATTCTCATCAATACGGGCGTGGGTAACACAACCGCGCCATCAATTGCGGCGCTTGGGGGATAAGCGAGTTTTACTAGGCAAGTGGGGACGCTTAGTTTCGTCCACCCATATAAAGGGATAAGGATTCACCTTTCTATCCACGCCTTCTTCCTCCTTTGCTCATCCGTTTTCGCACACTCGAGCTCTAGCACCCAAGTCCACACTTCCACCTCAACCTTCTCCAACCATGTCCGGAGCGGGAGGCAAGTGGATGGTCTCCTCCGTCATGGAGGGAGACATCAAGAAACTGAGGAGAGCTGGATACCTTCCCGACGACATCGCGCACCGGCTCCCAGACGAGGGGCAGCTCATCCCCACCACTAGGCCCCATGAGAGGGTAGTATTCCTCACCCATTTCCTCCATGGACTAGGATTCCCTCTCCATCCCTTCGTCCGGGGGCTCATGTTTATTATGGCCTGGATTTCCACGATCTGGCCCCGAACTTCATCCTCAACATCTCAGCATTTATCGTCGTGTGCGAGGCCTTCCTCCGCATCAGGCCCCACTTCGGCTTATGGCTGAAGACCTTCAATGTCAAGCCAAAGGTGGTGGGCCGCCGCCAGGCGGAGTGCGGAGGCGCCATGGTGGGCAAGATGCCCAACGTAACATGGCTCGAGGGCTCGTTTGTGGAAAACATAAAGGGGTGGCAATCGGGGTGGTTCTATATCACCGAGGCGCGCGACCCTGCATGGGCAGCTACCCCCGAGTTCCGATCTGGCATCCCCACGCGGCTCACCTCCTGGAAAGAGAAGGGCCTGTCCTGGGGTAATTCGAAAGAGCTGACCGGACTCCAAACATGTATTAAAAACATGCTGGACAAGAAGCTCAAGCTTGTCAACATAGTCCAAGTTATGCTCATCCGCCGGATACTCCCGTGCCAACAACGGGAGTTCAACTTGTGGGAATTCAATCCGGCGCAGCATCGAACTCTGAACAGGCTCTTCGACACGACTCATGAAGACGCCTGGAGGGTGCTGTTCAAAAGCGCCGAGGTCCCCCCCCCCCTATTACTGAGGATCACGGATTCAGCGCGAAGTGCCAAGCCAGTGCGGTAAGCTGCTTAACCTTTCACAGGATACTTATTCTTTCATATAGATTGACTCTATGCGGGATCTAAACTCCCGTACCTTTGACAGGACTGGCAGAAGATGGCCGGACAGATCGACTGTCTGGCTCCTTTGCCCGAAGGCCCCGCAGACAGTTTTCTGGCGAAGATGTTGACTCTGGCCCCTTATAAGGTGCCGGAGAAGACCAAGAAGGCCAAGGGAACTCGAAAGAGTTCCCGACGCCAGGCGTCGTCGGACTCACCGTCCGATGACTCTGCGGCGCACACTTCCCCTGAAGACTAGGAAGAGGAAGAAGAAGATGCTCCCCCACCGACTGGGGGAGACAAGAAAAGGAAGGCCGCCCCAACTGGGGAGGCCGGAGGGTCCAAGAAGGGAAGGACTCTCCTTCCGGACAGTTCCACCGCTGCCGACGAAGGCGAAGACGAGTGGTTGCCCAGGATCAAGCCCCTAGGGAGATTGTAAGTGTTCGGATACCAGAGTAACTCATAGGATTCCTTTGTCGCACTGCTTTTCCTAATGCCGAATGCAATTATGCGGGCCGCCACGAGCCAGTATCATCGGACGGCTCCTTGGGCTTGTCGGACATGGATAGCGATCCAGTCCCGACCGCGACCTCCCCTCATCCTGCCGACGACGCCGAGGTGTTGTCTCAAGGGGCACCGGATCGAGGGGAGACAGTCCCGGAGGCGCCTCAAGGCGACCTTCTCGACTCCAGGAGCCGAGGGGACGGGGCCCCCGAGAGCTCCGAGTTCGGCCCTCAGCCGAACACCGTGCCAGACCCTCCAGCGATTCCGGTCTCAGGCAGTCAACCCCCTTCTAAGAGGGGCAAGACGCCTGTGCCGGTGACCTCTGTCCATCCAGAGGCACTGGACAATTTGCTGGAAGCGCTTCACAGCGCTTCCATCGACGAGGAACACCGCACTATCATGAGTGCGGAGATCCAGAAGGTTCAGTCCACCAAGAGCGGATTGACTGAAGCCTGTGCCAGCCTTCTAACAGGCTTCGAGGTAAGTGTTTTGAAATGTAGTAGAAATATTACCGCATAGATAGTAACCCCTGATGCTTTGTTCGGTGTTCACAAAGAAAAGCTGAATAGAGGATAAAATAATATCGCTGGAGTCTAATGTAAGTATGTCAATATGCATATGCAGGCTTCGCTTCTGGCGTCCGCCGCACTAACTGTGGAGGTCGCCGTACTGAAGCAGGACCTCAGGGGGTCCAGGAAAGAGCTCGGCCTTGCTAAGAGGCAGCTCAAGGAGAACAAGGGTAAGTAATACCCTTTCTATAGAAATGTATATATAAAAAAGGACGCAATTGCAAAATGACAGGATCATCATATGTTTGCCAGGGGCCACGACCGAGGTGGCGACCCTGAAGCAAGCGCTAACCAAGGCCGAAGATACAGCGACCAAGGAGGGCACCAAGCGAGAGAAGCACGAGGCTTGGGTGGGCGAGGTGCAGCAAGAGCTCCAGGCTCTTGTAGCAAAGCACGAGGGGTTGGAGCTTGACTCCAAGATGCGGGAGTCTGAGCTTGCCGCGGCCCTTGAGAGCGTAAAGAGTGCCAAGGCCGAGGCCCAGAAGGCCCTCCAAGAGATCGACGCGATGAAGAAGATAGCGGCGGGTAAGGCTTTCTATATGCAAAGCAAGCATGTAAAAGTAAATTACCGATTACTTACCCGGATCCGGAGCTCTTCAGGAGCATTCATAGATTTGCCCCGCAGTGTGTCCGATGCCGCACAATTTTACCAGGCCGAGGACGGAAGCTTGATGGAGAAGCTGTTCTAGTCTCAGTATGCTGAGGCCGAACATCCGGTGCCGATGAGCGACCAGCTGAAGCAGATGGTCGAGCTACATAAGGCGGCCCATCAGGCCATGAAGGGCTTTATAGTCCGGCTGTGGCCTGGCGACGCCCTTCCGAACAGCTTCTTCGGCCTGGTGAGGCGGCTCGTGGATGCCTGCCCACGGCTGGAGGTCATCAAGCGATCTGTCTGCATTGAAGGTGCACGCCGGGCTTTCACCCATGTGAAATTGTAGTGGGTCAAGCTAGACACCGTGAAGCTGATCAAGGAGGGGCCGCCAGAGGGCAAGGAGCACCGCCACCCTGAGATGTACTACGAGGGCGTTCTGCCGGGTGCCCGTCTCATCACGGATGAGTGCTCAAAACATGTAATATTTGAATGAGACTTGCTCGTGTGATCTTGTATGATGAAAACTTGTTTCATATGCGCTATGCAACGCTTGTTTGAATTTAAAATATTACCTTCTGTTTGGATGTTTATCCAATCTGAGAGATGGCTAGTCCTCGGCTTCTGCCCCCATGCCAAGAGTGCTGGTGTTCGGGATAAACCTGAGCACTCTTGTTCCCATATTTGGGTCCTTCGAGGGAGGTGCTCAGCACAACGAACAAGGCAACCAGACTAATAATGCTTTATCACTCACACTTAGCCATAGAATTCTATAATTTTAAATTTCGGCCAAGCCCCTGGTATTCGGAAGGCCGAATTCGGGGCGCGATACACGCCTGTAAGCCGGACAGGGCCGGCCCCTCGCCCTAAGCGGCATAAGTCTTTAGGGACTCGAAAAACCTCGCCGAACAGCGACCAGTCTCTCGCCTTATCATGACAGTCAGTTTTAGCTTTCTCTACTGAGGTGCTCAGCCCGGCAGAACCGGGGCACAATCGTAGTAGTTCTCCTAGCGCTACCTTAGCCGATGGAGCGGAACGTAAGGTACCAAAACATAGGAGCCGAGCAAACCAACATTTGACCAAAGGCATGATTCGGAGCTGATGCATATAATGCTATAAGTTCGGGGTGCCGCACTTGTGAAAGTGTTTGGACTTTTCACACCGCATTGTGGGGTACGTAAGCCCCTGGTGTATTGGCCTTACCAGAGTGTACGGTTGCAAGGTGTCATTAATGAACACATGGATATATATATATAACAAGAATGCAATAATAGTCGTAATGTCATGCATTGTTTATTGAAAAATTGCGCTAAAGCAGAGTGATACAGATAGTGCGATAAGCAAAGAGTAGGACTATGTCCCTTCCAAGGGAAAGCTGAGGAATGATATGAAATCGAGTATTTCGCTCGTTACTGTAATCAACCTGGGAATTCCGTGGTATAGCGTAGTTGTCTGCCTCCTTGGTTGCTGCATCATGTGTTCGGCGATAGTGCTGCCGGACCGTGTTTCCAGAGATTAAGGTCCTGAAAGAAAAAGAAAAATAACCAAACGGGAAGCCCCTAGTGCGGTTTAGGCCGCGTTTTGGGGCATGCCACAGTTGTGCCCCCCTCCCCACCTGTGCGTGTGGTATTTTTAATGCGTAATTATGTACGCGCGGCACGAATATCGCTGTTGGGCTGGGATTGGGGTGGCCGCCGTATTGCTACGCGAGCTCAGATCGCGCCAGGCGGTCTATTTGCCGATTGCCCCGAGCGCGCTTGAAGGTGTCCAGGCTTTGAAGCGCCGAACTGGTTGCTTGCCTTGAGAGCCTGCTTTGCGCTACTGCTGCGAGGGCCGCGGTGTGCTCCTCTGTTCGAAGAGAGCGCTCTGTGTTTCCATTGACTGTAATAACTTCACGAGGTCCTGGCATCTTGAGCTTGAGGTATGCATAATGCGGTACCGCATTGAATCTAGCGAATGCGGTTCGCCCGAGCAGCGCGTGATAACCACTACGGAACGGGACTATATCGAAGATTAACTCTTCGCTTCGGAAATTATCTGGGGATCCGAAGACCACTTCCAGTGTAATTGAGCCTGTGCAATGGGCCTCTACACCTGGAATGACACCCTTAAAGGTCGTTTTCGTGGGTTTCATCCTTGAGGGGTCTATACCCATTTTGCGCACTGTGTCCTGATAAAGCAGGTTCAGGCTGCTGCCGCCGTCCATAAGGACTCGAGTGAGGTGAAATCCATCGATGATTGGGTCTAGGACCAATGCAGCGAATCCGCCATGACGGATACTAGTGGGGTGGTCCCAGCGATCGAAGGTGATCGGACAGGAAGACCAAGGGTTGAACTTTGGGGCGACTGGCTCCAACGCATATACGTCCCTGAGCGCACGCTTCCGCTCCCTCTTGGGGATGTGGGTTGCGTATATCATGTTCACTGTCCGCACTTGCGGGGGAAACCTCTTCTGTCCTCCAGTGTGCGGCTGCCGGGGCTCCTCCTTGTCACGCTATGCGGCCCCTTGTCCTTGTTTTCGGCAATTAACTTGCCTGCCTGCTTGAACACCCAACAATCCCTGTTGGTGTGATTGGCTGGCTTGTCTGGGGTGCCGTGTATTTGACACGAGCGATCGAGTATACGGTCTAAGCTGGACGGACCCGCCGTACTTTGTTTGAATGGCTTTTTCCGCTGACCGGGTTTAGAGCCTTTGAATCCGGCATTGACTACCGTATCCTTAGTATTTTCGCTATTAATGCGGCGCTTATGCTTGTTGCGACGTGACCTGCTATTGCCGTCCTTGGTATCTAAGGTACCATGGTTCTTTGATATGTTATTACTGCGAGCCAGCCAGCTGTCTTCTCCCACACAAAAGCGGGTCATGAGCGTCGTGAGAGCTGCCATAGATTTCGGCATTTCCTGACCAAGGTGCCGGGCTAGCCACTCGTCTCGGATGTTGTGCTTGAAAGCCGCTAAGGCCTCCGCATCCGGACAGTCGACGATTTGATTTTTATTTGTAAGGAACCGAGTCCAGAATTGCCTGGTCGACTCTTCTGGCTGCTGAATTATGTGGCTCAAGTCATCGGCGTCTGGTGGTCGCACATAAGTGCCCTGAAAGTTGTCGAGGAATGCGGCTTCCAGATCTTCCCAACAGCTGATGGAGTCCGCTGGCAAGCTGTTAAGCCAATGCCGCGCTGGTCCTTTGAGCTTTAGTGGGAGGTATTTGATGGCGTGTAAATCATCACCACGGGCCATGTGGATGTGGAGGAGGAAGTCCTCAATCCATACTGCGGGATCTGTTGTGCTGTCGTATGATTCAATGTTTACAGGTTTGAAACCTTCTGGGAATTGATGTTCCATTACTTCGTCTGTGAAGCATAAGGGGTGTGTGGTGCCTCTATATTGGGCTATATCTCGACGCAGCTCGAATTGGTCTTGCCCGCTGTGTTCGGCCCGGCCGGATTTGCTTTTACTATATCCGGCGTGACGTTTGTCGTCTCGCAGAGTGGTGCACCCTCGTGATCCGTAGATCGATCTAGAATGCTTTGCCTTGTCCTCCAATATGTATTGCATGTCTGGCGTATCTCCCCATGCCTTTTTATTTGAATGGCATTGGGGTGGAGGCTGATTTTTGGCTGGAACGCCTCTCTATCGCGGCCACGAGGTGGCCGATCAGCCGTATCATACGCTTCTTCCTCCATTCGAGGTAGTAACCTGCGCCTTGGGTAACTCTTGGAGGGGCACTCGAGTTTATATTCCTCGGCCGCGAGGACTTCAGTCCATTTGTCAGCTAGCAGATCTTGATCAGCTTGAAGCTGCTGCTGCTTTTTCTTCAGGCTATTTGCCGTGGCCATAAGCCGGCGCTTGAAGCGCTCTTGTTCGACGGGATCCTCTGGTATGGCGAATTCATCATCGCCGAGGCTTGCCTCATCTTCGGAGGGGGGCATGTTATCATCCTCCTCCTCTCCGTCTGCCGCTCTCTCAGGAGAGCTGGATCCTTCATCCTCCTGCTCTAAATCTTGCTGCAGGGGATTGTTGTTGTCTTCGGCACTATCCGGAGTATTATTATCTCCTGTGCCGGTATCACCACTTTTGCTTTGGCGGGACTTAGAGCGGTGCCGCTGACGTCGGCGCTTGGGATGCTTCTTGGAGGGGTCATCCTCTGCTATCTCGTCGCCATTGCCTTTGTAAGGTGTATCCACCATGTATATGTCATATGACGAGGTGGCTTTCCAGTGCCCTATAGGTGCTGGTTCATGTTCGTCTCCTACATCGTCGTCCATACCGTCGATGTCTTCAGAGTCGAAGTCTTGCATGTCTGTTAAATCATCGACGGTGGCTACAAAGTGGGTGGTGGGTGGGCGTCGAATTTCTTTGTCGTCCGCATCCCAATCATGTTGGCCATAATCTGGCCAGGGCTCTCCTGACAAAGAGAGAGACCTTAGTGAATTCAGAATGTCGCCGAAGGGCGAGTGTTGAAAGATATCCGACGTGGTGAATTCCATGATCGGTGCCCAATCGGATTCGATTGGCAGGGGCGCGGATGGTTCGGAGTCCGGAAAAGAGTCCGGCACCTTGGAGTCATGGGCTGCGCAGAGGATTATGCTGGTGTTTGGCTTGATCACCGTCGAGACTGCAGCCCCTGAGGCGGTGTCTACCCACCCGTCCTCGATTGGCGCAGTTGGGTCCGAGCTAAGGGTCGGAGTTGATGCGGGCACGACCTCTGGGGTATTGTTCGGCGGCAGAGCTAGGTCATACCCGTCGCGACAGTGCGGCGCGCCCGGCTGTGGCTCGAATCCGTCGAAGATCAAGTCTCCACGGATGTCGGCCGTGTAGTTCAAACTTCCAAATCTGACCTGATGGCCAGGGGTGTAGCTTTCAATCTGCTCCAGATGGCCAAGTGAATTAGCCCGCGGTGCAAAGCCGCCGAATACGAAGATCTGTCCGGGAAGAAAAGTCTCACCCTGGACCGCATCGCTATCGATGATAATAGGAGCCATCAAGCCTAACGGCGACGACACAGAGGAACTCTCAATGAAAGCACCAATGTTGGTGTCAAAACCGGCGGATCTCGGGTAGGGGGTCCCGAACTGTGCATCTAGGCCGGATGGTAACAGGAGGCAGGGGACACGATGTTTTACCCAGGTTCGGGCCCTCTAGATGGAGGTAAAACCCTACCTCCTGCTTGATTAATATTGATGATATGGGTAGTACAAGAGTAGATCTACCACGAGATCAGAGAGGCTAAACCCTAGAAGCTAGCCTATGGTATGATTGTATGTTATGGTTGTTGTCCTATGGACTAAAACCCTTCGGTTTATATAGACACCGGAGAGGGTTAGGGTTACACAAGGTCGGTTACAAAGGAGGAGATATCCATATCCGTATTTCCTAGCTTGCCTTCCATGCCAAGTAGAATCCCATCCGGACACGAGACGAAGTCTTCAATCTTGTATCTCCATAGTCTAACAGTCCGGCCAATGGAGATAGTCCGGCTGTCCGGAGACCCCCTAATCCAGGACTCCCTCAGTTGCCGCTTTATTGTATGCAATGCAATCGCCCTGTAATTGCTTTACTTTATCACTAAGTGGTAGCAATAGTCGTAGAAGCAATAGTTGGCGAGATGACAACGATGCTACGATGGAAGATCAAGGTGTCACGCCGGTGACGATGGTGATCATGACGGTGCTTCGGAGATGGAGATCACAAGCACAAGATGATGATGGCCATATCATATCACTTATATTGTTGCATGTGATGTTTATCTTTTATGCATCTTATTTTGCTTTGATTGACGGTAAAATTATAAGATGATCTTTCACTAAATTTCAAGATAAAAGTGTTCTCCCTGAGTATGCACCGTTGCCAAAGTTCGTCGTGCTGAGACACCACGTGATGATCGGGTGTGATAAGCTCTACGTTCATCTACAACGGGTGCAAGCCAGTTTTGCACATGCAGAATACTCGGGTTAAACTTGACGAGCCTAGCATATGCAGATATGGACTTGGAACACTAAGACCGAAAGGTCGAGCATGAATCATATAGTAGATATGATCAACATAGTGATGTTCACAATTGAAAACTACTCCATCTCACGTGATGATCGGACATGGTTCAGTTGATTTGGATCACATGATCATTTGGATGACTAGAGGGATGTCTATCTAAGTGGGAGTTCTTAAGTAATATGATTAATTTAACTTTAATTTATCATGAACTTAGTCCTGATAGTATTTGCATAAATATGATGTAGATCAATAGCTCGCGGTGTAGCTCCCCGTTTATTTTGATATGTTCCTAGAGAAAAACTAAGTTGAAAGATGTTAGTAGCAATGATGCGGATTGGATCCGTGATCTGAGGATTATCCTCATTGCTGCACAAAAGAATTATGTCCTTGATGCACCGCTAGGTGACACACCGATTGCAGGAGCAGATGCAGACGTTATGAATGTTTGGCGAGCTCGATATGATGACTACTTGATAGTTTAGTGCACCATGCTTTACGGCTTAGAATCGGGGCTTCAAAAACGTTTTAAACGCCACGGAGCATATGAGATGTTCCAAGAGTTGAAATTAGTATTTAGACTCATGCCCATGTCGAAAGGTATGAGACCTTTGACAAGCACTTTGCCTACAAGATGGAGGAGAATAGCTCAGCTAGTGAGCATGTGCTTAGAATGTCTGAGTACTACAATCACTTGAATCAAGTGGGAGTTAATCTTCCAGATAAGATAGTGATTGACAGAGTTCTCTAGTCACTATCACCAAGTTACTGGAACTTCGTGATGAACTATAATCTGCAAGGGATAACGGAAACGATTCCCAAGCTCTTCGTGATGCTGAAATCGACGAAGGTAGAAATTGAGAAAAGCATCAAGTGTTGATGGTTAACAAGACCACTAGTTTCAAGAAAAGGGCAAAGGGAAGAAGGGAACTTAAAGAAGAACGGCAAGCAAGTTGCTGCTCAAGTGAAGAAGCCCAAGTCTACACCTAAGCCTGAGACTAAGTGCTTCTACTGCAAAGGGACTGGTCACTGGAAGCAGAACTGCCCCAAGTATTTGGCGGATAAGAAGGATGGCAAAGTGAACAAAAGTATATTTGATATACATGTTATTGATGTGTACTTTACTAGTGTTTGTAGCAAACACTCAGTATTTGATACTAGTTCAGTTGCTGAGATTAGTAACTCGAAACGGGAGTTGCAGAATGAACAGAGACTAGTTAAGGCTGAAGTGACGATGTGTGTTGGAAGTAGTTCCAAGATTGATATGATCATCATCACACACTCCCTATACTTTCGGGATTAATGTTGAACCTAAATAAATGTTATTTGGTGTTTGCGTTAAGCATGAATATGATTTGATCATGTTTATTGCAATAAGGTTATTCATTTAAAGTCAACGAATAATTGTTGTTAAATGAATATGATTTGACCATTGAAGCATGAATATGATTTAACCAAATCACAACAATGATCATGAATATCAATGATCATGATTTGACCATTGAAGCATGAATATGATTCAATAATTGTTGTGATTTGGTCATACACCCAAGGTGAATGGTTTATTGAATCTCGATCGTAGTGATACACATATTCATAATATTGAAGCCAAAAGATGCAAAGTTAATAATGATAGTGCAACTTATTTGTGGCACTGCCGTTTAGGTCATATTGGTGTAAAGCGTATGAAGAAAAACCATGCTGATGGGCTTTTGGAATCACTTGATTATGAATCAGTTGATGCTTGCAAACCATGCCTCATGGGCAAGATGACTAAGACTCCGTTCTCTGGAACAATGGAGCGAGCAACATACTTGTTGGAAAAAATACATACTGATGTATGCAGTACGATGAGTGTTGAGGCTCGCGGCAGGTATCGTTATTTTCTGACCTTCACAGATGATTTGAGTAAGATATGGGTATATCTTCTTGATGAAACATATATATGAAACATTTGAAAAGTTCAAATAATTTCAGAGTGAAGTCGAAAATCATCGTAACAAGAATATTTGAGTTACGAGTTTGGTCTTCATTTGAAACAATGCGGAATAGTTTCGCAACTCACGCCACCTGGAACACCACAGCGTAATGGTGTGTCCGAACATCGTAACCGTACTTTATTAGATATGGTGCAATCTATGATGTCTCTTACCGATTTACCACTATTGTTTTGGGGTTATGCATTAGAGAAAGATGCATTCACGTTAAATAGGGCACCATCTAAATCCGTTGAGACGACGCCATATGAACTGTGGTTTGGCAAGAAACCAAAGTTGTCGTTTCTTAAAGTTTGGGGTTGTGATGCTTATGTGAAAAAGTTTCAGCCTGATAAGCACAAACCTAAATCGGAAAAGTGCGTCTTCATAGGATACCCAAAAGAAACTGTTGGGTACACCTTCTATCAGAGATCCGAAAGGCAATATCTCTGTTGCTACGAGTGGATCCTTTCTAGAGAAGAACTTTCTCTCGAAAGAAGTGAGTGGGAGGAATGTAGAACTTGATGAGGTAATTGTACCTTCTCCCAAATTGGAAAGTAGTTCATCACAGAAATCAGTTCTAGTGATCTCTACACCAATTAGTGAGGTAGCTAATGATGATGATCATGAAACTTCAGATCAAGTACTACCGAAACTCATAAGACAACTAGAGTATGGTCCGCACCAGAGTGGTACGGTAATCCTTTCTGGAAGTCATGTTACTAGACCATGATAAACCTACGAACTATGAGGAAGCGATGATGAGCCCAGATTCCGCGACATGGCTTGAGGCCATGAAATCTGAGATGGGATCCATATATGATAACAAAGTATGGACTTTGATTGACTTGCCCGATGATCGGTGAGTCATTAAAAATAAATGGATCTTCAAGAGGAAGACGGACGCTGATAGTAGTATTACTATCTACGTAGCTCGAATTGTCGCCAAATGTTTTCAACAAGTTCAAGGTGTTGACTACCATGAGATTTTCTCACTCGTATCGATGCTTGAAAGTCTGTCCGAATCATGTTAGCAGTTGCCGCATTTTATGAAATCTGGCAAATGGATATCAAAACTACATTCCTTCATGGATTTCCTAGAAGAAGAGTTGTATATGATGCAACCAGAAGGTTTTGTCGATCCTAAAGGTGCTAACAAAGTGAGCAAGCTCCAGCGATCCATCTATGGACTGGTGCAAGCATCTCGGAGTTGGAATATATGCTTTGATAAAGTGATCAAAGCATATGGTTTTATATAGACTTGCGGTGAAGCATGTATTTACAAGAAAGTGAGTGGGAGCTCTGTAGCATTTCTAATATTATATCTGGATGACATATTGTTGATTGGAAATGGTATAGAATTTCTGGATAACATAAAAGGATACTTGAATAAGAGTTTTTCAATGAAGGACCTCGGTGAAGGTGCTTACATATTGGGCATCAAGATCTATAGAGATAGGTCAAGACGCTTAATTGGACTTTCACAAAGCACATACCTTGACAAAGTTTTGAAGAAGTTCAAAATGGATCAGGCAAAGAAAGGATTCTTGCCTATATTACAAGGTGTGAAGTTGAGTAAGACTCAATGCCCGACCACTGCAGAAGATAGAGAGAAAATGAAAGATGTTTGCTATGCTTCAGCCATAGGCTCTATCATGTATGCAATGTTGTGTACCTGACCTGATGTGTGCCTTGCTATTAGTTTAGTGATACGTCTCCAACGTATCTATAATTTTTGATTGTTACATGCTATTATATTATCAACCTTAAATGTTTTATATGCATTTATTATGTACTTTTATATTATTTTTGGGACTAACCTATTAACCCAGAGCCCAGTGCCACTTTCTATTTTTTCCTTGTTTTAGAGTATCGCAGAAAAGGAAAATCAAACGGAGTCCAATTGACCTGAAACTTCACGGAACTTATTTTTTTACCAGAAGAAGCCCACGGAGTATCGGAGTTGGACCATGAGAGTCCCGGGCTGCCCACGAGGGTGGGGGCACGCCCACCCCCTGGGCCCGCCCCCTGCCTCGTGGACAGCCCGGAGGTCCACCGACGTACTTCTTCCTCCCATATATACCCATATAGCCTAAAAACTTCGGGGAGCACAATAGATCGAGAGTTCCGCCACCAGAAGCCTCCATAGCCACCAAAAACCAATCTAGACCCGTTCTGGCACCCTGCCGGAGGGGGAATCCCTCTCCGGTGGCCATCTTCATCATCTCGGTGCTCTCCATGATGAGGACGGAGTAGTTCTCCCTCGGGGCTAAGGGTATGTACCAGTAGCTATGTGTTTGATCTCTCTCTCTCTCGTGTTCTTGAGGTGGTATGATCTTGATGTATCGCGAGCTTTGCTATTATAGTTAGATCTTATGATGTGTCTCCCCCTCTACTCTCTTGTAATGGATTGAGTTTTCCTTTGAAGTTATCTTATCGGATTGAGTCTTTAAGGATTTGAGAACACTTGATGTATGTCTTGCGTGGGATACCTGTGGTGACAATGGGGTATTCTATGATCCACTTGATGTATGTTTTGGTGATCAACTTGCGGGTTTCGTGACCTTTGGAATCTATGCATAGGGGTTGGCACACGTTTTTGTCTTGACTCTCCGGTAGAAACTTTGGGGCACTCTTTGAGGTTCAATGTGTTGGTTGAATAGATGAATCTAAGATTGTGTGATGCATATCGTATAATCATACCCATGGATACTTGAGGTGACATTGGAGTATCTAGGTGACATTAGGGTTTTGGTTGATTTGTGTGTAAAGGTGTTATTCTAGTACGAACTCTAGGTCTGTTTGTGACACTTATAGGAATAGCCCAACAGATTGATTGGAAAGAATAACTTTGAGGTGGTTTCGTACCCTACCATAATCTCTTCGTTTGTTCTCCGCTATTAGTGACTTTGGAGTGACTCTTTGTTGCATGTTGAGGGATAGTTATGTGATCCAATTATGTTATTATTGTTGAGAGAACTTGCACTAGTGAAAGTATGAACCCTAGGCCTTGTTTCCTAGCATTGCAATACCGTTTGTGCTCACTTTTATCATTAGTTACCTTGCTGTTTTTATATTTTCATATTACAAAAACCTTTATCTACTATCCATATAGTACTTGTATCACCATCTCTTCGCCGAACTAGTGCACCTATAAAATTTACCATTGTATTGGGTGTGTTGGGGACACAAGAGACTCTTTGTTATTTGGTTGCAGGGTTGCTTGAGGGAGACCATCTTCATCCTATGCCTCCTACAGATTGATAAACCTTAGGTCATCCACTTGAGGGAAATTTGCTACTGTCCTACAAACCTCTGCACTTGGAGGCCCAACAACGTCTACAAGAAGTAGGTTGTGTAGTGGACATCAAGCTCTTTTCTGGCGCCGTTGCCGGGGTGGTTAGCGCTTGAAGGTATATCTTTAGATCTTGCAATCGAATCTTTTTGTTTCTTGTTTTAGCACTAGTTTAGTTTATAAAAGAAAACTACAAAAAATTATGTAATTGAGTTTGCCTCATACGCTCCATCTTTTTAATATCTTCCGTGAGTATGATGGAAAGGAAAATTGTGCCAAAGTGTTAGAAGAAGAATGCATTAAAATGTTTGGCACTAAATATTTGAATGATGAGCATGATTGCAATGTTGTTAGTATGAATTCGTTGAATATCCATGATGCTAATGATATGCAAAGCCACAAGCTTGGGGAAGCTATGTTTGATGAAGATGATATTTTTTTGTCCCCCAAGTTTTGATGAGAAAATTTATATGATGAAAGCATCCCTCCTATCTATGATGATTATTGTGATGACACGTATGCTATAAAGAATAATGATATCCATGAAATTTGTCATCATGATTTTAACTTTCAATTGGATTATGCCTCACATGATAGTTATTTTGTTGAGATTACTCCCACTACTATTCATGAGAAGAAGTTTGCTTCTATGGAGAGTAATAAAAATTCTATGCTTGTAGATTATGAAAAGAATGTTTTAGGTGCTGGTTATATTGTTGAATTCATTCATGATGCTACTGAAAATTATTATGACAGAGGAAAATATGCTTGTGGGAATTGCAATAATATCAAGTTTCCTCTCTATGTGCTTAAAATCTTGAACTTATGCTTGTTTTGCTTTCCTATGCAAATTGATTCTTGTTCTCACAAGTTGTTTGCTCACAAAATCCCTATGCATAGGAAGTGGGTTAGTGACGGTGTCCTGGACTAGGGGGTACTCACCACGTCGTCTCCCGATCTATTAGATTGGGCCGAGGCCCCCCATGGTCGTATACTCATGGGCCAATTCGGACAGCTGCCGCATACAAGGAAGATTCCACAAGACTTGGCAATCAAGACAAGGACTCCACCCCACTGGCGTATTCGGCTAGGACTCTTGTTATCTTAGGCCTCTGGTGCATTATATAAACCGAGACCAGGCTAGTCGATAGAATATACAATCATATACAACAATCATACCATAGGCTAGCTTCTAGGGTTTAGCCTCCTTGATCGCGTGGTAGATCTACTCTTGTACTACCCATATCATCAATATTAATCAAGCAGGACGTAGGGTTTTACCTCCATCAAGAGGGCCCGAACCTGGGTAAAACATCGTGTTCCCTGCCTCCTATTACCATCCGGCCTAGACGCACAGTTCGGGACCCACTACCCGAGATCCGCCGGTTTTGACACCGACAGTTAGACTTAAATGTGTTAGTCATATTCTTCATTATGCTCTCTTTATGTTTCAATTCTTATCCTTTATGTGAGCATCATTGAAATCATCATGCCTGGCTAGGGCGTTAAACGATAGCGCTTGTTGGGAGGCAACCCAACTTTATTTTTGTTCCTTGCTTTTTTCTCCTGTTTAGTAATAAATACTTATCTAGCCTCTGTTATGATTGAGTTTTTTGTGTTTTAATTAGTGTTTGTGCCAAGTAGAACCGTTGTGAAGACTTGGGGAAACTCTTGTTGATCTTGCTGTAAAAAATAGAAACTTTAGCGCTCACGAGAATTTCTGCCTTTTTTTATTGGAGAGTGCTATTTAGTTAATTATTTTTTCAGATGATTAATAGATAAATTCCTCGTGTACAGCAATTTATTTTAGAATTTTTTGGGTTCCATAAGTTTGCGTTAATTACAGATTACTACAGACTGTTCTGTTTTTGACAGATTCTGTTTTTCATGTGTTGTTTACTTATTTTGATGAATCTATGGCTAGTAAAAGAGTTTACAAACCATGGAGAAGTTGGAATACAGTAGGTTTAACACCAATATAAATAAATAATGAGTTCATTACAGTACCTTTAAGTGGTGTTTTGTTTTCTTTCGCTAACGGAGCTTACAAGTTTTCTGTTAAGTTTTGTGTTGTGAAGTTTTCAACTTTTGGGTAAAGATTCGATGGACTATGGAATAAGGAGTGGCAAGAGCCTAAGCTTGGGGATGCCCAAGGCACCCCAAGGAAATATTCAAGGACAACCAAGAGCCTAATCTTGGGGATGCCCCGGAAGGCATCCCCTCTTTCGTCTTCATTCATCGGTAACTTTACTTGGAGCTATATTTTTATTTACCACATGATATGTGTTTTTCTTGGAGCGTCATTTTATTTTATTTAGCTTTGCTTGATGTTTGAATAAAATACCAAGATCTGAAATTCTTAAATGTTAGAGAGTCTTCATATTGTTGCATGATTATTCGACTACTCATTGATCTTCACTTATATCTTTCGGAGTAGTTTGTCGTTTGCTCTAGTGCTTCACTTATATCTTTTTAGAGCACGGTGGTGGTTTTAGTTTGAAGAAATAGATGAACTCTCGTGCTTCACTTATATTAGTTTGAGAGTCTTTAGAACAACATGGTAGTTTTCTTTGGTTATGAAACTAGTCCTAATATGATGGGCATCCAAGAGGGATATAATATAAACTTCATATAAAGTGCATTGAATACTATGAGAAGTTTGATACTTGATGATTGTTTTGAGATATGGAGATGGTAATATTAGAGTCATGCTAGTGAGTAGTTGTGAATTTGAGAGATACTTGTGTTAAAGTTTGTGATTCCCGTAGCATGCACATATGGTGAATCGTTATGTGATGAAGTCGGAGCATGATTTATTTATTGATTGTATTCCTTATGAGTGGCGGTCGGGGACGAGCGATGGTCTTTTCCTACCAATCTATCCCCCTAGGAGCATGCGTGTAGTACTTTGTTTCGATAACTAATAGATTTTTGCAATAAGTATGCGAGTTCTTTATGACTAATGTTGAGTCCATGGATTATACGCACTCTCACCCTTCCACCATTGCTAGCCTCTCTAGTACCGCGCAACTTTCGCCGGTACCATAAACCCACCATATATCTTCCTCAAAACAGCCACCATACCTACCTATCATGGCATTTCCATAGCCATTCCGAGATATATTGCCATGCAACTTTCCACCATTCTGTTATTATGACACGCTCCATCATTGTCATATTGCTTTGCGTGATCATGTAGTAGACATCGTATTTGTGGCAAAGCCACCGTTCATAATTCTTTCATACATGTGACTCATGAGTCATTGCCCATCCCGGTACACCGCTGGAGGCATTCATATAGAGTCATATTTTGGTATAAGAATCGAGTTGTAATTCTTGAGTTGTAAGTAAATGAAAGTGTGATGATCATCATTATTAGAGCATTGTCCCAAGTGAGGAAAGGATGATGGAGACTAGGATTCCCCCACAAGTCGGGATGAGACTCCGGAAGAAAATAAATAAATAAAAGAGGCCAAAGAAGCCCAAATAAAAAAAGAGAAAAGAGGCCATAAAAAAAAGAGAAGGCCCAAATAAAAAAATGAGAGAAAAAGAGAGAAGGGACAATGCTACTATCCTTTTACCACACTTGTGCTTCAAAGTAGCACCATGATCTTCATGATAGAGATTCTCCTATGTTGTCACTTTCATATACTAGTGGGAATCTTTCATTATAGAACTTGGCTTGTATATTCCAATGATGGGCTTCCTCAAAATGCCCTAGGTCTTCTTGAGCAAGCGAGTTGGATGCACACCCACTAGTTTCTTTTGTTGAGCTTTCGTACATTTATAGCTCTAGTGCATCAAAGTAGCACTAGTTTCTTTTGTGCTTCAAAGTAGCACCATGATCTTCATGATAGAGAGTCTCCTATGTTGTCACTTTCATATACTAGTGGCCATCTTTCATTATAGAACTTGGCTTGTATATTCCAATGATGGGCTTCCTCAAAATGCCCTTGGTCTTCTTGAGCAAGCGAGTTGGATGCACACCCACTAGTTTCTTTTGTTGAGCTTCATACATTTATAGCTCTAGTGCATCCGTTGCATGGCAATCCCTACTCACTCACATGATATCTATTGATGGGCATCTCCATAGCCCGTTGATACGCCTAGTTGATGTGAGACTATCTTCTCCTTTTTGTCTTCTCCACAACCACCATTCTATTCCACCTATAGTGCTATGTCCATGGCTCACACTCATGTATTGCGTGAAGATTGAAAAAGTATGAGAACATCAAAAGTATGAAACAATTGCTTGGCTTGTCATCGGGGTTGTGCATGATTTAAATATTTTGTGTGGTGAAGATAGAGCATAGCCAAACTATATGATTTTGTAGGGATAGCTTTCTTTGGCAATGTTATTTTGAGAAGACATGATTACTTGGTTAGTATGCTTGAAGTATTATTATTTTTATGTCAATATTAAACTTTTGTCTTGAATCTTATGGATCTGAATATTCTTGCCACAATAAAGAGAACTACATGGATAAATATGTTAGGTAGCATTCCACATCAAATATTCTGTTTTTATCATTTACCTACTCGAGGACGAGCAGGAATTAAGCTTGGGGATGCTGATACATCTCCAACGTATCTATAATTTTTGATTGTTCCATGCTATTATATTATCAACCTTGGATGTTTTATATGCATTTATTATGCACTTTTATATTAATTTTGGGACTAACCTATTAACCCAGAGCCCAGTGCCAGTTTCTGTTTTTTCCTTGTTTTAGAGTATCGTAGAAAAGGAAAATCAAACGGAGTCCAATTGACCTGAAACTTCACGGAACTTATTTTTGGACCAAATGAAGCCCACGAAGTATTGGAGTTGGACCAGGAGAGTCCCGGGCTGCCCACGAGGGTGGGGGCGTGCTCACCCCCCTGGGCGCGCCCCCCTGCCTCGTGGATAGCTCGGAGGTCCACTGACGTACTTCTTCCTCCATATATATCCATATACCCTAAAAACTTCGGGGAGCACAATAGATCGGGAGTTCCGCCGCTAAAAGCCTCCGTAGCCACCAAAAACCAATCTAGACCCGTTCTGGCACCCTGTCGGAGGGGGAATCCCTCTCCGGTGGTCATCTTCATCATCCCGGTGCTCTCCATGACGAGGAGGGAGTAGTTCTCCCTCGGGGCTGAGGGTATGTACCAGTAGCTATGTGTTTGATCTCTCTCTCTCTCGTGTTCTTGAGGTGGAACGATCTTAATGTATCGCGAACTTTGCTATTATAGTTGGATCTTATGATGTTTCTGCCCCTCTACTCTCTTGTAATGGATTGAGTTTTCCCTTTGAAGTTATCTTATCTGATTGAGTCTTTAAGGATTTGAGAACACTTGATGTATGTCTTGCGGGGGATGCCTGTGGTGACAATGGGGTAATCTATGATCCACTCGATGTATGTTCTGGTGATCAACTTGCGAGTTCCGTGACCTTGGGAATCTATGCATAGGGGTTGGCACACATTTTCGTGTTGACTCTCCGGTAGAAACTTTGGGGCACTCTTTGAGGTTCTATATGTTCGTTGAATAGATGAATCTGAGATTGTGTGATGCATATCGTATAATCATACCCACGGATACTTGAGGTGACATTGGAGTATCTAGGTGACATTAGGGTTTTGGTTGATTTGTGTCTTAAGGTGTTATTCTAGTACGAACTCTAGGGCTGTTTGTGACACTTATTGGAATAGCCCAACGGATTTATTGGAAAGAATAACTTTGAGGTGGTTTCGTACCCTACCATAATCTCTTCGTTTGTTCTCCGCTATTAGTGACTTCGGAGTGACTCTTTGTCACATGTTGAGGGATAGTTATGTGATCCAATTATGTTATTATTGTTGAGAGAACTTGCACTAGTGAAAGTATGAACCCAAGGCCTTGTTTCCTAGCATTGCAATACCGTTTGTGCTCACTTTTATCATTAGTTACCTTGCTGTTTTTATATTTTCAGATTACAAACACCTTTATCTACTATCCATATACTACTTGTATCACCATCTCTTCGCCGAACTAGTGCACCTATGCAATTTACCATTGTATTGGGTGTGTTGGGGACACAAGAGACTCTTTGTTCTTTGGTTGCAGGGTTGCTTGAGAGACACCATCTTCATCCTATGCCTCCTACGGATTGATAAACCATAGGTCATCCACCTGAGGGAAATTTGCTACTGTCCTACAAACCTCTGCACTTGGAGGCCCAACAATGTCTACAAGAAGAAGGTTGTGCAGTAGACATCATTTTGCAGGGAGGTACCAAAGTAATCCAGGAGTGGATCACTGGACAGCGGTCAAGAACATCCTGAAGTACCTGAAAAGGACTAAGGAAATATTTCTTGGTTATGGAGGTGATGAAAGAGTTCGTCGTAAAGAGTTACGTCGATGCAAGCTTTTTACATCGATCTAGATGACTCTAAGTCTCAATCTGGATACATATTGAAAGTGGAACCAATTAGCTAGAGTAGCTCCGTGCAGAGCATTGTAGACATAGAAATTTGCGAAATACATACGGATCTGAATGTTGCAGACCCGTTAACTAAATTCTCTCACAAGCAAAACATGATCACTCTTTGGGTGCTAATCACATTGCGATGTGAACTAGATTATTGACTCTAGTAAACCCTTTGGGTGTTACTCACATGGAGATGTGAACTAATCACATAAAGATGTGAACTATTGGTGTTAAATCACATGACGATGTGAACTAGATTATTGACTCTAGTGCAAGTGGGAGACTGAAGGAAATATTCCCTAGAGGCAATAATAAAGTTATTATTATTTCCTTATATCATGATAAATGTTTATTATTCATGCTAGAATTGTATTAACCGGAAACAAATACATGTGTGAATACATAGACAAACAGAGTGTCACTAGTATGCATCTACTTGACTAGCTCGTTAATCAAAGATGGTTATGTTTCCTAGCCATAGACATGAGTTGTCATTTGATTAACGGGATCACATCATTAGGAGAATGATATGATTGACTTGACCCATTCCGTTAGCTTAGCACTTGATCGTTTAGTATCTTGCTATTGCTTTCTTCATGACTTATACATGTTCCTATGACTATGAGATTATGCAACTCCCGTTTACCGGAGGAACACTTTGTTTGCTACCAAACGTCACAACATAACTGGGTGATTATAAAGGTGCTCTACAGGTGTCTCCAAAGGTACTTGTTGAGTTGGCGTATTTCGAGATTAGGATTTGTCACTCCGATTGTCGGAGAGGTATCTCTAGGCCCACTCGCTAATGCACATCACTATAAGCCTTGCAAGCATTGTAACTAATGAGTTAGTTGTAGGATGATGTATTATGGAACGAGTAAAGAGACTTGCCGGTAACAAGATTGAACTAGGTATTGATATACCGATGATCGAATCTCGGGCAAGTAACATACTGATGACAAAGGGAACAACGTATGTTGTTATGCAATTTGACCGATAAAGATCTTCGTAGAATATGTGGGAGCCAATATGAGCATCCAGGTTCCACTATTGTTTATTGACCAGAGACGTGTCTTGGTCATGTCTACATAGTTCTCGAACCCGTAGGGTCCGCATGCTTAAAGTTCGGTGACGATCGGTATTATGAGTTTTTGTGTTTTGATGTACCTAAGGTAGTTCAGAGGCCCGGATATGATCACGGACATGACGAGGAGTCTCTAAATGGTCGAGACGTAAAGATCGATATATTGGACGACTATGTTCGGACATCGGAAAGGTTCTGGAAGGTTTCGGACATATAACGGAGTACCGGGGGGTTACCGGAACCCCTCGGGGGGCTTAATGGGCCTACATGGGCCTTAGTGGAAATAGAGGGCAACAAGGGGAGTGTGGGGCGCGCCCCCCAAGGCCCAAACCCAGTTATCTGAAGTGGTCTCAGACTGCCATCACATTTGACCAGTTCGATCACCCAACGCACATTGCCACCCCTGGGAGGCAAGCTTTGGTGGTCGACCCAGTTGTTGAAGGCACTCGACTGACCAAAGTCTTGATGGATGGTGGCAGTGGTTTGAACATACTGTATGCTGAGACGTTGAAAGGGATGGGCATTCCGATGTCCAGACTAAGTACCAGCAACATGAGTTTCCATGGAGTCATTCCTAGGAAGAAGGCTGAGTCACTCGGCCAGATTGCTCTTGATGTGGTTTTCGGTGATTCCAAGAATTACCGCAAAGAAAAGTTGACGTTCGAAGTTGTGGATTTCTAGAGTGCTTACCACGCTATTTTCGGCAGGCCAGCTTATGCACGCTTCATGGCTCGACCATGTTATGTGTATCTCAAATTGAAGATGCCTGGTCCCAAAGGTGTGATCACTGTTATGGGCAATCGGAAGAAAGCAGAAGAGTGTTTTCAGAAAGGCTCAAAGATCGCTGATGTTCAGATGGCAGTGGTGGAGCTGCAGGAGTACCAGAAGACTGTAGACCCGAGTGATTTGTTGCGAGCCAAGAAGCCCGCTACAGAATCAGCTTTTCGGTCGTCTGGTGAAACAAAGCCGGTTCACATTCACCCGACCGATCCCAGTGCTGCTCCGACTCATATCCCAACAACACTCGACTCCAAATAGGAAGAAGCGCTCATCCAGTTCCTCCGTGAGAACTGGGACATCTTCGCATGGAAGCCTTCTGACATGTCGGGTGTTCCCAGGGGGCTGGCTGAGCACCGCCTACGAGACTCAAAAGTGAAACCTGTCAAAGAACATCTCCGACGGTCCGCCATCTAGAAGAGAAAGGCTATTGGTGAGGAGGTGGCTCGGCTCTTAGCAGCGGAGTTCATCCGAGAGATTTACCACTCCGAGTGGCTCACCAACGTTGTCATGGTCCCCAAGAAGGACAAGTCACTTCGCATGTGCATTGACTTTAAACATATCAATCGGGCCTACCCGAAAGATCATTTTCCTCTCCCCCGCATCGACCAGATAGTCGACTCGACTGCGGGATGTGAGCGACTGTCTTTTTTAGACGCCTATTCCGGGTACCATCAGATCTGTCTGTATGGACCTGACGAGATCAAAACATCTTTCATCACTCCATTCGGGTGCTTCTGTTATGTTACCATGCCATTCGGCCTCAAGAATGCCGGAACCACATTCATGAGGATGATTCAGAAGTGTTTGCTCACTCAAATCAGTCGGAATGTGGAAGCATACATGGATGATATTGTGGTCAAGTCACAGAAGGGTTCCGACCTGCTGACTGAATTTGCTGAAACCTTTGCCGACCTCAGGAGGTATGATATCAAGCTTAATCCATCAAAGTGCACATTCGGAGTTCCTGGCGGAAAGTTACTCGGTTTTCTCGTTTCCAAACGGGGAATCGACGCCAATCCAGAAAAAGTTGGTACTATACTCCGAATGAAAAGTCATGTGCGAGTGCACGACGTCCAGAAGCTTACTAGTTGCTTGGCCGCTTTAAGTTGATTCATTTCTCGTCTCGGTGAAAAGGCATTGCCTCTTTACCGATTGATGAAGAAGTCAGACAAGTTCGAGTGGACTCTTGAAGCTGATGCAGCATTTGCAGAGCTCAAAGCTCTGCTCTCCACCCAACCAGTGCTTGTTGCCCCAATCAACAAAGAGCCTTTGCTGCTTTACATCGCAGCCACGGGACAAGTTGTCAGTATGGTACTTACGGTCGAGCGAGAAGAAGAAGGAAAAGCCTTCAAAGTTCAGCGCCCAGTATATTATATTTCTGAAGTTTTGACCCCGTCGAAGCAAAGATATCCTCATTATTAGAAGCTTGTATATGGGATTTATATCACCATAAAGAAGGTTTCTCACTACTTCTCTGATCATTCCATTACAGTCATCAGCGACGCTCCATTGTCAGAGATCCTGCACAACAGAGATGCAACTGGTCGAGTGGCAAAATGGGCGATTGAACTCCTTCCTCTAGATATCAAGTTTGAGGCAAAGAAAGCTATTAAGTCCCAAGCAATAGCAGATTTCGTCACCGAGTGGATTGAACAGCAACTACCGACTCAGGTTCACTCGGAGCATTGGACCATGTTCTTCGACGGTTCCAAAATGCTGAATGGTTCCGGTGCCGGGGTAGTATTGGTCTCCCCCCGAGGAGATAAGCTCAGATATGTTCTTTAAATCCACTCTGATTCCTCCAATAACAAGGCAGAATATGAAGCACTTTTATATGGGTTGCGCATGGCCATTTCACTCAGCGTCCGTCGCCTCATGGTCTATGGCGACTCAGATTTGGTGGTTAATCAGGTGATGAAGGAGTGGGATGTCAGAAGTCCGGCCATGACTGGTTATTGCAATGCAGTGAGAAAGCTGGATAAGAAATTCGAGGGGTTAGAACTTCATCACATACCCTGACTGAAAAATCAAGCAGCTGATGATTTGGCGAAAATAGGTTCCAAAAGAGAAGCCATTCCCAGCAATGTGTTTTTGGAACACATCCACACGCCATCAGTTCAGGAGGATCACTTCACTGAAGAAGCCCCACAGCCAAAAAGTGCCACGGATCCGATTGAAGTTGAAGTTCCAGCTGTGGTCGACCTAATCATGGAAGTTTTGGTGATCACTCCCGACTGGACGGTACCATACATCGTGTACATCCTAAGGAAAGAACTCCCAGAGGACGAAGAAGAGGCTCGATAGATCATCCGTCGATCCAAGGCCTTTACAGTCATAAAGGGACAGTTGTATAGAGAAAGCGCGATTGGAGTCAGTCAGAAGTGTATAACACCAGAAGAAGGTCAGATAATCCTTGATGATATCCACTCGGGGACCTGTGGTCATCATGCGTCCTCTCGGACCATTGTGGCTAAATCATACCGAGCGGGATTCTACTGGCCAAGAGCGAATGAAATGGCGAAAGAGATAGTCGACAAATGTGAAGGATGTCAGTTTTACTCCAATATGTCGCACAAGCCCGCGTCAGCCCTGAAAACCATTCCACTCGTCTGGCCCTTCGCTGTTTGGGGACTGGACATGGTTGGACCACTGAGAACGGGCAGGAGAGGCTTCACTCATGTGCTAGTAGCAGTCGACAAGTTCACCAAATGGATTGAAGCTAAGCCTATCAAGAATCTTGATGCTTGCACTGCTATCAGTTTCATCAGAGAGTTGATATTCAGATATGGAGTTCCGCACAGCATCATCACTGACAATGGGTCAAACTTCGATTCCAACAAATTCAGAGCCTTTTGCGCCTCTCAGGGCACACGAGTCGACTATGCTTCGGTCGCTCACCCCCAGCGAATGGACAAGCGGAAAGAGCAAACGGCTTAATTCTCAAAGGACTGAAACCCCGACTGATGCGCGATCTCAAGCACGCAGTAGGTGCATGGGTCGACAAGCTTCCATCAGTTCTTTGGGGATTGAGGACAACCCCGAACCGATCGACCGGAAGAACCCCATTCTTTCTGGTCTACGGAGTCGAAGCAGTTTTGCCGAATGACCTGCTTCACAACACACCCCGAGTCGAGCTCTACTCTGAAGATGAAGCAGAACAAGCCCGGCAGGACTCAGTCGACCTCCTGGAAGAAGAAAGAGAAATGGCCATGATCCGATCGACCATCTATCAGCAAGACTTGCGTCGATTCCATGCCAGAAATGTGAAGAGTCGAGCCTTCCAAGAAGGAGACTTGGTCCTCCGAGTGGATCAACAGAAACCACACAAACTCGCTCCTACTTGGGAAGGTCCCTTCATAGTCACCAGAGTCCTCCACAATGGAGCGTACCACCTTTATAATGTCGATCGTCAGATTGATGAGCCACGAGCCTGGAATGCGGAGCTGCTCCGCCCCTTTTACACTTGAATTCTCACTCGGATGAGATGTAATAAGAAAAACTTCTGTAGTTTATTTATCAAAGACAAGAGCGTTATAATTTTCCCAGTGATTGTTATTGTTTTTGTTTGCTTGAGAAATCCCCCAGTGGGTGGCTTAGCTGTGAATCCGTTTCGCCTAAGTTTGTAAAACTAAAATCCTACCGAGTGGTGAGCCAACTTCTCACTCGTAAGCTTAGCTGCGAACCCGTTTCGCCTAAGTATTTGAAAATCCTACCGAGTGGAGAGCCAGCCTCCCACTCGGGGGCTTAGCTGCAGTCTAGTACTCGCCTAAGTATTTGAAAATCCTACCGAGTGGAGAGCCAGCCTCCCACTCGGGGACTTAGCTGCAGTCCAGTACTTGCCTATGTTTGAAAAATCCTACCGAGTGGAGAGCGACCCTCCCACTCGGGGGCTTAGCTGTAGTCCAGTACTCGCCTAAGTATTTGAAAATCCTACCGAGTGGAGAGCCAGCCTCCCACTCGGGGGCTTAGCTGCAGTCCAGTACACGCCTAAGTTTGAAAAATCCTACCGAGTGGAGAGCGACCCTCCCACTCGGGGGCTTAGCTACATTCCAGTACTCGCCTAAGTATTTGAAAATCCTACCGAGTGGAGAGCCAGCCTCCCACTTGGGGACTTAGCTGTAGACCAGTACTCGCCTAAGTTTGAAAAATCCTACCGAGTGGAGAGCGACCCTCCCACTCGGGGGCTTAGCTGCAGTCCAGTACTCGCCTAAGTTTGAAAAATCCTACCGAGTGGAGAGCGACCCTCCCACTCGGGGGCTTAGCTGCATTCCATTACTCGCCTAAGTATTTGAAAATCCTACCGAGTGGAGAGCGACCCTCCCACTCGGGGGCTTAGCTGCAGTCCAGTACTCGCCTAAGTTTGAAAAATCCTACCGAGTGGAGAGCGACCCTCCCACTCGGGGGCTTAGCTGCAGTCCAGTACTCGCCTAAGTATTTGAAAATCCTACCGAGTGGAGGGCGACCCTCCCACTCGGGGGCTTAGCTGCAGTCCAGTACTCGCCTAAGTTTGAAAAATCCTACCGAGTGGAGAGCGACCCTCCCACTCGGGGGCTTAGCTGCAGTCCAGTACTCGCCTAAGTATTTGAAAATCCTACCGAGTGGTGAGCCAGCCTCCCACTCGGGGGCTTAGCTGCGGTCCAGTACTCGCCTAAGTTTGAAAAATCCTACCGAGTGGAGAGCGACCCTCCCACTCGGGGGCTTAGCTGCAGTCCAGTACTCGCCTAAGTACGAAACACATCCCAATCCGCAAGGACGACGAGGTGCAGGTCGACTGCCACCTTCTCCTTCGGAGCTTCGCCACAAATACAACATGCGCTCCATCCCAATCCGCAAGGACAACGAGGTGCAGGTCAACTGCCACCTTCTCCTTGGGAGCTTTGCCACAAATACAGCGTGCGCTCCATCCCACTCCGCAAGGACGACGAGGTGCAGGTCGACTGCCACCTTCTCCTTCGGAGCTTCGCCACAAATACAATGTGTGCTCCATCCCGACCCGCAAGGATGACGAGGTGCAGGTCGACTGCTACCTTCTTCTTCGGAGCTGCGCCACAAATACAAAAGTTGTCTCAAGTGAAGGACGAGTTCCACTCGGCGGAGAATTCATGAAGATATTCAACGATAAACCAAGTTCAGATAAATCCTAAAGGTTCCAGACCACAGATCGAAGTGCTCGGGCATTCAGCCCGAAAGAGTTTAACGGTTACAAAACCACTCAGCATTCCGAGGCAAATTTAAGGTGGGGCATAAAAGTTTGTTCACTCCGCAGGAGGAGGACTGGCAGGCTCGATGAACTCATCCAGGTCGACGCCGTCGGTGATCCGAGTGGCTGCAGCAATAAAATTCTCCTTAAAAGATCGGAAGTCATGCCTCTAGGTGTTGGCGACCTTGATTGCTGCCAGCTTATCTTGTCGCACCTCCTTGTAGTGGACAAGAACCAAAGACAGAGCCACATCAGCACCACACTGAGCAGAAGATTTCTTCCACTCCTGCACTCGATCAGGGATCTCGTTAAGTCGAGTCATCAGGGACTCGAGATCATTCTAGAGCGTGGCTTCTGGCCAAAGTGCCGTGTCGATCCGTGACGTGGCGACCTTCAGTCGAGCCAAGTAGTCCACAACACCGTCGATGCGGGATACCAGTCTGAGCAGATTCATGGCAGTTTCATCTTTCACGGGAGAGTTGATGGGGTCCAAACCTAGCTCAATCCGCCCAGTCTCCTCCTCGAAGTTCTGGCAAAACTCTGCATTCACGATCCAAGGATATGTCAATTTTCGTATGCTGAGTCAACTAAAAAAACATCAGTCGGAACAAAATGTATACCTTCAAGCTTGATGAACAACTTCTTAGCAAGGCTCCTCAGATAGCTCTCCAGATCGTCCCTCCAGCGAGCGATGCCTTCCATCTTCTCGTACAGGTTGAGATTGTCCTTCTTCAAGCGCGTGCACTCCTTGTTGGCTTCGTTCAGGGCAGATTTCATCTTGGCGTTCTCTTCTTCCAATTGGCCGACTAAAGCCAGTTTCTGTTCGTCCAGAGCGGTTCTGTCGTCAGCTTTCTTTTGAGCAGCAGCCAAATCCTGATCCTTCTTCGCCAGAGCTTCGTTCATTTTTTATGCAAAGAAATGGTGCTTGATTCAGAAAGAGTAGAAGGGTACTCAAGTCTAAGACAAACCAGTCGACAAGCTCGTCTTACCATTGGCGTCGTCCTTGGCCTTTTGCAGCTCTGTCTTGGCCAATTCCAAGTCAAGGTTTAGCTGGATCTGCTGTTTCTCCAAGTCAGCAAAGCGAGCTCCAAGATCACATGATTTCTGCAAACAGGGAGGGGAAGTTATTTTACAGCGAAAAACGACAAAGACAATCAATACTAAGACTACGGTCGACTGCCCGCAGTCCACCATAGTCTCAGGGACTACACCTAGTGGGTGCACTTTGCGTGCCCCCACCGGTTCTGATCCCACTCGACCGGCCCGCCGGAGTCGAGTGCAGGGAGTAAAAAAAGAGAGAGAGAAAGAAGTGGACAACAAGCCGTTCAGACCCCGGTCGACTGCCAGCAGTCGACCGCGGTCTCGGGGACTACACCCAGTGGGTGCACTTGGCGTGCCCCCACCGGTTCTGATCCCACTCGCCCAGACCGAGTGGAAGAGCGAAGCTACCAGTTACACTCGACACGGCCAGACCAGATCGAGCGAAAGAAACAAAATACAAAGACTACAGTCGACTGCCAGCAGTCCACCATAGTCTCAGGGACTACACCCAGTGGGTACACTCAGCATGCCCCCACTAGTCCAAAAATTCAATCGACACACCCAGTGGGTGTATAGATGCAAAGATTTTCGGAAAGAGAGTCTCCAGATAGCATATCCTAACAGAACAAGCGGTGATCAGCTAACCTGAACATTGCTTTGGAGAGCCGAGCTGGCATCATAGGCGGCCTGACTGGCGTCCCGCACCATCTTGACCTTCTCCATCATAATGCCCGCCTAGCGTATGGCTTCCTTGGCAGCATTCACTTCGTCCTCTGGGACATGATGGATCGCAAAAACTGAAGGTGGGTCGGCAGGAGCCTGAGTAGTCGACGAAGAAGGCAGGGCACTCGACAATGGTACGGCGAAGGTAACAGAACCCCGATTGTCATCACCAGCGTCCTGAACGACTGGTTCCGCCATCGGCGTCGACTGTGGCACCTTGCTTGCAGGAGCTTTCCTATTTTTCCTCATCAAAGGCCTCTCAGGCTCTTCATCATCATCATCGGGGAGGTCAATAATGTTAGGAGCTATTCAAAGATCAATCGCCAAAATCACATCACCCAATGGTACACATTGCAGTTGAGTCGACCAAATAAAGACAGAATGACAGAAATCATACCCAGATTGGAAGTGACTGCATCCTCCATTACCTCATCCTCATCTTTGTAAGCTGAGGTCCCGGAAGTAGCAGCGCTGCCAGTTCCAAAGTTCGTCTGGTTAAATCAAGAAAAAATAAACAGCACGGAGCGTCGAGTGAATACAAAGGGAGACACTCACGCAAAAGCGACGGGGATGTCAATCTTAATCTTCGGCAACGCCTTCAGAGGCTTCTGCTCTGCAATTTTGAGATGCTTTGACACTTTTTCAGTCGGGGTTGGCGAAGATGTCCGAGGGCGCTTTGAAGACTGACCGGTCTGAGCAATCGCCTTTTCACGGGCGCTCGGTCGTTCTTGGTCAAGCTTGGATCGCCTCTCCCTGCGAGGAGGCGACTCGAGTTCTTCTTCGTCACTTGAGTCGTCGCTTTCTTCGTCCTCTTCTCCGTCAGAATGCCATTCGCCACTGTCGCCGCCGCTCGCCTCTCCTTCCAGATCTTGCTCTTGCTCTCCGTTGGGCACTGAATACATTTCGATAAGGGCCTGAAAGAAAGCAGGAAGAATAAAGTTAGTCGATGCAGTATAGACAGCTGCGCGAGCGAATTCAGATTGTAATCAAAAGCTCAGAATCGGACATTTTCTGGTTCGTGGGACTGGTCGAATGGAGGAACTCTCCTGGCTCCCCTGGGGTTGTCCTTGTTTCCGGTGATGCCCGACAGCCACCCCTCCAGTGTGTCGTCATCAACATCCTCCGGGTGAATCCGAGTGGTGTCGTCAAGACCCGAGTACATCCACATTGGATGGTCTCGAGCTTGAAGAGGCTGGATGCGCCGCCGAAGGAAAACCTCCAAGAGATCCATACCAGTGACCCCGTCACGGATAAGCTGGACCACTCGTTCGACCAGCACCCTAACTTGCACCTTCTCCTCCGGGAGCACCTTCAAAGAGGAGGGTTTCCTCACTCGGTCCATGGTAAAAGGAGGGAGGCCAGTCGACTGCCCTGGCGTCGACTGGTCTTTGCAGTAAAACCAGGTCGACTGCCATCCGCGGACCGAGTCAGGAAGAATCATGGCCGGAAAGGAACTTTTCCTTCTCATCTGAACACCAAGCCCCCCACACATCTGAATCACTTGTGTTCACTCGTCACTTGGATTGGCCTTTTTCACCATCTGAGAACGACACGTGAAAATGTGCTTGAAAAGACCCCAGTGAGGCCGACAACCCAAGAAATTCTCGCACAAAGACACGAAAGCAGCGAGATACACGATTGTGTTGGGAGTGAAGTGGTGGAGTTGTGCCCCAAAGAAATTCAGAAATCCCTGAAAGAAAGGGTGAGGAGGCAAGGAAAATCCACGGTCGACGTGGGTGGCAAGGAGAACGCGCTCACCCTCCCGAGGTTGCGGCTCGGGTTCCTTCCCCGGAAGCCGCGCTGATCCATGGGGGATCAGTCCTCCGTTGGCTAGGTCGTCGAGGTCTTCTTGGCGGACTGCCGAGCGGATCCAGTCGCCCTGGATCCAGCCCTTCGGCAGGCCGGCTCGTGAGGAAGATCCACCCCGACTGGTCGCCTTCCCCTTCGCCTTTGTCGTCGCCTTCTTCGCCCGCTCTAGGGCCGCCGTCTTCTCCTTCCCCATCGTCGCCGGCGAGACGCGTACGGAGCGGCGGCGCTGGGGCAAGAGCGAGCGCGACGAAGAAGCCTGAAGAAGAGAAGAGGAAATGAGAACGCACTGTTCGAGAAACCCCGGTCCGACGCCTTATATGAGGTCGCTTCCGAGTGCCTGACTGGTAGGCCCGGACGATCCTGTCAAATCCCGTAACAATCGCGCGATACGTGGCGAAAAAGGTGGCGCGGAGATCGAGGCGGCTCCGCCCTATCCCATCCGATTACTGCGGCCTCCCCCGTCCCGCGCGCTTCCCAAAATTCGAATTCCAAGGAATCTGCGGGCAGCAAAACAACTTGTCAGACGAAAGATCTCCTCCACACCGTCACTCGGAGCTTTTCAAGTAAATAAATTCACTCGACAAAAAACTAAGAATGGATCAAGGCGACTGGAAAGGAAGTTGCTGTCATCACTCAGGTTCATTGATCCGAAACAAGATATGCTCATGGCATGAAAAATGAGTCGGAGAAGTTCTCGACTCCTTCCCCACTCAAACCTCGATCCGTTCGGGGGCTAATGATGAAGCTATGTACCTAGGGTAGGGTCATGGACCTGTCCTAACTGCCCTACTCAAGGACATCTCTAGAAGAAATCACCTTTCAATCGACTTGGAGGTGTTCCAATCGACAGACTCGAAGATACTCGACCAAGAATCAAACACTCGACCAAGATCCAACCACTCGACGGCCAGGAGACCTAAAGTCACTCTGTGCGCTAACAGTCGGTCATTATGTAGCTTTTGTGGTCATCATAGCACTTTATTAGGGGCATTACCAGTAACGCCCGACCTTAATGTATTTGAAACCCTGCATAACTGAGGGCCGGAGGGGTCTGGCGAACTCTATATAAGACACCCCCCTCCTCAGTGTAAAGGGTTCGCACCCCTGTAATTCATACACACATAATCCAGTCGACCGCCTCCGGGCTCCGAGACGTAGGGCTATTACTTCCTCCGAGAAGGGCCTGAACTCGTAAACCTCGTGTGCTTACAACTACTCCATAGCTAAGATCTTGCCTCTCCATACCTACCCCCTTACATTACTGTCAGACTTAGAACCATGACAGGCCCCCTCTTTCCTTCTCCTCCTCTCCCTTTCCTTCCGCTCTCCAACTCCTAATAGGAAAAGGAGGAGTCCTACTCCTAGTGGGAGTAGGACTCCCCCCTTGGCGCGCCCTCCTTGGCCGGCCGCCTCCTCCTTCTTGCTCCTTTATGTACGGGGGCAGGGGGCACTCCATAGACACAGAATTGATCATTGATCCCTTAGCCGTGTGCGGTGCCCCCCTCCACCATAATCCACCTCGATCATGTCATAGCGGTGCTTAGGCGAAGCCCTGTGTCGGTAGCATCATCATCACCGTCACCACGCCGTCATGCTGACAAAGCTCTTGTGTGAACCTTTGCTGGATCGGAGCTCGTAGGACGTCATCGAGTTGAACGTGTGCAGAACTCGGAGGTGCCATGTGTTCGGTACTTGGATCAGTCGGATCGTGAATACGTATGACTACATCAACCGCGTTGTGCTAATGCTTCCGCATTCGGTCTATGAGGGTATGTGGACACACTCTCCCCTCTCGTTGCTATGCATCACCATGATCATGTGTGTGCGTAGGAAAATTTTTGAAATTACTACGTTCCCCAACAGATTCCATCTTATGTAACCGACTCTATGTAACCCTAGACCCCCCCCCCCCCCCGCCGGTGTCTATATAAACCGGAGGGTGTAGTCCGGAAAGGATATACTCAATACCTTAGTCATACAGGCTAGACTTCTAGGGTTTAGCCATTACGATCTCGTGGTAGATCAACTCTTGTAATACTCATATTCATCAATATCAATCAAGCAGGACGTAGGGTATTACCTCCATCAAGAGGTCCCGAACCTGGGTAAAACTTCATGTCCCCTACCTCTTGTTACCATCAACATTAGATGCACAGTTCGGGACCCCCTACCTGAGATCCGCCAGTTTTGACACCGACATTCGGCTCAGGTCGCAGCCCCCTGTCGATATTCTCGATGCTTAAAAAGTGTCTGGCAGTGTACTGCGGGATTTATGCTTAGACCCAACACTGAGGTGCATGTCGGCAGAAAAAATGCCGAACTATGGGTCGAAAAAGATTTCCCAAGCTGGATTATTACACAGGGTACCTCGGTCAAGAGGATGTCCCGCCTCATAAAAAAGTACACAAATAGATCAAAAACTGCCATAAGCTTAAAAAACCAAAAAAACTTATGCGGAAACTCTACATCCGAACTAAATCAATTTTTTTGTGCCAATCAGAAAATTGGTCTTAAAATTAGTTTGTGCTTCCGTCGTGCTTTAACATGACACATCCGATCTCAAGACGTCGAGTGGGTCAGCCTTCGGCTTCAACCTCCAATCCCAAAGGCGGAGTACTTCTCGTTAGGCCAGTTTAGCAAACTAAACTCGAGCGGTCATTAGAGAGAAAATGGGCTATACAGCTATTGACCACACACTCGCATCGAAAAAGGAGTGATAGAAAAAGATTTTGCAACGACTAGGAAGAAAACACATTTACTATAAAACGGCTCATATAAATTTAAGAGCCCCCGGTAAACTTGGGTAAGAGAAGTATTTTTAACAAATAACATATGTAAGTATGGTCGAACCGAACACAGATTAAAAATTTAAAACTTTGAGCATAAAAGCGACTTAGTTGGTTAATGTGTTCAACATTGATGACGCGGTCCGAGCTTACGGTGGGACGAGGTCCCAGCCCCCAAGCCGGTCCCGAGGTGGCAGAGCGAAGAGCTCGACGCTCCGAAATGGCGACATAGCATGGCCGATGCAGGCCGGCAGTGTGACGCCAAAGTACCCGGCGTGGGTTAATGAAGTGATGAAAAAGCCCTCGGTCCAGTCGAGGTGACGTGTTATGTCGATATGCCGAGGTGACAGCGCTGCCCAATCCGGATCATTTACATGTGCACAGAAGATAGTGCAAGCCGGAGATAATAGTAATAATAATACAAAAAAGTTGCATGATTAATAATTTATGCAAAGTGAGTAATAAAAAATATGGCCCGTCATTGAACACCTGACGAGGTAGGACCCTCTTGATGATGCCGAAGTCCCTGAGGCAACCGAACATGTCGGTATGGCAATTCAATCAACAAGGTGATCATGCAAGCCGATTTATGCCAATTGGGACGACAACGTTGGCTTGCCGAAGTGACCGCATGACGCAGTCGATCACCTACACACATAAAATAGTGCAATCCAAAAAGAATAATATATATATATATATATTCCTTGCATAATTGCTTTTCGCAAAAATAATTTATTTAAAGAGATGTGGCCTGGCGTCGAAGTCAATGTTGATGCAGGGCGTCGGCATGCCGCAGTGAAGGCGTGGCAAAGCCTGAATTCACAGGCCGGTCCGAGTTCCGGATTCGGCATTCATCGAACTATATACGGAAAATGGCCGAACCACCACGTGACAGTCGTTAATGCGGCCATCATTTGACAGACCTGTGTACAGATGATGGAACAAACCAGAGTAATAATTCCTCGGATAAAATAAACCCAAGCAAGAAAAATTACTAGGATTAATATCACCTGGTTTATCTATTGTAGCAACATGAAGAAAGATTACTCCCAAAATTGGAACTAGATCCGCACACCCATTGCCTAATGGGCGATGAAGCAATGACATGACGATGCTGGCAAAGGTTAGCTCACCGAGGAAAAGCCCCTGGTCCAACTAACGTGACGAAGCTGGTCGGCTGGTGACGCCAAAGTCTCCAGAGTAGGCTGATGAAGAGATGGCGAAGCCCCCGGTCTAGGCCGAGGTAACGGAGCAGGTCGGTAAGCAGACATTGCAGCTGCCATTTTAGCCGAGGTATTGAAGCAGTTCAGCGTGATGGACATTAGCTTGAAGAAGCAACAGTGCGGCCATGTCGACGCTGGTCATAACTTGTGATGCGGTGAAAGCCGGATTGATGAAGTGACCGAGCAGCGATGTCGGCACGCCTGACCCATGCAATCCGTGGGGCGATGGTGTTGGTGGTAATTTAGTATTCTTGATGCCGAACTCTTGTTCGGCTTGCCGAGCTGATGATCCGATAAGGTTGGGCTCGGCTCGATGAAGCGACGATCTGTCTAGCGCAGGTCGGCAGACATGGAGTAAAGGCTAGTTTGACACTGGCGTGATGGCGAAGATTACCTTCGAAAAGGAGAAAAATTCATGAGCATGTGTTCATAAACAAAACACAATACCCTACAAATAGATTCTTCCAAAAAGGTTGTCCAATATCCCGTTCATGAAGAAAGATGAACTCGGGTCGGATTCGTATTCGTGCAGAAAACAGATCAGGAAAGTGATGCATTAATCGAAAGGTTCCCGGTGTTTGGACGGTCGGATCGAGCTGAAATTTTGAGAGGTGGTAGATATGTGAATTCCACAGCCTCTCAACGGTTGGATCTTCCAAAGAACTTCCGAGCTAGATTCTAGACACCACGCTCCAAACTTGTCCAGATTCCCGTCCAGATTCGACAATGCTCCGGTATATCGGACATCGGCGGAGATTGCTCCATCGGAACGCGACGAAATTTTGTTGTGTTGTTGTAGACTCACTTATGCACAATTACACCGAAGGAATCATCAAAGTGATTCTCGAGGAGGTGGTGGTAGCGGATACAAGTTCGCTATTCGGAAAAACAGCACGGTACCCCGAGGGCAATGTTGACGTTGAGCCCCGAGCTCCATGGATAATTCCTCCATAATCATGATAGAGATCGGAGTTGATGTTGATGAAGGCCCTCGTCTGAACATGAGGATTGGAGGCGGGGCACAGTCCTTGGTCAAGCCAAGGTGACCAGTCGAGCCAGTGACGAAGACGACGACGTCGTAGTTGATCTACAGGAGAGCCATTGATCTTTTGTTGATCACACAGCGGAACTCTCAATGAAAGCACCATTGTCGGTGTCAAAACCGGCAGATCTCGGGGTAGGGGTCCCGAGCTATGGATTCTCAGATCAACGGTAATAAGAACGAATGAGACGATGTTTTACCCAGGTTCGGGCCCTCTTGATAGAGGTAAAAGCCTACATCCTACTCTTGTTTATATTGATGGAGTATCAAGTACAGAGTTGATCTACCGCGAGATCATATGTTGTGGTCTAAAACCTAAGGGTATGATGAATAATGTCATAATGATCTATCGACTAGCCTAGCCTCGGCTTATATAATATACCGGAGGCCTAGGATAACAAGAGTCCTAGTCGAATACGTTGGTGGAGAGGAGTCCTTGTCTTGATAATCAAGTCTTGTGGAATATTTTTTGAATGCGACATGGGCTGCCCGAAGTGGCCTATGAGTAAACCGCCATGGGGGTCCTCGACCCGATCCACCTGGTCGGGAGACGACGTGGTGAGTACCCCTAGTCCAGGACACCGTCAATCCTTCTCAAGCCTTCAAACATTGTTCTAGTATAGATTTGGATAGGCATCATTTCCTCCACTACTGTTTACATCTGGTTGGATGTTTGCAACAACTACCAGTTTGAAATTGTAGTTCTAAAAACATGTTCCTTATGCAGAACAGATCCATTTATTTTCTTATATAATTGTGAAACCTGTTACGTGTCTCCTTGTTTCTCTTTCAGAGGCATATCTCTTATGCCAGGCAGAACTTTAGGGAAGATAGTGAGCCAAACCATCATGAGGACAACAAGATGACCCCAAGGTCCTATCTTGATGAAGACAGTGAGTTGAAGCTACTCACCAGTAGGTGTGAGACAACCTCTATGGAGACGCTGCCTCAATCAGTTCGACTTCTTCAGTCTCAACTTAAAGCGGAAATGCTTTCTTTAGTTCAGCTCCGACTTGAAGTCAAAGATGCAATGAAGATGTCAGAGGACTACCGTGCGCACTATGGTGCCATAGAGCTAAGGATGGAGCATCTATCGTTGACACAACTGAGGTATCATCAGCTTGTTCGGCTGCTTGCGGGGCCCATCCTGGCCAGGCCTAGTGATTTATGAAGTGCTCTCAGTTTTGTATATTCTTTTGTCGGCGCGTTTATATGCACTGGTGGTGACCTTTGATGCCTAGTGTATGTAATTTGCGGTCACATTGCGCTTTATTATCACCGGTACCGAACTTTGATTCCCAGTGGATGTAATATGTTGTAATTTCTTTATTGTATAGTCTAGGTTTATTCTTTGGTCGGTATGCTATAATTTAGGCCGGAAGGTTCAGTGGATCTCAGTTTTGTTGGTCTTCAGGCTGGCCCGTTACTCATATGGCCCAAAACGTGGGCCTATAATCATCTTGGGCCATTAGCAGGTCTAAACCTATTGTAGTAGGAGATTGATATGATAAAGATAGACCTGGGGGCCATAGGTTTCACTAGTGGCTTCTCTCGAGAGCATAAGTATTCTACGGTGGGTGAACAAATTACTGTTGAGCAATTGACAGAATTGAGCATAGTTATGAGAATATCTAGGTATGATCATGTATATAGGCATCACGTCCGAGACAAGTAGACCGACTCCTGCCTACATCTACTACTATTACTCCACTCATCGACTGCTATCCAGCATGCATCTAGAGTATTAAGTTAATGAAAATAGAGTAACGCCTTAAGCAAGATGACATCATGTAGAGGGATAAACTCATGCAATATGATGAAAACCCCATCTTGTTATCCTCGATGGCAACAATACTATACGTGCCTTGCTGCCCCTACTGTCACAAGGAAAGGACACCGCAAGATTGAACCCAAAGCTAAGCACTTCTCCCATTGCAAGAAAGATCAATCTAGTAGGCCAAACCAAACTGATAATTCGAAGAGACTTGCAAATATAACCAATCATACATAAAAGAATTCAGAGAAGATTCAAATATTATTCATAGATAGACTTGATCATAAACCCACAATTCATCGGTCTCAACAAACACACCGCAAAAAGAAGATTACATCGAATAGATCTCCATAAGAGAGGGGGAGAACATTGTATTGAGATCTAAAAAGAGAGAAGAAGCCATCTAGCTACTAACTATGGACCCGTAGGTCTGAGGTAAACTACTCACACTTCATCGGAGAGGCTATGGTGTTGATGTAGAAGCCCTCTGTGATCGATGCCCCCTACGGCGGAGCTCCGGAACAGGCCCCAAGATGGGATCTCGTGGATACAGAAAGTCGCGGCGGTGGAATTAGGGTTTTGGCTCCGTGTCTGATCGTTTGGGGTACGTGGGTATATATAGGAGGAAGAAGTACGTCGGTGGAGCAACAGGGGGCCCACGAGGGTGGAGGGCGCGCCTGGCGGGGGGGGGGGGGGGGGTAGGCGCGCCTCCCTACCTCGTGGCCTCCTGTTACGTGTCTTGACGTAGGGTCCAAGTCTCCTGAGTTGTATTCGATGAGAAAATCACGTTCCCGAAGGTTTCATTCCGTTTGGACTCCGTTTGATATTCCTTGTCTTCGAAACCCTAAAACAGGCAAAAAAAAACAGCAATTCTGGGTTGGGCCTCCGGTTAATAGGTTAGTCCCAAAAATAATATAAAAGTGGATAATAAAGCTCAATAATGTCCAAAACAGTAGATAATATAGCATGGAGCAATCAAAAATTATAAATACGTTGGAGACATATCAAGCATCCCCAAGCTTAATTCCTGCTCGTCCTCGAGTAGGTAAATGATAAAAACAGAATTTTTGATGTGGAGTGCTACTTGGCATAATTTTAATGTAATTCCTCTTAACTGTGGTATGAATATTCTGATCCGAAAGATTCAAGACAAAAGTTCATATTGACATAAAAATGACAATACTTCAAGCATACTAACAAAGCAATTATGTCTTCTCAAAATAACATGGCTAAAGAAAGTTATCCCTAAAAAATCATATAGTCTGGCTATGCTCTATCTTCACCACACAAAATATTTAAATCATGCACAACCCCGATGACAAGCCAAGCAATTGTTTCATACTTTTGACATTCTCAAAACTTTTTCAATCTTCGCGCAATACATGAGCGTGAGCCATGGATATAGCACTATAGGTGGAATAGAGTGGTGGTTGTGGAGAAGACAAAAAGGGAGAAGATAGTCTCACATCAACGAGGCGTATCAACGGGCTATGGAGATGCCCATCAATAGATATCAATGTGAGTGAGTAGGGATTGCCATGCAACGGATGCACTAGAGCTATAAGTATGTGAAGGCTCAAAAAGAAACTAAGTGGGTGTGCATCAAACTTGCTTGCTCACGAAGACCTAGGGAAATTTGAGGAAGCCCATCATTGGAATATACAAGCCAAGTTCTATAATGAAAAATTCCCACTAGTATATGAAAGTGATAACATGAGAGACTCTCTACTATGAAGATCATGGTGCTACTTTGAAGCACAAGTGTGGTAAAAGGATAGTAACATTGTCCCTTCTCTCTTTTTCTCTCATTTTTTTTATTTGGGCCTTTTCTCTTTTTTTATGGACTCTTTTCTTTCTTTTTTTTATTTGGGCTTCTTTGGCCTCTTCTATTTATTTTTCGTCCGGAGTCTCATCCCGACTTGTGGGGGAATCATAGTCTCCATCATCCTTTCCTCACTGGGACAATGCTCTAATAATGATGATCATCACACTTTTATTTTTCTTACAACTCAACAATTACAACTCGATACTTAGAACAAAATATGACTCTATGTGAATGCCTCCAGCGGTGTACCAGGATATGCAATGATGCATGAGTGACAAGTATGAAAGAATTATGAACGGTGGCTTTGCCACAAATACTATGTCAACTACATGATCATGCTAAGCAATATGACAATGATGGAGTGTGTCATAAACGGAATGGTGGAAAGTTGCATGGCAATATATCTTGGAATGGCTATGGAAATGCCATAATAGGTAGGTATGGTGGCTGTTTTGAGGAAGGTATATGGTAGGTGTACGATACCGGCGAAAGGTGCGCGGTATTAGAGAGGCTAGCAAAGGTGGAAGGGTGAGAGTGTGTATAATCCATGGACTCAACATTAGTCATAAAGAACTCATATGCTTATTGCAAAAATCTACAAGTTATCAAAGCAAAGTATTACGCGCATGCTCCTAGGGGGTAGATTGGTAGGAAAAGACCATCTCTCGTCCCCGACCGCCACTCATAAGGAAGACAATCAATAAATAAATCATGCTCCGACTTCATCACATAACGGTTCACCATACGTGCATGCTACGGGAATCACAAGCTTCAACACAAGTATTTCTCAAATTCACAACTACTCAACTAGCATGACTTCAATATCACCATCTCCATATCTCAAAACAATTATCAAGTATCAAACTTATCATACTATTCAACACATTCATAAGAAAGTTTTATTATTAATCTTGTATACCAAGCATATTAGGATTTTAAGAAAATTACCATGCTATTAAGACTCTCAAAATAATCTAAGTGAAACATGAGAGATCAATAGTTTCTATAAAACAAATCCACCACCGTGCTCTAAAAGATATAAGTGAAGCACTAGAGCAAAATTATATAACTCAAAAGATATAAGCGAAGCACGTAGAGTATTCTAACAAATTCCAAATCATATATGGCTCTCCCAAAAGGTGTGTACAGCAAGGATTATTGTGTAAAACTAACAAGCAAAGACTCAAATCATACAAGACGCTCCAAGAAAAACACATATCATGTGGTAAATAAAAATATAGCTCCAAGTAAAGTTACCGATTAGAAGTAGACGAAAGAGGGGATGCCTTCCGGGGCATCCCCAAGCTTTGGATTTTAGGTGTCCTTAGATTATCTTGGGGGTGCCATGGACATCCCCAAGCTTAGGCTCTTGCCACTCCTTGTTCCATAATCCATCAAATCTTTACCCAAAACTTGAAAACTTCACAACATAAAACTTAAAGTAGAAAATCTCGTGAGCTCCGTTTGCGAAAGAAAACAAAAGACCACTTCAAGGTACTGTAATGAACTCATTATTTATTTATATTGGTGTTATACCTACTGTATTCCAACTTCTCTATGGTTTATAAACTATTTTACTAGCCATAGATTCATCAAAATAAGCAAACAACACACGAAAAACAGAATCTGTCAAAAACAGAACAGTCTGTAGTAATCTGTAGCTAGCGCAAGATCTGGAACCCCAAAAATTCTAAAATAAATTGATGGACGTGAGGAATTTATCTATTAATTATATGCAAAAATAATTAACTAAATATCACTTTCCAAATAAAAATGACAGCAGTTCTCATGAGCGCTAAATTTCTGTTTTTTACAGCAAGTTCAACAAGACTTTCCCCAAGTCTTCCCAACGGTTCTACTTGGCACAAACACTAATTAAACACAAAAAACACAACCAAAACAGAGGCTAGATAATTTATTTATTACTTAACAGGAGCAAAAAGCAAGGAATAAAAATAAAATTGGGTTGCCTCCCAATAAGCGCTATCGTTTAACGCCCCTAGCTAGGCATAACAAGCAAGAATAGATCTAGGTATTGCCATCTTTGGTAGGCAATTCTTCAATGAGGCATCTACCATCTTTAGGAATTTATTTATTTTTATTAATTATCAAGATTTTAGGCACAAGATCGAAAAATTCATTTGTAACAAATGGTTCCTTAATGATAGCAAAAAGATTGGGATGAACACTTATAGATTTGAGATCCGCACTTTCCTTACTAGATGAATCACCCTTATTTTTAGGAACGTACATAAGTTTGGCAACTTTAGTGGAGGGACTCAGAGTATTTTTATGGAAGAAAAAGTGGTTCACAAGTTGGTAATAATATTCTCAAGTTTATCGATCCTAACGGAATCGTGATTTATTTTCTCATTAACTATGGGTTCCTTTTCTTTAATATCTTTCAAAGTAACTCCTACTTTAGATCCATATTGAGAGATTCGGCTGTGGATCTTTTTCTCCAAATTTTCAATTAACTCTACGGTAGCAAACTTATTTTCAATAATCTCAAGCCTTTGCATTACATGCTCCAAAGTTAATATAGTTCCATTAACCAAGAGAGGGGGTGAGCCAAATAAATCTAACATATCATTATAAGAATCAAAAGTATGGCTACCCAAAAAGTTCCCTCCGGTAATAGTATCAAGAACATAATGGTGCCAAGGAGTAATGCCTACATAAAAATTGTGAAGGAGAATGGTAGTAGATTGCTTCCTAGTAGATTTATTTTGAGCATTGCAAATTCTATACCAAGCATCTTTTAGATTTTCACCCTCCCTTTGCTTAAAATTTAGAATTTCATTCTCAGGAGACAACGGAGATGATAAGGGACTAGCCATAACGACAAGTAAGCAAACTAACACACAAGCAAACAAAAAGCAAGAGGGCAAAAAGAGGCAAATAGAGGGAGGATAGAGAGAGAGGGCAAATAAAACGGCAAGGGTGAAGTGGGGGAGAGGAAAACAAGAGGCAAATGGCAAATAATGTAATGCGGGAGATAAGGGTATGTGATGGGTACTTGGTATGTTGACTTTTGCATAGACCTCCCCGGCAACGGCGCCAGAAATCCTTCTTGCTACCTCTTTTAGCACTGCATTGGTTTTCCCCGAAGAGGAAGGGATGATGCAGCAAAGTACCGTAAGTATTTCCCTCAGTTTTGAGAACCAAGGTATCAATCCAGTAGGAGGCTACGCGCGAGTCCCTCGCACCTGCACAAAACAAATAAATCCTCGCAACCAACGCAAATAGGGGTTGTCAATCCCTATAGGACACTTACGAGAGTGAGATCTGATAGATCTGATAAGATAATATTTTTGGTATTTTTATGATAAAGATGCAAAGTAAAATAAAGGCAAAGTAAATAAGTAAGTAGTAGGAGATTGATATGATAAAGATAGACCCAGTGGCCATAGGTTTCACTAGTGGCTTCTCTCGAGAGCATAAGTATTCTACGGTGGGTGAACAAATTACTATTGAGCAATTGACAGAATTGAGCATAGTTATGAGAATATCTAGGTATGATCATGTATATAGGCATCACGTCCGAGACAAGTAGACCGACTCTTGCCTGCATCTACTACTATTACTCCACTCATCGACCGCTATCCAGCATGCATCTAGAGTATTAAGTTAAAAACAGAGTAACGCCTTAAGCAAGATGACATGATGTAGAGGGATAGACTCATGCAATATGAAGAAAACCCCATCTTGTTATCCTCGATGGCAACAATACAAAACGTGCCTTGCTGCCCTTACTGTCACCGGGAAAGGACACCGCAAGATTGAACCCAAAGCTAAGCACTTCTCCCACTGCAAGAAAGATCAATCTAGTAGGCCAAACCAAACTGATAATTCGAAGAGACTTGCAAAGATAACCAATCATACATAAAAGAATTCAGAGAAGATTCAAATATTATTCATAGATAGACTTGATCATAAACCCACAATTCATCGATCTCAACAAACACACCGCAAAAAGAAGATTACATCGAATAGATCTCCACAAGAGAGGGGGAGAACATTGTATTGAGATCCAAAAAGAGAGAAGAAGCCATCTAGCTACTAACTATGGACCCGTAGGTCTGAGGTAAACTACTCACACTTCATCGGAGAGGCTATGGTGTTGATGTAGAAGCCCTTCGTGATTGATGCCCCCTCCGGCGGAGCTCCGGAACAGGCCCCAAGATGGGATCTCGTGGATACAGAAAGTTGCGGCGGTGGAATTAGGGTTTTGGCTCCGTATCTGATCGTTTGGGGGTACGTGGGTATATATAGGGGGGCCACGAGGGTGGAGGGCGCGCCTGGGGGGGTAGGCGCGCCCCCTACCTCGCGACCTCCTGTTACATGTCTTGACGTAGGGTCCAAGTCTCCTGAGTTGTATTCGATGAGAAAATCACGTTCCCGAAGGTTTCATTCCGTTTGGACTCAGTTTGATATTCCTTTTCTTCGAAACCCTAAAACAGGCAAAAAACATCAATTCTGGGCTGGGCATCTGGTTAATAGGTTAGTCCCAAAAATAATATAAAAGTGGGTAATAAAGCCCAATAATGTCCAAAATAGTAGATAATATAGCATGGAGCAATCAAAAATTATAGATACGTTGGAGACGCATCAGCTTTAAGCAGACCCGTATCCACGCGGGCCGTAGGCCCAAAAGTGTCACGGGCCATTATCAGATGGGCTGTAAGCAGGCCGGATTCAACACGGGCTGTAATTAGGCCCAACTGTTACACGGGCCATTAACAGGCCGAAAGGCTAGTTGGGCTGAAATTTATCCACGAAGACTACGGGTCGTTAACAGGCCTAAAGTTACTTCTGACAAGAAATAGCCCAGTTTCTGCAAGGGCCGTTAAATGGCCTAAAGTTAAATCGGGCCGACAACGTCCCAGATGCACCACGGGCCGCTAACAGGCCGAAACTATTATCGGGCCAAACTAGTAAACAGGCATTTAATAGGCTGAAATAAAAACATGTCTTAGAATGGGCCCAAAAGAACAGTGGCCAATTAATGGACATGATCTGATATGGGCCGTAATTTGTCCCAAAACACGGTAGCCTGTGAATGGGCCTGATCTGGTATGGGCCTCAATTTGACCCAAAACATGGCAGGCTGTTAACAGGCCAGCCCACTAGTGTTTGAAAAAAATGGTGGGTCCTTAGCTGGGTCGGCCTTTTCACCGGAATGGGCCTTTGTTGGGCGGTGCCACGTGTCGACGTATCATAGGCGCCCGCTGTCCAATGAGTGGATGGCATCTGTCCCAACGGTGAGCCAACACGTGTTTCCTCCGGCCAATGAGAATTTTACACGTGGAAAATCCCCATTGGTCCGGGCTGTTAACGGGTTATCGGATCTAAAGCCGGACCCGATAGCTTAATGGCGACCCGTTACGGTCGATGCCATGTGTCGGTCACCCTTGACGAAAGCACTTCTATGACGCGCAATTTATCGTCATGGAAGTGGACAGTTCCGTGATGACAATTTTGGTAATGTCATGGAACACTTCTACGACAGCACAGGTATGACTATCTTGATTTTGTAATAAAATCGTCATGGATGTACATGCACGATAGAAAACGTGACCTACTGTGACAAACACGTATCATCATGGAAGTGCATTTTTTGTAGTGGAGAGAACTTGCACTAGTGAAAGTATGAACCCTAGGCCTTGTTTCCAAGCTTTTGCAATACCGTTTTCGCTCACTTTTGTTACTAGTTACCTTGCTATTTTTATATTTTCATATTACAAAAACCTATATCTACCATCCATAACACTTGTATCACCATCTCTTCGCCGAACTAGCGCACCTATACAATTTACCATTGTATTGGGTGTCTTGGGGACACAAGACACTCTTTGTTATTTGGTTCCAGGGTTGTTCAAGAGAGACCATCTTCATCCTACGCCTCCCACGTATTGATAAACCTTAGGTCATCCACTTGAGGGAAATTTGGTATTGTCTTACAAAACTCTGCACTTGGAGGCCCAACACGAGTTTACAAAAAGAAGGTTGCATAGTAGACATCATGCCCATGCAAGCCGTGCTTCAACCACCGCCATTGCTGATTCCGGCCACCACAGCGACCACTGCCACCATCAACCAACGCGCCCCAATGCACTGCGTCCGTAGAACCCAGCCACGTGAGCTCCCATTGCCAGAAATGGCCGGGAGGGCAATTCCCGTGTCCTCGGATTAGCGCCGGCTACTAAATGCCAATTTGTTGACGTGGCAGATTAGGTTAGCCACTAACCCAGCCATTAACTTAACACTAAGACACTAACATTGGGCCATGGCCTGCTAATTAGCTCGGTTAGGAACTATTTAAATCATTGTTTTCCTAGGACATGTGGGACCCGGCCGTCAGGTTTAACCAGACCGACCATGTTGACTAGCTGACATTAGCATGCCTCAGTGCTGATGCAGTAAAGCTTTTCTAGAATTATAATAAATTAGAAAAGGATTATGAATTTCAAAAAATGTTTAAAACTTCAAAAAATCATAGAAAATAATCTATAACTCCAGTGGAAGTAATTTATATATGAAAAATTATCAAAAAAATCAACAGAATCTATTTATGGCATTTTAATGCATGTTAAAGGAACTTATACCTGCTGATCATGTCAAATCATTTAAAGGGCATTTTAAATGCTTCTTTTGGAGCTTAAATTTGAATCTTTGATTCAAATGAACTTCAACTAACATGGTAGCATTTTGCACTAGCTCAAACACTAGCATATTGCCATGTCATGATCATGCATCATATTGTTACATTGCATTGATTATGTTCCCTCTTGTTTATCGGTGTTAGTCCCCACTCAGTAGACGTTGTTCCGATGATGTGATTGATGACACTGATAAAGACACAATTCTATCTCCAGAAGTTCCAGGCAAGCAACCCCCCTTGAGCATACCGATACAATCCCACTCTCTTGCTCTCGCTCTCTTTTACTGCAGTAGGACAACAACGATTCAATTGTTACATGTTGGGGTTGTTGAACCCATTCCTCTCCATGACATGTCTTTGCCAAAGTAAATAGTTGAAACCCACTAGCATGAGTAGGATTTGTTTGAGCCATGATGTGCCTACTCATTCATGCTTTCTTGGTATGCCTGCTATGCTTAGAGTTGTGTCAGGTCTGATTCATCTGGGATGGTTTGGAATGGTGATGAACATGTCCTACTATTGAGAGCTAAGTGTGTGAACGTGATTTGGTAAAGGTAGCGATGAGAGGCCATGTATCGGTACATGGTGGGTTGTCTCATTGAAACCATCCTTAGGAACTGAGTTCTGTGTTTGTGATCCAAAACAGATACTACCACGCATTGGGTTCCGGTAACTCGACCCCTCTCGACTTATTAATCCCCTCAATCTTTATCCAGGAGTTGCAACTAGTTTCCGGTGTTTGTAGGTTGTGTTAGTAGTCTACCAAGTGGCACCCAGTACAGGTGGGCTTGGGACAGACTATGCACCGTGGCCCGGTGTACCAAGTGGCACCCGGATGGTGGACTTGGGAACCCTGCACACATCGTTTGGGGCCATAGTGGAAACCTCGGCCGGACTTCCTTGTGGATGGAACTCAAATAGCCGATAAACCTAGACTAGAGACTTGTGTGGTTAGTCAGATCATGGCCGACACCCTCGCTGGGCTTCCGCTTGAAGGTTGACGAGTACATGTCGTGTAAATGGCGATAAGTGGTGACAGCATGTGTGAAGAAGAACACCCCTGCAGGGTTATCAAACTATTCGAATAGCCGCGTCCACAGATATGGACTACTTGGAAAGCTTATATGGTTCATAGATAACTTGAAGTGGATACTCTAAAATGTGCAAGATAAGCGTGGGTGCTATGGATGGCCATCTTGTAGGGAGGTGGGAGCAAATACATAGTGGTGTATTAATATGGTGTATATGTGGACTTGTGTGTGCTTGCTCACCCCAAAGATAATGCAGGTAGACGTAGTACAGGATAGCCACTGAGTCAAAGCTAGCTTGCAGCAGTTAAACTTCACCACCCCTTTGTTGATACCAATGCATATGTAGCTAATTCTGATGTAAGTCTTGCTGGGTACATTTGTACTCACATTTGTTTAATTTATTTTTTTGCAGAGAGACTTCAGTCTCACTAGTAGTTTCACGTGGGCTTCGACGATTAGCTTGGGGATCCCAGACAGAGGTCTGGTTTCTTTGGAGGGTCTTGTAGATAGACAGGCTTCCTAGCCTTCTTCCTTTTCATATGTTTGTACTCAGACATGTTTATGCTTCCACTTGGCTTGTATGACTTTGTGTGAAGGGTCTTGAGACCCGTTGCTTGTAATAAATGCTGTGATGGCTCTTCTGGGCCTTTATCCATATGAGTTGTTGAGTTATGTTGTGATTGTTGCGAAACGTTGCATGGAAAAAAATTATACGCACACACAATGATCTATCCATGGAGATGCATAGCAACGAGGAGGAGAGTATGTCTACATACCATCATAGACCGTAAGAGGAAGCGTTTAACAATGCAGTTGATGTAGTCGAACTTCTTCGCACTCCAACCAATCAAGTACCAAATGTATGGCACCTCCGCGTTCTATAGACGTTTAGCTCGGCAACATCCTCTGCCTTCTACCTCCCTCCCACCTCCCACCTCCCACCCCACCTCCGGCGATCTCCTCCCACCACCACTAAAACCCTAATCTTTCCCTACCAATCTCTCCGGCGTCTCCCCCTCACTCAGGGGTCATGGTTTTCTCATCGGGATCAACCCTTGGCTTGGACTTCTCCAAGGGTTTGGAGTTTGCAGATAAAGTTTTTAGATCTACTGGTTTTTCGGTCCACCCTACGGAGGACACAGGTCACTTCACGTTGGTGGTGTCCTTTAGCCGTCATGTTTTCAGGCTCGATGATCATTCTGTGGCGGCGGCTCTAGAGGCTGCTGTTGGTGGATCTGCGATCGAGTTGGGTGTCTCATGCTTACGTGACAAGGTTTATTCCTTGAACGTTACTTCCAAGCAAGTTGGTTTTTCTATTGTTGATCTTCGATCTTTTGCTTGCCCGCAATTCAAATGTTACTTGAATCTTTGGGGCCGTGGAGGACCAAACTGGGTTCGAGAGTTTAAACTTTGGAAGTTGCAAAATGATGCGGAATGGATCTTAGTTAGCCCATCTAAGAGACGGGCGGCGCTTGGGATGATCGCTATGCATAAACCACCGTCTAAGTCCTCTTTTAGATCTTCTGGTTCTGTGCAAAAGAAAATATCTTTTGCAACGTTCCAAAGCTATGATGCATGCAAGGGTTATAGATATCCGGCCACGCAGGATTGTATTGATACTCTTTCTGATGCTGGATATGTTGTCCCGGCAAATGAGCGTTTGATCATTCGACCATCGCCGCCGGTGAATCTCCAGTGGACTATTGCTTCTCCGTCGATTACTTTCGGTTCTGTTGACCCGCCGCGGATTCAACGGAATGCACCTGAGGCGGTTAGTTTGTTCTCATCTGCTCTCGATTCTCCTGCATCCCATGTTGGGCCAGCCCTCCATGATGGACTACAGCCCACCACCCAGCCAATGGACATTCCGTCTACTCAGGAAGCTGCTGTTTTGTTTGATGAGATGGTCAATGACATGGTGGACCGAGTTCTAACTTGTTCCAACTGTCACCAGTGGGGCCACTTGTTGGTCTCTTGTCCTGTTTGCCTGGCTTGCTCACGTTATGGTCATCGTCGTCGGGATTGCATTAATTGGGCCCAGGATAATGGTTATGTTTGGAGAGTTAAACACACGAAACAAAATCCAGAAAAATCTCCACTATTAGTTCCCATGCCCGCCACGAGTCAGCCTACTACTCCATCGCCTAGGGACTCCTCGGGTATAGAGACGACCCACGCGCCGGCGCAGACGAGTCACATCACGTCTTCACCTCTTCCCGTGCACCACCAACCTGCTCCACCTCCACCAAAGCAAGCCATGGCAAATTTTCCACTGGATCCTCTTGAGTTCCTTCCACCAGGGTTCGAGTTCATCGATGGAGGGCCAACCCGCGTGCCTCGGACTTTCTACTCTCCAGCCATTGCGCTGGACCGTCGCCATGAGCAGTTTGCCATTGGCTTTGTTGAGCCTCCGCCGCCACCCGGACAGATCCATCACTTCAGGCAACTGGTCAGTGACTTTGTGATGACTCAGCTTCACCGTGACGTTCTTAGTGATCGGCAATGGATTGAGGGTGTTGGTTTGTTTGAGTTCCGATCTCCTGCATCTAGGCATGCCATTATAATTCATCCTCCTTATGATCTTGGCAATGGTCACTTTGTTCGGTTTGTTCCTCATGATCAAGGCATCAATCACAGAGCTATTCAGGATTTTCGTAGGGGCTGGATTATGATGTTAGGTGTTCCTTTGGACTACCGCACAACACAGCATATTTCTGAGGCAGTTAGCACCTTTGGTCATTTTCATATCTGGCATCAGGATGATCCGCGGCTAGTCAGGACTCTTGTTTATGTTTCTTTCCCAAGCCCTCAGCAAGTACCTAGGGATGTTGTCTATTGTGAGTATGCAGACTTTGGAGCTACGCGTCTTTCTTGGACAGCACCTATCTATGTGCTCTCTGCAGAATTTGCTGATATTATGCCAGCTGATGAAGATCCGATGCCTTTCAATGGAAACCCTCATCCGTTGCCCGGGAACATGCACTTTGAAAATGTTAACTTTGTCATGCCTGAGTTTCCAGAGCTGGGTTGGAATGAGGACCCTCATGCTCATAATGATGATCCGCAGCCTCATAACCAACATGACAATGTCATTATTGAGGAGATTCATGAGGATGAGGCACTACCTGCTTCTCAAGAGTTAGTGGTTTTAGAGAACTCGGGGCCTGTTGATTCTACTGAGGGATCTGTCAATAATCAGCAAGGTGTTGTGGCAGCTTATGTGCCCCCTCTGATCCAGCCTCACGTTGTTGTTGGCCAAGTTCTGACAGTTTTCAGACCAGAGCTTCCTCCGGTAATGCAATGGACAAGATCTTTTCAGCGTATGATGCCAGTCTTTGATACAATGCACATTCCTCGAGGGTTACAGTTTTTCAGTCCTTTCAAACCAGTTCTACTATCTAAGTGCTCTTGGGAGTTATCTTTTTCTTACTCTGCTATGAAGAACAAGCTGGTTTTTCATCCTTCACCTGTTCGTCGGATGGTAAATATTCAAAGGAAGCCTCCTGTTGCTCGTGCACTTTGTTTTGACAATGTTGCTGAGGATTGTGCCATGGTTGACCCAGCGTTGTCTGCGTTGAGATGTATGCCTTTAATTTCTCTGCAGCCCCAAGTCAGTGTCCAGCTCGTGCTCATAAACCAAAGTCTGTGATTGTTGAGTCTGAGGTTAGGCGCAGTGCCAGGCTCTCAGCTTTACGTGATGGCTTCAGGCATTCTACTCCAGCCAACTCCCCTATGAAGAAACCTGCAGCAAAGCCCCAGAAGAAGCGCAAGGTTACTATGGATGGCGAATTACCGCGGGCTCCTCCTCACGATGCAGATCAACCTACTGTGCCACCGCCCACGCCAATCAATGTGCTGCAGCAGGTTGGTCTTCGCCTCGGCATTAGGCCGGAGAAGCTCACTAAGGAGAAGCTTGAGGCTTCTTCTTGCCAGTCTTCTGCTCCTCCTGGCTCCAATGATAGCTGATCATTTCATTTGGTGGGGTTTATGGTTAACCCTTGTGAAAACCATTTATCTGCGCTTATCTTTTAGGCTTTGTCTGAACTTTTATGCTATTCCTTGGCTGAACTGGTACTGTCATTATGTGACAGTCTTTTGCTGTTACTTAATTATGGTCTGTAATGAATCACAATGATGTTAGAGATTGGAAAGTTCTCTGTTGGAATGTGCGAGGTCTAAATTCAGATGACAGAAAGTGTGCAGTTCGTCAGAAAATCGATGAGAGTGCTTGTTCCATTGTTTGCCTACAAGAAACAAAATGTGAGGTCATTGATCAGCGTTTCATCCGTAAGTGTTGTCCATGACGTTTTGATCAGTTTATCCATGTGCCTTCGTCTGGAGCCTCGGGTGGGTTGTTAGTCGTATGGAATACTGCTTTGTTTGCTGGGAAGCTAATTGAGTCCAATAGTTTTGGTATTATGGTGGAGTTCATGTCTGTTCATAACTCCCAAACCTGGACTCTAGTTTCAGTCTATGGACCCTGTCAAAATCCAGCTAGAGATAATTTTATTAATTGGTTGCATGATATAACTATCCCTGATGATGCTAACTGGCTGTTACTAGGTGATTTCAATTTCATGCGATCAATGGATAATAGGAATAAACCAGGTGGTGATATTAATGACATGTTCATCTTTAATGAGGTTATTGGGCATCTGGGCTTAATTGAATTACCTATCAAGGGCAAAAGGTACACTTGGACAAATATGCAAACTACTCCTTTGCTTGAACAGATTGATTGGTTTTTTACAACCCCCTCATGGACATGTTCTTTTCCTAACACTATGGTCCTTCCTCTGGCTAGAACCACTTCAGACCATGTGCCTTGTGTAGTACAAATCAAAACCACTATTCCCAAGGCCAAAGTGTTTAGATTTGAAAATTACTGGACTAATTTGCCTGGTTTTCTTGATTGTGTTAGTGAATCTTGGAATAGACCAGTTCAAAAGAGATCTTCTGCTGCTATAATATCTGCAAAGTTCAAAGCTCTCAGGCAGGCACTCAAACACTGGCACATTAGCCTTTCTACCGTCAAGGCTCTAATTTCCAACTGCAATAAAGTAATTCTTTGTCTGGATGGTCTTGAGGAGTTAAGGCCTTTGTCTGGGCCTGAGGAAAATTTCAGGAAAATTGTAAAGTTACACTTGGAGGAAACTCTAAGGTTGCAATTTATCTACTGGAAGCAGAGATGTACCATTAGAAACATTAAAGTGGGAGAGGAAAACACCAAATTTTTCCATGCCATGGCCACAAAGAGATACAGGAATAACTCTATTTCTAGTATAACTTCTGATGATGGGCAAGTGACCTCTGATCATGCATCAATTGCTAGACTATTTCTGCAGGAGTTCAAGCAGAGGATGGGGTGCACAAATAATACACAAATGGGTTTTGATATGCCAAATATTATTAAGAAGGTTCAGGGACTAGATGACTTGACCAAGCCCTTTTCTGAGCAGGAAATTAATTGTGTTATTAAGGAAATGCCTCCTGACAGAGCACCTGGGCCAGATGGTTTCACTGGCCTTTTTCTTAAGAAGTGTTGGCACATAATTAAAGATGACTTTCATCAACTGGTCAAAGAGTTGTTTGAGGGGCACCTTGATTTGGAATGTATCAACAGTTCTCTCATAACCTTGATCCCAAAAAAGCTTTCACCTGAGAGTTTGAATGATTACAGGCCAATATCTTTGACAAATACCTGTTTGAAATTCCTCACTAAACTTTTGGCAAACAGGTTGCAGAAGGTCATCCTTTCCTGTATTCATAAAAACCAATATGGGTTTATTAAATCCAGGTCTATTCAGGATTGTCTAGCTTGGTGCTTTGAGTATATTCACCAGTGTAATGCTTCAAAGAGACCAATAGTGCTGCTGAAATTGGATTTTACTAAAGCCTTTGACACTATTGAGCATGATGCCATTCTCAGAATCTTAAGATACAAGGGTTTCAATGAAAAATGGATCTCCTGGATGCAAACTATTTTGTCTTCTGGCTCTTCTTCTGTGCTTCTTAATGGTGTTCCTGGTAACCATTTTAAATGTAAGAGAGGAGTCAGGCAAGGAGACCCAATGTCACCTCTTCTTTTTGTCCTTGCCGCTGACCTGCTTCAGTCTGTTGTCAACGACATGTGCAGTAAAGGAATTCTGACTTTGTCAATCCCTTCCAACAGTCAGGATTACCCCATTGTTCAGTATGCTGATGATACACTAATTGTGTTGCCTGCTATTGATCACCAACTACTTGCTCTTAAAGACATGCTTGATGTCTTTTCTGCGACAATAGGATTATCTGTAAATTTTGCAAAATCCCTTATGGTGCCTATAAACTTGTCATCTGATGAAGCTAACAGGTTGGCCTCAATTCTTGGCTGTAGCACAGGAACCATGCCTTTTACTTACTTGGGTCTACCCATGGGGACTACAAGGCCCTCAATCCAAGATCTCATGCCCCTTGTGCATAGGATTGAAAGAAGATTGTCTGCCACTTCATGTTTTCTGAATCAAGGTAGCAGGTTGCAGTTGCTCCACTCTGTCCTAACATCAATGCCTATATACTTCCTGTGCACACTGGTCATCCCAACTGGAATTTTGAAGCAAATTGAAAGGATTCAAAGACAATGTCTATGGAGAGGAAACTCTGATACTCCGAGACAATCTCTAGCCGCCTGGGACTTGGTATGCTTACCAAAAAACAAAGGGGGTCTTGGTGTGCTTAATCTCAGGGTGCAGAATGAGGTCTTGCTTATGAAGTTCTTGCACAAATTCTATAATCATCATGACATCCCCTGGGTTGGCCTTATTTGGAATGCCTACTATGCCAACTCTGTCCCTCATATTACCACGCTTTGTGGATCTTTTTGGTGGCGTGATGTGTTTAAATTGGTCGACAAATATTGCCAGATGGCTATTCCAGCGTTGGGTGATGGCAAGTCCATTCTCTTTTGGTCTGACAGATGGATGGCTGAGCTTAAGGGTTCCTGTCTCAAGGAAAAATTTCCCAGGCTCTTCTCCTTTGTTATTGATGAGCAACTTTCAGTGTCTGATGTGCTTTCCCAGGAGTTTTTGTCAAATTTACATTTGCCCATCTCTACACAGGCCTTTGCTGAGCTGGAATGTCTTCAACAGCTGACTCATGATTATTCTTGCTCTGCAACTCATGACGCATGGATTTGGCCTTTTCATAAGGGTTGTTTCAGACCCAAATCCTTCTATGTGTATGAGCATCAGCATATTGTTGTTGATCCAACCTTCCAATGGATTTGGAAATCTTCATGTACATTGAAAATCAAAATGTTTGGTTGGCTATTGCTGAGAGATCGTTTAAACACCAGAGACATACTACTCAGAAGGCATTGGCATGTGGAAGATCATACTTGTGTCCTATGTCCATATCTGATCCATGAAGATCGTGCACATCTGTTCTTATCTTGTAATTTTAGCATTAGAGTCTGGAATAACCTGCAGATTATCTGGGACCCACAGCCTTGGATGACAACTTACAACATGGCAGTAAAGTCTAGGAAGGATTTTGGGCATTCTTTCTTCACTGAAGTGGTCTTTACAGCAGCTTGGAACATTTGGATCTTGAGGAATGGCAAGGTTTTCAGGAATGAGACACCTTCTTTCAGAGCATGGAGGCATAACTTCATCCATGACATAACCCTTCTTTCTCATAGGATAAAATGTAAATACAAGGATAGCCTTCTAACTTGGATCTCTAATCTTCCTTAGGTAGTGTTTTTCTTTGCCCTGCTTGGGTTGTAACTTTGTGAGTATTTCTGTCTTCCTCTTTTCTCTTCTTGTATGGACTTGTAATAGGACTTTGTTCTTTGTTGTTTTCAATAAAGAGCTGTGAGGCTGTTGCCTTGCAGTACATATTCAAAAAAATCATCCTCTGCCTTCTTGATCCAGCAAGACGACGAGGTAGTAGATGAGTTCCGATAGCACGACGGCGTGGTGACGGTGATGGTGAAGTGATCTCCGCACGGCTTTGCCTAACCACTACAAAAATATGACCGGGGTGTAAACGGTGGAGGGGGGCGCCGCACACGGCTAGGCAATTGTCTGTTGTGTGCTAGGCGCCCCCTCCCACATATATATATATATATAAGTGGGAGGGAGGACAGCCAAAGGAGGCTTCCAAGTAGATGGAATCCTACTTGGGGTCCTTCCCAAGCTGCCCCCCTTTCCTTATTTGGATGTCGGGGAAAGGCAGGGGAGGGTGCCCCCCTCCCTTTCCTTTCTCCCATGAGAGGGAAAGGAGGGAGGGGCTAGCCCTCCCCCTTTTCCTTCCCTAGGGCTGGCCAAATAAGGGACGGGTGCACCATCCCCCGCGTGGGCTGGTCTGCCCCCTCCTTTGGCCCATAAGGGCCATAATTTGCGGGAGGTGCCCGGAACCCCTTCCGGTGACCCGTTTCCTTCCCGGTACATCCCAAAACACTTACGCTGTCCAAATAACATCATCCTATATATCAATCTTTACCTCTCGACCATTTTGAGACTCCTCGTCATGTCAGTGATCTCATCCGGGACTCCAAACAACATTTGATCACCAAAACATATAACTCATATAACACTATATCGTCAATGAACGTTAAGCGTGCGGACCCTACGGGTTCGAGAACTATGTAGACATGACCGAGACACCTATCCGGTCAATAACTAACAATAGAACCTAGATGCCCATATTCGCTCCTACATATTCTACGAAGATCTTTATCGGTCGAACCATTATGACAACATACACCATTCCCTTTGTCTATCGGTATGTTACTTGCCCAAGATTCGATCGTCGGTATCTTCACACCTAGTTCAATCTCGTTACCGGCAAGTCTCTTTACTCGTTCCGCAATACATCACCTAGTGACCAACTCCTTAGTCATTTGCTTGCAAGCTTAAGGTGTGTATTACTGAGAGGGCCCCGAGATACCTCTCCGATACTCAGAGTGACAAATCCTAATCTCGATCTATGCCAACTCAACAAACACCTTCAGAGATAACTGTAGAGCATCTTTATGATCACCAAGTTACGCTGTGATGTTTGATAGCACACAAGCTATTCCTCCGGTATTCGGGAGTTGCATAATCTCATGGTCAAAGGAATATGTATTTGACATGAAGAAAGCAATAGCAATAAACTGAACGATCATTATGCTAAGCTAACATATGGGTCTTGTCCATCACATCATTCTCCTAATGATATGATCCCGTTATCAAATGATAACACGTGTCTGTGGTTACGAAACCTTAACCATCTTTGATCAAAGAGCTAGTCTAGTAGAGGCTTACTAGGGACACGATATTTGTTTATGTATTCACACATGTATTTAAGTTTCTGATCAATACAATTCTAGCATGAATAATAAACCTTTATCATGAATAAGGAAATATAATGTAAAATAACAACTTTATTATTGCCTCTAGGGCATATTTCCTCCAGTCTCCCACTTGCACTAGAGTCAATAATCTAGTTCACATCACCATGTGATTTAACACCCATAGTTCACATCGCCATGTGACCAACACCCAAAGAGTTTACTAGAGTCAATAATCTAGTTCACATCTCCATGTGATTAACACCCAAAGAGTATTAAGGAGTGATCATGTTTTGCTTGTGAGAGAAGTTTAGTCATTGGGTCTGTCACATTCAGATCCGTATGTATTTTTGCAAATTTCTATGTCTATAAAGCTTTGTATGAGCTACTCTAGCTAATTTCTCCCACTTTCAATATGTACCTAGATTGAGACTCAGAGTCTTCTGAATCGGCATCAAATCTTGCATCGACGTAACCCTTTCCGATGAACTCTTTATTACCTCCATAATCGAGAAATATCTTCTTAGTCCTCTTAGGTAACTAAGGATAATTTTGACCGCTGTCCAGTGATCTACTCCTGGATCACTATTGTACCCCCTTGCCAAACTCATGGCAAGGTACACAATAGGTTTGGTACACATCATGGCATACTTTATAGAACCTATGCAGAGGCATAGGGAATGACTTTCATTCTCTCTCTATCTTCTACTGTGGTCGGGTTTTGAGTCTTACTCAATTTCACACCTTGCAACACAGGCAAGAACCCTTTTTTGACTAATCCATTTTGAACTTCTTCAAAATCTTGTCACGGTATGTGCTTTGTGAAAGTCCTATTAAGTGTCTCGATCTATCCCTATAGATCTTGATGCCCAATATATAAGTAGCTTCACCGACACTACAAGGATTCCGGTCTATTGCAACAAAATTTATTACTACAACTATGTTTTGTTGCAATAAAACGCAATATTACCACAAATTCCCCGGTTGTGGTAATAGGCCGCACATATTGCCATAACTTAGTCTGGTTGTGATAAATACTAACCTTGTTGCAATAGAGGCCTCATATTGCAACAAACTGTATTGGCGTTGCAATATGGTAGTGGTATTGCAACAAACAAATTCCTTTGCGTGAGGGCAATCATTTTGTTGTAATAGAGACTAGTTATTTTAAGAGAACAACTATTCATGGCAATATTAAGAAAGATATTGCAACGTCGGCTTGACGTTGCATTAGTTACAAATATAATTGCAAAAAGGGGCTAACTATTGCAATAAACTGCATCGACGTTGCAATATGGTAGCGATATTGCGACAAACAAATTCCGTTGCGCCAGGCAGCCATTTTGTTCTAATAGAGACTAGGTGTTTCAAGAGAATAACTATTTGTGGTAATATTCAGAAATATATTGTAAAATCGGTGTGACGTTGCATTAGTTACAAGTAAAATAGTGGGAAAATATATTATTCAAATTTATAGATATTAATTTATGATTTTTGCAAGCTTTAAGGAGTAATTAAAATATATTTTCATTGCACCAATTTCGATTAACCAAAATAATAGAAAACATTTATAAATGGATAGAACACACTTTCTTGATAGGAATACATATTTAATTTGTTAAATTTGGATTTGAAATGGCCAAGTTGTTGCCATTTTAAAACTAGGGTGTTTTTTGCAAAAACGAGGGTGGCATCCACGGTGACCTCCAGGGGCAATGACAAGTGGGGCAGGCCGCCGTCTACTCCTCGCCGGAGTCGCTATCGTTGCCCTCGTCGTTGGAGTCGCTGGAAATGACCTCGACGGGCAGCAGCTTCCCTCCGTACAATGTATCGTGTATGAGCTCGCCGGAGAGCCGGGTTTGGAGCTGGTACTCTGCCTAGAGCGTCGGCTGCCCAGCTGCATCTTTGCGTCGACATGGGAGGACAGAGGCCAGAGCCCTCGGCCTCGTCGTCGTTCCGACGCTTGCGAGCAGAGAAGCCGCCGCACGCGCCGCCTCCACTGCGGCACCTGAAGTTGCCGCCCCCACAACGACCAAAACCGTCGCGCCGCCACGCCTGCACCCATGATAGACATTGCCGGGGAGATTGGGTGGCCAGATGCACCAGAAATGGCTACCGGAGGGGAATGGATTTCTCACCGGAGGGAGGAGAATCACGGCTGACGAGATTTGGGGATATGTCGGACGGCAACCCTAAAAATCGTCGGCGCCCAGATATATAGTGGAAACGGGGGCGGTTTATGTGCCTTCTTTAGAAAAATTACAGGTCGGAACCTTTTTAGCGAATCTGCTTGGGTCTTGTTTTTGGCCCGTTCTGTAAACCATCCCGTATATTATTGGAGTTCGTCAGAGTTTTGCGAAATCTGCTGACATGCTCAAAGCTGACATGCTCAAAGCAGGACCGGTGCTAGCAATCTGTCTAGGCTTGGCGGCTGCCATACCTAAAATTCCACCAATAAAAGTATGTGTGCCAACCAAGGTTTATTTTCTCAATTCCGATTTTTCTTGGTAGGGACCGGGAAACCCGGTTTCCGGAAAATCTCAGAATTTTTGGACTTTTTTTGTCTGACAAATTTTGATTTCGAAAATTTTGTTCCACAATATAAAGTGTCTACGCTTTTTTTTCGCACATCGATGTCCCTGTTCCAGAGGCCAGCCCATCTTCTCTACGAAGAGAAGATTGTGGCTCCGAATCACTCTTCCTCCGTCGGGCAATTTTATGTTTTTCAAATTTTTTTAAAGAAAAACTTTAAAAAGTAAGTTGGCAAAACTGCCATACCTAAAAAAGAACAAATGAAAAAATAAAAAAATGGGACGGAACAAAGGAAGGGAGAATGTGCACCTGATCATATTGTGTGAAGTGGGTTAGTTGATTAGCCCGTCTACAGTCAACCATCGTGCCGTGGGTTCGAGCCTAGCTCAGGTAGTGTTTTTGCGGCAGTATTTTTCTGGAAATAGCAAAGGAAAATGGGCTCGGCCCACCATGGACAAAGGGTGTGCGTTCGACGGCTCTTGTCGCTGAAGCGACGCCCACACGGGCCGGCCTAATCATCTCGCAGTGAGCGAAAAATCAAAAAAATAAGAATGTGTGGGATCAAACTTCGGTCCTCATGGTAGAATCCAGTGAGGCAAACCAGCCGAGCTAGCTACCTCCAACGTTTTAAATCCAGTGCCAATCTTAAAGCAGAATGTACAGCGGCAAATCCTTAAAAAAAACATTCAACATTTTTATGATATACGTTGAAGAAATTTTAAAATACAGTGAACATTTTTGTAAAAAAAATAGTGAACAAATTTAAAATACTAAAATGTACATTTTATGGGTATATATGTTGAACAATTTTTTAATATATTTTTTCGACGCGAAAAAAATTTAAATACATAATGAATATTTTCTAATATACGTTAAACAATTTAATAATATACAATGAATATTTTTGTAATACAGAATGAACATTTTCTAAAATACGTTGAACAATTTAATAATATACAATAAAGATTTTTGTAATACACAATGAACATTTTCTAATATATGTTGAAAAATTTAATAATATACAATGAACATTTTTGTAATACGCAATGAACATTTTTACAGTGCAAGGTGAACTTATACGGTGAGCATTTTCTTAATACATTAAAAAATTGTTAGACACGGTGATCTTTTTATATAAATATGCAATAATGATAGAAGAATAGAAACAGAAAATAAAAAAGGAAACGTAAAAAAATCAAAGGACAAAAAGGAATCAAAACAGAAAAATAAAAACTGGGATAAAACAACTGAAAACCGGCCAAAACAGTGGAAAAATTGGAAGCAAAAAACCATAGAAGAAAAACGAAAAAAAAAACCATAGGAAACAAGGAAACAGCAACGAACGAAATCCGTACGTGGGCAGCCCAAGTGGCGACTTGCTTCAGCGAAGGCTCGTTCTTTTGACGCCTGCGGGCGTCAAATAGGATTTGCTGTTATAACCCTATAACGGGCTAGCTACCTCCAACGTTTTAAATCCAGTGCCAATCTTAAAGCAGAATGTACAGCGGCAAATCCTTAAAAAAAACATTCAACATTTTTATGATATACGTTGAAGAAATTTTAAAATACAGTGAACATTTTTGTAAAAAAAATAGTGAACAAATTTAAAATACTAAAATGTACATTTTATGGGTATATATGTTGAACAATTTTTTAATATATTTTTTCGACGCGAAAAAAATTTAAATACATAATGAATATTTTCTAATATACGTTAAACAATTTAATAATATACAATGAATATTTTTGTAATACAGAATGAACATTTTCTAAAATACGTTGAACAATTTAATAATATACAATAAAGATTTTTGTAATACACAATGAACATTTTCTAATATATGTTGAAAAATTTAATAATATACAATGAACATTTTTGTAATACGCAATGAACATTTTTACAGTGCAAGGTGAACTTATACGGTGAGCATTTTCTTAATACATTAAAAAATTGTTAGACACGGTGATCTTTTTATATAAATATGCAATAATGATAGAAGAATAGAAACAGAAAATAAAAAAGGAAACGTAAAAAAATCAAAGGACAAAAAGGAATCAAAACAGAAAAATAAAAACTGGGATAAAACAACTGAAAACCGGCCAAAACAGTGGAAAAATTGGAAGCAAAAAACCATAGAAGAAAAACGAAAAAAAAAACCATAGGAAACAAGGAAACAGCAACGAACGAAATCCGTACGTGGGCAGCCCAAGTGGCGACTTGCTTCAGCGAAGGCTCGTTCTTTTGACGCCTGCGGGCGTCAAATAGGATTTGCTGTTATAACCCTATAACGGGCGCTTAGAGCGCCGTTTAGGATTTGCCCTTTCGTACGCAGTGGTGGTTCTGCTAACTCGCGCCGAAGGCCCTCTTACCGGCCTATGTACTTTTGTATTTTTTTTCGTCAAAGACACAGAAAAACGTGCAGCTGACAGGACCGATCCTATATCTCTGCGTACGAAAGGAAAGCACGCAAACCACTAGGCTATCCCATCGGTTTTGATATACATGCTTTTTTACTTCTTTAATTTGTTGTCACTTCGTGGTTTTTTCTCATGACGTTTTTTTTTCTGTTTTTGTGTTTTTTCTTTCTTTATCCTCTTTCTTTTTTCCTAAATGCATGGATTCCTTTCAAATTAATGGAGTTTTTTTTCAAAACTGATTAACCTTTTTTTTCAAAATCCATGAACTTTTACTCAAATTCATGAACCTTTTTCCAAAATTGATGATTTTTTCCACCTGGTGCGGAGGGTTGCGACAACGCGATCCGGCTTCCTAGCGTCTACGTTCGGAGGCGGGGTGACACAGATGTGGCCTCCGATGGCGGGGTCTGTTGGGATGTGGCGGCGGCGATCTCGCCAGATCTGTGGTCCCAAGCACCAGGTGGCACCAGCTGCGGACGACGTCGGTTGGGAACCCTAGACGTTGGTCATGACCCCTACTTCCCCCATGAACGCCACCCCTACCAGGTTGTAACTCGCATCGTCCTGACCCGGGTGGCAAACCCCGGCCGGCGAGCCGCCCCTGTGATCTTGCACACCGCTCCTGGTTGGCCAAGGCTCCCGTCGCCCTCTTCCTCCATCCTCGGTGTTGACCAAGCAGATTCACCGTCCCTCTTCTCGACCTTCGCCCGCGAGCTCGAGCTTCTCCACCGGCCATGTATGTGAGCTTCCCACACACCGCCTACCGTCGGACTTAGGGAAGATGACGGACTTGAGACGATTTCGTCGGGAATCTCCCCATCTAGTTCGGAGGGAAGATGACGACCGTGAGACGATTTGTAGGGACTTGAAAACACTCAATAACAACAACAATGCAAAATATCGTATCCTCTAAACAAATGATGTGATGGATTGGTCTGTTGAACTACTTATACGTACCATACATATATACCAAATAACCGGGAAACAATGTATAAATAAGAAATATATAAATATGGACGGCGAGAACGTTAGAGAGGAGGGCACCAGATCGCCTCTCCATGATTCTCAGATATGGTGGTTTTTTCACCGAGAAATAACTTTTTACCAACATATTTTAGTAACATTATTTTTAGCAGCATATATATGTTATATTGCTTTGATTTTTTTTTCAATTTATTTCATTATTCTAAACATTCCCTCCAAAAAATTACTTTCCCACCACATAATTTAGATTTACTGTAGTTTGCGCCAATATTTTGTGTTCCCACCAAAAAAATAGAGTCTATTTATCCTTACCGCTAAACACCCTTCGTAACTATCCACAATTACTATTATTCTAAACCAAATCACACGGTGTCTTCATGAGGGATTGGATTTGAGCTTGAGGCGGAGATGGCGAAGGTGAGAGGACAGAGGCAGAGGCCGTCGTCTCTGCCGGTCGACGACGGAGAAACGGCCGCAACCGAGGAGGACGGCCATGGAGGGGAGAGCGCTGCCTCGATCTGGATGAGGGGAGCAGCAGCAGCGACCTCTATGAGGATGAGGAGAGCAGCAACCGTGCCCCTGTTCTTCGCGGCGCGGCGGCCGATGGCCTCGGCTAGGATCTTCGTCCTCTTATTCCCGCGCGGTGTAGCGGCGACCTGAGGACGAGTTCGAGGCACAGTGGTGGTTCCAACACACAACGCCAGGGGAGGCGGCGGTGCTTCCTTGCCTCGTCTATTGTCCTTATCTGAGGTCCGTCCGACGGTAGATGCACACCCGACGTTGTCATGGAGGCTCCGACCCCAAGGCACCCTCCCTGCTTCCTTCTGGTTGCATCTCCCCTGGTGAGCTCCTTCTTTCTTCAGTTCCTCGTAATTATATTTCATTCTGCAGTAGGGTATGGGTGCCTGATACGTCTCCAACGTATCTATAATTTTTGAATGTTCCATGCTATTATATTATCAACCTTGGATGTTTTATATGCATCTATATGCTATTTTATATGATTTTTGGGACTAACCTATTTAACCTAGAGCCCAGTGCCAGTTTCTGTTTTTTCCTTGTTTTAGAGTATCGCAGAAAAGGAAAATCAAATGGAGTCCAATTGAACTGAAACTTCACGGAACTTATTTTTGGAACGGAAGCAACCTGATAGACTTGGAGTGCACGCCAGGAAAGAAACGAGGGAGCCACGAGGTAGGGGGCGCGCCCACCCCCTAGGGCACGCCCTCCACCCTCGTGGGCCCCTCGTGGCTCCTCTGACGTATTTCTTCCGCCTATATATATCCATATACCCTAAAACGATCGGGGAGCACAATAGATCGGGAGTTCCACTGCCAGAAGCCTCCGTAGCCATCGAAAACCAATCTAGACCCGTTCCGGCACCCTGCCGGAGGGGGGAATCCCTCTCCAGTGGCCATATTCATCATCCCGGTGCTCTCCATGACGAGGAGGGAGTAGTTCTCCCTCGGGGCTGAGGGTATGTACCAGTAGCTATGTGTTTGATCTCTCTCTCTCTCTCGTGTTCTTGAGGTGGTACGATCTTGATGTATCGCAAGCTTTGCTATTATAGTTGGATCTTATGATGTTTTCTCCCCCCTCTACTCTCTTGTACTGAATTGAGTTTTCCCTTTGAGGTTATCTTATCGGATTGAGTCTTTAAAGATTTGAGAACACTTGATGTATATCTTGCCGTGCGTATCTGTGATGACAATGGGATATCACATGATTCACTTGATGTATGTTTTGGTAATCAACTTGCGGGTTCCGCCCATGAACCTATGCATAGGGGTTGGCACACGTTTTCATCGTGATTATCCGGTAGAAACTTTGGGGCACTCTTTGAGGTTCTATGTGTTGGTTGAATAGATGAATCTGAGATTGTGTGATGCATATCATATAATCATACCCACGGATACTTGAGGTGACATTGGAGTATCTAGGTGACATTAGGATTTTGGTTGATTTGTGTCTTAAGGTGTTATTCTAGTATGAACTCTAGGGCTGTTTGTGACACTTATAGGAATAACCCAACGGATTGATTGGAAAGAATAACTTTGAGGTGGTTTCGTACCCTACCATAATCTCTTTGTTTGTTCTCCGCTATTAGTGACTTTGGAGTGACTCTTTGTTTCATGTTGAGAGATAGTTATGTGATCCAATTATGTTATTATTGTTGAGAGAACTTGCACTAGAGAAAGTATGAACCCTAGGCCTTGTTTCCTAGCATTGCAATACCGTTTACGCTCACTTTTATCATTAGTTACCTTGCTGTTTTTCTATTTTCAGATTACAAAAACATATATCTACCATCCATATTGCACTTGTATCACCATCTCTTCGCCGAACTAGTGCACCTATACAATTTATCATTGTATTGGATGTGTTGGGGACACAAGAGACTCTTTGTTATTTGGTTGTAGGGTTTCTTGAAAGAGACCATCTTCATCCTACGCCTCCTACGGATTGATAAACCTTAGGTCATCCACTTGAGGGAAATTTGCTACTGTCCTACAAACCTCTGCACTTGGAGGCCCAACAACGTCTACAAGAAGAAGGTTGTGTAGTAGACATCAAGCTCTTTTCTGGCGCCGTTGCCGGGGGGGTGAGTGCTTGAAGGTATATCTTTAGATCTTGCAATCGAGTCTTTTAGTTTCTTGTTTTATCACTAGTTTAGTTTATAAAAGAAAATTACAAAAAAATGGAATTAAGTTTGCTTCATACGCTTCATCTTTTTAATATCTTTCATGAGTATGATGGAAAGGAAAATTGTGCCAAAGTGTTAGAAGAAGAATGCATTAAAATGTTTCACACTAAATCTTTGAATGATGAGCATGATTGCAGTGTTGTTAGCATGAACTCCTTGAATATCCATAGTACTAATGATGATTGCACAAGTTATGATGAAAATGTCTCCTATAAACATGTCAATTTTTGTGAAGTGCATTGGGTTTGCAAGTACACACCAAATAGGGAAGATAGATATTGCAGAAGGAAATATGCCCTAGAGGCAATAATAAAGTTATTATTTATTTCCTTATATCATGATAAATGTTTATTATTCATGCTGGAATTGTATTAACCGGAAACATAATACATGTGTGAATACATAGACAAACAGAGTGTCACTAGTATGCCTCTACTTGACTAGCTCGTTGATCAAAGATGTATGTTTCCTAACCATAGACATGAGTTGTCATTTGATTAACGGGATCACATCATTAGGAGAATGATATGATTGACTTGAGCCATTCCATTAGCTTAGCACTTGATCGTTTAGTTTGTTGCTATTGATTTCTTCATAACTTATACATGTTCCTATGACTATGAGATTATGCAACTCCCGTTTACCGGAGGAACACTTTGTGTGCTACCAAACATCACAACGTAACTGGGTGATTATAAAGGTGCTCTACAGGTGTCTCCGAAGGTACTTGTTGGGTTGGCGTATTTCGAGATTAGGATTTGTCACTTCGATTGTCGGAGAGGTATCTCTGGGCCCTCTCGGTAATGCACATCACTTAAGCCTTGCAAGCATTGCAACTAATAAGTTAGTTGCGGGATGATGTATTATGGAACGAGTAAAGAGACTTGCCGGTAACAAGATTGAACTAGGTATTGAGATACCGATGATCGAATCTCGGGCAAGTAACATACCGATGACAAAGGGAACAACGTATGTTGTTATGCGGTCTGACCGATAAAGATCTTCGTAGAATATGTGGGAGCCAACATGAGCATCCAGGTTCCGGTATTGGTTATTGACCGGTGACATGTCTCGGTCATGTCTACATAGTTCTCGAACCCGTAGGGTCCGCACGCTTAAAGTTTCGGTGACAATTGTATTATGAGTTTATGTGATTTGATGTACCGAAGGTAGTTCAGAGTCCCGGATGAGATCGGGGACATGACGAGGAGTCTCGAAATGGTCGAGATGTAAAGATCGATATATTGGACGACTATATTCGAACATCGGAAAGGTTCCGAGTGATTCGGGTATTTTCGGGGGTACTGGGAGTTACGCGAATACGAGGAAGAAGTAATGGGCCTCATGGGCCAAGTGGTGGAAGAGAGGAGGCAGGGCGCGCGGCCCCCTAGCCCAAACCGAATTGGACTAGGGGGCCGGCCCCCCTTTCCTCCTTTTCCTCCTTCTCCTTCCTTCTCCTTCTCCTACTTCCTTTCCTCCTCCTAGTAGGAGTAGGAAAGGGGAGTCCTACTCCTACTAGGAGGAGGACTCCTCCTCCTGGCGCGCCCATAGAGGGCCGGCCGGCCTCCCCCTTGCTCCTTTATATACAGGGGCAGGGGGCACCTCTAGACACACAAGTTGATCAGTTGATCTCTCCCAGCCGTGTGCGGTGCCCCCCTCCACCATATTCCACCTCGGTCATATCGTAGCGGTGCTTAGGCGAGGCCCTGCGTCGGTAGCAACATCATCACCATCACCACGCCGTCATGCTGACGAAACTCTCCTCTGAAGCTCTGCTGGATCGGAGTTCGCGGGACGTCATCGAGCTGAACGTGTGCTAAACTCGGAGGTGCCGTGCGTTCGGTACTTGGATTGGTCGGATCGTGAAGACGTACGACTACATCAACCGCGTTGTGCTAATGCTTCCGCTTTCGGTCTACGAGGGTACGTGGACAACACTCTCCCCTCTCGTTGATATGCATCACCATGATCTTGCGTGTGCGTAGGAATTTTTTTGAAATTACTACGTTCCCCAACAATTGCAAGAGGCATATGAATTTAGAAACTAAATTGTTGCAAGAAAGGCTAGAAGTTTGTGCTGAAAATTTAAATTTTCTTAGTCGTACTTGTGAACTTTGCAATGAACATGATCATTTCAGTACCCAATGCAAATTGTTTCATGATCGTATCGTGTCCAAAAATTGTGATGACTTGATTTCCCTTGCACATTATATGAACTTAGTTTGCTTATGGGTTACGAAGAAATGAAACGTATAACTAAGGATATTCCAAAATTTGCCCTTGATAGAGTTCTTCATTTTGATCTAGAGGAAATTTATATGTATTGTGCGGTGAATTGCATTGAAAATCCTTATATTGCCAATTACATAAAGAAAAGAAAATAAATAGAAGATGAAGAGAATACCAATGAAAGGGAAGAGACTTCCCAATATCCTCCTATTATTTCTTATGATGAATCAGGTAACGAGGAAGAGCCTCCTATTCAACCAATCTCATTAATAAGGAGCTCCAAAAAGAGGATTGAACCCACACATGATGTGGTGAAGAAGAAGAAAAGAAAAAGGAAGAGAGGTAAAAAGATATCTCCCCCAAATAATGCTGCTCCTATTACTATTGTGCCTCATGAAAATATAATTGTGGATGATAATGATACTTCTTATGATCTTGAAAATCTTTTTGGCACTTTCTTGGAAGAATATGATAATTGCTATACTATTGGTGCTATCCATACTATTAATGATGAAAGTGATTATTCTTATGATATGAAAAGGCCCAAGCTTGGGGATGCTATGTTTGATGAAGATGATGTTTTTGAGAATATATTTGCTGCAATTAATGTTTGTCCCAAGCTTGGGGATGCTATGTTTAATGAAGATGATATTTTTAGTCTCCCAAGTTTTGATATGCAAATTTATAATGATGATAGCATGCCTCCTACTTATGATGATTATTGTGATGATACTTATGCTATAAAAAGTAGTGATTGTATTTATAAAACTTGTCATGATTATGGTTACCCCTTTTCTGAACATTACTCTTTTAATGTGGAAACAATTTATAGTATCCGAGTCTCTTATGATACTCCCACTATTCCGAATGTGAAGAATTTTGCTTGTGTGGAGAGTAATAAAAATTCTATGCTTGTAGATCATGAAAAGAATGCTTTAGGTGCTGGTTATATTGTTGAATTCATTCATGATGCTACTTAAAATTATTATGAGAGAGGAATATATGCTTGTAGAAATTGCAATAATATCAAGTTTCCTCTCTATGTGCTTAAAGTTTTGAAGTTATGCTTGTTTTACCTTCCTATGCTAGTTGATTATTGTTCCTATAAGTTCTTTGCTCACAAAATCCCTATGCATAGGAAGTGGGTTAGACTTAAATTTGCTAGTCATATTCTTCATGATGCTCTCTTTATGTTACAATTCTTATCTTTTATGTGAGCATCATTGAAATCATCATGCTTGTCCCTTGCTGGGAGGCAACCCAACTTTATTTTTTGTCCCTTGCTTTTTGCTCCTGTTTCTCTCCCTAATAATAAAGCACGGATTGAGTCTCCGGGTTCACCGTCGTAGCAAGTTTGCAGAAAGGTCCTTGTGCTTTTTGGTAAATGATCCCGCAGTCCCTAGTTGAGTGGATCTGAGAAAATGTTTTGGTTTTGCAAACTAATCCCTGCATTTTGTAAAAATTCCCTTCGCTCTCCTTTCTTCTATCTTATCCTCTTCATTGCACCGACGGCTGCCCCTCCCCCCCGTCGGCTCTCTCGGCGTCTCCCTTGCCTGCCCTGGCTCTAGCTCCCCCCTCTACCTCCAGCCCTCTCGGCCTCTTCTCCGCCTCCGGCCTCCCTGGCCACCCTGTAGGCGCCTAGCGCCCTCCACGGCTATTGCCGGCGCCTCCACTCTCTGTTCCTCTTCGTTGTGCACGGCAGCAGGAGGGCCCTGATGGGAGCGCGCTTCTGCCCCCCGTCGCGGCGCTCCCCCTCGCCGACCACGTCGAGAGTACACCTACCGGTCTCAGTGTCCACCTCAAACGCCCTGATCCACCACAAGGACACCCTGATCCACAAGGCCATCCCGGTGCCCACGCCCGACGGCGGGGCGATGGTGGTCGTCATCTACTTCCAGCTGCACCGCCAACAGTGGGCCATGGATCGACCCGGCAAGAGCACCTAGAAATCTGTGAGGCTGAGCAACATCCCGGCCGTGCTGGACCTGGCGCTCCACCGCGGGCAGCTCTACGCCAACACCCGCTTCGGGATTGTGTACGTCTTCCTGGAGCTGCACGGGCTGGGCTCCGCATCCCCGATATCATCCCGTCCGTGATGCGGAGGCCAACCTCGCGCGTGGAGAGCAACTTCCTCATGCAGACCCCCGGCGGTGGGGCGCTGATCCAAGTGGAGCTCGTCGAGGCGGCCGGGGGTGAGGAGTTCATGGTTCGCATGCTGGACGAGTGCGGTGGGACGTGGGTGGAGGAGGACGACATCAGCAACGTTGTGGTGCCCATGGACGCGTCCGGCACGGTGGCTGTGTCCACGAAGGAGTGCCCCAGGCTGAGGCCCAGCACCGTCTACTACAGGGACCTCAACAGTGGTGAGACACGGGTTCGGGCGTACAGCCTCGCCGGCAAGAACAAGAAGGTCGAGGTCGTCGAGTCCCTCTCCAGAGCGGAGGGAAACAAGCGGCCGTGCTTCTGGTTCACGCCGCTCTATTCATAGTGACAGTGAGTCCTGATCATGATCAACGTCCGTTTTTAGCCTGATCGTCTGATCGTGATGCAATGTCTGCGAGTTGTGCAATGTTCATCGAGAGTCTGTAGTATCTCTTTACGCATAGCTTATTCACCCGAACCTTCTCCAGTTAAGCGGCACTCCAGATTTGATAAAGATGCTCTTCAAAATATAGATATGATTAACATGTTAGTCTTGTTCAGTTTGATTCATATTGCTTCTATATGATCACCTGTAGGAAAAAACTGTCTATGCCAATGGTGGGCTCTATGCCGAGTGTTATTTCAGAATAACTATGTGGAGTTTCTTCTTTACCATTTGTATGACCCTTTTTTGTATGATTACTTTTTGCATAGTAAGCTCTTCCATGATTACTAATAGTCTGAACGTTGTTTTATTCTGTAGGTTGTTTGCATACTTAAATAGAGAGTCATACACACACAGACTTGCTTAGTTTGGTCTCTTTACATATATCACTGTTATTTCCTTCCACAAACACTTTTTAGATTCATTTTGACACACTTCTGAGTGTTGTCACACATAATGACTGCGGTTCACGCAACATGTAACCATTCCAGTTAATGTTAACTGAGAATTATTATTTCGCATCACACTAGCAAGATAGGAACACAAAAGACAAGATTAGTATGGCAATACTTTTTTATTATGTGCGACGGCACCCATTTTTGTTTTTTGTCACAGACACATCAATCTGCATATAGGATGTGGCGTTTGACCCTGATAACATCAAGAAATTGTCAATGGACTGCACTCAAGCCAGAGAATTGGCCTTTGCAGGTGCTTATCTTTTGTTATTGTCTTCTTACACTATCTAGAATGTTACTAGCATTAGAACTGCCATTGACCCTACTGATATCCTTCTTTCCTTTTAACTTAACCTTGACAAAGGCAAACAAACCTGTTGATGATGTGGAAAGATGTCAAGCACATTCTTCAGAATGATAAACTGTTGTGTGACAGAGTGGAGAAAATCATCAAAGAGTGTGATGCCTACACGAGTTCTACAAGAAAGTAGATGTATCTCCCCATAAGGAAATGGCGGTGGTTGATATCGACAAATAATGAGAATTCCATGATGAAAAAGATGTAGTGACATGTTGGAACTGCTAAAGTGAGGAGTTTCCAGTAGGTCCCTAAATGATCCTAATAACCTCCTCCACTCATGTTAATCTTTTGATGAGATGGAATTGGCATTTGGTTGACGGATCCTTAAAGCACTTTTTTTGTTGCAAATCATTATGTAGTTTACCAATATTTTATAGTTCTTTTATTGCAGAACATGGAAAAACCTATTATATAAGCCTTCTGTAGCAATGCACCGGTATTTAGCTCACAAAGAAGTGGCAAAAAGGCTGGAGTGGTGGAGGCAAGAAAATAATTTTGAGTAGCCAACAAATAAAAAAGCTCTTTGTGAAATCAGAACAAAGTCAAAAATAGAGTGCTTCATTTTCTACAACTGTTTCTTGTGTTATTGCTTTCATAGTGAGTGCAAGTTTGCAATCACATATATGCAGAGGTCCGCTGCTAATGGGTTCTAGGTTGCCGGGAGTGAGGAAATTATATTAGCCAAGGAGTGAGCCCTCTGTTTTGTGGTGCAGCAGCATTGTCTATTACAATGTACATTCTATTATTTTTCCTTCTCTTTTTATAATTGTAACTGAAGGAATTTTTGCTAAAATAAATTGGGTGCGTTACAAGCTTATGTTGAGTGTGTTAATTCCTATCATTTTGTTGTCATGGAGACTTGAAAAATGACATTTTTCTTCCATTTCCCTGTTCTTCATTTCTAGATCTGAACCGTGTCGTTGCTTATCAATTCTCACATCCATTTTTATCAGTTCACAAGGATGTGCATCCCTTCTTACATGGGGAACCAGATAACAAGAACGGGTAGAGCAGGCTTCCAACCTCCTCCAAGGAAGACGATTATGGTGCGTGACCTCAAGCAATTTTTAGTTTAGATTGGTAACAATAATTGAAAATCCTATATATTGCTTTTGTTTTGCAATTAGCGGTACTAAAGATTGCTCTAGGCACAAGAATAGTGGAAGGTTACCGGTTCTTAGGAAATGTAGTTCTTTTTGTTTCCAGCATGTTAGAAGTTGCATGTGTAGAACTAATGAAGTCGATAATCCAATTATGTGCGAGTACCTTCAGGTGCTGGTTTATTTGTCTTAGTGTCGTTGCTCTTTATGTCACTGGAAAAAATAGCACGCTATAGCGTGTAGAGAATTGCCTCGCTAAATTAATTTATGTACAATGTCTCGCTAATAGCACGTTGTAGCGTGCTATAGCACACTAATAACATATTTTCAGGGCCCGCGCTATTTTCTATAGCGCGTTATTTTTTTCATTTTGTAGAGACATGCTTTTCCTCATTCTTAAGTTATTTTCCTTCGCAGCCAACATTGTTTTTCCAAGGTTGTGATAAAAATGGATGAGGTCGTCCTTCTACAAGCTATCATTAGCTGTTATATGATTTTTTTTACATGGCATGACGTTCAAGGAAGCAAAGGCGCTCTGAGGTTGTCATTTGATAATTTTCATACTACGGTTTTTGCATAGAATTATAATGTAGCAAGTAATTTAGGCCTATGGTCATCTTTTTTATATCAAGATGAATACCTGATAATCGAAAAATAAGAGAAAAGCAAACTCATTCATTGTGTAGTTTTTGCTGATATACATTTTACCTTGGCGTGTCGTCTTCGGATGGCACCGTATGGATGTTGGCGTGCCGCATTGATGGGCGTTTATATGGACACGTGAACTTTCTCTCCCGTTGCAACGCACGGGCATTTGTGCTAGTAGTGATAAATAATTTATCTAGCCTCTGTTATGATTGAGTTTTTATGTTTTAATTAGTGTTTGTGCCAAGTAGAACCATTGGGAAGACTTGGGGAAAGTCTTGTTGATCTTGCTGTAAAAAAACAGAAACTTTAGCGCTCACGAGAATTGCTGCCATTTTTTATTGGATAGTGATATTTAGTTAACTCTTTTTGAAGATGATTAATAGATAAATTCCTCACGTCCATAAATTTATTTGAGAATTTTATGAGTTCCAGAAGTATATGTTTGATCCAGATTACTACAGACTGTTCTGTTTTTGACAGATTCTGTTTTTGATGTGTTGTTTGCTTATTTTGATGAATCTATGAGTAGTATCGGAGGGTATGAACCATAGATAAGTTGTAATACAATATATATTACACCAATATGAATTTAGAATGAGTTCACAACAGTAACTTGGTGGTGATTTATTTTCTTATACTAACGGAGCTTACGAGTTTTCTGTTAAGTTTTATGTTGTGTAGTTTTCAAGTTTTGGGTAAAGATTCGATGGACTATGGAATAAGGAGTGGCAAGAGCCTAAGATTGGGGATGCCCAAGGCACCCCAAGGTAATATTCAAGGAAAACCAAAAGCCTAAGCTTGGGGATGCCCCGGAAGGCATCCCCTCTTTCGTCTTCGTTCATCGGTAACTTTACTTGGAGCTATATTTTTATTTACCACATGATATGTGTTTTGCTTGGAGTGTCATTTTATGTTATTTAGTTTTGCTTGCTGTTTGAATAAAATACCAAGATCTGAAATTCTTAAATGTTAGAGAGTCTTCACATAGTTGCATAATTATTCAACTACTCATTGAGTATGTGAGTTCTTTATGACTAATGTTGAGTCCATGGATTATACACACTCTCATCCTTCCACCATTGCTAGCCTCTCTAGTACCGTGCAACTTTCGCCGGTACCTTAAACCCACCATATACCTTCCTCAAAACAGCCACCATACCTACCTATTATGGCGTTTCCATAGCCATTCCGAGATATATTGCCATGCAACTTTCCACCATTCCGCTTATTATGACACGCTCCATCATTGTCATACTGCTTTGCATGATTGTGTAGTTGACATTGTATTTGTGGCAAAGCCACCGTTCATAATTCTTTCATACATGTCACTCATGAGTCATTGCACATCCCGGTACACCGCCGGAGGCATTCATATAGAGTCATATCTTGTTCTAAGTATCAAGTTGTAAGAAAATAAAAGTGTGATGATCATCATTATTAGAGCATTGTCCTAGTGAGGAAAGGATGATGGAGACCATGATTCCCCCACAAGTCGGGATGAGACTCCGGACGAAAAAATAAATAAAAGAGGCCAAAGAAGCCCAAATAAAAAAAGAGGCCATAAAAAAGAGAAGGCCCAAATAAAAAAATAAAAAAATGAGAGAAAAAGAGAGAAGGGGCAATGCTACTATCCTTTTACCACACTTGTACTTCAAAGTAGCACCATGATCTTCATGATAGAGAGTCTCTTGTTTTGTCACTTTCATATACTAGTGGGAATCTTTCATTATAGAACTTGGCTTGTATATTCCAATGATGGGCTTCCTCAAAATGCCCTAGGTCTTCATGAGCAAGCGAGTTGGATGCACACCCACTAGTTTCTTTTGTTGAGCTTTCATATACTTATAGCTCTAGTGCATTAGTTGCATGGCAATCCCTACTCACTCACATTGATATCTATTAATGGGCATCTCCATAGCCCGTTGATATGCCTAGTTGGTGTGAGACTATCTTCTCCCTTTTTGTCTTCTCCACAACCACCATTCTATTCCACCTATAGTGCTATGTCCATGGCTCATGCTCATGTATTGCGTGAAGATTGAAAAAGTTTGAGAACATCAAAAGTATGAAACAATTGATTGGCTTGTCATCGGGGTTGTGCATTATTTAAATACTTTGTGTGGTGAAGATGGAGCTTAGCCAGACTATATGATTTTGTAGGGATAGCTTTCTTTAGCCATGTTATTTTGAGAAGACATGATTGCTTAGTTAGTATGCTTGAAGTATTATTATTTTTATGTCAATATTAAACTTTTGTCTTGAATCTTATGGATCTGAACATTCATGCCAAAATGAAGAGAATTACATGGATAAATATGTTAGGTAACATTCCACATCAAAAATTCTGTTTTTATCATTTACCTACTCGAGGACGAGCAGGAATTAAGCTTGGGGATGCTGATATGTCTCCAACGTATCTATAATTTTTGATTGTTCCATGCTATTATATTATCAACCTTGGATGTTTTATATGCATTTATATGCTATTTTATATGATTTTTGGGACTAACCTATTAACCTAGAGCCCAGTGCCAGTTTCTGTTTTTTTCCTTGTTTTAGAGTATCGCAGAAAAGGAAAATAAAATGGAGTCCAATTGACCCGAAACTTCACGGAACTTATTTTTGGAACGGAAGCAACCTGATAGACTTGGAGTGCACGTCAGGAAAGAAACGAGGGAGCCACGAGGTAGGGGGCGCGCCCACCCTGCTAGGGCGCGCCCTCCACCCTCGTGGGCCCCTCGTGGCTCCCCTGACGTATTTCTTCTGCCTATATATATATATATATATATATCCATATACCCTAAAACGATCGGGGAGCACAATAGATCGGGACTTCCGCCACCAGAAGCCTCCGTAGCGACCGAAAACCAAACTAGACCCGTTCTGGCACCCTGCCGGAGGGGGGAATCCCTCTCCGGTGGCCATCTTCATCATCCCGGTGCTCTCCATGATGAGGAGGGAGTAGTTCTCCCTCGGGGCTAAGGGTATGTACTAGTAGCTATGTGTTTGATCTCTCTCTCTCATGTTCTTGAGGTTGTACGATCTTGATGTATCGCGAGCTTTGCTATTATAGTTGGATCTTATGATGTTTTCTCCCCCCCCCTCTACTCTCTTGTAATTAATTGAGTTTTCCCTTTGAGTTCATCTTATCGGATTGAGTCTTTAAAGATTAGACAACACTTGATGTATGTCTTGTCGTGCGTATCTGTGGTGACAATGGGATATCACGTGATTCACTTGATGTATGTTTTGGTGATCAACTTGCGGGTTCCGCCCATGAACCTATGCATAGGGGTTGGCACACGTTTTCGTCGTGATTCTCCGGTAGAAACTTTGGGGCACTCTTTGAGGTTCTATGTGTTGGTTGAATAGATGAATATGAGATTGTGTGATGCATATCGTATAATCATACCCACGGATACTTGAGGTGACATTGGAGTATCTAGGTGACATTAGGGTTTTGGTTGATTTGTGTCTTAAGGTGTTATTCTAGTATGAACTATAGGGCTGTTTGTGACACATAGGAATAGCCCAACAGATTGATTGGAAAGAATAACTTTGAGGTGGTTTCGTACCCTACCATAATCTCTTTGTTTGTTTCCGCTATTAGTAACTTTGGAGTGACTCTTTGTTGCATGTTGAGGGATAGTTATGTGATCCAATTATGTTATTATTGTTGAGAGAACTTGCACTAGTGAAAGTATGAACCTTAGGCCTTGTTTCCTAGCATTGCAATATCGTTTACGCTCACTTTTATCATTAGTTACCTTGCTGTTTTTATATTTTCAGATTACAAAAACATATATCTACCATCCATATTGCACTTGTATCACCATCTCTTCGCCGAACTAGTGCCCTATACAATTTATCATTGTATTGGGTGTGTTGGGGACACAAGAGACTCTTTGTTATTTGGTTGGAGGGTTGCTTGAGAGAGACCATCTTCATCCTACGCCTCCTACGGATTGATAAACCTTAGGTCATCCACTTGAGGGAAATTTGTTACTGTCCTACAAACCTCTGCACTTGGAGGCCCAACAACGTCTACAAGAAGAAGGTTGTGTAGTAGACATCAGTGCTCGGGTCGCTTTTAACTTAATCCCCACAAATTCTCATATTGCTATGTGCAGATTCTATTTTATCCATGCCTACACGGTGTACAACAGAACTCCTAGCAGGCTAGCAATCACACACGTAAGGGAAGATGTGTTCCTCTCTAGCTAGCACCTGCTCAATCAAATGCCTAGCCATTTCAATCGTTTATTGTAGGAAATATAAGGTGCACTCAAATAGGAGGCCATTCTGTGCAGCCTATTCTTTTTAGTTCTATGAATCCTATGGTAGAAGGCAGTGTTAGTTCTATAAATAACTTTTAGACATTTGTATTTTTTCAGGTTGTAGCGCGACAACTTTGATCAAAACTTGTTTCAGTTGACTCTACATTCCATTTGTTGAATTTGTGTTCTTAACTGAAAGCAGAGTTTGTTGATGTAAGTGACTTGGATTAGTATTCTTCTCTTTGTTATGCTAATATTCACCTTGCTTCAGTTGACCCCACTTTCCGTTCGTTGATTTTGTGTTCTTAACTGAAATCAGAGTTTGTTGGTGTAAGTGGCTTGGATCAGTGTTCTTCTCTTTGCATATGCTAATATTCACCTCTAACAGCTGCTAAAGTATCATGGAATTATATCAAACTCTTCTCTGCCCAAATTTTCCAGGCCTGAAGAGAGGAAGAGTAGGTTGGCGGCAAGGATCCAGTGACGAGCACCTCCGTAGTGCAAATACTTTGGATCTATGTGTGTTGGCCAAATTGTTCAAGCCTGAGACTGATTAGAAGGTAATATTGTTCATGCTCTTCAGTGATGAGATTGATTCACTTTCTTCCATATTAGAAAATTCAAACTAAATGCTCTGATATGTATTTTAGACCTTTTTGATATCCTTGAATTAGCCGTGGAAGGTAGAGGAAGTAGAGATAAAAATGTATCACACTTTTCTCTTCTTTTAAGCATTTCATCTGTTTGATTCATTTTAACAGTACAAGGATTTCCTTTATTCATACGTGATTTGGAAGTGACTCTCACACATGTGAGGTTTAGCATTAGGGATATTTCCATATGTTTACTTTGAGCTCATTTTATCATCTTTTTTGTTAGAGCCTTCTTGTTCTTCATTCATGTTAGACAACGGTCCATGTACAGACCAAGAACAAAAAACTGCTTATGAATGGTTTGAGTGGAGGTATAAACAAATTGTGATCTTTGGTTAATTGGTTGGATGACTACTTTCACTTTTTACCTTGCACAAAATAATCGATTCCCTATGTTCCCTTTATGTTTCTTTCTTGCAAATGCCATTGGAAGCTCTTTGTGATTTTTAATGCTGGCCATTTTGTTGGTTCATTGTGGCACAATTCAAAGTGGTCGCATATAAATGTGTAAGTGGCATCATGATTTGGGACACTACAGAGACATTTTGCTCATATCATAGTGCATACAACCTTTTTCACATGTATTATCTTATTGTACAACGGTATGCACTGCTTATGTATATTCATTTGTTGTATGCTTTACAGGATAGATGGGACCTGGAAGATACATCAGAAACAGAAGAAAAAGTTCTCAAAATTGCGAAAGAGCGATATAGAGGCCGGCGATCAACTCTAAGCTCCACTTACAAGGCATACAAAACAAATGCAGTTAGATTGCCTAATCTGCCGGAAGATTTACAACCAGAAGAGTGAATGCATGATTGAGTACGTTAGTACTGATTCAAAATTTCATGTTATCTCTAAGATCAATCTTTGTATGCCATGTGTTAAGATGAAATTGCATTTCTGACTGGTTATATTTGGTTGATAGGAACACAACCGAAAGAACACCAATAACCGTAAGAAACAGAAGACAAAACACATAATTAGATCAAAATCTTACTCATAACTAAGTTTTGAGAAGGTATGATTCTAACCAAATATGTATGCCTCGCTGCTAACTATGGTTTCATGTTTCAAGCATCTCATTGCTATATTACTTGTAGAGAAACTTGGAAACTGGAGAAGATCCAGATTGTATTGCTCTGTGGGAACTCACCCACACGAAGAATGGAACATGGTCTAACACAGAGTCCCAGGATGTTTAAGTGAGTACACTGACTTTTGGTTATTTTATAGTTATTCAATGATGTGCATTCGACATGCTTCTGCGTCAGCTGGGATTATTCATGTGTTGGATCATGTTATTCTTGTTTCATCTTTTATAGTGTCAATATTGATGTGGCACCTATAATTTTTCTTTCCGTTTTGAGGACAAAACATGTCAAGAGGTTGAAAACAAAGAATCTGAAACTCATGGTCCACTTTCAAGTGAGCATGTCATTGGCCTTCATAATTAGCTAGCTGCTTCTTCTCTTTCACCATGCGTTGTTGCTGCATTGAGTCACAACTTAACTGAAACTATAGATCGAGCCACAACTTAAAACAATAGCGGAAGCTTTTAGTACATGTACTTCTGCATACGCTTTAGAATATTGCACTTGTAAAACTGTTCTGACCCCTCAGTTATATGCTTGCTGACACAGTATTACTCCAGTTAGTTAGTCTGGTAACGGTTCTTTTGGACAATGGGGCTGGAATAATTGTATGGCATATGTTACGTCGGACTCATTAACTAGAACTATTTTTTTATTTCTTGATTGCAGGATCCAAAGAACTAGCTCGACTTGACTCTAGATCACAGACATTTTAGTCTTGGCACTTAATTGGGATGGCTAAATTACATTTGAGTTTCAGTTGATGGATATTTACTATGAGAATTATGAATTTTATTAATCTACATATTATACGTATGGTTTTGAATATTGTAATTGAAAGCTTGTATTTTTTAGGTTGCAATAGGCTATTGCCACAACCCACTTTTGGTTGCCACATGTTAGCACCACGAAAATTAAAATTGTCGCAATAGTTTCTCGCCACAAACATTTCACCCGTTGTGATACCTACTTATCACCACCAAAACTAGTATGTTGCAATTTCTTGTTACGACCATCGGAATATTTGTTGCCATAAGTTAATGCCACAAATGTAGCGGTTTGTGGCAAAATGCCTAATGCCACGAAAACAATGATTGTTGCCATAGTTTATTGCCACAATTGGCTATTGCCACGAAAGAGTATGCACCACAAAATGAGCGTCGTTGGCATAGGTTGTCGCCACAAATGTCTATCGCCACGAGCTATGAGTCGCCGCAATTCAATACATGTTGCATTAAAACTATCTCCACAAAGAAAATTGTGGCATCAAGTGAGTGTTGCCACGGGAAAACATGTGGCGACTTCCAACATGGTTGTTGTAATAGCAGAATTTATTGCCACGATTGCTTTTTTGTGGCAATAACCTATTACCATGTGTCCAGTCGCAACGGCTGCCAACAAATGATGTTTCGTGGCAATAGGTACTTATCGCCACAAATCGGCATGTATTGCCACGAATGATTTTGTTGCAATAGACCCGGATACTTGTAGTGCGAGGTCTTTCATTGAAAAATTCTTATTCAAGTATCCTTTTTATGCTATTCTGAAATTGTATATCATTTCCAACCAATAATGTGACATCCACATATAATATCAGAAATGCTACAGAGCTCCCACTCACTTTCTTCTAAATACAGGCTTCACCATAAGTCTGTATAAAACCATGTGCTTTGATCACCTCATCAAAGTGTATATTCCAACTCCGAGATGCCTGCACCAGTCCATAGATGGATCGCTGGAGCTTGCACACTTTGTTAGCACCTTCAGGATCGGCAAAAACTTATGGTTGCATCATATACAAATCTTCTTTAATATCCATTAAGGAATGTAGTTTTTGACATCCATTTGCTAGATTTCATAATTATAAAATGCGGCAATTGCTAACATGATTCGGATGGACTTAAGCATCTCTACGGGTGAGAAAGTATCATTGTAATCAACCCTTGAACTTGTCAAAAATACTTTTGTGACAAGTCGAGCTTTGTAGATAGTGATATTAACATCATCGTCTGTCTTCCTCTTTAAAATCCATTTATTCTCAATGGCTTGCTGATCATTGGGAAAATCCACCAAAGTCTACACTTTATTCTCATACATGGATCCTATCTCAGATTTCATGGCCTCAAGCCATTTATTGGAATCTGGGCTCATCATAGCTTCTTCATAGGTTCGCCATGCACTACTAGGAAAAGGGCTATAGATGGAAATGACACTAATGGCGCACCAAACAGGTGGTGCGCCATTAGTATATACTAATGGAGCACCATGTGTTGGTGCGCCATTAGTGTCCAAATACTAATGGCGCACCACATCCACGGTGCGCCATTAGTAACAATTTTTTTAAAAAAAATTTCAAAACTACTAATGGCGCACCGTGGGAGTGGTGCGCCATTACTAGTTGAACTAGTAATGGCGCACCGCTCCCACGGTGCGCCATTAGTAAAAAAAATTACTAGTAATGGCAAAAATTTAATTTTTTTACTAATGGCGCACCGTGGGAGCGGTGCGCCATTACTAGTTCAA